>NC_080035.1:9343123-10729373 GCF_030020395.1 Manis pentadactyla
TATAGATGGGTCTTGCTTTTTTATCCATTCAGTGACTCTATGTCCTCTGATTGCTGCATTTACTCTATTTAGGGTAATCATCGATAGGTATGTACTTATTGCCTTCACAGACGTTAGATTCGTGGTTACCAAAGGTTCAAGGTTACCTTCCTTATTATCCAAGATTCTAACTTAACTCATAATATGCTATTAAAAACACAATCTAAGGGTTCTTTTATTTTTCTCCTCCTTTTTCATCTTCCACCATTCTTTATATATTAGGTGTCATATTCTGTAATCATTGTCTGTCCCTTGTTTGACTTTGGGGATAGTTAATTTAATTTTGCATTTGCTTAGTAATTAGCTGTTCTACTTTCTTTACTGTAGTTTTATTACTTCTGGTGACAGTTATTAAACCTTAGGAACACTTCTATCTATAGCAGTCCCTACAACATACACTGTAGACATAGTTTGTGGGAGGTAAATTCTCTCAGCTTTTGCTTATCTGGAAATTGTTTAATCCCTCCTTCAAATTTAAATGATAATCTTGCCAGATAAAATAATCTTGGCTCCAGGCCCTTCTGCTCCATTTCATTAAATACATCATGTCACTCCCTTCTGGCCTGTGAGGTTTCTGCTGAGAAGTCTGATGTTAGCCTTATGGGCTTTCCTTTGTATGTGATCTTATTTCTCTCTCTGGCTATTTTTAACAGTCTGTCCTTATCCTTTATCTTTGCCATTTTAACTACTATATGTCGTGGTGTTGTCTTCCTTGGGACCCTTGTGTTAGGAGATCTGTGCACCTCCATGGCCTGGGAGACTATCTCCTTCCCCAGATTGGGGAAGTTTTCAGCAGTTACCTCCTCAAAGACACTTTCTATCTCTTTCTCTCTCTTATTCTTCTTCTGGTATCCCTATAATGTAAATATTGTTCCCTTTGGATTGGTCACACAGTTCTCTCAATATTCTTTCATTCTTAGTGATCCTTTTTTCTCTCTGTGCCTCAGCTTCTTTGTATTCCTCTTCTTTTGTTTCTATTTCATTTATTGTCTCCTCCACCTTATCTAATCTGCTTTTAATACCCTCCATTTTGCTCTTCAACAATTGGATCGCTGACCGGTATTCATTCCTGAGTTCTTGAACTTTTTTTTGAACTTCCTTTAGCACGTTAATGATTTTTATTTTGAACTCCCTTTCAGGAAGAGTCATAAGATCCATGTCATCTTTCTCAGGGGTTATATTAATTTTATTCTGTACCAGGTTCCTTTGGCATTTCATATTTGTATATGGCGCCCTCTAGTGTCCAGAAGCTGTACTCTCTGGAGCTGCTCAGCCCCTGAGGCGATTTCCAGTGTCACAGGAGAGAGGTATTGGTGCCTTGGGGGAGGAAAGAGCTGTTTCCTGCCTCCCGGCTGCTGTGCCTGTCTCCACTGCCACTATACCAGTGGGCGGGGGAACACAGATATAAGCTTTTGTCCCAGAGCAGCCAGATATGGATCCCTGCTTTCCACAAGCAGCTGGAATCTTAGTCTCTCCAGGAATTCTTCCTCTTCTAGCTTTCCAACCCTGTAATCATGAGAGTATCATGGAAGCACCATGAAATGTATGTTTGTGCTCCCAGAGCAGATCTCTGGAGTTAGGTATTCAGCAGTCCCAGGCCTCCACTCCCTCCCTGGTCAGTTTCTCTTCCTCCTGCTGGTGAGCTGGGGTGGAGGAAGGGCTTGGGTCTGCCAGGACACAGCTTTGGTTCGTTACCCTGTTCAGTGAAATCTGCTCTTTTCTCCAGGTGTATGCAGCCTGGCACAGTCCTCTTTCCTGTTGCTCTTTCAGGATTAGTTGTATTAATTATATTTTTGAATTGTATGCAGTTTTAGGAGGAAGCCTCTGTCTCACTTCTCACACTGCTATCTTTAATCATTGTTGCCTTCCTATTTCTTAAAAATAATATTCTCCATATATTGCTTGATTCCTTCTTTGATTTGGTCATTGATCCATTGATTACTTAGAAGCATGTTGCTTAGCCTCCATGTGTTTATTTTCTTCGTGTAATTTATTTCTAGTTTCATACCATTGTGATAGGACAAGATGCTTGATATAATTTCAATCTTTTAGAACTTATTAAGGCTCTGCTTGTGCCCTAATATTTGATCTATCCTGGAGAACATTCCATGTGCACTTGAGAAAAATGTGTATCCTGCTGCTTGTGGGTGGAATGTTCTGTAGATGTCTGTTAGGTCCATCTGATCTAGTGTATTGCTCAAGTGCTTCTGTTTCCTTACTTATTTTCTTTCTGGTTGATCTGTCCATTGATGTAAGTAGTATGTTAAAGTCCCCTAATATGATTGAGTTCCAGTCTATTTCTTCCTTTAGTTCTGTTAGTATTTGTTTTAAGTACTTAGGTGCTCCTATGTTAGGTACATAGATATTTATAATGGTTATAGCCTGTTGTTGGCCTGATCCCTTTATTATCATGTCATGTCCTTGTTTGTCTCATTACTTTCTTTGTTTTGAAATCTATTTTGTCTGATATAATTACTGCTACTTCTGCTTTTTTCTTCCTATTTGCATGAAATATCTTTTTCCATACCTTCACTTTCAGTCAATATGTGTTTTTAGGCATGAAATGAGTCTCTTGTAGGCAGCATATAGATGGGTCTTTTTTCTTTATCCATTCTGCCTCTCTGTGTCTTTTGATTGGTGCTTTTCATCCATTTACATTTAAGGTAGCTATTGATAGGTATGTACTTTTTGCCTTTTTATTGTTTTCTGGTTGATTTGGTAGCTCATCTCTGATCCTTTCTCTTTTATAAACTCTTGTTATTTGAAGATTTTCTTTAGTGTAGTGATTGGATTTCTTCTTTTAAGTTTTTAGTGTATCTATTATAGGCTTTAGGTATGTGGTTACCATAAGATTCATAGACAGTTTCCTAAATAAATAACAGTCTATGTTTGGTCACTCTGTTTTTAAGTCTAAAAGTACTTCATTTCCATTCTTCTTCCTCCTCTATACTTTATTTATTAGATGTCATAATCTGAATTTTTTATGTATCCCTTAGCTGATTTTGTGTACAGTTGATATTACTACTTATTTTTTAACTTCATACTTGCTTAGTAAATAACTACTACCTTTACTGTGGGTTTATTTTTACTGATGAAAAATATTTAGGATTAATTACATTTCCATCTACAGAAGTTCCTTTAACATACCTGTAAATTCAGTTTAATGTTGGTGGATTCTTTTAAGTTTTATTTATCTGGGAAGCTTTTAATCTCTCCTTCAATTCTGAATGATAACCTTGCTTGATAGAGGATTTTTTATTGAGGGTTCTTCTGTTTCAATACATTAAATATTTCATGCCACTCCCTTCTGGTTTTTAAAGTTTCTGCTGAGAAATATGCTGATATACATATTGCCTTTTTAGACTTAATGTGTTTTAGATATCACACCATATTTGTGTATTGATATCTTATTCATTACTTTATTCAGCTTCATAGTACTTCACTGGGTAAATGAACCACAGTGCACTGAACTACTTCCTTAGCAATGGATCTTGAAATTGCTTTTGTAAGTAATGCTGCTATGAAATATATTACACAGCTGTGTTTAAAAAATTTAATGTAACCATCTAAAACTGCAAAAAATCATTCTTAGCCTATTGCATAGAAAATAAAAAATTTGTGATAGACCAGATGTGGCTGATGGGTCATAGTTTGTCAAGCCCTCATGTATCACACTTACCCCTATTGCACTGATTGGTTCAGGAGTAGATCTGTGACCCAAGCCAGACCAATGAAAGTTTATTTCTGGGATTTTTCAATTAAGTGCTGGAAGAATCATGGAGCTAAAGGATATGAATTCTGCCTGCTCAACCTATGCTAAGCTAAGGCTAAAACAGAAAGAGTGAAAGAGAGTAAGAGCACATGAGACGTGATGATTCCATTAGGATGCCTAGATCCATCCATGCTTGACTCAAGATTACACCTGCATTTTTGTTATACAGGCCAATAAATTTCCTTTGATGCTTGAGATTGCTTAGTTGAGTTTCTTTCACTGGTAACCTAAAGAATTCATGTGTGTGCATGTATAAATCACATATGATATACAAATACTTGAATACATACATATATATTTACATATACATTCAGATACACTTATTCAATAAATACATACTAAGGGTCTAATATTCACCAGATAATGTCCTAGGCACTTGAGATTCAAAGATGGAAGACAGATTTATGCATGCTTTAAGAGTATAATTTTTTTTAAATTCTGAATTATGATGACATTTTAAGCACATACATTTTCTTTCATTGTTTCTAAAAATCCCTCTAAAACAACAGTGAAATTTATGTTAGAGCAAAATCTTTTAAGGGCAAAAGAATGCCAGAATATATCACAACAAATTTTAGTAGCTAGTAAGCAAATGAGTGAGAAAGCTCTTTTTTGTAGCCAATTGTAATAAAAGCTAAGTGACTCAGTTGTGACCAATAGTGAGGAAAGGTAAGAATTAACCTGATCTATACCACAAACAGAAACCCCAGAAGTTTCAGATGCTAACACCACCAATTACCTCTGCGAGTGGGGATAACATTAGGCTGAAGGTAGTGATCTTAGTCTGCTTTAAAGTCAGTCAGATCCTCAGTTCTTTTGCCCTCTTGATATTGGAGTTACCTAGTACTTCTGGAAAAGGTAAAACAGATGTTTTGGACTTGGGGTCACCTACTGGGGTTGAGGATAAAAACATATGGACCATAGAGAGGCTAAGTGAATATTTACATCCATAATAAGGAGGTTCACTCCTGCCCTTCAGCTCCTTCTCTCAGGATCCTAAGCACCCTAAAAGACTAAAATCTGTCTTATCATTAGACAGATCAAGCTAATTGCCTGACCAGATAGCTCTAAAGTGAGGCCCACAGTGAGTTATAAAGTGAAACTCACTAGTTCAGATTTCAAGCCCATTTTTATTGTCCAGGACTTAAACATGAATTGTCAAGGACTAGCAGACATGTGGAAAAAGTCCAGGACATGAAAGGGACCAAAATAATCATGTAGCTACAGTGCTCCTGGCAGAAACAATTTATTCTGGAAGAAAATGCCATTAAGAAAAGAACAATAAAAGAAAAAGAGCTCTGTTAAATTGAAAATATTAGAGATGAAATGAAAAGTTCCATAGTATATTTGGAAGATAAAGTCAAAGAAATTCACAAGAAATTAGCCAAAGAGGTGGAAAATAGGAGAGAGAAAAAAGCAAGAATATTAGAAGACTAGATCAAGAGATTCAATACTGAAACAGTGGGAATCCAGAAATAGATAACTGAGAAAATGGGAGGAAATCATCAAAAGAAATTTATGAAAAAATTTCCATGAACAAAAGACATAGGTTTCGTAGGTTAAAAGGATTCATTAAGAGACCAATAGAGTAGATGACAATAAACACTTACCACGGAACATCATCATGACCTTTCAGAGGACAAAGTGAAGATTCTAGAAGATCTAAGAAAAGGGGGAGGGAGAAGGTAAGGAAGAAGGAGACAGAGAGAAGTGAGGGGGTGAGAATGTCACATTCAAAGGTCAGAGACAGCATTGAGTTCTGACCTTCAACAAAACAGAAGCTAAAAAGCAGTGGTTGTTCAAACAAATTCAGAGGGAAACAGTTTCCACTATCAGAAGGGTCCCCAAAACCACCCCCAGTTTCAGTGATTGGCTGTGAGAAATCACAGGAATCGGGATATAATTATTTTCACTGCTATAATTTATAAAAGCAAAGGTTACAAAAAAAGTCAGCAAAGGGAAAAGGCACTTGTGGCAAAGTCTTGAGGGTACCAGGCTCAAATTTCCAAGAAGTCCTCTCCCAGAGGAGTGACAACACATGTGCCATGTTCTCTACCATAGAAGCTCATTAGAGATGCAATGCCCAAGGTTTTTACTGGGGGCTGTTCATGTTGGGCACCCTCTACCCAGCATATACTAAAATTTCAGACTCCCAAAAAGAAATCAGGTGTTCAGCATAAATCATATTGTTTGCGCAAACAGCTAAGGTATAGTAAAACATTCTTACCACTTAAGAAATGTTTATATTAGCATAAGAAACTGTTTACAATTCAAGTTCCCAGACACCAGCCAAGGGCAACCTTGTAAACAGGCCTTTCTAAGGATAGCATTATCAGGCCTAGTATGTTAATGCTTTTCTGCACACTAACTCATAATTCTTGATCAAACTATCAATCAAATGTGAACATAGAATACAGATATTTTCAGATATTCAAGACTCAAAAAAATTTGCATCCTCTCCTGAGGAGTAAGCCAGGAAGTAAGAAGGATAGAAAAGCAGGAAATAGGGGCTCCCACTCAGTAAAAATGCAATAAAATCCCCAGAATGGTTGCAAAGTAAGATCCCAGGATGATACTTTGCGCCATGTATTGATGACATGCAGGCCAGAAAGGAGTAGTTCAGAAAGTTCCAGGAGAAAGTTCTTCAAGAAACAGTATCTTTAGAATATTTGATAGGTGGAATAGATTGAGAGCACATTTAGACAACTGACAGGTGCTTAGGGTTGTATTAATAATAAGTTCATAGACAGATAGGCAAACACAAAATGAAGACAAATACTCACTTTAGGGAAAACAAAAAGTTGGACTGGAAACGAAATGTCATCATGGGAAAAAATATTGTTATGTGGAAAAATGCAAAGTATACTTAATGATGTGTATGCCACCATTCGTGATTTTTCTAAAAAGGATATACAGACACTATGCATGAGACATCTCTGGAAAACTAGTCAGAAGCTGTTGTCTTTTGAGAAAGGAACTAAGGCAGCAGACTGAGAGGGAGTGAGGCATTGTTTTACTCACTTGTTGGAGTTTTCTGAGATTTTTTGGAGTGAACATTATGATTTTTTAAAACAAATGAGCAAATAAAAGAATCTCTCAAAACCAAACCAACCAAACAAAAAAACAGAAAACAGAAAACAATGAAGAACAGCATAAAATAGAGTAACAAGACTCCTTAGTCCCTCTAGACAGGTAATTTCCTTCAGCATTCATGATACTTTTGGCCTCATGGTCTTAATAATAAACCTGAAAAGCACATTACCCAGGGATAGGAAGAGTTCAATAATTCTTGTTTCCCTTTAATAAGAAATACCTACGAAAAAGAGTGTAGTTTTCATTTGTAAACAAAACTCCTCTTAAAAATGTGCATGGTTCTTCCTCTGGTCTCCCATATAGGCATTTAAAAAATTATCTATGTGCTTTGAATATTCCACCTTGAATCAAAATATCAGATAGTTACTCAACTTTCTATGTTGTAACTAGTAACAGCAATAGTTGGGGTGAGGATTTAATAATATGGATAATTCTTGAACCACTGTGTTGTATATTTGAAACCAATATAAGATTGTATGTCATAGTCTACAGGCACACAAATGAACATCTACATTTGCTCTCTTACAACACTAAACTCTGTTCTCTACCTTTATCTCGTATCTACCTACCACTTCAGCATTTTATTAAAAATAATAATAAAGAGAGAAAGGTGGTATCCACATATAAATCAAGTTTAAAAATCAAATGAGTATTCATATTTGAACTGACTGTTTATAGTTCATAATGCATGAGCAAAACGGAAAGTTTCTGTGATGACTGCCCTTGTACTGCTCACCATGTAACTTATTCACTATGTAAGAATTTGTTCTCCATGTAAGAACTTATTTGTTATGCCTCAGAAGATTGGAGACTGACGAAAATTAGGCTTGGGGTGGATTAATGATTGTGCATTGAGTATTGACCCCCCTATACAGAATTTTATTGTTGTTAACAACCGTTTGATCAATAAATATGAGAGATGCCCTCACAAAAAAAAAAAATATATATATATATATATAAACACACTTCCAATTGTAAAATAAATAAGTAACCGGGATGTAATGTATAGCATAAGGAATATAGTCAAAATATTGTAACAACTTGGTATGGTGATAGCTGCTACCTAGAATTATCATGTATATAAATGTTGAATCACTGTGTTGTACACCTGAAACTAATGTAATACTGTGTGTTAACTACCCTTCAATAAAAAAAAAAAAAAGATTGTATGTCAACAATACTTCAAAAGAAAAACACAGATAGCTACTAATGGGTCTATCTGAAAAAAAAAATTTCCCAACCTTCCCAGTAAATTTGTGGTTGAAAAAATCTAGACCATGAAAAAAGCTAGACTCAGGCTTTATAATTAACAAGCCGATGACTTTTATTACCAATTCTTTTTGGACTCAATTTCCCCATCTGAACAACAAAAAAATGACAATAATATTTGCTGTAATTATACATTACACTTATTAATGACTTTTCTCTTTAAAAATGAGCCCTCATAGATTTGGTCCTCAGTAATGCTGAGATAGGCAAGATAACTGCTATTATCCCTGTTGTTTAAAAAAAATTGAGTGTCATTGAAATTGTCTTGATCAAGCTGATCTCACTGATCAATAATGAAGCAAGAGCTGGAATCCAGATTTTCTGACACCAACTCTAGACTTTTCCTACTATCTTGCTGCTGCCTGCTACCAATCTCACTAGATCATTTGACTCTCAAATGTATGATCATGACAGCATGAAAAGAGGATAGAACATCATGCAACAAAATATGATGATTGTTGCTTACAATACTGTCCTAATGGAGCAGGTTACTAAACTATTAATCAGTAAGTCAAATGGAATGGTTACTATATCTCCCTCATGGAAACACTATAAATATAATTAAACATTTTTTAATCCATCAAGCGCAAGAGCTCCTTGGAGATTTTTTTTTAATGTGCCTACATTCAAACCACAGATAAAGGCAGGATTGCCTATGAATCACTCCATGGTAAATGCAGCCCTGAGGCAGAAAACTCCAACTAGGCTTTCCTGCTGCCAACTCCTCTAGTCCCTGCGCACTACCTGCAAAAATCCCACAGGCCTTTTCTCCTTCACAAGCCTGGAAGGTAACAAACAGAGTAGCAGGCGGGTGGAGCTTTTAATAATGAAGACATGGTAGATAATTCAGCGCCAGAAGTCTTGTGAAGGACTTAAAAACAAGTTTCACAAAAGAGAAGATCCATCATAAAATTTAAAGTATTGCAGCTATCACAACATCCAATGATGGGGAAAACATTTTGCAACACCATAGTTTTAATACTGTTATTCTTTCACTCCTTAACCACTACATGTCAGGAGGATGAGCAGGATCCATGTTTACCCTGCGTGCATGTTCCTCCTTTACCAGAAAGAGAATTGAAGTCCAGAAGAGAAGAGCATTTAAATGACACTTTAACTCTGAACATGTGAATACGTCCAGGCTGCTGTACTGGAATAACTGTACTTATTGGAATAACACTGCAGATCTTCCAGTGCCTTGTGGTCAACACTGTTTACAGTTTTGATTAGTTCAGCTGTTAAACACTACATATAAATTCTGTGTGTTGATATCTGCATATCCCATTTTAAACTATATGCCAAAGATTTGTTTCCCCTTGATTTTAGTCAATGAACCATTGCTTGGATGATATACTATATTTTTCAAAGTGTGTAGCAGGGATCATTTTCATTGGGATCACTTATGAGCATGTTAAAAATTGACCATGCTAAAGGTCATGTCAAAAGTGACCCAGCCCCACCTCCCAGACTTATTGACTCAGTCTCTGGAGAGTTGCAGATTCCTTTTAAATAGGCTTTGCAGATGATTGTTAACTACACTGGAGTATGGGAGCTAGTGGGTTTCAGGTCTCCCATTTCAGAAATACAACCCATAGTGCTTACTGGGGACTTCGAACTTACTTTTTGCATATATAATTAATTTATTTGTTCAACCAGCAATTATTTATTGTGCTTTTTTTTTTCTATATGCCATATCTTGCCCTGGAAAACAGAGCTTGGTATTGAGCAAAACACACATGGTCCCTCTCCTCACCAAGATTCTAATGCATCCCAGTGCTTCATGAGATTATCCTGAAGAATTTTAGCAGCCAATGCAATAGTTGTTATTAAATGTCACAAGGGAAGCTTGTTAAAAGTCATTTATATTCAGCAGATCTGGGGTGGATTTTGGGAGTCCATGCAATTAAGAAATTTCCCAGGTGATTACAACCACACTTTAAGAGACTCTTTTCTGGAGGGTTGGGGGTAGAGTACATAATTTGTTGTATATGTTTAGGCCTAAATTAATACATTGTGCAATGTCTGTAGTTTGAATTTTTAAAAGACTAGATATTTTATAGTTGCCCAACATTTTTTTGCTGATTTTTCAAGCCACTGAGTTTTATGAATTGTAATTATAAATGCATGTATTTATTTATTAATTCATGTATTCAGCAAGTATTGTTGAGCACCCACTATATGTCTGGGTCTCTGATGGGCATAGGAGAAACAGAGATTGAAAATAACTGTCCCCCTTGTCAGGGTGCACACAGGGAGAGAGGCTTGTCAACAATGAATTTCTTCAAATGCTGTAATTATTATGGATCAAAGTGAT
Source organism: Manis pentadactyla (assembly GCF_030020395.1). Lineage (NCBI taxonomy): Eukaryota > Metazoa > Chordata > Mammalia > Pholidota > Manidae > Manis > Manis pentadactyla. The sequence goes on from NC_080035.1 coordinate 9,353,611, forward strand.
TTGAGAGCACAGAGGAGAAAGTGTGCCGGGAAAGTTCACAGAGGAAGTCACAGGAGACAAGCTTAACAAAAATTTCTACTAGGCATTGTGCACAGTGTTTTATTAACAGGTTCTCATTAATTTTCACAACATCCTTCTTAGGTAAATGCTCTTATTATACAAACTTTATAGAAGGGAAAATTGCATCCAGAGAGGGTGCATAGCTAGTTCTAGACCTTATGCAAAGTAAATGGCTGACCTGAGGTGGGACTTCAGGGCTTAAACGCTTAGCTGCTCTGCTCTGTCTCATCATTAGTGAGGGAATTCCTTTGAGAAGACCTCAGAGGCTTGGAAGACCCTGCCATATTCAGGGATCTCAAACAGAGGCCAGAGCAGAACATATGTAGAAGGGGATGGTGGTAAGAGCCGAAACATGGGGGTGTCCACAAGACACAGATGAAAACTAGTCTCGTTACTTTATACTCTGATCTGGTACACTTTTATTTTCAGGACTCAATATATAATCCATTCTCATAGGCAGAAAGAACTACTAGAGTTGACCCTTATTATTCCCAGATTCCGTATCTTGTAATTCACCTACTCACTAAAATTTATCTGTAATCCCCAAATCAATGCTCACAGTGTTTTCACAGTCATTTACAAACACACACATGCGCAGAGTGGTCAACACTCTGAGTCCCTCCGCTCCTCCACGCCCAAGTTCTCAAGGCGAAATAAGAGGTTTCAGCTCCCATAATATAAACAAGTGTGCTTTCCTCAGTCTATTTATTACCATATTTTCCATATTTTTGTGATTTTTTTGTTGGTGATTTTACTGTTTAAAAGGACTCCAAGCACAGTGCCAAAGCGCCGTCTAGCATACCTAAGAGCAAGAAGGCTGTAATGTGCCTTCTGGGGAAAACATGCGTCGGATGATATTCCTCCGAGCTTCAGCTACAGTGCTGGTGGCTGCGAGTTCAACGCTGATGAATTTTGTATGTGTATATATATATATGTATATAATGAAAAATGACAAATAGTATTATATATTGTAGCATACATCATTAAATGTAGTGACCATAATTTTTATAATATAGACATTGTTCATTAATACTGAGCTCATGGCCAATAGTGCTTTAACACATGCCTTCAGGAAGCTTGCCTAACACATGTATATAAATCACACACATACACATATATAACAAGGTGTCTTTGAACAGAAATACACATAAAACAAGGTTATATACTGATCAGCTGACAAAAATACAGTCATCAGAGTTTTTGCAGCAACCTAAACCTGTATTCCACTGAAGGACAAAGGTTAAGAACCTGCTAATTCAGTGTTCACACAAGCACAGAGCTGCCACAAGTAACAGGAACAGGCTGTGCTTGAATCTGAAGAAGTGGAATGAAATGAACAGTAATACCTTTCACATACTGAGTACTTGTTTGGACACCATGTTAAGTGCCTTAGGCTTATTAATTGTTTTAACTTTTGTGATAGCCATATGAGGAAGGTATTATTATTATTATTATTACTAGTCTACAAGGAGGAAACAAAGACACAAAGATACACATTATCTTATCAGAATGAGAACTTAATTAAGATAGAGCCAGAATTTGAAACTAGTTCTGACTTCTGAGCCCAGGTGATTGTGTAAACACCTCATCTATACCAACACTGGAACTGAGGAAGCCCCACATATCTGTAAGTACCTTTTCACCATTACATGTTTCTCTAACAGAAGCTGTTTTAGATAAGGATTTTATCTGGTTATTTTCACCTTCACCTCCTTTTTACACGCCCGTAAGCTGGTCCTTTGATCTGCTGTGCCTGTATTCTTCAGCTTCTGAGAACTAAATCTTCAGAACAGAATTTTTCCAGTTTTAAGTAGATAAGTCTTACAAGGCAAAGTGAGTCATTAAAATAAATAAATAGGGCCTTGGACCTCTCTACACTATTTTTGCAACTTTCTGTAAGCTCATAATTATTTTGAAATAAAAATATTTTTAAAACAGCCTTAAAAAACCCTTTCCAAGCCTAAAATTCCATACTTTCCTGAACTTGCTTTCTGTTGGTGCTTAGCACAGAATGACGTACTCATAGATGTTAAATAAACCCCAGACGATACACTGATGGCAGTACATCAACTCTTTGCCAGTGCCTGGGAAAATCAAGTTTCCAGATGCTGATATATTCCAAAAAGGCTGGGACTATTTGAAGACAATGTAGGTACTACACAGATACTGTGAGGACACTTTCAGAGGAAGGCCTCACTGATAAAACAGAAGTTGACCACTTCTGAATGTGGAAGGCCTTAACAATATTACCATACAGGGAGTATCCTGCTTTAAAATAGCTTCAGTTTTCTTTGTACGATTAACAGAAAGTAACCATCCATCGAAACATTCAAAGTTATTTTGAAACAATATAGCTAGGAGAAAATTTAAACATAGTAATTACTAAAAACAAAATTATCTTTTTCCCCATGGACATAACATAGAGTGAGATATAAATATACACAGAAGTCTAAACACTCATCTGAAATACAATATGCACAATACAGATAAGTTTGGGATATCCTGATTTAAGGATATAAATTTCTCACCAACTCATTAAAATAGTTTTTTGCCTTCTAATGACACTGTTTAGCACCTTAAAAATGGTGTCAGTGAAAACCAAATGCACAAAATCTAGCCTAAAAATAAGAAAACTCAAAACATTTGAGGCTATCCAGTCATCCCCCATCCAGATGACACTTAAAAACTGGCTAAGTATTGAAGACTATTTTTAAGATATGCTTTTTAAAAATTACAGAGGTAGCTGCTAATTTACTACATGAAAAGCTATGACATAATGGAATTGTTTCTGGAAATTATATATCTAGTAGAATATAAAGATCACCCTTACAAATTAATAAACCATCAACCAAAAGTTTAATGCCTCCCATATATTCAGTAGGAGAACTCCTTTGAATATTGATTTGATTGAACTTCATTCATGTTTGTATCCCTGCTGAATTTGGTATCAAGTATTCATTGACTCTAAGGACAAGGAGAAGTTTTATCTATGACAATGATCTCATTGATGTCAATGATGTTCCATTAAAATTTCAAAAGGCTCAAAATAAGACAAGAAATGTTACAGGGAAGAGCCAATTGGCCATATAAACAAGTCCCACATGTTTCCAATTATTTTATCTTTTCTTATTCATTATGTTTTGTGTATATTTCCCAATATGATTTAATCAAAAAGTTTGTTTTACTTTTTGGGTTGAATCACATTGGTCCTTGAGGTCAAATGCATTTTTTGAAATATGTGTCATCCAAACTGACTTTTATGGATCCAACCTACTCTTTTCCCTGGAAATTATTAGTATGATAAATCTAAGTATAATACTAGCATATATGGAGATGTGGAAGATATTTGAATATCAGACTTTCAGACTTCTGTGAGGATTGTTTCATTTTAGGTGGAAGCAGAAAGCACATACTAAGATTTTAGATTGAGCAACTTCATTCAAGCAAGAGCTAATGAACGTACATTTCCTCTAATGGAACTTATGCTTTGTCAAAAAAAATGGGCAGAAAACTGTTTCTGATAAATTGGAAGCTATGTCCATGAAAAAAAAATTGATAAGCTAGACTTTACTAAAATTAAAAACTTCTGCTCTACCAAAGATAATGTCAAGAGAATGAGAAGAGAAGCCACAGACAACAAAAAAAAATCACTAAAATTTCTCAACATACTGGAGAAAAGACTGTTAATAAAAAATGTACAAGGAACTCTTAAAATTCAAAAATAAGAAAACAACCTGATTTTAAAAATGAGCCGAAGACCTTCATCAGACACCTTGTTGAAGAAAATATACATACGGCAAGTAAACATATTAATAGATAATGTGCATCATATATCATCAGGAAAATGCAAATTAAAATGAGATACTGCACACCTATTAAAATGGCCAAAACTCAGAACACTGATAACACCAAAAGCTGACAAGAATGTGGAGCAACAGGAACTCTCATTCATTGCTAGTGGGACTGCAAAATGGTACAGCCACTTTGGAAGACAGTTTGACAGTTTGTTACAAAACCAAACATACTCTAATATGTAATTCAATAATTATACTCCATGGTACTTATCCAAAGGAGATGAAACATGTCCACGCAAAAACATACACAGGGGTGTTTAAAGCACTTTATTCATAATTGCCAAAACTTGGAAGCAAGCAAGATGTCCTTTAGTAGGTGAATGGATAAATACACTGTAGTATCCAGACAACAAAATAATATTCAATGCTAAAAATAAATGAACTATCCAGCCATGAAAGACAATATACTGTATTATTCCAACTATATGATATTCTGGAAAAGGGAAAACTAGGGAGACAATAAAAAGATCAATTATTGCCAAGGGTCATAGGTGAGTTGAGGGATGAATAGATGGAGCACAAAGAATTTTTAGGACAGTGAAAATACTCTGTACTATGTTATAATGATGGATACATGTCATTATACATATGTACAAACCCATATAACATACAACACCAAGAGTGAACCATAATGTAAACCATGGACTTTGGGTGACAATGAAGTGTCAATATCCATCAGTTGTAATAAATTACTAGTCTGTTGGAGGATTTTAAAGTGGGGAAGCTGTGTATGTGTAGGGGCAGGGGGCATAAGGGAAATCTTTGTACCTCCCTCTCAATCTTACTGTGAACCTTAAACTGCTCCAAAAAGTTATTTCTCATTAAAAAAAAAAAATAGACTTGAAAGCTACTTTTGAAAATCAGAGAACAGAGAGGAAGCCCACAGGTAGTAATAACCCCTGCAGAAAACTCAGTGGTTGCGCAATCAGAGGACTGTCCCCTCCATCCACTTTAATATGAATGTATACTACTTTTAAATAAGTAATTATACTGTGTTATAGGCAATAGATATGCTGTTGAAAAGTTGTATGTAAGCCAGAAGTAATGTATTTGTCTGAATTACCATAGTCACTGCAGTCTGGTTACCAGGCTCTATTGTTTGAATTTTCCTTGAAGAATAATTCAAAACATTATCAACCTGCAAGATCGTTCATAAACTTTTTCTTAGTTCTCTATGAGCATAGACACAAATCACCCACCAACAGGACTGTGAGACATCATTTCACATTTATAGTTTCCCATTTATTAAAACTGCCATTTCTGTCAAGACTAGCTTCTTTTTGGTACAGCTCAATTTCCTTTTACACCCTGGGTCTGGCAGCCCCTGTTAATTTGAATCTCAAGCATATTGTTCTATTATGCATACTGATGTTTATCTCAATGTGAAAACACTGCACCCAAAATAAAATCACCTGCTGGGCTCCACACCACACGGGAGTGACCCTCGTCTCTAGCCTCACCTTATCCTTCTCTCCTTCCCTCCTCTCTGAGCTATACACACGCCCATGCCCTGCTTTTTGTTTGTGTCAAGGTCTTTCCTGTCCGATAGCCTTTGTATCTGCTGTTCCCCATGCACAACGCTTTGCATCCAGATCTTTACCCGGCTGAGACCTCCTTGTAACTCAGTTCTCAACAACGCCGACACCTCCCTAGAGAGTCTTTCCCAACAAACCAGTCAAACACAGCCAACCCACCATGTCTCCTTCTCCTTGCAAATTTCTATCAAACCACCTGGTTTCATTTTCCTCTCTGGATTTACCACCATCTAACATAATATTGCTCATTCATTTGATTAACTATTTTTTATTTAGTCCAGTCGTATTGTATTGCAGGTTGAAGAATGCCAAGCCCCAGTTCTATCAGCGACAGGGAATAACCGAGAGGAAGCCCCCAGGTAGTGTGACCCCTACAGAAAACTCAGGCTTCCCAGTGAGAGGACTATCCCCTCCATACACTGCAATACGAAATGTGCTAATTTTTAAAGAAATAACTCTATTATCTCAGAGGCAACAGATATGCTGTTGAAAAGCTGTGTATGTGTTTTTTTTTAGAAATCAAATTATTTAACTACATTAGATAGGAAACCTAATATTTAAGGGACATTAATGGACATTCACTTATAAATCATTTTCTTTTTAGTCAAGATTCTTTTATGATTAAGAAAGTAACACTTTTTCATTGTAAAAATTTAGAAAATAAAGAAGTGTTTAAAGAAAGTCATTAAAATAAATAGCCTCTTATCACAGATAAATCCTGGTAATTTTCCCATGTGGTTCTTCATTCTATGAACATAAACACATTATGAATATGAGCCCTATAGTTTATGCAATTTGGAACCCTAACATTTAATATTTCATTATATTTCCCTATGTTAATATATTTCCTAAAACATGTAAAAGCTACATGGTATTCCTCCCTATAAGGACACAATAACTTATTTAGCCAAGTCTTTATTATTGAACATTTGGATTATTGACTAATTTCTATTATTATATAAAAGCATAGTGAATATCATCATACAAATGTATACCACAAAATATATCAAGTTTAGGCCAAAATATTTCACCAGTTAGACCTGAATTCCAAGAAACACACAGATGATGTTTTTATTAAGGTAAACATAGACTGGTATATTTTTTAACAAATAGCTAATGCCAAATATCAAGTAGTGATTCCTAAACAAGTGATTAGCCAAAAGACTCACTATCTCTCTTCATCAGTGCATATTGATTAAATGAGATTAGACTGCCCTTGCCAGTTTGTATAACAGGACCTAAGACATTTCAGAGAGAAGATAATTATATAATGGACACTTGTGACATTTCCATGCTTTTAATATTAGATTCAGAAGGATATTTTGGAACTCAGAACTGAGCAGTCTGGGTTAAACTAACCAAGGAAAGATGAGGGAAGATAAAATAAGTTTAGAAGAATTCATCATATACTGTGTCTTGGTATAGTCAGAAGACATGGACTTTGGAGTCTGACTCAGCTGGTTAGACTCCTGTGTACATTACTTTTAGAGGTTTGATCTTGGGTAGTTCATCTATACTCTGAGATTTTTGCTAATGAAAAATGGAGATAATACCTATTTCATGGATTTCTTTAAGAATTAAATACGAAAAGCTCCTAATCAGTATACTTAGGACATACTAGATGTTCAGTAAATGTTAGTTTTCTTCTCCTATAAGGATCCAGAGCAAGGCAATGAACCCCACAGTAATAACCAAGTGATCACAACCCAAGCCCCAGGCTATAATTAAATGGATACAAACATTAGAGCACAGAACAAGACCAAGGCTTAGGGAGCAAACAGGGTCAGGAGGAGGCAGAAGCTGAAGGGATGAGGGAGGGGTCCAGGCAAGAAGCCTGAAATGAGAGAAACACTGACCTGGAGAAGCTGAGAAGCCAAGTAGGAAGAGGGGAGCAATGAAGGGCTTTGAGAAACTGAGACAACCCTTGGCATGGAGCGTTACACATTTTCTTTGAGGGCAGGTGCTTTCCCAAAACAAGGCTAGTGTATGGAACCACAAAAGATCTTGAATAGCCAAAGCAATCTTGAGAAAGAAGAACAAAGCTGGAGGTATCACATTCTAGATTTCAAACTATACTACAAAACTATAGTGATCAAAACAGCATAGTGCCACCCCAAAAATAGACAAGTAGATCAATGAAACACAATAGAAAACCCAGAAATAGCCACACTATATAGTCAATCTATGACGAAGGAGGCAAAAATATATGATGGGGAAAAACTGTCTCTTCAATTAATGATGTTGGGGAATGAAACTTAATCACTTTCTTGTACCTTATACAGAAATAAACTCAAAGTGGACTAAAGACCTATATGTAAGGCCTGAACCTATGAAACTCCTATAAGGAAACATAGCCAGCAAATTCTTGGACACTGTTTTTTAGATCTGCCTCATCAGGCAGAGGCAACAACAACAAATAAACAATCATGACTACATCAAACTTTTGCATAGTGAAGGAAACCAAAAACAAAAAGAAAAGGCAACCTAGTGAATGGGGGAATCTATTTGCAAATGATATATCTGATAAAGGGCTAATATCCAAAATATATTAAAAAACTCATACAAAATAGCAAATAAACAAAATTTGATTAAAAAATGGGCAGAGGCTCTAAATAGACTTTTTTCCAAAGAATACATACAGCTGGCCAACAGGCACATGAAAGTATTCTCAACATCACTAATCATCAGGGAAATGCAAATAAAGACCACAGTGAGATAACACCTCACACCATCTGGAGTATCTAATCTTAACAAGACAAGAAATGACAAGTGTTAGCAAGGATGTAAAGAAGAGTGCATTATTGATGAGAATGTAAATGCAACCACTGTGGAAAACAGTATGAAGTTTCCTCAAAAAATAGAAAATAGAAAATACCATATGACCCAGTAATTCCACTGCTGTAGAAAACAAAATCACCCATTCAAAAAGATATACTCGAGAGATTCTCAAGATGGCATCATGAGTAGGGTGGTGTAAATCTCCTCCCAAACCATATATATTTTGAAAATACAGCAAATACAACTATTCCTAAAAGAGAGACCAGAAGATACAGTACAACAACCAGGCTACACCTACATCTGCAAGAACTCAGCATCTCACAAAAAGGGTAAGATACAAAGCCGTGACCCGGCGGGACCCGAGCACTCTGCCCACCCCAGCTCACTGACAGGAGGAAAACAGTCAGAGTGGGGAGGGAGTGGAAGCACAGGACTGCTAAATAAACAGCCCTAGTAATCTGCACTGGGAGCACAGACACATATCGCATGGTGTACTGGATATTAGAAAAATGGAAAAGTAAAATCTGAGACTAAGACTGAAAACAGGTCCCTACAGCTGGCTGCCCTGGGAAAAAAGAAAAGCAGGCACTTTAAAAGTCTTAAAGGGACAAGGGCTTAACAGGTGGACAAAATCATCCTGGCACACTCAACCCAGCAGGCTGGGAACTTTAAGGAACTTAGGTGCCCTAATCCGGTGGGTGGCAATGCAGCTCAGAAGCCCCTCACAGTGATAAGCAGCCAGCCATTCATTCCCTCCCACTGGCACTGCAAGCAAACCGGCTGACCCGCCATTGCTGCAGAAGAGCCAGGGAGCAGCCTCACACACAGCAACCACACAGAGTCTCTTCCTAGTGTGCAGCTAACTGGACCAGAACCAGAGGCTGCCCCCTGCATGCAGCTGCTGGGCACAGACAGCAGAGAGATGGCACAGAGCCCTGAAGGCACAAAGGGGCTTTATTCTCACAGTGAACACGTGCTGCTTGCCTGCAACTCCTGCCAATGCCCTAGGCCATCCCAAGGGCTGCCCCATCCACAGAAGCTAAGGGAATAGACCCAGAGGATTCCCCTTGCACCTGGTTGACTGGCATAGGCAGAAGAAGACTGCACAAACTCCGGAAGGCATGAAGGAGTGGCATTCTTGCAGGAGAACACACACCACTCACCTGCAACCTCCGCCAGTGCCCAAGGCCATCCTGAGGGATGCCCTGCCAATGGGAGCTCAGGAGATTAACCCAAAGACTGCTCCCTGTGTGCAGATAACTGGCACAGACATCAGAGACAGGCAAGGTGACCAGCAGGCAGGAAAGGACTTTGTTCTCCCAGCTGACACATGTGCCACTCACTGACAATCACTTCTATTGCCATGAAAAGGCAGAAGAACCTGGTTCAGTCCAAAATCACTCAAACGCCAGAGAAAGGGTGTAGTGAGACAGAATTAACCAATCTTCCTGAAAAAGAATTCAAAATAAAAGTCATAACCATGCTGATGGATGTGCAGAGAAATATGCAAGAACTAAGGGATGAATTCTGAAGGGAGATAACAGAAATGAAACAAACAATGGAAGGATTTAAGAGCAGATTGGAAGAAGTGGAAGAGACTGTTAATGGACTAGAAATCAGAGAATAGGAATACAGAGAAGCTGAGGCAGAGAGAGATAAAAGGATCTCTAGGAATGAAAGAATATTAAGAGAACTGTGTGACCAATCCAAACAGAATAATATTCACATTGTAGAGGTACCATAAGAAGAAGAGAGAGGAAAAGGGATGGAAAGTGTCTCTGAAAGAAATAATTGGTGAAAACTTCCCCAATCTTGGGAAGGAAATAGTCTCTCAGAACACAGAAATCCACAGATCTCCCAACAAAGGGACCCAAGGAGGACAACACCAAGACATATAATAATTAAAATGGCAAAGATCAAAGACAGGACAGGGTATTAAAAGCAGCCAGAGAGAGAAAAATGGTCACCTACAAAGGAAAACCCACCAGGCTATTATCAGACTTCAAAACAGAAACCTTACAGGCCAGAACAGAATGGCCTTATTAATGCAATGGAACAGAAGGGCTTCAAACCAAGAATACTGTATTCAGCAAGATTATGATTTAAATTTGAAGAAGGGATTAAATAACTCCCAGATAAGCAAAAGTTGAGGGAATTTACCTCCCACAATCCACCTCTTCAGTCTATTTTAAAGGGACTGCTCTAGATGGGAGCACTCCTAAGGCTAAAAAGATGTCACCAGAGAAATTAAAATCACAGCAAAGAAAGCACACCAACCAAATACTAACTAAAGGCAAAATAAAATCAGCTCTCCAAAAAATCAGTCTAGGGAAACACAAAAGAGTACAGAATAAAACACCTAAGTGGAGGAGGAAGAGTAAGAGTGGAGGAGGAAGAGTAAGAATGGAGAGAAATAAAGAATCATCAAACTGTGTTTATAGTAGTGCAATAAGTGAGTTAAAGTTAGATAGTTAGATAGTAAAGAAGCTACCCTTGAACCTTTGGTAACCATGAATGCAAAGCCAGTAATGGCAATAAGTACATATCTACTGATAATCACCCTAAATGTAAATGGACTAAATGCACCAATTAAAAGATGAAGAATAATAGAATGGATAAAAAAGAAAAACCCATATATAAGCTGCTTACAAGAGACTCACATCAAACCCAAAGACATACACAGACTAAAAGTGAAGGGATGGAAAAAATATATTTCATGCAAACAATAGGGAGAAAAAAGCAGGTGTTGCAGTATTTGTATCAGACAAAATAGACTTCAAAACAAAGAAAGTAACAAGAGACAAAGAAGGACATTTCAAAATTATAAAGGGGTCAGTCCAACAAGAAGATATAACCATTATAAATATCTATGCACCCAACACAGGAACACTGACATATGTGAAACAAATACTAACAGAATTAAAGGAAGAAATAGACTGCAATGCATTTATTTTAGGAGACTTCAACACAACACTCACTCCAAAGGACAGCTCAACCAGGCAGAAAATAAGCAAGAACAACCCATTAGAAAAGATGGACCTAACAGACATACACAGAAAATTCCACCCAAAAGCAGTAGAATACACATTCTTTGCAAGTGCACATGGGACATTTTCCAGAATAGACCACATACTAAGCCACCAAAAGAGCCTCAGCAAATTCAAAAAGATTGGAATGGTACCAACCAATTTCTCAGATAACAAAGATATAAAACTAGAAATAAATTGTAAAAAGAAAATAAAAAGGCTCACAAATACATGGAGGCTTAACAACATGCTCTTAAATAATCAATGGATCAATGACCAAATGAAAACAGAGATCAAGCAATATATGGAGACAAATTAGTGCAACAGCACAATGCCCTAACTTCTATGGGACACAGCAAAGACAGTTCAAAGAGGAAAGAATATAGCAATCCAGGCCTATTTAAAGAAGGAAGAACAATCCCAAATGAATAGTCTATATTCACAATTATTGAAACTGGAAAAAAAAAGAACAAATGAGGCCCAAAATCAGCACAAAGTGGGACATAATAAAGATCAGAGAAGAAATGAATAAAATTGAGAAGAATAAAACTATAGAAAAAATTCAATGAAACAAAGAGCTGGTTCTTTGAGAAAATAAACAATATAGATAAACCCCTAGTGAGACTTATCAAGAGGAAATGAGAATCTACGTGCATAAACAGAATCAAAAATGAGAAAGGAAAAATCACGACGGACAACACAGAAATACAAAGAGTTATTAGAGAATACTATGAAAATATGTACGTTAAGAAAGGGACCTAGAATAAATGGACAACTTTCTAGAAAAATACAAACTTCCAAGACTGACCCAGGAAGAAACATAAAATCTAAACAGACTAATTACCAGCAGTGAAATTGAGTTGGTAATCAAAAAAATTACCCAAGAAAAAAAAACCCAGGCCAGAAGGATTACCGCTGAATTTTATCAAACATTTAGAGAAGACATAATACCCATTCTCCTTAAAGTTTTCCAAAAAAATAGAAGAGGAGAGAATACTTCCAAACTCATTCAATGAAGCCAGCATCACTCTAATACCAAAACCAGGCAAAGACACCACAAAAAAAGAAACAGCAGACTAATATTGCTGATGAACATAGATGCAGAAATACTCAACAAAATATTAGCAAACCGAATTCAAAAGTACATCGAAAAGATCACACACCCTAATCAAGTGGGATTCATCTCAGGGATGCAAAGATGGTACAACATTCGAAAATCATCAACATCATCCACCACATCAACAAACAGAAGGACAAAAACTACGTGATCATCTCCATAGATGCTGAAAAAGCATTTGACAAAATTCAACATCCATTCATGATAAAAACTCTCAACAGAATGGATATAGAGGACAAGTACCTCAACATAATAAAGGCCATATATGACAAACCCACATCTTACTTAACAGCAAGAAGCTGAAAGCTTTTCCTCTAAGATTGGGAACAAGACAAGGATGCCCACTCTCCCTGCTTTTATTCAACATAGAACTGGAGGTCCTAGTCAAGGCAATCAGAAAAAAGAAAGAACGAAAAGGTATCTAGATTGGTAAGGTAGAAGTCAAACTGTCACTGTTTGCAGATGACATGATATTTTACATAAAAAACCCTAAAGAATCCACTCCAAAACTACTAGAACTAATATCTGAATTCAGCAAGGTTGCAGGATAAAAAATTAATACACAGAAATCTGTTGCATTCCTGTACACTATCAATGAACTAGCAGAAAGAGAAATCAGAAAAACAATTCCATTCACAATTGCATCAAAAAGAATAAAATACTTAGAAATAAACCTAACCAAGGAAGTGAAAAACCTATACTCTAAAAACTACAAGACACTCTTAAGAGAAATTAAAGAGGGCACTAACAAATGGAAATTCATTCCATGCTCCTGGCTAGGAAGAATTAATTTTGTCAAAATGGCCATCCTGCCTAAAGCAATCTACAGATTCAATGCAATCCCTATCAAAATGCTGATAGCATTCTTCAATGAACTGGAACAAATAGTTCTAAAATTCATATGGGACCACAAAAGACCCTGAATACCCAAAGCAATCCTGAGAAGGAAGAATAAAGTGTGGGATATCTCTCTCCCCAACTTCAAGATCTACTACAAAGCCACAGTAATCAAGACAATTTGGTACTGGCACAAGAACAGAGCCACAGTCCAGTGGAACAGAATAGAGACTCCAAACATTAACCCAAACATATATGGTCAATTAATATATGATAAAGGAGCCATGGACATACACTGGGGAAATGACAACCTCATAAACAGCTGGTGTTGGCAAAACTGGAAAGCTACACGTAAGAGAATGAAACTGGCTCATTGTCTAACCCCATACACAAAAGTAAATTCGAAATGGATCAAAGACCGGAATGTAAGCCATGAAACCATAAAACTCTTAGAAAAAAACATAGGTAAAAATCTCTTGAACATAAACATGAGCGACTTCTTCATGAGCATATCTCCCTGGGCAAGGAAAACAAATGCAAAAATGAACAAGTGGGACTATATCAAGCTGAAAAGCTTCTGTACAGCAAAGGACACCATCAATAGAACAAAAAGGCATCCTACAGTATGGGAGAATATATTAATAAATGACAGATCTGGTAAAGGGTTGACATCCAAAATATATGAAGAGCTCACGTACCTCAACAAACAAAAAGTGAACAATCCAATTAAAAAATGGGCGGAAGAGCTGAACAGACACTTCTCCAAAGAAGAAATTCAGACAGCCAACAGGCAGAAGAAAAGATCCTCCACATCACTAATCATCAGAGAAATGCAAATTAAAACCACAATGAGATATCAGCTCACACCAGTTAGGATGGCCACCATCCAAAAGACAAATGACAACAAATGTTGGCAAGGATGTGAAGAAAAGGGAACCCTCCTACACTGCTGGTGGGAATGTAAATTATTTCAACCATTGTGGAAAGCAGTATGGAAGTTCCTCAAAAAACTCAAAATAGAACTACCATTTGATCCAGAAATTGCACTCCTAGGAATTTACCCTAATAATGCAGGAGCCCAGTTTGAAAAAGACATATGCACCCCTATGTTTATCGCAGCACTATTCACAACAGCCAAGATATGGAAGCAAGCTAAGTGTTTATCCGTAGATGAATCGATGAAGATGTGGTACATATACACAATGGAATATTATTCAGTCATAAGAAGAAAACAAATCCTACCATTTGCAACAGCATGGATAGAACTAGAGGGTATTATGCTCAGTGAAATAAACCAGGTGGAGAAAGACAAGTGTCAAATGATTTCACTCCTCTGTGGAGTATAAGAACAAAGAAAAAACTGAAGGAACAAAACAGCAGCAGACTCACTCACAGAACCCAAGAATGGACTAACAGTTGCCGAAGGGAAAGGAACAGGGAGAATGGGTGGGAATGGAGGGATAAAGGGGGAAAGGGGCATTAAGATTAACACACATAATGTGGGGGGTAGGGGACAGGAAAGGCAGTACAACACAGAGAAGACAAGTAGTGATTCTATAGCATCTTACTACACTGATAGTCAGTGACTGTAATGATGTATGTGGTTGTGACTTGATAATGGGGGGAGTCTAGTAACCACAATGTTGCTCATGTAACTATACATTAATGATACCAAAATTAAAAAAAAGAAAGACATGCACCCAATGATCATTATAGCATATTGGTAATAGCCAAGATAGGGAAGCACCTATGTATCCATTGATAGATGAATGGATAAAGAAGTCGTGGTATATTTATACAATGGAATATTACCTAGCCTTAAAAAAGAATGAAATCTCACCATTTATGAAGTGGGTGGACATAGAGGGCATTATGTTTAGTAAAATAAGTTAGACAGAAAGTCATGTACCATATGATTTCAGTTATATGTGGAATCTAAAAAGCAAAACGAGTGAATAAAACAAAACAGTAACAGACCTACAAACATAGAGAAGAAACTGCTAGTTGCCAGAAGTCAGGGGAATGGAAAAACTAGTGAAGGAGATTAATAGATACAAACTTCCAGTTATAAAATAAATAAGTATTGGGGATATAAAGTACAGCATAGAGAATAGTGTCAGTATTATAATAACTTTGTGTGGTGACAGATGGTACCTACACCTGAAACTAATATAATATTGTATGTCAACTATACTTCAATTAAAATAAATAAATACAATAAATAAAATGTGTGCAACAAACACACAAAACAGACTAGCTGGTTCTGGCTGCTGGGAATGCCACCAGAAGCACAGCTCAGGTCATGAGATAACATAAAGGGCACTGGGCCTAGACCAGATGCGAGCGCTCGCCCGACCTCTTTCTAAATCTACTGTATGTTGATGACCTTTAAGACAACTCTTGTTCTTCTGTAAATTGGAGATAACACTACACCCACAATGGGTCATAGGGAGTAAGTGAGATAACACATGTGAAAATAGTTTGCAGCCTGGCATGTGAAAAGGTCCATACATGACTTCAGTGAAAGGGCATTTGCTTTCAACTCATGCCATCTGTAAGAGAAATGAAGTTTTCTGAGAAAGAAAGGCACTACATGGTATTATTATTATTATTATTATTATTATTATTATTATTATTATAGCTTTTACAGAGCTGGCAGACAAAGAATCATAATTGGTAATATATACTAAATAGCAAATTGGGTGACCTAGAGCTTTTAAAAACATACTGAGCCTACCTTGAAGGTATAACACTGAAAGCTGTTGACAGCGTATCTGACACAGTGGAAGCCACTTTAAATATTCTGTGAAAGACAGAAAAGTCTTAACTGAACCCCAGAAAAATAACTTGTCAAAATCTCAGCAGGAACAATTTTCAATTTATTAGAACTCTGAATATTACATGCTTGAGTTACTCCTGGAACAAAACTCCATGCATGAACAAACAGATAAACGCAAGGGAGGTAAACCAGATGTTCTTGTAACCTGTTCTCTCTAGGGAATCAGCTAACAGTGGTAAGAAGGTGACTGTTACTTCCTTTCCTAACAAATCAACTCAGAACTTGGCATTGACAAGAGAGAAAACATTCAACAGCCAAAGAGTGACGTAACCATCTGACCAGACCCAGCATTTCCAAAGCATCTGTCCTTGTGCCCAAGCTTTGTTGATTTCTGTGTCACACTCTCATGGCTGCCTGGAAATTGCTTTGTGAATTATTTATATGTTGGATCTAGCATCAGAAATTTTCAGGTCAGGATGGTTGGATAATAACTGAGGACCTTCCTTTCTCCATGTGCAGAAGGAGGAGCATATTGGAGGTGCCATGAAGCCCCCAGTATCTGGCCTCCCCACGGGGCTACCAGCAGATGAAGAAAAGGTGCAGAGAGATGAACCAGACTGTCCTTTTACTGATCATAGCCTGTGCCCCAAGCATTTCCCCTGATTCTCCTACCCCTGTGTATTCATGAATGGCCTCCCAGTTAAATATCACAATGTGTGAATAATTTGACATCATGACTGTACTCATTATGCCTCTTCCCCAATTATTGCTCCTCCTTTCTGAATACACTTTTTAATAGCCTCCTTTGGAGATGTTGCAATAATGAAGGGCAAAAGGTAATCGCTGCTGCTCAATTAGCTATAATTTATGCTATGCTCCAGGTAGAAATGGGATAAGAGATATGGAAAAATAAGTGACTGTTGAAAAAGTATAGGAGAACAAAAGTGAATAGCAGGAATAAATAGAATGAAAAGCAGGAGGTCAGTTCAACTTAGCAAATATTTTCAAGTACCCACTATATGCAGACACCTGGCTAAATTTTAGAAATTAAACAGTGAATAAGCAGTTGGGAGGCGATAGTGAGGGCGTCAGATGCATACACAGATTCTTATTTTAAAATGTGATAAGTAAAAAGGTATTGGCATGAGGAACAGCATGGAGTGGAGGCAACAGGTTAAGCAGAAACAAGGTCATAAGGCAAAAGACTTTTCCATGCCCAGAATTGAAGAACGATCATAATAATGATAAAATGTTTATTTCACAATGATACATAGCTTCTAATATATTACTTTTATCTAATCTTTATAACAGGCCTGAGAGAGAGAGATTAATTCAGCAAGGAAGGGCGAGGCCTGGCAGAGTCTCCCGGCTCCAGCTCTGGGAGCTCCTGGTGTCCTTGACCTTTGGTTCTTAACAGAACGTTGAAGCACTCAGAGGAAAGGAAACTTAGGGTCCCGTATACTCCAGTGACTTCTACATCTGAGCATGACCAGTAAAAAGTTAATTTTTCATTTCAGTCTAGTACTCCTCAAAAAATATGTAAATAAAAGTATCACAAAACAATACTTGTGATGCCCTCTGATATTTTTTATTCTCTTCTGTTTCAATTCATTCAGAAAAATAAAAATAAGAAGTGGCTGGTAACAACACTAAATTAATTTCACCACCAGTAGACATCTTAGCTGTTTAGTTTCAAGAGAATGAAACTGAGCTCCTAAGCAAGGAAGGGGCTTTATGAAGATCACCTCAGGGTAGTGAGGTGCCTGGCTGTCCACAGGAAGTGTGTACAGGTTACAAGGGGAGGTGGTGGCCCCTGGCCCCGGAGCCAGTGCTCACTGATGTTTTCCTGTACACCAGCCCCTGTTCTAGGTGTACTACCAGCCGGGCTCATCTAACCCAAGAACTCTGTCAAGGAAGCTCTTTCATTATTCACATCTCACGAAGAACAATAGCATAGAAAGATTAAGCAGCTGGCTTGTGCATGGTTGCACAGCAAGGGGAAACTACTGATCCCTGGACCAAGAAAAACTGTTTGGATACACTGGAATGTTGGTGCATACCTCTTTCATATGTAAATTTAAATCAGTAGGCTCTTCCCAATTCCAAATTTCAATCTATTCAGAACCTTTATTTTTTTCAAAGCAGCACTCTGACCTGGCAAAGAGAATGTGCTAAAATATCTCAAGAACTCTGTGTTGATTTGAGGAATATAAAGATGTTCTTAGGATTTCTAAATTTTTGAAATTGTATCACAATAATTCTTGATTTGTTAGTGTTGCCTTAATCTACTTGGTTTTTGAGTTAATTCTTTTATTGTTTCTACAGAGCCAGAAGAGTCTCTTAATATGCAGAAAATAATAAACTGCTATACTGGTAGCAAGGGCCATTGGCTTCTATTAAGAAGCGCAGACACTTCCTGTGAATAGTAAATCTACCAAGTTGACATAATATATCAAAGAATTTTAATGCATATCATATCCAGTGGTGCATATTTTCATTTGAAATTCTGCTATTTCATTATCTTTAATTATTTGGCCCTCTTGATAGCAATTCTCCAATTAGTTAATTGTTATGCTTACATCCACAATAGAAAATAAAAGTTTATATCAAGGTCTCTCATTTACTATCAAACCTGTGCTCTAAGTGACATGTCAGGGTTCAGGAGGTTATTTTAAAAAAAGACAAACAGAACTAGATTTCATGATGGGAATCTACGTAAAGCAGAACTTAGAGGATTCAGGAATGCAGCCCAATATGTGGTTTAATGAAGTCTTTCTGACAGAGAATCAATCTTGAGAAAAAGCCTCGGCTTTCCTCCAAACCAAGAGAAATGTATGAGGCAACATTAAGAGATTCCAGAAAGCACAGAGAAGTGTTTTGAGAGTATGACATGAATTAAGCACAATCCTGCTTACTCTTTTAACTTTCTCCCCTGGGAGTCACTTAGATAATCTAAGCAATGATTGCTTACTTCTACTGGCTGTTACTTCTCAAGCATGATAAACCTCCAGAAAACTTGAGTCCTTAAGTGCTGTCACTTGAATAAGTAGTAAGCTTTTTTTTCTTTTCCTTCCCTGAACCCAAGAAATGACTTCATCCTCTTTAAAACAAGAGCCAGGGAATCCTTGTGGAAAATATTTTTCAAAGGGACCAGAAGAGGCACCTTCAGAGTCCTGCCTCACTGTTATGAGCCGTGCGACCTGGAATACCCCACTTTCCCACTTGGAACCTGTTCCTCACCTGTAAAGTTAGGGGACCAGACCAGATAATCAGAAGTTCCCTACAGCTATGATTTTATGGCTTCTTATCCACTTTGCCTTGACTCCTCTGAACACTTCTTCTGGAAGCACTGGTTCTCTCAGGTCAGTGTATACAAACTTAATTTTTCCTTCCAGGTCTACTGCTTTTTCCCTTTCCAAGGCAAAACTCTACTTCTCTGATTGTCAAAGACTCCAGAGGTCGAGTCAGTCTTCCAGGGTGTCTCTGAGGGAGACTGATTTTAACAAAACATTCTCAATTGTTATTCTGTCAAAGGCTTTGAGTCAGTCCCCTGGGTTTCCAAGGACAAATCCTCTGGGATCTTCAAATTCCCTGGTACACAAAATGCAACTCCATTCCTTCTCCATCAGATTTGCACATCTCAGCCCAGTTTGTCTTGCACACTTTTTCTATTTCCTTTAATGCCCCCACTGGCTTTCACCTTTTCCCCCATCATTAGTTCTACTTCTTTTTCCATCTGACTTCTCCTCAAGGGTCCACCTCCTCTAGCCCAGCTGACGGACAGCTCCCCTAGGTCAGAACCATGCTCTCACATCACAGACCTCCATCAAGCCTAGTGCGGTGCCCCCCACTGAGAGCGGCATCAATCATTTCTGCCCAACCTGTCAAAGGCAAATTTTTACATCAACAAGAATTTTTAAATAAACAAACATAAAACAAAATTGTGCATAAAAACAAAATGCATAACATCAGAATTTAAAAGAAAGATGTAATGAATGAAAGAAAGCTGAGACAGCAAGAATGATATTCTCAAATATTGTTAATCCTTAATCTTACCAATGATAGAACTCAGGATTATATCAAAAAGGCAAAGACTAAATAAATTCTGATAATTTGGCAAGAGCTTTATGACCCTATAATGGATATGCACACAAATACATATATTTATATATATATATATAAGCATACACACACATTTATATATACTTACTTATTTATAAAAAGATCTGTGTGTATCATGCATTTTATATACACATATAGTGTATATACATGCATCATTCACACACACACCCGTGCTTTTGTGTTTCATATAGAAAATAAAACAATTTCACCCTTGATCTCCTTCTTCTGTGGAATTTTTAAAAGTTCTCTAGAAGAGAAAATCCCAGTTTACAGACATGGCATCATTATGGCAAGATGATTTATTACACTATTAAATTTCACTTTTCCTGCTGCTAATTTTCCCTCTCAGCTCATTTCACTGTCTTGCCTCAGGAGTCATGGCTCCTGAAGGGAAACAGAGAGGGAATGTGCCTGACAAGTTGCAAGGCTGGGAGAGTAGGTTATTCAGGTCTGAGAAAGACACAGAGCTTTGTGGATCCCTAAGAAGATCGAAGGATTTCCTATCCTCTGGAAACTGCCCCACTAAGGAAGTGGCAGAAGCCAAAAAGTCACAGTACTATGTTTCACCTCCAGGTCTGAGTCTTGCTGGAGATACTTGTAGCTGGAGCAGAGCACAGAAACCAGAGTGGCTGCAGGGAGGAAGAGACAGTATGGCCTTGAGCACTGGGTGGCCCAGCATGAACTAATGCTTTTGCTAGTGAAACTTTCCCTGATGCTTTTGGCATGGAAGACCTCAGAACACAGTGCCATACGAGCCAAAGGACAAGGAACCCAAGAATGGTGGTTTTTGAACTTTCCACCAGTGAAAAGGAATAGGCATACTTGAAAATAAATGCAGTGTTTCTTGCTTAGCTGGACTTGTGAACTCTGATTATTTCCTGCTGTTTTACATATGCAATATGTGCCATGTACAAGTATTACTAATGTCTTCAAATGTCCAGTTTAGAGACAATATTTAGGCTAGTTTTTCAGAGGGGAGACAGGGATGAAGAGTAGGAAGATATTTTATTACTGGCAAGTATTCTGTTTAGCAGAATTTCTTGATCAAAATTTGAGCAAACAGCATTTTGTCATTTACATAATTTATTGCAATTTTGCTAACAAAGCAGCTACTACAAAGCGAAATACAAAGTCATTGTCTCAGGAGTCTCTGTCATCAATTACTGTATGTTGCAGAGTTGAATAATTCACAGAAGGGCTGTCTTGAGAGATTCACCTTGTATATGTCAGCCAAGAAGAAAAAACCCCAGCCCTCCTCACCAGTGACATTCGGCTAAAAGACTGGTGATGCCAGCGCCATGTGCCAGAAGCTCTAAGTCCAGCTCTGTTCACTTCCCTGGCACTTGGTTTTAGCCACACTGAAGAGTCTCTTGGGATCTTGAAAGATTTAATTTAGTTTATTCGTGGGTCATAGACATTGATTCATTACCTGGGCCCAGTATTGTTAGCAGTATGACCCTTCTCCTCTCAAAGGCAATGGAGAAATCCATCATGGGACCTGGCCCTGGATGTTTTGATGTTTCAGAGGCTGTTTGACCAGCAGATTATATAGATTGTGTCTGCATGGATTGTGCCTGGCGATGAGTGTGTGTGGTCTGCATTCCTGGAAAATGTTCAGGGCTGAGGTCCAAGTGAGCATCAGGATTTTTCTCATCAGATGGAAGCAAGTTTCAGGGGAATAGCAGGCAATGTGGTAGAATTTGGGGTTCTGGTTCCCACACTGCACTCTCCTTCTTCCTGATTTTGTTTATACCTCATAGCCGTGCTTCCTTGATGAGGTCTTGATCCTTAATTTTCTCCACCCTTAAATGATGTGGTTGGGACGAATGATCATTATACTTCCAGAGTAGTGTTATGGTTAAAAGTTCATGTTATTGTTATTGCTAGATAAGATAAGTTTACTTCATTAATCATTGTAAGACAAAGAGCAAAGAACAGAGGTTGATTTGGTGGTATGATAAAATAATGATCTATGTGATTCCCTGTAATGATCACTCTCCGCTTACCTAATTTTACACATCTCCTTGTCATTTCCCTTTGTTATTTTTCCCTTTGCCTCACCTTTCCCTCTCTGTCCACACACACATACTCTGATTCTGTGGGGAGGAGCCCCTAGAGAAAAAAACTTGAAGCATTTATTTTGCAGAAATGTAGATTTACTCTATTTACTCTTTGATCAATGCCTTATATTGCAGATGGTTGGAACCCTGGGTATTTAGATCCTCTTTGAGTTTTGCGGAGGACACAAGAATCCCCAATTCTCTTATTTGAGTGACTTGAGGTAACAAACTTTGAGCCCTCTGCAGCAGAATGGAAAGTCTCACACCTCCACGACTGAGCTTCTAACATAGAACATTAGAGACTGCAGGAGCTGGCTGCTGGAACCTATGGAGAAGAGCCCCAGTTTCACTCCCAGTTACTTCCACGAGTCATCACTCCTACTACTGGAGCTGAGCAGGAGAGAGCAATGTGGGATACAACCAAGTCCAGGAGATAGTGAGCTGGCTTTGCAACCAGACACAACTAGTTGCAAATCTCACACTGTGTGTTTTTAGGTTAGTAACATCAACTAATTTGCGTATCAATTTCCTTTCATAATTAACACCTATTTTTACAACACTTATTTGCAGGGTGCTGCAAGGAATACTCACTCTATGAGGAATGTGTGTGATACCATATAAACATGATGAATTGCATCCATTGTTCAATACCTATTTAATTCCAATTTCAATTACTTTTTTCCCCAAGTCTAGCCTTTAATTGGAGGATGGATTATTTTCTAAATGTATGTTCTTAATTTATAGTTATAACAACATATTGAGAATTCTTAGACATAAGTATAGTTTAAACAAAAATTAAATGAAATATACCTAAAACTATAAGACACTAATGAAAGAAATTGAAGAAGACACAAATAAGTAGAAAGATAGTCCATGCTTATGGACTAAAGAATATTGTTAAAATATTCATATTACCTAAAGCAAGTATAGATTTAATGCAATCCTTATCAAAATTCTAGTGGTATTTTTCACAGAAATAGAGCAAACAATCCTAATTTGCATGAAACCACAAAAGGTCAGAAAATCCAAAGCAATCTTGAGAAAGAAACAACACTAGAGGCATCACACTTCCTAATCTCAAACTATATTACAAAGCTATAATAATCAAAACAGACACATAGATCAATGGAGCAAAATAGAGAGCCCAGAGATAAAGTCATGTATATATAGTCAATCAATCTCTGATTGATTGAACCAAGAATATACAAGGATGGTCTCTTCAATAAATCAAGTTGGAAAAATGGACAACTATGTGCAAAAAAATGAAACTGGACTCTTATCTTATGCCATACACACAAGTCAAAATGGAGTAAAGACTTGAATGCAAGACTTGAAATCATAAAACTTCTAGAAGAAAACATAGGCAGTAAGCTTTCTGACAGCAGTCATGGTGATGAATTTTTGGTGCTATTCATCTCTTCTACCACTGTAGCTGAACCACAGCAAAGGAAGTAGACCAACCAAAAGAAAGAGCAACAACCACAACAAAAAACAAGTGGGATTACAATGAACTACAAAACTTCAGCACCACAAAGGAGACCATCAACAAAAGGAAAGGCAATCTAGATAATGGGAAAAATATTTTCACATCATTTATATATGTGGGGTTAAAATCCAAAATATACAATGAACTCATACAGAGAGAGGGAGAAAAGATGGTGGCATGAATAGTGTGGTAGAAATCTTCTCCCAAAACCACACATATTTTGAAAATATAGCAAATACAACTATTCCTTAAAGAGTGACCAGAAATAACAGCACACCAGCCAGTCTACATCTGGGAGAAGTCAACATCTCATGGAAAATGGTAAAGTAAAAAGCCATGATGCAGTGGGACCCGAGCACTCCCACCACACCAGCACACTGGTGGGAGGAAAAGAATCAGAGTGGGGAGGGAGTGGAAGCATAGAACTGCTAAATACCCAGCCCTAGAAATCTACCCTGGGAGCACAGACCCACATTGCAAGGTGCTCTGGAGATAAGAAGGGCTGAAAAGTAAAGTCTGATGCTAAAACTGCAAGCAGGTTCCCACAACTGGCTGCCCTTGGATGGGACAAAAGAAAAGCAGGCACATTAAGGGACCCCTCAACAGTCAGAGGGCTGCTTAAGGGGCAAAGGTTTAGGAGAAGGAACAGGAGGACAAAATCAGGAGTCCTGGCACACTCAGCCCAGCAGGATAGGAACTTTCAGGAGCTTCAGGCACCCTATCCTCCTTGTTGGCAATGCAGCCCTGAGGCCCTTCACCATGATAAGCAGCCTGCAGCTCCCTCCTCCCCACTGACAACTACGCATAAACTGGCTGTTCCCGCCATTGCTACAGACCAGCCAGAGGGCAGCCCCACCTACAGCAACACACAGCTTAACACAGAGGCTTCTCCCTGCATGCAGGAAACCAGACCAGACCCAGAGGCTGCTCCCTGTGTGTGGTTAACAGCCACAGACAGCACAGATGGGCACTGAGACCAGGAGCTGAGAAGGGGCTTTGTTATGACAGCAGAACCTGCACCACTAGCCTGCAACACCGACATTGCCCATGGCAGCTAGGGGATTGACCCAGAAGCCACTCCCTGCATGCGGTTAACCTGTGCAGGCAACAGAGGCAGGCACAATGAACAGCAAGCAGGAAGAGACTTTTTCCTCCCAGCTAACATCTGCACTATTCGCCAGCAACCACTCCCATTGCTTCAGAACTATGAAAAGGAAGAACATTGTCCAATCCAAAACCCCTACAACACTAGAAAGAGGGTTCAGTGAGACTGAAATCACCAATCTTCCTGAAAAAGAATCCAAAATAAAAGTCATAAGCATGCTGATGGGGCTACAGAGAAATATTCAAGAGCTAAGGGATGAATTCCAGAGGGAAATAACAGAAATGAAACAAACAATGGAGGGATTTAAAAGCAGATTAGATGACGTGGAGGAGACTGTTAATGGAATTGAAATCAGAGAACAGGAATAAAGAGAAGCTGAGGCAGAGAGAGAAAAAACATCTCTACAAATGAAGGCATATTAAGAGAACTGTGTGATGAATCCAAACAGAACAATATTCACATTATAGGGTTACCAGAAGAAGAAAAGAGAGAGAGAAAAAGGGATAGAAAGTGTCTTTGAAGAAATAATTGATGAAAACTTCCCCAACTGGGGGAAGAAAATAGTCTCTCAGACCATGGAAGTCCACAGATCTCCCAACAAAAGGGACTCAAGGAGGACAACACCAAGACATAAAATCAAAAAATGATCAAGGATAAGGACAGACTATTGAAAGCAGCCAGAGAGAGAAATAAGATCACATACAAAAGAAAACTCATCAGGCTATCATCAGACTTCTCAGCAGAAACCTTACAGACCAGAAGGGAGTGGCATGACATATTTAATGCAATAAAGCAGAAGGGCCTTGACCAAGAAAATTCTACCAAGCAAGACTGTCATTTAAATTTGAAGGAGGGATTAAGCAATTCCCAAATAAGCAAAAGTTGAGGGAATTTACCTCCCACAAACTATCTCTACATTGTGTTTTAAAGGAACTGTTCTAGATAGAAGTGTGCCTAAGACTAAAGAGCTGTCAGCAGAGAAAATAAAACCACAGCAAAGGAAAGAGACCAACCAAATAGTAACCAAATGCAAAATTAAATCAGCTACCTACAGAGTCAGTCAAGGGAGACACAAAGAGTACAGAATATGACACCTAACATATAAAGAGTGGAGGAGGAAGAAAAAGAAGGGAGAGAAAAAAGAATCATCAAACTGTGTTTATAATAGCATAGTAAGTGAGTGAAGGTAGATTGCTAGATAGTAAAGAAGCTGCCCTTCAACCTTTAGAAAACACAAATCCAAAACCTGCAATGTCAATAAGTATATATCTATCAATAATCACACTAAAAGTAAATGGACTAAATACATGAATCAAAAGACATAGAGTTACAGAATGGACAAAAAGGCAAGACCCATCTATATACTGCCTATAAGACACTCACTTCAAACCCAAAGACATACACAGACTAAAAGTAAAGGGATGGAAAAAGATATTTCAGGCAAACAATAGGGAGAAAAAAGCAGGTGTTGCAGTACTTGTATCAGACAAAATAGACTTCAAAACAAAGAAAGTAACAAGAGACAAAGAAGAACATAACATAATGATGAAGGGGTCAGTCCAACAAGAGGATATAACCATTACAAATATCTTTGCACCCAACATAGGACCACCTACATATGTGAAACAAGTACTAACAGAATTAAAGGGAGAGATAGAATGCAGTGCATTTATTTTAGGAGACTTCAACACAACACTCACTTCAAAGGACAGATCAACCAGACAGAAAATAAGTAAGGACACAGAGGCACTGAACACCAGATTAGAGCAGATGGACCTAACTGACATATACAGAACAGTCTACCCAAAAGCAGCAGGATACGCATTCTTCACAAGTGCACATGAAACATTTTCCAGAATAGACAAAACACTAAGCCACAAAAAGAGCCTCAGAAAACTCAAAAAGATTGGAATTGTACCAACCAACTTCTCAGATCACAAAGGTATGAAGCTAGAAATAAATTGTACAAAGAAATCAAAAAGGCTCACAAACACATAGAGGCTTAACAGCATGTTCTTAAATAATCAATGGATCAATGACCAAATTAAAAAAGAGATCAAGCAATATATGGAGATGAATGAAAACAACAGCACAATGCCCCAACTTCTGTGGGATGCAGCAAAGGCAGTTCTAAGAGGAAAGTATATAGGAATCCATGCCTATTTAAAGAGGGAAGAGCAATCCCAAATGAGCATTCTAAATTCACAAAGAACAAATGAGGCCCAAAGTCAGTACAAGGAGGGACATAATAAAGATCAGAGAAGAAATTTAAAAAATTGAGGAGAATAAAATAATAGAAAAAATTAATGTAACCAAGAGTGGGTTCTTCAAGAAAATAAGCAAAATAAATAAACATCTAGCAAGAATTATCAAGAGAAAAAGAAAATCTACACACATAAACAGAATTAGAAATGAGAAAGGAAAAATCAAGATGGACACCACAGAAATACAAACAAATATTCAAGAATACTATGAAAATATATACTGACAAACTGGATAACCTAGAAGAAATGGACAACTTTCTAGAAAATACAACCTTCCAAGACTGACCAAGGAAGAAACAGAAAATCTGAACAGACCGATTACTTGCAATGAAATTGAATCAGTAATCAAAAAAACTAGTAAAGAACAAAATCTCCGGAACAGATGGCTTCTCCACTGAATTTTATCAGACATTTAGAGAAGACATAATACCCATTCTCCTTAGAGTTTTCCAGAAAGTAGAAGAGGAGGGAATACTTTCAAACTCATTCTATGAAGCTAGCATCACTCTAATACAAAAACCAGGCAAAGATACAACAAAAAAACAAAGCTGCAGACCAATACCCCTGATGAACAAAAATGCAAAAATCATCAACAACATATTAGCAAACAAAATTTAAAAATATATTAAGAGGATCATTTACCATGATCAAGTGGGATCCATTCCAAGAATGCAAGGATGTTACAACATTCGAAAATCTATCAATGTCATCAACTATATCAATAAAAAGGACAAAAATCACATGATCATCTCCATAGATGCTGAAAAAACATTTGACAAAATTCAACATCCATTCATGATAAAAACTCTCAACAAAATGGATACAGAGGGCAAGTACCTCATGTAATAAAGGCCATATATGACAAACCCACAGCCAACATCATACTTAACAGTGAGAAGCTAAAAGCTTTTCTTTAAGATTGGGAACAAGGATGCCCACTCTCCCACTTTTATTCAACATAGTTCTGGAGGTCCTAGCCATGGCAATCAGACAACACAAAGAAATAAAAGCCATCCAGATTAGTAAGGAATAAGTTAAACTGTCACTGCTTGCAGATAACATGATATTGTATATAAAAATCCCTAAAGAATACACTCCCAAACTACTACATCTAATATCTGAATTCAGCAAAGTTGAAGGATACAAAATTAATATGTAGAAATATGTTGCATTTCTATACACTAATGAAGAACTAGCATAAAGAGAAATCAGGGAAACAATTCTATTTATGATCACATCCAAAAGAATCAAATACCAAGGAATAAATCTAACGAAGGGGGTGTAATGCCTATACCCTGAAAACTACTAGACACTCTTGAGAGAAATTAGAGAACACTAATAAATGGAAATTCATTCCATGCTCTTGGGTAGGAAGAATTAATATTGTCAAAATGGACATCCTGCCTAAAGCAATCTACAGATTCAATGCAATCCCTATCAAAATACCTACAGCATTCTTCAATGAACTGGAACAAATAGTACTAAAATTCATATGGAACCCAAAAGACCCTAAAGAGCCAAGGCAATCCTGAGAAGGAAGAATAAAGCAGGGAGTATTATGCTCCCCAACTTCAAGCTCAATTACAAAGCCACAGTAATCAAGGCAATTTGGTACTGGCACAAGAACAGACCCATAGAGCAATGGAACAGCCTAGAGAGCCCAGATATAAACCCAAGCATATATGGTCAATTAATATATGACAAAGGAGCCATGGATATACAATGGGGAAATGACAGCTTTTCAACAACTGGTGTTGGCAAAACTGGACAGCTAATTGCAAGAGAATGAAACTGGATTACTGTCTAACCCCATACACAAAAGTAAACTCGAAATGGATCAAAGACCTGAATGTAAGTCATGAAACCATAAAACTCTTAGAAGAAAACATAGGTAAAACTCTCTTGAATATAAACATGAGCAACTTTTTCCTGAACATATGTCCCCAGGTAATGGAAACAAAAGCAAAAATGAACAAGTGGGTCTTTATCAAACTAAAAACTTCTGTACAGCAAAGGACACCATCCGTAGAAGAAAAAGGCATCCTACAGTATGGGAGAACATATTCATAAATTACATATCTGATAAGGGGTTGACATCCAAAATATACAAAGAGCTCACATGCCTCAAAAACCAAAAAGCAAATAATCCAATTTAAAAAATGGGCAGAGGAGCTGAACAGACACTCCTCCAAAGAAGAAATTCAGATGGCCAACAAGCACAAGAAAAGATGCTCCACATCACTAATCATCAGAGAAATGCAATTCAAAACCACAGTGAGATATCATCTCACACCAGTCAGGATGGCCAACATCCAAAAGATAAACAACAAGTACTGGTAAGGATGTGGAGAAAGGGGATGCCTCCTAACACTGCTGGTGGAAATGTAAATTAGTTCAACCATTATGGAAAGCAGTATGGAGGTTCTTCCAAAAACTAAAAATAGAAATACCATTTGACCCAGGAATTCCACTCCTAGGTATTTACCCTAAGAATACGGGATCCCAGGTTCAAAAAGACACATGTACCCCTTTGTTTATTGCAGCACTATTTACAACAGCCAAGAAATGCAAGTATCCTAAGTGTTCTTCAGTAGATGAATGGATAAAGAAGATGTGGTACATATACACAATGGAATATCATTCAGCTATAAGAAGAAATAAACCCCACTATCTGCAAGAACATGGATGGAGCTACAGAGTATTATGCTCAGTGAAATAAGCCAGGTGGGGAAAGACAAGTATCAAATGATTTCACTCATCTTTGGAGTATAAGAACAAAGAAAAAACTGAAGGTACTAAACAGCAGCAGACTCACAGAACCCAAGAATGGACTAACAGTTACAAAGGGAAAAGGACCGAGGAGGACAGGTGGGAAGGGAGGGATAAGGGGAAAAAGGGGCAT
Organism: Manis pentadactyla; assembly: GCF_030020395.1. Lineage (NCBI taxonomy): Eukaryota > Metazoa > Chordata > Mammalia > Pholidota > Manidae > Manis > Manis pentadactyla. The sequence goes on from NC_080035.1 coordinate 9,383,536, forward strand.
TATGATTAGCTCACATAATGTATGGGGTGCCATGGGGAAGGCAGTATAGCACAGAGAAGAGAAGTAGTTTTTCTATAGCATCTTACTATGCTGATGGACAGTGACTGCAATGGGTTATGTGATGGGGACTTGACAATGGGGGGAGTCTAGTAACCACAATGTTGCTCATGTGATTGCATATCAATGATACCTTAATAAAAGAAAATGTAAAGAAGAAAAGAACTCATACAACTTACTAGCAAAAAAAAAAAATTCTTATTAGAAAACGGGCAGAGGAACTAAATAAACATTTCTCCAAAGATGACATACATATGGTTAACAGGCACATAACAAGGTGCACAGTATCACTAACATCAGGGAAAAAGAAATCCAAACCACAATGAAATAATACCTTGTTCCTGTTAGAATGGCTAATATTAAAAATACAAGAAATGGCAAGTGCTTGTGAGGATTTGGAGAAAGGGAAACATTTGTGCACTGCTGGTGGGAATACAAATTGCTGCAGCCACTATGGAAAGTAGTATACAGTTTCCTCAAAAAATTAAATATAGAACTATTATATGACTCATCAATTCTACTTCTTGGTGAGAAACAAAACACTAATTCAAAAGAATTATCTCCACTGCCATGTTCATGGTAGCATTAGCTGCAATCGCCAAGACATGGAAATAACCAAAGTCACCATTAATGGATGAATGAATAAAGAAAATGTGGTACATACATATAATGGAATATTACTCAGCTAAAAAAAGAAGGAAATCTTGGTATTTGCAGGACAATATGGATGGACCTTGAGGGCATTATGCTAAGTGAAATAAGTTGAAGAAAGACAAATACCATATGATCTCATGTATATGTGGAGTTTTAAAAAAAACAACAAAATATAAAAAACATCAAACTCGCAGGTACAGAGAACAGATTGTTCATTGCAGCAGGAAAAGAGGAAGGTGGTAAAATGTGTGAAGGTCATCAGAAAGTACAAACTTCCAGTTATAAAATAAGAACTCATGGGGATGTAATATACAGCATGGTAACTCTAATACTGAATTGTATATTTGAAAGTTACTAAGAGAGTATATCTTAAGAGGTCTCATCCCACAGAAAAAATATATAACCATGTGTGGTGATAGATACGTATATTGTAATCCTTGTTATACACCTAAAGCAATGTATTATGTCAATGATATCTATCTAATGAACCCATTCACCATCCACCAAACTCTTAAAATAGAACACAACCAATACCTTTGAAATCCAGTGTTGATACTTCCCAATTTTGAGACGTAACCCCATAACCTGTTATAAATTTTGTATTTACTACTCTTTCTCTAGAATTTGTACATTCAGGAAGGGATTTCTGTGGACACTGGTTTCACCATTGCTGGATATATGAACTATTTCAATGTTGTATGCCTTTGTCATCTCCCACCCTGCTGGGGCCCTTTGCCCTCTAACCATCTCCCTGTACCCTGGCGACCTCTTTCTCATTACCCTGCCCGTGCCTCCATGAGCTTCATAAATGCTTTTATTTGCTCTAGACCTCTACTTCTTGCCCTGACACAAATTTTCAATTAAGCTAAATAAAGAAAACAAAGCTCTGGGATCAGAAGACTCGGATTTGAATCTCGTCCCTGACCTTTCCTCACTATGTGGTTTGGGGTAAATTATTTAACATCTCTAGGCCCATCTCTTCACTTGTAAACTAGAAATAATTTCTGCCCCACTTGTCAAAAATAACCGTGCTGAGGAACAAGTATGATAATATATGTAAAAAGTTTTCTAATGGGTAAAGTGTGCTAAAAATGTAAATCATTTATAGAACTTGACCTACAAATTAAGGGTGCTTTTCTCCATCATTTGTCTCTGGGGAAAGTATCTAATAAATGATTTTATTCAGAATGTATTGTGCTCAAATTCATTTGTGTTTTAATGAAGAAATGTGCCTAATACAAAGAAAGTAGCTCTAAGTGTCCTTAGGATGCTGGGGTAGGTATTTTTGGGGTGGTAGTTTTCCTTTCCTTTGTGCCTCCATTATCAGCACATATACATATTCATTAAGCCAAAATTCCTCTTACCTCCAAAATTCTCACTTAAAACTTTTGGTAATTACTTTTGTAGCAATAATGATTTCAGAAAGGGAAGGCCACACTATAGCACACTCAGCATAGTCTAGTTCTTAGCAACTCCTGTCGAGCATGTCATAAAGCTCTGATGGAAACCAATTTGAAAACATAAAATACTATAGGTTAGTTTTAACAATTCCCCAAGAGGTGATGCCTGCTTCCCTTATTGGAATTTAAATTGGAAGTTGACTACAGCCATCTGTTCAATGACCACAGAAACTCCCCCAGCTGCCTCTCATGGGCCAACGTGATATCATGGCTATTTCCCTGCCCTACTGGAAGCTGGGTGAGTAGAATTCATAGTCAGGGACTAGAGTAGATGTGCATCGTTAGCCCCAGGGAAATATGCAGAGGTCAGACAGCAATAGTTAACATATGTGCAAGGAAGAAAGATGCTCAAAGGCTTATGTATTCTTAAGATGACAAGTTAGCCAGGAATTAAAACTTTCTGTGTTTTGTGGAGTTTCAAATATTTTAGCATTGGTTTGATTTCTGATGTTTTATATAAACACACCCATTCTCTCACACACATTTCATTTGGGATTGCTATTATGTCCTTACTTGGAAGTCCTGAACGTTGGTTTTTAGCTGTTCTCATACATTAATTCTCCTGTCCTCTCATATTCTAGTTTTCAACGATCTTTGTGTACGTTTTATTAGAGTATTGAATATTCTAATGGATGTTTTTTACAACATTGAATCTGAGCTAAATCCAGCAGCAGCCATCTGAGATGCCCACTGGGCAGGACCAAAGGTGATAGAATCTGGACAGGAGTACCACCTTTTTTAATAAGCCCATCCAGCATCTCAGAGAGACCTAGGCTTTCATCTTACTTAGGCTACAAGCATTCTCTAGAGCACAAGTCAGCAAGCCACAGGCCCACTATTCCAGGACCCCTCCCCTCAAAGAGCCCACCATAATCCCTGGCCATAAAAAGCCTCTTGGGCTGTTAGAGACCCCTTTTTTTCCTTTGTTCTGCTCACCAGAACAGAGGGGTCTCTCTCAGGTTTAGCAATGAACCTGCTTGGACTATGGAGTTCGCATCTCCTTTTTTCCTTTCAAGAGGTATAGGGCTTGCCAAAGGAGAGGGTCAGCAGCAGTGGCTCATCCATAGACCCACTGCTCATGTGTTAGCCCTGCTATCCAGAAGCTGAGACTATGGAGGCAGGAGTGACAAACTGACCATCAGAATTAGGGGACAGGCAGAGGCAGAAGTAGGGAAATTCATGAACTTTGGCCGGAAGAATAGGACAGTGCAGACAGATGGACTGGGATGACTCAGAGCATGAACGTGTCGCCCTCACCAGTGTACCTATGGGTGGGCTGAACCAGATCTGGCACATTGTGTTGCTATTCTGGACCTGCTTTCAATGTTTAACCAAACTAGTAAATACCCACAAGTGGTTTTATTCACTGCAAATGTAGTATCTTTTAAAATATATGCTTAGTTAATCTATATGTGCTAATTTCAAAGAGTAAGAACCAAGCATTAGTCAAACAAATATTCAGTCAATACTATTTACGATCAACTGAAATAAAAGCCCCAACATGCAGAATAGTCATCAAGTCTAAATTTTAGACGCCTTAATACAGCGTTCAAGAATCGCCACCAGCTGTATTTCCTCTCCCCCAGCCATTCTCTCCCACCGGTCCACTACCTACAATTTGTTCCACTTTTTTTCCTGATTAAATATGTTATTAAAGTACGTGTCTCTCACACTTTTTTCATGATTTTCTGCTTCTTTGGGAATGTGTAAAGCAAGGTTATATGCAGGCAACTTAGTTATCAAGTTTAAAGTCAGTGTCACAAGTCTTGGGATTTATAAAAATGTTTGATAAATTTGTTAAGACTCTTATGGAGGGATCAGGTGAAAAACTTCATGCCTAATTCCTTGATTATCATTAGAGAGGTTGTTGGTTTGAAAGTTGTACGTATTTGCTGTTAATTTGGACATAGAGACTAAAATTATTTACTCCTTTCTCTAAATTGTATTTAAATAGATCCGAACACAAACCAGGGAAGACTTATCATTCAACTTATTCCATATATGCATCAAAACATGCCTTGCTTCACTACTTGATTTGGTTTCACACAGAAAACTCTTACGATTTTAAGTATCCTATCTCTTCTATCTGAAATCAAGTTTTATTGGAAATTTCCCATATAGGAAGACAATCTTGAGGCACCAATAAATTATTAGCCCAAGGAAATTTTCCATACTAAAAAAAAAACTTAATTTCAAAGAACTCATAGGGTATGTTTGATATATGCCTTTAGCCCCCTTCCAGAAAGTGGGTATAATATCTTACACCACATATACACATACATACATGCACACATGTAACATAACTATATTTTTATTTTTAATGTCTACTTGATAATTTTCCTTCTCTTAATAAGTAGCAGTGCCAGGAACATATTTGAAGCTCTGTGATTGCTTATTCGTTGCTTTCTTGGTGTACAATTATGACAGGTCTATAAATTTTAAAATGCATTGTCTTTGATAATGTTTAATATTATATCTTTGACAATGACACAGATGCTCTTCTGTAAAAAGCAATTTAAACTTTAAAAGCTGCCTGTTGGGTGCCTGAGGGGTAGACAGGTAAATTTTCAAGATCTACCTTGACCCTTTGTCTTCCTAATCCTTATATCTCTTACTACTATTTAAGAGTTCTAATGTCTGAATTAGAAAATAACTTGAGTTAATGATAAGAAAACTTATTATAAACAGAATTAAAAGGAATCACTCTGAGAAACAAAGACTTTAATATCTGTCCAGTCCCTCCATCTCAGTGACAACCAGGAATTTGCCAGTTTTCCCAACAGGAATTAATTACTCCTGTAGTTACTTCTCAGGACTTTCTAACATAAAAGGGATGCAGGAAGATCATCATCTATAATATGGTCCCCCAGGACCCCTATGAAGAATTGTTCACCACAGGAATGAGAAATCTGGTGCTGCATACAGTTTCCCATCTCTCTTTGGGTCACCAATGACTACTCTTGCCCCACACATAGGCAACCCATAATTGAGGCTACTCATATTTTAGCAGATCTGAGGGAGGTTGAAACAATAAGAGCACGGAAGGAAGTACAGGCTGCGACTGAAAGGAGAGGTGCAAGGGTGTGAAGATCTTGAGGACCCAGATGGGGGCTGATTTGATAAAGGCTGAGATAATGAAAGAAAAATTTGATGGGCAGTCCAATAGGATCTTGTTAGAACTATGGCACCAATTAAAGCCAGAGCAGCAGTTCCAGCAGCTGAGGTCCAGGACACAGAAGCCAGAGGCAAAGCCCCATGTCTGGCCTGTGTCCCTGCAAGACTTCCTGAGGGGACAATATTCAGGCCCTACCTGGGCCCTCGCCCACACAAGATGATTGGACATTGTGGTTCATTGTGGTGGGGAGCAGAGGCCACATGTAGAATTAGTAATTCATTGGTGAATATACAGCATGTCCTGGCACTGGTGAACACAGGAGCTGAGTGTTCTCTGATTTTTGGCAACCCTGAGGGTTTTCCCGGGACCCCTGCTGTGATAGAAGGCTATGGGGGTAAGGCAGTTAGAGTGAAGAAAGCTGAAATCCCATTGGGGATAGGGTGTTTACCCCAAAGGAGTACACTGTATACATTCCTCCCATCCCTGAATATATTTTGGGAGTAGGTATCCTGCAGGGCCTATGGTTACAGACTGAGGGTACATGTGGTAAAGGCAGTTCTGAGGGGACATGCTAGGCACCCACCTGTAGCTCTGCCTACACCTCGGTGGGTGACAAATACTAAGTAGTATAAATTGCCTGCGTGGTACAAGGAAATTGGAGAAACTACAGGAATTGGAAAAGGTGGGCATCATAAAGCCCACTCATAGTCCTTTTAATTCCCCAGTGTGGCCAGTGAAAAATCCAGACAGTTCCTGGCATATGACTGTATACTACAGGGAAAAGGAATTGAATAAAGTCACATGTCCTTTGCATGCTGCTGTCCCCTCTATAGCAGCCCTTATGGACACCCTCAGTCATGATCCCGGGACATAACATTCATTACATTGTAGACCTTGCTAATGCTTTCTTCTCTATTGACATAGCACAAGAAAGCCAGGGACAGTTTGCCTTCACATGGGAAGGCGGGCAGTGGACATTCACTGTCCTTCCACAGGGACACCTCCACAGTCCCACTATTTGTCATGGACTTGTATTTGTAGCCCAGGCCTTGGCCACATGGAAGAAACCACAAACAGTGTGGTTGTATCACTACATTGATGATATGCTCATGTCTGATTTTCTTTCAGATTTAGAAGGGGCAGTTCCTAGACTGCTGCAACATCTAGAAGAAAGGATGGGCTGTGAACATCACCAAGGTTCAGGGAACTGGTTTGTCTGTAAAGTTCTTGGGGGTTGTCTGGTCGGATAAAACTAAAGTTATTCCTGAAGCAGTCATAGTCAAGGTTCAGGCTTTCCCCACCCCTACCACTGTGACAGTATTACAAGAGCTTTTGGATCTTTTGGGCTACTGGAGAGTGTTCATCTCACACTTGGTACAAATTCTGAAGCCCTTATACTGGTTGGCATGAAAGGAATCAGGTGGGACTGGGATGAAACATGTGCAGCTGCTTTTACTGCTGCTAAGCGAGCAGGCAAGGCTGTACAGGCCCTGTGTAATGGACTCATCAAGGCCCTGTGAGCTGGATGTTCATGTAACCAAAGATGGTTGTGAGTGGAGTCTTCGGCAGAGGCTTGGATGGACCTGCCAACCTATAGGATTCTGGTCACAACTATGGAAAGGAGCACAGGTCTGGTACACCTTGATAGAGAAGCAACTGGCTCCTGTGTACCACATCTTGCTGGCTGTAGAGCCCATCACTGGAACAGCTGTAGCCCATCTGTGGGGCTTGCCATTGACCTTTGAAGAAGTCAGCAGATCCCAGAAGGAGTGCCTTGTGTACTGTAAGAGGGACTTGCACCAAGTCCTGCAACAACATGGGACAATAGTAAAGGAGCCAATACCCCTTGTCAGGTAGCAGATAGACTATATTGGGCCTTTGCACCTGTCAGAAGGATATCAGTATGCCATGTCTTGTGTGGACACAGTTACTGGACTATTGGTTGCTTTTCCTGCACATTGTGCAGATCAGCAAACCACCAAGAGGGGCCTGGAGCATCTCTTTGCAGCCTACGGCCGGCCACAGATGACTAAGAGGAATCAAGGCACCCACTTTACTGGACATGTGTTACGAGGATGGGTGCAGCAATTAGGAATAAAGTGGAGATTTCATGTACCATATAACCCTACTGCAGCAGGCATGAAAGAGAGGTACAGTGGTTTGTTGAAATCTGGCCTGAAGTTGGACACCAATAGTTTACAGGGTTGGTCAGTTCACTTATGGGCAGTGCTATGGCATTTTAATGAGAAGCCCCATAAAGGAGCCTTGAGCCCTGTGGATATGCTAACACACATTGCTGCCTCTCCTATACAACTGTATGTGCAAACCAAAGAAGAGTTACTGAAGCCAGAACATGGCCAGCAGAGCAACATCCTGCTGCCAGCCCCTGCTGCATTAAACCCTGGAGAGATTGTTGAATGGACATGGCCCTGGACATTCTGACACATGGACCAGCGATGGCTGGCCCTCCTGGCATCTTGGGGAAAAGGCCTGGAAACTGGCCTCGTGTGTCTGCCTGGAGTAACAGCAGAGTGGCCCCCAAAGATCATGGTAAGGCACCCAAAACGTCCAGGAGGTAAGAGCATTTTGCAGGGAAGTTTTGTTTTATCTTTATGGCCTGTGCATGTACCTCCCATAGTCCTATATTTTGACCCATCTGTAACTCCCACAGGGAGGGGGGTGAAAGTCTGGTACACTAGACCAGGACAAGATCCTATCCTGCCACTGTTCTATCACAGGACCACTCTCTTGCATGTATCCTACCTGATGGACAAGATTTGCCTATGCTGGTGTCATTAAAACATGTATCTTATCGCCCTTAAAGTTATTTTCTTCTACAGTCCCTGTGGCTTGGATGTACCCACTGGCTGCAGCTACCAGGTGATGATTGCTCTGAACTCCCTTCTTCTTCAGTTACTGTCTTCCTGGGGAATGGGTGAGTTATGGACTTAATCTGCATAAGACACTGAACCTAGCCGAATCCTCTGACTTAAGGATTATCACAATTTTAGGTTATTAGTCTGGTTACCGTGTTCCAGGTTTCTCACACAGGGCCCATTGCGGAAGATGGGGAACAAATAGATTGTGAGGCAAAATTTCTGGGGGGGTGAACTGCAGATGAAATTGCAATATTTCCAGAATCTCTTGCCTGGCTTTAATGCAACTCCATACAATAGGTGTTTCCAAGGGGTGGAGAGGAGTAGTCCATCTCCATATGAATAGGTCATTACAAGGGCAGATGAGGGCTTATCTGGACCAGAGAGATTGGGTGGGGGCTTCTTCTCCTGCAGCAGGGTCATAAGAGAACAGGAGAGCAGTACTGGATGGGTGTCTCCCACTTTATTTCTCCCTTTGAGTGATTTTGTTTTCAAAGCTATTTTGCCCCAGGATTTTCCCCCTGGAGTTACAAGAAGTGAAAAGGTAAGATACAAACTTGGAGAAAAATATGTGCAAATCACATGTTCATAAAGAACTTGAATACAGAATATAAGGACTTACCAAACTCAGTAAGAAAATAACCCAAATACAAAATGGACAAATGGTTCACATAGACATTTCACCCAAGGAAACATATCAGTGATAAAAAAGTACATGTTCGGTGACATTAGCCATTAGAAAAATTCAAATGAAAACCACAATAATACTGTGTGCTTACTAGACTATCGGAGCAAAAGAAGCCAAACCCAGCACTCCATCACCTGTCACCAAAAAGAAAAAAAAGAACACATATTGCATAGTTCTACTTATTTCAAATTCTAGAAAATGCAAGACAATCTGTGGTGGTAGAAGGCAAATGCCTTGGGATGGGTACGAAAGTCAGGCAGAAGGGTTAAAGGGGCATGAAGATTGGGGCGGGGGGTGATGTATGTGTTCATTATCTTGATTACGGTAATGGTCTGCTGATGTATCTGCCTGTCAAAACATTTCAAGTTGTACACTTTTACCATGTGCAGTTTATTTTATGTTTATTATTTCTAAATAAAGCTGCTAAAAAAAGGCAAAATACAAAAAAGGTGACATCTTTCCACTATCTGTTGTATAAAACATATGTACATTGTGTTCCTTGGTATTTGGAGTGAGATACGGGGATGGACTTAAGATCTACTAGCAGATGACTGAAAGTCTGGGCAGAGTTGGCAATGTGTAGAATTTTATAACTCAATTAACCATCTGATAGATCACAAAAAGCTAAGATAAATGTTTCTAAAGAGAAAAGCTTCCTTGATCTTGACTACCCAGTCACTTGTAGGACGCACTGTGTTATGATTGTGGAAGCTAGCTGAGTAGAAAGGTCCAGATTATTGTATTATAGTTGAAGGCCGATCTCTGTGGGCACACGTGTGTGTGAAAATTTCCTTCTCTGTCTCTGATTTTGGCATGAAGGAGGGCCGAACCTTTGCCCATTATGGTGCCAGGAGGTAATGTTAGGACAGTAAAATCAGTGACGTGTGCTTTGGTTCTTCAGGTCTGACCTCTGTACATTAGATTTGAAGGGGCCATGGCTCCAAGAGGGCAAGTGCCTCTGAGATGTACAGCGGCCCATCGGATCCCTCCAAGCATAGACAGCCTGGGACACTGGCAAGAGTCTCACTGCCTAGTCTTGCTACTGTCTGGGCAGAAAGTCTTTGATTGACCAGGTGGAATGGAATCTAGAGTTTTATCCACACCAGATCCTATTTGCCCTCTGGTTAACATGGTATTTTATTCCATTCCCATAATTTCAAAATTATGTTTGCTATTGCTGTGCAAGGAGATATAAAATCCCTGTAGCTATCAAGATCAAGAAGGTATTCATAATCAGAGTGTCTTCCAAGAGAGAAATCAACAAATATTCTCTCACATTTTGCTTCAGTTGTGGAACAAAGATCATGTGGGTGCAATGGTTATTTATGCTCAGTTAATATTTCTATATGCTTGTGAACCATTTCTTTGAGGTTGTAGACTACTGGAACTTGCAGAGAAATGAAATATAATTCTATTTGACCAAACTGCCTACTCACCCTTATTTTTAGCCTCCTCTAAATCCCTACCAAAACACATCTTAGAAGAGTTTGCTTCCCTACATTTAAACTTTTTTTTTCTTTAAATTTTTTACTAAGGTATTATTGATATACACTCTTATGAAGGTTTCACATGAAAAAACAATGTGGTTACTACATTTACCCACATTATCAAGTCCCCACCCATACCCCAATGCAGTCACTGTCCATCAGTGCAGCAAGATGCCACAGATCCACTATGTGCCTTCTATGTGCTACACTGTTCTCCCCGGGATCCCCCACACCATGTGTACTAAACATAAAACCCCTCAATCCCCTTCTCCCTCCCTCCCCACCCGCCCTCCCACACCCCTCCCCTTTAGTAATCACTAGTCCCTTCTTGGAGTCTCTGAGTCTGCTGCTATTTTGTTCCTCAGTATTGCTTCGTTGTTATACTCCACAAATGAGGGAAATCATTTGGCACTTGTCTTTCTCTGCCTGGCTTATTTCACTGAGCATAATATCCTGCATCTCCAGCCATGTTGCTACAAATGGTAGGATTTGTTTCTTCCTTATGGCTGAATAGTATTCCATTGTGCATATGTACCACCTCTTCTTTATCCATTCATCTACTGATGGACACTTAGGTTGCTTCCATATCTTGGCTATTGTAAATAGTGCTGCAATGAACATAGAGGTGTATATGTCTTCTTGAATCTGAGAAGATGTATTCTTTGAATAAATTTTAAGGAGTGGGATTCCGAGGTCAAATGGTATTTCTATATTTAATTTTTTGAGGAATTTCCATATTGCTTTCCACAATGGTTGAATTAGCTTACATTCCCACCAGCAGTGTAGGAGGGTTTCCCTTTCTCTGCATCCTCACCAGCATTTGCTCTTCTTAGTCTTTTCAATGCTCGCCATCCTAACTGGTGTGAGTTGATATTTCATTGTGGTTTTAATTTGCATTTCCCTGATGATTAGTGGTGTGGAGCATCTTTTCATGTGTTTGTTTGCCATCTAGATTTCTTCTTTGAAGAACTGTCTCTTCATATCCTCTGCCCATTGTTTAATTGGGCTATTTGCTTTTTGGGTGATGAGCCATGTGAGGTCTTTATATATTTTGGATGTTAAAACCTTGTTGGATATGTCATTTACAAATATATTCTCTCATACTGTAGGAAGCCTTTTTGTTCTGTTGATGGTGTCCTTTGCCGTACAGAAGCTTTTTAGTTTGATGTAATCCCATGAGTTCATTTTTTGCTTTTGTTTCCCTTTCTCGAGAAGATGCATTCAGGAAGAAGTTGCTCATGCTTATATTCAGAAGATTTTTGCCTATGTTATCTTCTAAGAGTTTTATGGTTTCAAGACATGATGTGTAGAATTTTACAACTCAATTAACCATCTGATTCAGGTATTTGATCCATTTCAAGTTTACTTTTGTGTATGGGGTTAAACAATAATCCAGTTTCATTCTCTTGCATGTAGCTGTCCAGTTTTGCCAACACCAGCTGTTGAAGAGGCTGTCATTTCCACATTGTATGTCCATAGCTCCTTTACCATATATTAATTGACCATATGTGGTTGGTTTTATATCAGGGCTCTCTAGTCTGTTCCATTGGTCTATGTTTCTGTTCTTGTGCCAGTACCAAATTGTCTTGATTACTGTGGCTTCGTAGTAGAGCTTGTAGTTGGGGAGCATAATCCCCCCAGCTTTATTCTTCCTTCTCAGGATTGCTTTGGCTATTCGGGGTCTTTTGTGATTCCATATGAATTTTAGAATGATTTTCTCTAGTTTGTTGAAGAATACTTTTGGTATTTTGATAGGAATTTTATTGAATCTGTAGATTGCTTTAGGGAGGATGGCCATTTTGACAATATTAATTCTTCCTACCCGTGAGCATGGGATGTGTTTCCATTTATTGGTATCTGCTTTAATTTCTCTCATGAGTGTCTTGTAGTTGTCAGAGTATAAGTCTTTCACTTCCTTGGATAGGTTTATTCCTACATATTTTATTCTTTTTGATGTAACTGTGAATGGAATTGTTTTCCTGATTTCTCTTTCTACTAGTTCATTGTTAGTGTATAGGAATGCCACAGATTTCTGTGTATTAATTTTGAATCCTGCAACTTTGCTAAATTTGATATTAGAGCTTCTGGTTTTGGAGTGTATTCTTTAGGTTTTTTTATGTACAATATCATGTCACCTGCAAATGGGGACAGTTTAACTTCATCCTTACCAATCTAGATGCCTTTTATTTCTTTGTGTTGTCTGATTGCCATGGCTAGGACTTCCAAAACTATGTTGAATAGAAGTGGGGAGAGTGGGCATCTTTGTCTTGTTCCTGATCTTAAAGGAAAAGCTTTTAGCTTCTCACTGTTAAGTATAATGTTGGCTGTGGGTTTGTTATATATGGCCTTTATTATGTTGAGGTACTTGCCCTCTATACCTGTTATGTTGAGAGATTTTATCATGAATGGGTGTTGAATTTTCTCAAATGGTTTTTCAGCATCTGTGGAGATCATCTTGTGGTTTTCATCTTTTTTGTTGATGTGGTGGATGATATGATGGATTTTCGAATGTTGTACCATCCTTCCACCCCTGGAATAAATCCTACATGATCATGATGGATGATCTTTATGATGTATTTTCTTTTTTTTTGAATTAGGTTTGCTAATATTTGTTGAGTATTATTGCATCTATGTTCAATAGGGATATTGGTCTGCAATTGTCTTTTTTTGTGGTTTCTTTGCCTGGTTTTGGTGTTAGAGTGATGCTAGCCTCATAGAATGAGTTTGGAAGTATTCCCTCCTCTTCTAATCTTTGGAAAACTTTAAGGAAGATGGGTATTAGGTCTTCCCTTAATATTTGAAAGAACTCAGCAGTTAAGCCATCTGGGCCAGAGGTTTTGTTCTTAGGTAGTTTTTTGATTACCAGTTCAATTTCGTTGCTGGTAATTGGTGTGTTCTGATTTTCTGTTTCTTTCTGGGTCAGCCTTGGAAGGTTGTATTTTTCTAGAAATTTGTCTATTTCTTCTAGGTTATCCATTTTGCTAGTTCCTAAGTTTTCACAGTATTCTCTAATAATTATTTGTATTTCTGTGGTGTCCATAGTGATTTTTCCTTTCTCATTTCTGGTTCTGCTTATGTGAGTAGACTCTCTTTTTTTTTCTTGATAAGTCTGGCTAGGGGTTTATCCATTTTGTTTATTTTCTCAAAGAACCAGCTCTTGCTTTCTTTGATTCTTTCTATTATTTTATTCTTCTTGATTTTATTTATTTATGCTTTATTTTATTATGTCCCTCCTTCTACTGACTTTGGACCTCATTTGTTCTTCTTTTTCTTGTTTCATTAATTTGGAATTTTGAGTGTTCATATGGGATTGTTCTTCTTTCCTGAGGTAGGCCTGCACTGAAATATACTTTCCTCTTAGCACGGCCTTCACTGTGTCCCACAGATTTTGTGGTGTTGAATGATTATTGTCATTTGTCTCCATATATTGCTTGATCTCTGTTTTTATTTGGTCATTCATCTATTGATTATTTAGGAGCATGTTGTGAAGCCTCCATGTGTTTGTGGGATTTTTCATTTTCTTTGAGTAATTTATTTCTAGTTTCATAACCTCTGTGGTCTTAGAAACTGGTTGGTACAATTTCAATCTTTTTGAATTCACTGAGGCTCTTTTTGTGCCCTTGTATATGATCTATTCTTGAAAATGTTCCATGTGTACTTGAGAAGAATGTGTATTCTGCTGCTTTTGGGAGTAGAGTTCTGTAGATGTCTGTTAGGTCCATCTGTTCAAATGTGTTCTTCAGTGCCTCTATGTCCTTACTTATTTTCTGTCTGGTTGATCTGTCCTTCAGTGTGAGTGAAGTGTTGAAGTCTCCTAGAATGAATACACTGCATTCTATTTCCCCTTTTAATTCTGTTAGTATTTGTTTCACATTTGTAGGTGCTCCTGTGTTGGTCGCACAGATATTTATAATGGTTATATCTTCTTGTTGGTTTGACCCTTTTATCATTATGTAATGTCCTTCTTTATATCTTGTGACTTTCTTGTTTTGAAGTCTATTTTATATGATACAAGTACTGCAACTCCTGCTTTTTTCTCTCTATTAGTTGCATGAAATATCTTCTTCCATCCCTTTACTTTTAGTCTGTGTATGTCTTTGGGTTTAAAAGGCGTCTCCTGTAGGCAGCATATAGATGGGTCTTGTTTTTATATCCTTTCAGAGTCTCTTTGTCTTTTGATTGTTGCAGTCAATCCATTTACATTTAGGGTGATTATTGATAGGTGTGTACTTATTGCCGTTGCAGGCTTTAGGTTCGTTGTTACCAAAGGTTCAAAGTTAGCTTCCTTACTATCTAAGTGTCTAACTTTACCCATTTAATATGCTATTACAAGCACAATCTTAAGATTTTTTTTCTCTCCTCCTTTTTCTTCCTCCTCCATTCTTTACATATTAGGTATCATATTCTGTACTCTTTGTCTATCCCTTGATTGACTTTGGGAATAGTTAATTTAATTTTGCATTTGCTTAGTAATTAGCTGTTCTACTTTCTTTACTGTAGTTTTATTACCTCTGGTGACAGCTACTAAACCTTAGGAACATTTCCATCTATAGCAGTCCCTCCAAAATAGACTGTAGAGATGGTTTGTGGGAGGTAAATTCTCTCAGGTTTTGCTTATCTGGAAATTGTTTAATCCTTCCTTCAAATTTAAATGATAATCTTGCCGAATAAAGGAATCTTTCTTTGAGGCCCTTCTGCTTCATTGCATTAAATTCATCATGCCCTCCCTTCTGGCCTGTAATGGTTCTGCTGAAAAGTCAGATGTTAGCCTGATGGGCTTTCCTTTGTATGTGATCTTATTTCTCTCTCTGGCTGCTTTTAGTAGTCTGTCCTTATCCTTGATCTTTGCCATTTTTATTACTATATGTCTTGGTGTTGTCTTCCTTGGTTCCCTTGGGTTGGGAGATCTGTGGATCTCCATGGCCTGGGAGACTAACTCCTTCCCCAGATTGGGGAAGTTTTCAGCAATTACTTCCTCAAAGACACTTTCTATCTCTTTCTCTCTCTTCTTCTTCTTCTTTCTTCTTTCTTTTCTTCTTCTTCTTCTATCTCTTTCTCTCTCTTCTTCCTATAATGACAATATTGTTCCATTTGGATTGGTCACACAGTTCTCTCAATATTCTTTAGTTATTAGAGATCCTTTTTTCTTTCTGTGCCTCAGCTTCTTTGTATTCCTCTTCTCTAGTTTCTATTTCATTTATTGTTTCCTCCACCATATCTAATCTGCTTTTAATACCCTCTATTGTGCTCTTCAATGATTGGATCTCTAACCAGAATTCATTCCTGAGTTCTTGAATATATTTCTGTACCTTCATGAGCATGTTAATGATTTTTATTTTGAACTCCCTTTCAGGAAGATTCATGAAATCAATGTCATTTAAATCTTTCTCAGGAGTTGTTTTCATAATTTTACTTTGAACCAGGTTCCTTTGGTATTTTATATTTGTATATAGCAGACTCTAGTGCTCAGAAGCTCTGTTTTCTGAAGCTGCTCAGCCCCTGAAACAATGTCAGGGGTTCCAAGGGAGTGGTATTGGTGCCTGGCTGGAGGAAAGAGCTGTTTCCTGCTTCCCAACTGCTATGCTTGTCTCCACTGCCAGAACCAGTCAGCTGATCACACAGGTATAAGTCTCTATGCTTTACATTTGTAGTTGCTGTAGACAGGTCTTCCCTCTGGCTGGCCTAATGCCAGGGTAGGATTTTCTGGTTTGCGAGCCAGGGGAAGCCTGGCCAGAAGAAAGGTGCAGTAGGCTGTGTATCACGGAGGGGGTCCTTGGAGCTGCATAGCCAGCCAGGGAGCTGGAGCTCCTGAAGATTGTGAAAGCTCCCAACCTGCTGGGCAGAGTGCACCCAGACATTTTTGTCTACCTGTCCTTTCTCCTGAGCAGTAAGTTCTGTGCAATCCTTGCCCCTTTAGCAGCCCTCTTGCTGTTAGGAAGTCTCTCAGACTGTCCACCTTTCTTTTGTCCCAGAGCAGCCAGATATAGATCCCTGCTTTCCACAAGTGACTGGAATCACAGACTGTCCAGGAATTCTGCCTGTCTTAGTTTTCCAACCCCCTAATCACGAGAGAACCATGCAAGCACCACATAATGTAGGTGTGTCCTCCCAGAGCAGATCTCCAGAGTTAGGTATTCAACAGTCCCCGGCCTCCACTCCCTTCCTGCTCTGTTTATCTTCCTCCCACCAGTGAGCTGGGGTGGGGGAAGGGCTTGGGTCCCATTGGGCCATGGCTTTGGTACATTACCCTGTTCCATGAGGTTTATTCTTTTCTCCAGGTGTATGCTGTTTGGCTCAGTCCTCTTTCCTGTTGCTCTTTCAGGATTAGTTGTATTAATTATATTTTCATATTATATGCAGTTTTAGGAGGAAGCCGCTGTCTCACTGTTCACGCTGCCATCTTTATCCAAATCCTACATTTAAACTTTTTGAAAATTTTATTCAAGAAAATACTTAAATGAGATGACATTTAAATGAAAGCATTCATTTTTTTCTTTATTTCAAGATATGAGTGTCAACATTCATTCATGTTCTGAAGCCATGAACTAAGAGAGGCTACATGCACCAAAAATGCTACAACGGCTTTTACTTGCTCCAGGAAAATTGGTAAGAGTTGTTTGCAAAGATTTCCTTTATTATCCCCAGATTCCTTCTAACGGAATCTCATGTCACTCCTTCACAGCAGCCTTGTGCCAAATAAAACCAAAACAGCACCAGTTACCCACTCAGATAGCACAAAGTGGACATCACTGTGCACATATGCTGCTCTGGCTGCTGGCACCTGGTATACATAACTCTTGGCTTTGAAGAGCTATAACCTAGTAGGAAAGCAAAAAAAAGCAAATAAATGTACACAGGAATGAAAACTAGGTTATACATCATGGCACTAAGCCAAGGGCATGAGTTCTGAAACCAGCTTCCCTCAGTTCATATCTCAAATCAACCACTTACAGGCTCGCATGACCTTGGGTAATTTGCTTAACTTTTCTATGCCTGTTTCCCCATATGTAAAATAAGAACGTTAGCATCTAATTCATAGGATTTTTGTAAGGATCAAGTAAATGAACACATGTAAATGCTTAGGACAACGCCTGGTAAGTAGCTCTTAGTAAATGGAAGTATTATACTACTTATGAAGTCAGAACAACCAGCACAGTATTCAGTAAGGTCTTATTCAGATTCAAATTGTTGTTTCTAAAATGTATTTGGTCTAAGTTCTCCTTCCTTACATGACCAGTCCCTTAGCTACCTCTTAAATCTTTACTAGACCACTTATTGCCAGTACGTTACATTCTGTCTCTATTTAATTGCTTGCTCTGCTCCAACCCACTCTATGTTCTGCAAGGAAGGAACTTCCTATAAAAATTTTAAAAAGGAGCAAATTTGCTGATATAGAGTGATGCAGAGAAGTACGTGAACACAGGAGGGAGAAAGGTCACCAGGCTATCATCAACATAGCCCAGCAAAGTAGTCCTCAGTTCTTAGGGAATCCACCAGAGGAACTTCTAGTTAGAGGCCTGATTTCGCCAGCCCACTCTAAATAGATACGCCTCTGAGAATTAAATTTACAAACTAACTGCACCGGGCTAATTGGTGCCCCCAAAGATATCAAGTCCTAATCCCTAGATCCATGCTGTGTACCCAAGAAGTGCTAAAACAATGTTTGCCACGTTCATATCACAAAATAATGTACCCCCATGTCCTTTTTAGGCCAAAACAAATTAAATCTCAGCCATATTAAGGTGTATGGCTACTAACTATGCAAATGCTCTCCCTCGGCCTTTGTTTCCCACTTCCTTGCTTGCCTCTTCTGCCTCGCAGAACCTTCTCTACCATCTACACTGGTAGCTCATGCCTCCTTCCCCTCGCAGCCTCCCCACACACCCGCACCCTGCAGCCTGCGCTCCAGCTGGATGCATGCCACTTCAAGGCTCCTGTGGACCACCAACAATCCATCACCCATAAGGAAACAGCTGCCAAAACACCCAGTGAAAGTGCTGCTGACACTTGGAGTTTGTGTTGAATGCTACTGTTTCTAGAAGATCAAAATATACAATTTTAAAAAGCCCCTTTGTTCTGACAATATAAGGCCTGGGATCACTCCTTTTCATTTGCATGGTAATGGACTCTAAAGTGTCTCAGAAAAATCACTTTGATACTAATGGTCATGGATATTGATTTTTCAGGAGAAAGGGAGCATTAAACAAGAATATTCAGTGTAAGTAATTGGAGCTGAGAGATATAAGCCAGTCTACAATATTAAATATATAAAAAGCTTAAAAGGTGCCATGCTAGGAAAAAATCACCACAGTAAAGAAAGAGCACTGCAGTCATACTTCTTACAACTAACTCCTCTCACCAGATTCCTTCAACCCATTTCAGTATACAGACAGCATAAATGATACAGGTTATGTAAGTAGCAGGCAGGCTTTGAACACAGAATTGTTTTTGTGAAATTTCTAATCAAAACATATCTTGCAGAGTTGTGACATCTTTATGTATAACTAATTCCTCAATGTCATGGTGTCCATCTTCCCTGCTAAATAGCTGTTGTTAAATTAATCAGCATTTGATGTCCACATTTGATTTATTCCTACATTTTAATGGATTTTCTCTTCCAGGGGCATTAAAGGGATATAAAGTATATTTTTGTACTGCTAGTTGCTAATACTATCTCTTGGCTATTAGAAATCTCACATTTCACATGTCCAAAACTGAAACCCTGAGGTCCTCCCACCAATAGCAAACAAAAACCTACTCTAACCATAGCCTTCTTCTCAATGAATAGGAACTCAAACTTCTAGGATTTCAAGTCCCAAACTGTATAGTCATCCTTGATTCTCCTCTCTCTCTCATACCACACATCCAATCTCTGAACTCCTCTTTCAAAATATATCTAGAATCCAATCCCTCCCTCCCATACACTGCCACCACCCTAGTATGAGCCACCAGCATCTCTGGCCTACGTTTATGATGTCTATATCCCTCTTTTGCTCCTCAACAGTCTCTTCCCTATATGGCATCCAGAAGTTTCCTTTTAAAATATGTCAGACCATGCCCTATATTTGCTCAAACCTCTGCAACGCTTCTCAGAGTAAAAGGCAAAGTCCATCCAATGCCCAGTGTACTATTTTGCTGGCGCTAACTGTGTGGCTTAAACACTGAAACTTACTGTCTCACAATTATGGAGGCTAAAAGTCCCAAATTCAGGTGTTGGTAGGGCTGGTTCCTTCTAAAGGCTGAGAGAGAGTGTCTCTCCTACGTCTCTGCCCTGGCCTTTGGTGGTTTTCTGGCAATCTTCGGTGTTCCTTGGCATGTAGGAACACCACCCCAGTCTGTGCCTTCATCTTTTCAGGGCAGTCCCCCAAGTGTCTGTCTCCACATTCCCTGTTTATAAGGACACCAGTCCTCCTGGGTCACTGGCCCATTTTAACTCCAATATGACCTAATTTGAACTTATTACATTTGCAATTACCTTATTCCCAAGGAAGGTCACACACTGAGGTACTGAGGGTTAAGATGTCAACGTATAAATTTGGAAGAACACAAATTCATGACGCTCTAGTTGGCCCGCATAGTATGATCTCAGACCTGTCTTTTTCTGACCCTACCGACTCTCCTGCTCACTCACTCCCGTCCAGCCACACGGGCCAGCCTTGCTGCCCATGGACATGCCAGGGCACCCCCTGTGGGCCTTTGCATTTGCTGCCCTCTGTCCTGGAGACCCTCTTCTCTCAGGATGGCTGACTTTGTCAACTTCTTTTAAGTCTTTGCTTTAAATGTCACTTGCTCAATAGACTCTACCCAAAACACACAATTCTAAACTGAAACCTAAACTAACCCCAACTCCCAGCCAACACTCTCCAGTCCTCTTCTCCTTGCCCTATATTTCTTCCCACAGGATTTACAACGTTTTAATAAAATTATAACTTACTATTTATTATGTTTTTTGTTTACATTTGCCTTTTCCCACTAGGATGAAAGGTCCTTGAGGAGAAATATTTTTGTCTTATTCAGTGAAGTATATGTGACTGGGACATAGTAACCTGTCAAATAACATTTGCTGAGTGGATAAATGAGGTGTAAATTCACAAATTCTTCTGATTCATAAGGAAAAATCACAAATTGATCAGAGCACATGAGAAATTCTGAAGAAACAGTTTTAAGAATGGACAGCTCTGAAAAAGACTCTCAGGGAGGGATGCAGTCGTCATCTGGAATGCGTGAACCCGGCAGAACCAAGAGAGCAGCCCTTTTGGCAAACAGCAGAGGTTGTGTCTACAAGAAACAAATTTGATCAGTATAGACAAGGTAAAGCAATCAAACAATTGAGCTAAATAATTTATTATTTCTGTTTAGAATTTTTTTTTATTAACCATTTTGTCTCTATAGACAATCAGAAATTCTCTCTTAGGTATAATTCCCCACTTTATTTTGGGCCATGTAGATAAGAAAAATCCTGAGGGAAGTGTTTTCATTAAAATGTGTGAACAGGTTCCTACTGCAATAGGCCGCAATGCTAAAAATACTGCTACTAATAATTGTACGTCATAATTTGACAGTTCTTGCTGTAGGAATCCATGTGCAGGTAATAAAATTCTATTTTCAGCAAAATATTCTTCAGAGAAAATAAATAAATAAATTGGGGAAGTAGAAAAGTAAATGCTTTCTTTTTTACTTGATTTTGTTTTTTTAGTAGTTCATGTGGGAAGACTCAGAAGGGACTCAAACCCAGGAGTCTCGTGCTGGCAGTGGGTTCGCTCCTCAGAGTTGCTGTCTGGCTAGTGACTTTGCTGGCCCTACACTGAGTCGTGGCGCTTGTGCCTGCTCTCTTATGACTAACAGCAACCTTTTCTGAGTTTATTGAGTGGATTTCAGAGGCAGACTTTCCTGAAACCTGGATACTTTAATACCCCTGAGTGCTAGGGGATCCCTCAGGATCCTTAAAAGAAATCCTTTCCTTCGCTTCGGCTGACTGTGCTGCTTCCTACCTAGTATACATGTGTCTGACCTCTGCTTCCCACGGTCTAGACTAACCTGTTTCCTTGATTTAATTTTCTGGTATGTGATATAAACTCTGCTCCATGATAAGAATAAGTCCTTTCAAAACTCTCCTTATTGACAGTGGATATTTACACAGCACTCATAAGTGAGGCTTCAACTCCCAAAGAAAAAGAGCATTAAGCTGGGAAATAGGTAAAACAAATTCATGGTGCATATGCTCAATTCGATCAAAATTCTCACATATATTACAGGCCTTTAAAAATGTAAATAGGAGTATTCTATTATTAAGATAAATAAATGCTTAGTCATACTGCTTCAATAGAGACATTTACATTGAAAATTCAAGTTTTCATTCAATATGGATATAAGCAATATATTCAGGTCACTGAATTTTGTGCTTCGCTAACTCTTTTGGTTCATTGACAGGACATCTGTGAAAATTACTGCTATCGTTCTCTTTACATGTCAGTGCCTAACTTCAACCCTGTAATTTTAAAACACATTATTCAAATTCTAGCTTTAATGGTCACTTAAAATAAGCCATTTCTTTCTGAAATCAATCAAGCAGACTTCCCCCCCATCCCCTCTCTTATTGACTAGGAATACTCAGATGGTTTTACAAAATAAGAAAAAGCATGAAAAAGATAAATATTTACATTGACACCTTCACCTCTACAAAGTAATACTACCCAACCGTGTTCAAAGTCTCTAAAAAATATGTACTTTTAGTATATTTCATCCTCAGAAGTAATGGAGCTAGTATGAATATGCCCCATGCAAAGGGAATATGCCCCCCTCCCTGCTGCCACCTCCTACCCAGAGACCCATGGTTGTTGAGTCACCCTGTTTTCCATAGAGCTTCCCACCTGTCTCACCTTTGGAGTGAATGTGGTAAGCTAGGAAAGTATTTTTATGGGGCGGGGAGTGATATAAAAAGATGATCTAGAGTGTAGAGATGATGGAGGTGCACTGGAGAAGTACCTGCACACTATGACCACTTTTATATTCCAAGTCCTTTCATCCCTGACACATTTGTTTATCCAACATAGATTTATTGACCACAAACTTTATGTCAGGCCCTAACCATAGCTACAGAGGAAAGTAGAACAATGAAAAACACAGGCTTAACCCATTAGTTTTAAGTGTGCTGAGTGTTACAGAGGAGTGGATGCTCTGCACACAGCAGAGCCACATGTAGGGTCTCCTTGCAGTCCTCAAGACTGAATACACATGCATGCTTTGGTTCAGTAGCGATTCTGCCCACAGAGCTGCATTAGTGCTGGGATGACTCCTTTCAGGGTGAAGACCATGGGATTAGAAAGGCTCGGGGATCTGCCTGAAGTTGCCAGGTCTGTGATTCGTGGCACTGGATCTAGCTGTGACCACCCATCCTGGATGGCCTGGAAGCGAGGAGTCTCCCAGGACATGGGACTTCCAGTCCTGGGCAAACTGGGATAGTTGTCCGCCATACCAGAGCCCAGGTCTCCTTAACCCATTTCAAACTCTCTTCCCAATCCACTAGTATTTACAAAATTTCTTCTTTTTATAGTTTACTATTTGTTTATGTTATAGAATTTTATAGTCATTGCCAATGTACTCAATGTGCATTGGGGTCAATTCATAACAGAAGAAATTAAATTCTCCAGTAACTTATGAAAGAAAAAATTTAATTGTATCCAACATACACAATACCATTCTAGTAGATCTTGTCTAATAATTATTATTGCCTTTAGTTACATATATATACGTTCCATTGTAAATGCAATTAGCAATCTCCTGAGAAAGCTGTGAATATTGAAGGGCAATGTTTCAATTCTAACCCAAATTTCGATGTTATGATATTCATGTTGGTCATAGACAGCATTGAGGTTTTTTCTTTGTATTGAATTTTCCTCATATTTTCTATCATTTTCTGGTTTCAGAGTTCTAGTCTATCTTCATCTTCAAAGAGGTAGTTTCATTTAATCATGTGTTTGATCTCTTTCTTAATGTCTTCTAATGTTTCATTAACAATTCCCTACAGTTTCTCAGAATCCTTCTTGAAAGGAACTATAACAAAATGATTAAGAACTTGGTCCCTGATATCGGGACATGGATTGAAGTCCTATGCCACTTTCCTCCTGTGTGACCTGGAAAAATGCTGTGATTCTCTGTACTTCAGATTCCTTATCTGTAAAATGCAAATAATCCTAGTATTCCTTAATAGAATGGGTCTAAGGATTCAACAATTGCTTACATCTGGAGGATTTAAAATAGTTCTGGGCATATATTATGTGCTTAATAAGTGTTAGTTAATATTCTCATATATGGTCCAAAATTTTTTCTATTTCTAAAATTCTCAGAGTTATAACTCCAAGATTCCTTTTAATAGGAATATGAACAGTTCTTGGAAATACATATGCTGGTTGTTTTAAAATAGATAATAGATACCGATTTTAATGTTCCATCTTTCAGAACATATGACTCCCTTCACAACACAGGGTCCAACAATGGAGTGGGGATGCTCACTGACATGCACAAGGTTATTTAGGTCTAGAATCAAGGAACAGGCTTGGGCAGGTAGGTGATAGTTGACAGTGGTCATAAAAATGGAGGAAAATTACCTTCTATCTGTATTTTGTAGATCTAAAAGGGAAGAGAGGATCCCAGGAGCAAGTGAAGGAAATGGCCCCTGAGAAGGAGAAGGGTCGTCCGAGAGACAGAAGGGGAAACAGGAAAGTCTACCTGCTCAGGGGAGATGCTCAACTCTGGACAGAGGTGATTTAGGGGTCAGGCTCCCCACTTGATGATACCAGCAGTATGATTGAGAGTAAGGAAAGTCAGGTGCAGTGGTGAAGGCAAAAACAAGGCTAGAGTGGGTGTAGGAGCGGATGGGAGGGAAGCAAGTGAAAACATCAATAATAGCAGCTCTTTTCCAAGTAGAAAGGAAGACAGACTGTGATAGTTAAAGGAGGATTGATATTGAAGAAATGTGACCCAACCCTCCTCCTCACCGTGGGTGGAAGCAAAGGTAGGATTCTCCACATCTTTGGGAGACCCCCTAAGGTAGGAAAGTCCAGAGCTGAGATCCAGTAGAAAGTTCAGTCAAGACAAATTAAGAGTAGTCTCACCACATAGGATAAAAACATGATTGCAGCTTGGTGTACAGCACTGAGGATCTCAGATAAAATGGTTAGAAGCAAAGAGCAATGAAGTAAAAGTGTAGGATAATTCAGGAATTGCCTACAATAGGATTTATGCTTTTGCAGGTGGCTTCTTTATGATAGCTGCCATGCAGGTGGCTGACTTGGAAGGGATGGCACAGACTGGCAAGGAGTTCCAAAGCTGAAAAAGATAAGAATGAGGGTTTGGAGATTTTAGATTTATAGGATGTTAGAGTTAAAAGATAGTATGGAGGCCATAGAGTTAAAGTTTTTCATTTTATCATTTCCTAATTCATTTGGTCATACAATGATTACTTAGTAACTATCTTGTGGCATGTGTGATGCTGCATGCTGGACAGTGATACAGAGCAGCTTTAGAGAAGTTTTGCTAGGACTGAGTAAAGATTGTGTACTTCAGATGTGAGTAGTGGGGTTTCTGAAGTAAAGAACATTACTTCGTGTTTTCAAAGCTCACAATTACTATGCCACCCTAAGATGGTTACATGAAGGAGTCCCATTCTTATATTTCACCAACAGTCCAGTCGTGCTGTGTTCTAATTTCCAAGATGTAATATGTCTTGTTTGTAAGGTCTGTGTGACAGTTGTTTTACCTGAAATTTTGGGGTTGCTGTGTGTGTGTGTGTGTGTGTGTGTTTGTGTGTCAAAGAAAAATTGCACCAGATAGAGTTAAACAGAAAAGAAAGATTTTATTCAAGACTATTACAGTAAAGGAGAGAGACTGAACTCAACTCTACTGAAATAAAAGTTAGGATAATTTTTAAGAGGTGAGGTGAGCTAGGAGAAAAGTATTGAAAGCCATTGGAGGAGTTTGGTGTACGTGATTAGACCCCTTGTATTTGCTAATTGTTGTTTACTAAAGTGAGGCTTCTACTCTCCCACAGAAACTAGAAAATAGGGACACTGGTCAGGATGGGGGGGCCCAACAATTAAGAATCTATACTTGGATTGGAAAACCAGCACTTGATAATCCTGCACGGTCTTAAACTCCTTGCACTTTGTTCATTTTCCACTGACACTCAGTAACGTTTGCATGCTCCAGCTTGTTTCCTTGAGCTAAGAGTCAAGTCAGTGGTTCTCTGGCCACATGGTGGTACTGATGAGAGGAGAAAACTCCATTAACAGTGAATCTCAAGGGCAACTGAGCCAAGGTCAACTGATCAGAAGACCTCTCTCCATGTGGTAAGTGTCATTCTCGCTTGATTTATCATTTCTAAGCATTTTTTAAAGAAGGGGGCAATCCCCTTAAATTTTTTTAATGTTGAACCCTTCCTCTGTCACAGAGACTTCTTTCAAACTTCTCATCTTAATTCTAGGTTAATATCAAATGCCATTTCTATGAAAACTTTTCTCTTCCCCAGGCAGAGGAAGTTACTCCTTTCTCTTTTCTGCCATTAAGACAGGTTCTTTTACTCACAATCTCGGTGCAGATGCTTCCTAATCCATGAAAGTGGAGATGTTGAAAACCTCCCTCCCAGGGACCCTGTGAAGATGAAATAAGGTAACATAATCAGAAAGCTCATGGCATTGTTCCTGACATCTTCTTCTTTTCTGGCAGTATTTGACTCCCACTGGTATGGTAGTTCTTTTCTTATGTGGCTCTGACATCCCTAGATGGTAGCCTCCTTGGGGACAGGGGCTATAATTTGTTCATTGCTTTAACCCTAGCATCTAGCACATCTCCAAGCTCAAAGGACAATAAATGTTGACTGAGTTAAGTAGAGGTTTAGTTTAATCCATTTCCTTTCCTATTAAAATTTACCTGATATCAGACTAAATTCAAGGTGTTGTAGGGGGTAGGGAAGTAGAAGAAAGACTTCTTTTTGAAGCATTTGACATTATTTTGCAGCAGTGGAGTGAACTTAAGATGCCAAAATATAGCACAAGAAATGTTGGAAAGGGGATCATGAAATGAAGCAGAAGGGTGCCACACATACCATTCGTTTTCACAAATTCCCTTGAATTATTTTTGAGATGCAATATTTCTCAAACAGAAATAATGAAAGATTCTTCTCAGAAAGAAATCTGAACAATTCACCTGTACTTATAGAGTACCTGGACTTCTTAATACAGCTTGGTGTCAGCTGACCTAGTTGCGAACTGGAAGGGGTAGTGGGAGAAGAGGGCTGCCATGGGCCCAGAGGAAAGGCTCCAGCTCAGGTCCCAGAGTCCATTCTCCTGTGACATAAAGAGGACTCCATGATCCCCAAATGGCCGGACTACACCTCAGCTGTCTTATCAAATATCCTCATTCCTCTTTCTCCAGTGACTTGTTGGGAGACAAGGGAAGCCATATGACTGCCATTTTGGGGTCAGACACAGTTTTAGCCACTTTACCTGTGTTCACTGACTTTTATTTCATAAACATAACACATTTCTATTTTTCAGAATAAAATGATAGTCCAGTGGAGTTACATCATTTGTAGTAAACAACAAGGTCAGGATTTAAACCCAAACCTTTCTGCTCACAAAGTCCTGCCATTTTTGCTATTCCTCACTCATGTCCCCACGTCAGAATGCTAACTAACAGTGGAGACCAACTTCCTTGGCAGAAGCCCAGCATGGTGACAAGGATGGCCTCTGGCCTCATTCCTGGGCCTCAGAGACAGTGAGGGTTTCCTACGGCATACAAATGTAGCTGGATGTGCACCCTAAACATTTGATGAGAACCGTAGTCTTTGATGGAACACATTCATTCAGTTACAGTCTGAGCTCTTTATTCAGAAATTCAGCTTTTGGTGGTGTCAGAGACACGACAGTGATCCCTCTGTGTCTGTATTAATTTGTGTTCATTAGATTACTTAGCCACTCCAAGAAGTGCCAGTAATAATATTTTGACCTGGCAAAAGGTCAAAATGCTTAACTCAGTAATATGAAAACAATGATAAAAATTTGCAACTAGAATTAGAACAGACTGAAATCAAAAGTCAGTCTCCCATTTGCTCTTTCTAGTATTGCTTCACAAGGAAAGGATGAAAGTAAATCAAATCAAGAAAGGTCCCATCCTGTGAACACTCAAAGACTTAATGAGCTGCTAGTCCAGTGCCTTAAAGAGCATAAATAGCTGTTTGCTTGGCAACATGATTCCAGTGCCTAGATTAGACTTGAGCAGTGTTTGTTTATACATGTGAAGTCACAGAAAGGACTGTTGTTATTATCAGTACAATTCGGGCTAAATGTTTCCTATGTGAATACTTAGCTGGTCATTACTAAGTGGGCAATCTTGTTTGTACCATGCCCCTGATTGCCCCAACTCTCCATTTCAGATTGCCAAACAGAGCTTTAAGATAAGAGGCCAAGGCCTCATTAATTAGTGCAGCAAATCATTATGCCATCTAGCCTCTTAAAGTACTCCTCTTGTCCCTCCAAAGATGGAAGTGGACTAATATATCTTGTAGAATGGTTTTGCTTTTGGTTCCTACACTGGATCCACACATGTCTGGATAAGAGAGGGGTTAGTAAAGAATTGCAGGAATCTACGGACCTGAACCTCTTGTTCACCCCATTTCTTATCACTCCTCCTAATACTCTCTTGAATTCCGAACAAAATGAGTGACTTTGATACAACCAGCAAACGTTAACTACTACCAGCAAGCAGTTCACTATGTGTCTCCTCCAATTGTTCCTTGAATTATGTGTGCAATGAGTATTCTTAATACTTTGATGAAATGTATTTGTGACATGGCCTATATTGGGTGGTTAGAGGGCAAAAGGTCTTAGCTTTTTCTTTCAAGTTGGAGAGCTAGAAGAGTAAGTAAATTGCTATGATCTTCTGAAAATTACACACAAATTGTTGAAAAAAATACAGCCCTTTATGTGTATTCCTTAATTTCTTTAGCAACTGAGATCATGGTCAAGGGCAGGATTTACAAAAGATTATGTTAAAATCCTTGACTATTTCAACCTTGTTTCTCCAAGGATGCCCTTCCTTGTATATGCCTCATTTGAGTGAAACTCAAAAATTACAACATCCTTTATTTGAATGGTATTCATCAGTTTTTAAAGCACTTTAACACGTATCTCATTTTACCTTAGCAGCTCTCTGATACTGACAGGTAATACTTCCCGTATTTTATAAAAGAGGAGAAACTGAGACTCAGGGAGGATGAGTGATATGTCCTGAATCACAAGATCAGCAAGAGCAGGAGCAGACCCAGGCCCATGCTTCCGACTCTGATCCAGTGACACCCCATTCTCCCTTCTTAGGGAATGTCAGGAGAGATGGAGCCATCAAAGTTGATCCTTTCACATCTGGGCTTTCCACACCCGGTCCTTAAAAGTCAGTATTTCAAGATCTTGAGACTTACTAAAGGCCTTAAGGAAAAGGCCTTAAGAAACAATAAGATTATGTTTAATTACCAGAAATTTATTTCTCATCTCATTCTCTTTGCAATCATAAGGGTGTAAGTAGCATAAAAGAGCTTACTGCAATGAGCAGCCTAAAAGGTGATGAGTGCAGAAAAAGCCCCTGAATGCAGCCAGCTCTTAACCGATTGCCATTTCCATTCTATGTTCCTTGGATTTTTTTCACAAATGCAACAGAAGTTTGCTTTGCCTTATTTGTCTATTCCCTTATGTAACTGACCTTTAGCGATTGTATAACAGTGCAAGACTGTGATTCAGTGCACTGTTCTTTCCTGCTTAGTATTATTAGAAGCTATTGGAGAAACACTGCTGGTCTCCAAAAAGGAATCTTTTAATATTCTATTTAAAGATCTTGTTGTATTTTCCTGTGAAAAGAAATAAAAGATAAAATTGTCACATATAAGATTGTAAAATGGTAATCGCTGATTTTTATGAAAAGTGTTCATCTCCAGAATGTTTTGTGCGGTAGAGAGCTGAGAGGAAGATTAAATATAATTAACGTGTAACGCTGCTGCACAACAGGTGTACCACAGATGGCATATTACTAAAGACATCGGTGTAGACAAGGACAATCATTTTTGTGAAATTCTTAACTAAAGTGGTATGAAAAGAAATTAGATTATATCCATAAGTGCCACGCTATTATACACGTGACACAATCTTGCATTGTATTCCCTTTCTATATAATTCTCCAGTAGCGCATGTGAAAATACATTAAAAACTGTAAGAAAAAAAAAACGTGCTCAGAGATCAGAGAACACCACTTAAAACAAACAAAAAAAATCACAGTATCCAAAGGGAGCTGTTTATGAAACAATCAAAAGAAAGGAATAAAAACCACGAAATCAAGCAAGTTCCCCAGCTGTCTCGTGCTGCTCCCGCCCCACTGCGGCCGCTGCCTGCGCGCCTCCGTGCAACGCCGCCCCGGCTCTGCGATTCACCTGATCCCCCGATCGGGCACCCTTATCTTGTCACGACTCTAGACTTGTTTCCTGAACTTCCAGACCTTTGTCAAACATTTATTTTTCGCCTTTGCAACTTCCTTGGTTCTTTCCTCTTATTTTGCAGTCCCAATCTGTGAGAAATTTGTTCTACACAGCAGATTTATCTAGTTTATGGTGATTATACATTCAACAACCTCATCTCTAACGCACGATCGCTTCCTTTTGTGTCACCATCTTCCGCCCCACCCTATCCACAGTAAAGTTGCCTTATCCATTATGGGGCTAAAGGATACTATATTTGAGATAATCTACATGTTAAGAATTAGCACCTAAACTGTAATAGACAAGGCATTGTCTCCCAGGAGAATGCTCTAAAGTTGAAAGGAAACCCTACTCTTACTTCTGAAAGATTAACTTGAAGAGTTAGTTCTACCAAATCCAAATCCGAAGCTCCACTGGCATTTACTCTCTTTCTTGACACACAGACTCCGGTCTCAGCAGAGTATGGGGCCAGCTTTATCATGAAGCCCTAGCTCTGCTTTCATCTTCTGGCAGCTACCCTCTAAAGCTGTAGGTAAGAAGGACGATGCTCAGTGGAAAACAAGAAGAAGGGTACATGGCTTGGATAAAATGATTTTTAAGGCAGTGTAGGGGAATTTTCAGATGCATGAGTTCCCCAAGCAAGTCTCAGGGAATTTCATGGCCACGCATCTCATGAATGAAAATATGAGAAAAGGCATAAGAACATCTTCACTTGATTGAAAGGAAATTAACCCAAAATAGGATTTGTCTTTATCAAAAGGAAAAAATTTAAGCTTCAGATCTTCCCTTGGTGCCCAAATCTGATCATACTGGGACTTCTGTCTTGACAGGTAAAAGCAAAGATTACTGTTAAAGAATAAAAACAAAACAAGAATACAGTACAGCAGACCTATATGCCAAGCCCCCAACAAGATTAAAATACACAGTTTATGCAGGCTGGTTTCCAAATAGTCACAGACACTAGGATAAACTAATCAGAATGTACTGGGCACAAAAGGGGGATCAACAAAACTACCTTCTCTGAAGACATGAATAACCCAAATAAAGTGGTATGCCGTAAGAGATTTCTTTAAAATAATCCAAGGGAGAGAGAGAGAGAGAGACAAAACAAAACTGACCATGAGTTAAAGAGACTGAACTGGGTGATGTACTTATATGGGTTGTTTCATTCTTCTCTACTTCTGTGTATACTGGAAAACATCAATAAAATGTTTAAAAAAACTAATTTAATACATTTCTAAAGAGAACAAGATTAAGAGTTGAATTGGTCAAAAAGAATAATTATAGTGTTAAAATGGCCTTTATGGTCATTAATTTCCTGATACCAAAAAGGTACCTGGCCCCAGTCCAGATATAGTACCTATGTGCCATCTGAAAGCTAAACTTGATAGACTTGGATCACTTCATCTTTAATTAGTTGCTTAGCTTGGTTCCTAGTCATACACAGGGCAACTTGATTGATTTCATAAATTAAAGTGCAAATAATTTTAATTATCTTCCTGTTTTCTAGAAAAGAATGTGTAATACAGAATTACTTGAAGAAGATTAAATCCTGAGCTTAACCTTCAAACTCTGAGAGACAAAATATTTTCTATTTGGGGAGACAATTCTCCACAGGTCCTCTGCATTTCTATATGTCTTGCAAGCAAAGGCACAGACTCTCCTTTGTTAAAGACTACCGTTTCAAGGAACTTTGTGCAGAAACAGCCTTGAAAGATAGAAATAATTTCTTTCTCTAGAGCAATGGGCAAGCAGACTTACTTCCCATTATAACAGTTTAAGGTTCCCTAGGCTCAGGGTTCTAGTAAAACTACAAGGGCAGGTATCATCTGTCCTTTCCCACAATGCCTTGTAAGGACTGCATCTGTGGGAATCAACACAAAATATGCTGATGTGCATGCTGCTTGCTGTGACATGTCCTTTGTCTCTGACCTAGGAGTCTCATGTCCTTCCCTAGCATCCATGAAACAGGAACCAGATCATCCATTAGTTTGCAAATAGGATAAAATCTTAGACCCTTCACAAATTTTGACTCTGCTAAAACTGAGATGGTAAATATAATGTGCCTGGCATGAAAGTGACCTATATTGAGACTGATTGCAGCTGAATTCATTTTGAAAGACTAGTTAAAATTTAGCAATGCCTGCCAAGCAAGCCAACATACTTTGTGTGCAAGATATAAGTATTGAAACTCTTTTGAAATTTTTTTAACATAAAACAGAGAAAAGTATTTGTTCATTACTATTGAAAGAGAACTTAAAATCAAATTACAAGTGATATTTATTATTTTAAACTCTAAATAACTAAAAAATAAAACCATATACCAAAATTGAGGTATCATGTATTATGCCAAAAGGTTTGCCAAATTCTCACACAGCTAAAATGCCCCAATTTTCTTGGTGTAAAAAGAGAGCCAGGGTCGTCAAAATAATTCAGAGGCAATATATCACCTAGGGTCAAACCAAGACAGGTGTTCCAACAGCACTGATAAATCGCTGAGATGATTTTTATTATTCACAATGGATAATGTGTGACTCTTCCCAATGGGTTAATGAACAAATTTTGTGAAAATAGAAAAAAAGTAGTTTGACTTTGGGCTTGTCAACCATTGCATTTATTTAGCACATGCTCATATCCTAGAATGACATATATAGACCTAAAGATGTCACTGAAAAATATAAGAAAAAGAATAGGGAACTCTACTTACTCTCGATTCTATCAGAAGAATACAATAGCTTTGATTAGTGAGTTTTTAGTGAAACAGTTATGTGGGTAAGCACATGAATAGATGTGTGAACCTGCTGTTTCTACCAAAGGGATCTAAAAAGAGAGGATATTAGTTCAGTGGCTGCAGCTATAGACCAAAAAATTAAATAAATAAAACGGTGTCAGTGACCATTAAAAAATACGACTGTCAATTTATTCTGTATTTAATATGCAGTTGTGATTCATTGTTTAGAAATTGTTCTAAATATATTTTTGCATGATATTTGATTTCAAGCATATATAATAAACCCTTAGTGGAAATTCAGATTAAATAATCATGGCTTGAGGTATTCCCAGGATTCCAGCTTAATTAAGTGGGTGGATTATTTACTGAATTAGAAAGATAGGAGGAAGAACAGAAGGGAAGGTGTTTATGAAATATTTAAGTAGAGATGAAATATTAAAGTGAATATGCAATATCTATGTGAAGATGCCCAGCAACAAGGAGATGCCTTCAATGAAGATAATTTGAGATTTGTCAAAATACACAGATGGTATCTAAAGCCATGATAATGAATGAAATTATCTAGAGAGAGAATGAGAGTTTCTGTACTGAACTGTGTAAAACTCCAATACTGAAGTCCGGTGGGAGGAAACAAGGAAGGAGACAGAAAAGGAATGTCCATCGAAATAAGTAGAAACCAAGGAGATGGTCTCATAAAAAGAGAAATCAACTTCATTGAGAGTTACTGATGGCTATGCTGAGTAAGAACTTTAAGAATTTTTAAAGGTTTTGAAGGATGTACCTAGTAACTTTGGAAAAAACTTTCTGTATATAGAAATAAGAATGGAATGAGTTGAAGGATGAAAAAAAGATGTGGACAAGGAGAGAAAATGTGTAGACAACATTTTTGAGAATTTAAGCAATAGAGAATAAGGGAATGGTAACTGAACAGTAATGTATTGTCAATTGAGGATTTAGTGTTACTGAAATATGATAAAAAGAAACTGCATACACAGGAAAGAGGATATCCTGAAGTACAAGAGCCCCTCAGGATGATGAAATGGAAGGGATTTGTTTGGATGCTGGAGGAAAGGATGGATGGATGAGGGTACATTCACGTGTGCAGATCTGAAGGTGGTGGTACGTAGACATATCCTAATAACTGTTTGTATTTCCTTTAGTGACATGTAAGACAAGGTCATTAGATAAAATGGTGAGTGGATGGGAAGTTTAAGGAGAAAGTCAAACCATAAAATTGCCACAGCAGAGGGTGGGAGAGGGATCTTAGAGAAACATAACAGATTTGCAAAAACAGGATTGCTCAGCATCTGCAACTAAACATGGCTTTATGGGGCACTATTTATCCTCACATAGCAGTTCTTCTCAATGGAACAAAGGGCTCATTTAAATGCATTTCTAATACTTTATGGCAATGATGTTATGGTGTTATTCATAATTTTGGCAGTTCTCACCTGTTTCATTTTCCCCTTCTGAATGTCTAGGATTCGTTGACTAATTCTGAGTGATTTTGAACCTGTGGGCCCTCAGAGATTTAAGAGTAGTAGTTAAGGTAGGGTCAATATTCCCAGAAAGTCTGGTGCTAAAGAGAAAACTGCCTTAAATGTCAGTTTGGGTCTCACCATCCATAAAACCAGGTAAATGATTACTCTGAGCCAAGGTAGTGCTATTGAACCCTTGCACAGGAATTTGTAAGGAGGCTGGAAAAGTAATAGTTCAGTGGTTAGCAACAGTTCAAGATCAGCTTTCTTGGACAATTCAAAGGAGGTAATCTCTTAAGATTGCCATGTCACTAGAAGACATACCTGGAGCAATGCAATAATAAACCAAAAAACAGGCCAAGACTCAGAATGCCTACTACAGCTTCCATTACGGGCTTCTTGTCTGGTGCCTCCTGCAAAAGTCAACATTCTCCTCTGGTGACAGTCAATGAGACCAGTGTGGGCCTGTGGCCCAGTGGCCTCCAACGGGACTGATCGTGGAGCCCTGCTTCACAGGGAAGTGAGATGGCGACTAGTTGGAACAATCACATTTTTGTTATGAGAATTTTAACTCAAAATGGAGTCCACAAGGGTGAGAGTGCTGAGCTATTGGTTGAGAGGACAGAAACCAAATGATGTAGAAGTGATTACAGGTGGAACAGTAATGACAGAGCTTTAACACAGGGATCCATGAGTTACGAGGGTGCTGTGAGAGCACAGTCACACATGTGTATGCTCCTTGTCATCATCCTGGGAACCCTGGGAGTCTCTCTCAGGCATAGCGCAAACTTCTAATTAAGGGCAATCTTCAGCATTCTTCTTGAGGTAGATTATTACAATGTCTGTTACAAAGGACCTCCAATGACCCCCACCGCCCAGTATGCATGCCTTGTGCCACCTGCTCCTTCACTGCCGCTGAGCTTGTCCATGTGGGCTGTGAAACATTAGCAAATGGGATACAATCTCAGGCTTGATAAATATTTGCACATTGAGGCTTGTTCTTTTGGAATACTTTCCCTTAAAAGCCAGGTTCCATGCTGTAAAGAAACTCAAACTGGACTACTGATCAATGAGAGACCATGTGGAGAGAAGTCCCAGAAGATGAGAGGCTCTCTTGATGCTCCAACACCAGCTGAGCTCCCAGCTGCCTGAGTGGCCTCAGCTACATCAGATGGAGCTGAAGCACTCCCCGCCTGAACCAGTCAACCCACAGAATCACGAGAAACAATAACGTGTAACTGTTTTTAAGCCACTGAATTTTGCAGGTGGTTTTTTACATAGCAGTAGATAATTGAAACACTTCTAATAACTTGGAAAAATAGCTACTATGCTCTAGAGATAGAGGCAAACTTACTGGTTTAGGAGGTAGACAAGCCTGAATTTCAGTTCTTGCTGTGCAACTTACTCTTGTAAATAAGATTTTCTTGTCATTTTGTTTTGTTCTATCAGCACTTTTGTCCTGCCTGCCTTAGTAGATTGTCCTTACACATAGAGAATACTCAGTAAATGCTTAGGTACCAAATATATAAACGAATGAAATCTGTATTAGTTTGCTAGGGCTGCCGTAATAAAATACCACAGACTTGTGGCTTAAACAACAGATAATTTTCTCACGGTGCTAGAGGCCAGAAGTCCAAGATCAAGGTGTCAGCAGACTTGTCTTCCCCCGAGGCTCCTGTCTTTGGCTTACCGAGGACAGCCTTCTTGCCATGTCTTTACATTGCCTTTCTCTGAGCGTTCATGTGCCTCTCCCTCTTTTTACAAGGACACCAGTTTTGCTGGAACTAACAACCTTGGTTCAACTGAATCATCTCTTTGAAGGCCCTAACTCCAAATACAGGACCACATACATAACCTCATATTACCACTTTAAAGGCCTTAACTGCAACACAAACACAGAGTCTGAAGTCCTGGGGGTTGAAACTCCAACATATGAATTCTGTGGGGAACACAATTTAGCCTATAACAACAGCTAAATGTGAGTGATCTTAGGAAATTTAAATAACTATACAAATATCCAATGCTACTATTAAATTTCCATGAGCAAGAAAGAAAGTCCATAATAAATGATATGGGAAATGATACACAGGGTCTCAATCCAGAGCCTGTGATACATAAATTGTACTATGAGTTTGTTAGTGTCAGGTTGTAACTATTATTTTTACATTTCTGCATAATCAGGGCTCCCTGAGCAGATAGGGCTGGCCAACCGGGTTCAAAGATGCTAAATGGCAAACAAGTCTTGGAAGCTAAAGAGAGACATCTGCAGAGATTTACTGGTCTATTTCCTGAAGAGCCATCTGTTTACACTCCAAAGGTAATAGACCGAGGGACCTGGGTTCCTCACTCTTGAAAGAGTTTGTTCATATTCCACAGAATAAATGCTCAAAAGGGTTTCCTTCTCTAGAGCTCCCCCTGTCTCTCTCTGAATGAGAGGAGGGACAGCTGTGCAAGCAGTTCCCATATAAGCTCCAAAATTCATAATTGTAGGGCTCCTCCCTTTGGCAGAAACCAGTATGTGCAAGGTAACCTCTCCTTCCCATGTTGTCCCCATGAGGGGCTGAGTCCTGGGGACTGTCACAGATGGTCTGTAACTAAATAATCAGTCTGTTCTCTAATCCAGAAACCTCGTGTTTCCTGTCAGGATGAAGTAAGTATAGATTTTTTAAAAACTTAACTCAGTTTCTAGATTCAAGATCCTAGAACTCCTAAAGGCCAATATCTAAAGACAAGTGGGTAAAAATATTTAAAACAATGTTTTTAATAGTAAGCAATCAAGTATTAGAGCTTTAGCTATTTTCCCCCTTCCAAACAGACAACTCTCTCCATTGCAAGTGGCTTTTAAAAAAATCTTTAGTTTCTAACATTTCTGGTGCACTTTTACTGTTCCGAAATTTTACTTTATCATTTATTGTAAACACAAGAAATTGTAGTATCAAGATCGTTTTGGTTTTGTTGCTGATATGATGGTAATGTGATGGAACATTGTATCAACGCGTTGCCTGAAATTCATCCTGTTGTCTTTAAATGGGTTCATAACACTCTAAAGCTGCAAAGATATGTCCCCAACTCTGTGCTAATCAGAAGACAGAAGCAGCCCTATCAATA
Organism: Manis pentadactyla; assembly: GCF_030020395.1. Classification (NCBI taxonomy): domain Eukaryota; kingdom Metazoa; phylum Chordata; class Mammalia; order Pholidota; family Manidae; genus Manis; species Manis pentadactyla. The sequence continues at coordinate 9,420,706 of NC_080035.1, forward strand.
TGTAATATGCTTAGAAAAGTTTCTTATCTTGGAAGCTTTTCTTATAATTAGAAATACTATAAACAAATAAATAGATATTTTAATTTTAAAAAACACAAAAGCAAGATGCCTTGTCTCCAAAGGTAAAGTCTTTTCTCATGGTAGTGCTACCTTCAGCTGCCCTTACAACCCTTTGTGCAACTTCTCTGCTTTGTTAAATCTCATGAAAAATGTGACAGACTCTTGCTTTAGCAGCCTCTCATCTCCTTTAACAAACATCAAATAAAAATTTTTAAATGAAATTAAAGAGCCACTGAAAAACATTTACTTAATTTTATGAAGTTTATCCTTATCTACTGACAGACCTACTGATGATAGATTTAACCAAGGTGAACTTCTCAGAGTTTTTATATTCAAATGCAATCCATTCTCTACCTGACTATGTGTGTTTGTAAAACTTCTCTCATTGATTTGTTGGAGAGGAGCCTGGGTGATCTAAACCAGCCATCTGTCAGAAATTTACAATATTCTTATAGATAGATGTGCATCTAGAACAAGCTAAAGGGGTTCACTGTCTTATAAATTCACTTGTTCCATAACTGGAACTTTTGTGTTAGAAAACCCTTTCTTAAATTGAACCAAAATTCACCTCTTCATAAATTACACATATTTATCCTAAGTCTGACTTATGAACAATAAAAGTTAAGTCTTTTTCATTCAGTAGCTCTTCAGATAATTGAAGATCAGTGCCATGTCTGTTTTAATTTTTTGCTGCCTCATCAATAGTTTTTTATTCTGACATCCAAACTGGTGTTTTTTCATGCTCTTTTGGTCAAAGCTTTCTGTGCCTTGGACTTACCCAGTGTTGCCTCAGCATCTGTGCTGAGATCAAACCCAATATATATCAATGTCAAGCTATTTTCTCTCTCAGACATTTTACAGACACATCGCCTTGGGCCCACAAGCTTTTCAGAGCTGAACATATGTAAAAGTAAGTTATTGGCACCAAGTATCAAACAAAACCTAAAAATATTAAATTAATTAAAGTTTTATTAGGTATCTGTGAAACACATCATTTTGTCACATTCATTATTAAACTTAATATTCACTGAAAAATTATTACATATGAAAACAATCTGTAGGTTAGTTTTATTTTAACTTCTCAGTAATTTCCAAGTATGCATTATGATTGCAGAGAAGTGAATTACTCACAAATTAAATGAGTTATTGTAGCTAAATCACTTCAAAAGTCAAAAGCAAAGATCATAAATATTTACAAAATGTAATAATACATATATATTTATAACATTAATGATATTTGTACTTTAACTGAAAGTCAAGGACTTCAACAGAATTGTAAGATCTTATAAACGGGTTAAAAATAGCCCTTAATATTATAAACTAAAACCTCCATAAGGATCACCTAAGGGATATATATATGGTAAATGCAGGATTCTGGGCCCTACCTCAGCCCTATTAAATTAATAACCTAAAGTTTCAGTGCTACTGATTTTAACCATGAATGTCCACGTTCAGTTCCTGATTTTGGATTATTTAATCACTCCTCTCTGATGTGTGACCTACAACCTGTTTCTCGTGAGGTACCTGAAATCTGTATCCTTCTGTGGGCTCTTACCGGTCAGTCCTCACATTGGTACTACAGTGTCCCAACTAGGAGACAGAATCAACATAGAAATATTAATTTAAATTGTTTCCACAAAAACTACCAACATAAAAATGACAAGAGTTACAGTACCTACATTCACTTTTATTTTTTCCTTCTTGCTTCCAGCTTGAACTGCCTTGGGCATGTAAGAAAACTCTGATTCTCTGAGTGCAGAAGCACACTAATCCCTCCGAGGATGAGAAGGAGCTGTCTCTAATTCGGGGTGGGCATTGCACAGAGCTCAAGAAATGCAACCCCAGAGTCACACTGTCCTAACTACAAGACCCTCAATGAGGAGAGTCTCAATTCTTGAGCCACTTAAATAAGTAGGGAATGCTAAGGTATTTTTAGACTCATTACCAAGCCAGGGAACATTGCCAGCTTTTTTTCTAGGGGTAGATTTTAGTTAGTCATTTTTCTAAAAATGATTCCAGTACTCACTGTGCCTTAAATGGTCTCCAAGGAACCCGAAATAGTGACAGTCTCCTAAAATACTACTGGGCCCAAGAATTATAGAGTGCAATAAATATTAATGAACTTTAATGTTAATATCAAAAATATTCTTATAGGATATTCAGCTTATCTGCTTGTTATATCATTTCTTCAAGAAATTTCATCTCCTGCAGAAAATGGCACAGCTAATGCTGTTCTGAAACCAATATCTGAAGAGATAAAACATTTATCATTATGAGACTGTTATTAAAAAAATAGAAACTTCCTCTTTTTCAAATCAAAATCAACTTCTTTGAAATCAAATGTATGCACTTAAAGCCTTGGTACTAAAAAAAAAATAAAAAATAAAACCTTTGGGGAAGATTTTTAATATTAGACTTGTCGATGTCTATCCTTTGCTAAAAATAAATTAAGCAGAGTGCTAAAAGACAACTTTGGCAACAGAACTTAACATAATTACTGAATCTTCAAAATGGAACATTCATAAAAATAAACACTGGACACATGCCTGGGCCCATATAGAAATTGGGCCTGTTTCCATAAAAGATAGCACATTTAACACACCCAACAATTTTGCTATAGATTAGCAAGCCCCAGAAAGCTATATATAATGGACTTTGTTTTTTCTACAAGCATAAACTCGCACGACAAAGAGAAAAAGAGGCAATTTTGGAAACTGGAAGACAAATGGACAAGTGGCAACTCACTTTGCAGAACTAAGAGCCAAATCCTAAGCTGGCAATGGAAAACCAAGAAGTAACCTGATTTACATAGCAGATGCTTAAAGGGCTAAGAATTAAGCTTCTCGTAGGGTAGGGCTCTAGGAAGGATGCTAAAATAAGGAGAATCAATTTATGGACATATGAGAAGCATTAGATTCCCATACCCCATACTCACTCACTGCTTTTGAGTTGCTGCCCCTGCCCCAATACAGCAGACTGCTAGAGATTTATTCTCTGAAGAAAGTAAAGCCCGGAGTCCCGGGAAAGAGAGGAATAAATTCACAGAAGAAGGTGGGGATACCTCACTACCAACAGGACAGTTTAGCAAACTTTAGCATGATTGATGAATGCTGAGATTCCCCCACGGTAATTCTTCTACTCGGCTCCCAGAGCAATGGCAGCCTTGTCATTACTCTCCAGGCAGGAGATTGCAAGAATCTTCTCTGGGGAATTAAGCCTACAGGAAATATCTAAAGATACCAACTTTCACATCTGGGGTTTCCTCAACAGCGGGATCATCCTAAGACGGAGGACACCAAAAGCACCCACCCCCGGTTCTGAGCCTCCAGTCACCTTCCACCAGCAGACACCCGAGGATGCCAGACACCTCAGGAAAGCCTCCAAGACAGATGCCAAGACACGCAAACAACAGAAAGCAACTTAGAAGAAACAGAGCCTACTGGGGGAGAAGGAAATTTCAAAAACATTACCCTTAATATCCTCAGAGAGATAAGAGAAACATCGAATCCATGAAACAAGGTGATAATCTAATAAGGAACATTTAGATCACCAGTTCTCAAATCTTTTGGTTTAAAGATTCCTTAATACTCAAATTATTGAGGACGCCCAAAAGCTTTTGTTTATGTCATATTAGAAATTAAACTAGACAAATTAAAAAATATGTTTATTCAAAATAACAAAACATTGTATTATATAGAATATATAATAAAACAAAATATTTTATGAAAAAATGTTATAAAACAAAGCATAATCAGTGACAATAGTGAATTTGCTTTATTTTTTTTCAATTTTCTTTAATGTCTAGTTTAATAAAAGACAGATGGATATCTGTTTCTGTAGTCCATCTGTTGCAGATCATCCTCTATCTACATGATACATTTCAGGAAGAGATAACACAGAAAGGATATAGAAATATAAAGAGGAAACCTCTGTGGAAGGGAAAATAGGATTACTTTCTATCTTAACAAATCTTGCATAGTTAGTTGACTCTTTAAATGTGCACATACAATGAGAATACAACATTTAAGAAACATTACACAAGTTTCAAAAAGCAATATAAAAATCCATCAGAAAAACACTTGGGTGAAAAGAAAGCTAACACTATTTTCTCATTTTGGCTAGGTCTTCTCAAACATTTGAGTTTTGAGGAGACTGAACACATTTACAACAAACCAAAGCTAATATTTTTAAATACTATGTGTTTGTTGCATTTTAGAACTCCAAGATAAACAGAGATAATGCCATTGGCCCATGTGGATTAAGACAATGCAGATTTGCCAGGAAATACAATCATAGCAATCTAAAAATTTTGATTTTTTCTAACCTAATTTCAGAAGGAATCTTGTCATCACTGCTCTTTTGTATTATCGCTTTGAAGATCAAATATTTATTAAGTTAAAAGTTGGCCTCATATACTATCATAAGGAAAATGCTGAGGAGATTTCATTGCATCTGACATAGATTATGGTATAGAATCATCTGTCGATTTTTCTGAGTTCCTCTCCACTACAGGGCACATATGAACTTCTCAGTAAATGTTAAAGTTAATAATGATGATGATACACTTGAAAGTGATTCTGCTAAAATCCCCTGTCAGTCCAACTGAGTGTATGTTCTATTCTTTTAGCTTTCAGGGCATCAAATGGTGACCAGTACCAGTTGTGGCACTGCTGAGCACTGGGCTGAATTAGCAAATATTAAACACCATCTTTGTTCCAGGTATCATGTTCTGCCGTACAGAAAATGGGATTTACACTCTAAAGCCTAGAAACATTCTTGGACTCTTTCTCTATATGAATCATAGCTTTATGAGAAACTTTGTTCTCCCATTAAATTCCCATATGCGTGCCTGTGTCAATCATCCAAGTTACCCTGGCACAGAACTGGAGTTGCTCATTTCCCAGGAAGAAATAGCCATCAAATTCCCAGGGGCAGCAGTGAGGCTGTCTTCTCTGAGCTTTACAGAAAGGCACCCCTTTATCTCATGTGGTTGCAGGCTCAGGTGCTTTGAGAGAAGCCCTCCCCTAAACTATACTTAAATGCAAATGTCAGAATAAAGGATAAGGGGCCAGACACAAGGACCTCTTAGGATTCACTACTACTCTTGGGAATGGGATGTGACAGGTTCTCAGCTACACAGAGCCAGTAAAGAGTGGTAATGAACTAGGAACAGGGAAAGGCCCATTCATAATGGGGGCCTGGGGATTCCATTCAGGTGAAAGGTGGGGACGCAGTGAGGAAAAGCAGACAACAGACAACACAAGGGCTTGACTTCAAAGGCCTATCTGTTTCCAGCTGTACATTTTGAGCAAATAATTTATCCTTTTTGAGTTTCAGTTCTTGTTTGTAAAACAGAAAGGTTAATACTTACTTTTTGGAGTTGTTTGAAAATTCAAAATAACTCATATAAAGCTCCGAAGCATTGAACTACGTGTGGTGATGGTGTAGTGTTGTAAGGCACAGTGACCAGGGCAGGTCAGTCTCAGTTATGCTGCAAGTGGCCTTTACTGATCTGAAGCACAGTGAATCCAGGCGGCAGCATTCAACATTCCCGTGTGAAGCAGAAGGGGTGGGCACTAGACTATCAAGTCCTACTGAGGCCCTACCCTGGCCAGGACAGTAAGGCCCAGGGGAGAGTTAGGCACAGTACTTTCCAATGCCATGGTTTCCAATGAGACAGACTGTGATAAGAACAGGGGCACCCCAAAGACGTCCACATCCTAATGCCCAAAACCTGTGAACATGCTATGTTACATGGCAAAAGGGGCTTGGCAGGTGTCATTAAGTTTAAGGACCTTGAGATGGAGAGAGCACCCTGGAAGGTATCCTCTGGTGGGCCCAGTGTAATCACAGATATCCGTCTAAGAGCAAGGCAGGAGGGCCAGAGCGGAGAAGGCGATGTACCAGTGGAAGTAGAGGTTGGCTCCTACCATTGCTGGAATGGAGCCGTAAGCCAAGCAATGAAGAAGGAACAGGAAAGGGCCCATTCATAATACTGGAAAATTCTCCCCTCAAGCCTTCAGAAGGAAGTCAACCCTGCTGACATCTTGATATTAGCCCAGTAGACTCATTTTCAAACTTCAGACATAAAAAACTGTAAGATAAATGTGTTGTCTGAAGCCATCAGAGTTTGTGACAATGTGTCACGGCAGCAAGAAAAACTAAGATACAGACTTTCTCAGAACACCCTGGCCTGTCCCCACCTATTACTCCTCTCGGTAGAGTTTCAGTGAGGAGCCAGCTAGTTCACTCAGCCCCTCAACTCACCCTCCCTCCTGGGGTGCAGCCCTTGCAGGAAGCATGTGCTCCCCACTGCTCCTCCACGCCGTTGCTTCTATTGGCACTGACATCCATGCACTGTGGGTGGGAGGGGTCTGCAGTCTTTCAGTGCTGCCTGTGTCTCGATGAGGTACAGGGAACCTGTCAGAGCAGCATATGCAAGGTATGTCCTCCAATCCAGCTTTGATTACCAATAGGCTAATGGTTTGACCCCCGTGTGTCTGTTTTAAATCTCTAGTGACTCAGAACTCAGGTGGAAAAAGGAGAATAGAATCCAGTTTTAGACAGTGAGACCCTCAAAAGTTATACATAACTAGAGTGGAGGTTCAGTTCTTAAGAAGTGATTTCAGGACAGAAATACAGCCCTTACATTGAGCCAGTGTGAAGGACTGAGACTGCCGTCCTGACGAGGAGAGGTGTGGAATCGTATCCACAGTCTTATTACGGCAGGCATCGTAAAAGCTTCCCAGACAGGAGGGGAGGAAGGATTGCCTGCTCTGTGTCTGTTAGGATGGGTTGAGGAAGTAGGGCTCCCGCCTCTGAGACTGCACACAGAGGTGATCGGTGGATCTGGTTTCAGAACTTTATAGGGAAACAAGGCTTTATATAGGAAGCTGGTAATCTAGGCACACAGTTCATAAAAAGCCTAGAGAGCCTGCCTAACCTGCCAGCCTAAGATGTGTCCATACTCTTTCTCCAAATAAGTACTGCCTTCAAAGCCAGACCAAATACTGTAAGAACATAAGTTGGTATCTTTAGTCTTCCAAAGAAGGGAAGGTGTTGGCCTCAAATTTCTCAATTTCATGAGCTGGTACTCTGATGAGTCCATCATTAAAATTCCCCTTGAGACCACAAAAAGAACTATTGGAGGCCAACATAATGTAAAAATCAGTTCTGTTGGGCGCTCATTATTGCTGATTTTGTTAGTACAAATACGTGGAATTTTATTTCACTCACTTCCATATGACATGCATTAGAGATATTCATTATCATCATCCCCATAAGGCATGAAACAAACAAAAACTTTATATCTTTTTTATTAAATTTTCAGCCAGAAGAAAGACATATTGACAAGATCATTAAGAAACATATTGATTGCACTTATCAATCATTTCATAAAATCAGGAAGGCACTTTCTGGCTGTGAACCGATACCTGGAGAGGCTGCTCTAATGATCCAGGACCTTAACACAGGAGCAGCCGTGGGGAGCCTCAGCCCTGACGGGGAGGGTGTACAGCCTAAAGGAAACCATTACTCGAGGAAGTGGAAAGCAATTAAGTCTAAGCAAATCATTCCTGCTTGCCTTCCTTATCTTCTTTTGCTTAAGTTTAGCTTTCAGAAACTTCCCAAAGCTAGTGCTTTCCAGAGAATTTTCCAAGGGAGTTAAAGCAAGCTCCTTGTTAAAGGGGACTTTAGAGAATGTGGTTATCTGGATGAAATCCAGACAATATGGGAAAAGCTCATAGATAGAGAAGGTGGAGGGGAATCAAGGACCAGGTAGAGATGCACACTAGAAACATAGAAGAAATGAGAAGAGCAGAAGTTTTCTCTGTTTCTATGCTTACAAAAACACTATTTCTCCATTTACAGACAATATAAGTTTTGAAGAACTAATTGAATAGACTACATGATATCTGAGCAGAGCATTTTATGTACAGATTGACTTAATTTACTCTAGAAAAGTCATATTACATGAAAATTACCAATTTTCAGGCAGTAGAGAAGAACCTTAGCACATATGAGGTTAAATGGCTTTAATTAGAATAATGCAGTTTCAAAGAAGTTACATTGTCAAGGAGGCCTTTTACTTCTTCACACAGGTAAACAGGAACTGAGATCTTGGGAAGGAGTCCCTCCACCCTGAGTCATGTGGGCATGGGGATCAGATGTTGAATGGTATCAAATCTATCACAGAAAAGCACGAAAAACTTAAGATATATCTGACCTACAAAATGTACAATTTCCTTGTTAAGTTCCTCTTCTACCTCAGTATATATATGTATTTATTCAACATTCATTTATTGGGTACTTATTACGTGCCTGACACTGAGTTAGGTTGGAAATACAAAATTTAAAAATATAGAGACCCTGTCTTTAAAAGCCCATAATCTATGGAAAAAGCAGGCATGCAATGAAACTATAAAATGTAGAGGAGAGTGTCTGCTAGTTACTCTTGCCTTAATGAATGAATTACTACTCAAAGTAGTGTCCTGGTCTGTCCATTGCTAGTTACTTGTCTACTAGAAGACAAATATGGAAACTGAGGACACACCTTTATAAACTTTTATAGAAGTTTGAAATGCCATCTAAGCACATGATCAGTTTTCTAGTAATTGATTTATATTGTATGTTACAAAATGTCAAACCATGACAGATATGAAATTTTAAAAAATATCAGTCTTGAACTGTAGATCTTTTGAGGAATACCACTTAAGGTTTTCGAGACATCATATTAAAACTAAGTGAAGTTAAAACTATGCAGACAACTAGGAACATTTTGTAATCCTTTTCCACATACCCCACTGTCCGTTAACTTTAAAGGATTAGATAAGTGTCTTTAAAACAGACTCACTGCAGTCCAGAAATCTGCCTAAAGACTTTCTTTCAGCTCATAGCCTGGGAATGTTGGCTATCTAATATCCCCAGACAAGTTTTATTTGTCCTGCACAATATTTTCAATTTGATATGATATTCCACATTTAAAACTTAGGAAATTTCAGAAAAATCTAGATAACTGCTTTTCCTTAAAAATGAGAAAATATGGGAACATAGACCAGTAGCCCACAGGGTGTGGCCATGGAAACACAGCTCTCCCGCCCCTGGTAGCCGGGTCCCTCCTCTGAGTTGTCTACATGTCCCTGCAGATATTTGAGTCTTCCACCTTTTCTTTTCTTCATTTCATTGGTCTGGCTGGGGATTGGTACATTTATGATAGTCTCCCATATCTATCTCGACTATAACTTCGTGGCCCAAGGACCCCCTCTGGTAAATAAAAATGTGGATGGGTTGCAATTTTCAAAAGCAGAATACTAGTCATGGTTCAAGAAATGCTGACAGGATCAGAAAATGAGAGGGTTTTGCAAATGTCACACATTACAGACAATTCTTAAAAAGATGGATAATAAAAATGTTTACTCCTGAAGTATTCTGAAGAAGAGATTTTTGTGTATCAAAATGAATTCCTACAAGAGGAACTGGAGAAACTGTATCTTTTTCCCATATCATCTCTTGATTTCATGAAGATTTATTCACTCAACAAATATTTATACAGTACTCATTATGCAGCAAGCACATCCTAAATACTGTGGATTCAGTGATCAAAATTAAGTTCCTTCCCTCGTGGAGCTTGCTTTCCAGTGAAGAGAGACAGACAATAAACATCCCCCAAAAAGCACAAATAAAATAATGGCATTTCAGATAATAAATGTAATGAAGAAAATAAAATAGGGCAATCGGATAGAAAGTGACTAGGTATTTATGTTGGGGAGAAGTGGTACTTTAACTATGGTGGCTGGGAAAGGACTCAACAAAAAGATGACATTTGAGCTGAAATTGAAATTAGGAGGAAGAAGCAACCACACCAAGATTTCATGGGACACAAGAAGTTATAAGAAAGAAGGATATGGGAGACTGACCAGGATGTACTAAAGTGCTCAGCCAGACCAAAGAAATAAGAAAAGCAGAGGTGATACATTCAAATACTTACAGACAGGTAGACAACTCAAAGAAGGGAACTGGGGAAAACAGTCGAGGCAGAGACGAGAGCAAGCAGCGCATCCTGAGCTGGGAGCAAACTTGAAATGTCCCGGACTTACAATGATCCCACGTGTCTGCAAACCTTCTTTGTCTCTACTTTTTCTAAATGTCCCCAGAACCCTCAGTAAACCTCTGCTGATAAACTATCACCCACTGACTTTTGCTTACTCCTCATAATCTATGCCACCTGGTTGCCTTCATGATCTCTCTGTGCAGTTCTCAGTACCTCCCATTCCATCCCTACTGGCACCACCATCACCAGGACCAAAGCCTAAGAAGCTTGAATTCGCTGCCACACGATATGCCAGGCGATGACAGCTAATTGGATATGAAATGTCCAGGCATGCAATGGAAGGAGGGGTATTTGAAGAATTTATCTAATCCTGTTCTATACATTTTAATAACACATGTCTTAAAGATCTTAGGTAAATCTCACTGACACAGGAAAAAACTGTTTAATATTAAACAAAAATTGATTGACTATTGGACATTTAAAACCTTTCCTATATGGACCAGATTAGATTCAGGACTCAGAGAAGTGCTTAAAGCCAAGTATCATCACGAGTTCCAAGAACAATTACCTTGTACACTGAAAAGGACTTAAAGAAAAAAAACTACCTAGTATTAAAGTCAGTCATCACTTGCTGTGACCACGTCTACCATGTACTGACATGAAATCGGATCAGTAACATTAATCCCCCACAATAGGTGATACATAACAAATGTTTCAAAAGTAAAACTAAAGGGAAAGGAAATCATTCCAAGAACACGAAATTATATATAATTCATATTTTGAAGATTGAAAATAAAGAATGAGAATATTGAATAACTTCCTCCAGTGAAAGGAATTATTATGTTGGTACAATGAGTATAAATAAATAAAAGAGGATGAATAAGAACATGAAAACTGAATACTAGTGTGAAAATTTCCAGATGGTGGGAAATACACAGAGTATCTCATTGTTATTGTTCAATATTTATTAAACATACGGTTTTCCAAATGTTGCCAGTTATGAAATGCCAAGTTTATGCCCTATAATGAAGGCTCTGGCATGGTTTATAACTCAGAAAAATATGGTTGAACTGTTGAAGGTTGTCTTTGAATAATCTTCCTACTTTACCCTCAATACTCCTTTTCAATACTATTTAACTACCTGTTACTGGGATGCTACTTGAGATGAAGCACTGGGTTACAGGTAAAGATATAACCCAAACTCTGGCCTCTTATCCAGGCTGTCAACTCATAAATTATCCACCTCCCATTCAAGGCCATCAAAATTCTTAGTCTCTTACCTAGGGAAAAAAACAAGAGCAATTGGAACTAAGTAATTCAGACTATACTGAGTATGACTAATAAATTTAATCCATTGATAGTAGAAGCTGTCATTGCCCATACCCCTGAGACCTTACATAACATCTCTGCACCTACATTATTTCCCAGAACTGTAGAAGGCTGAACTGCTCATGAATCAGGCCACAAGTGCTAGGTAATTAACACCAGCCTGATGCAGCCTTCAACCAGTGACTCTAGGGAACTGGTGGAATAAATACCACAGTTCCCTCCCTTTCAAGTTAGAGAATTATGAGAAGTGTATTTTACACATTTCTTGGAGTTCTCCTGATGGATTAACTGGTAGCCTCCCAATGGTTGCTGGCATCATGTTGCACCTCTTATTAGTTGATTTACTTCCTCTCACTTTTCTACTCCCTACCAGTGTTCTCTCCATCTCCCAAATAAACCACTTGCCCTCAGATTTTTGTCTCAGGGTCTGCTTTAAAGACACCATCCATTAACGTATTTGCATATGAGCAGATAAGCTTGTTTATCCCGGTGGTTTTCTCCATACCAGTACATAGGGGGCACTGGAATAGAGGGGGCTTCCTCTGAACTTCGTTCCATACAACTCAGTCTTTAGGTCATCCCAAGCCCCTGCCTTGCCCCCCAAGCATTCTCTGCTGTTCCCCAACTCCAGTATCTCTCCCACATCTGAAATCATGTTTCCTTCATTTCATCCACCACTTACCTAGCAGTTATGTCCATCAGAAGAGGACCTTAGCCAGCCTTGCATGTGGACGGGATGGCCAGGTGAGTTTCCTTGTGTCAGGATCTCTTTGTCTAGTTACTCTTTCTGCAAGGTCAAGTTTTCTTTAGGACACAGCAAAAGGTTTACACAGCAAAATGAATTAGACCAAGTCTTAAAAATTCCTGTGCTCCTTTGAGCACCTGAGATCTGGACTCTATCTGGCTCCAGCTGCTCCTCAGTTTTTTGTCTGGCATTACTTGTGGCTCATCAGTGTAGGTGTTTTATTTGTAATTTATTGATATTATCCTTTTACTTGAATCCCTTACACACAACACATATTTTAAAATATTTATTTCTCAAAAGATGAAGAACCTGCCAACAGTCAGCCCTAAACTCTTCTTTCCCACCTGTCTTTCAGGAAAAGCCCTGCCGAACACCCTCCTACAGTGCATGCTCCTTCAGCAGATCCCCAGTGCTGCTTAAGTTTCACAGGTTGCAGTTAGGGATGACGTTCTCGAGGCTAGGGTTAATTTCCTTTTGTTTCTGAGCTAGAAGGTCACCCTCATTGTCAGCACTTGGAACAAAAGTTCATGTCCATCGCCAGAAAGTTAGTATTTGGTTTATTCCCATGTGTGCCTTTTAGGAAGAGCCTTTTATCTACTTTGTGATATCCTTAATTCTACTTTGGCTTAAAGGCATCCATAATACCTACCCTAACCACAGTGAACACCCCTATGGCAGATATGAAATCCAGGCTATGCCTTTCTTTTGAAATGTGCAAATCTGTGTTCCCCCCTTACGTGAACACACAGCTTTCCAGTTAGCTTCACCTGTTAACGTTTTCTTTTCATAAAGCAATGTTCACAGCAGAAACGGGCGTGGGGATCTTTCTGGTCACCTCCCTAAACATCTAACAATTTCTGATTAACTTCCAAGTGACTTGCTTCCAAGATTTCCACCACTAATCCTGCAAAACTACATCTTCATCATGTAATTTTCTGGTCTCAGGTGATCTCAGCATTCATACTGCAAGTTACCTAATTTTTCTGAATATAAAATGACATGCAGTTTCCCAGCAGTAAAATCTTGAAGGCTTGCTTTCTAACCACATAGATCTAAAAGACATCTGTGTTTTCCATGAAGTCTTTGTTACAAAGTACACACATGTCATAGAAACTGGTCCTATTTTCATGCTGCTGTTACTCAAAAAATTTTTCAATCTGTTTCTGAATCTGTGCTGATGAAACATTATACAACAAAATGTAGTTGTCTTTTTCTTCCCAAAGAGCATTTGGGGTTGATACTCATTGCACCACAGAACTTTGATAGACCCTTTTACTTAGGGAGTTCTCTCAATTCTGTCTCTAGGTTCTATGCACAGTTCCTAATTCCCGGTTTGATGACTTTCTGTTTTAGTTTCCCTGTCTGCCGACTTGGTTCACTTTTTCCCCCTGAATTTCAGTTCTCTTGTGCTTTCCCTGTAGGAAGCTGACCAGCTCCTGCACTGACAAAAGATACCAAAGAGTGTTCAGGAAGGAAAAAAAGGGGACTTACCAAGCATTACGTTTTGGATCTATAAGTGAATCACTTTTCATAGCCTTTGAAAAAAATTGGGAGACCTAGACAAAATAGTGCGGTCAAATGTAAATTATAGGTGTGGAGTTCATATCAGGGATGGTATAACAGAGTGGTCTAGAGCCAGTCTACCTTGCTGCAGTTCCAGGCTCCACCATTTACCAACTACTAAGTAGTTGCTATTTGTGATCCTGCACAAGTTTCTCATCCTGTCTGTCTCCTCACCTGTAAAGTAAGTAACAATTACACCCATCTAATAGACTGGTGGTAAAGATTAAATGAAAAAGCTGCATGTTGATAATTTCCTAGCTTATCATAAATGTTAGCTATTTTTATTGTTCAGTCTAATGCAAAGAGTATTATGCAGGAAAGTATTTATTTGCAGGAATTGCCTGCATGTCATTTTGATTATGAGACTCAGAGACTCTATCCTTTCTGCCTCCTCACTAGCTCTATGGTAAAATCTCCCAACTCTAACAGTCTTCCTGCACACACCACCAGTTGTTTTAGTTTGTTCAGTCCCCTCTGAATCCCACATCACTGTTGGCATGCTTTCTGGGACATGACATTGCATTGAAATATACTGTGTTGCACAAAGGAGCTCGATAAACAATGCCTCTCTGCCTTACAGAAGTTCTGAAACGATTGAGAAATAAACAATACAGTAAGGCAAGTAGAAAATACAGATATACACTATAACATCTTTATTCTAATGAAGATAATATTGGAGAAGACAGTTGAATCCACAAGGAAGTAGGTTTCCTTATACTACAGCCCCAAAACATAAAGACATTCCCTCCCAGGCTATAACCGCAGATCTTCCCAACAGTTACTGCTGGACTGACCACGTAGACAAAGATAGATGCATTCTGTGGGCTGGTTTGCTCCCAAGAGAAAGGGAAAAGGAAAGAATTGAAATGTATATGCCTGGTTTCTCCTTCCCAAGTTCTAAGACTGTCAGGTCTCCTCTAGAGAGCTGATACTGAGGGAACAGAAGCAGGCTGGACTGAAATGCTCCTGGCGCTGCATCTGCAGGACAGGAAAGAGGCGGGGGCGGAAGCGCTCCTTCCCAAACAGGCTAGAGCTCTGACAGTCTGAGCCATGCACAATTGGGGGGAACCCAAACGCAAGCTCACGGTCCCATCACCAAAGCCTTGCTTTCCGGCTTCCTGCCCTGAATTTCTAAGAGAAAAAGAGAGAGAGAAAATGAGTTACCACACAAGCCTACATTTGAGTTTTAAATAACTCAATTTTTCTTCAATTTGATATGTCTATTATATTCCCTGACACACCACAAGCCCTGCAAACTGAAAAACACAGCCCATGCTAAAAGAAGGTGTTTCTTGGTGCCACAGATGTGCACCAAATGATGAGGGTGGGGGCTGGCACCACCTACCTCCACCTGTCCCTTTTCCTCCCAGTCTCATCAAAATATGAGATGATACCTCACACTGACACCGGCCGTAGATGGTATGACACAGTGTTTTCTGACATGACCTTAAGCAAAATGACCCTAGAATTTGTTAGGAAAAAAAAAAATGGGGGGCAGGTAATGTCAATTGTGACTGCGTGGTTTTGTTTCACCTCTTTAGAGAAATCCACAGTATTTAACTGACAAAAATCTTACCCTCTGTCTGGCTTGCTTCCTTTAAACACCATCTCTGCCTTGCCCAGGGTTGTGGCAGGGGATTTCAGATCCCCCTCCACACCATCCTCAAGCAAGGGCTCCAACCCTGTGACCAAGCTATTCTTTCTTCTCCTCCCGTAACCACTCTATTTTCTTCATCTTGTGGGTGTTGTGCTAGATTTCAGAAATAAGCCCAACTAGAAAATAAGAACTAAATTATTCCCTTGGATTTGCACATATACCATATTCTGACACAAAGTCCTTAGAGAAGAATTCACTTGCTGGTCCCCTGGCTGGCCGGGACCTCAGGACCCAGGGAAGGAAGCGCATGGGATCCCAGTTGCCTCAGAAGGGCCTCCCTGGGGGAGGGGAGGCATTCTGGGAAGCATCTTGAAATAAAGACAAATTTTTAAGAAATATTTTTTCTGATAGCTTGATATAATGTTAAGAAACGTCATGGATATGTAAATATGATCTTTATGCTCCTGGCCTTTTCTCTGACAATCCCAAATTAAAGCATTCCTTCAAAGAATTTCCAACAGGATACAGAACTGCTAACCTGATCACATGGACAAACACAGATGCATTCTGTGGGCCGGTTTAACTGGGTTCTGCATTCTGGGTACTAACAGGCCCAGGGAGTCAATAATTTTTCTTTAAGGAGGCTGTCTTTCTGGTGTGTTGGCTTTCTTTCTTAGAAATATTAGTCCCTTTCTTGGCAAGAAAAGTGAACATCCAGGACTGTTTACAGAGTTTGAGGATCTGAGCAGCATGACTGTAAATCATCATGACGTTAAACACCTAGACAATGCAAAATAGCACCACAAATTATGTAAAAATGAGTTTCCTTTCATTTAATCCAAAACATTTAGTAAACTGCTGGATATAAACCATCTATTTCCCCAGGGCATACTTATTAGTCCCTCATACTAAATAATGCAACTTGTCAGAAATCAAAAGAGAGTTCAAAGTTTGTCTCACTTTAGCCACAAAAGGAAATAAACTATATTTTAAAAGTCTACTTTTTTTTTCAGTCTCAGATAAGGATAGGGACAGGAGTAAAATATATTTCACAATGGAAAAGATAGGACTTTATTAGATTAGCATTCCAAAGACATGATTCCAAAGGCCTTATCACCCTGTAGAGACACTGCCCAGGGTAAGCAGCACACCTTTTCATATTGCCAGATAAACATAGGAGGCCTGGTTAAATATGAGTTTCAAGTAATTCTTTTGGTACAAGAATGTTCCGAATATTGCATGGGACATGCTTACATGAAAAATTATTCATTTTTTGTATGTAGTTCAAATTTAACTGAGCATCCATATTTTTATTTGCTAAAGACAGTAACTCTATACCTTGACCTTTCAATACCCTTTGGGCTTAAACTCTGGTCACTGGATAAAAGACATTAAGCTGCTTCCTGAGCAAAATCAGGGCAGAAATGGAATCATTCACACTGGCCAAATCTCTTTTTTGTTTTATTTTTCATCTATAGTAGAGAGAAAAACATTGAGAGAGAATGTCAATCCACCATTATACTTCCTTAAAAAATAGGAATATACCTCAAACAATCCAGTTTTCTTTACTACCGCCTAATATCTATAAAATCTTTATGCCAGGCAGTGTTCCAAACTGCCCTGCATATGTCTTTGTGAGGTTGTTATGATTATTAGCACAGAATGACAACTTAGGAAGCTCAGACAAAGATAAATCAAGACATTTCACCCACAGCAAGTGATAGTAGAGTCAGGCGTTGCACCCAGGCGTTTTGACTCTGGAGAGGGCACTTTAAACAATTCAGCCTCATGTCTCCTTAATTACCTTTGAGTCCTTATCTCTGAATTTAGATATTTTGAACTCAGCTCTTCAAATACTTAGGCATGTATCTCTAATAGTTTTTAAATTCCTTAAAAATTGTATGAATCATAATTCTAAATACTTGACTAAATCTTTAGTCTAATTATTTTTGACCACACTACTCTTAAATAACTTCCATAAATTCACTATCTGCTCTGTATCTTAAAAACTACTTAGTTCAAGCTACCTGAAGTGATCCTAGTTCTGGGCTCCCAGATTTCATAAAGAGGTACACATTTATTCTAATAATTGCTTGTGATTATATAAAATTCAGTAATAGCAAATATTCCTAATCTTTCTCATTATAATGAAGAATTGATCCTACAGCATTTTAGACATGTTTCCAAACTGTATCCACCCTTGTCCTGTCCTAATTGAGGATAAAATAAGAGTTGAAATCTGGGAGTGGCCACACCTTGGCTCTTTACAGTGACAGCCAAGGCTTTGTTTCTAATGGTCTTCCTATTTTTTTTATTAAGCTATCATTGATATACAATCTTATGAAGGCTTTACATGAGCAACATTGTGGTTACAACATTCACCTGTATTATCAAGTCCCCCAACACACACCCCATTACAGTCACTGTCCATCAGTGTAGTAAGATGCTATAGAGTCATTACTTGTCTTCTCTGTGCTGTACTGCCTTCCCCGTGACTTACCTGTATTGTTATTGCAACTTATAGTGCCCCTTAATCCCCTCTCCTTCCCTCCCTTCCCACCCACCCTTCTCAACCTTTTCCCTTTGGTAATCGCTAATCCCTCCTTGGAGTCTGTGAGTCTGCTGCTGTTTTGTTCCTTCAGTTTTGCTTTGTTCTTATACTCCACAAATGAATGAAATCATTTGGTCCTTGTCTTTCTCTGCCTGGCTTATTTCACTGAGCATATACCCTCTAGCTCCATCCATGTCATTGCAAATGGTAGGATTTGTTTTCTTGTTATGGCTGAATAATATTCCATTGTGTATATGTACCACCTCTTCTTTATCCATACATCTACTGATGGACACTTAGGTTGCTTCCATTTCTTGGCTATTGTAAATAGTGCTGCGATAAACATAGGGGTGCATCTGTCTTTTTGAATCAGGGATCTTGTTTTCTTTGGGTAAATTCCTAGAAGTGGAATTACTGGGTCAAATGGTATTCCTATTTTTAGTTTTTTGAGGAACCTTCACACTGCTTTCCACAATTTACATCCCCACCAGCAGTGTAGGAGGGTTCCCCTTTCTCCACATGCTCACCAACATTTGTTGTTGTTTGTCTTTTGGATGTTGGCCATCCTAACTGGTGTAAGGTGACATCTCATTGTGGTTTTAATTTGCATTTCCCTGATAATTAGAGATGTGGAGCCTCTTTTCATGTGTCTGTTAGTTAATGGCCTTCCTTTATCGGCAAGGCATCTTTGGGATTGGTCCTGTCTGGCATGAATTCATTCTGTCATTAGTTCATAAAGTATTAGATGAAAGTTTACACTGTACCAGGCACAGTATAAAGACTGAAAATAATAAAAAAATAAAAAAAGACAGTCTCTGATCTCAGGCAGTTGTTATCTAATGGGTAACACAGAACTATTTACAGTGACTTCTCATTCCCCTTTAGCTGGGTCCACACTGCCTGCTTAAAGCATCTTTATCTATGCTAGATCTCAGATGGGAGGCCGATGGGACAGATCCTCTAAGAGCTCCAAATGCCTTTGAAGACCAGCTCTGCCTGTGCTGTCCTACCAGAGTCAGTGTGGAGTGTCGACAGAGAGGGTGGATGGCTTCCATCTTGCCTGGGTCACTGCTTATCACTCTATAGCTTTCTGCCAAGCAATAGCTGGCACAAGTGTCCCCAGCATCTTCATGCTGCCAACATCAACTGTGTTGTCCAACAAGTCCAAGTAGTACAAAAGGCAAGGCAACAGTGATTATGCTTTGAATAATTTCAGCCTTAGGCAACATGGTAAGGTAAGCGCATTGGTGACACCTGCCTGTATTTCATTTGCTATCACAGCCAATCGTTTTTGTGCTTTGGGTTTCCTTCTAGCTCCTTTCCCAATGTCTTGTTCTCACATAGGCCACAGTAACCTAATCATTTAATTTTTAAAATTATACTAAAAATAAATTAACTTTGTTTTCTCAATTTTTTTTGTCTCATGAGAGACTCCCAACTCTTCTCCTTATAGATCACCAGATCTAGCCGTCCGCTGCCTTCACAAGTTCTCCCTTCGGGTGGCCATTGCTCCTCTTCTCCTTCCTTTCTGTGCATCCCCTCATGCACCCACCAGGCTATCATCAAGCATTGCCCAGCATCAGTGTAACTTGTGGCGCCGTCACTGCACATAAATTCCAGTGTCTCCTCCATTGAGAAATGTTGCTTCTGCTGACCACAGCTGCCTCATCCAACACTGGGCTCCCTGTAAGTGTTTGCAGAATCTGCCGCCAGGGCTGCTGACGCTCTGGCATCCTTGACAGGCATCAGGGCTATGCAGTGTTCTCAGAATAAGAGAGAGGGCGTCTTTAACCATTTACACTGCATTCTGCTAGAGGACCCACGCCAGCAGCACTGCCTTCTGCTCCAGCAGTTTATGGTGAAAACAGAATTTTTGCACTTGCTTATAATTTCATCCTTTTGGGCCCAAAAATGAGTCCCAGAGTTGCTGTGCTCATCTTTTCTGGAAACTATGGCTTATTATTGAGCCAAGTTTATTAGCCTAAACCTCCCTTCTGAGGTCAGTTATTTTTCAGGAGGTAAACCTCAGGCCCTATGGTGGGGCCTCTGGACACTTTCCCAGGCAGGTGTGAATCCCACTGTCAGAAAACAGATTAGGTTCAAGGTGCAACTCTACTATCTTTGTGAAATTTCTTTTTGCAGTCCAGGGAGTAAATTAGCCATATAATCTTTTAGCATTGAGAGTTAAAAGAGTAGTGTAGAATGCTGAGAAGATCATGAAATTTCCTATTGAATTTTCCATTAAAATGTCCTACCAATATAAATTTGGCTTATAAAAGTTTAAAACTTCTTTGCAGAAGAAATAAAGTCAAAGGAAAACAACAAGTGGGGGGAAAACATGTAGGCACACATAACAGACTATTTCCTTAACCTGCAGATTGCACTTACAAATCAGTAATAAAGATAAACATCGCGATAGAACAATGAGCAAACAGTGTGAATTGAGAGTTCACAGGACAAGAACCACAAGAGCCAAGAAATCTGTAGGTGCTTTTCTCACTCCGGACCAAAGGAATGTGAATCAAAACAGCAAGATGCAAATTTTCACCTAGAAGTTTAGAAACTATTTAGAAGAGCAATAATACCTCATACAGGTAAGGTAGGAAAAAGTGAGCACTCTAATCCACTGCTGTAAGGAAAACAAATTATTATAATTGGAGAGCACCATGTCAATATCAATAAAAATAAATTTACATACCATTTGACCCAGGAAATGTTAGCAATTTATCCAACAAACATACTTGTAAATATATATTTAGAGCATCCATTCAATAGAATAATTTCCCTCAGGAAAATAAGAAAAATATCTGTAGGTATCTATATGGAAAATGTCTCTGTTAAGAAGGTAATTTGCTAAAATCTATTTATTAAATAATATAGTTAGTAAAAAATAAAATGAGATGGGTGGGTAGGGTAGACAAATGCTTTTAATACATAGTCAATTAGGGAAGATGAAGAAAACGGCGGGGGTGGGAGCAGTGATCAGGATGGGGCTGGAGTGGGAGTGACAGCAGTTGTGAATTCAGCTTTTCACTTTACTCCATTTACACTATCAAAATGGTTTTCACAATGAACACATGTGACTTTTATAAATAAAAATACTTTTTTAAAAAAATAAAAATAAAAGGAAAAATAGGCCCAGCTTAAATAGCTGCGTTAATAGTAGGGCACCCCATAGACGGGTCCTTTGGTTAAGGACTAGGACCTGAACCGTTTCCCTTTCCCCGTAGCACAGTCTGTGTCTGACTCCTCTGGTTTTTCTGTGGCCTAGCTCACTGCTCTCTCTGGCATACGATCCCAATTTCTCTTCATCATGACACATCTTCTGCTTCCTCCTGGTGACAGCCTTGCCTGATTCCTATTACACGTCTGTCTCTCATCTCAGCAACACAGTTACACGTGGCTCTTACATGTCCGGCCTGCCACCAGACTGGTTCCAGCAGTTTCAAGGGAATGCAGATGAATTGGAACAGCAGCTATCCTATTCTTTAGACCATGAAATAAATAACCACTCAGCACACAAACCTACTTAATTTACTAACACAGCCTTCATGTATGTATAATAGCACATTGTTTCTTCATTTAACAAAGAAGAACACAAAGGCAGGGACACCTTAACAAGTAATTCAACAGCCATCCTTAAAATTCTTTTTTCTTTCTGATCCTCAGAAGTTACACATATCATTGTAGAAAATACATAGAAAACAGAGTTAGCAAAAAGAAGGAAAGTTAAAATAGTCCAAATGCTTTTTCACATTTTGATATATACAAATAAAAATATATGTTGGTTTTGCAAAAATGGGTTCCTATATATATATATATATATATATGTGCACTTCTCTCTCATACTGCAGTCATCTTTCATGTGAATAAACATGCAGCCACATTATCATTTTTAACCACTACTTGATATTATGTTCCATTTTTCAATTCACTCTTTAATTCAAAAAATATTCAGGAGGCTGTTCTGGACTTTGGCTGTGTAGTCACTAATAAAAATTATCCCTGTGCACATGAGTTTATATTCTAGTGGGAGAGCAACAGATAAACAAATAAATATGTGTTATATATGCAAGTGGGGACAAGCACAGTGAAGAAAATGAAAGCAGGATGATGTGATGTCACATAACATGGCAGGGCGAGGCCAGGTTTCTAGACGAAGCTGACAGGGATGATGACATTGGAACAGAGATTTGAGTGAAGTGGGAATGAGCTATATGGATGGAAATAGGGGGGCAGATCTTCAGGTAAGAAAAGGGGAAAGGCCTTAAGTCTGGACCAATCGTCTCTTGTTTGGTATTTAGTGCATTTCATGCTCTTAAAGATTCCCCTGTATTTTCCTTTAGTGTTTGGGGAGGAGGGTTAAATTTTGGCATTTAAATCTTTGAGTCAAACTGATGCGTTTGTTGTGAGACAGGGATCTGAAACAACACTATTAGGAATGATTCAGTCTATCAGGGCATATGCCCCCATTGTTGGCAATTTTTTTTCTTCCAGAATTCTTGAAGGTCTTTCAAAATTCTAACCCTTCACTATGTCTAGATTTCTATCAGTTTTTATTAACTTTGAGTGGGCCCTTTGACCTGCAGGTACAGGGCTTTCTTCTGTTCAGAATTTTTGTTGTTGTTTTAATACCTGAGAAATGATATCAGTTCAGTTATTCAGAAAATTATCTGTGTTGGGTCTTCACTAAATGTTCTCCATATCTGTTGTTTTGTCTTCACTTTCACCTCTTCATCCTTTTCCTCTGCTTTAAGATAGAGCCTCACAATCTTAATATCTACCTCATTAATTCAATTTTCAACAAAATGTAGTCCACTCTTTACAACATCTAAGATTATTTTTAATTCCATGGATTGCATGTTCTGGTTTTCCATTTCTTCAGTACTTTTCCTCAGCACTACCAGATCCTTCTTCACTAGAATCTTTTGTTGCAGCACTGTCTTCTCTGCTAAAGAGTCTCTGTTTTCTTGCCTCATATAAGAGCACATAGACTTTGTCTCAAGTCTTTTCTTACTTGTAGTAAACCTTTCAAAAATAGCTTCTTCCTCTGTCTCTTTAACTTGTGTTAAATTTTGTGGCACAAAATATATGTTTAAATCTGTTTTTCCCTGTCCATTTTACTTTTAACAAGTTCAGGATTTCCTATACCTGATATTTGTTCAAAAATAAGTGATAGAAATTGTGATGGAATCTTTACAATTTATCAAAGTGTGTTTGGACTCTTAGACATAGAATCTTTGGCAAAAAAAAAACCCTCATTTTTTCCATGTCTGTTTTCATCTTTAATAAAGGTAGTCATTCTTATAGTGTGGATTTATCTCTTATAACTTAGCTAGGTGTGTTTGTAATTCTCCTTTTAGATATTAGTGTATTAGATAAACTACTTTGAATAACTTCCAATGGATAAACTTTAAATAGATATACTACTTTGAATAACTTCAAATATTCAATTTGAAGCCTTTAGACAGTGGGACATGAGTTAGGCCATGGAATATCCCAGTGAAGGAGTAGATTTTCTACATGCTTTTCCTATTTAACTTCTGCATCTGCACATCTATATCTTTTTATATTTTTGGTCTAGCCCCTACTTCAGGTATATGGGTATATGCTCAATTGCATCTCTCTTTTTCAGTGTTGATTTGGGAGTGGCCGCACCCACCAGTCTTCAAAGGAAACACCCTACTGCACCTTTCTGTTCACCAGAGCAGACACTACCTTTCTAGTCTCTGTGGTGACACTGCTGAAAGTCTGTTGTCTATGAAGCTAAAATTGGCTTAAAGTGAAATAGTCTGCGGTTTCCCATAGCACCCACCTGTCACGTCTATCCCTGACCCTCAAAAACAGTAGTGTTGTGGTCTTCCTCCAAAACTCTTCATGTATACTTCTTAGAATTTTACACCATTTTATCAGGGAAAGAGTTATGAACTAACTCTTTATAACTTCCTTCAATAAACTACTAGGCAGAAAGCAGAGATTTCTCAGGATCCTAGCTTGTGCTTGGCACCATTTCCTAGTTTTGGCACTGATACAAGTTTCTCTATTTATGTTTGTTTTTAGTTAGAGTTTCTATAAGGAGAGTTTGCTTTCACACTGGTATTTTTTCTTGAAAGAGTTTCTATAAGGAAGTTTGCTTTAATATTGGTATTTTTTCTTGAAATTGACCAACTCTTTTGAATATATATTCTGCTTTAAACATGGTGCCAAGTAACCAAAGAAAACAGGACTCTCCTTGTGCTCAGGCAATTTAATTTTTACATGACTAGAATAAGATCCAAATCAATCAGCCCACTCATACCACTCATACTTGATGCCTGTTCGCAATTTCTGTTTATAAACTTAGTCACCTTCCCAGACTTGATTGAACTGGTTGTCAGGAATCAAGCAGAAAGACATATGACTAGAACAATTTTCAGAATTAAAGGGAACAGAAGTAGACCAGCCTGATTTTTTTAAAATAATTAAGAGAACATCAAGGATAGGGAGCTTCCTTGCTAGTGGTATAATTATCTGAGAGGCAAAACTAAGAGAAAGACTGAAAAAGAGAATTCACAGGGAGACAGAAAGAAGGGTAAGGGGGAAAAAAAGCAATTAACAATAGCACCCTAAGGTAATTTGAAGTTTGAAACCTTTGATCTAAACCCTGAGAGCTTCTTCATTAACTTTCTTGAAAACTTGTGACTTCATTATGGGGCCCAAATTATAGGCTTTATTTCAACTGGTTTAAAACTAAGACATAACAATTGATCATTCTTATGAAGAGTAATATTTTACAGATCTATGAGGGTGGGTGTAGTGTTTCAGAGGCAAGTTATAAGGGTTACTTTACTACTAATGCAGAATATTTGTTTTCCTTTTGGGGGGGGCATATTTTTTGTCCAAATGTCCTAAGGAGGACTTATAAGAAATGAAATTAGATCAGAAACCTCAAGAACTGTCATTTATCACCATGTGATTCTATAGAGTTCAAACAGGTCTCTGTAAATATGAAAAATTTGTTAGGTGCAGAAGACATACAGAATGAGCAAAGACAAAGCCAGCCATTACCATGAAAGGTCTACATTCTCAGACAAAATTGCTTCCACATCAGTAGACTAGTTGATTAAGAAAAGAGAAAGGAAAATAAATCAATCTCAGAGGTATGCCTTTGTCCTTGAGCACACATTTTCCCCCTTTTTGTTTCATGTCTCAATTGCTAATAAGAGAAAATTTTGGTTTTGTTTGTTATATTTTATTTTGTTTTTTGCATCCTTTGTAATTTTTTATTGGATTCCAGCCATTGTGAATTTTACCTTTTAGGTGCATATTTTTATATCCCTATAGATATTCTTGAACTTTGTTCTGGAATGCAGTTAACTTACTTGGAAAGAGTTTGATCCTTTTGAATATTTTTTTTTTTATTATTTGCTAGGTGAGACAAGAACAGTATTTAGTCCAGGGCTAATCCTTTACAATTGCTGAGGCAAGACTCTTCGGACCACTCTAGCCAACATCCTCTGAGTTACAGGTCTTTCCAGTCTGGTTGGGGGAAAAAGGCACAATTCCAGCTGTGTCTTAGCTACAAATATTGTCATTTATCATTCTTTCGTATGGTTTTTTCTCTAGTCTTGAACAGATTCCCCAAGTGTTTGTACTGATCAGTTCTCTGCTAAATACTGAAGGAGGATACTCTGCACATCTCCGGGGTTCCTTCTGGGTGCAATCTCTTCTCTCCTATACTCTGCCCTACAAACTTGAGCTGCCTTGATTTCCTCCGACTGTCAGCCCAGTCTAACTCAACTCCGAGAGTCTTTTTGGGTTCCTCCTCCTTTACACCATGGACTAGAAGTTCTCTCAAGACAGTATTCAGGGCAATCTTAGAATGTACTTTTCTTATTTCCCATCTTTTAGGGATCACATCTTTCTTGATGTGGTCAGAGATCACACATTCATTAACTATGTCCAATGTTTTCAAAACTGTTGCTTTTGTCTATATTTTTGTCTGAGTCATTTGTTGTTTCAGGCAGGATGGTAAATATGGCCCCTTTTTTCCAAGTTAGCCAAAAATGGTAGCCTCTAATGAAAGGTTTTTGAAGTCTCAATATGTGAGTCTCACAGCAATTAAATGTATGTTCTCTTCATTGCCGTCTGGTGGGAGGACAGAGGCCTACAGACTTATTAGTTCCCACCAATCACATAAGGAGCCTCACTGGTCACCAAGTATCTGTTGTTTCTGGGGCCCCCGAGGCCAGCTGCTGACCTAGCGTGGAGGACACGGCAGCGCACCCTCTTGTTCCTCTTTATAATGGACGCAGGGTGCACTTCAGCCCCTCGGTATTACCAAGAGAAGACACATGCTCAACAGTTGGGGTCAGGCTAGAGTTAAGGATTTCCTTCCTCCCTCCATACCTTTCTTTCCTTCTATTTCTCTCTCTCATTTTTTTTTTAAGACTTACCATCTGCCTCATATCTGCTAAGGAAGATCAAGGGAAGGGCTGTGCTCACACTGAGGTTAGAAACCATACACAGTGCCCGGTGCCCATGAAGGGAAGCATTAAAACACCATTGAAATGAAAGGTCCCCCATCCACCAAGAAGGCGAAGTTCAGAAAGGATCCATTTCCTGGACTAGCCCTCACCTCTCTCTCCAACCTCCTGAAAGCCTCTCCTTTCAAACCTAACATCTTGGTAGATTTGACTCAGTCAGATAAGTGGTTTTTCGTATGTCCGTCACCACAATTAAACAAATTACCACCTCTTTCCCTAAGAGGCAGTAGAGTCAATCTGTGGGTAAGTCAGCGCTGACACTGTGGGAACAGACCCCTGTGCAGCATGACCTGGGTGGGGAGTAAGTTGATAGAAAGCATAATGGAAAGAAAGTCAGAGAAACCAATAAGGGCGACCTCTGTGACAGGCACTTTGCTTGTCCTATTTTTAATTCATACAGAGTTAAACACAGCTCTCATGATCTCCATTTACACATGAAGAAACAGATTCAGAGTTAAACAGCTTGTTCCAAATAATTTAGTGAGCAGGTGATACACATACCCAAACTGAGACCTAAGTCCAAAACTACGACTACCACACCATAATACCATACTCGCTATATCCAAACAAAGACAGAGCTCTGCCAGCTATGCGATAAAAATTTACTGAGTCTCAAAAACACAATCAGTCAAAACCCTACATTTCTTTCCTATTGCCAACATTACCAAGTGGGTCGCACAGCTATTCTTCATCTTCATTCAATCTTTATCTTCTTAGGAATGCCCTTATTAGTCATTTAAAAATCATCCTGACCCCTGATCCCAGATGCAGGGGGAAGAAGGGGGAGGGATGGGCAGGCAGGCTGGCCAGTCACAGGCACGGTAAGAAGAGGTACCAATAAGCCCCCTCCTCTTACTGCATACTCAACCAGGCTGCTTGTCCATCATGTTAAAATGCTTTCCTGCCCCCTCACATATTTATTGTTCTCTTCCTACTAAATGTTTACCAGCAACACTGTTATCACTTAGACTGTAACCCTCTGGAATGAACATTTGGTCAATTTGCATAGGATGAACAGGGAGATATATAGAATTCCCTCCTCTGTCTGCTATAAATGAGTAAAAGAGACAATGTACAATCTTTTTGTTTTTCTATTTAAAAATCTCACCACAAGTCAAATGTAAAGTAAACTCTAAATCACTTGTAAATTTTCCCCTTGACTTGAAATCAGCATAAACGGAACATTAAGTTATTTGGCACAATAATGTAAACACTCCCCAAATGCTAATACGTTGAACAAATGCAACATTGTTATGAGCAAGAAATACAGGGCAAGTACTAGGAAGACCAGAGACAAAATATGCATCCAGGAGTGATACAAACAAGTAATAAAAATGCCCTAAAATAGGCACATCTATTATTTTTAATAGCAACTCAAAAATTTTTATCTTTGCATTCCCTGGTACCTACAATTTTCACCAGTGCCATTTCGCATAGCACACCAGTCCGGAGACATGGGAATATGCATGACACACAGAGGGAAACTGGTTCTTCTGCTTTTCTTGTTTTCTTCCAAAGAAATCAATCAGGTTTGAATATGATATGTTAAGACATCATTCTAGTACCCAGGCCACCTTTCAAACATTACATCAACAGCTCCATTCAGCACTTTTTTGACCTGTGAGGCATCTTAATCTCTCCTGACTGTTGAAGATGAAAGGTCTGTTACATAATAAATGAGCCCTGTAGCAGAATGTAAGATGTGGTGTGCTCAGAGGGCAAGGATAAATCCTAGCAGAACCCTGACACCGTTGGTCCTACATTATTTGAAGGACCACCATCATTTTATTTACTGCTCATTGCTATGAATCAGAACACAAAATAAAGCCCTCTTCAACATATGTCAGAATTAGGCTAATTTCACTGAATGTGAATATTCATTTGAATAGGTTGTTTTCACTCCAGCTAAAACCCTCTTTCCTTAGGGAGATTTTGGGATATAAAATGATACTTCTAGTTTTCCTCCTGATATTTCTATTTTTTTCTGATATAATTAAGATGATCCTGCCCAGTGATTGTTCATTCATAAGAAATGCCTTTCCAAGGAATTGAACACTTGTCTTTGGAATGGAGAGACCAATATATCTGAGCCAGCTGGCTGCATTCCATATGAAGTCTGACCGGGGCTATTACTGCCAGCAGTATGATGTGCACATGATGGTGAGAGCAGCTACAGGACGGTGAAAACTGTAAGTGCACTGATTACATGCATGTAAGAATGACAGCTTCATTAGCTAAAGGACTGCCACTTTTACCAAATTTTCATAAAGTCAAGAAAGGCAATTTATTTCCTATATGCGTTCATTCAACAAATGATTAATGAATATCTGCTATGTGCTAGGTGCCATACTAGTAAAGCAATGAGTAAGTCAAATAAAGTCCCTGATCTCATGAAACTTAGAGGGAGAGACAAGTAAAACCAAATAAACATGTATCATAATGTCAGGCAGTGATGATGGCTATGAAGAAAATAAGACAGATTCAAGGCATAGAAAGGAAGAAGTGAGTCTTATTATATACGTGCAATGATCAGGGAAGACCTCCCTGAGGATGGAACATTTGAACAAAGATCTAAATAACTGAAAGAAAATCTTGGTGAGAACAATGCTACTGGCAGAGGGAAGAGCGAGTAGAAAGACTCAGAGATGCAAAAATGTTTGGCATGTTCTAGAAACAACAAGAACACTTCTATGTGGCCAAAACCAAATGAGGAACATGATAAGGAAAAGGAACTGGAGATAAAGAGACAGACAGGGGCCCTGTGGTACCTACATTATGTATGGAAAAACATAGATACAAAGATATTGCAGAATACTGAGCCTGGAGTATGCCTTTAAAAGATTACCTCTTTGGCTACGTTATAGAAAATAGATATTAGAGAAGCAAGAAAGGAGGCAGGGACGAACTAGGTGGCCATAGCAGGGATACAAATTGGTAGTGACTTGAACAAGAAGATAAGAATTGTTAGTGATTTGGACAAGAGGGGTAGAGTAGAATTCATTGTTCTCTTCTCGGCATGTTTAGTTTGAAATGCGTATTAAGAATCTAAGTGGACAAAATTGTTCTGCAAGTCTGGAGGGGTGGGCAAGGGCTGGACTAAAGATACAAGCTCAGAAAAGAACAGCATGGGGGGTATTAAAACTATGGAACCGTTTGAGATCTAAAGGAAGAAGCTCTGTGGGGAGAGCAAAGACTCCACTATATAAAAGTCAAGAAGAGGTAGAAACACAGAAGGAAACCCGGCAATAGGAAGGACCCAGATAACTATGGGGTATTCTAGAAGTCAAGTGAAGAAAATGTTTTGAAAAGTAATTATGAACACTAATGAAATGATGAGCAAAGTGAGACTGAGACTTGACCATTGGATTTGAGTGCGTAGGACAAGTAAATTTAAAACACAGTTTCAGAAGCTCTTACCTAGTGGCCAGCTTGCAGGAAAACCAATTTTCTGAATTTATTAAATTATGTTATAACTTTTACCAGGAATGCTCAAGAAATTTAACAGGACTGCTTCAAAAACTTTGACAAAATATTCAATTTTTATGACTTATAATGAAACATTTAGAAAAGTATATTTCATCAGCAACAATGAAATTTTTATTTTTTCCTACATCTTTTTTTAGCTTATAATATTTTATAATATAGAATTATCTGGGTTAATTCTGGTTGTTTTCAGATGTCATTGAATATGAAGTATAATTTAACTTAAAACATTAATTCATAGTGAGATCTATGACATTGATTCACATATTCAAGATATTTCTAATTGAAATTGTATTCCTATTTATATTTTGCTTAATATAAATCTGATTTTCAATTAAACTTAAAATTTTAAATTCAAAATTGTTGCAAATGGCTAATATCCTCTTTCAAGGATTTGAAAAGAATATCAAAATATTAAATTTTTAAAAAAGATAAAAATCATACCTAAAAGCATCTAAGGGGAAACCAGGGGAAGATGGCGGCGTGAGTAGAGCAGCGGAAATCTCCTCCCAAAACAACATATATCTATGAAAATATAACAAAGACAACCCTTCCTAGAATAAAGACCAGAGGACACAGGACAATATCCAGACCACATCCGCACCTGAGAGAACCCAGCGCCTCGCGAAGGGGGTAAGATACAAGCCCCGGCCCCGCGGGAGCCGAGCGCCCCTCCCCCCAGCTCCCGGCGGGAGAAGAGCAGGCAGAGCGGGAGGGAGACGGAGCCCAGGACTGCCGAGCACCCAGCCCCAGCCATCCGAGCCAGAGTGCAGGGCGCTCGATACTGGGAAAACAGGGCAGCAAGAACAGTGAGCAGGCACTGGAGGCTGGGCGACAGAGGGCGTAAGAAACGCGCGCGACCATTTTTTTTTTTTTTGCTTTTTTGCTGTTTTGTTTTGGCGAGTGCTTTTTGGAAGTCTTAAAGGGATAGGGACCCCAATACTAGGGGAACAGGGCAGAAAGACCGGTGAGCAGAGGCCTGAGGCTGGCACCGGAGAATAAAGAAAAACGAACGACCACCTTTTTTTTTTTAATTAAAAATTTTTTTTTTTTAATTAAAAAACTTTTTTTTCTTGTTTTTTTTTGTGGTCGTTGTTTTGTTTTGGCGGGTGCTTTTTGGAAGTCTTAAAGGGGCAGGGCGGGTCACTTAATCCAGAGGTAGGGAATCCGGGATCTCTGGGCACCCTAACCCCTGGGCTGCAGGGAGCAGGGAGGCCCCTTACAGAGATAAATAGCCTCCCAGCAGCTCCTGCTCCAACGCGACTCCACCATTTTGGAGTAGCTGCCCGAGCCAGGCCACGCCCACAGCAACAGCGGAGATTAACTCCATAGCAGCCGGGCAGGAAGCAGAAACCCTGTCTGCGCGCAGCTGCGCAGCACAAGCCACTAGAGGCCGCTGTTCTCCCAGGAGAGGAGGGCCACAAACCAACAAGAAGGGAAGTTCTTCCAGCCGTCACTCGTCCCAGTTCTGCAGACTATTCCTATCACCATGAAAAGGCAAAGCTACAGGCAGACAAAGATCACAGAGACAACACCAGAGAAGGAGACAGACCTAACCAGTCTTCCTGACAAAGAATTCAAAATAAGAATCATAAACATGCTGACAGAGATGCAGAGAAATACGCAAGAAAAATGGGATGAAGTCCGGAAAGAGATCACAGATGCCAGAAAGGAGATCGCAGAAATGAAACAAACTCTGGAAGGGTTTATAAGCAGAATGGATAGAATGCAAGAGGCCATTGATGGAATTGAAATCAGAGAACAGGAACGCATAGAAGCTGACATAGAGAGAGACAAAAGGATCTCCAGGAATGAAACAATATTAAGAGAACTGTGTGAACAATCCAAAAGGAACAATATCCGTATTATAGGCGTCCCAGAAGAAGAAGAGAGAGGCAAATAGATGGAAAGTATCTTAGAAGAAATAATTGCTGAAAACTTCCCCACACTGGGGGAGGAAGTAATCGAACAGACCACGGAAATACACAGAACCCCCAACAGAAAGGATCCAAGAAGGGCAACACCAAGACACATAATAATTAAAATGGCAAAGATCAAGGACAAGGAAAGAGTGTTAAAGGCAGCTAGAGAGAAAAAGGTCACCTATAAAGGGAAACCCATCAGGCTAACGTCAGATTTCTCAACAGAAACCCTACAGGCCAGAAGAGAATGGCATGACATATTTAATACAATGAAACAGAAGGGCCTTGAACCAAGGATACTGTATCCAGCACGACTATCATTCAAATATGACGGTGGGATTAAACAATTCCCAGACAAACAAAAGCTGAGGGAATTTGCTTTCCACAAACCACCTCTACACAACATCTTACAGGGACTGCTCTAGATGGGAGCACTCCTAGAAAGAGCACAGCACAAAACACCCAACATATGAAGAATCGAGGAGGAGGAACAAGAAGGGAGAGAAGAAAAGAATCTCCAGACAGTGTATATAACAGCTCAATAAGCGAGCTAAGTTAGGCAGTAAGATACTAAAGAGGCTAACCTTGAACCTTTGGTAACCACGAATTTAAAGCCTGCAATGGCAATAAGTACATATCTTTCAATAGTCATCCTAAATGTTAATGGGTTGAATGCACCAATCAAAAGACACAGAGTAACAGAATGGATAAAAAAGCAAGACCCATCTATATGCTGCTTACAAGAAACTCACCTCAAACCCAAAGACATGTACAGACTAAAAGTCAAGGGATGGAAAAACATATTTCAAGCAAACAACAGTGAGAAGAAAGCAGGGGTTGCAGTACTAATATCAGACAATATAGACTTCAAAACAAAGAAAGTAACAAGAGATAAAGAAGGACACTACATAATGATAAAGGGCTCAGTCAAACAAGAGGATATAACCATTCTAAATATATATGCAAACAACACACGAGCACCAGCATATGTGAAACAAATACTAACAGAACTAAAGGGGGATATAGACTGCAATGCATTCATTCTAGGAGACTTCAACACACCACTCACCGCAAAGGATAGATCCACTGGGCAGAAAATAAGTAAGGACACGGAAGCACTGAACAACACAGTAGAGCAGATGGACCTAATAGACATCTATAGAACTCTACATCCAAAAGCAGCGGGATATACATTCTTCTCAAGTGCACATGGAACATTCTCCAGAATAGACCACATACTAGGCCACAAAAAGAGCCTCAGAAAATTCCAAAAGATTGAAATCCTACCAACCAACTTTTCAGACCACAAAGGCATAAAACTAGAAATAAACTGTACAAAGAAAGCAAAGAGGCTCACAAACACATGGAGGCTTAACAACACGCTCCTAAATAATCAATGGATCAATGACCAAATCAAAATGGAGATCCAGCAATATATGGAAACAAATGACAACAACAACACTAAGCCCCAACTTCTGTGGGACGCAGCAAAAGCAGTCTTAAGAGGAAAGTATATAGCAATCCAAGCATATTTAAAAAAGGAAGAGCAATCCCAAATGAATGGTCTAATGTCACAATTATCGAAATTGGAAAAAGAAGAACAGATGAGGCCTAAGGTCAGCAGAAGGAGGGACATAATAAAGATCAGAGAAGAAATAAATAAAATTGAGAAGAATAAAACAATAGCAAAAATCAATGAAACCAAGAGCTGGTTCTTCGAGAAAATAAACAAAATAGATAAGCCTCTAGCCAGACTTATTAAGAAGAAAAGAGAATCAACACAAATCAACAGTATCAGAAACGAGAAAGGAAAAATCACGACGGACCCCACGGAAATGCAAAGAATTATTGGAGAATACTATGAAAACCTATATGCTAACAAGCTGGGAAACCTAGGAGAAATGGACAACTTCCTAGAAAAATATAACCTTCCAAGATTGACCCAGGAAGAAACAGAAAATCTAAACAGACCAATTACCAGCAACGAAATTGAAGAGGTAATCAAAAAACTACCAAAGAACAAAACCCCCGGGCCAGATGGATTTACCTCGGAATTTTATCAGACATACAGGGAAGATATAATACCCATTCTCCTTAAAGTTTTCCAAAAAATAGAGGAGGAGGGGATACTCCCAAACTCATTCTATGAAGCTAACATCACCCTAATACCAAAACCAGGCAAAGACCCCACCAAAAAAGAAAACTACAGACCAATATCCCTGATGAACGTAGATGCAAAAATACTCAACAAAATATTAGCAAACCGAATTCAAAAATACATCAAAAGGATCATACACCATGACCAAGTGGGATTCATCCCAGGGATGCAAGGATGGTACAACATTCGAAAGTCCATCAACATCATCCACCACATCAACAAAAAGAAAGACAAAAACCACATGATCATCTCCATAGATGCTGAAAAAGCATTTGACAAAGTTCAACATCCATTCATGTTAAAAACTCTCAGCAAAATGGGAATAGAGGGCAAGTACGTCAACATAATAAAGGCCATCTATGATAAACCCACAGCCAACATTATATTGAACAGCGAGAAGCTGAAAGCATTTCCTCTGAGATCGGGAACTAGACAGGGATGCCCACTCTCTCCACTGTTATTTAACATAGTACTGGAGGTCCTAGAAACGGCAATCAGACAAAATAAAGAAATACAAGGAATCCAGATTGGTAAAGAAGAAGTTAAACTGTCACTATTTGCAGATGACATGATACTGTACATAAAAAACCCTAAAGACTCCACCCCAAAATTACTAGAACTGATATCGGAATACAGCAAAGTTGCAGGATACAAAATCAACACACAGAAATCTGTGGCTTTCCTATATACTAACAATGAACCAACAGAGAGAGAAATCAGGAAAACAACTCCATTCACAATTGCATCAAAAAAAATAAAATACCTAGGAATAAACCTAACCAAAGAAGTGAAAGACTTATACTCTGAAAACTACAAGTCACTCTTAAGAGAAATTAAAGGGGACACTAACAGATGGAAACTCATCCCATGCTCGTGGCTAGGAAGAATTAATATCGTTAAAATGGCCATCCTGCCCAAAGCAATATACAGATTTGATGCAATCCCTATGAAACTACCAGCAACTTTCTTCAATGAACTGGAACAAATAATTCAAAAATTCATATGGAAACACCAAAGACCCCGAATAGCCAAAGCAATCCTGAGAAAGAAGAATAAAGTAGGGGGGATCTCACTCCCCAACTTCAAGCTCTACTATAAAGCCATAGTAATCAAGACAATTTGGTACTGGCACGAGAGCAGAGCCACAGACCAATGGAACAGACTAGAGAATCCAGACATTAACCCAGACATATATGGTCAATTAATATTTGATAAAGGAGCCATGGACATACAATGGCGAAATGACAGTCTCTTCAACAGGTGGTGCTGGCAAAACTGGACAGCTACATGTAGGAGAATGAAACTGGACCATTGTCTAACCCCATATACAAAAGTAAACTCAAAATGGATCAAAGACCTGAATGTAAGCCATGAAACCATTAAACTCTTGGAAGAAAACATAGGCGAAAACCTCTTAGACATAAACATGAGTGACCTCTTCTTGAACATATCTCCCCGGGCAAGGAAAACAACAGCAAAAATGAGTAAGTGGGACTATATTAAGCTGAAAAGCTTCTGTACAGCAAAAGACACCATCAATAGAACAAGAAGGATCCCTACAGTATGGGAGAATATATTTGAAAATGACACATCCGATAAAGGCTTGACGTCCAGAATATATAAGGAGCTCTCACGCCTCAACAAACAAAAAACAAATAACCCAATTAAAAAATGGGCAGAGGAACTGAACAGACAGTTCTCCAAAAAAGAAATACAGATGGCCAACAGACACATGAAAAGATGCTCCACATCGCTAATTATCAGAGAAATGCAAATTAAAACTACAATGAGGTATCACCTCACACCAGTAAGGATGGCTGCCATCCAAAAGACAAACAACAACAAATGTTGGCGAGGCTGTGGAGAAAGGGGAACCCTCCTACACTGCTGGTGGGAATGTAAGTTAGTTCAACCATTGTGGAAAGCAGTATGGAGGTACATCAAAATGCTCAAAACACACTTACCATTTGACCCAGGAATTCCACTCCTAGGAATTTACCCTAAGAATGCAGCAATCAAGTTTGAGAAAGACAGATGCACCCCTATGTTTATTGCAGCACTATTTACAATAGCCAAGAATTGGAAGCAACCTAAATGTCCATCAATAGATGAATGGATAAAGAAGATGTGGTACATATACACAATGGAATACTACTCAGCTATAAGAAAAGGGCAAATCCAATCATTTGCAGCAACATGGATGGAGCTGGAGGGTATTATGCTCAGTGAAACAAGCCAAGCGGAGAAAGAGAAATACCAAATGATTTCACTTATCTGTGGAATATAAGAACAAAGGAAAAACTGAAGGAACAAAACAGCAGCAGAATCACAGAACTCAAGAATGGACTAACAGGTACCAAAGGGAAAGGGACTGGGGAGGATGGGTGGGTAGGGAGGGATAAGGGGGGGAGAAGTAGGGGAGTATTAAGATTAACATGCATGGGGGGTAGGAGAAAAGGGAGGGCTGTACAACACAGAGAAGGCAAGTAGGGATTCTACAACATTTTGCTATGCTGATGGACAGTGACTGTAAAGGGGTTTATAGGGGAGACCTGGTATAGGGGAGAGCCTAGTAAACATAATATTCGTCATGTAAGTGTAGATTAGTGATAGCAAAAAAAAAAAAAAAAAAAAAAAAAAAGGGCAGTTCCTGTGTGGTAACCTCCAACGAGTTCTACACAAGGGTATAAAGGGCATATAAAAGTGTAGGCAAAGGGTCTGTTTGTGTTTATACAGAGGATCAAAGCCTAATTGGGCTACCCCGAAAATGAACTAAGATACGATATGAAAAAGAACTTCCAACATCAGCACTCTCTGGAAGACTCATGCCAGAAGATGATCATCAAAAAACCCTAACAAAGATCCATGCACTGCTACAGCTGTAGATGCACTCATCCCACCAGTTCCTGGACTTGCCATGGGAAAGAGGAAGGAGATATCTAAGCTGGCCTGTGCATACAGTAAAACAACAAATTTGACTGGATCTATACTGTTGGAACTCAACCAAGAATTTGGAGAAGTGCAAATTGTAGCGCTCCAAAGTCTTACAACTACAAACTATTTATTGTTAAAAGAACATATGGCATGTGAACAGTCCCCAGGAATGGGTTGTTTTAATTTGTCTGATTTCTCTCAGACTGTTCAAGTTCATTTGGACAATATCCACCATATCATAGATAAGTTTTCACAAATGCCTAAGGTGCCTAACTGGTTTTCTTGGTTTCACTGCAGATGGCTGGTAATTACAGATATGCTTTGGTTATGTAACTATACTCCTATTATGTTAATGTGTGTGTGCAATTTAAGTAGTAGCTTAAAACCTATACATGCTGAAGTTACTCTACAAGAAGATATATCAAAGAAATAATCAATCTTCCCATGTTTTCTTCCGCCTGCTACTTCTATAGCTTTTCTTCTTCCTTCCTAATTACAACCCTTAAATAGAATTCATGCCTCATATCGAACTTATCGAGTATCATAATTCTTCCAAGTGGTAAAGACACCTCAAGACAAATGCTGGGCATAGAAGCCACAGGGCATAAATATGCAAAGAAGTAAAAAGCTAACTTTTTCAAACAATAAGGCTTCTCTCTCACTTACCAACTTCACATTTCCCTGTATGGCCCCGGAAGATGACTGGTTAGCCAGAGACGGGTAAGATTCCTCAAGGGAGGAACAACCTAAGACAGGCACAGTCGCAGGGGGGCCATCAGGTGAGAAATTGGGGATCAACAGAGGTGAGGCTTAGAACCTCACCCCCCCTGTTCTGAGAGAAATCTTCTGCATCCGTGGATGTTTTATTGCCCTGGTCCAGCTTGGATTAACACATAGTCTACAGGCACACACCTGATCATCTACATGTGCTCTCTTACAACACTAAACTATGTTTTCTACCTTTATCTTGTATCTACCTACCACTTCAGCATTTTATTAAAAATAATAATAATAAAGAGAGAAATGTGGTATCCACATATAAATCAAGTATAAAAACCAAATGAGTATTCATATTTGAACTGACTGTTTATAGTTCATAATGCATGAGCAAAACCGAAAGTTTCTGTGATGACTGCCCTTGTACTGTTCACTATGTAACTTATTCATTATGTAAGAATTTGTTCTACATGTAAAAACTTGTTTGTTATGCCTCAGAAGATTGGAGACTGACAAAAATTAGGCTTGGGGTGGAATAATGATTGTGCATTGAGCATTGACTCCCCTATACAGAATTTTATTGTCGTTAACAACCATTTGATCAATAAATATGAGAGATGCCCTCACAAAAAAAAAAAAAAAAAAAGGACAGACTTCCAGTGGTAAAATAAATTAGTAACCGGGATGTAATGTATAGCATAAGGAATATAGTCAAGATATTGTAACAGCCTGGTAGGGTGATAGCTGGAACCTAGAATTATGTATATAAATGTTCTACCACTGTGTTGTACACTTGAAACTCATGTAATGTAATACTGTGTGTCAACTACCCTTCAATAAAAAATAATTATTAAAAAAGAAAAAAAAAAAAAAAAGCATCTAAGGGAAATTGGAATTAACCACAACAATCTGGACAAATGTGGAGTGCTTATAACAATATTAACTGTGACATGAGTAACTGATGGACGTTTGCAGAAATATAAAAAAGCAAAAGATAAAGTCAAATAAGGTAGTGAGGGGGCCTGAGTAATCCGGGGAAGGTTGCTATTCTGGATCATGCATCAGGAAATCTAGACTGGTGAGAGAATAACACAGATGTTTCCAAACACCTCAAATATTAAATTTTAGATACTAATTGTTAAAACTAAAAAACTGAA
Source organism: Manis pentadactyla (assembly GCF_030020395.1). Classification (NCBI taxonomy): domain Eukaryota; kingdom Metazoa; phylum Chordata; class Mammalia; order Pholidota; family Manidae; genus Manis; species Manis pentadactyla. The sequence continues at coordinate 9,459,495 of NC_080035.1, forward strand.
ATTGAAAAGGTATCTGAAAAATACCCCTAAAGATAATATTCTTATATTCATATTAATTTTAATATATTTAAAATTTTAAGTTTAATTCAAAATCAGATTTATATTAAGCAAAATATAAATAGGAATACAATTTCAATTAGAAATATCTTGAATATGTGAATCAATGTCATAGATCTCACTATGAATGTTTTAAGTTAAATTATAATTCATATTCATATGAATATTCATAAACATAGATACAACAATCCTTAAATTGAATTTAAATTCTTTAAAACTGTGAAAAGCATTTTAAACTAAATAATGTGAATTAAAAGCTATTTTAGTCTCATTTAAAATTTTTCAGTCCAAAAGCATCCAAACTATATCACACCAAAACAACAACAGAACTAGAGCCCCGTATTTTAACATCAGTGTAAACGGCAAGTTGTTTTCCTATTTCAAATTCTCAAGATAAAAACCTCAAAGAGGTCCAGTTCATCTATTTAAGCTACATCACACGAATTGTAAGTGACTGTTCAGCGAACAGATTGGCTTTTGGGAGGTCAGGGTCCTTCTCTGTCATTTGTGCTGAGAAAGAGCAGAGTCAAGAGGTGTGGGGCGGGCATTAGGGCACCAGAGTTCAGAGACTGCTTTCAGCAACCACAGTCCAACATTCAGGACTTGGAGCTTCCATTTAGAAGCTGTGTGACCTTGGGCAAGTTATTTAATCACTCTCTGTCTCTGCTTTCTTGTCTGTGGGGGGATAATAGTAATATCTACCTTATAGAGTTGTGCGGATTAAGTGAAATAATGAATAAATGTGTTTAGAACAATATTTGGCACATAGTAAACTAATCAAGTAATGTAAGCTATTATTATAATATGAGAAAAGCTAAATATGGGTTACTTTGAAAACCAGAGTTAAGAATATGAGTTTCATCTAGGAAAAAAGCAAACACTGATGGTTTTGAGCAAGAAAGTATCAGATGTAAGAAGATTAATCTGATGGTCCTGGAAATGAATTCATATCTATATTTTATCTTACCTGCTAGATTACACTGTCCTTGAGCACAGGATTTATATCCTGTCAATGATAAGTTACTGTTTACCTCACAGTTTCTTGCACAGAGCTGTGGCTGTTAGAGGTGCCCAATAGATGGGTTTGTGGAATTGAACTGAGTTCCTTTAAAAGAAAAATTGTTGGAATTTGGTGACAACAAGAATATAAAGAACAGTAAAAGAAGATTCAAGTGTACTTTGAATGTTTTGAGATTGCATGGTTGGAAGATCATGGATAGCCTTTTCAAAAAAAGGAAAGGTGGAAGAATATGAGTTAGGTTTTAGACATTTTGAATTTGAGATGCAGGTGGTAGTTTAGGTGCAAATGTCTAGCAGATTAGAAATTTGAGACTGAGCTTGGAAGACAAGACAGGGCTATAAATATACATTTAGGAATCATATATCTCACTGTGTGAGTTAAAGCCATAAGAGTGGTTGAAATGACACAAAGAGGGAAGAAAAGCAGAGGCCACAGCAGGAATTGGGAGGCCAAATGGTTAGAGAAGTTTATAGAGTCAGATTCTGGAGGAAACAAAGACAGAAATGCACTGAGCATAGAGATAGAGCAGTTAATTTTAGAAATCTACTGAGACACCACTTCCTTGATTAATGACCCATTGCATTTCCTCTTCTTTCCAAAAACAAACATTGCTGAACCTCCAAGAAACAACATACCTTTTAAACATTTCTGCCTTCACTTCCTTTCTATGGAAGAGTTTGAATAGAAACTTTATCATAACAACTGTTTTCTCCTTTTCTTCAGTAAATGCTAGAGCAATCAATATTGAAATTCTTAAATGATTTAGTTCATACACTTGGTCAGAGTTGAAGGAGAAATTGACAGTCTTGCAAGATAATAACAAAATCTGATATCAAATAGAGCACTTTATTTTTTTCTTTTCTCAGCAGGAATTTTCTCTTTGTTAAGGTTTATTTCTTTAACTTCATGTTTTCAGTAACTTGATTTGGGCTTGACTGAAATTTTTTTTGAGGTGAGCAATATAATAATAGCTAGAATATGAATTGGCATGTTCAGGCAGGGATGGAAAACTATTTGAGGATAATGTAAATTGGAAGTAAAGGAAGGTGGTACTTAAGAACCCAGAAGCACAAGAACAAAATTAATCTTAATTTTTTAAAATTTTCATACTCTTATCAATTGCTGTTTGAGTAACCATGTGGAAGAATATGGAATGAGTAGTGTCTGACCTATGCAGATAGCCTCTAAGAAATATGTAAGAAGCTTGTATTGGATGTCTCCTTACCTAAGGGATGGTAGGTATTTCGCAAAGTTTTTTTTTAATGTGATTATATTGAATATAAAGACATTAGAGTTTGCATGGAACTATATTCTGAAAAATATAATACTAAAATTATGGAAATATCTTTATTATCTCATATTTAACACATTTATATTGCAACTGCAACAGTGCACTAATTCTTTAAAAAGTTGTGTTTGAAACATGATTTTTCAAACACAAGCATACCAATGAATTTATACTCGATTCTTACACATGATAATAGAGAGACACATTTCACAAAAAAATTGAGGGCTTTTTAGTTTTCTCAAGGGTCACTTAAGCTTCAATATTCAAATAATTTTTTTTTAGTCCATCACCACTTCATTATCTTTGTTTCTCCCCAATTGTTAAATAATGTTAAGTCACCATGTTTTCCACTATCAGTGACTTCATTTGATGAATCACTTTCAAGGATGTCATGAAATCTAAAATCCCTTCCTCCAAGATTTGAGATTTCACTTTACAAGTGATTGCTGCTGCACTTGCATTGAATTTTCAGATGTTTACAATATCTGACAGTCAGCAAGGTTCCCCTATACAGATATTTTCACAATAGGTGGGGATAAATGCTAGTATTATGACCAGGGAGAAGCTAGAAATGGGAACCATTTTGTAAGAGCATAGTTCGAGAGAGGAATGTTTTCATGTAATGACAACTTTTGCTTCCTCAGAAATCATGTAACAATGGGAGCTTTCCTGTGAATTCCAAATATTGGATTCCACAAACCCATGAGGGTATTTTTTCTTTTTTTACGTTGGATCTTCTCTGTCTCTTAGTTCAGAGACATGGCATAAACAAATAAACAAACAAGCAAAACAGATAAACATCCAAAATGCACTTCAAAATGAATGTTATAGACAGGACTATTTCTGTATATTCCAATGTTCAAAACAAATATAGGAGTTAAAATTAAGTGAGCACTTTTCACTGATATTAATAATAACTAACATTTACTGAGTAATTGTTATCACCCAACAATCTTTTACCTACTTTAATTCTACTTTTCTTTAATTCTCATGACCTATTAAGATGAGTATGATACCATTGAGGTAGGGGAGCGACATGGAACAAACATCAGGATTAACTTTTCCTGATTATGAAGAAAAATGCTGAAATATAAACAGTATGTAAGAACAAGAGGGATTCCATCTTAAGGTTAAGATTTCATTTTAAAAAACAGGGAGTCAGGAGGTAAGATTCCTAACCTACTTTATGATAATCAGACAACACCCGACCCTATCTTAATGCAGGGCAAGCAGTTCTAAATGATATGTTACCCATTGCTTGAGGATAACCACTATCTTGGAGAAGAACATGATCAAGAAACTCCTTGTGCTAAGTTTATCTTACGGAACACCAAGAGGATAGACTATGGATGGTGACATAATGTCTTTCACTGGAGATACACATCATGAAACCACAAGTCAAGCCTACGCCAAACAACCCCCAACCTTTGCCCCATTCTTCAAAGCCTTAAAAGACAGAATCCTAAGCTCTTAAGTGCTCCTTCTCTCTGAGGTTATCCGTACTTTCCTTTCTTCAAGTGTGTACTTTTTGTCTTAAATGAAGACTTCTCTCAGTTTTGTCTCTGCGCCCTTTCAGTGGAAAGCATCTTTGTTACTTTGCTATTTCATTCAATTTTCTAGACTTAAGCAAAAGTCTTCTCTCCCTCTGTCATACTTCAGACAAATCAAGAAAGGCTACTCTGAGCTGGGCTTGCAAATTCCTGTCACCTGGGTGACTCAGAAAGGACTGCAGCTGTGTGATCATGCTCTTTAGTAGCCTGCCTGAATATCTCCTTTCTTTGCCTTTGGGAAGTTCTCAGGACATAATCTCACTCCATCCAGTGCTCTAAAGCTCCCTCGAATCCTGGGGTGGTAGGGGCTTAGTTCCCATGCCATGCAATCCAAGCAGACACTGGATGACAGGTGATTCTGGCTTCAGGGGTTGGCAAGGGATTTGCCCCGTGCTGAGCAGTTCAAGGAGCATCCCTCTCCTCCCACTGTGCTTCCTGCTGCCTGCAAAGCAGCTGCCATTTGCTGCTACTCTCGCTTTAATGAATTCCTTCCTTACCTACACTTGTCTGACCTTCCCTGAGAATTCTTTCTCCTCGTTCAGTCAAGAACCCTCCCCTGCCTGATTTGAGGTTTCACCTAGTATACAGAGAGACCTTCCCCGATGCAGCTGCCCAACAACACCATCTCCATTTAATAGGTGACAAAAGGCTAGGAAACTTGCTCAAGTCCATAAAGCTAGGAAAACTTTTTAAAAATCTTAATATCTACAAACTGACCTTGTTTGTATAAGAGAGGTTATAAAGTTTAGATGCAATGACATATGCAAACATTACAGCCTTTGGTTGATTGCTGTAGTTACTAACTACTTAAACATTAATTCATAAAAAAGGATAGCTTACTTCAGATGTTTGGAGATGAAAATAGAGATGAAAAGCCAATGGATTCTTTATGCACTAAACAAGTTATGAGCTCAAGTTTCTAACTCGGGTTGTTTTTGATTCTATAGAGTAGTCACCACAGATGGGAAGAATTCAGGATTAGTTTGCAGAATAGAGGTTAATGAGGCAATCCTTAAAACCATATTGTCTAGGAGAGAGGAGTACTTAGTTGTGCAGCCTCATTTTACCCAGAAAGCGCTGTATCTGACACTGTGGCTTCTTTAGGCACTTGAATCAACTATCAACAGCCGGAAGCCTGCATGAAAATTAAACAGTGAAATACAAGTAAATCAAGTCAAAATCAGTAATTGGGTGTAGGTATTCATTTGCAAATCATGACTGCTAATAAGCTTTATAAAACACTGATATTAGAATGTAGTGGTAATAAATTCATAAAATGGATTTAGACAGACATATTGAGCATATTTACTAATTCTATAAGTGACTCCTACAAAACTGACACAAACAAATCCTTCCCCTTAATATCTATTGATGGGTTATTTTGAATAAATGGCAGAGACATGGACTAAGAACCTCTAACACATTCTTTAAACGTTCCAAATTTCAAAATTTCATGAATCCTTTTGCTAGTTGTCCTATTCTTATCAAGTCTACTCAGTCATCAGTATAAATCTAACCCTAAACAACCAAATAAATAAAGCAAAAATGTAAAACAAAAACCTAACAGGTCTACCACCTCCCTGGATAACATTGATATTTCCTGGGCTCTTTCCAGAGGCCTTTCAGATGATCATTCGGTTCCTGCCCATAGAGAAAGATTTTTTCCTTGATTAAACTTGAGTCTGTCTCCAAACTCTCTGCTCAGATAGGTTCAGCTTCAGGTTTCTGTCATTGTCCTTGTATAACAAGAATCCTAAGTCAGTTTAGCCAGAATCCCCCACCAAAATTCCTCATCCTCCATCATCTCCCAAGTAATATTTGATCGACTTGGCTTGCTTTCAGCAAGACCCCTGCTAGCTCAGAATTACCCTCCTCTCTGAGTAATTTTCTGTCCACTTATCCCTACCCTGCTCCTTGGCTGTAAATCCCCATTGCCCATACTGTATGTGGAGTTGAGTGCCATTCTATACTAAGGTTTCTTTTCCTCTGTTACAGTAGTTCTTGAGTAAAATATTTTCCTCTGCTTTAAGTACCACCCAGTTTTAGTTTTCTTTGACAGACAGATCAATTCCAATAGAGGAAATTGATGTGGATGATGATTATGGTCTAGATACTCTGTGAACATCTGTCTTTGAATCTATGACTTGCTTTTCTCATCTATAATCATCTCATCTTATCTAATTACTATAAACCTTTAGTGATTTAATCGTATGAATACTTCAGTTTTATAAAGTCTTTTCATTAAGCCCCACATTCTTGCTTGAAGCAAAATTTCCAAATCCTATGTAAGTATTCTACAGGTAACTACAAGTCAAGAAGTGGAGAGCTATAAGTCACACAAGAAAAAACCCTTTTTGGTCATATATAGATATACACACATCAGTATAAGAATACAAATGCATACTACATATTCACATATGAAAGGATTTAGTATCTACCATCATTGTTTTAAAGATACGAGAGCACTCGAAGAGGTGTAAAAAGTAAGTAATCAATGAAATAAGGTAGGTACCAACAAATCAACATATCAGAGGCTATAAAAGGGAGAAATTAGTTATATTCTCTCACACAGAACCATGCATGATGCTTAGGAAGCTCTGATTAATTTTTTTTGTCTTAGTTAAAATGGCTTGAAGATAACAGGCTGCAAGTATTCTTTGGGGCTCAATAAATGTTAGCTATTATTACTATCAGTTAAAAGGGCTGATTTACTTTCAACTCACATTTGGTATTTGCAACATCTATCAGAGTTCCTAACACAAAGGCTCTAGAGAAACTTTTGTTACGTGAATGAACAGATGAGTAAATGAATGAATGAGTCATATCAATGTCATTATGATAAGAATATCCCTGGTTGCTTCCTTTCCTCATTCTACGGTCTTATTGTTCTTTCTCTCCACTTGCTTATGTCTTCCTCTGAGTGCTGCATCCTTTCTTCCACCTCAGTTTGACTTTTTCTCCTTTTTTTTGGTCATGTTTTTCCCATTCCAATCTTACCTTAACTGATTGAAAGAACAAATTGACAAGCTTCAAGTTGAAAATGACAGATTAAATACACATTTTTTACTTCCTTTCTCAAAACTCCTCTAAAATGAACATATAGAACTTTTTACAAAAGAATAAATCCTCAAAGACAAAGAAAACAAAGAGGAGACAACATCAACAAGATTTTAGGAGCTAGAAATGGGATGGATGAGTGGTAGATGATTCATCAAAACTCAAAACCTTGAAACCCTTCCCAGTTGATGGGGAAGTCCCCAGACCAGCCAGTGTACACCACAAATCACAGAGGTATTCAGGTACCTATGAAGGTAGAGCTGATTGGGGATGAATATCTGTTTGAAAAGAAAATAGATATTCCAATCTCAGCAAGAGATGGAACATTTGCTCTCTGGATAGGGTAAATTGGGGGAATCTAGGGAGTACCAGACAGTTAGGAACAGGGCTACAAAATTGAAAATTGCTAGATTAGTTGAAAGTCTATTCACTGAATGGTGAGACCCTCAGTCTCTTCTTCAACTCAGATCCCAAAACAGAGTCAACTAGAATTATACCTTCCATAGGTAAATGAAAGTCTTCTCAAAGAACTATGATCAACCAAAGAGAAAAGATCTAATGATAATGATAGGTGAGTGATTGCACCACTAACAAAAAGGTCTAGAAGAAGCAACCACCACCACCACCACCACCCCCCACACACACACATATGACATACAGTGCTTAGAATCAGGATTTCAGTGTTTCACTCTTAAATGAATGGTGAGCCTGTGAACACCAGACATTTAAGGAAAGCCTTTCACAAAACAAAGGTTGAATCCATCAAGAAAAATAAATTGAAAGAAAAGAATACTGCAGGGAAAAGAAAACAAACCAAAAATAATTTTTTCCTCAGATAGATGAGGGAAGATCTACAACCTCTAAAAAAGAATAGGACATGACAGATATGTAATATTCCGGGTCACAAAGAGCTCTTATAAGTTAAAAATGCAAGAACAGAAAGAGAAAAAGAAAAAAAATGCAGAGGACAGATATAAAATATGTTGCAGAAATCTCTCAGAATATAACTCAAAAAGAGAGAGTTGGAAAACCAAAAAGGTATGAAAATCAGAGAATTAGCCCAGGCAGCCCAATATCCAAATAGAATTTTAGAAACAGAGAACAAAGAAAATTTTAAAAAGTAAAATAAATGGTTCAGGAAAAATTTCCAGAACTGAAGTACATGAATTTCCAGATTAAAAAGTCCACTCAGTGCCCAGCGCAAGAGAAAAAAGAAAACTCACAGAAGTCCCTTCCTAATGAAATAAGAAAGAGTAAAGAGAAGATTTCAGAGTTCATTTTTTAAAAATTAGGTCCTAGACAAAGAGGAATCAGAATGATATTGGACTATTCAGTGCAACTCTGAAAGAGGGACGATAATGGGAAAATGACTTAAATATTCTCAGGAAAAATTATTGCTGATCTAATTTTCCCTAAAAAGGAAAGCTGTTAATTGAGGGCTGAAAAAAAGAAAAGTCTCAGGATATTTATTCTTCTTCATCCTTCCTCAGAAAGCTACTGATGGATCTAGTCTGCCATAACAGGGATACAAACAAAGAAAAAAACTGGGAAGTAGATTGCAGAGCCACCAATGCAGAAGAGATCAAAGTAACCCCCAGGGTGATGGTGAAGAGAGATCCCGGGCACAGCCCCTGCAACAGGCTTAGAGAGGCTCCAGTCCTCTTTATAGCAGAAACGCAGAGGGCTCCAAACAGAAAGTCGCCAAGATTAGGGTTAGAGGATATCTGATGTCTTTGCACATATATATTCAGAGGAGATTTATATTTCTAGTAGAGAATCTTAGGGTACATTAGTTATTGATATCTAAAAATTAAACCAAAATGTAATTACTAAAATCAAGGAAAATATGAAAGAAAATAAATATAGCAATATTACACTACATGGATTAGTTGTGAAAACATGTCACAGTCAAAATAAAATTATATATGAAAAGATGAGAAGAGATATATGTGGACTGGAGGAGAAAATAAGAGGATTAAATCTTCATCCTTCACATAGGGGATTTAATCTAAGAAACAATACTTTAAAAAAATCATGTAGCAATATGGATATCAATACTCCAAAGAGACTAAATATAACTAAAATAGTTGAAAGTGATTATCTTTGGGAAATAAGAATGGAGAAAGAAGAGGCCCAGAGAACTGTTTTTCACAATTGACCTTGTAGAACCATTTGACATTTTTAAATTATGGATATGTACCACTTTAATAAGAATTAAAATTTTATAAAAGAAATCAAGAGGTTTTTAATTATTGTATTCATTTATAAAATGTCAGGCTTCTTATTCATATTTTACAACTCAGATGGTTTGAAATGGTTACATTTTCTTTTTTTTCTAAAGATCACATTTCAAAATATTTATGTGTAATCTTCAGGTTCTATTTCTCTCTGGGGGTTATGGGTTTGGCATAAGAGTGGAGTAAGCCATTCCTATTTCAGAGAGGAGACTTTCCATGAACCGTGCCCCAGCCCTACCCACTCTGCCCTTTGTGCCCCTTTAGGACCTACCTTTGGTCCTTTTACAGGAACTCTAATTCCTTATTATAATTATTTCTCCCCATCTCCAACTTTTGCTAGTAGGCTATGAACTGCTTGAAGACAAAGAATATATCTTATATATTTTCATACCTCTAGTGCCTAGCTTAGAGTCTGGAAAAACAGTACACAATAAAAGTCAACTAATTTAGGGAGGAAAAGAGGAAAAAATGGAGGAAGGAAGAGAGAAAGAGATTACAAGGAGAAAAAGGGGCTAGTTGTGAGAAACGGCCCAGACATTGGATATGATTCACAGAACAAAAGATGTCTGGAGTATTGCATTTAGTAGTTGAGTATAAAGAGAAGCTATTAAGCTATTATGCCAGAGAGTTAGAAAGAAAACAAGAAATGTAGAGTCTCAGAGGACAGGTAGTATAGTCTTAAGAAGGAGTTCATGGTCTGCAATATCAATGCTGCTGAAAGCTGAGGATAGATAAGGACAGAGAATTACCCACAGGCTTTGGCCTGCTGACATAGCTGGTGCCCTTCACAATAGAATTTCCAGAAGAGGTAGAAAGAAAAGCCTCACTGGGCTGGTTTTTGAAAAAATGTAAGCTGAGAAAGTGTAGACAGTAAGAAGAGCCAACTCTGAAGAGGTATTTGCTATGAAAGATGCAGCGGTAGCAGGAAGAAGGTGTGGAGTCAGTATTAGTAAAAATATTAACAAGGCTTAATTGTATGCTGATAGGAACAATCAAGTATAGAGGTAGAAATTGGTGATGGGAGAGGAAGAGGGTACCATAACAAAAACAAATCTGAGAAGATGAGAGGGATTTGGAGAGGCTGGCCTTAGCGAAAACAAACATTTCTATTTTAAGGGGAGGGTAGGAACAGAGGAGGATGAGTTGATAAAACTGGAGTTGGGAAGATGAAGTAGTTCTCACCTAACTGCATCTATTTTTCTAACAAATATGCAGAATTTACACACAATGATCAGGAAAATTTTTCTTCTAAAAGGAGTAAAATTGAGTTGTAAAAACAAGGAAAAAATCAAAAGTAGTTTTTTAGATTAAGATATATTTGCTGGGGAAAAATATCTACCTCCAATGCCAAGCTGGGGCTGGCCTCTAGAAATATTAAAAGGTGTTCTAAATCTGTAAAGGAGGAAATATACAATTTGACTTCACAAGACTACTACCCAAGCAATCACTGCAATGTTTTTTTAGCTCAAGTCAATATCCCCAGGCACACAGATTCAAGGTTCCTCAGAGAACACTTCATAACGGACATTTTTAAAATGTCAAAACAGGAAAAACCATGTATATTAGGTGTTTACATCTATTTTACATTCCTTTATTTTCTCTAATCCTCATTAAAAACCCTATAAAGTGATTATTTCCCTCTTAAAAATGAGAAAGTGATACTACAAAAGGTTATTAACTCAGCCAAGTAACACAGCTGTGAAATAGCCAAAGTGCAAACCAAACTTAGGTCTGATTCCTAAGGTCAGTTCTTTCTATGACTCTATATGCAGAGACATCCATAATTTCATGAAAATACCATAAATTTTTTAAATGCTCACTTTAGTTAATATTCCAAATTTTAAAGGATTCACCCTTTTTAAGCTCCATTATCCAGTTTATTCAGAATTAATTGTGCATAAGTCAAGTCTATAGTGATGCACACATAATTCATTATTTTTTATAGGTATTAAAAAACATGGCTTAAGTACACCTGTCAACAACTGTGAGAGATTTTATGGGGGAGAGAGAAGAGAAAACAAGAATCTAGTTAGAAATAGATTTAAGAGCAAACCCTTAAATTTGACAGTTCAGGTACTCAAACTATATGTCCCCATTAAAACAAAAAGAAAACATTAGTATCTATAAAATAGGACAAAAGTACATAAGCAAGATCTCTGGTGTAATGCCTGTCACATAATAAGGGCTCAATAAATGTTAGTTTTCTTTTCTTTCCTCCTAGTATGCCAGAAAATAGATTAAAATTTTGGTATCCTATTAGCTAAGAAACCAAGAAAATTGCTGATGACATATTTTAGAAACCCTATGGATAAATACCACTGATTCAGTAATGGGATATCGCTCTCTGTGAAATATTGGGTTACTTTGATCTCACAGTCTACATTTCTTATAACTTTATTAAAAGAACATAAAAAATTTTAATGGAAGTAGTTTTCAAAATACTGTATAATAAACATACATTAACTACAGTATATTTCAAGCCTGTGTTGGAGCTACAATTAAACAAGTGCTCTGTTTCCTTGACTTAAGCTTCCTGAATATGGCCCAATTTTCAGGCAATTCTAAGGATATGGGGCTAAGTAGAGGTATAGGGAGAGAAAATGAGGGACTCTTCTTCCCTATTTGAATGTCTACCTATCCATCTATAGAAGCTGGGTACATAATACTCTGAGGAAGTGGAGAATAAATCTCAGAATTAAAAATCAGATACCCTGGCTACAAGGATCAGTACCATTGAGTAGTACAATTATATACTCACTGAACTTCTGCAGTATGTTTCCTTAAATGGGTCCAGATTGCTTAAGGTGGTGTAGGTAGTGAATCCTTCCCAATCAAATGTCTGTATTCCTCACTAGGTAAAATAACAGGTGAGTTTTAGAGATGGGCTAAAGGAAAAAATAGTCCCTCTGCTGTTGAATAATAAATACATCATCCTCATTCAATCTTCCATGAAAAAAAGTAATTGTTGATCATCTGTGATATGTCAGCAGCTGAATGAGAAAACTGTCTTCTTTGTGACAAATAAGTAGTACACAGTTGCTGTGTGTGAGTTCTAGAAATGAAAAAGGGCCAAAGTGTATAATATGTGTCCAGATTTAAGAAAACATATAATGAGTCTGGCCAGAGGCAGTGAGGGAAGGAAGAAAGCACCTAGACCAACCACAATAGTAATTAATTAGTGAAATACATTAAGAGAAGGCAGGACGCTCAATTACCCCTCACCTATCCCAATTAATGCAGGAGAAATAAGCAAAAATAATGGAAAAAAATCACCTATAGAAGAAAATATGCCTATATAGCATTGGTAATCAAAATGGCATTGGACTTCTCATTAGAAACATTGGATGTTAGAAGATAATGGAATTAAATCTTCATTAGCCATGGATGAGAGAAATTGAAGAACACACAAATAAGTGGAAAACTATTCTGTATTTATGGAATGGAAGTATTGTTAACAGGTACATGTTTAAAAAAAAGCAATCTACAGATTCAATGCAATCTCTATCAAAATTCCAATGGCAATTTTCACAGAAATAGAGCAATCTTAAAATCTGTATTGAACCACAAAAGACCCCAAATAGCCAAAGCAGTTTTAAGAAAAACAAAGCTAGAGGCATCACATTTTCTGATCTCAAACTATATTACAAAGCTATAATAATCAAAGCAATTTGGTATTGGCATAAAAACAGACACAATGGAACAGAATAGAGAGCCCAGGAATAAACCCACACATATATGGTCAAGTAATCTATGAAAAAGGAACCAAGAATATACAATCAGGAAAAGAAATTCTCAATAAATGGTGCTGGGAAAACCAGACAGCTACATGGAAGAGAAGGAAACTGGACCCCTTACAATATACACAAAAATCAATTCAAAGTGGATTAAAGACTTGAATATCATGCCTGAAATCATAAAACTCCTTGAGAAAAACACAGGAAGTAAGTTCCTTGACAACAGTCTTGACAAATTTTTTGGATTTGACACCAAAAGCAAAATTAGCAAATGGGACTATGTCAAACTAAAAAGCTTCTGCACAGTGAAGGAAACCATCAACAAATGAAAAACATAACCTATGAAATGGGGAATAATATTTGCACATCAGATAAGATGTTACTGTCCAAATATTTTTTTTAAAACTCGTGCAACTCAATAGCAAAAACACAAACTAATTAAAAAATGAGCAGAGGATCTCAAGAGACATTTCTCCAAAGACATACAGCTAGCAAACAGGTACATGAAAAGGTACTCAGCATCATAATCATCAGAGAAATGTGAATCAAAACCACAATGAGCTATCACATCACGCCAGTCAGAATGACTATTATCAAAAAGACAAGAAATAAAATATGCTGGCAAGGATGTGAAGAAAACTGAACATTTGTGCATAGTTGGCAGGAATGTAAATTTGTGGAACCACTATGGAACATGGTATGGAATTTTTTAAAAACATAAATTTTTGATTAAATTAAAACTTAATGAACATTTAAGGATTAAAAATCAAAATAAAAAAACTAAAAATAGAACTGCCATTTCATCCACAATTCCACTTCTGGGTACTCTTCTGAAGAAAATGAAAACAGTAACTTGAAAACATTTTTAAAAAGCTATAAAAAAAGAAGGAAATCCAACCATTGATGACAACATGAATAGAACTGTGGTCATACTAAGCGGCCATTCTTTCTCTCCAAGGAACTACAAATACCTGGGAAGAGACCTTTCTGTCCCTTCCCCATGCCTGTACTGTCCCCAGCAACAATAATTAGACCCACTCAAGCAGAGAGCTGCTGAAATTGTTTTCAGTATCTACAGACTACTTTATGGACAGAAGAATAACCAAGGACTAAGGAATATACGATTTCTTCTTTTAAAACTGTAACTCAAATAGTTACACAAAAAGCAGTCTCAATTTTAAAAGATGAGTACCTAAGAAAGAGAAACTAAGTGCCTCATACATGGTCAGCTCATCTTATGACTGACTCACATCTCCTAGCACTGTATGGGTTCTCCAAGGTTTTATTCTAAAATGACCAATCAGAAACAAATCACTGAACACTTAAGTACAAAGAACATTGCCTCTGGACCTCAAATCTAAAGGTAGTAAATGTGGAGAAAATGTAAAAAAGAACTGATTACAGCAGAGATCTGAGTGCTGGTCTTGAGATATGTTGTAACTCATGACAAGCCATGGGCAGTCACACCTCTCTGTCCCCATTTCTCTCTCACAAATTAAATGAATGCTTTGGTCCCCTCCAATGGTTTTTAACCCTGGCTACACACTGGAATCTCTTGGGAAGCTTTAAAACAATATAGAGTCTGAGTCAACCTAGACCAGTTAAAATCAGACTCTCAGCTGATTGGACTTGGGCAGTGATAACAGTTAAAAACCTCACCAGAGAATTCTAATATGTAGCAAAGGACGCAGAATCTCCACGCCCAGTGATGAACTCTGTGTTGGAAAGTTGATGATGCTTTAGCCACAGCTGTGGCTGATCTCTTGATCTGAGCACAGCCATCTGCACAGGGCCCTTTTTGTCCACTGGGACTTAGCACATACCTGGAGGTAACCAGAAAGGATGGCTCATGAGGGTGACCAAACAACCTTCTCATTCCCCTCAGCTGCACGAAACTGGAGAGTTTTCTTCCTGACCATAAGACCCTGACCCTCCATTTCTTTACCTGTACTTTAGAAAACTTGCAGTCTTAACTGATAGAAAACTATCAATCTTATCAAAAATATTAAAAATGAACTAATGCTTTTTGTAAGACTGAGAGTTCGGAAATCTCATTCAAGGCTAGGTAGTGTGTATACATGTTTAATTAACATATTAATAAATGAAAGAATGCAAACTTAAGTCACTGAATTAATTTCAACAACAAGGGACTTAAGAATTCCAAAGACAATGAAGTTTTTTAAAGAGATGAGCCTGGCCCTGGGGTACAGCACTGTCTTGCCAATGGGTTTCAGCCCCGGGCAAGTTCACTATGGGCTCAGTGTGACCAAAGAAATGACAATAGAACGTTCTTGGGGTGAAAGAGTTATACCCAACTTTATTTCCACGGTGGCAGGTCAATCACTAAAATCCCAACTACTCAGAGTGAGTCTGCATGCAGCAAGCTGGTCTCTGCCTCTGGGACTCTCTGCCCACACAGCCGTCCTCTGGGCCTCTGTCCTCTGCTCTGCTCTCCTGCAACCTTGCAGCTATGCCACCATGACACTGGGCAGGGCTCTCTATATAGAGTCAATAATGATGCATTGCCCACTCGTGTGTAGTAAGCTAGCCAACCAGGGCCAGGTGAGAATCCTGGCCATAGGAACCTTCATTTTATCCACAAGTACTAATAGCAGAATAGAGAAATTTGGTTAAAATTAAGAGAAAAATTATTTCTATTCATTGCAAGTCAAAACAAGCTCAGACAAAGTCCAGGTTCTCCCTTAACCCCAAGCATAAACACTGTCATTTGTATATTGGCTCCAGTACCAACTTGGGTAAGGTGCTTTTCCTCTCTGTGGCTCAGTTTCCTCAGCTTGAAAATGAGGGCATGGCACTAGATCCTCCTTCTTTCTTTGCCTTGTAGACATAACTTGTCTTTTCTTGCAGCATGATAGGAGGATAAGAGTGGAACAGAATCGATGTGGGGGTGGAGGTGGAGAGGGTGGGCTTCAGATACCATCTTGGCCTATCATCAAATCAATGACGAAATAAAAATCATTCTCATAAATTTTCTAGATGGCACCAAAATGGAGTATCTTGCAAAAACATTAGAACAGTAATTCTCCACCTTGACTGCACATAGGAATCACCTAGGCAGCAGGATCACCCAGGGAGCTTCAAAAGAAGCCTGATGCCTGCGTCTGGTGCCCCAGAGCCCAATCTAATTGGTCTGGAGAGCAGCTTTGGTGTCGGCTTTTTTTAAAGCTCCTCAGGTGATTCTAATGTGTGGCCAGGCTTGGGAACCCACTGTCTTAGATCAAATCTAGGCTCCTTAATGCATTTCAGAGGCACTTAATTACAGTGTAAAACTAACTGAAGAAAGTACAGGAATGTGTGTGGAGCAGCAGCACACTGCATGGAAGACTGGAAGCCCTGTAAGTACAGCAGAGAGGTCAGTGTGCTGATGAAGCCAGACACGGCGGCCCATGTAAAGGAGGAGATAACACCCACACACATGCATAGCAGCACACCCAGCAAGGGGAGGCCATGCTCAGAATAACAGGCAGAAGAAAAAGAGGAAGTTGCATGCATTGAGTGCTCACTGTATTGGGCATTTCACTTATGTTCTCCTATTATATTTGTAACAACCTATGGACACAGGTATGAGGCTCTATTTTACAATGAGAAAACTGGCTCAATGACAATGTATAACTTCCTCAAGGTTATCCAGGGCCCATGCTTGTACTAAAAGTTCAGACCTGTCCAAAACCCATATTATATTTTATCCAGATTATTAATGAAATTGCTAAGAACAGACTTGAAATTCATCAACTTGGTAACTGCTTCTTGCCACAAGATAGTCACTCGCCCTTGTATGCTTGTACTCTTAGCATCATCTACTTTTCAATGTCTGGACATGGACACGGAGAAGTATCTTAATCTGATGAATAAGATTATGAAATTTCATAGGAAAGTCAGCTGTGCCTACTCAAAGAGGCACTATTTTAAGAAGAGATTTTATAATTTCACTATAAAGATACATTTATAACTTAGCTTTTCTTGATCACCTCATAGATGTTGAATTTTTTCTTATCATTTTAAGTTGATGTGTCCTTGATATGCTATTGTTCTAAAATTTCCCATACATAGTTTAAAAATAATTTTATCAATTTGACTGTGAAATTTTACTCCCTTCATTCAGCACCCTTGGGTCTTTGTCATGTTGCTCTAATCATTTAGTGCCAGAAGCTTCCAAGTGGTTCTTTTTGTAGTCTTCATCAACAGATATTTTAGAAGTTCTGATGCTTTCCTACCTTATAGTGACTCTTTTAAAATTAGTTTGATATCTAAGCCCTTTGGTCACCATCCACCTCCTCATTTGTAAATGTTGCTTCTGCAGCAGCCCTTTTCCCTACAAACTTTGTAAATACGAATTCCATTCTTGGTTTTCTCCCCCTGTTTAACAAGTCACAATTTATTCTGGTCTTCTCCTCCTCTTATCTGCTTTCTGCAAACTGTAAACCTACAATCTGTGTCCTATTGTGCTGTGCTTTTTCTGTCTAATTTGCTCTGTCCAGTATTGGTTCAGTTCTTGGCTCTGTGCTGCAAATGATGGTGTTTGGGGCCCCTTTCATTCTCCTTCTTCAGAGAAATAGAAGCAATTTAACTTCCTTAGCTCTGATTCATAGGCGCTTTCACATGCTTGGGGCTTTTGATGTTCTGTTGCTCATTTGATTCAATAACTGAACATTCCCAAATTTACTTCCTGGCCATCTAATTCCTTTGTCCAGCACTGTATTTCCATAGTGCCTTTCAATACCTGACAGACATTCAATTAAAAGTGGGACATAGAGGAGGAGCAGGGATGGTGAAGAGACCCTCCTCCTCCAGCACTGTCTTTTTTGATTAGCTTGGCAGTCAGAAAAAGGCACCTAGATGCCAGCTTTCAAAGTCCCTGAGCTAAAAGCAAGGGAACAACTGGACAAAGAGATAATTTCTCTTCCTGAAGAGACTCCAGGCAGCAAGCCAGGGAAAACGAGCGCCATCATGTTTAGTAGTTTAACCTAAGGGAAGTTAAAGAGGAATGGATAAGGACAGTGGATGAGTTGTTAGAAACTGGCTGAAAACCAGTGCTGGATTCAGTCTTAGACTGGCCTAGCAAGAGCAAAATAGTCCAAGTAATAAGAAACTTCAGCAACACTTGGAGCTGCATTTGTCATTCTGTCCTCAGCATCCCACAGCCATCCCACAGCCTCATTCTCTAAATAAGATCATCAAGATATTGTCAACACTGGAAAGCCCATTCCCTAGGTTTTAAAATGGTGAGTGATAAAGGTCCCCAGGGAACATAAACCCTTAGGAACACAAATAAAAAGAGAACTCAAAAACAAGAGCAAAATAAAAAGTAAGGAAAAATGATCAAAAGCATGAGAGCAGAAATATGAAACTGTCCAAAAGAAGGCATTCTAGCAGTGCCAAATTCTGTGTTGATGCAAGATCAAATAGAAAAGTGCTTTGGAGTTTCTGGGAGCATGGATACCAACTATATGTTATTGTTTTGTCCTTGCTGAGATGAAGAATAAGCCCATGTGCACATGATCTCAAAAGCCCTGTATCTGTACATTTCAATTTTCAAACTAATTTTCATAGCTCTTTTTTTAAAGAAATAAAATACTCCTTAATTTACTCCATGCATGACATACTTTGGTAGAGACTGATGGCTAAGCCCAAGCCCTTACCAGCATCTGTTGCTATCATAGCTTCACATGTTAACTGCCTTTAGACATCTTTACAGATTAATCACTGAGAAAATGAAGCTCAAAGCAAATCTATTCTCAGGAGAAAGATGCTGCCATTTTGACAGCTATTAGGCAAAATGTGAACAGGCACAAAGTACATGACGATTATTTTTGTTTTCAGCAAATGTTGACTCTAAATTGTGTTAGATACAGTTAATAATAGCATATTTCTTTGAAAAGAGAATCACATTTTGGCACCCAGGAATGCATCTATTAGTCATCAGATTGGAATAACCGTTTCAAAAGCCTGTTTAGAACACTTCATTAGCATCTAATAAAGAGAAGCAAGTAAATTCTAAGGGCATCTTACAGTGATCCAAAATGGAATTTTCATTAAATGGTACTTTGGAAGACGGAAGAGCTTGTGGCCTTTCGAGATGTGTTTAAGTCTTACTGTGCAGGTATCGTGCTGCAGAAAAGTCACTTTACCTCCCAGGCCCCAGTTAGAAGCAGAGCCTCCACATCCCGCCCCACCCCAGCATGAGATGTGTCACAAAGGTTGAAACTATGAAGGGATCGTGAAATATTACACCATAAATGAGGTGCTCCTACTTTTTGTTAAGAATGTCAATTTTTTAATTAGACTGGTCTTCACCGATGTATTTCTTCATATCTAGTTAGTTATAGCATCCATAAAATGCCAAAAGACTCAAGAAAATATTTGTGACTATTATGTTAACTGAGGACCACAAAGGAAATCCTTAGTGATATCTTAATTGTCCAAATTGAGCAAGTTGGCCAAAAAAAAGCACTGTATTATGTTATATAATCTCTGACAATCCCTTGATTATATTGCCAAACTGAAAAGATCTCAAGGGCAGGGGCAATGGTTAGCACAGGGATATACAGTAAGTGCCTAATAAATCCTGGTTGATGTTCTCACTTTTTATTTCTCAAGGGGTTCATATAACTCTAATTCTTATTACAGTGTAGATTCACATGCAATTGTAAGAAATAATTCAGAGAAATTCTGTATACCTGTTACCCAATTTCCACCAATGGTAACATCTTACAAAACTATAGAACAATAAGGTAACCAGAATACAGTTAACATGTTGTACTATACAATCCACTAATCAAACTCAAGATTTTCCTAGTACTGAACTTATATGTATGTCTTAGGCTCTATACAATTTTATAACATGTAGTTTTTTGTATCCACCACTACAGACAAAGCACAAAACAGCTCCATTACCAGAAGAACTCCTTCTGTTGCTCTTTTATAACACCTAGTACCCCCTGCCACTACTAATCTGTTTTCCATTTAAAAACGTTATGTAAACAGAATCATTCAGTGTGTAACTTTCTGGGATTGGCTTTTTTGACTCAACATGATTCCCTTGAGATCAATCAAAGTTGTTGCATGTTTCAGTACTCCGTTCCTTCTTACTGTGCTGAGAAGTATTTCTCTTGAGCAGATGCCCAAGAGCCCACCAATGTTAGGTTCATTGTAACTGAATATTTAGTTTTAGAAGAAACTGCTAAACTGTTTTATAGAATGGCTATGCCCCTTTAAATTCCTACCAGCAATGTGTGAGTGATCTAGTTTCTCTACTTCCTTGACAAATTTTGTTGTCACAATTTTTTTTTCATTTAAGTCATTCTGATAACGTGTAGTTTTAAGTTGCATTTCTCTAATCATTAAATGATGTTGAGTGTCTCTGCTACCTGTATATCCTCTTCAGCAGAATGTCTGTTCACATGTTTTGTCCATTTTCTAATTGGATTATATTTTTGCTGTTGAGTATTGACAATTCCTTATATATATGATTCCATTTTAGGTTCACTCTGGAGGTGTTAAGCCACTGGAGAAGCTACAGTTGATTCCAATTCAGGATATACGTCATTGTTTTAAGAGAGCCAACAAATCATCTGGCCAAGTCTCCTCTTCTTGCAGGCAAGATTGTCTTTGTTCACTTTAACAGAGAAGCAACTGGGACCCAGCAAAGGTACATAATTTGCCCAACTCAAGCACATTTAGTGGATGAAGTTAGGGGGTTGACACACTAGCAATGGAGAAATTGCCGACCCTTTTGCAGCTTCAAGACTTCATCTGAAAAATTAAATAGTGATACTCACCATCTCCAGAGAGGTTAAAATCCAAAAGTCTATTCAGAGGTATCATAAGGCCATTTTCTCCCAAATCCATAGTGAAGTACCCAAGCAGCCACTGTCATCTTATAGTGGTGGCCAAGCTGACTTTTTCTGGCTCATGGCTTTCTGCTCCTCACTAAAAGTAGATAAATGACAGTTCATACATAGAATAGCTTCTGTTCTGCTGCTTAATTAATGTTCATTTCACCAATTAATACTGACTCTCTTTTGAATACAGTGAACATGCATGGTAGAGCAAAGTTCTGAGAAATCAAGGGAAATACTGAACAGGAAAGAGCACCGATGCCCTCCTCATTTGATGCTGCTCCAGCTACAGGCATCGGAGGAAATGACCCCATTATTTGAAACAGAATGTGAGAGAATCTGGAGGCATGGACGTTGAACCTCAGGCTGGGCAAGAAGATCAGGGCACAGGCAGAATGAAAGGGTCTACCAACCTCCCTTCCCAGGGGGTCACTCAGCTCTCAGCAGGACAGGCACAGCCAGGACAAACCTGTCTCTCAGGTGACTCCACCTGACGTGACGAGTTGGGGGCCATAATGTTCTGCTTCAGTTATTTGTTTTGTTTTTTAACAGAGCAGAAATGTTCACATTCATTCTCTAGTTGATTATATTTGAAAGGGTTTTATCCAGGGGTCTTCATCACTAAATCAGCACTTCCCCTGCTACGAATTTTCAGTTTCTGTGTAAAAAATCATCACAATTTAGCAGCTTGGAATGGCACACACTTACTATCTCATGGTTCCCATAGGTTAGGAGTCTGGGCACAGCTCAGCTGGTTACTCTGCTTAGGATCTCACAAGGCTGCAAAGCAAGGTTGCAGCCATATTCTCATCTGGAACTTAGGGGCCTCTTCCAAGCTCATGCTGTTGTTGACATATTCAGTTCCTTGTGATTATAGGACTGAGTCCTCGGCTTCTGGAGGCTAACGGCAGTTGCCTGCCACATTGCCCTCCCCACAGTCAAGGCACATGATGGCTATTTACTTCTTCAAGGCCAGGAGAAGAGCTTTCCAGTCTGCCAAGATAGAGACTTACATCATGTGACACAACTGTGGGAGTGACATCACTTTGCCATACTCTATTGGTCAGAAGCAAGTCACAGATTCCAGCTGCACACAAGGGCAAGACTCATTCAAGGTATGTCTACCACACTGAACTGACATTTAGTTCTGAAAGAAAATAAGCCCTTTCATTTTGAATGTTCCCCAAAAGGAATCAAGAGTACAGAGCACAACAGATGATAAGGTTATTTTAAGGAGAGCTCTTCAGCTTTCCTCCAGGGTTGCAGACTTTGAAAAAAGCAATGAGCAGCACATAATCAAGAAACCAATGCAAATACGGAGGGGCTTGCTGATGGTTCAGGAGGTGTCTCCTCTGGATCAGCATCAAGTGAAAAAAAGAAGTTTTTCACACCGTGTTTGCCATGATTTTTGCACAGGTTTAAATAATAATGTTTCTCAGGGATATTTCTCTGTCATCAGCTAAGACATTCTCTCCAATCCCGGTTCCACACCATCTTCTCTCTCAAACTCCAAAACAAAGGCAAGTCTCCTCCTCCTCTGTCCTCCCTCAGCAGTCCCAAACTCTAATGATATATTCTGACTTTTGACAGTTGTGATGTTATTTAATGAAAATTCTTTTTGTGTAGGGAGATAGAAGAATGAAAATCCTGCCTAAGTGTGCAAGGGCAGTCAGCCTTCACCCTCCATCTTAAAAGGAAAAAGCAACCAGTTATGTCATCCAGTAACAATTCTTCCCAAGAAATGTCTCTGTGATGCTTCATCTGGTTAAAAAAAGACATTTCACTCACACAGATTCTAATGCGTCATTTTTAGTCATCCATCCCCATAGTTTCAACCCTCTGTTGCCCTCCAGGGCAAACGTCACCCAGCCTGGACATTCAGTTACTCTGTCACATGCCACACACCTGTGTAGGTGTGTTACTGATGCTGCAAAAAGCAGCACATTTAATTTTTCTCCTGCCTTCCAAGTTTTTATAAAAATTACCATCCTTATCCTAGATTCTCAAACCAAAGTCTCGCCATCTTCATTTCCTCACCCCTTGAGAGTCCTTCCTGCCACCCCGACCCCAGCGGCACTGTCCAGAGGACCCTTGCCTGTCCTCCCTCTGCGCTGCCACCTCAGCTCCTGCCCACCTTCCTCATTCCCCGCTGTATTGAAAGAAAAAAACAATTCTACTCACTGCTCCCAACATGATCTTTTTAAAACACCTCATATCATGGCATGACCCTATGAAACAGCAGTCAATAACTCTCTAAAGCATAGAAGATAAAATCCAAACTCCTTGGGCAGGCATTTAAATATTTCCAAAATATGGTGCCAACTTATACTCTAGCATTTTATTCTGTAATAATTACACTCCCACACTGCTCCTAGTCACAGTCATTTATTCACTAATCTTCAAACTATTTCATCTATTATATCCTTTCTATGCCATATATGTTTATCACTGCCTGGAATTCTGTACATCTCTGTGCTTACATATCAGAGTTCTTATCTTTCAGCAGTTATCTCAATAGCCACATACCTCACAAAACATTCCAGATTTCCTCATCTATATCCTGATTTTTGGAGAGGACATAAAGCAGTGGGGCACTGCCATGGTACTCCACATTTAAAAAAAATGATGGAAAGGCTGTCTCTAGTTTTCTATAACATTGAGTCTATTTGACTAAAAAAGGTTGTTTTTCAGAAACTTTCCTAGGAAACAGTTTTTCAAAATTCATCCATTCATGAAACATCCACTAACCTTTTTATTATATTCCAGGAACTAACTGTAGGTGTTGAAGGGACAAAAATATGAGTTCTAGCTCTAAGGAGCTCAGGATTCAATAGGAAAAACAAATAAATGGAAATTAATATGATGTGATAAATATCTAAATAGATAAATAAATGAAACAAGTAGTCTGAACTATTCTGATAAGTCTAAGAGATGGAGGGGAAAGTGAGGTGAGAGAAGGCTGAAGCATTCTTCAGTAAACTGAAAAAATGACATTTTAGTTGGACTCAAAAAACTATATATAACATTTTTTGAACATTTATGTATTTTTGGTCCTCATAATAACCATACAAAGTTGATATTATTATTATTATTATTATTATTATTATTATTATTATTATTCCATTTTATGGATTAAAGAAAAAATGAGGCTCAGAGAGGTTGAGCAACATAGCCCAGTCCACACAGTTAGTAAGTAGAGGACTTGGGATCCACAGCCGCTTTGGCTAAATCTACAGTGTGGACAATTGCTTCAACCAAAGCTCTGGAATACCACAGTCCAGATGTCAAATTACCCACATTTTAGCCCTTCTACAAATTTAGATTTTAAACTTAGCATTGGAATTTTCATCACAAAAAAAAGTACACTGTAATAGGTGGCAATATAAGCTTTACTGAAACTTTTGTGCAGAAAATTTAGGAGGCAGCCACACAGACAATCCCTCAACTAATAGCTCATAATTTTCCACTAGATGGTTTTATACTCACATCACTTGTCACCCAGCTGCCGTCTGGGTGTCTCTCCTCTCCCTTTCCTTCCTGGACTCCTTGTAAGCCTGCTCCTCTCTGCTTCCTCCTTCAATATACAGACCAGTTCCATTCATACACATGCAAAACCATCACAGTGATAAATAAAACAAAATGACCTCTCATTAACAGCACTGGCCTTTATTAAAATGAAATTGACAAATGGAAAGATTTTCCATGCTCATGGATAAGAAGAAATAATACAGTTAAAATGACCATACTAACAAAAGCAATCTACTCATTTAATGTCAATGGCATTTTTCATAGAAGTACAGCAAACAATCCTAAAATTTGTATGGAACAACAAAAGATCACAGGTAGCTAAAGCAACTTTGAGAAAGAACAAAGCTGGAGGTATCACACCCCAAGATTTCAAATTATACTACAAAGCTACAGTAATCAAAACAGCACAGTACTGCCACAGAAATAAAGACATAGATCAATGGACCAGAATAGAGAGCCCATAAATAAACCCATGTTTATATGGTTGGTTAATATGTGACAAAGGAGGTAAGGAAGTACAATGGGGAAAAGACAGTCTCTTCAATAAATGGTGTTGGGGAAACTGGACAGCTACATACAAAAGAATGGAACTGGATCACTGTCTTATACCATACACAAAAATAAACTCAAATATAAGACCTGAAACCATAAAATCCCTAGAAGATAACATACATAGTATAGTCTTGACCATCAGCATCAGAAATCTTTTTCTGGATATGTCTTCCCAGGCAAGAGAAACAAAAGCAAAAACAAACAAGTGGGACTAAAACTAGAAAGCTTTTGCACAGCAAAGGAAACCATCAAGAAAATGGAAAGGCAGCCAACTGCAAGGGTGAAAACATTTGTGATTTATACATTCAATAAGCGGCTAATAGCCAAGATAAATAAAGAACTCATACAACTCAACAGTTTATCTATGCTGTGCCTATGTTTTTCCTTCTTTGTTCTTATTCTTCAAAATCACTGAAATCCTGGGGTACCTCAGTATTTGTTCAACTCTCTTTCCCTGCCCCCATTTTTGGAAAACTACCCATAGCACACAGTGATGACCAGTGGGGAAGAGTAGGGGTGTGTGGGGGGGTAGTTGAGTCTGATTCTGAATCTGGGGCTTTTCTGGGTTCTAATCTGTCACACCAACCTCCACACAGCTGTTAAAATTTTGTTAAAATTAGTCTGGTTTCTCTCATCCTGTGTATGGCAGATCCCTCCTCCTCCACCTTCTGTCCTGGACAGGACTGAGACACTGTGGACCACTTCCCTCTCATGAAGGCCTTCTCACTTCCTGGTGTTCAGTTTATTTAGGTTTTTTTATGCCTGGGCTCTCTAATGATTTTTTTAAATTATTGCATAGCTTATCCATGTTGTTGCTGCATTTCAGGGTGAGAGCAAAAGTCTCTTGCAACCTTCTTCATCCGAACAGGAAGTCCATCAGGGGGTTTCTTTGACTAGTCCCTCACCCATATCCTTAGATGCCTTGGAAGAAGTGGAGGAATGAATAAGACTCTGAGATTATCAGCATTTTATCCGAAGATACAGATAATATGTGAATAGAAACTACTTAACTTTTTAAATCCCTCTAAGAATATCAAACTAAAAATACTCTTTACTCTGAAGGGCAGACAATCCATTAATTAAAAAATAAACTATTGCTCTGCACATTTGAGCAGAATGTGAACAAATTTGTGTACCCACTATATTACCAATTCATATATTGAAAAACACTTTTATTTCTAATATTGATTCCGGATCTTCATCGAGAAACCACGTAACAGAAGTTAGGAGAACGGGCTGTGTAGCTAAATCACCTACCTACAAATCTTGCCTCCTTTCCTTCTTACCTGCGTGACCTTTGATGATTAGCCTAACTATGCTTTACTTTTCTCATCTTTGAAGTAAAAGGAATAATAGTTATTACTTAATTTTATATAAGCCTCTCAGAAAATTCCTAGCACACATTAAGTATTTAATAAATGCTATTATGATGTTAATGATAATTTATTAAGAGCCGTATCAGAGTTTGTATCATCCCCTAATCAATTTCAAGCAGGTTGGAAAAATGGCCAGATGACACAGTCTATAAAAGATGACATGAAGCCAACTACTAAAGAGACCAGCTGAAAAAGCTTGACTATCTCATTATAATTATCACCATATTTCACAATAGAAATTAGTTCTTCAGGTTAACTGATGTGGCAATACCTGGAGACCTGTGTTGCTGTCTCCACCCACATGTAAGAGGGGACTAGTAAGAAAAACGGGTAAGAATTCCAGGTGCTATTCTATCTGCACCTGCTCCTCTCTCATTATTACTAAGATTTTAGCTGAGGAACAGACCAAAGATGTTTCAAATCCATAGATGACATCATAGGCCCTTTGCACTAAGTTTAGATTCTGGAATTTCAGTGGTCCAGCAAAGCACTGCTATATTCCAAACTCAGAGCAATGGCAACAATGGCAGAGCCATTAGAATCACACGCCTGCTTTTTATTTAGTTTTATCTCTTGAGAAGGAACAAAAACCACAGGATAAAAAGGGGAAATACTCCTCACTATGTTCTCTGAAGCAACTGTCGATGGAGGTAGGTCGGCAGTAAAACATGAGAAGAGCCTTCTAAAAGGGTGCGGCTCCTTGGGGCCTCAAAGGCAGTCTCTTAGAGACAAAAGGTATCCATATAAGCGGGAATGGCGTTATTCAATATTAGTGTTCCAGTTTCTTCTCATTTCCAGTATTTTAAAGAAATTTAATATGAGGTTTCCTGGCTTTGGCTTTTTGTGACAATTAAAAGCCTTTTTTAACAACATGCTGTCTCCTAAAAAAAAAAGGAGAACACTTTTGAAGAGTTGTACCTCATTCCAAAGAATCTGAAGAGAATTCCATGGTTTTAGCAAGACCCATAGCCCTCACAGCCACACACCATGGAAGGATCCTCCGGACTAATCTTGTTCATCCCCTTAGTATATTTACATGAGTCGCCTGAAGGAGCCAAGACTCTCAGGTCTTTCCTCATCTCCCTGAGGTTACTTGCGTAGGTGTCTCGGGCAGCAAGGCAACACCGGCCCCATTCCAGCCCTCCCCGCCCTGCCGTCGTCTCTCCACACCACTGACTGCCATCTGATATACTCTAGACTTGTCTGTCTGTCTGCCTCTCCCTAATGAAATGTAAGCTTTATGAGAGCAGGAAGCTTTGTTTTGATCACTGATATATCCCCCATGTTTAAAACAGTGTTACATAGAAGGCACTTAAACATTTGTTGAATAAAAGAATGAGCCAGAATTACTTTCCCCCTATTTCCTTTCTCCAGCAGACAATCACAGTGGTTGGGCAGAGGGGAAGAGAGGAGATGGCATGGTTAGAGCTGGAAGGATCATCCCATTTCATTTTCCCCAAACTTAAGGTCTTTTCACCTCTAATTACTGAGGGTTTCTGGGTGCCTCTGGGACTTCATTCAAGGGTTAACTCTAAACAAGAAGTTTGACAAAGCCCTGTGCATATAGGTCTCTATAAACCAGGCCTTTCTATATTAACACCCTAACTCCTGGAGTGAAAACCACCTAATGGGTTCAAATGGTTTAATGGAAATAATATGCACCTCATGTGTAGGACATACTCAGAAAGGAGCGTAATTGATAAAATCTACATGATAATGCCAGAATTTGTGAATCTGAACAAAGCATACTACCTCTCTTTCAGTTTTCATCTATAAAACATACCCCTCTCTCACAGGATGACAGTCCGCATATGGGGGATATTGTGGCTCTGGGACCAAAACATAAAACGCTAATAAAGTCTCAAATTTCAGATCCACTTTGGCTTCTCCCATTCCTCCATAATACCCCATCTATTGCCAAGTCTTATGTCTACTCATTGTATAAAACTTCTCACAGCCACATTCTCCTCATTCTCTCAGGGGCTGCTGCCCTACCCACATCAACTCTTTCGTAGATTCTTAAATAACTTCTCTGCCTCCAGTGTCTTTTCTCCTCAAATATTTTTACCCATAGTTACTAAAATAATCATTCCAAAACAACCTAAAAACTTTCTGTAAGTTTCCACAATTTCTCACATTATATCCATAACAAAAAAATATATATGAAAGAAAAGCTTCCAGTGGTTTGTATTTTCGCTGTGGAAAACACTTCTTCCCCACTCCTGATGTGTCGTCTTGTAAACAGAACTCAGACAGCATGACTCCACTTATTCACTTCACTTCAGGGAGTAAAGATACCAATCTAATTGGTTAATTTCAGAAAAATAGCATGCTTGACTCATCTGCAACCCATGTTCCCCTCCCATGGAGAACACATGTTCTTGACAACTCTGCCAAGCTTTCAGCTGCAGGGACTTGCCCAGAGGAAAGCTGTCTGCCCGACTCTAGCACCTGGAGCCGGGGTGGTAAGTCAGCCTGATTCTAGAGACCCACTTGACTCCTACACCAGGATCTATTCCTCTAAACTCATTTGCCTCTCTCCCTCTTTTTGATATCTTGATCTTCATTTTTACTTTTGGTTTTATTTCCCAAATTGTTTAAAACTGGGGAAGAAGGTGCTATTTTTTCAAGTAATGATATTAAATAATTTATACATGTAATGCTCTCAGAAAAGTTTTAGCATACATTATTCAATATATTACAATGATTTATCAAGAGCTTTATCAGAGTTACTATCATCATCCCTTATCACCTCCAGGTAAATGGCTAAATCGGAATACTCCAAACTGCATTTGCATTCACGGTTCATGGATTCCAGACAACCGGTGCAGATTGGCACAACCTGGTGAGGGATTTACTTTTTTTCCCTGCACCATTTGTGTGTTCCTACAGTCTTGGACAAAACTAAGTACAAGGTTCTGGGATAATAATTCCACTTGGGACAATTGCTTTTGGAACTGAGGACTGGCTTCTAAATTTCATGAGTGCAGACAGCCAGGGACGGGCAAGCCATGTATGTCCAATGAGCATGATGAGAGAGACCAATTTGGTCTCTTTACAGGTGAGGCTCCTGAAAAACTGGGCACTAATTCAGCCAATACAAACCCTGAGTTCCTGAAGGACACACACCGACTTCAAGCAGGGATAGCTCAGGATAGAGATACTGAAGAAATCGTATCTCCTCCAGGTATCAGGAACTTCTATGTTCCTGGGAAACTTCTGTGAGCCTGGGAAAGAGTACAAGCTTTGTAAGAATGATTTTTAACGACTGAACTTTGGACATTTAGCCCTCAAGGACACAAGAATTTGACGATGGGCTTTAACATTCAGATTTGGGGAAATTCCATGTTGCTGGCATTTATATGAGAGAGCTTTTAAAACTATATTATACAAATGTCTTAATACGGTCATTCAATCTCATTACAGACTTTGATAAGTTATGTTGAACAAAGTGGCCAGACTAATTCCTTTGGGAAATAGAATGGGGAACAATTACCAGTCTTGAGAGTGGAATAACCTTAGGTATTTAATTAATATTCTGATTCATTTCAGATTCTGGAAGCAAAATATAATCTGCTCTCCAGCAGTGCAGGAGGATACTCAAAGGAGCAGTGCCGGGTATTAGAGTAAGGGTTTCAGGAAGGTATCAAACAAGGTGTCCTGAGAAACTGCTGTTTTCCTTTGCTGAGTGTGAATGTCTTCCCATTTTTGAGCATATGCCTAATGATTAGGACCAATGGATTAAAAGAAATAAAGGGAACTAAGATATGTTAATGAGATTATTCCCTCCTACTGTTTTCTTCTTGTGAAAAGAACTTAATTCGTGTAACTCTGACCCTCTTCACTCTTTTATTTTTCTAATGCTAGATAAGTGGAGTGACTTATCTGATAAATTTAAGAAAAATAGTTGGGGAAACTTCACCTGACCCAAACCCTTTTACCTCTTAGGAGAGAACTTACCCATACAGAAACATTCCATATTTGATGTTGATCAGAGGCTAATTATTGCCAGGGGGAGGCCTGCCCTGGTCGAGTTCTGCCTGTAATAGGGTGGGTAAATTCAGCTCACCTGGGATTCAGTTCAGGTTTATTGACCCTTATACTAGCTACATTTGCTTATCCACTCCATATTTACCTGTTGTTTTATTTCTCACATGGTTCAGAACCCAAGCAGAAATATCTATTTATCATGGCTCCAGTATCTTTATTCCCTTTTATACATTCTATTTTCTAGCCAGTCTGTTTTATTAATTGTTCTCAACACTGCCCCAAAACGTCATTTTCATGTCTTTTCTCCCATTGTTGTCTCTGCCTAGAATACTCTTCTGTTTAATAAATTCAGAAATTTTTCTCATACTTCAAGACCAATGCAAATATTTCCTCCTCCAAGATAAGCTGTGGCCTCAGAGGCCTTGTCTTTTTGTTTATAGCTGTATCCATAGTGCCTAACATGGTACTTGGCACATAATTCAATTGCTAAATGCATTAAGAATGATGGAATAAAATGAAGCAGACTTCAAGAAACACATCACTTCCTGCTGAGAAAGACTTCAGTCATTAGGTTCTAAGACAATTCATGTTCTTGCCTTCAAGTGACTTGGTCTAAGGAATAAATACATGTAAACAAATAGCAGAAATTCATCTTTTTCTTTCTTAGAGCTTGGTTATTTTATGTATGTGCTTCAGATCCTCAAATAAGCCCTAAGTTCCTTGAATAAGGGCAGAACTCAGAATGCATTACATATTTTAAGACATGTGTAAGTACCTGTTGAATGACTGACTGAATGTATAAATTGTTAAGCAGCTGCCCAAAATTCTGAGGTTCCATTAAGCTGCTATCTCAATTAATGCTGTAAAGCTATGAGCCACTCCCTCTACCCATCAACCCACGTCCACACTGGACTCAGTCCTAAAATTCCCAGTGGAATCTAAGGGTGAGAGGATGAATCCAAGTCACTTGCTAACTTACTTGACAAGCATTTCAGTAAAAGCTGTGGTTGCGTATTGTGGGAGGCTAACATGTACTACCAGATTCTTTAAGTCCTAACCCCATATTCAGAAAGTTACTTACACACTCTCTTTAGTCTACATGATGTATGATTTTCTGCTATTGA
Source organism: Manis pentadactyla (assembly GCF_030020395.1). Classification (NCBI taxonomy): domain Eukaryota; kingdom Metazoa; phylum Chordata; class Mammalia; order Pholidota; family Manidae; genus Manis; species Manis pentadactyla. The sequence continues at coordinate 9,490,868 of NC_080035.1, forward strand.
GGCTGCATTCCGTGCCTCCAAGTGTGACCTGACTCGCAGGGGCCGCCCATCACTGGGCACCAGTGGTGATCCACCGTATCATGATGATGAAATTAATTTCTTATTATTTCTCTCTGTATATCTTATCAAAGAAAAATAGCTTGATGACCTAAAACATGTAAGTGTCTGGAATTTTAGGAGACAGCACATAGAAAATTTGGTAGGTTTATATTCTTTAGACATATTCTTTGAAAATGCTGATTCTCAAGTGCCATCTCTCTAGCCAAGCAGTCCACAGCATAGAACTGAATCTGACAATCTTTTTGACAGTATTGGCCATTTTTAAAAAATCAGATAAATGGTGTCTACTTTACCATTTTATTGTTTTTCTTAAATTAGTTTGATTTTGAATAAGGCGAGGATGGCCATTATCACTACGTCTATTCCATGCTGCACTGGTGACGCTACCCTTAATTTAGGAGGGTACATACTTCTAAATATCGAAGTTAAGAAAAAAAATAAAGCTTTTAGAAGAAAATACAGCTTTTTATATAGTTTATTATATGAAGTTTTTGTTTTTATTTTTATTAAACTTTAAAAGATTTAAAATATCTTCACAATATTGGAGATGCAACATTTCCTTAAACAGGATAAAAAAATGAAAGTAAATATTAACAGACTGGACTTTGAAATTAAAAACTTCTGTTCATCAGAAGTTACCATAAAGAGTAAAAAGACAACACAGATTGAGAAAAGATGTCTGCTATAAATAGATATATAAATGAACGCAAATCTAGAATATTTATAGACCTACAAAGCATTAGGGAAAAGACAACCTGACAAAAAAATAATTGGTAAGAGACATAAATAGACATTTCCATGAAAACCAACCAAGTGAAAAAAATGCCCAATAAACATGAAAATTGTACTCCATATCACTCTTCACCTTGGGAATGGGAATTCTAATTGCAATGTATTCAGCAATATGACTAAAATTAAACTGACAGGCAATGCAAAGTGCTGACAAGGATGTGAAGTGATTAGAACTCATATATCGCTGATGGGAGTGTAAACTGATACAAGAACACAGTATGATGGTATCTACCTAGCAAAATACATGCCTACCCTATGACTAGGGATTCTATTCCTGGAAATATCCCAGCAGTCATGAATGCATATGCCCACCAAAAGGCATGCACTGAAGCACTCAGAACAGCTTTATTTAAAAAGCCCCAAATTGGACACAGCTAATAATGCCCATTAACAGTAGAATGAATGCAAGCACTGTGATGTCATAGAACGGACCACTACGCAAGGGAAAACTCTGAACTACTGCCACACACTACAGCATGCATGAAGAAAGAAAAGAGCACATACGTTATGATTCTCTGTATATGAAGCTGTTAAAAAGGCCCAACCTACTTATGGTGATATAGGTCAGAATCAGGGTTACCTTTGGATAGTATTTCCTAAAAAGGGGGAACAAGGGGCATAAAAGAACTCTGAGGAAGTTCTATTTAGGATCTGGGTAATGTTACATGGATAGATACCTGTATAAACATCCAGTGAGATGTATCTTTAGGATTTGTGTAGTTTATTATATGAAGTTTTTGTTTTTATTTTTATTAAACTTTAAAAGATTTAAAAAAACAGTAGAATGATTTTGTATGACTCAGCTGATGGTTTTATACATTATCTAGTGAAATCTCCCAAATTATATAGAGTTCTTCCATGAAAAACTCTGGGTTAGACTATCAATTACTTGCTGGGCAGTTACATCCCTGCCCCATGGATTCCTCATCCTTTCAGGAGGGACATAGCTAGTGGACCACAAGAAAAGTAAGAAAGATGTTCTTAGCTAAACTTTAGGCAGGTTTCTGCCTGACTATAAGCCCCTGACCTCCCTTTTCTTAGAGCATTATTTAAGAAACCTTTCAGTTATAAATTCTATGCCTCTGAGATGTAAAACTTCTCCCATCCTCTTGCCATTTTAACAACCAAGGAATGCCTTTTTTAAGCAGCTGGGAGCCACCCCTCTTCACTGAAGGAGACAGGCGCTCCGTCTTCCAGTACCGGTGGAAAAGGAGCCATCTCACCTCCATAAACATGAGTTAGCAAACACAGAAGGCCTGATCACATTGACCTACCTCCCCACCGATGTCCTCCAGGACTTTTCAGCTAGCTTACCCCAGGATTTGAAAGCTGAGCCACCATTTGTTCAGAGAACTGAGATTAATTATTCTCTCCCGTTGGAACAGTCCTGACCCTTATTGCAGCAGTCTGGGATGACGTCCTCCTTGCCTGTCCAGGAATTCTGTGTGGTGCAGTTTTTCTTTGAGACTCCAGGTGAGGCCACAGTTGCCAACTAACAGCAATTCTGGTTCTAGGAGCCCACGTACCTTCTTAACAGCCTTTGTCAGGGGCTATTCCCAAAGGTGGCATCTCAGGGGGACTGGGCATTGCCAAAGATCTCTGACATGAAGACAGTCCTTAAAAATCAAACTGATGCCAGTTAGAATTTTTTTTTTAAAAAAGATTCACAGTAAGTGACTATTTCCAGATAATCAAATGTACTAATTCACGCTTCCTAATAAAAGTGACGTATTTGTAGCATACAAACAAATCCAAAAACACCCAATTTTAGGTGAAAGCCAAAAACCAAAGAAACCAAAAATCAATCCCATTATTATACACACACACACACACACACACACCAATATATATATATTATTAGGGTGAATGTAGTAAACATTTTTCTTGTGAAACCTTCATAAGTGTGTATATCAATGATACCTTAATAAAAATATGCATATATATATATGTATTATTATGTACATATATATAGTGATTTTCATGAGCTTTTTAATAAGATAAAGATTAGGATTTTTCAATTCATCAATACAAAGAAAGCTGAGGGGACACTTGGGACTGTAAACACCCCATAAATTTTGTTATAAATAAAACAAATTAACAAAATGGCTGGCCAATTTCACTAAGAACAAAAAGCAGGAAAATATAAAAAGCATTCTTGAGTTGGCCAAATGAGAAGAAATAGGAGCTCTTAAGAGAAAGACAAGATAGGATAGAGGCAAATAACTAATAAAGCCAGGCCATTATTTTTCTTTAATAATTGGTTGATAATTTTGAAAATGTAAATGATTGAGAGAAAAAAAATAGCAGGTTGTCCTATGAGTAATAATCAATCAACTAATAGATGGTACCAACAGAGATGTTTATGTTGTTAAATCTCATGCTTTATGTACCTATAGATGTGTCCCCACAAAACTTTTGTTTTCAAAAGAAGTCAGGGAAGATCTTAGATGACAAATCCAAGAGCTTCTATTGTTAAACTCCTGCCTTTTCTGATCAGGAAAACTTGGAGAGAGAGGAACTTTGTTTGAATCTCACACTGGTTGGGATATAACAGATTTACTACTTCTCTCCAGGATTTTTGGGCTTCTTACAGGTTAGGTAATTTTCTAGCCCTCATTAGGGTACGTTATATTGTGTAGACATTAAACAGACAGAGGAGAAGGAATTCAGTCTGAAAATCCACAGCCTCGTGGTAGAGAGTTTGGGGAGTAGATGACTAGAATTGAAAAGTTTGAAAATTACTAGTATCGGACAGATTAAGATACCGCCCTCTGGCTCTGGCAAAAGTGGACCCTGACCCAAGGCCCACAGATCAGGGTTTAATACAATCTGGAGTGCCTCTCTGGTGTCTGGGTCAGGTAGGCACTCCAAGCTCAAACCTATTTCTCTTCCTCAGGGCATTCTCTGACATCCTACTCTGCAAGGGAGCTTGGCCAAAGCCTCCAGGGGCTCTGGGACTTGGGGTCATCCTGGGGCTCACTGGCCAGCCCCAGTTGAGGAGAGGGGGGCACAGGAGGCAGATTACTGCTGCTGACTGACAAGGCATTTCTTTTGCAGGATTGAGGCTGGCCTTCAGAGTGGTGCTGATGCCTGACTTAAAATGTTTATAAACTGAGCCCCACGCACTCAAGGAGTAACCCTGGCTTCAGAAGTTTCAGAAGATCTCTTCTCCTGACTTCTAATAATGCATATGTAAAACACTTTGCATTAGTGACAAGAAGGAATTGTTTGGAATTATTACAAAGAGAGAGAGAATGCAAAGATAAAGGAAGAGAAAAAAAATGACTTTTGGTTAAATGACAGGAATATAGGCATCACAATGCCCATTTTTAAGGCAACAAAACTAAGGCTCAGAGGCCTTAGGTTACTTGCCCTTGTTAACACAGACATTGACCACTCCCACCATCACTAGGCTGTAACTAGATCAGTCTTGGAGTCAAGAAGCACACAATCAGGAATGATGCAAAGAGATATTCAAACGACCAACAGACATATCCTATGTTCAGGAACAAGACAGAGACACCATTGTCATAAGCGTCCAATGATCTACAAAGATGTGGTTCAGGCAAGCAGCCCTGCATGGCTCAGCTTTATAGCCATACTTTGGCAGTGCTTTCTCTGGGTGTCAAGTCTTCTCTGCTCGTATGTTAAGGACTTTTCCTGTCCCAGAGTGACCTGGTTACTGTTATACCTTCATGTGGGGGTCCTATCTGGACAACAGTCAGTGGATGATCCCAACTGAGAGCACCAATGTGCCCCAAAAATATGCTTACTTATTTTAGTCTGGGTTGCTGAAAAAATGCATACTTTATGTCACCCTTTTTTTTTTCATTGAAGAACCCATATTAATTGTGCCTATAAATCTAAAGAAAGTTATAAGGAATGAGCAAGAAGAATAATTGCTTTGGGGCAAAACCTCAGAGAAGTCAGCTAAATAAGTATACAACTGGCTTAAACAGTGCTTGAGATATTAGAGAGCCCTGAGACTGGAGATAATTTTACAGGAGTCTTATATGGGTCGAATAAAGATTATTTCTGCATAGTTAAATCAAGAGAGCAAGAAACTTCTGACAGGTAAAAGCCTTTGGATTTTATTTGAATCTCCTGAGAAAAGTGGCTTTTCAACCATTTATCTCCAAAGTGGGAAGGTGACAGTAAGTGCCCGGTGGGTAGGAAGGACCTGGGTCAGCTGACTCTGTGGCCCCCTCTCTTCTCTCATTTCAGACCCCACAATAACAGGCTGGCCCATATAAAATAGAGAACTCATTAAACACTTTCCAACTGCTCTCACAGCTTTTTTCTGTAGGTTGGCATCCTTTCTGCCTTTTCATTTTTAAGCCCTAGCCAAAAAAAAAAAAACTTATTCATGACTACTTTACTAAGCAGTTCCCTGCCTCATGCATAGTAAGTCTCCCTTGAAGTTCCTCCTCTGGGTGATTAGACTTAATGTGGATGGGAACAGAACTAAGATCATTTGTGCTGTAGTGATCTAATCATGGCATTTCTTTTGTTTTCCCTATGTAGTATAGTATACATGAGCTTTCCTAATTTTTCAGTTCAAATTGGTCCATTCTCCAGTTCTAAGTCAAACATGGATAAGAACAATTACTGACCCATCTACAACTAAAAACAAATTATTTCCAACACCTCAAAGTTTTGTCTTCCAATCTTTTGGTTTCTGGGTGGAACATGGAACTGAGGAATGGGCTTTTTATTGCTGAGTTCAGTAGAGGGGGTTTTAAGGAGGCATCAAATGGCTGAGGGGAATAGAGCAAAATATGTAGAATGGGAACATCGCCAAGTTGCCCCACCCCCACACCAGCTCCCCTCTAAATCAGCACTACATTATCCATTATTTATTAACGTGTTGTGAACTTGGTTCAACTTAGGGGGTGCACTGAAGCACTGGATTGGCCTCGATGACAAAAACAGAGTAATAACAGGCCTTCGCGGCTTCCCTCCTTCACCTGGATTCTGTGCACTGATATTGGAAACACAGCGGGAGAGGCGCGCCCGGGGGTCATAGTGGGAGAAGGGGCGCTGCACTCCAGGAAGCAATACACAGAAAGAACACACGGTAGGAATGTTGCTCAGGGGACTTCAGATTGGGTCTTGGGAGTTTAAAAGTGACAGTTTTTACTTTGCTTTTCAGAACATGAAGATTAACCTCAGTCATTTAGCAAATGTAGAAAAGGGATCAGGAGAGATGGTAAGTATGGCAAGTGGAAGACTTTACTCAGGAGAGTCTCTTGGTTTTTGAGAAAGACGCTGAGAAAGACCGTGGGAGTGAGGAGCATGGTGCCCTGCGCCTGACGGCCTGAGGGACAGATCAGGAGGGCCCGGGGGGCCTGGGCGGACGCGGCCTTTGGACGGATGGTGCGCTGGCTTGGCAGGGCTGCCGCCGCTAGGGCGGCTTAAACTGCAGAAATTCATTTTCTCACCGTTGTGGAGGCTCAAGTCTGAGATCGCGGGGCCGTAGAGCCGGTTCCCTCCGAGGCCTCTGTCCTGGGCTTGGAGGTGGCCCCTTCTCCCTGGGTGCCATCACGTTTTCCCTGTGTTTCAGTTCAGATCTCTTCTTAAAAGGTGACCAGTCATACTGGGTTAGGGCCCGCCCTAATGACCTCATTTTAACTTAATGACATCTTAAAGGTCTTTTCTCCAAATACAGGCACATTCACAGGGGTCAGGACCTCAATATGTGAATTCTGGGACACAATTCAGCCCATAACAGAGAGCCAACTTCTGCCCAGATTTTGAGTGTTTATCCTTAAATTAAAGTAGGACTCTTCTTTAATTGTCTAAAAATTAACAAGAACATAAAGTATAGGCTTCTAAGTAGGTTAACTGGTATAGACAATATTATAGAGAAAAAGATCTTTATCTTTCATATCTATATGTAGGAAATATATATCTTTTCATTTTCTGTGAAAAAATATATCCTCAGGAGAAGGTGAATAAATCTTGAAAAAAAGGTTGAAATAAAAGAACTCCAGCTGAAAAAGACAGATGAAGGACAGACGTAGGGAATTTTGTACACAAGTCTAAGAAATGTGGAACTGACCAAAACAAAGTTATAAAGGGTTTTGTGTGTGTGTGTGTGTGTGTGTGTGTGTGCACGTGTTGAATAAGGGAGTACCAAGAACAAAGCATTTCCTCTGAAGCTTAAATTGACAGCATTATGTAAGGTGGATTGGTGGGAGAAAGAACTAGAATGTCACAGTAAAGAGAAACTAAGTGTTGAGAGCTTAAATTAAATGGTAACTATGAAAAGGGGACATGGGAATAGCTGAAAGAAAGCTGAAGAGACAGTGAGAAGAGGAAAAGGATCATATTTAATGAGTTGGAAATGAAGAAAGAGTGAGAAGAATGAAATAAAGACAATGCCAAAATTTAAGCCTGACTTATTCATCACCACACTTCATAGCAAACAGTGTTTCTATTTTTCCATTTTAAATACCTAATTAAATTGTCACTTTAAAAATATGAAACAATTTCCATGTTGTTGGATGTCTGCTTATAAACTGATTTGCTTTTGCCAAGCTGTGAATATTATTTAGAGAGGATACCTATTTTCCCCTCAGAATGGTCCTTCATTCAGTGAAATGTTAAATTACTCTAAAAAACTTACTAATTAAATTGGCTGTAACTGCTACTATTAAAATGTGATGGCCAACATAATTGTCCTGAAAGTGACTGCTAATGTCTCATTCACAGAGGACATGCAAATTAATTTTATTGTTTCCAATTTCCAAACAGAGTGCCTTCCATTCCCTCCATTACCCATCTGTCAGTCCCTGCCTGCATAGCCTCCCCAACTACACTTACTTATGCCATTACCACAGCTCTCTGGTTCCTGAAATTATAGTGGTTGTGGCAGGAAGTACAGCAACAGTTTCACTTTAACTAGTAGGAGTTTAAAGAGTCTCACTGCCATAGGTTTCAGTTCCCATGCCTAAGGTGAGACTCACAAATCGTGGGCTACCTCACCCCTCAACTCCTCCTTCCCTCTCCCACACCAGGAACCGCACATGGGCACACATGTGTACACATGCACACACACTTGCCAAGCTGGCCCAGTAGCTGGCTGTGAGCATCTAGCTTAACCCCCCCAACTCAGAACTTTTGTTTCCAACTGATACTATCATTCTGCTTTAACCTCACCGCACCTGGGTAGGGCCTTTGATCTTAACTGCCTCTGACAATCTCATTCAAAAGCAGGAACCTGCACCTAATCCTAGACATTGAGGTCCTCTGGTGAACTAACTAAACCACAAACACCAACCTGAACTTTATGTATCTCCTACCACCTGACTCACACTACCAGGCTCCATTCACCAAGTTAGAATATTCTGTGGTCAAAACCAAGCGGAGGTGATCATACTCCCTTAGGAAGTAGCTCAGGTCCCACCTACTCAACTCCGTCCTCTTCTATGAGTTATCCTTTATGAGGCCTTCACAGGTCTCAGAGCTGAGCCCATCTGAATTATGATACTAATTCATGCTGGTATTTAAACACTGTTGGCTTCACCAGAATAGGGAAACGCTCACCCTTCACATAGCCACAACTCTAACTTAAACAACAGTACAAGCCTGAAGAACAGTTAGCAATTCTAAAACCTTTGGGGAATCCATTAACTGTCTTCGAACTGTAATAAATACCATGGCGGACTGTAATGGAAGGAGAAACAACTCATTTTTCATTATGGAAATATAGTTTATTATTTTTTGCAATGGAATCATATACATAATCACTAACAACAACCCTGTAGAATTGTCATGAATCTAGATATCAATTTAAAGCAGGGTTAAAGGATAAAAAATCATTTTCAGTATTCCCATGAACTTTAGAGTCTATTTTATTTAATTTTATAAATAAAACTTATGTGATCAATCGAACTCCTTTACCTACATATATCCTTCTTGAAAGAAAGCTGTAATAAAGTAGAAAGATCAGGAAGTTGGAACCAGAAGACCTAATTAGTCAAAATGACAAAACCCATTCTGGGAAGTTTAAACAGATGGGAATTTTGTAAAAGACAGAATTTGTAACAGACCATCTCTGCGGGTACTCAAGAACCAGACATGTTTGCTGGTCCACACTTGGGACACTGTAGCCAGTCATTGTCCAGCCGTGAGGACAGCTGGTAAGTTCCCATAGAAACTGGACTAGCAAGTCCCTAGATGTGTCACCACTGAGGGGAGAATTCCAGATTCTCCACCATGGCCACCCACGTGCTCAGACATTTCTGCCACTGTGCTTGCTCCTGTTCACAGCCACTGTGTCTGCCTCCAAGTCTTACTCTGCTTCATTGGTTTGGTAGAACTTAAGTCACCTGTCAGCACTGTGCACTGCAAGGGAATCTGACAATGGTAGGTTTTAGCTTTCCAACATTTGAAGTAAAAGAAAGCAAACTGAAAGGGAACTAGAATGGCTATGGAGTGGACCAACCTACAGTACTGGTCACAAACTATCCCTCTTATTACTCAACAACCCTTCATACATTCCTTTTCATAACTAAACTTCCAAAAATAAAGCAAAATCCTCCTGTCCAACTTAATGCAACTTTGCCTGATAAGAATGCAAACACTCTTACCTCTTCCCAAAAAGGAGAGATCCATGCTCTTATATTAATCCCTTCCCATCTCTTGAGTGACACACATCACTCCTCTAGTTTAAACACAGTCTTGTCTTGATATTCTGTAGGCAATGGACTAAATTATGTACATATTCAATATAAAAGTAGGGAGGAAAGTGATAGGAAATAAGAATTTGAACAGAAGTTAAAAGGATAATCCTGAGGGAGTTTGTCTTGACTCAGGCTGTTGCAACAAAAATACCATAGATTTGGAGGCATAAAGAGAGTTGTGGAGCTGGGAAATCCAAATCAAGGTGCCAGATGATTTGGTAAGAACCCTCTTCCTGGCTTGCAGACAGCCTCCTTCTGGCTGTATCTTCACATGACCAAGAGAAGGAGCTCTAGTGTTCTTCCTGTAAGGGCACTAAGCCCATACATAAGTGGGCTCCCGCCACATCACCATCTCAACCAAGTCACCTTCTCAAGGCCCCACCCCTTTATACCATCCCACTGGGGGTTAGGACTTTAACACATGAATTTGCAGAGGACATAAAGATGCAGTTCTTAACAGAGTTAATATGAGAAACCTCATGTGGAACAGCACAGCTATTCAGGGAATATAGTAAGAAATAAGCCAAGCAAGCTTCACACATCTCAGGAGCCTCTGAGAGAATCCACCTTACAGAAATACACAATGACTACAATAAGCAGTGCTCTGGAGACACTGCAGCGTAGGAGAAACGGGCCGACTCTCTGGAAGCAGATATAAATGCAAACCCCTCTTCTGTAATTACCAACTTTATGACCACGGGTAATTCAAATACAGTTTCCTCATCAGTAAATTATACATGTATACATATATATCTTATATTGTTATGAGATAATACATATGACATAATGCCTGATACATGGCAGATGCTCAAATAATATTTCATTAATATCCGTATCTGTGTTTCAGGCACCGAGTACTTAACATGTCTTATCTCAAAATTTTGTAACAATCCTATGACATCGCTTATTATGTTGTCATGCTCATTTTATAGATGAAGAAATCGAGGCTTAGAAAAGTTAAGTGATTGGCCCAAGAGATCAGCTAATAAGTGGAAGAATCAGAATTCACACACAAGTGATCTTACTCTGCAGTTTGTACTTAACTGTTAACTGCTATGTCTTTCCTATAAGAGCAACTATAAGAAATAGAATATATTATCTTGACCTCACTCTCAATTCATAACCTGAAATAAAAAATATTTACTTAATATTTTCCAAACAGTAAAGATGGAAGTTTATAAAGCATGTCCAAAAACTTTCTGTCAATACTGGATACAATGTAAGTATTTCTAGGCCAAAAGGTAGAACATACCTGGGGGACAGAAGACACTAATCCAAGACACTTGATTATCTAAGGAGACTAAGAATACATAGGGAAGAAAGACTAGACAATTCCAAGGTACAAGGTGACTGCAAAATATCCCCACAGGGGAGAAGCAAGCACCTCAAGGCAGAGTAAGATTCAGTGTAAGGGTTTCTAAACATAGAGATCTAGCAAAAGATAAAAATGGTGGTCCCCAGGGTTTATCACAATTTAATAACTGGAGTGAGTAGGAGCAGGCAGAGGGGCTATTTGGAGGCCTAGAATGCTAGAACAAACCGTACAGGAATCCCTTTATAGCAAGGCAAACCCTTCCAAGATTGCAATACTCAGCACAGGGACTGGATGGTACTTTCATGGCAGCTCTTTCTGCCTCAGAGGAACAATGAGGCTGAGGCTCATAATGGAAGTGCCCTAGAATGAGGAGCTGGTAAATATGGTTCCCAGCAGCAACTCTCAGGCCAGTTAGTGTTGCAGCACTGAGAGGGGGCTATATATCCTTGCCCCCGTGGCCTTGGCAGCTTCCAAAGTGGATAATCCCACACAGAGGAAACTGTGATAATCCAGGTCAGGGTGGATTACATGCAGTCTGAGGAATGCATGTAAAGGCAGGGGCAACAAGGCAGTGAAATTGAAGCTGTCCCTTTAAACCAGACTGTGGGAAAACCCTTGCAAACTGTAAAAACTGTGAGAACGATGACCTTCTCCTGGCTTATATCTGGAATTAATTTGAAGACTGTAAGACTATAAATCAATTTTAAATAGGTTATGAATAGTCAGATTGGAGGGAAAATATCAAATGTTCTTGTATGAAAGTTTACTCTATTTTAGATCAAAGGGCAGACACTAAGAATGTGAAGGGGGAAAAAAAGTCCTGGAGAAAGAAATGTTCAGTTGCCAAAGATATTATTTTGTCCTTCATTCTCCCCTCTACTTCGCAGTATTTTCTACCTCTGACCTTGATGCCTTTATTCCCAGGTTCCTGGTGGTGAGATCAAGAAAGCACCGAATTTGAGCTCAACAGGTCTGGTTCCAAGCCAGCTCTGCTACATGTTAGCTGAGTGAGGAGTGCATGCAGAGGAGCTGCCCAGCCCTTATCAAGGAAGGCCTTGCTGCCCAGCTCCTGGGAGTATTGTCAGCAGACAACGATCAGCTGTCAACCTCATGCTACACTCCTGCTAAAACTCTATAGTTGGTTCCAGTTTATATTGAAATGAAGACAAAATTCCTTTCCATGGCCTAAAGATCCTTGCAGGGTATGTTGCCTGCCTGTCCCTTCAGTCTCAAATCTAATGATACTGTCCCTAACCATCTTTACCCCATGCCCATCTGATGCTCTCTCCTGCCCCAGGATATTTGCATATGCTATTCCTTCTCCCTGAAAACTCTTGTCACTCTCTTCCACTGATTTACTGTTACTCATCCTTTAGACCTCAGTTTAAAATCACTTTCTTAAGGAATTTTCATTGACCTTCCTAACAAGGCCAAATCTCATTGAACACATTCTAGTTCCTTAAATCCCTTCTTTGTAGTAAATATGATATACATTTGTCAAATAATAAAATATAAAATTGTACCTCCACCAGGCTATATATTCCCTAAGAACAGGGAAATACTTCAATTTTGCTCACCATTTCCTCCCAACACCTGTTGTGGTATTGGGTACATGATAAGGACTTGCTAAATGTTAAATTATTGAATTGAAACACTAGCAGTTCCCAGACCTATTGGGTCACATTAATATCCTATTCTCTTTTCACTCTGAGCACAAAAATACCAAACTTTCTGTTCTCCTTGTAGTTGGGTGGAAACGTGTAACTAGTTATGGCCAATACACTATAAATGAATGGCACATTTAACTGTGGGATACCTTTAAGTATTCTTTTCCTTTTGATTTCTCTGGTAACCCTGGATTCACATGGAAATGAACTTTCCATCAGCCTGGATCCCTGAGTGAGGATAGGAGAGAGTGGAGTCTGCCAGTCAGCCTAAGAAATACATGCAGCGCAAGGGAGACTAAGCCGTTACTGCTTGAGGGGAGGCCTTGGGGCTGCTCGTTACAGTATGACCTGTATGGTTTGAGGCAGAAGCTGGTGCCAGCAATATGGTGATCCATATTATATAGTGATGACATATTTGACAAAACTATTAATTACGATAATTTGAAAAACTGATAAAATACTTAGTGAGGGTGTATCTCTAGAAGTGGTTGGCAATCAGAACAATAATTTCTTAACATCACTGGCTTCATTTGCAGGGTATATGAGTTTGCTAGGATTGCCATAACAAATTACCACAAACGGGGTGGCTGAAATAGAGATACATCATCTCAGAGTTCTGGAGGCTAGAAGTCCAGGATCAAGAGGTCTACAGATTTAGTTCCTTCTAAAGACTGTGAGGGAGAATCTGTTTCATGTCTCTGTCTTGTCTCCTGGTGTTCTACTGACAATCTTCTGTGCTCCTTGGCTTGTACAACATACTTTATTCCAATCTCTGTTTTCCTCTTCACGTGGAGTTCTTCCTGTCTCTGTGCACATGCCTGTCTCTGTGTCTAAATTTCCCTTTTATAAGAACACAAATTATACTAGTCCATCCTAATGACCTTGCTTTAAATTCTGTAAACAGGCTGTTTCCAAATAAGGACATATTCTGAGGTACTGTGGGGTTAGAACTTCAACGTATCTTTTTGGAAAGACACAATTCAACTCACAGCATAGGTATTGCAGGAAAGAGATGAAATCAGGGAAGAATTAGCTACACTACATGCAAAATGTTAGAGAACAGAGTGTCCAGGAACATCTAAGTTTGGAAAAGAGAACTGTTTCTCAAGCCTAATGGGTAAAGGAAAAAATTGAGAAATGTCTTGAATAACAAATGCCAATTAGAAATCCACACTGCAGCAAGAATTAAACCAAGAGTTTAGCTGTCTCACCCATAGTTAAAATCTCTCAACAGATTAGGTGGTGTCTAGTAAAATATGTCAGTTAATGGGGAAAAAAATGACTCAGCAAGAAGTAGACTAAAGGAATGTTTCTGCCAAAGAAAGCTGATAGGTCTGTGGCATCCACAATTGAACTACTGAACTAAGAGAGAAGGATGAGGATAAGAAAGCAGAGATATAGAACAAATCTAGGGAAAGAAACCTAGAAAATAATGATGAGTGTGGCTATTAGCACACTCTGGTGACTGGACTAAAATAAACAAAAAGCTGAACTATTGAGAAAACGGAGCTGCCAAAACAAACCCAGACAGTGAAACCTAAAAAAGAGCATGGAGGTTTCAAACATCTACAGGCAAGAAGTGGGCTAAGAAGGCTTCTCAGACAACAAGAGAGTATGTTTTCCAATCACTACTTCCTATGAGACTGAAGAGGGTATTAGAAAACAAGAATCCCCCAGAGGGTGAAGCCGAGGGCTGTGGAGAGCTTTAGAGGAGTTTCACCCAATAAGCCTAGTCAGTGCCAGTCTCTATGCCCAGATAGAATGGCCATCTCCCACCCCTGCTGGGCAGACTACTGCGCATAATCCAGAGGCCCTGGATGTTGGGATTGTGATTCACAGAAAGGGTAGGTGTTCTTATATGTGTTTAGGAGAGGTAAACATTTAATGAGGTAAAATATTTAATGAACATACGGACAAAATGTGGTTTGAGAATCACTGACCTAGGTTCTGTGCAAAATTGTGAGTTTCTACATAATCAATCTCATTTCTAAAGAATTTAATGAATGCATAATTGTTGCTTTCACAATTAATCTTATACATACATGAAACCCAGAGTAAGAGGTATGAGCCCTTTCCAGGGCTCCATTCTCCCTCCGGCCCCTGAGGTGGAGTGAGTGACATGATGGCTGTGTAGTAAACAGTCTCAGAGTGGGGCTTACTAACAGAATGAAGTTCAAGCAAAAAAAGAGCTCATAAATGAACTCCCATTTTTCCTAATGCAAAATTGAGCTAATTCTTCTGAGTCTGAATTTTCCTCCTGCTGCTCAGATTTCCCACAGGGGATAAATTGTATAACTTGAGGTAATGAGGCTTTGCAGTGAGGAAACTGATGGAAAACATCACAAATTGCAAGATCTTCAAGTAGTTCTTTGGGGAGAACCAAGCATCACAGTGGAGGTAAACAGAAATAAAATAATTTTATGCAAGTAGAAAAATTCATCTATATAATAAAAGCAGAATTTATTATTCTCAGTATTTCTTCTGGTAATGATTTATTTCATAATTGCACATGTCTCTGGTTTTTAAAACAAATCAGTCAATCAAAGATGATTAAGTACAGGCATGTTTCCTACCTGAAGAACATGAACAACATCTGCCATTCTTAGAAATCAAAGATTGGTGAGCTAAGATAATATTTCTATGGTATGAGTATAGATAAGGTCAACTAATTCATTTTTTACAAAGCCAACCACAGACAGGACTAGGCCAAGTCTCATTTAATAAGATTTATTCAACCTATACTGACCTTTCCTCTCTATGATATTTAGATTCACATTCAATACCACTTAATATTTCTCTAGTAGTTACATATCTGTTAGCTTATTTTCCCCAAGTTATTCAATGTAAGCTTTGTGAGAACAGAGACAATATTTAAATGATGTTATAGCTGTGAAAACACTTGGTGACTGTAAAAAGCAACATAATAAATGTTAGGTTTTCTCATCAACATCTGTACCTTATTCTAAAACAGCAGAGGAAATAGACTCATTTGAGCTATATTTAATAAACAAATATATTTCTCTCAAAAGACTATCAGAAGATTAAAAATAATTTCATACTGATTAAATCCAGTCCACAAACTAAGCCTTACTCTTACACTGAATCTAGGCTTTAAATTTATAATCACCTAGAAAAGTCCATGAGTTACAGAAATGTCATGATTCCACAGTTTCTGGTTGGGGCATTAGGGACGACTAAGGTGTTATGTGATGGTTAAACTAGATGGCAGACTTCTAAGATAGCTATTTTTGATGTTATTGTCCACGGAGAGTAGACTCTTTTAAGATTTTTTAAAATACTCATGTATATTTAATCTAAAATGACATCATAATGACAATAATCTCAGCACCTGATAATTACTTAGTAAATAGACACTTTCTGGCTGATAAATAGGTATGAGGTATATAATGTGCTTCTTAAAAGCACATCTTTGACCTGGAAGGCATGGCCCACAACAAAAAATTTCCATTACTATATCCAAAGTGTTGTCAAGGCCTGAAGTCCTTCCTGGGGATAACATGCTTGTGTGTCAAACTATCAAATAAAACTGAAAGTACAGAAAGGCCCCACAGATACATAAGAGGTAGATGTGCTGCAGAGACATTGTAGTGAGAAGACGCTGAGTCAGGATCTGGAGAATGGAAACAAGACATACAGGATCAACCACAGATCAGGACATTAGAATGTTAGGCAAACCTCCAGTGGAAAAGAGATTTGATTAACAAGCAGTTTGGTGACCAAAATAAAGGAGTGAATGCCTGGAAATCATCTTGCACAATGCCTCGCTTACAATATGTGTTCGACTACTTTTGGGTTTGGCTTTTTAATGATTTTGTAGTACATGGGATAGAGGCTCTACATTTCTGCAAAACTCATAGAGGGTTCCTCTGCCCCTGTGCATAGCTGCAAGACATTCTGAAATGAACTGGTGTGATGACCTGCAGGGAATCAGCCATGGATACTAAAAAATTATAGCCCAAGGGAAGTTCTGCAGAAGTGAGGGGTTCAATGGCAGAAGCCTCCTTTCTATGGACTCACTGGGGGTTCTCTGCAAAAGACCATTCCCGCTTCCAGTGCCCAGTAGCATGTGCTATCACCCACAGCCGCAGAGCCTGAGAGCTGCATGGAATGCTGATGCTAAAAGCAGCCCATCCCAGCTCTGTTCCTTTTTCCTTCTGGCCAAGCTTACATTTCATAGAAAAAGAGTTTTCTGGGTTTTACAGAAGTGACAAAAGATCATTCACTCTGAAACAAACCTAAGTTTGAAAGTCAGCAGCCATTATTTATCAAGTCAAAATCAGAGTAGAGTCTGAGAAGAAAACAACATATTTGAAATCAAAACTGTGATAAAAAAAAAAGACCAGGAAATCAATCTAGAAGTCAGATGCATTACTTTCTAATTTTACACATGAGGAAACCAGGTTCAGGGACTGCGCACAGGTGCCTCAGCTGGGTGACAGCAGAGCATAGGGTAAGGACCATGTTTCCCAGTGAACAGCACTGATCTGTTCTGCCATCTGCCACCTCTCAGGAAAAGGGGTGGTGAGCATGCCTGCCAGACATGATCAGAGCCCAGGTTTGCTCTGATGAAACCTTGCCCACTCCCATCCCACATGAATCACCCTCCCAGTGTCTCCACCAAAGTAAAGGGGAAGAGGACCAACTTCCAATTTCAGACAGACAGCTCCCTCTAGCTATTCTCTTTCACTCACCCCTTCTTACTGCCTCCAAGGGAATATTTTCTATACTGTGTATGTGTGTGTGTGTGTGTGTGTATATATGTTTATATATAAAATATATTGTGTGTATGTAAATATACTGCATATTACATAAGTTACGTATATTACATATAATACTGTCTATATTTCTGTGTATAATTTTATATACTAAAATTCCATGTATTTTAAAAAGAAGAGATGTTTTCAAATCTAATCACTAACATCATGAACACTATTTCATGAGACATTAATCAAGTTTCCCTAAACCAGGAATTTCAAGAAATCAAATCACACCTAACAAATCAATCTTCAGGCCCAGAATTAAACGTGTTTTCTTTTTCTTTCCATTTGTTTTCTGGTTTTCCCAGAAATCTGAAACACATGGAGTAGGTCAAAGATGACAAAGATTGGTCTGTTATTCGATGCTATGTTCTCTCTTTTCTATTGTGATAAAAAAACATGAAATGTCTCAAATTTTTAAATGTACAGTGCTGTTAACTATATACATTTTGTACAGATCTCTAGAAACTTTTAATCTTGCATGGCTGAGACTCATCTCCCAAACTCCATAGCACCTCTGCACTCCACCCCCACCTAGAGCCCTTGGCAACCATAATTCTGCTTTCTGCTTCTACGAGTTAAACTATTTTAGGTACTTCATATAAGCAGAATTGTGCAGTATTTGTCCTTCTGTGACTGGCTTTTTTAACTTAACATGCTTGATGTCCTTAGTTTCATCCATTTTGTAGCAAATAATAGGATTTTCTCTTTTAAGGCTGAATAATATTGCACTACAAATATATGTCACATTTTCTTTATCCACTCATCTATTGATAACATTTACATTGCCTCCAACTCCCGGCTATTGTGAACA
Organism: Manis pentadactyla; assembly: GCF_030020395.1. Lineage (NCBI taxonomy): Eukaryota > Metazoa > Chordata > Mammalia > Pholidota > Manidae > Manis > Manis pentadactyla. Next base: position 9,508,981 of record NC_080035.1, read on the forward strand.
ATGCTGAAATGAACATGGATGTGCAAATATGTATTCAAAATCCTGCTTTCAGTTCTTTGGGTTATATATATACCAAGAAGTGGGATTGCTGGATCATATGGTAGGTCTGTTTTTAATGTTTTGAGGAACCTCTATACTATTTTCCACAATATCTGCACCATTTTACATTTCCACAACCAGTGGACAAGAATTCTCTTTTCTTCACATACTGGCCAAAAGATTTTTTTAAATAGCCATCCTAACAAGTGAGAGGTGATATCTCATGGTTTTAATTTGCATTTTCCTGATGATTAGTGATGTCAAGCACCTTTTCATATACGTGTTGGCCATCTGTGTGTCCTCTTTGTAGAACTATTCAGTTCCTTGCTTCATTTTCTAATCAGTTTGGTTTTTTTTACCATTGAGTTGTATGAGTTCCTTATATATTTTGGATATTAATCCCTTATCAGATATATAGTTTGCAAATATTTTTACCCATCCCATAGATTGCCTTTTCACTCTATGTAATTTTTCTTTGCATAGAAGCACAGATATTCTTGCACTTACTATAGGGTTACAGCCCAATAAACTCATCATAAGTTGAAAATACATTTAATACACCTAACCTAAAGAACATCATAACTTAGCCTAGCCTACCTTATATGTGCTTAGAACAATCACAGTTGGGCAAAATCCTCTAACACAGAGCCTGTTTTATAATAAAGTGTGGAATATCTCATGTAACTTATTGAATACCATGTTGAAAGGGGAAAAACAGAATGTATGGGTACAGAATGGTTGAACTTATATAGTTGTACAGCCTTGTGATAACATGGCTGACTGGGAGCAGTGGCTCACTGTCCCTGACCAGCATCATAAGAGCATTGTACTATGTATTGCTAGCCCAGGGAAAAGATCAGAATTTGAAATTCAAAGTATGGTTTGCATTGAATATATATTGCTTTCACACCATCATAAAGTTGAAAAAATTTTAAGTCATGCCATCATAAATCATGGACCATCTGTAGTCCTGCTTATCTATTTTTGTTTTGTCACCTATACTTTTGGTGTAATATCCAAGCAATCATTGCCAAGACCAGTATTATCAATCTTTTGTTTTCCTATAGGAGTTTCATAGTTACAGGCCCCATGTTTGGGTCTTTAATCCATTTTGAATTGATTTTTGTGTATGGTGTAAAGATACAGTTTCATTCTTTTGCATGTGGTGTCTAGTTTTCCCATTATCATTTGTTGGAGAGACTATTCTTTCTCCATTGTGTAGTCTTAGCACCCTGGTCAAAGAAAATTTGTTCATATATACATTGTATTATTTCTGGGCTCTCTTTTCCCTTGGCCTACATCTGCCTTCATGCCATTACTATACTGTTTTGATTACTATAGCTTTATAACATGTTTTCAAATCAGGAAGTGTGTGGATTCCAGCTTTGTTCTCCTTTCTCAAAGTTGTTTTGGTTACTTGAGATCTTTTGTGGTTCTATAAGGATTTCAGGAAATTATCTTCTATTTCTACCAAAAAAAAAAAAAAGCCATTGAAATTTTGATAGGGATTGCATGGAATCTGTAGATTGCTTTGATTAATATGGACATTTCAACAATTTAAGTCTTACAATCCATGAGCATAGGATGACTCTCCATTTATTTCTGTCTTCCTACATTTCTATCAGAAGTGTTTTAAAATTTTCAGTATACAAGTCTTTCACCTCCTTGGTTAAAATTATTCCTAAGTATTTTACTCTTTTTATGCTATCAAAATGGAATTGCTTTCTTAATTTTCTTATCAAATTGTTCTTTGTTGGTGTATAGAAATACAATTGTTTTCTTCAAGTTATTTTTGTATCCTGCAAATTTTCTGAATTTGTTTTTATTAGTTCCAACAGCTTTTTGCATGACCTTTAAGGGCATTTTTTGTATAAGGATCATGTCATCTGTGAACAGAAATAACTATACTTCTTTCCTAATTTGGATGCTTTTCATTTCTTTTTCCTGCTTAATTGCTCTACCTTCTACTTACACTACTATGTTGAAAAGAGGTAGCAAGAATGGGCATCTTTGTATTACACCTGATCTTAAAGGAAAAGCCTTCAGCTATTTATCATTGAGAATGAGATTAGCTGTGGGCTTTCCAAATATGGCTTTTATTATGCTGAGGTAATTTCCTCCGGGTCCTATTTTGTTGAGTATTTTTAATATGAAAAAACATGGTATATTTTGTAAAATGCTTTTTCTACATGTATTGAGATCATCATGTGGTTTTCATCTTCCATTCTGTTAGTGAGGTATATTATGTCAACTGATATTCATGCATTGAACAATCCTTGCATCACACAGATAAATACCACTTGGTCATGGTTTTATGACCCTATGCTCTATCATTCAGTTTACTAATATTTTGTTGAGAATTTTTGCATCAATATTCATCAGGGATATTGTCCTATAGTTTTCTTTTTTGTGGTGTCTTTGTCTGGCTTTGGTATCAGTGACTTGAAAATGTGAAAATTTGGAAGTGTTACTTCATTTTTTGAAGGAGTTTGAAAAGGATTGGTATTAATTCTTCTTTAAATATTTGATATAATTATCAAGTGAAGCGATCTAGTCCTGGGATTTTCTTGCTGGAAGGATTTTGGTTACTGATTCAATTTCCTTACTAGTTATAGGTCTGTTCAGATGTTCCAACTCTTCATAATTCAATCTTGGTAGAACTTGTTTTTAGGAATTTATCTTTTTCTAGATTTTCCAGCTTACTGTTGTATAATTTTTCATATTAGTCTCTTATAACCCTTTTTATTTCTGTGCCTTCAACTACAATGTCTTCCCTTTCATTTCTGATTTTGAGTCTTTCTTGATTAGTCTAGCTTTTGGTTTGTTCATCTATTCTATCTTTCAAAGAGCCAACTCTTCTTTCATTTATATTTTCTATTGTTTTTCTATTCTCTAGTTCATTTTTTCCTTCTCTAATCTTTATTACTTCCTTACTTCCACTTTGAGTAGAACTCTTTTTCTAGTTTCTGGAAGTGTAAAGTTATAATACTTGATATGTTTCCTTTTTAATTAAGCATTTATCACTATAAACTCCCCTCTTAGTACTGCTTTTGCTGCATCACATATATTTGGTATGCTGTGTTTTCATTGGTCTCAGATCTTTTCTAATTTCCCTTTTGATTTCTTCTTTGACCATTGGTTGGTCATGAGTGTGTTATTTAATTTCCATATACATGTGAATTTTCCAGTTTTCTTTCTGCTATTGATTTCTAGTTTCATTCAATTGTTGCAGGGGAAAGATACTTGGGATAATTTCAAACTTCTTAAATTTGTTAAGAAATGTGGTATAACCTAACATGATCTGTCCTGGAGAATGTTCCACTTATGCATAAAAAGAATGTATCCACTGTTGGTAGAATGTTTTATTTCATCCATTGGTCTGTAGTGTTATGTCTTTTGTTTCTTTATTGATCATCTGTCTAGATGCTCTATCCATTATGGGATATTGAAATCTTCTATTATGTTGACATCTATTTCTTCATTTAATTTCTTTTAATATTTGCTTTGTGTTTTTTTCATGCTATAATGTTGAATATGTATATGTTTATATTTGTTATGGCTTTCTGGTGTGTTGACTCTTATGTAATGTCCTTTATCTGTTGTGGCAGTTCCTGACTCCAGCTGTTTTGTCTGATATAACTATGGCCACTCCTGTTCTCATGTGATTACCATTTACATGGAATATCTTTTTCCAACCTTTCACTTTCAGCTAATGTGTGTTCTTAAATCTAAAGTGAGTCACTTTTGGATAACATAGTTATTTTTTTAAATCCATTTAGATAACCTAGGTCTTTTGACTGGAGAGTTTAATTTATATTTAAAGTAATTACTGATAGGGTAGAATATACTATAGCCATTTTGTTCATTGTTTTCTGTCTTGTATTACATGTGTTTCTCTTTTCCTCTCTTGCTGCCTTCCTTTCTGTTATTTTTTTCTTGCAGTGTCAGACCTTGATTCCATTCTCCATTTCTGTTTTTGAATCTTCTATAGGTATATTCTTTGTGGTTGCCAGAGTGTTTGCACAAAACATCTTAAAATGATCTATTTTAGACTGATAACAACTTATGTAATCACATACAAAAATTCTACTCTTTTACTCTGGCATAATTTATGTTATGAACAGCACAGATTACATCATTTATATCATATATTCATTATTATTATAGTTATAGTTACGTTTTATACTTTTCTCTTTTAACTTCTAACAAAAATTAAAAATTGATTTATGTACCAGTATTACATATTCTTTATTTGTCAACCATTTACTTTACCAGTGAGCTTTATATTTTTATATGCTTTTATGTTGCTGCAGCATCCTTTCATTTCAATTTGAAGTATTTCCTTTAGTATTTCTAGTAAGGCAGATCTAAGGGCCATGAATTCCCTCAGGTTTTGTTTATCTGAGAAAGTTTATGTCCCCATTTTTGAAAGACAATTTTGCTGGATATAGTATTCTTGGTTGGTAGTTTTTCTCTTTCAGCACTTGAATATATCATTCAACTGCCTTCTTCCCTGCAAGGTTCCTGCTGAAAATCTGCATACAGTATTATGGGAGCTCTTTTTTATGTAATCATCCACTTTTCTCTTCCTGCTTTCAAAATTCTTTGCCAATTTGATTATGTGTTTTGTTGTGGGTTTTTTTGGTGTCATCTAGCTCAGGGCATCTGTGTACTTCTTGAATTTGGATGTTCATCTCCTTCCAAGATTTGGGCGGTTTTCACCCATTATCTCTTCAAATAAGCTTTCTGCCCTTTTATCTCTTCTTCTCAGACTCCTACAATGCATATATTCTTCCACTTGCGGTGTTCTCAGGTCCCTTAGGCTTTCTTCATTTCATTTTGCTGTTGTTCCTCTGACTGAATAATTTCAAATGACTTGTGTTAGAGTTCACTGATTCTTTCTTCTGCTTGCTAAAGTCTACTGTTGAATATCTGTAGCAAGTATTCAAATTCCATTATTTATTTCTGTAGCTCTAAAAGTTCTGGGTTTTTTAAAACATTTTCTCTTTGTTTGTACTCTCACTTTGTTCATGCATCATTTTCCTGAATTCATTGAGGATTTTGATGATGTTATTCTTAGTTCTCTGTCAGGTAATTCACATACCTCCATTTCTTTGGGGTTGGTTTCTAGAGATTTATCTTGTTCTTTCATTAGGCCACATCTCCGTCTCCATGCTTCTTTGTGTTGGGATCCACACATTTGAAAAACAGCCCGCTAATAGTCTTTATGGACTGGCTTCATACATGGAAAGACCTTCACCAATCAGGCCCAGCTAAAAATTGTGGGTGCCTCTTAAACATTTTCTGTGAATGTATCTTCTCTGGATTTATACATATAAATTATAAGTTAGAAGGATTTGCCAGTTTCATGTTATTTCAAACATCACCTCTGTTTGCAGTGACCCGCAACCTGGTGCCCTTTCCTGTCAACACTTAGAATCAGGCAATACAGATGCAAGTTCCCCCAGAAGCCTCCTTCCACAAAAATAAATCTGAATGTTAAATATACAGTCCTATATTCTCTCTCCCTTCCCCAATAAGAAGCCAGGTGCTGGGACTTTTCTCCTGATAACATCATGCTGAGAGAGGGGAAGAGACAATGGTGAATTAGTATCACAAAATTCCTCTGTCTTCATTGCAGCTGGTTTAATGTTCACATAGGGTATAGGAGCCTCTTAACTGGTTTCTGGATTTCATACAAAGAGAATTGATACAACTGGTGTCTTTTTTGGGGGAAAGAAAATTCCAGGGCTTCTTTTTCTATCATCTTTCTAAGATCACTTCTATATTATGCTCCTTAATGGAGATGTTAATGTGATGCTACTACATTCTCAACTACAATTTCTGAGATAAAAGCCTACATTATACAATTGCAAAGTCCTATAAAACTCTACAGCCTACAGATTTCAAGATCAAGTATGTAAGAAATTAAGGAGCAGAAACAAAAAGGATAAGGTCACAAAAAAGATGGTAGCTAAACATTGGAAAACACATCTCTAAATATATTTCTGAGGCTTATAGGTATAAAAGATTCATAAAATGTCCTGTCAGTCTCTTTTTGTCAGAATTTCATCAGAATTAATTGTGCCTCACCTCTTCAAGTGTCTTTTCAACTTTTACATACAAATTAAAATGTTTATTTTGTACCTCAAAAAGGTTAAAGAAAAAATGGACTTTTATGGTGAAAGAAAATTATTCTCATTTGAAATATAGGAATTCTACGATTGGTGGTAAAATTGATAATAACAACTTGTTGGTAAAATTGCAATATTTACAGAATCTCTAGCCTGGCCTTAGTGCATCTCCATATCAATAGGTTTGATATGTAAGGATGGAAAGAAGTAGGCCATCTCCATATCAATAGGCAATTACAAGAAGAAGTGAGGGCGTATCTGGACTGGAGAGGTTGGATGGGGTCCCTCTTGTGCTGCTGGGTCGTGAGAGACATGTGAAAGCAGATGTAAACAACTGCTTGTAGGCAATAAACAGATTTTTCCCACTTTATTTCTCCCTTTGACTGATTTCTCTTCAAAGGTAGTTTCCCCCAGGCTGGGAAAATATTTTCTCCCCAGAGTTACAAGGCTACAATGCTGAATAGTAAGGTCAATGAAACTATATAAATTTAAATTGAAAATATTCAATTACAAATGCAAATTTCTAAATATATCCATTGCTTTTGGTTCAATTTCTATGATTATTACCACTCTAACAACATCTCAGACAGAAGAGCCAGTATCTCAAACGTGCTGGAAGTTTAACAACATGAAAAATCAAGCAGCTGCTCATACTTCATTCGTTTTTTGCCTCCATTAAACACACAGTTTGACCCTTTTAAAAACAGATTAAATAAAGTGCAGCACTAAATGACTGCTTGTTTGCAAATACAACCATTAATGCTCAAAGAATAAATCCTTTTCCTACCATCCAGGAGTTCATAAAATGAGAAGCCACAGAAGTAATTTATTGGAAAATCATATACACATATCAAGCCAAAGAGAAGAAATGACTTGAATGACAAAAAGAAGTCGGTGGTTGAAGGTGCAAAAGGTAAACCATTTGAGACAGACCTGGTGTCTTGCCAATGGGTTTCAGCCCTGGGCAAGTTCACTATGGATTCAATGTGATCAAAGAAATTGACAGCAAATCGTTAGTTGGAGTGAAAGGGTTTATTACCCGGCTTGTTCTCCTGGCGGTAGGTCGAGCACTAGCGTCTCTGCCTCTGCCCAGAGCACTGGGCCGAGCTCTCTATATAGCACAATAATAGCTTATTGCCTGAAGGTGTGGAAGCGGCAACCTAGCAACAGGCCAGTTACATCATAAGGTGGTTTAAGTTCAGTGAGGATCCTGGCCGTAGGAACCCCAACTTCCCCACACTCCACCCTTCCAGGATTCTTGCTGTACAATCTACACGCTTTCAATCTTCCACAATGGTCCCTGTGTGAGAAAGCTGGTGTACTGTAATCGGATTCCACAATAGCAACAGAGGATAACAACTTAAAGATAATAAAAATTAAGATACAGCAAGATTTTGATACAAGTAACAAAAATTATAATAATCCTCAAGCCAGAGGAAGTTCCCAATCCACAAAGACTTTAGGGGTGATAAGCCACATTTTAATGCCACCAACACAGGCAAATCATGTCCATCAGGTAGGACACATGCAAGAGAGTGGTCCTGTGACAGCACAGTAGCAGGAAGGGGGTTCCTTCCAGGTCTAGTATGCCATACTTTTACTCCTTTCCCCGTGGGGGTTACCGAAGGGTCTATTTATAGTGCTCCTGGAGGTGCATGCACTGGCCATAATGATAAAACAAAACTCCCGGGTAAGATGCTCCTACCTTCTGGCCGTTCAGGATATACTACTGTGACCTTTGGCAGCCACTCTGCTGCTATTCCAAGAATACACAGGAGAGCAGCTTCCAGGCCTTGTCTTCAAGGTGCCAGGAGAGCCAGCCATCGTTGGTCCATGTGTCGAAAGGTCCGATACCACATACACTCAATGGAGTCTCTGGGGTTCAGTGCAGTTGGTGGTGGCAGCAAGATGTTATTCTGGTGGCCGAACCTCAGCTTCAGTGATTCTTCCTTGGTTTGTACTTGCAGTTCTGTGGGGGAGGCAGCCATATGTGTTAACATGTCTAAGGGCTCTGGGCTCCCTTTTGGGGTACCTGATTCAAATGCCATAGCACAGTCCATAAGCAGACTGACCATCCCTGCAGACTATTGGTATCTGAGTTAAGTCCAGATTTTAACAAGCCAGTTGCTTTTCTGCCCCTTTCCAGAGTTGCAACCAGAATCCAACAGGTTGGCGAGTTCATTCAAGCCGCTGCCAGAGACCCCAGCCATAACTGTCTTCAGTCACATGAGCACCCAGCTCACAGGGCCTTGATGGGTCTACAACACTCAGGGCTCACAAGGCCTTGACTGCTTGTTCTGCTGTAGTAAAGGAAGATGCACATGTCTCATCCCAGTCCCACCTGATGCCCTTTCATACCAACCAGTATAAGGGCTTCAGAATTTCTGCCAACTGCGGGATTAACACTCTCCAGTAGCCTAGAAGACCCAGAAATTCCTGTAGCAATGCCACAGTTGTGGAGGTAGTAAAGGCCTGGACGTTATCTGTAACTGCTTCTGGTATAACTTTGGTCTTACCTGACCACACAACCCCCAACAATTTGACAGACAAACCAGGTCCCTGAACCTTGCTGCTGTTCACAGCCCAGCCTTTCTCCTGTAAATGTTGCATCAGTCTAGGGGCTGCACCTTCTAGATCTGAAAGAGAATTGGACGTGAGCATGACATCATCAATATAATGGTACAGCCACACTGTTGGCATTTTCTCCCATGTAGCCAAGTCCTGGGCTACAAGTCCTTGACAGATGGTGGGGCTGTGGAGGTATCCCTGTGAAAGGATGGTGAAAGGCCATTGCCATCCTTCCCACGTGAAGGCAAACTGTTCCTGACTTTCCTGGTCAATGTCAATGGAAAAGAAGGCATTAGCAAGATCTACCACATAATGGTATGTTCCTAGTTCATGGTTGAGGGTATCCGTCAAGCCTGAAATACAGGGGACAGCAGCATGCACAGGGGATATGACTTAATTCAGTTCTCTGTAATCCAGTCATACACCAGGAGCCATCTGGCTTTTTTACTGACCACACTGGGGAATTGAAAGGACTATAGGTGGGCTTTATAATAACCACCTTTTCCAGCTCCTGGAGAGTTTCTTCAATCTCTTTATGCCCTCCAGGCAGTTTGTATTATTTGATATTAGTCACCCGCCGAGGAGGCACAGGCAAAGCTATGGGTAGGTGTCTAGCATGTCCCCTCAGAACTGCCTTCACCACACGTACTCTCAGTCTGAACTCACCTGCACTGGTCTGCAACCATAGACCCTGCAGGATATCAATCCCCAAAATATACTCAGGGATAGGAGACATATACACAGTATACTCTTTTGGGGGTAGATGCCCTATTCCCAAAGGGATTTGGGCTTTTTTTACTCTGATAGCCTTCCCCCCATATCCATCTATGATAGTGGGGGTCCCGGGGAACCACTCAGGGTTACAATGAATCAGTGACCATTCAGTCCCTGTGTCCACCAGAGCCAGGACACGTTGTATGTTCCCTGGGAACCAATGGATAGCTCTTTCAACATGTGGCCTCTGGTCCCCCCCTGGTCCCTCAGGGCAGATACCTTGTCCTTCCCCTCAGTCAAACCATGTTCCCCAATCACCTTCCTGTGTGGGCTCAGGTGAGGTTGGCTTGCTCTCCAGCCGGAAGTCTTGCAAACACACAAGCCAAACTCGTGGCTCTGTCTCTGACCTCTGCCTCTTTGGTCTTAATGGCTGGAACTGTTGCTCTGGTTTCAGCTGTTGCCATAGCTCTAGTAAGATCCTATTTGACTTCCCATCTAATTTCCTCCCATCTGCTCCTGCCCATATTAAATCAACCCACATCTGGGTGCTTGTAACCTTCACGGGGCCCTGTAAATTCTTCTTGTGAGTAACAGGTCTTATGTCTTTCTGGATTCTCATTGCTTCTGCCTCTCCTAGGTCTGCCACTGTACGTGTCACTTCGCTTATGGGATGCCCTAAGGGAGTGGAAAGAATGGCCACTACAAACCCAAAGAGGGATGTAGGAGCCATTTGAAGTACAATATTTCTCATCCCAGTAGTGAAAATCTCTTCATCTGGGCCATAATTCAGTGGACTATAGATGGCATTTCTTATGCCTAGCTCTCGTAGCACCTGTTGGAGTTCATAATATGTCTGCCATCTAATAGGAGAGGATGGTAGATTACATGGATTGGGACACGCAACACGAAGTGCAGCCATAAGCCAATCGAGGAGGGAGTTGACTCCCTGGGGTCTGACATGCATTTTGTAATTGCTGCCTCAAGGCGGGCTGCACTGTCAGGGAAGACAGCTTTCCCATCTCTGATCTTGACAGAACAATTCCATCCACCCCTAAGTCCCACAAATGCAGGGGCCAAGCTGATATCAACTCTGAGGGCTTCTACCTAAACCAGGAGCCCAAATCCACCAGCTCAGCCTGAGTATAGGGGTGGAGCATAGAGTGCTCCACGACCTGGGGAGGGGGCTGCTCCTCCCCTTGAGGAACTTTCAACTGCTGGGTCTTTATTTTCTTTGCAACCACTGGGCATGCTTTCAATACAGGAGGCACTGGTACCTCTCGCATCACCTCTTCGTCCTTCCCCAGCTCCTCCATTTCTGGGGCTGATGGCACCTTTCTCTCACATCAGTGCCATCTCCCTCCTCAGTGTATCCACAGAGGTCTGCAGCTCATGTTCTCATGCCGCCTGTCGCATCAATGCCATGCCCCCCTCAGGGAATCCACAGAAGTTTGCAGCTCACGTTCTCATGCCACCATTTCTTGGGTCTCCTCTGTACACTTTTTTAAGACTGTGAGAAGCAGCCAACCCACAGTCCCCTCTGCCTCAGGGGCACTCTGCTTCTCAAAGGATCTGCTTACTATACCAAGGGCCACCCCTACTGCCTTAGGTGTCACCTCCACTTGCGTCCAGTCCTGGGGTGGGGCCCAGTCCTCTAGGAGGCAGGCCACCTCAGACCACATAACCATTGGGGGATGATCCACTGTCTCCCCATTCACAGGAGCAGCCCACTGAAGCACCCCTCCCATTAGGGCAGCCTGTCTTTTTCCTTGGTCAGCAGTGAATCCTGCTGACTATGCCAATTGTCTTGCCAATGGGTTTCAGCCCCAGGTAAGTTCGCTATGGATTCAGTGTGACCAAAGAAATTGACAGCAAATTGTTCTTTGGGGTGAAAGGGTTTATTACCCGGCTTTTTCTCCCGGCGGTAGGTTGAGCACTAGCGTCTCTGCCTCCACCCAGAGCACTGGGCCGAGCTCTCTGTATAGCACAATAATAGCTTATTGCCTAATGGTATGGAAGCAGTAACAGTCCAGTTACATCATCAGGTGGTTTAAGTTCAATGAGGATCCTGGCCATAGGAGCCCCAACTTCCCCACACCTGGCAACTCATTCAAGTTTTATTCTAAGGTAGTAGAGACATTCAAAAATTTTAAGCAGGAGAGTGATGTGATCTGGTTGACATGTCAAAATGATCACCCAGATGTTATGTGGACACTTGGGGCATTAGAGCTGTGGGCACTGTGGCTAAAATGAGAGCAGAAGCTGGTGGACTATGATAAGCATCCAGACAGGGCATTATGGTGGCTTAGAATAAGATGGTAGTAGTTGAAGCTGATGGTGAGAGCAGATTCTGGATAGATTTTGAAGATGCTGCTGACTGAGACTTGTTGATGGATCAGACAAGATGAGGAACGGAAGAAAGAAATGGCAGAATACATATGCCAATAGAATGTGGATGGCTTGAACAGTATGCAAAAATATGCCAGATAAATGTTCATAAAGATTTATCTAAAATCCTGCACCTAAACTTGTACAGTAGGTTGTCAAAAAATTAAAAAGATTTGGTTTAACAGAAGTGTGAAAAAATTGGGGAGTGTTTTTTAAGTCCATACTTAATAGAACCTCAGACAGCAAGTAACAGAAAACATGGTTCCTTATTATGTCTGTGTATATGTTTTAAACATATACATGCAACACACAGTGTTATAACTCAACAATGTATTATAAACATTTATGTTTTATCACAAACCCTTCATAATAATTTTATAAGAATAATATGCTATTTATTAAATACACCACAACTTAGACTATATATATATATATATATATATTAGTCCCAGTTACCTATGATTTATGAATTATCACAGAGACTATCATACATATGGCTTTTGAAGTATTTAGCCTTATTTCCTCTAAGGAAAATGCTAGAAATAGAATTTTAGAGTCAGAATAAATTAATACTGTCAGTACACACTAGTATAACCATATTGATTCATAACACACTGAACTATACTCACATAAATTAGCCAATAGCCTCAATCCACCACCCCCTGTGTGCCCTTTTCCCCATCATTAGGCCCTCCCTTGGAACCACTCGGACATCTCCAGGCTTCCACATCAAAAGAGCTAACACCTGGCTGCATAAAGGAGCTGCAGCACTGTAACCAGGGTCCTGATTGGTTAAATACTTTGACATCATGGTCAGAGGCATTTACATAAATTAAAACATTGATATAAATCAGTTCAGTTTTAACAAGTTAAAGTTAACTTGTACTAACGTATTGGTATTAGTGCTATAACATTCAAAGAGGAATAACTGCCTCAAACAGTTCATCTTCTAATCATTCTAGCTTGTTTTTAGGCTAAAAATTCCTCATAGGGTTGCCACAAACACTCCCCAGTCCACCCCACTTCGCCTTCACACTCCACATATGTGCCCTTTCTTCTTTTCTGAGGTGCTGTAAATTGGAAGGACCTCTTTCTCTGCCAGCCCACTCTTCACTTTCAGTTCAGTAATCCTTGGCCCAAACCAAAAGCCTTCCTTTCAGCTCTCCCATGTAGGAAAGGGGGGCCGGCAAATATTTTTTTATTTGTTGATAGTGCACAGTCTACATATTTTTGCTTTCGCCTAAAGACATTAGGGCTTTTGGAAAACATAAAAATAGTACTTTCAGGGCTGCCAAGGAATCCGACAATTCTGAACTCAATGAATAAACTATTTTTCTCTCTCTGAAATAAATACTTGAGGGTACTTGATCTTGACAAAAGAAGAAATAATCATTTTCTTTAGTGAATAATGCATGTAAGCAATTTATGCTGGACATATTTTTCTAAATATGTTGTTGAGCTAGAGCAAGCAATCAGAAAGGGTTTATTGCCTAGTAAGATAGTGACTTCTCACATAGCTGCCACAATATATACTCTAAGTTTAGTATACACCAAGTTGTTTTCGAGTTGTTCCCACAGTTCATCTCCCTACTTTTTAGTTGCACCACTACTTTTGAGAGTATTACTCCTAAAGCAACAGGAGTATAACACATAATTCGACTAAATCAGTAAAAAAAAAAAAAAAAAAAAATAAGCAAATTCCGTTCGGAATGACTAGTTATTTAATCCTCAGAGAAGACACATGGAGGAAATCTGAAATGCTGTAAGTCTCTTAGGAAGACTCACCATATTGAAATCCACTAAAGGAAAGTGTAAAAAATAGTCTTAGAATACTCTTAACTTAAAGCATATGAGATAGAATTTTAAAAACTAATTAACATCATCAAGAAAAAAAATCAGTCATCTCATCTGAAACTCTTCAAGTATTATTGAAAAAGGAAAATTGATCTATCATACTTGACAAGTAGTATGAATACATACTTATCACTTACCATATGCAAGCTACAGTGATAGGCAATTCATATCCTAAATAGAATATGCAGCCCATAGGGACTTTGCAATCTAGTGGCGAATGGAGACATTGAGAAGTTATGCTAAGTGCCAGATAGGACAATAGCTTAGAAAAGTGAGTTTTCACATTTCTTGTCATGAAGTGGGGCATGTGTACTTTAAAGGGTAAAGAACATCTGAGGAAGTGGAAAGTAAAGGGGTGTGCATCTGAGTTCTAGATAATATCATGAATAAAGAAATTGAAATAGAAATCTTTCAGGATAATGAATGGTTCCCCTTGCTACGCTAAAGAGGAATAACCAGAGATATGATTAGCTTAATAGAGCACTTTAAATGTTGAGTTGGGAGTTGGGACACTTCCCTTGTAATGCCATAGGAAACCCACAGTGGAAGACTGACTGAAAGAGGCACTTGAGGAAGATTAGACAAGAGTCTGTATATAACAGCAAGGAGGTTAGTTGAGTAACCCTTCAGTAGTCCAACTATGGGATAGTATGGCTGTAATAATGTTTCTCAGCTCCTTAGAGATAAAAAAAAATCCAGATAATCTTTCCACATTTGTTATCAGGCATGTGGGAAAGATGGTAAGAGAGAAAAGAAAGGAAAATAGGTTTCTTTGTCTCTAACTTACTCTGCCTTGCCTGTTTATTAATACAGATCATGATTTTGGTACCTGAGAATCTAGGGACAATCACATGCAATTTCACCTCTCCTCACAAAATACCCAGTGGGACTCAGGGTCTGGGAAGCCAGTGCTACCATATTAATGTTCCTGATGTACTGTAAGTAATAAGTGGTCTGCCTCTAATCCATTGTGTCTCATCTGTTTTTGCACTTAGGGAATTATGGTATGAGCGTAACTGTCCATGAATGTTTTGTGCTTCACAATGTCAACAGCTCCTGGTGTGGATCTACCCTCCCCCATATACAACAAACACATGCACTGACACAACCACAACCTTATTTCACCATGACCTACATAAATTCATGTGTGTCTCCTGAGGCCCAAGCACCTTCAGTTATGCCAAGTATGGCAATTGAATCTACTTGGGGACTCTACCCATGAGGCTTAACCAAACCCACATAATGGTTATCCAAATCAAGTTCAATGACAAACCCTGAACTGGAATGACCTGTACCCTTTGGGTTATTATATGTGAAGGAGAGTGAGTCATGGATTGTCTGAGGTTGGGATGGAGGTGGATTTTTGGCTGCCTGCTTCCCTCTGGAATTACTGGCATTGATTCTGGCTTATTTTCTGTTTCCTATAAAAGATGTTAACCCCTTAGTCCTGTGTTCCACCACACACTGGGTTCACTGCATTGCCTGTGGTTTTGGGGGGCAAGGAAACTAGCACTACCATGTTTATACTCCTGATTGTTGTGAAAAATGAACTGTTTCCTTCAGACCACTCTCTACTTTTGTACTCACATAGTTGAGGAAGGCTTATTCCTTGCTGTCCATTATGAGCTTGGGGTTCTTCTTTGACAAACAAATCATTGAGTGGAATTTATAATTATACAGAAAAATCCATAAATAAGACAAGTTTGTTAATAAATAAATCATAAATGACAGTAATGAAACGGTTAAAGAGAAAACAGCTCTCTTAGTGGATCATAGAGTAGGAAAAGATACAAACAGTTGGCTCTTGTGGTACTGGTAATAGCCAGCTCTGGCACACCACTAATTTGGGGTGAAATGGACAAAATGTCGCATGAGTTTAAGTGATAAAATTAGCCTAATAAGCATTTATTGCCCATGAAAATAATACTACAGCTTTATGGAAAAAAGCTAGGCTTTGGTGTCAGATATATTTGGGTTAAATAACTACACATTTACTATTGTGTAGTCATGGACAAGCTATTAAACTGTCTTGGATTTACTTTCCTACATGCACAATGGAATAGCAGAAGTACCCATCCTACATTTCTCTTTCAAGAACATGCTAACACATGTAATCACATGGCTCAGTGCCTAGTGAATAGTATGAAGAAAAAACTTTATATTTTTTAGCTAACATTATAATATGCCCAGATTCCCTCACATAATGCACACAGTGCTTTCCAATCTAATTCAAAAACTACAATCTCCATCTTTTTCCTTTCATATCCAGTGACCAACTACAGTTCCTTGAACAGGCAAAACAAGTCCACACTTCTGTACCCAGGTTTATGTTATTCCCTCTGCCATTTGCCTCCCTAGTAAATATCTACTTTTCCTTTAAGCTCCTGCTAAAATCTTTGACCACCTTGAGAAGTGTTCTGGACTGCTTACCCAACCTTCCCTCCCATGAAACTAATCATGACTTCCTCTACGCTTCCTCATGCCTTTGTGAATACTTTCATTATACGACCTATCATATTGTTTCTTAGCCATTTGTTAACATTTCTGCTTACTCAATAACCCCTGAATATAATTATTTGTTTACTTAATTGTCTACTGCTTTGAAAGTAGTTTAGCATTTTAATCTTTATATCTTAAACCTGTGTCTTTAAATATAAAAACTTTAAATATAAAAGTTTATATTTAAACTTTATATCCTAATACTGTGTCTGGCCCAGTGCCTCAGATATTTTTAATGATTTAATAAATGAACCCAAATAATAACTATGAAGGGATGGAGTAAGAGAAGTTTTATTAACAGGTTTCACTATACTTCAACTGACAGAAATACAAGTTGAGTTCCCTTAAAGTATTTATTAGAGACTAATAAACTTAGTTCTCTATGTCCATAATGGTCTAATGAAAAGATTAAAACTACACCAGTAGGATTAAAGATGGTGGTGTGAGACATGAAAAGAAACCTTCTCTCAAAACCACATATAATATGAAAATATAGCAAATACAGCAAATCCTGAAAAAGCAATAGGAAAAAAGGTTGCAGCAGACTGTCTACACCTGGGGAAACCAGAAGACCTCAAGGAAAAGAGTAAAGTACCAAAGCCATGATCCAGAGGGACCCAAGTCTTCCCCCACCCCAGCTCACCACAGGGAGGAAGAGAAATGGAGTGCGGAGAGGGCTGAGGCCTAGGACTGCTGAACACCCAGCCCTGGAGATCTGCTCTGGGAGCACAAACCTACATTACTTGGTACTCTAGTGATTAGTGGGGTTGGAAAGCTAAGACAGGAGGAATACTTGGAGAGACAGAGATTCCAGCCATTTATGGAAAACAAGGATCCACAACAGGCCAGTTTGAGACAAAAAAAAAGGCAGGCAGTTTGAGAGACATACTAACAGTGAGAGGGCTGATAAAAAGGCAA
Organism: Manis pentadactyla; assembly: GCF_030020395.1. NCBI lineage: Eukaryota > Metazoa > Chordata > Mammalia > Pholidota > Manidae > Manis > Manis pentadactyla. Next base: position 9,526,092 of record NC_080035.1, read on the forward strand.
GGATTTCACAGAACTTGTTATTCAGGAGAAAGGACAGGTGGACAAAATTGTCGGGGCTCACTCTGCCCAGCAGGTTGGGAACTTTCAGGCACTTCAGGTACTCCATCCTTCTGGCTGGCTACACAGATCTAAGGACCCCCACCATGATATGCAGCCTGCTGCACCTTCCTCCTGGCCAGAACTGGCTCACTAACTGGCTGGCCCAACCATTGCAGCAGGCCAGGAAGAGTGCAGCCCCGCCTATGGCAGCTAAAAGAGCAAAGCCTGGCAGTGGAGACAGGTACTACAGCCTGAAAGCCAGAAAGAGCTCTTTCCTCATGACAGACACCAGCTACGCTCACCTGTGACCCCCACGATCACTCCAAGGGCTGAGAAGCTCCAGAGACTAGACATGAGAGGACACCACCTACAAATATGAAACATCAAAGGAACCTGGTTCAAACCAAACTCCCACAAGCACCAGAAAAGGGGCCAAGTGAAATTGAACTCATCAATTTTCCTGAAAGATATATCAAAATAAATATCATAGACATGCTCATGGAGCTACTGAAAAATATTCAAGAACACAGTGATAAATTCAGTAATGAGATACAAGCATTGAAGAATACAGTATCTGAAATGAAACATACAATAGAGGTATTTAAAAGCAAATTATATGAAGTAGAGGAGACAGTAAATGAATAGAAATTACATAACAGGAATAAAAAGAAGCTGTGGCACAGAGAAAGAAAAACATGTCTAGGAATGAAAAACAATGAGAGAACAGTGTGACCAATTCAAATGGAATAATATTCACATTATAGGGGTACCAGAAGAAGACAGAAAAAAGGAGACAGAAAGTGTCTTGAGGAGGTAATTGCTGAAAACGTCCCCAATCTGGGGAAGGATATAGTCTCTCAGGTCATGGAGGTGCACAGACATCACAAAACAAAGGACTGGAGTAAGACAAAATCAAGACATATAATAATTAAAATGGCAAAGATCAAGGATAAGAATAGAGTATTAAAAGCAACCAAAGAGAGAAAAAAGATCACATACAAAGGAAAGCCCATCAGGCTATCATCAGACTTGTCAAGAGAAACCTTATAGGACAGAAGAGAGTGGCGTGATATATTTAATGCAATGAAGCAGAAAGGCCTCAAACCAAGAATACTCTATGTGGCAAGATTATCATTCAAATTTGAAGGAGGGATTAAACAATTTCCAGAGAAGCAGAAGTTGAGAGAATATATCTCCCACAAACCATATCTACAGTGTATTTTGGAGGGACTTCTATAGATGGAAGTGTTCCTAAGACAAAATAGTTGTCACCAGATGAACTGAAACCACAGTAAAGAAAGTAGACCATTCAATTACTAAGCAGAAGCAAAATCATATCAACCACCTCCAAGTCAGTCAAGGGGTAGACAAAGAATATAGAATATGACACCTAATATATAAAGAATGGAGAAGAGAGAAAAAGGAGGGAAAAAAAGAACCTTTAGATTGTGTTTTTAATAGTATATTAACTGAGTTAAATTAGACTGTTAGCTAGTAAGGAAGTTATGCTTGAACCTTTGGTAACCACGAATCTAAAGCCTGCAATGGTGATAAGTACATATGTATCAATAGCCACCCAAAATGTAAATGGTCTGAAGGCACCAATCAAAAGACACAGAGTCACTGAATGGACAAAAAAGCAAGAACCATCTATATGCTGCCTACAAGAGACTCACTTCAAACCCAAAGAAATATACAGACTGTAAGTAATGGGATGGAAAAAGATATTTCATTCAACTAATAGGGAGAAAAAAGCAGGAGTTACAATACTTGTATCAGACAAAATAGACTTCAAAACAAAGAAAGTCACAAGAGACAAAGAAGGACATTACATAATGATAAAGGGGTCAAGTCCAATGAGAGGATATAACCATTATGAATATCTATGCACCCAACACAGGAGCACCTACAGATGTGAAACAAATAATAACAGAATTAAAGGGGGAAATAAAATGCAATGCATTCATTTTAGGGGACCTCAACACACCATTCACTCCAAAAGACATATCAAACAGACAGAAAATTAGTAAGGAAACAGAGGCAGTAGACAACACATTAGAACAGATGGACCTAACAGATATTTACATAATTCTACACCCAAAAGCAGCAGGATACACATTCTTCTTAAGAGCACATGGAATATTTTCAAGAATATATTGTATACTAGGGCACAAGAAGAGCCTCAATAAATTTAAAAAGATTGAAATTGTACCAACCAGCTTCTCAGACCACAAAGGTATGAAACTAGAAATAAATTACATAAAGAAGATAAAAAGACTCACAAACACATGGCGGCTTAAAAACATGCTCCTAAATAATCAATGGATCAATGAACAAATAAAAACAGAGATCAAGCAATATATGGAGACAAATGAAAACAATAACTCAACACCAAAAAATCCGTTGGATGCAGCGAAGGCTGTGCTAAGAGGGAAGTATATTGCAATATAGGCCTACCTCAGGAAAGAAGAACAGTCCTATATGAACAGTCTAAACTCATACTTAATAAAATTAGGAAAAGAAGAACAAATGAGTGTCAAAGTCAGTAGAAGGAGGGACAAAACAAAGACCAAAGTAGAAATAAATAAAATCGAGTTGAATAAAACAATAGAAAGAATCAATGAAAGCAGATGCTGGTTCTTCGAGAAAATAAACAAATAGATAAACCCTTAGCCAGAATTACCAAGAAAAAAAGAGTGTATACACATAATAAACAGAATCAGAAACTGGAAAGGAAAAATCACTACCGACACCACTGAAATACAAAGAATTACTAGAGAATTTTATGAAAAATTATATGCTAACAAATTGGATAACCTAGAAGAAATGGGAAACTTTCTAGAAAAATAAAACCTTCCAAGGCTGATTTAGGACAAAACATAAAATCTGAACAGACCAATTACTAGAAACAAAACTGAATTGGTAACCAAAAAAACTACCTAATAAAACTCCTGGACCAGATGGCTTCATTGCTGAATTTTATCAAACATTTAGTGAAGACCTAATACCCATTCACCTTAAAGTTTTCCAAAGAGTAGAAGAGCAGGGAATATGTCCAAACTCTTTCTATGAAGCCAGCATCATTCTAATATCAAAATGAGACAAAGACACCATAAAAAAAGAAAATTACAGACCAATATCCCAGAGGAACATAGATGCCAAAATACTCAACAAAGTATTAGCAAATTGATATCAAAAATGCATCAAAAAGATCATCCATCATGATCAAGTAAGATTTATTCTATGGATGGAAGGATGGTACAATATTCAAAAATCCATCAATATCATACATTACATAAACGAAAAGGACAAAAAACACATGATCATCTCCATAGATGCCAAAAAAAGCATTCATTTTTTTTGAATTAACAAAATTCAGCATCCATTCATGATAAAAATTTTCAACAAAATGGGTATAGAGGGCAATTACCTCAACATAATAAAGTCCATATATGATAAACCCACACCAAACATCATACTTAACAGTGAGAAGCTGAAAGCTTTTCCTTTAAGATTGGGAACAAGACAAGGATGCCCACTCTCCCCACTTTTCTTCAACATAGTTCTGGAAGTTCTAGCCATGGCAGACAATACAAAGAAATAAAACACACCCAGATTGGTAAGTAAGAAGTTAAACTGTTACCGTTTGCATATGAAATGATATTGTACATAAAAAACCTTCAAGAATCCACCCCAAAACTACTAGAACTACTAATTCAATTCAGCAAAGTTGTAAGATAAAAAACTAATCTGCAGAAATCTGTGGCATTCCTAAACACTAACAGTGAACTAGCAGAAAGAGAAATGAGGAAAACAATTCCATTCACAATTGCATCAAAAAGAATAAAATATGTGGGAATAAACCTAACCAAGGAAGTGAAAGACCTATATTCTGAAAACTACAAGACACTCATTAGACAAATTAAAGAAGATACCAATAAATGGAAATACCTCCCATGCTCACAGATAGGATGAATTAATATTGTCAAAATGGCCATCCTGCCTAAAGCAATCTATGGATTCAATGCAATTCCTGTCAAAACAGCCACAGCATTCTTCCACAAACTAGAACAAATAGTTTTAAAATTCATATGGAACCAAAAAGACCCCAAATAGCCAAAGCAATACTGAGAAGGAAGAATAAACCTAGGGGGATTACACTCCCTGACTTCAAGCTCTACTACAAATCCACAGTAATCAAGACAATTTGATACTGGCACAAGAAAAGACCCATAGATCAGTGGAACAGAACAGAGAGCTCAGATATAAACACAAGCATATATTGTCAATTAATACATGATAAAGAAGCAATGGGGAAATGACAGCCACTTCAACAACTGGTGTTGACAAAAGTAGACTGCTACTTGTAAGAGAATGAAACTGGATTATTGTCTAACTTCATACACAAAAGTAAACTCAAAATGTATCAATGACCTGAATGTAACCATAAAACCATAAAACTCTTAGAATAAAACATAGGCAAAAATCTCTTGAATATAAACATGAGCAACTTTTTCCTGAATGCATCTCCTTGGGCAAGGGAAACAAAGCAAAAATGAATAAATGGGACTACATAAAGATAAAAAGCTTCTGTACAGCAAAGGACACCATCAGTAGAACAAAAAGGCATCCTACAGTATGGGAGAATATGTTTGTAAATGACTTATCCCACAAGGGTTGACATATCCAAAATGTATAAAGAATTCATACACCTAAACACCCAAAAAGCAAATAACCCTATTAAAAATTGGGTGGAGTATATGAACAGACAATTCTCCAAAGAAGAATTTCAGATGGTCAAAAGGCACATGAAATATGCTCCACATTGCTGATTATCAGGGAAATGTAAATTAAAACCACAATGAGATATCACCTCACACCAGTTAAGATGGCCAACATTGAAAAGACTATGAACCACAAATCCTGGATAGGATGCAGAGAAAGGGGAACTGTCCTCTACTGCTGGTGGGACTGTAAATTAGTTCTACTACTGTGGAAAGCAGTATGGAGGTTCATCAAAAAACTAAAAATAGAAATACCATTTGATCCATGAATTCCATTTATAGGAATTTACCAAAAGAAAACAAGTTCTCAGATTCATAAAGACATATGCACCCCTATGTTTATTGCAGCACTATTTCCAATAGCAACAATATGGAAGTAACTTAAGTGTCCATCAGTAGATGAATGGATGAAGAAGATGTGGTACATAGAGACAATGGAATACTATTCAGCCATAAGAAGAAAACAAATCCTACCATTTGCAACAACATGGTTGGACCTTAAGGGTATTATGCTCAGTGAAATAAGCCAGGCAGAGAAAAACAAATACCAGATGATTTCTCTCATTTGTGGAGTGTAACAATGAAGCAAAACTGAAGGAACAAAATAGCAGCAGATTCACAGATTCCAAGAAGGACCAGTGGTTACCAAAGGGGAGGGGTGGTGGAGGACAGGTGGGGGAGGGAGGGAGAAGGGGATTGAGGGGTAGTATGATTGGTACACATGGCGTGGAGGGTTATGAGAAAGACAGTGTAGCACCAAGAAGCTAAGTATTGACTCTGTGGCATCTAACTACACTGACAGACAGTGACTGCAATGGGTTATGGGAAGGACTTGATAGTATGCATGAATGTAGTAACCACATTGTTTTTCATGTGGAACCTTCATAAGAGTGTATATCAATAACAACTTAATGAAAAAATCCTGAAAAAAAAATTACACCAGTAATTTGAACAAGAAAAATATTCATACAAAGATCTGCTATATTATTAAAGGTAGTAAATTATTAAAAGATGTGAAAGAGAATAAGGTATAATGGGATATCAACTTCAGAAAGTTGCTGCCACCATAGAACTGAGAAAAAAAGTGATTAAGAGACTTGGAAACTTAAAGGGTAATCTTTCATTTGCAAGATGAGAATTCTGATGTTTGAAAAGAAACTGGCTGCAGCAGAAACATGCTTCCATAGATCAAGAGGATACTGGCTCCAAGCTACTTGCCAGAACCATGGAAGCTGATTGCTACTGTGGTAAGGGTTTCTAGGACCCACTCATCCCCAGTCTGACTGCTGTAACACAACAACAAGAGGAAACAGGAAGAAAAGTCCCCTTCATCCTTCTCACATCTTGCTATCTCCCTCCAGCACCATCTATTGGTAGAGCTTAACATCAAGCCAGTTAGTAAAGGAGAAATGTCTGCAAGATCCAAATCTATTATCAAACAGTAAGACACAAAGTAGTGGATTTAGAAATAAAAATAAATAACTGGCAAACTCCCCAAATGGAATGTTTTTATAAAAACCAGGACAGTCCTAAGACTTCAGATGCTTGGAGCAGACATGCAAACTGCAGCATCTTGCCTCTCCAGCTCCCATCTTGCTTTTCTCTAAGCATCACCATTCAACCACAGATAGGCTTTTTTACAACTCAGAAAGCATGGATGTTGTCACCACCCAGGACCACATTTTTCAAATCAAGACCAAAGTAGAAGTTACAGGTTGGAAGCCTACTCTAGCTCCATATAAATAAACTCTGAAGAAGTTTTGAGTCATGGGGTTCCTTTCCTTAATGGGTCTCTGTGAGCAAAAAGGTACACAACCTTGTGCCTTATGTGACACTCTCATCTGAGGAAATAGGGGGCTTTCACTTAGCTGCTGCCACAGCACATGAGTGAAGTGGAAAAAAGAGCTGCCCCAGAAGAAGGAGCAGGAGAAGACAAAAAAAGTGCCTTACAAATACTTAAAACATATACTTTATGCTTCATTTTCCTCTCTTTCATGCTATTTCCTAAGACCTTGTGAACAAAGCACAGGGGTAGAATCCAAATCTAATACTCAAGAAGACAAGTCTGCTCCTACACAACCAACTTGTTAACTGTGCTTGAGTCTCCTTTCCTTCCATTTCGGCAATGACTTAAATAGATGACCAAGGGATGGTGGTGGCACAATGATGGATCACCACGTGGTTAAGTAATAATGCTGGTTGGGTTTTACTACTGCAGCTTTAAATTCAGGGCAAAAAAGAATTTGAGAGACAAGTTAAAGTTTTATATATGAAAGAAGATAGGTTTTAAATGGAAAACCTCCTTTACAGAGAACCAATAATGATTTTGACAAAGGGGCTTTTATTTAAGAAGAGGAATATACATTACTATGGTACTTTGTTTAATGCTCAGTTTATTAAACTCATTTTATAAAAACTGAAAATCAATTATATTGAGCATTTAGACATCAATTATAAATTTGATTAAATTTCCTTAATAATTTAACTGTAATTAACAAATTTAGTATGGTTGATTCTTTTGAATATATTACGCATCTAAAACACACAAATGATATACAAGTACAATGATTACAAAATTTTTAATACCTTTATGTTAAAGCTACTTATTAAAATGCTAAAACAACATGCTTAATTGAGTCTTCTTTTTACCTCTTTTTGACACATTACTAGTGCTATTAGATACTCTGAAAAAAATATCAGTCTCACACAAGTCAAGGTTGCAGATAATGAGTCATTGACTATATGACGGTGGGTGGAGACCTTGGGTGTGACTGTAGTGGCTACAGTATTTCACACAAGTGACACTGAGCATCATAAGCTAAGTCCTTCCTTACAATAAATGGTTTAAGTTTCAGTTTTCTGAAATTAGATGCCTTTTTCTGAAAATGATGTATTCTTAAACTTTTGAGTATCCTGGTTCCTAATCTATTGTCCTGTCACTATGATATATGAACCTGGTAGCTTGACATTATCAGAAAGTATATATTTTTACTAGATTACTGGAGCCATTGGGATTTATTCTCCTGGAATGGCTCATATCTTGGCAATTAGACTCAGAATTACAGATTAGGCTAATTATGTTATAGGAAATAAATTATCTGAAATAGCCAACTTCTTGACCAACAGGTCTGATTAATATTTACCCCTAATTTATTAGGTTATTTTATATGACCACCAGTGTTCTCCTTCATTCCTGTTCTTGGCAAAGCTCCTACATTACACAGGATTCCTTGCTTGTTTATACAAATAGAAGCAAATGTAGGTGTGTGTATATACATATTATATGCATGCAATATGTATGTAATATATAATATTTTATATATACTATACATTGTTATGCATTTTATATATATTATGTATAGTATATACATGTCATATATATATGTAATAGAAGCAAAATACCACATACAATACTCCATACTATAAAAATCAAAATTAAAAAAGAATCTAGGTACACAAAAGGCTTCTTTTATATAATAACTACTCTTTACATACTTAATATTAACATTTTTAACTTGGGGCATTGTGAATCCATGGCTTATTAGAAATGCAAATTTCTAAGTATTTTAATTTTTTTCTCATTATTTGATGCTCATAGGAAGTCCCCTTAAGCAGGTCTATTTACACTTTTATACTGCTCTCATATCTTCAAAGCATTCTTGCTATCTGACAAGATACTCCAGACATAATACTGAGTTTTATCCTGCCTTAAAGCAGGAAATCAAAGACCTCCAATGAGACATGGTCATTTTATACAGAGAACAAAACTGAGGAGCAAAAAAATCTGGACCCTAAGCATACACTGCAGAAATGCCAGGCAAAATACATGAAATGTTCTTGGACTTTTTTTTTTTTTTTTAGTGTCTGAGCTAGAAAAATGTCTTTAAAAGTATGACTTCAAGGAGCCAAGATGGCGGCGTGAGTAGAACAGCAGAAATCTCCTCCCAAAACCACATATATTTTTGAAAATACAACAAAGACAACTCTTCCTAAAAGAGAGACCAGAAGACAAAGGACAACAGCCAGACCACATCCATACCTGTGAGAACCCAGAGCATTGTGAGGGGGTCAGATACAAGCTGCGGCCCAGCGGGATCCAAGCGCCCCTCACCCCAGCTCCTGGCAAGAGGAGAAGAGTCAGAGCAGGGAGGGAGAGGGAGCCCAGGACTGCTAAATAGCCAGCCCTGGCCATCCGCACCAGACCACAGACACAGTGCATGCGTGGGGTCCTGAAAACTAGGGAAATAAGACAGTAAGACCTGTGAGCGGGTTCCCACAGCCGGCGCCCCTGGGACAAGGAAAGCACGTGCTTTTTGGAAGTCTTAAAGGGACAGGGACCCCACAGCAGGATGGAAGCATCCCAGGACAGTTAGCCAAGCGGCAGGGAATCCTGTGGAACTCAAGGCACCCTAAACCCCTGGATGGCAGGGCAGCTCAGAGGCCCTTCACGGAGATAAACAGCCTCCCAGCCATTTCCCCTCCAATGTGGCTCCACAATATCGGAGCAGAAGCCCAAGGCAGGCCACGCCCACAGAAACAGTGGAGATAAACTCCATAGTGGCCAGGCAAGAATCAGAAGCACCGTCTGTGTGCAGCTGCCCAGCACAAGCCGCTAGAGGTCGCTGTTCTCCCACGAGAGGAGGGCCACAGACCAACTTAAGGCCACAAACCAACAAGAAGGGACGTTCTCCCAGCCGTCACTCGTGCCAGCTCCGCAAACTATCTCTATCACCATGAAAAGGCAGAATTTGAGGCAAACAAAGATCACAGAGACAACACCTGAGAAGGAGACAGACTTAACCAGTCTTCCTGAAAAAGAATTCAAAATAAAAATCATAAACATGCTGATGGAGATGTAAAAAAATATGCAAGAGCTAAGGGATGACATCCAGAGGGAGATTACAGAAGTGAAACAAACTCTGCAAGGATTTAAAGGCAGAATGGATAAGATGCAAGAGGCCATTGATGGAATAGAAACCAGAGAACAGGAACACATAGAAGCTGACACAGAGAGAGATAAAAGGATCTCCAGGAATGAAACAATATTAAAAGAACTGTGGGACTAATCCAAAAGGAACAATATCCACATTATAGAGGTACTAGAAGAAGAGAGAGAGAAAAAGGGATAGAAAGTGTCTTTGAAGAAATAATTGCTGAAAACTTCCCCAAACTGGGGGAGGAAATAATTGATCAGACCATGGAAATACACAGAACTCCCAACAGAAAGGACCCAAGGAGTACAACACCAAGACACATAATAATTAAAATGGCAAAAATCAAGGACAAGGACAGAGTTTTAAAGGCAGCTAGAGAGAAAAAGGTCACCTATAAAGGAAAACCATCAGGCTATCATTAGACTTCTCAACAGAAACCTTACAGGCCAGAAGAGAATGGCATGATATATTTAATGCAATGAAACAGAAGGGCCTTGAACCAAGAATACTGCATCCACCACAATTATCATTTAAATATGAAGGAGAGATTAAACAATTCCCAGACAAGCAAAAGTTGAGGGAATTTACCTCCCACAAACCACCTCTACAGGGTATTCTAGAGGGACTATTCTAGACGGGAGTACTCCTAAGGCTAAATAGATGTCACCAGAGAAAATAAAATCACAGCAAAGAAATCAAACCAACCAAATACTAACTAATGGCAAAAAATAAAATCAACTACCGACAAAAGCAGTTAAAGGAAACACAAAAGAGCAAAGAATAAAACAAACATATAAAGAATGGAGGAGGAGGAATAAGAAGGGAGAGAAGAAAAGAATCTCCAGACAGTGTATATAACAGCTCAATAAGTGAGCTCAGTTAGGTAGTAAGCTACTGAAGAAGCTAACCTTGAACCTTTGGTAACCACGAATCTAAAGCCTGCAATGGCAATAAGTACATATCTTTCAATAGTCACCCTAAATGTAAATGGACTGAATGCACCAATCAAAAGACAGAGAGTAATAGAAAGGATAAAAAAGCAAGACCCATCTATATGCTGCTTACAAGAAACTCACCTCAAACCCAAAGACATGCAGAGACTAAAAGTCAAGGGATGGAAAAACATATTTCATGTAAACAACAGAGAGAAGAAAGCAAGGTTTGCAGTACTAGTATCAGACAAAATAGACTTCAAAACAAAGAAAGTAACAAGAGATAAAGAAGGACATTACATAATGATAAAGGACTCAGTCCAACAAGAGGATATAATCATTTTAAATATATATGCACCCAACACAGGAACACCAGCATATGTGAAACAAATACTAACAGAACTAAAGGAGGAAATACAATGCAGTGCATTCATTTCAGGAGACTTCAACACACCACTCACCCCAAAGGATAGATTCACTGAACAGAAAATAAGTAAGGACATGGAGGCACTGAAAAACACACTAGGACATATGAACCTAATAGACATCTATAGAACCCTACATCCAAAAGCAACAGCATACACATTCTTCTCAAGGGCACATGGAACATTCTCCAGAATAGACCACATACTAGGTCACAAAAAGAGCCTCAGTAAATTCCAGAAGATTGAAATTCTACCAACCAACTTTTCAGACCACAGAGGTATAAAACGAGAAATAAATTGTAAAAACAAAGCAAAAACGCTCACAAAACCATGGAGGCTTAACAACATGCTCCTAAATAATCAATGGATCAATGAACAAATTAAAATAGAGATCAAGGAATATATGGAAACAAATGACAACAACAACACAAAGCCCCAACATCTGTGGGACACAGTGAAAGCAGTCTTAAGAAGAAAGTATATAGCAATCCAGGCACACTTAAAGAAGGAAGAAAAATCCCAAATGAATAGTCTAACATCACAACTATAGAAACTGGAAAAAGAAGAACAAATGAGGCCTAAAGTCAGCAGAAGGAGGGATATAATAAAGATCAGAGAAGAAATAAACAAAATTAAGAACAATAAAACAATAGAAAAAATCAGTGAATCCAAGAGCTGGTTCTTTGAGAAAATAAACAAAATAGATAAGCCTCTAGCCAAATTATTAAGAGAACAGGAGAATCAACACACATCAACAGAATCAGAAATGAGAACGGAAAAATCATGACAGACCCCACAGAAATACAAAGAATTATTAAAGACTACTATGAAAACCTATATGCTAACAAGCTGGAAAACCTAGAAGAAATGGACAACTTCCTAGAAAAATACAACCTTCCAAGACTGACCAAGGAAGAAACACAAAAGTTAAACAAACCAATTATGAGCAAAGAAATTGAAGCAGTAGTCAAAAAACTACTCAAAAACAAAACCCCTGGGTCAGATGGATTTACCTCGGAATTTTATCAGACATACAGAGAAGACATAATATCCATTATCCTTAAAGTTTACAAAAAATAGAAGAGCAGGGAATACTCCCAAACTCATTCTATGAAGCCAACATCACCCTAATACCAAAATCAGGCAAAGACCAAAAAAGAAAATTACACACCAATATCCCTGATGAAAGTAGATGAAAAAAATATGAAATAAAAATTTAGCAAACCGAATTCAAATATATATCAAAAGGATCATACACCAAGACCAAGTGGGATTCATCCCAAGGATGAAAGGATGGTACAACATTCAAAAATCCATCAACATCATCCACTACATTAACAAAAAGGACAAAAACCACATGATCATCTCCATAGATGCTGAAAAAGCATTTGACAAAATTCAGCATCCATTCATGATAAAAACTCTCAGCAAAATGGGTATACAGGGCAAGTACCTCAACATAATAAAGGCCACATATGATAAACCCACAGCCAACATCATACTGAACAGCGAGAAGCTGAAAGCGTTTCCTCTGAGATCGGGAACAAGACAGGGATGCCCACTCTCCCCACTGTTATTTAACATAGTACTGGAGGTCATAGCTACAGCAATTAGACAAAACAAAGAAATACAAGGAATCCAGATTGGTAAAGAAGAAGTTAAACTGTCACTATTTGCAGATGACATGATATTGTACATAAAAAACCCTAAAGACTCCACTCCAAAACTACTAGAACTGATATCAGAATTCAGCAAAGTTGCAGGATACAAAATTAACCCACAGAATTCTGTGGCTTTCCTACAAACTAACAATGAACTAATAGAAAGAGAAATCAGGAAAACAATTCCATTCACAATTGCATCAAAAAGAATAAAATACCTAGGAAGAAACCTAACCAAGGAAGTGAAAGACCTATACCCTGAAAACTACAAGACACTCTTAATAGAAATTAAAGGCGACACTAACAAATGGAAACTCATCCCATGCTCATGGCTAGGAAGAATTAATATCGTCAAAATGGCCATCCTGCCCAAAGCAATATACAGATTTAATGCAATCCCTATCAAATTACAAGCAACATTCTTCAACGAACTGAAACAAATAGTTCAAAAATTCATATGGAAACACCAAAGACCCCGAATAACCAAAGCAATCCTGAGAAAGAAGAATAAAGTGGGGGGGATCTCACTCCCAACTTCAAGCTCTACTACAATGCCATAGTAATCAAGACGATTTGGTACTGGCACAAGAAGAGAGCCACAGACGAGTGGAACAGATTAGAGACTCCAGACATTAACCCAAACATATATGGTCAATTAATATTCGATAAAGGAGCCATGGACATACAATGGGGAAATGACAGTCTCTTCAACAGATGGTGCTGGCAAAACTGGACAGCTACATGTAAGAGAATGAAACTGGAACAATGTCTAACCCCATACACAAAAGTAAATTTTTGAAATGGATCAAAGACCTGAATGTAAGTCATGCAACCATGAAAAAAACATAGGGAAAAATCTCTTGGACATAAACATGACCAACTTCTTCATGAACATATCTCCTCAGGCAAGGAAAACAAATGCAAAAATGAACAAATGGGACTATATCAAGCTGAAAAGCTTCTGTACAGCAAAAGACACCATCAATAGAACAAAAAGGTACCCTACAGTATGGGAGAATATATTTGTAAATGACAGATCCGATAAAGGCTTGACATCCAAAATATATAAAGAGCTCACACACCTCAACAAAAAAAAGCAAATAATCCAATTAAAAAATGGGCAGAGGAACTGAACAGACAGTTCTCCAAAAAAGAAATTCAGATGGCCAACAGACACATGAAAAGGTGCTCCACATCGCTAGTTATCAGAGAAATGCAAATTAAAACCACAATGAGATATCACCTCACACCAGTAAGGATGGCTACCATCCAAAAGACAAACAACAACAAATGTTGGCGAGGTTGTGGAGAAAGGGAAACCCCCCTACATTGCTGGAGGGAATGTAAATTAGTTCAACCATTGTGGAAAGCAGTATGGAGGTTCCTCAAAATGCTCAAAATAGACTTACCATTTGACCCAGGAATTCCACTTCTAGGAATCTACCCTAAGAATGCAGCACTATAGTTTGAAAAAGACAGATGCACCCCTATGTTTATCAAAGCACTATTTACAATAGCCAAGAAATGGAAGCAACCTAAGTGGCCATCAGTAGATGAATGGATAAAGAAGATATGGTACATATACACAATGGAATATTATTCAGCCATAAGAAGAAAACAAATCCTACCATTTGCAACAACATGGATGGAGCTAGAGGGTATTATGCTCAGTGAAATAAGCCAAGCAGAGAAAGACAAGTACCAAATGATTTCACTCATCTGTGGAGTATAAGAACAAAGGAGAAACTGAAGGAACAAAACAGCAGCAGAATCACAGAACCCAACAAGGGACTAACAATTACCAAAGGGAAAGAGACTGGGGAGAATGGGAGGGTAGGAAGGGATAAGGGCAGTGAAGTAGAAAGGGGGTATTATGATTAGCATGTATAATGTGGGGGTGGGGGAAAGGGGAGGGCTGTGCAACACAGAGAAGACAAGTAGTGGTTTTACAACATTTTGCTATGCTGATGGACAGTGATTATAATGGGCTTTGTTGGGGGGACTTGGTGTAGGGGAGAGCCTAGTAAACATAATATTCTTCATTTAATTGTAGATTAATGACAACAAAAAAGGGGGGGATTACTCCCTGATAGGATAAAATTAACTGCAATTCGATAGATGCATGCTTTACATATCCTTAATTTTGATCTTTTAAAGGGTGTCGGTCGGATGATCAGCTATCGATGTACATTTTTCTGATAATATTTCTTTCTCTTTAAAAAAAGCAGTTCCTCTGTGGTGGTCTTCAATAGGTTCTTCACAATGGTATAAAGGTCATATCAAAGTGTGGGCAAAGGGTTTGTTTGTGTTTATACAGAGGATCAAAGCCTAATTTGGCTACACAGAAAATGAATTAAGTTACGATACGAAGAAGAACTTCCAACATCAACATCCTCTGGAAGAGTTATTCCAGAAGATGATCATCAAAAAACTTCAACAAAGATCCTGGTGCTGTTGCAGTTGTAGCTGCATTCATCCCACTGGTTCCTGGACTTGCCATTGGAATGAAGAAGGAGATATCTAAACCGACCTGTGCATACAGTAAAACAACAAATTTGAGTGGATCTATATTATTGGAACTCAACCAAGAATTAGGAGAAGTGCAAGTTGCAGTGCTCCAAAATTGTGCGACTATAGACTGCCTACTGTTAAAAGAACATATGGGATGTGAACAGTTCCCAGGAATGTGTTGTTTTAATTTGTCTGATTTTTCTCAAACTATTCAAATTCAGTTAGACAATATCCATCATATTATTGATAAGTTTGCACAAATGCCTAGGGTACCTAACTGGTTTCCTTGGTTTCACTGGATATGGCTGGTAATTATAGGTCTGCTTTTGTTATGTATCTGTATTCCTATTCTATTAATGTGTGTACGCAATTTAGTTAGTAGTTTGTTAAAACCTATACATGCTTATGTTACTCTACAAGAAGTTATGTCAAAGAAATAATCAATCTTCCCATGTTTTCTTCTGTCTGCTACTTCTATAGCTTTTCTTCCTTCCTAATTACAACCCTTTAGTAGAATTTGTGCCTCATATCGAAAATTACCGAGTATCTTAATTCTTCCAAGTGATAAAGATACCTCAAGACAAATGCTGGGCATAGAAGCCACAGGGCATAAATCTGCAAAGAGCTAAAAAGCTAACCTTTTCAAAGAATATTGCTTCTCTCTCACTTACCAACTTTACATTTCCCTGTATGGCCCCGGAAGATGACTGGTTAGCCAGAGACAGGTAAGATTCCTCAAGGGAGGAACAACCTAAGACAGGCACAGTTGCAGGGGGGTCATCAGGTGAGAAATTGGGGATCAACAGAGGTGAGGCTTAGAACCTCACCCCACCCCCTGTTTTGAGAGAAATCTTCTGCATCTGTGGATGTTTTGTTGCCCTTGTCTGCTTGGATTTTTACTTATTCTATAGGCACAGACCTGATCATCTACATTTGCCCTCTTACAGCACTAAATTATGTTTTCTACCCTTATCTTACATCTACCTACCACTTCAGCATTTTATTTAAAATAAATAAATAAATAAGCAAGAAATGTGGGATTCACATATAAATCAAGTATAAAAATCAAATGAATAACCATATCTGACTTGATCGTTTATAGTTCATGATGTGTGATCAAAACTGAAAGTTTCTGTAATATGACTGCCCTTGTACTGTTCACCATGTAAGAACTTATTCACTATGTAAGAACTTGTTCACCGTTGTAAGAACTTGTTCGTTATGCTTCAGAAGATTAGAGTCTGTTGAGAATTAGGCTTGGGGTTGATTAATGTTTGTGCATTGAGTCCCCTATACAGATTTTTTTTTTGTTAACAACTATTTGATCAATAAAAATGAGAGATGCCCTTTGCAAAAACATGGATCGAGCTAGAGGGTATTATGCTCAGTGAAATAAGCCAGGCGGAGAAAGACAAGTCCCAAATGATTTCAATCATATGTGGAGTATAAGAACAAAAAAAAAACTGAAGGAACAAAACAGCAGCAGAAGCACAGAACCCAAGAATGGATTAAGTTACCAAAGGGAAAGGGACTGGGGAGGATGGGTGGGAAGGGAGGGATGAGGGCAGGAAAAAGAAAGGGGGCCTTATGATGAACATGTATAGTGTGTGTGGGGGCACGGGAGGGCTGTGGAACACAGAGAAGACAAGTATTGATTTTACAGCATCTTACTGTGTTGATGGACATTGACTGTTAACGGGTATGTGGGGGGGGGACTTGGTGAAGGGGGGAGCCTAGTAAACATAATGTCCTTCATGTAATTGTAGATTAATGTTACCAAAATAAAATTTTTTAAAAAATGAGAGTTGCCCTCTCAAAAAAAAAGTATGACTTCAAGCAAATTTTTCTAATTTACTACATTGTGTTCTTGTTCCCTTCTTTTTTAGAATATGGTATTTCATCAACCACTAGAATTTTCTCCTACACTGATGTTCATATCTCAGTAGTTCAAAGGAAACTTCAGGAGTAAATGTTTTAAGATTCTACATTGCTTATATATCCAAAAATTATCTCTATATAGAAAACTAAAAGTAGAGGTAGTTTCTTTTTAAAGCAAAAATATATCCCAGAAGTGAATAAGAAAATAGAGTATAATTCCTGATTTTGAAAAGGAGGATTACTGTAATAGCAGGAAAGGTTTGAGGACTCTTATTCTTTCTTCTTTGAAAGAAATGTAAGGTATTAGAGGTTGGAGGATTGATGAGATAAACAAGTATTTCACATAACTACTCAGCCAATTACCTAAGAGTCCATGGATAATGCTGCTAGATAAATTAGTCCTACTTAGAGGAAATTTCTGTATACTCATATATCACAAAAATATTACAAAATGATGTTTGTTGGAACTAATTCCATGAATGACTCAATTACGTACTGCTTTCATTATATATTCTTAAACATAATTAAATTTGATTCAGGGAAGATGGTGGCAATGGCAGCTTAATTTTTGAATCTCCTTAAGTCCTACCTTACAAAGCAGACAGGCAGATGGTAAAGCAAACAGATGATCGATGCCTCCAACAAAATTAGGTGATAAAGCATGAATCCCATAATATTAGCAAGATGTGGACAGACTTGCAATAGTTATAAGACATGTCCAGCATCTGTGCCAGCAGAAGCATAAGGAAGAAACTATGTTTCCTACAGTCCTGAGAATCCTGAAATAGCCAACAGGAACTTGCTGGACATTTCAGAGGCTGTTTAGATGGCTGAACAGAGTGGGTTTTGCAAACTCTAGAAGTGAGTGAGTGAGTGAAAGCGCTCTTGAAGTTCCAAATAGACCAAAGTAGTCTGTGCCCCACGAACTCTCAAAACCACTGAGAAAGCCCAACACTGGGAATAAAATACTAGGAATAAAATCCAAATTGGGAACCATACATTAAACAGAGAAGAAGGAAATAGGAGACTCACATAAAAATTACACATGCAAAACAGAGCTAGGAGATCTCAGAAAGTAAAACACCATATTTTTTAACACTACATGAAAGAGTAGAAGAGTTGGCTATAGAATGTAAAGTTAGTTAGGTTATCTTAAACTCCCCCTTCTAAAAGTTTAAGAAAACTAATTTCATAGAAACATAAGCAAAGAAAAGGAGTGAAGTCAATCTCATCACAATGAGTGTTAATACAAGAAAATGGGGGAAAAAATGAACATCACCTGGGGAACTGAGGCAGTTTCTGAGGATTTGCCAAGTGACCTAGAGGGTATGTTGATTATGTAATAGACAGTGGGTTGGTGGACTTTTAAAACTGTACATTTAAAAACAATAAAATGTTAATCCATTCTTGGGGAGGATGGGTGGGAAGGGAGGGACAAGGGTGGGGAAAAAGAAAGGGGGCATGTATAGTGTGGGGGGGCATGGGGAGGGCTGTGCAACACAGAGAAGACAAGTAGTGATTTTACAGTATCTTACAATGCTGATGGACAGTGACTGTGAAGGGGTATGCGGGGGGGACTTGGTGAAGGGGGAAACCTAGTAAACATAATGTTCTTCATGTAATTATAGATTAATGATACCAAAATAAAAATAAATTAAATTTTAAAAATTGAAAAAAAAACAATAATGTTACATCTTTAGAGTGCTTTGCACTTCTACATAATCTGGTCCAGTGTTTGGAGTTAGTCATAAAGAAGATTAGGAATAGTCTCATCATTTTGTAACTAGGAAAACCGAGGTTCTTAGAGAGTGAGACTTTTAGGATTACATTGCTGAACTACCATAACAAAGGCATGCCATAAAGGCATCTTCAAGAAACACCTGAAAACTATAATATTTCAAAATGAGCTAAATACATCAAAAGTAAGACATGAAAGATTAACATATATCAGAAGAAACTCAGAAATGAGAAATTCAGGAGAAAATTAGAAATTAAAATTATTTTAGAAAAGAACACTAAGCTAAAATAGAATAGTAAAAAGTAGACATTAGAGACATAGAAGGAAAACTGAGAGAAATTTCTAAAGACAAAAGAAATTAAAATAGCAAGGAGATACCACTACACAACATTAGAATAATGAATATCCCCAATACTGACAACATCAAATGCTGGTGAGGATATGGAGCAACAGGAACTCTCACTCATTGCTAGTAAGAATGCAAAATCATATAACTACTTTAGCTAACAGTTTATTGAAGAACTAAATATATTTTTACCATATGATCCAGCAGTTATATACCTTAGTATTTAGCTAAATTAGTTAAAAACTTATGTCCACACAAAACCCTGCATATGTATGTTTACATCAGTTTTATTCATTATGGTTAAACTTGGGTGCAACCTATGAATCAGTAGGCAAGTGGATAAATTATATGGTACATCCATACAATGGAATATTATTTAGCACTAAAAAGAAATTAGCAATCTAGCCAAGAAAAGGCATGGAGGAATCTTAAATGCATATTACTAAGTAACATAAACTAATCTGAAAGGGCTATATATAGTATGACTCCAACTATATAACATTCTGGGAAAGGCAAAACCATGCAACCAATAAAAATATCAGTGGTTTCCAGGGGCTACACAGAGGAATTGGTAAATATGCAGAGCACAAAGGATTTTTAGGGCAGTGAAACTATTTTATATAATACAATGGTAGATTCATGTCATTATACATTTGTCAATACCTATACAATGTACAATACTGGAGTGACCCCTAACATTAATTAAGGACTTTGGGTGATAATGATGTGTCAAAGTAGGTTCATTGATTTTTACAAATGTACCACTCTGGTATGGGATATGGATGATGAGCGAGGTTGTGTGGGGGAGGGAGTGGGAGTTATAAGGAAACTCTCTAGTTTTGGCTCAGTTTTGCTGTGAACCTAAAACTTTTTAAAAAAATGAACTCTATTAAAAAAGACATGAAATAGGGAGAGAAAACCCAACATACATAAATATGAGAGCCCAAAGAGGAAAATCAAACTGAGAGAAAACAGATGCAAAAATAAAAAATGTGATTTGAAACTTAGGTAAAAATTTGAAACTATATATTAAAACCAAATACTGAAACAAGTAGTGTACCTAAAAAAATAATAATAAATTACCAAAACCAGGAAAAATTATAGTAAAATTCATGGAATTTAAGCAAAAACTCTATGTATGCAGGCAAAATGACCACATTACTTCTAAAGAAATCATATTTTTAACATATTTTCCAACAGCAATGCCTAAAACCAATGGAAAATAAATATATTTAATCTATCAAGAAAAGCAACTACAAGCTAAGGGTTTTATATTCAATCAAACTAACGTGTAAATACAACAACCACATCAAATTAACATTTAACACACAAAAACTCAGGTAATATATTTCTCATGATTTTCCAAAAGAATCTACCAGAGAACAAGTTTCAGATATCCAAAATAAGCAGAGAAACACTGACATAAAGATGACTAATGAGCATTAAAATATATCCTTACTTGTAGAGCTAGGATTCAATGGTGATTAAAAGTGTGTGATATAGAAAAATGGTGGTGTGAGAGGTGAGACAGAGGCTTCCTCCTAAAACTGCATATAATACAAAAATATAATACAAGTAACTCTGAAAGAGCAACAGGAAAGAGGACTGCACCAGACTGCGTACACCTGGAGAAAAGAGCAGACCTCAAGGACAAGGAAATGTACCAAAGCAGTGGCCCAGCAGGACCCAAGCCCCTCCCCCAACCCAGCTATCCAGTGAGAGGAAGAGACACTGAGCAGGGAGGGAGTGGAAGGCCTGGGACTGCTGAACACCTAGCTCGGGAGATCTGCTCTGGGAGCACAAACCTACATTTCATGGTGCTTTCTTCATACTCTTGTGATTACGGGGTTGAAAAAGTGGGACAGACAGAGTTCCTGGGTAGACGGGGATTCCACCTGCTTGTAGAAAGCAGGGATCCATATCTGGCTGCTCTGGGACAAAAGCTTATACCTGTGTGCTCGGCCCACTGGGTCAGGCAGTGGAGGCAGGCATAGCAGCCAGGAAGCAGGACTCTTTCCTCTCCCCAGGCACCAATATAAGTCCCCTGTGACCTCCAACATTGCTTGAGGGGCTGAGCAGCTCCAGAGAGAAGAGCTTCTGGACACTAGAGGGCGCCATATAAAAATATGAAATGCCAAAGAAACCTGGTCCAAAGTAAAATTATTGATACAACTTCCAAGAAAGATTTAAATGACATGGACCTTGTGAATCTTCCTGGAAGTGAGTTCAAAATAAAAATGATTAACATGCTAATGGAGGTACAGAAAGATATCCAAGAACTCAGAAATGAATTCTGGTCAGAGATCCAATCATTGAAGAGCACAATGGAGGGTATTAAAAGCAGGTTGGATACAGTGGAGGAGACAATAAATGAAATAGAAACTAGAGAAGAGGAATACAAAGAAGGTGAGGCACAGAGAGAAAAAAGGATCTCTAAGAATGAAAGAATATTGAGAGAACCGTATGACCAATCCAAATGGAACAATATGTGCATTATAGGGATACCAGAAGAAGAAGAGAGAGAGAAATGGATAGAAAGTGTCTTTGAGCAGGTAACTGCTGAAAACTTCACCAATCTTGGGAAGGAGGTAGTCTCTCAGGCCATGGAAGGGCACAGATCTCCCAACACAATGAACCCAAGGAGGACAACACCAAGACATATAGTAATTAAAATGGCAAAGATCAAGGATAAAGACAGACTATTAAAAGCAGCCAGAGAGAGAAATAAGATTACATACAAAGGAAAGCCCATCAGGCTAACATCACACTTCTCAGCAGAAACCTTACAGGCCAGAAGGGAGTGGCATGATGTATTTAATGCCATGAAGTAGAAGGGCATTGAACCAAGACTACTTTATCCAGCAAGATTATCATTTAAATTTGTAGGCGGGATTAAACAATTTCCAGATAAGCAAAAGCTGAGATAATTTGCCTCCCACAAACCATCTTTACAGTATATTTTGGAGGGACTGCTGTAGATGAAGTGTTCTTAAGATTTAATAGCTGTCACCAGAGGTAATAAAACCACAGTAAAGAAAGTAGAACAACTAATTACTAAGGAAATGCAAAATTAAATTAACTATGCCCAGAGTCAGTCAAGGGATAAACAAACAGTACAGAATATGATACCTAATATATAAAGAATGGAGGAGGAAGAAAAAGTAGGAGAAAAAGAAAAGTAGCTTTAAATCGTGTTTGAAATAGCATATTAAGTGAGTTAAGTTAGACTCTTAGATAGTAAGGAAGTTAATCTTGAACCTTTGGTAACTAAGAATCTAAAGTCTGTGATGGTAATAAGTACATACTTATTGATAATCACCCTAAATGTAAATGGAATGAATGCACCAATCACAAGACATAAAGTCAATGAATGGATAAAAAAAACAAGACCCATCTATGTGCTGCCTACCAGAGACTGACTTTAAACCCAAACACATACACAGACTAAAAGTGAAGGGATGGAAAAAGATACTTCATGCAACTAATAGAAAGAAAAAAGCAGGAGTTGCAGTACTTGTATCAGACAAAATAGACTTCAAAACAAAGAAAGTAATAAGAGAAAAAGAAGGACATTACACAATGATAAAGGGGTCAATCCAACAAGAAGATGTAATCATATAATTTATAAAGATATAATCATTATAAATATCTGTGCTCCCAACAAAGGGCACCTTCACATGTGAAACAAATACTAACAGAATTAAATGGGGAAATAGAATGCAATGCATACATTCTAGGAGACTTCAACACTCCACTCACTCTGAAGGACAGATGAACCAGACAGAAAATAAGTAAGGACAGAGAGGCACTGAACAACACATTAGAACAGATGGACCTAACAGACATCTACAGAACTCTACACCCAAATGCAGCAGAACACGCATTTTTCTCAAGTGCACATGGAACATTATCTAGAATAGATCATATACTAGGCCACAAAAAGAGCTTCAGTAAATTCAGAAAGATTGAAATTGTACCAACCAGTTTATCAGACCACAAAGGTATGAAACTAGAAATAAATTATGCAAAGAAAATGAAAAATCCCACAAACACATGTAGGCTTCACAACATGCTCCCAAATAACCAATGGATCAATGACCAAATAAAAACAGAGATCAAGCAATATATGGAGACAAATGACAACAACAATTCAACTGCAAAATCTGTGGGATGCAGCCAAGGCCGTGTTTACAGGAAAGTATATTGCAATACAGGCCTACCTCAGGAAAGAAGAACAATCCCATATAAGCAGTCTAAACTCACAATTAATGAAAATAGAAAAAGAAGGACAAGTGAGGCTGAAAGTCAGTAGAGGGAGGGACATAATAAAGATTAGAGCAGAAATAAATAAAATCAAGAAGAATAAAACAATAGAATCAATGAAAGTAAGAGCTGGTTCTTTGAGAAAATAAACAAAATAGATAAACCCCTAGCCAGACTTTTCAAGAAAAAAAGGGAGTCCACACACATAAACAGAATCAGAAATGAGAAAGGAAAAACCACTATGGATACCACAGAAATACAAAGAATTATTAGAGAATACTGTGAAAAATTATATGTTAACAAACTGGATAACCTAGAAGAAATGGACAACTTTCTAGAAAAATACAACCTTCCGAGGATGACCAAGGAAGAAACAGAAAATCTGAACAGACCAATAACCAGCAATGAAATTGAACTGTTAATCAGAAAACTACCTAAGAACAAAACCCTTGGACCAGATGGCTTCACTGCTGAATTTTATCAAACATTTAGTGAAGACCTAATACCCATCCTCCTTAAAGTTTTCCAAAAAGGTAAAGGTGGGAATACTTCCAAACTCATTCTATGAGGCCAGCAACACTTTAATACCCAAACCAGGCAAAGACACCACAAAAAAAGAAAATTACAGACCAATGTCCCTGATGAATGTAGATGTAAAAATACTCAATAAAATATTAGCAAACCGAATTCAAAAATATATCAAAAGGATCATACACCATGACCAAGTGAGATTCATCCCAGGGATGCAAGGATGGTACAACATTCGAAAATCCATCAACATCATCCACCACATCAACAAAAAGAAGGACAAAAACCACATGATCATCTCCATAGATGCTGAAAAAGCATTTGACAAAATTCAACATCCATTCATGATAAAAACTCTCAGCAAAATGGATATAGAGGACAAGTATCTCAACATAATTAAGGCCATATATGATAAACCCATAGCCAACATCATACTGAACAGTGAGAAGCTGAAAGCTTTTCCTCTGAGATGGGGAACAAGACAGGGATGCCCACTCTCCCCACTGTTATTTAACATAGTACTGGAGGTCCTAGCCACGGCAATCAGACAACACAAAGAAATAAAAGGCATCCATATTGTCAAGGAAGAAGTTAAACTGCCCCTGTTTGCAGATGACACGATATTGTACATAAATTACCCTAAATAATCCACTCCAAAACTATTAGATCTAATATCTGAATTCAGCAAAGTTGCAGGATACAAAATTAACACACAGAAATCTCTGGTATTCTTATACACTAACAATAAACTAGCAGAGAGAGAAATCGGGAAAACAATTCCATTCACAATTTCATCAAAAAGAATTAAATACCTAGGAATAAAACTAACCAAGGAAGTGAAAGACTGATACCCTGAAAACTACAAGACACTCTTAAGAGATATTAAAAAAGATACCAATAAATGGAAAATCATCCTGTGCTCATGGATAAGAAGAATTAATATTGTCAAAATGGCCATCCTGCCAGAGCAATCTATAAATTCAATGCATTCCTACTAAAATACCAAAAGCATTCTTCAACGAACTAGAGAAAATCGTCCTAAAATACATATGGAACCACAAAAGACCTCGAATAGCCAAAGCAATCCTGAGAAGGAAGAATAAAGTTGGGAGCATTATGCTCCCCAACTTCAAGCTCTACTACAGAGCCACAGAAATCAAGACAATTTGGTACTGGCACAAGAATAGACCCATAGACCAATGGAACAGACTAGAGATCCCAGATATAAACCCAACAATATATGGTCAATTAATATATGATAAAGGAGCCATAGACATACAATGGGGAAATGACAGCCTCTTCAACAGCTGGTGTTGGCAAAACTGGACAGCTACATGCAAGAGAATGAAACTGGATTATTGTTTAACCCCATACACAAAAGTAAACTCAAAATGGATTAAAGACTTGAAACCATGAAACTCTTAGAAGACAACATAGCAAACATCTCCTGAATATAAGCATGAGCAACTTCTACCTGAACCCATCTCCTCAACAAAGGGGGAAAAAAGCATAAATGAACTCATGGGACTATATCAAACTCAAAAAGCTTTTGTATGCAAAGGACATCTTAAACAAAAAGGCTTCCTACTTTATGGGAGAATATATTTGTAAATGATATATCTGACAAGGGGTTAACATCCAAAATATACAAAGAACTTACACACCTCAACACTCAAAAAGCAAGTAACTCGATTAACAAATGGGCTGAGGATATGAAGAGACAGTTCTCCAAAGAAGAAATTCAGATGGACAACAGACACATGAAAAGATGCTCATCATCACTAATTATCAGGGAAATGCAAATTAAAACAACAATGAGATATCACCTCACACCAGTAAGAATGGCCAGCATGGAAAAGACTAAGAACAACAAATGCTGATGAGGATGTGGAGAAAGGGGAATTCTCCTACACTGCTGGTTGGAATGTAAGCTAGTTCAACCATTGTGGAAAGGAATATGGAGGTTCCTCAAAAAAACTAAACATAGAAATACCATTTGACCCGGGAATCCCACTCCTTGGAATATACCCAAAGTATATAACTTCTCAGATTCAAAAAGATATATGCACCCCTATGTTTATCACAGCACTTTTTACAATAACCAAGATATAGAAGCAACCTAAGTGTCCATCAGTAGATGAATGGATAAAGAAGAGGTGGTACATATACACAATGGAATACTATTTGGCAGTAAGAAAGAAATAGATTCTACCATTTGCAACCACATGGATGGAGCTGCAGGACATTATGCTCATTAAAATAAGCCAGGTGGAGAAAGACAAATGCCAAATGATTTCCCTCATTTGTGGAGTATAGCAATGAAGCAAAACTGAAGGAACATAATGGCAGCAGACTCAGAGACTCCAAGAAGGGACTAGTGGTTACCACAGGGGAGGGGTGGGGAGGGGGGTAGGGAGGGAGGGAGAAGGGGACTGAGGGGTATTATGTTTAGTACACATGGTGTGGGGATCACGGGGAGAACAGTGTAGCACAGAGAAGGCACATAGTGGATCTGTGGCATCTTACTACACTGATGGACAGTGACTGCATTGGGGTATGGGTGGGGACTTAACAATCTGGGTAAATGTCATAACCACATTGTTTTCCATGTGAAACCTTCATAAGAGTGTATATCAATCATACCTTAATAAAAATAAGCAAAAAAAAGTGTGTGATACAGTGTTTTAATGGCAAAGTTCTCACAAAGATCATGCAAATATTTTCTTTAATGAAGATACTGAAGAATATATAAATAAAGATATGTTAACTTTTCATATTGGTGATAGTACTTTTAGTATGTAGTACTCAGCCTGTTGTGTAAGTAATGTGGAGTAAAGTAATTAATAATTACATGATATTCTAATACAATCATACCTTCTCCTTGAGAATCACAAGTCCTGGTATGGAACAAAGAAGATTCAGATGTAAGATAGAAGCTATTAAACAGAAATGCTATAGTCACAAATTTGATTTCAAAGTTTCATTTCTCAATATAAATTATTTGTATATGTTTTTGAGATTTTTTTGCCTGACTCTGTCCCCTGGAAAGACCTACAAACAATGACCATACCAGTAACAGTGAGTACTCAGCATTGAGGTTATGGACTTGAAAACACATTTCCTGCTAAAAAATACCAAGAACTTTTGGGAAATGTGTGATTATAGGTTTGGGACAGGAAACATACAAGATGAGCTGGAACATATTATCCTATCAGAGAGCAAAGAATCTATGGAAGACTATTAGGGGCATATACAAATGACTCAGGCCACCATAGCTAAAGTGGGCCAATCTGAGTTTTAATAAGAATTATAACTATGGATTGAAAAACACATTTAAACCCATAAATTCAAAGTAAAAAATTTGTTAAAAGGAGTACCCAAATTGACCAGCCTTATAATATAGAACTCATTACTTTGAAAACTGATTATCTATTGAGAAAGTACATTTATCCTGTCTTTCCAATTCTAGCTACATCTAGGAATAACCAAGTAGTAGGTAAGGGTTGATTTCTTCTTATGGAAGGTTTCAGTTCATAGAAGAAGAAGGAATGATAGAATTAGAAACTTACTTTGTAATTTTAATCTTAATGAATGACCAGATCTGAGCAATGTGTAACAGTGACTGCTAAAATCAACAGTGAAGAACATACACCACCTATGATATAATCTTACAAAAAAGCTTTTATATCTAATTAAGCTTCTACTTCCAGATACCAATATACAGGAAACAAAAAGATCATAGGAACATGCTCAACCACATGTTGGGGATACAGTTAGCATAATGCAGACTGGGGAAACTCTACAGATCAAAAGACATCAGTTTCTTCAAAAAATAAATTGCAAGGATGGAAGGAAACCCTGTACATTAAATAAACCATAAAGGGACTATCCTATACTATACTGTATTATACTGTAATATGAAACACTAAATATAAAGGAAGATAGGGAGGGAGGGAACCAAGGTTGTATACTTTGATGATAAAACAGTAAAGAAAAGCAAAGAAGTGATCATTTTAAAAGTCAGTAGAGTAGTTACTTTTAGAAGAAAAAGCAGGGGCTGTGAATGGATAAGGAAATTGTGATTTAGAGGTGCAGGAGGCTTCTAAAATTACAGATGAAATTCTATGTCTTGACATGGGTGATTTACAAAGGAATTCACTAAATTATACATGGCTTTTATGCAATTCATTTTATTTTACAACATAGAGTTTTCTTTATTTAAGTAAAAACTCTTTAAAAATACTTTATCTTTTAGACCTATCTTTTATTTATTAATCTGAATTTATGAGAATGCTTTTAAATGAGAACTCACCTTTCTGGAGTTACCATTCTATTGGAAAACTGTATTTACAGTCTTATCCACGGTTACAACAGAGCAGTGCATAAAGCAGGAACTTAGGAAGGAGTTATAAGACAAAGTAAAATGTGTCCCCGATAGAATAAGAAATCCAGAAGTTTGAGAGCAAACAAGATATCCATTGAAAGATAACCAAATCAAAATAACTTTGATTTTAGGGCTAAAGAGAACATGGTGTTTTTCTCCATGTAACTGGAAATGTCCATAGAACAGAGGTCGGAGGTTGAGCCGCCAGAATCATCAATAGAGCCCAAGAATGAGCAATGTCTTCCAAAGGAGCTGTAAAAGGTATAATTTTTATTTTTGAAATGAAGAGTAGCTTTACACTAGACACAGAGATTTAACAGACTAGCTTTGATTACAAGGAAGCTACCTCTAAAGATTAGAGACCTCTTTCTCAGGCAAATACATAAGAGAGTAGAGCATGAGTAGGTTTACACTTATCTCAGGAGGTCTGTGAATCTACATGTTAGTAATCAATTCTTGGAGGCTGCAAATGTTCTATATTCAAATCTAAGTAGTTGTTTTTATATTTAATAAAATTCAAATAAATTTTAAAACACTGAACTCAGTTTTTCCTCACATTTAGATTTTTATGTATGCTTTCCATTCAATAAGTGGATTTTCCCCAACTTTTAACATAATTGACAGTAGATTTTTATTCTTGCTCACTCTCTTGTGTGCTCAACTTTGGTGCTGTTTTACTTTCATGATCCATTTACAAGTAAATTGCAGACTTCACCTCTTCACTCCTAAATGCTTTAGCCTTATCTCTTAAGATTAAAATTCTGGAGGGGCGGAGCCAACATGGCGGCGTGAGTAG
The DNA here is from genome assembly GCF_030020395.1 of Manis pentadactyla. NCBI lineage: Eukaryota > Metazoa > Chordata > Mammalia > Pholidota > Manidae > Manis > Manis pentadactyla. Next base: position 9,555,311 of record NC_080035.1, read on the forward strand.
GATAGTGGGAATCTCCTCCCAAAAACATATATACTTTTGAAAATACAACAAACACAACTAGCCCTAAAAGAGAGACCAGAAGACGCAGGACAGTGGCCAGACTGCAGCTACACCAGCGAGAACCCAGCGACTGGTGAAAGGGGTAAGATACAAGCCCCGGCCCTGCGGGACCCGAGCGCCCCTCCCCCCAGCTCCCGGCGGGAGAACAATAGGCAGAGCGGGAGGGAGACGGAGCCCAGGACTGCCGAACACCCAGCCCCCGCAATCCGGGCCAGAGCACAGACACAGTATATGCCCAGGGGGCCCTGGATACTGGGAGAACAGGGAGTAAGACCTCAGAGCGGGTGCTGAAGCTGATGCCCCTGTGACAAAGAAAAGCGGGGGCTTTTTGAAAGTCTTAAAGGGACAGGGACTTAACAGCTTGACGGAAACAACCCAGGTCACAGTACAGCAGCTGGAAATTACAGGGAAAACCGGGTGCACTAACCCCCTGGGCAACAGCTCTGAGACCCCTCACGGAGGCAAACAGTCAAGCAGCCCCCCCATCCATTACCCCACCGGGCGCTGCGAAAGCAGAGAAGCAGCCTGAGACAAATTCCGCCCACAGAAAGGGAAATTTCTCCCTTCCGGCCGGGCAAGACACAAAGACCCACTCTACACGCAATTACCCAACACAAGCCACTAGGGGTCGCAGTTGCCCCAGTAAAGAAAGGCCAGTAGCAAGTGAAAATTTTGGCCCTCCCAGCTGACAGTCAATAGCACCTGTCAACATGAAAAGGCAAAAAAATATGATTCAGACAAGACTAACCCAGACAGCTTCGGCATCTGCTACATCTTCCCCTGAGAAGGAATCTGGGGAGATAGATTTAGCCAGTCTTCCTGAAAAAGAATTCAAAACAAAAGTCATAACCATGCTGATGGACTTGCAGAGAAATATGCAAGAACTAAGGAAGGAGAATTCAGAAATAAAACAAGCTCTGGAAGGACTTCAAAACAGAATGGACGAGATGCAAGAGACCATTAATGGACTAGAAAACAGAGAACAGGAACGCAGAGAAGCTGATGCAGAGAGAGATAAAAGGATCTCCAGGAATGAAAGAATTTTAAGAGAGCTGAGTGATCAATATAAAAGAAATAATATAAGAATCATAGGCATTCCAGAAGAAGTAGAGAGAGAAAAGGGGATAGAAAATGTCTTTGAAGAAATAATTGCTGAAAATTTCCCCAAACTAGGGGAAGAAATGGCCTCTCAGACCACAGAGGTACACAGAACTCCCATGACAAGGGATCCAAGGAGGGCAACACCAAGACACATAATAATTAAAATGGCAAAGATCAAAGACAAGGACAAAGTATTACAAGCAGCCAGAGAGAAAAAAAAGGTTACCTACAAAGGAAAACCCATCAGGCTATCATCAGACTTCTCAACAGAAACCCTACAGGCCAGAAGAGAATGGCATGATATACTTAATGCAATGAAACAGAAGGGCCTCGAACCAAGACTACTGTATCCAGCACGAATATCATTTAAATATGAAGGAGGGATTAAACAATTCCCAGACAAGCAAAAGTTGAGGGAATTTGCCTCCCACAAACCACCTCTACAGGGCATCCTACAGGGACTGCTCTAGATGGGAGCACTCCTAAAAAGAGCACACAACAAAACACCCAACATATGAAGAATGGAGGAGGAGGAATAAGAAGGGAGAGAAATAAAGAATCATCAGATTGTGTTTATAATAGCTCAACAAACGAGTTAAGTTAGACAGTAAGACAGTAAAGAAGCTAACCCTAAACCTTTGGTAACCACAAACTTAAAGCCTGCAATGGCAATAAATTCATACCTTTCAATAATCACCCTAAATGAAAATGGACTGAATGCACCAATCAAAAGACACAGAGTAATAGAATGGATAAAAAAGCAAGATCCATCCATATGCTGCTTACAAGAGACTCACCTCAAACCCAAAGACGCGCACAGACTTAAAGTCAAGGGATGGAAAAAGATATTTCAAGCAAACAACAGAGAGAAGAAAGCAGGTGTTGCAATTCTGGTATCAGACAAAACAGACTTCAAAATAAAGAAAGTAACAAAAGACAAAGAAGGACATTACATAATGATAAAGGGCTCAGTCCATCAAGAGGATATAACCATTATAAATATATATGCACCCAATACAGGAGCACCAACATACCTGAAACAAATATTAACAGAACTAAAGGAGGAAATAGAATGCAATGCATTCATTCTAGGAGACTTCAACACACCACTCACTCCAAAGGACAGATCCACCAGACAGAAAATAAGTAAGGACACAGAGGCACTGAACAACACACTAGAACAGATGGACCTAATAGACATCTACAGAACTCTACATCCAAAAGCAACAGGATACACGTTCTTCTCAAGTGCACATGGAACATTCTCCAGAATAGACCACATACTAGGACACAAAAAGAGCCTCAGTAAATTCCAAAAGATTGAAATCCTACCAACCAACTTTTCAGACCACAAAGGCATTAAACTAGAAATAAACTGTTCAAAGAAAGCAAAAAGGCTCACAAACACATGGAGGCTAAACAACACGCTCCTAAATAATCAATGGATCAATGACCAAATCAAAATGGAGATCCAGCAATATATGGAAACAAATGACAACAACAACACTAAGCCCCAACTTCTGTGGGACGCAGCAAAAGCAGTCTTAAGAGGAAAGTATATAGCACTCCAAGCATATTTAAAAAAGGAAGAGCAATCCCAAATGAACGGTCTAATGTCACAACTATCAAAATTGGAAAAAGAAGAACAAATGAGGCCTAAGGTCAGCAGAAGGAGGGACATAATAAAGATCAGAGAAGAAATAAATAAAATTGAGAAGAATAAAACAATAGCAAAAATCAATGAAACCAAGAGCTGGTTCTTCGAGAAAATAAACAAAATAGATAAGCCTCTAGCCAGACTTATTAAGAGGAAAAGAGAGTCAACACAAATCAACAGTATCAGAAATGAGAAAGGAAAAATCACAACAGATCCCGCAGAAATACAAAGAATTATTAGAGACTACTATGAAAACCTATATGCTAACAAGCTGGGAAACCTAGGAGAAATGGACAACTTCCTAGAAAAATACAACCTTCCAAGACTGACCCAAAAAGAAACAGAAAATCTAAACAGACCAATTACCAGCAACGAAATTGAAGCGGTAATCAAAAAACTACCAAAGAACAAAACCCCCGGGCCAGATGGATTTACCTCGGAATTTTATCAGACATACAGGGAAGACATAATAACCATTCTCCTTAAAGTTTTCCAAGAAATAGAAGAGGAGGGGATACTCCCAAACTCATTCTATGAAGCTAACATCACCCTAATACCAAAACCAGGCAAAGACACCACCAAAAAAGAAAACTATAGACCAATATCCCTGATGAACATAGACGCAAAAATACTCAACAAAATTTTAGCAAACCGAATTCAAAAATACATCAAAACCATCGTACACCATGACCAAGTGGGATTCATCCCAGGGATGCAAGGATGGCACAACATTCGAAAGTCCATCAATATCATCCACCACATCAACAAAAAGAAAGACAAAAACCACATGATCATCTCCATAGATGCTGAAAAAGCATTTGACAAAGTTCAACATCCATTCATGATAAAAACTCTCAGCAAAATGGGAATAGAAGGCAAGTACCTCAACATAATAAAGGCCATCTATGAAAAACCCACAGCCAACATTATATTGAATAGCGAGAAGCTGAAAGCATTTCCGCTGAGATCGGGAACTAGACAGGGATGCCCACTCTCCCCACTGTTATTTAACATTGTACTAGAGGTCCTAGCCACGGCAATCAGACAAAACAAAAAAATACAAGGAATCCAGATTGGCAAAGAAGAAGTCAAACTGTCACTATTTGCAGATGACATGATACTGTACATAAAAAACCCTAAAGACTCCACCCCAGAACTACTAGAACTGATATCGGAATACAGCAAAGTTGCAGGATACAAAATCAACACACAGAAATCTGTGGCTTTCCTATATACCAACAATGAACCAACAGAAAGAGAAATCAGGAAAACAACTCCATTCACAATTGCATCAAAAAAAATAAAATACCTAGGAATAAACCTAACCAAAGAAGTGAAAGACTTATATTCTGAAAACTACAAGTCACTCTTAAAAGAAATTAAAGGGGACACTAACAGATGGAAACGCATCCCATGCTCATGGCTAGGAAGAATTAATATCGTCAAAATGGCCATCCTGCCCAAAGCAATATACAGATTTGATGCAATCCCTATGAAACTACCAGCAACATTCTTCAATGAACTGGATCAAATAATTCAAAAATTCATATGGAACCACCAAAGACCCCGAATAGCCAAAGCAATCCTGAGAAAGAAGAATAAAGTAGGGGGGATCTCACTCCCCAACTTCAAGCTCTATTATAAAGCCATAGTAATCAAGACAATTTGGTACTGGCACAAGAACAGAGCCACAGACCAATGGAACAGACTAGAGAATCCTGACATTAACTCAGACATATATGGTCAATTAATATTTGATAAAGGAGCCATGGACATACAATGGCGAAATGACAGTCTCTTCAACAGATGGTGCTGGCAAAACTGGACAGCTACATGTAGGAGAATGAAACTGGACCATCGTCTAACCCCATATACAAAAGTAAACTCAAAATGGATCAAAGACCTGAATGTAAGTCATGAAACCATTAAACTCTTGGAAGAAAACATAGGCACAAACCTCTTAGACATAAACATGAGTGACCTCTTCTTGAACATATCTCCCCGGGCAAGGAAAACAACAGCAAAAATGAACAAGTGGGACTATATTAAGCTGAAAAGCTTCTGTACAGCAAAAGACACCATCAATAGAACAAAAAGAAACCCTACAGTATGGGAGAATATCTTTGAAAATGACACATCCGATAAAGGCTTGACGTCCAGAATATATAAAGAGCTCACACGCCTCAACAAACAAAAAACAAATAACCCAATTAAAAAATGGGCAAAGGAACTGAACAGACGGTTCTCCAAAAAAGAAATACAGATGGCCAACAGACACATGAAAAGATGCTCCACATCGCTAATTATCAGAGAAATGCAAATTAAAACTACAATGAGGTATCACCTCACACCAGTAAGGATGGCTGCCATCCAAAAGACAAACAACAACAAATGTTGGCGAGGCTGTGGAGAAAGGGGAACCCTCCTACACTGCTGGTGGGAATGTAAACTTGTTCAACCATTGTGGAAAGCAGTATGGAGGTACATCAAAATGCTCAAAACAGACTTACCATTTGACCCAGGAATTGCACTCCTAGGAATTTACCCTAAGAATGCAGCAATCAAGTATGAGAAAGATCAGTGCACCCCTATGTTTATCGCAGCACTATTTACAATAGCCAAGAATTGGAAGCAACCTAAATGTCCATCGATAGATGAATGGATAAAGAAGATGTGGTACATATACACAATGGAATACTACTCAGCCATAAGAAAAGGGCAAATCCAACCATTTGCAGCAACATGGATGGAGCTGGAGGGTATTTTGCTCAGTGAAACAAGCCAAGCAGAGAAAGAGAAATACCAAATGATTTCACTCATCTGTGGAATATAAGAACAAAGGAAAAACTGAAGGAACAAAACAGCAGCAGAATCACAGAACTCAAGAATGGACTAACAGGTACCAAAGGGAAAGGGACTGGGGAGGATGGGTGGGTAGGGAGGGATAAGGGGGGGAGAAGTAGGGGGGTATTAAGATTAGCATCCATAGCGGGGTGGGAGAAAGGGGAGGGCTGTACAACACAGAGAAGACAAGTAGTGATTCTACAACAGGTTGCTACGCTGATGGACAGTGACTGTAAAGGAGTATATAGGGGGGAACTGGTATAGGGGAGAGCCTAGTAAACAAAGTATTCGTAAGTATTCGTCATGTAAGTGTAGATTAATGATTTTAAAAAAAAATGCAGTTCCTATGTGGTGACCTCTAATGAGTTCTACACAATGATATAAAGGACATATAAAAGTGTAGGCAAAGGGTCTGTTTGTGTTTATACAGAGGATCAAAGCCTAATTTGGCTACCCCGAAAATGAACTAAGATACGATATGAAAGAGAACTTCCAACATCAGCACTCTCTGGAAGACTCATGCCAGAAGATGATCATCAAAAAACCCCAACAAAGATCCACGCATTGCTACAGCTGTAGATGCACTCATCCCACCAGCTCCTGGACTTGCCATGGGAATGAGGAAGGAGATATCTAAGCTGGCCTGTGCATACAGTAAAACAACAAATTTGACTGGATCTATACTGTTGGAACTCAACCAAGAATTATGAGAAGTGCAAATTGTAGCGCTCCAAAATCTTACAACTACAGACTATTTACTGTTAAAAGAACGTATGGGATGTGAACAGTGCCCAGGAATGGGTTGTTTTAATTTGTCTGATTTTTCTCAAACTATTCAAATTCAGTTAGATAATAACCATCATATCATTGATAAGTTTTCACAAATGCCTAGGGTGCCTAACTGGTTTTCTTGGTTTCACTGGAGATGGCTGGTAATTACAGGTATGCTTTGATTATGTAACTAGACTCCTATTATGTTAATGTGTGTGCGCAATTTAAGTAGTAGCTTAAAACCTATACATGCTGAAGTTACTCTACAAGAAGATATGTCAAAGAAATAATCAATCTTCCCATGTTTTCTCCCGCCTGCTACTTCTATAGCTTTTCTTCTTCCTTCCTAATTACAACGAATTCTTAAATAGAATTCGTGCCTCATATCAAATTTACCGAGTATCATAACTCCTCCAAGTGGTAAAGATACCTCAAGACAAATGCTGGGCATAGAAGCCACAGGGCATAAATATGCAAAGAAATAAAAAGCTAACCATTTCAAACAATAAGGCTTCTCTCTCACTTACCAACTTAACATTTCCCTGTATGGCCCCGGAAGATGACTGGTTAGCCAGAGACGGGTAAGATTCCTCAAGGGAGGAACAACCTAAGACAGGCACAGTCGCAGGGGGGTCATCAGGTGAGAAATTGGGGATCAACAGAGGTGAGGCTTAGAACCTCACCCCCCCTGTTCTGAGAGAAATCTTCTGCATATGTGGATGTTTTATTGCCCTTGTCTAGCTTGGATTAACACATAGTCTACAGGCACACACCTGATCATCTACATTTGCTCTCTTACAACACTAAACTCTGTTTTCTACCTTTATGTTGTATCTACCTACCACTTCAGCATCTTATTAAAAATAATAAAGAGAGAAATGTGGTATCCACATATAAATAAAGTATAAAAATCAAATGTGTATTCATATTTGAACTGACTGTTTATAGTTCATAATGCATGAGCAAAACCAAAAGTTTCTGTGATGACTGCCCTTGTACTGTTCACCATGTAACTTATTCACTATGTAAGAATTTGTTCTCCATGTAAGAACTTGTTCGTTATGCTTCAGAAGATTGGAGACTGACGAAAATTAGGCTTGGGGTGGATTAATGATTGTGCATTGAGCATTGACTCCCCTATACAGAATTTTATTGTTGTTAACAACCATTTGATCAATAAATATGAGAGATGCCCTAACAACAACAACCAAGAAAAAGTACACACTTCCAATTGTAAAATAAATAAGCAACCGGGATGTAATGTATAGCATAAGGAATATAGTCAAAATATTGTAACAACTTGGTATGGTGATAGCTGGTACTTAGAATTATCATGTATATAAATGTTGAATCACTGTGTTGTACACCTGAAACTAATGTAATGTAATACTGTGTGTCAGCTACCCTTCAATAAAAAATAATTATCTAAAAAAAAAAGATTAAAATTCTGGACATTATCCTATACAACCATAAAAAGACTCATATCTATTGAAATTAACACTAATTTAACAATAATAAAAAGAAGGAGAAGGAGAAGGAAGAGACAATATACAAATTTCAGCAATTCCTAAAAATGTTTTAAAAATTTGAAATATTTTCTCACCCAGAATCTAAAAAAGATTCAGGTTATAAATTTGGTTGTTTTTATCTTTAGTCCCTTTCAATATAGAATTACCTCCTTGCCTGTTTTTTGGTTTTTGCGACATTGACTTTTTATTTGCCAGAGGCCAGGTCAATGGTCTTATAGAATAGTCTATATAATTGTCTGACTGATGCTTCATTAATATTCAGTTTTTATATATACATATATGTGGGGGGGGATAATATTTTTTGCAAAAATGTTACAGAGGTGCAATTATATACTTCTTATTTCACTAAGAAGTATATTGTGCCCATTTCCCCACTATTGGAGATGCTAAGTTTGGTCACTTGGTTAAGATGATCACAAGCAGATGTCTCACTGCAAAGATTCATGTTTACTTTGTAAATAGTAAGTTATCTAATCCTCAACAAAATATTAACATACCTAATTCAACAGCACATTAAAAGAATCATTCATCATGATCAAGTAGGATTTATCCAAGGGATACAAGGTTGGCTCAACATACACAAATCAATAAATGTGAAACATCACATTAATAGAATAAAAGATAAAAATCATATGATTATCTCAACAGATGAAGAAAAAGCATTTGACAAAATAGAACATTTTTCATAATAAGAAGGATGAAAAAGTGGGTTTTGAAGAAAAGTTCCTCAGCATAATAAAGATCATATACCACAAGCCCACAGCTAACATTATACTCAGTGGTGAAAAGTTAAAATCCTTTCTTCAAAGACCAGGAACAAGACAGGGATGCCTACTTTTGCCACTTGTATTCAACACAGTACTGGACGTACTAGCCAGATGAACTAGACAAGAAAAATAAAAGGTATTCATGCACAAAAGGAAGTAGTAAAACTAACTGTTTCCAATTAATCTTATATACATGAACTTATATAGAGGGAACCCTAAAGATTCTGTTAGAACTAATCTTTGTTAGAACTTTTAGAACTAATAAATGAATTAAATAAAATTTCACTATGCAAAAACAACATACAGAAACTACTTGTATTTCTATACACTAACAGAACTATGTGAAAGAAATCAAGAAATTAATCACATTTATAACAGCATCAAAATCAGTAAAATACTTAGGAATAAATTTAACCAAAGAGGTAAATGATCTGTACAAAGAAAACTATAAGGCATTGATGAAAGAGATTTTAGACAACACAAATAAATGATCTGATATCCTGTGTTCTTGGATTAGAAGAATTATATTGTAAAAGTGCGTACTACCAAAAGTGAACCCAGATTCAGTCCAATCTCAATTGAAATCCCAACAGCATTCTCCATAGAAATAGAAAAAAACTATCCTAAAATTTGTTTGGAGCCACAAAAAATCCCTGAAAATTCAAAGCAATACTGAGAAAGAAAAACTAAGCTGGAGGCACCACATATACCTGACTTCAAGCCATACTACATTTTTGTCTACAGTGACAAAAAACAATATAGTACTGTCATAAAAATAGGCACAGAGGCCTGTGGATTATAATAGAGCCCCCAGTCATAAACCTACACATAGGGACAACTGATTTTTGATAAGGGTGCCAAGAACACACAACAAGGGAAAGGACAGTCTCTTCAATAAATGGTGTTGGGAAAACTAGATATCCATATGTAAGGAATTAATCTAGACCCTTATGCAACCCATAAAAATTAACAGGAAACAGATCTGACACTTAAATATAAGACCTTAAACTGTAAAAGTGCTAAAAAACATAGGGGAAAAGATCTTTGAGATTGACCTTTGCAAGGATTTCTTGGACAACACACCAAAAGTACAGGCAACAAAACCAGAGTGTCTGTACAGCAAAAGAAACAATGTTGAAAAGGCAACCTACAGAATGGGAGAGAATATTCACAAATCATATCTGATAAAGGGTTAATATCCAAAATATAAAAAGAGCTCACACAAATCAATAACAAAAAAAAACACAAATAATCCAATTTTAAAAGTGGGCAAAGGACCTGAATAAACAATTTCCCAAAGACATTTAGTCCAATAGGTATATGAAAAGATGCTCAACATCACTAATCAGGGAAATATAAATCAAAACCAGACTGAGACATCACCTCACACCTGTTAAGATGGTTATTATCAAAAACACAGAAAAAATGTTTGCAAGGGTATGGAGACAAAGGAATCTTTCCATTTGTGACAACATGGATGGCCGTTGAGGGAATTATGCTAAGTGAAAGAAGTCAAACAAGGAAAAACAGATATATTGTACATATGGAATATAAAAATTGCTGAATTCATGAAAACAGTGAAATAGTGGTTACCAGGGGCTGGAGGTTGAAGGAATTAGGGAGATGCTTAAGAGTACAAATTTAAAACTAGTAAATAATATTCCACTGTGTATATGTACCACATCTTCTTTATCCATTCATCTAGAAGCTCTGAATATCTAACACACAGCATAGAGAATACAGTCAACAATACAATACTATAAACCTCATAGTTGCTAAGAGACTAGATCTTAACTGTTCTCACCACAGAAAAGAAATAATAGGTGACCTGAGAGAGGTATTAGTTAATGCTATTATGGTAACATTCCGATATGTAAATGTATCAAACCAACAAGTTGCACACCTTAAACCCACACAATGTTACACATATCTCAATTATTTTAGTAATTCAAAACAAAAAATATTAAGTTATTTAAGGAGAAGTAATTAAAAAAACAGTAAGAATTTCCTGTTGACAACAACCTTTGCTCATCAATTTTAACATCTACAGATGTTATTCTGCTGGAGATGCCAAGATAGTGATTTTCTAATTTTATTATTCTTTCTGAATCATTGACACAGAGTAAATTTTTTGTATTTTCTCAGTCAATAGATACAAGAACTACTGTCATGTAAGAACGCAAATCTTCACTGAGGTTAGAAGCCACATTATCTGGCAGACACTAGACATTTGGCTGGAGATTGTGTAAATGTCCCTGTTTCCCCACACTGTTTGCTGCACCAGCACACAGAACAACTGTTTCTCATCTCAGAGCTCTGTTGATTGACAACACTGCTGTCTAAATTATTTACAAAGATTTTCTTATTAGATTTAATAAGGATAAACATAATTTAAAAAAACTAGAACCTCGTTATTCCTAACACCTAGTATTAGGATTATAGAAAGCTGCAAGAAATAACTGAAAGCAGACTTTATCCAGACCATGAAAACACTAAGACTGTACAACCCTAGCTTCGTACATGTTGAGAGCAATGGAATTTTAATATTTGCTGCTTAATTTATCTTCATTTTCCTTAATTTCTTATCTGTTTAATGCAAAGACAACATGGGGCCATGTTGTTAAACTTTTGTGCAAGACATGTTACTCTATAATTTGTGACTCCCTGGGCTTTTCTTGAAAATTAGCCAGAAACTGCTACAGGTGCAGAATGTGGTAGCTTGGAAACTGCATTCAAATAAAAAAGACACCAATTTCATTAAGTGAGAACATGGTATGTAGATCCTACAATAGCCTCAGATGTAAGGGTCTGACTGACTTATATTCTGTGCCAAACCAAGATTTGGCTCAGAGTTACATTACTGATCCTCTGATGTTAACAAAGCATCAGTTCAAATTGGAGTTCCATTTCTTAGAAATGTCTCCACAGAGGTGTTTAACAACTTTTCTGTTGTAATTTTTCTTAAGATTTCAAGATTTACTAAATTATTGAATATGCCTGCACAAACAGTGAAAGTCTCTCTTTTCTGATCTGGGTTTTTTTTTTTTCTTCAAGGGAGAGAGATGGTAGGTATTTAAAATACAGCAGTTAGCAGAGATTTTCTTTATCTACACTTTATTTTTGTAATTTTATTTGAAATGTAATTGATATATGATATTATGTTGGTTTTAGATGAACATGTAACTAAACAAATATATACATTACTAACTGCTCACCATGATAAGTATAAGTACCACCTGTCACCAAAGATATTACAATATATTAGCCATATTCCCTACACTGTACTTTCATTCCTGTGATTAATTTTATTCAAACTTTGAAGTTTGTATCTCTTTATCCCCTTCACCTATTTCACCCATCCCCACCCCCATGGTAACCAACAGTCTGTTCTCTGTGTTTGAGTCTACTTCTGTTCTAATTGTTCATTTGTTTTTTTCAGGCTCCACCAATAAGTGAAACTATATGGTACTTATCCTTTCCTGACTAATTTACTAGCATAATACCCTCTAGGTCCATCCATCATGTCACAAATGGCAAGATTTTATTCTTTTTAATGAATGAGTAATATTCCATTTTGTGTAAGTACCACATCTCCTTTCCACTCATCTTTTGATGGATATTTTGGTTGCTTCCATATGTTGGCTACTGTAAATAATGCTGCAATAAAATAGGGATGCTTATATCTTTTTGATTTAGTGATTTTGTTTTCTTTGTGCTGATTCCCCAAAGTAGAATGATTGGGTCATATAGTATTTCTACTTTTAGTTTGAGAACCTCCATACTTCCTTCCCTAGTGGCTGCACCAGTTTATAGTTCCACCAACAGTGAAGGAAGGTTCCATTTTCTCCACTCTCACCAACATTTGTTATGACTAATATCAACAATATAAGAAATTCTAGCTGATGTGAGGTGATAATTTCATTGTAGTTTTGATTTGGATTTCCCTGATTATTACTGATGTGTAGCATCTTTTCACATTTCTGTTGGCCATCTGTATGTCTTCTTTGGACAAATGTCTATTAAGGTCCTCTGCACATTTTTCAATCAGATTATTTGGTATTGAGTTGTGTGAGTTTTATATATGTATATTGGATATTAACCCCTTATCAGATGTATCATTTGCAAATATATTCTTTTATTCAGTAGGTTTCCTTTTTGTTTTGTTGATGATTTCTATTGCTATGTAGAAACTTTTAAATCAAAACAGTATGGCACTGGCACAAAAACAGACACAGATAAATGGAACAGAACAAAGAACCCAGAAACAAACCCACACCAACATTGTCAATTAACACATGACAAAGGAGACAAGAATATACAATGAGCAAAAGTCTCCTCAATAAGAGGCATGGGGAAAACTGGACAGTCACATGGAAAAACATGAAACCAGATCTCTGTCTCACACCACACACAGAAATAAACCCAAAATGGAACATAGACCTAAATATCAGACCTGAAGCTACAAAACTTCCAGAAGAAACCACAGGCTATAAACTCCACTTTCTATTTTCATCTAAATCAAGTCTCTGTCAAATAGGATAAGTTAAGATCTGTTTAGCAATATTTGTAGAGGACACTATTAATATTTTCTTTTGCCCTGACACGTAATCTTATGGAGACTGTGGCAGCTGCCTTTTAGACTTCACAGAGTCCTCAATGGCAGGTAGAGGGCTTAAAATTCAAGTGACCACCGGGAACTGAACTGCTGCAGTGGAAAGGGGCAGGTCAGGCAGGGTGGACATACAGATGGAAGAGGGAAGGGCTTAGAGCAGGCATATCAAAGGACAGAAGGAACTAGAGGGAAGAATCAAAGCAGTAAATGGACAAAGAAAGAGAAGTGATGTGAATGAAGGGAAAGGTTTTAGAGGAGCCCTTTGAGAAACTCTTATGTTTCCCAAAGAGGTCATTTGTCCTTGGGAAAATCATGCCAACAAGTAAGGAAGTAGACAAAGTCGGCAGAGCATATAGTCAGCAATGTTTCAAGAAGCTGGTTTTCAGTCCACTGACTGGAGCTCCAGTACTGTTCTTTGTATTATTTTGTAATACTTTTTATTGATATATAGTTGATATTATATTAGTTTCAAGTATACAACATAGTGATTTGACAGTTATATACATTATTAAATGCTCTCTCCCCACTTAGTATAGTTACTGTCAACACAGCGAGATGTTACAGAACCAATGACTATATTCTCTATACTGTATGTTCAATCCTGAGACTAATTTATATATATAGTACTTTGATTGTTTTATTTTTGTGTATCTTTCAGCTTTTCCTGAAATTAAGCTTATTCTGTGTATTAGTTTCTTAGGGCTGCCTTAACTAATTGCCACTAACTTGGTGGCTGAAAACAAGAAAAATTTATTCCCTCACAGCTCTGGAGGCCAGAAGTCTGAAGTCAAGGGCCCTGGCAGGGCTGAGTGCTCCCTCCCTCCAAAGCTCTACTGGGGAGTCCTTGCAGCCTCTGATGACAGAGTCTTCCAGCCTCTGATGACAGCAGGAATTCCTTAGCTTGTGACAGTATGTCTTCGTATGGCCCTCTCCTCCTCTTGTTTCTCTTCTGTGTGTTTTGCATAAGGACAACTAATCATTGGCAAAAGGTCCAACTTGGGTAATACAGGATGATCTCATCTTGAGATCTTTAATTTAATTACATCTGCAAAAACCTTTTTTCCAAATAGGGTCACATTCACAGGTTTCCAGGATTAGTATGTGGTCATACATTTTGGAGCCCCTGTTCAACACACTACATTCCTTTTTCCCCATTTGCTTTATTTTCTAGGATTATGTTGCCATTAAAATAAAATATCCATAGATCTTTCAAATATGTGGCTAATTTATATTTTGATTGAGATTTTGTTGCCTCTTCATCCCCTTCACCTGTTTCACCCACCCACTCCAATCCCTCCCTCATGGCAACAACCAGTCATTTTTCACTGTCTATTGCTGTTTTGTTCATTTTGTTTTGTTTTGTTTTTAGATTCCACATGTAAGTGAAACCATATGGTATTTGTCTTTCCTGCCTGGCTTAACAATCAGAGATTGCAGCCAATAGGCCATACCAGCTTCATGGAGTATTCTGTGACTACTTATTTTCATTGTTGTTTCAAATTTGAAGAGTAGTAATGAGTAAATAAATATTTGCTTATTAGGAAACACTACTTTATAGGAATTATGAAAAGAAGGTAATAATTAAAAATAACCAAAGAAACAAAGAAGGACACCACATAATGATAAAGGGGTCAATTAAACAAGAAGATAGAACCATTATAAATATCTATGCTCAGAAACAAAGGAGCACCCACATAGGTGAAACAAATACTAACAGAATTAAAAGGGGAAATAGAATGCAAGGCATTCATTCTAGGAGACTACAACACCCACTAACTCTGAAGGATGGATCAACCAGACAGAAGATAAATAAGGAGACAGAGGCACTGAAAAACACAATAAAATAGATGGACCTAACAGACATCTACAGAACTTTACACCCAAAAGCAACAGAATATACATTCTTCTCAAGTGCACATGGAGCATTTTCAAGAATAGATCATATAGTAGGCCACAAAAAGAGCCTCAGTAAATACAAAAATATTGAAATTGTACCAAACAGTTTCTCAGATCACAAAGCTATGAAACTAGAAATAATTAAGCGAAGAAAATGAAAAATCACACAAACACATGGAGTCTTCAAAACATGTTCCTAAATAACCAATGGATCAATGACCAAATAAAAACAGAGATCAAGCAATATATGGAGACAAATGACAACAATAATTCAACACTGCAAAATCTGTGGGATGCAGCCAAGGCCGTGCTTAAAGGAAAGTATATTGCAATACAGGCCTACCTCAGGAAAGAAGAACAATCCCATATGAACAGTCTAAACTCACAATTAATGAAACTAGAAAAAGAACAACAAATGAGGCCCAAAGTCAGCAGAAGGACGGACATAATAAGGATTAGAGCAGAAATAAATAAAATTGAGAAGAATAAAACAATAGAAAGAATCAATGAGAGCAAGAGCTGGTTCTTTGAGAAAATAAACAAAATAGATAGACCATTAGCCAGACTTATCAAGAAAAAAAGAGAGTCTACACACATAAAGAGAATCCTAAATGAGAAAAGAAAAATCACTACAGACACCACAGAAATATAAAGAATTATTAGAGAATACTATGAAAAATTATATGCTAACAAACTGGATAACCTAGAAGAAATGGACAACTTTCTAGAAAAATACAACCTTCCAAGGCTGACCAAGGAAGAAACAGAAAATCAGAATAGTCCAATTCCCAGCAATGAAATTGCACTGGTAATAAAAAACCTACCTAAGAAGAAAACTCCTGGACCAGATGGCTTCACCGCTGAATTTTATCAAACATTTAGTGAAGACCTAATATCCATTCTCCTTAAAGTTTTACAAAAAAAATAGGAGGGAATATTTCCAAACTCATTCTCTGAGGCTAGCATCACTCTAATACCAAAACCAGGTAAAGACATAACAAAAAAAGAAAATTACAGACCAATATCCCTGATGAACATAGATGCAAAAATACTCAACAAAAGATAAGCAAACTGATTTCAAAAATACATCAAAATATCACCCATCATGATCAAGCAGGAGTTATGCCAGGGATGCAAGGATGGTACAACATTCGAAAACCCATCAACATCATCCACCACATCAACAAAAAGAAGGACAAAAACCACATGATCATCTCCATAGATGCTGAAAAAGCATTTGACAAAATTCAACATCCATTCATGATAAAAACTCTCAACAACATAACAAAGGCCATATATGATAAACCCACAGCCAACATTATACTTAACAGTGAGAAGCTGAAAGCTTTTTCCTTAAGATTGGGAACAAGACAGGGATGCCCACTCTCCCCACTTTTATTCAGCATAGTACTGGAGGTCCTAGCCATGGCAATCAGACAACACAAAGAAATAAAAGGCATTCAGATTGGCAAGGAAGAAGTTACACTGTCCCTGTTTGCAGATGACATGATATTGTACATAAAAAAACCCTAAAGAATCCACTCCAAAACTACTAGATCTAATATCTGAATTCAGCAAAGTTGCAGGATACAAAATTAATACACAGAAATCTGTGGCATTCTTATACAATACCAATCAACTAGCAGAGAGAGAAATCAGGAAAACAATTCCATTCACAACTGCATCAAAAAGAATAAAATACCTAGGAATAAACCTAACCAAGGAAGTGAAAGACCTATACTCTGAAAACTACAAGACACTCATGAGAGAAATAAAAGAAGATACCAATAAATGGAAACACATCCCATGCTCATGGTAGGAAGAATTAATATTGTCAAAATGGCCATCCTGCCTAAAGCAATCTATAAATTCAATGCAATTCCTATTAAAATACCAAAAGCATTCTTCAACGAACTAGAGAAAATCGCCCTAAAATTCATATGGAACCACAAAAGATCCCGAATAGCCAAAGCAATCCTAAGAAGGAAGAATAAAGCAGGATGAATTATGCTCCCCAACTTCAAGCTCTACCACAAAGCCACAGTAATCAAGACAATTTGGTACTGGCACAAGAACAGACCCATAGACCAATGGAACAGACAAGAGAGCCCTGATATTAACCCAACCCATATGGTCAATTAATATATGATAAAGGAGCCATGGACATACAATGGGAAATCGACAGCCTCTTCAACAGCTGCTGTTGGCAAAAACTGAACAGCTACATGTAAGAGAATGAAACTGGATTATTGTTTAACCCCATACAAAAAAGTAAACTCAAAATGGATTAAAGACTTGAAACCATGAAACTCTTAGAAAACAACATAGCAAACATCTCCTGAATATAAGCATGAGCAACTTCTTCCTGAACCCATCTCCTCAACAAAGGGGGAAAAAAGCATAAATGAACTCATGGGACTATATCAAACTCAAAAAGTTTTTGTACACAAAGGACATCTTCAACAAAAAGGCATCCTACTGTATGGGAGAATATATTTGCAAATGGCATATCCGACAGGGGGTTAACATCCAAAATACATAAAGAACTTACACACCTCAACACCCAAAAAGCAAATAACCCAATTAACAAATGGGCTGAGGATATGAAGAGACAGTTCTCCAAAGAAGAAATTCAGATGGCCAACAGACACATGAAAAGATGCTCCACATCACTAGTCATCAGGGAAATGCAAATTAAAACCACAGTGAGATATCACCTCACACCAGTAAGAATGGCCAGCATGGAAAAGACTAAGAACAACAAATGCTGGTGAGGATGCAGAGAAAGTGGAATCCTCCTACACTGCTGGTGGGAATGTAAGCTAGTTCTGTCATTGTGGAAAACAATATGGAGGTTCCTCAAAAAACTAAACATAGAAATACCATTTGACCCGGGAATCCCACTCCTTGGAATATACCCAAAGAATATAACTTCTCAGATTCAAAAAGACATATGCACCCCTATGTTTATCTCAGCACTTTTTCCAGTAGCCAAGATATGGAAGCAACCTAAGTGTCCATCACTAGATGAATGGATAAAGAAGAGGTGGTTCATATACACAATGGAATACTATTCGGCCATAAGAAGGAAACTAATCCTACAATTTGCAACAACATGGATGGAGCTGGAGGACATTATGCTCAGTGAAATAAGCCAGGTGGAGAAAGACAAATGCCAAATGATTTCCCTCATTTGTGGAGTATAACAATGAAGTAAAACTGAAGGAACAAAATGGCAGCAGACTCAGAGACTCCAAGAATAAACTAGTGGTTACCAAAAGGGAGGAGTGTGTGAGGGCGGGTGGGGAGGGAGGGGTATTATGTTTAGTACACATGGTGTGGGGGATCACGGGGAGAACAGTGTAGCACAGAGAAGGCACACAGTGGATCTCTGGTAACTTGCTGCACTGATGGACAGTGCCTGCATTGGGGTATGGGTGGGGACTTGATAATATGAGTAAATGTAGTAACCACATTGTTTTTTCATGTGAAACCTTTATAAGAGTGTATATCAATCATACCTTAATTAAAATTTTTTTTAAATAATAATAAAAAAAAAACCAATAATCATTGGATGAAATTTAGGAATGGTTAAAATCTGGAAATAGACCCTGAAGAAAGTTCAACTTCTAAAACAGAAAATACTTTGCACTTTTTTCAGATAATCAAAATAAATACTCTGTCCTAATAATATACTATACATTTCAAAGCAGATTACCAAATATGTTTTGAACAATTCTTCCACATAAAAGTTTAACTGTTGACTAATAAGTTCACAAAATACACAGAAGTTTGCTTTGTTGAAAGCATTTTTTCTCCAAGTCTAGTGCCATTCATTCCGGAGTCTCTACCTAATGCTCAGCTTGGATCAAAATTCTTCCCTGGGGCTACATATCAGAATTACCTGGGAAGATTGTTTTGAAAGGGAGGGGGCAGAGGGAAAGAAGAAGAAGAAGAAAAAAAAACATGCTTGAGCACACCCCCAGAAACTCCGCTTTACTGGATATTTACTGGAGTAAGACATGTTCACATTTTAAAAGCTCCCCCAAGTGATCTGAAATGTACTGCAATTTAAAACCTTTCAGTAGAAAGAGTAGATAGAGATGGGTTCAAGCAATTCTGGCTTTACTAGTTATGCAGTACTGAGCAAGATAAAAATCTCTGAAGATTCCTTCATTTGTATGTAACCAGGCCACATAGGCATGAAAATATAATCAAGTGTCATCTTATTTCACATTTTACTATTCTTATAATTGTTTCAATTCTACAAATATGCACATATTTAATGTTTTCTCTTCCAAAAAGCTGTTGCTAAAGTCACAGTAAATCTTATAATGAATAATATCCTAGGATGAGGAAGTGCAGTTGGATGCAATGGCAATGCCCCAAAAGCTGGCACTGCCCTGGCAGTACCTTCCCAACCACATGCTTCTCTCCACTGTGCCGCAGCGCCAGCTGGGAAGGGCCTTAAAGCCCTAAGAAAACTGAGTCTGAAAAGTCAAGTCAGGTAATTCGAGTCCCCAGAAGTATAAATTTCTGCAGGAGTGATAGATATCTAAATTCAGATAATCAAAACCAATTTATTTTGTGCCACCTCAGAATATAAATTCAACCCAAAAAAGAGATGTAACCTAGAATTGGTCCTAACACAAACTTTGTCTCAAATTTATGTTCTTATACAAGTCTGCCTCTCTTCACATCACTTTCAAAAGACATACATCTTGCTTCCTTAATTGTCTCATTCAAGACACCCTTAGAGTAGGTGACTATCCTTCATGTGTTTGGGACCATCACACATCACTGCTGTTCATCTCATTTTATTGAGGAAGAAGACCTTTCTAACAGTAAAATTGGAATATCTTGAGTAGGTTTCTCTACCACAATATACTCATTAGAGTTTGTTGAACTGTGCCGTCATAGTATGCTTGGTATTTCTAACAAGAATTTTAAACTCTCCTACTTCTTTCCCTTTCTGTTTACTTTGCATAAATATTAGTGAATGAAGGACAGAATATCACAAAGTATAGGGTAGGTAGATGATTCCACAGTATATTATTTTTTATTCTAAAATGTATCTCCTTCTTATATACATGAGAGCTTTTGGTATTGCAAATAAAAATCAGTAGTCCTGGCTCTAGCTCTCACCAGCTATTTAATTATTGATTGAATGTCTTTTTGTTGAATTGTCTTTTTGTAAGATAGTAAGCTACCTAAACACTAAGATTTTGTCTTGTCATTGCTATATGCCAAGTGCTTATCACAATGCTAGACACATAATAGGAAATCAATAATTTCTATTGAATGAATGAAAAAATTAATAAGCAATGCCAAATCTCTGTGAGGTTCCCAGGGGCCCATGTTCTGGCCAAAGACAGGGCTCTATCTGTGATCATGAGAGCGGCTGTCACCAGTGTGTACATTTCTCATTTGGCCATGTGAGGTGTCATTTCTGGTATGGCTTTTGACAGCAAATATAAGGGATTTTTCCATCATACCAACCAATCCCAATTCTCCTGTACCAACTGTGTGTGCCTAACAATTCAATTCTGACACAAACCCCTGGAATTAGTTAGGACACTATACGTTAAGGGCTCAGTCCTACCAGACTACTCCCACTTCAGACACCAGTTGCAAATGGGTTGCCCAAGTGGATCACATTTCTGCCCAGCTATTTAAAAATTCATGGGTTCTTCAGGTATGATAAGTCACATAACAACTCACCGGACTGAGGAAGGCTTTACTGTTCTTACTCTCGCCAGTATGTTGTAAAGGATGCACCTTAAGAACAGGCAGAGTGAAGAAATTTCATGCCCTCTCTGGGTGTGCCACCCTCCCAGCATTTCCATGTGTTCACTAATCTGGAAGCCTCCCAAACTCTGTCTTTATGGTTTTGTTCATGGATATTCTATAATGTAGGCATGGCTGATTACATCATTGACCATTGGTCATTGAAATCTATCTCCAGTCTCTCTCCCTTCTCCAGAGGTTGAGAGATGGGATTAAAAGTACCAAACTTCTAATCAACGTGGGGTCTTTCTGGCAACCAGTCTCCATCCTGAAGCTATCTGGAGGGGCCACCAAGAGTAGCCTGCTTAGCATAAACTCAGGCATAACTGACAGGAGCTCCTAACACCCCATCACTCCAGAATTCCCAAGGGTTGTAGGAGCTCTATGCCAGGAACCAGAACAAAGACCAAATTTTTTTTATTATGTCACACCATTGTTGTTGCTTCTTATCTTCATTTTGCCTATGGTTATACTGAAGGGGGAAATATAACCCCATCCAGGTTTAAATCAACTGTTAAGCTACAACATAAAACAGTCTTAGACTCCAGGGTGCCAACATGGTCCCAGACTATTCACAGTTCTTTAGTGTGGCTCATTAAAACCCTAGTATAGGTCCACCCCAGGACCTAGTACCTACTGCCTAGTGGAAATTTGTCAGAAAGATAATCAAAGACGTCTTACATCATGTTCCATATTTCTTCCTTCAAATTTCCATTGGGTATCCCAAAACCAAATTTATGTATCCTGAACTCAGTCTGCCTTACAACAAGCTCTTTGTATCCGGGCCTATCCTTCCCTTTGGTTGAAGCAGCCTAGGAGGAAGTCCTACAAGAGAACATTTTTAAGTGGCTAAAACCTATAATGTGCCTTCTATGCACACTATGTACTGTACCTAGTGTTTTACTATACTAACTCAATCTTTCGAGATACACACTGTTTTTCCCCCATTTTCCTGATAAGGAAACTGAAGCACAAGGAAGTTAAGTAACTTAGTGACTCTAAAGTAATACAGGCAGTAAGTAGGGAAGCCAAGATTCTAGCCTTGGAAGTTTGGCTCCAGAATCCAGGCTTCTGACCACTATGCTAGTAGTGGGCTTTAATGCAAATAAAACCCACATATTTACAACCATGTAAGTGTTTGTAAAGATTAAGTGATATATATGAAAATATTAAACTATTCAGTTTATAAGAAATGTTGGTTTCCTAACTTCCTCTCTCCTAATATTCCTTCCTGCCTCCACTTCTCCTCTTTCCTTTTCTTCTCATTATCAGCTCCTCAAAGAGGAGATTATGGCAAAACCCACTGCTTTTCAATAAGACTTGCTGAAAGCGGTGTTAAAGGAGGATCATCAGACCTTTCCATGAGAACTCCAGGATACAGCCTCATATCAGCTCCCACTCGATGTGAGATCCCCTAGAGATGCCTATTTTGAACAAAAGCAACCAGACTTCATTCTGGAATATAAGGTTGCAACTTGCAGCCATTCTGACAGATCTCTTCTTTAAGTCAAGACAATATAACTCTGCCAATTCTCCTTGGTTCGTGAATCCCATCCACTCCTAGAAAACTGTTGTCATGGGAGGGAAAATGGAGTCATTGGGATAACAATCAGGTGTAAGAGGCAATCACTCAAATTCTCATATTCGTTTGTTTCCACACTTGCAGATTGGCTGACTGTCTTTGGTCAAAATGTGTTTCTAATTGGAGCCTGGGGACAAATGTGAAAGATAATGCTTCTATTTAACCAGGACTCATATTAGGACATTTTTTATGGTAAACAGTAAATCCTGTGCAGATGTGCCCACATAAATTTGTTAGAAAAGTCAATCTTGTACTATTAAGGCATTATCTCTGCTTGTCATCCTCTTGACTGGCACTTGCAGAGACAGTGCCACCCTCAAGTATGCTTATAATATCCAGCTCAGATAATGAACCAATTAGCTGTCCCATCCTTACCCTATCAAAAATCAACATTGAAAAAAGATGTAAGTAACTAAATCTCAGCCAAGAACCAAGTAGTTCTAAAGAACAAAAGCAAAGTAATGATTGGCAGGAAGAATATGAGTACAACTTAGCCTATAATTCAGAAAGCAAACCCTTAGCACTTTAATGCCTAGTAGAGTGTGTTGCAACAGATCCGGACATCAGTGTTTAAATTAATCACAATGAAATAACTGATAACCTTTGAGAGTTAGCATCCTTGCTATATTTCCACGATGACATGATGAAGGAAACTTTACATTTCCTATTGTCATTCCACATCCCTACTGAACGTCTTTCAGTAAGTATTGCACTCATTATCCAAAACAGAGATTAGTAAACTCTAGTCTGCACACCAGACACCTGTTTTTATAAATAAAGTCATATTGGAACATAGACATAAACATTTTGGTGCTAAAACAGCAGAATTGAGTAGTTGCAAGAGAAATCATATGACCTACTAGCCGAAAATACTTCCTGTCTGACACTTTAGAGAAAAAAAATCTGCCAACCTTTAAATTCTAGGCAGAAGTTTCTGGCTCTAGGAAAGATGAGTAGACATATCTCTCTTTCATTTGATTCAGTTATAAGATCTGGACACAATGCACAAGGACACTATTGGATGACTCTGAAAGGCTGTGGCAGGTAGAATGGGGTTAAAGACTGCAAGGTACCAAGTACCATGAAACCAGTGATGAGATTTCTCCCACCTACAGTTGTAATTTGTCCCCACATGTGATCAAAACTGCAGAAGTCCATGGTAGAACAGGACCACTACAGCCCCATATTTCTGGCCAAAGCACTAAAAAGGAGCTCCCCAAGAAGCCGGAAGGTACTATGGAGGCTGTAGTGTTAGAGAAGCCTGAAAGTGACCTTGCAAAGTTGTTTATTAACTCCTTGGCTAACACCTAATCTGTGCGTGTGTGGATAAGATCTTAATCAGCATATAAAAGACTAAGAGGTGAACTAAAAGAGAGCAACACGCAAGAGTAGCCATTCTGCTGTATGCACATTTGTGCTAGATCCAAACAATACTGCAAATGTTTTGAAAACTGTGCTGAAGTTGGAAGCACAGCACACTGAAGACAGCTTTGAATTTGTATCCCGAACTTAATCAGGCTGTCAAAACAAAAATGTTAACATTCACCATTAGGTTTAACAAGGCCCAGAATCACAGAACTTAATACTCAATATATGTCAGATTTACTCTATAATTACTGAACATACAAAAAAACAGGAAGTTCTGCCTTCCTATGTGTTTTGCCAATGGGTTTCAGCCCTGGGCAAGTTCACTATGGATTCAATGTGACCAAAGAAATGACAGTAGAAGGTTCTTGGGGTGAAAGGGTTATACCCAACTTTATTTCCATGGTGGCAGGTCAGTCACTAAAATCCCATCCACTCAGAGCAAGTCTGCATGCAGCACGCCGGTCTCTGCCTCTGGGCCTCTCTCCTCAGCTCTGCCACCACTCCAGCCTCTGCTCTGCTCTCCAGTAGCTTTGTAGCCATGCCACCATGTCATGCAGAACACTGGGAGGATCTCTTTATATAGAGTCAATAGCAATGTATTGCCCACACATTTTAGTGAGCTATCCAACCAGGGTCAGGTGAGAATCCTGGCCACAGGAACCTTCACTTTATCCACACTAGTTCATGAGGAGTTTTATAATGGAGGGATCAGGCCTTCAGCAATTGAACCTTAATATCTCAAAAATTAAAACACTTAGACATTATTGTCTTTTAATGTGATGCAATAGGAAGCACATAGCATTTATCCTATGTAGAATTCTTGTCAAATATGTGAAGCCAAAATCAAATCAAGTATCTAAAGCTAAGATTAATTTATAGGAAATACAAGTAATAGAAGAACAAATTAAATGACACAAGGAAGCAACAAACTATTCTAAAATTGGAATCTTCTACAGGTTTGTGTTGACAAATCACTGTCCTGGTGCTGCAGCTAGTCAAAATTAAATGAAAAAAAAATTGGGATGGAGCCAATATACATGAAAAGAGTCTTAAGAAACAGAATTCAATGCAAAGGTCTTGTCTGGATACTGGCTTGAAAGAAATTAAGACATCTTTGCATCTTTGAAAAAAATGTTATTAGGTGACACTAATTTATATGTATGATAATAGCAACATAATTACAGTTAAAATGTCCACTTTTTTAGAGATGCACATTGAAGCATGAAGGCATAAAATGACATGTCTGATATTTGCATTCTCACAACTGAGAAAATATAGGTAAAGCAAATATGGAAAAATCCTGATTACTTATGTCTTGCCAATGGGTTTCAACCCCAGGCAAGTTCACTATGGATTCAATGAGACTGAGAAATGACAGTGTAACATTCTTGGGTGAAAGGGTTTATTACTCTGCTTGTTCTCCCATCAATAGGTCGAGCACTAGACTCATGTCTGCATCCAACAGTCTGCAGGTCTGTAATCCTCCTTTGTCTCTGCCTCCACCCAGAGCACTGGGCAGAGCTCTTTGTAGAGTAACTCAGTCAATAATAGCTTATTGCCTACAGGTGCAGAAGCAGCAGCCTAGCAGTAGGCCAGTTACATCATCAACTAGTTTAGGGTCAGGTGAGGATCCTGGCCATATGAACTTCAATTTTCCCCACACTTAAATCTTGATGTTGAGCATATAGAAATACTAGTCTCTACTTTTCTGCATTCTTAAAGTTCTTATATATTAAAAATTTATTAAGAGTTGCCACTGAAAGCAAAACAAAATGAACAAAACAATAGACATAGATACTGAGAATGTCTGGTGGTTACCATGGGGAAGGGGTTGGAATGGATGGGTGAAATATGTGAAGTGGATAGAGGTACAAAATCTCAATCATAATATAAATTAGTCACAGGGATGAAAATACAGCATAGGGAATAGAGTCAAGAGTTCAGTAACATCTTTCTATGTTGACAATAACTACACTAGCTGCACTGCACACTTAATAATGTATATAACTGTTAAAAAGAAGGAAAAAGTTGTCACTGATGATAAGGATATTTCAAATTTTGTCAGCTAAGTTACAAATGCATCTCAGATAAACAAACTAACAGAAGACTTGAGTGTATCTGCACCCTCAAATATGTAATTGTCTTTCCAAGGTGAATATTTTGAAGGGAGAAAACTCTTTTGAGTTATGTTCTAATGTATTTACTTCAAAATGCAGTCAGTTTTATTTGTAGTGTTATATGTCTTATTGTTTACTATTAGATAAAAATAATCAATTCTCTTAAAATGAAACATTATATCCTCCACTGATAATGGAAGAGAATGGCAGTGGAAGAGAAAGGATCACTGGCCCACATAACCGTTCCTCTCATCCAGAAATTTACCTTTTTTATGACAGCTACCTCATGGGGGAACACCATTCCTTGCTAATATTCTGATCTGGGTCAGAACATAAGACCATTTCCTTATATCCTCAAGCAAAATGAAGCAACAAACATTTTCACAAGATTTTAGTTAAAATTTGAAAATAAAAAAGTAAGCTGTAAGAGTAACATAACTAGATCAGAGATGCTCAACGAGTGGCCATTCAACCAGCAGCAGCAGTTTCACGAGGGAGTCTGTTAGAAATGCAAATTCATGGGCTGCACCCAAGATTTATGGAGTCAGTGTATCTGGGAATAGGACCCAGGAAACAACACTTTAAAAAGATTTCAGATGACTCTTGTGGGCAAAAGTTTAAGAATCACTGAACTTGCTAACTTCCATATTCTTATTCAATTGGTTTATGATAATCGTTCTCAAATTTGACAGCACATTTGAATTAGCTGGGGATTTTTTTAAAGTCCTAACACCCAGACCTTACAAACCAATTAAATCAGAAACTCTGGGAGTAGATGCCAAGCATCAGTAGCTTTTAAAATTCCTCAGAGGATTCCAACATGCAGTCAAACTTGAAAACCCTTAGTTCCACGTTTTCTGAGGGCTTTATGTTAAAGAACAAATCCATCTCTGACTGATGCCATCTGTGGGATTGATGGGATTAATACATAATTCAAGTAAGGTAGAAATCAAATGTATAAGCACACCATGACTTGATTGTTTTTCCCACACACTCTGTTGATGTGTGATCAAGGATGGAGTGATGAGAACCAAAGCAGTTCCCATGGCTCAGAGCCATCTTCACACAGTGTTGGTATCCTTGAGAAGCATCACGTCCTTGGGCTAGACTCAAGGCTGGATAATGATGTTTGAGTTCACTGTAAGTTCATTTATTCAATAAATATGAGAAATGCCTTCTCGGCTTTGCTCTTGAGCTGTTACGCCTTGAGGCCCCTAGCTGGTCCTTTCAGGTCTTCGACAACTCATCACGTCTCCTCCCTTGTCTGCGGCTTAGAGGCAGGGAGGGGACCGACACCATCCCAAACTATTAGCAGAAGGATACTACCGCCAGATGAACTTGTTGTGGGGAAAATTAAAGTTTCTGTGGCCAGGATCCTCACCTGACCCTAAACTACTTGATGATGTAATTGGCCTACTGCTAGGCTACTGCTCCCACACCCATGTGTAATAAGCTATTATTGACTGAGTCACTATATAATGAGTTCTGGCCAGTGTTCTGGGCAGAGGTAGAGATGAAGGAGGATAATACACCTGCAGACTGTTGGATACAGACATGATTCTAGTGCTCGACCTATAACCAGGAGAACAAGCAGGGTAATAAACTCTTTAACCCCAAGAACATTCCATAGTCACTCCTCATTCTCACTGAATCCATAGTGAACTTGCTCAGAGCTGAAACCCATTGATTGGCAAGACACTTGTACTTACGATTTAGAAAGACCCCCATTTGAACTCAGATCCACAATTTACTAGCTGTATGATGTTGAACATGTTATTTAATCTATTTGAACCTTGAATTCCTTGCCTGTAAAATGGGAATTATAGTACTTCCTGTGAATAAAGTGAAGGTTCCTGTGGCCAGGATTCTTACCTGGCCCTGGTTGGCTAGCTTACTACACACATGTGGGCAATACACCAATATTGATTCTATATAACGAGCCCTGTGCAGTACTCTGGGTGACACAGTGGCATGTGTGCAAGGTGGAAGGAGAGCAGAGACGAGACTGGAGTGGTGGCAGCACTAAGAACAGAGTCTGAGACGGCTGCAGGTGTAGAGAGGCCCGGAGGCAGAGATAGGCTTGCTGCATGCAGACTCACTCTGAGTGGATGGGATTCTAGTGATTGACCTGCCACTGTGAGAATAAAGTTGGGTAGTGTGGGGAAGTTGAGGTTCCTATGGACAGGGTCCTCACTGAATTTAAACCACCTGATGATGTAACTGGCCTGTTGCTAGGCTACCACTTCCACACCTTTAGGCAATAAGTTATTATTGTGCTATATAGAGAGCTTCCCCCAGTGCTCTGTGCAGAGGCAGAGACGCGAGTGTTCAACCTACCACCAGGAGAATAAGCTGGGTAATAAACGCCTTCACCCCAAAGAACATTTGGCTGTCAATTTCTTTGTCACATTGAATCCATAACGAACTTGCCTGGAGCTGACACTCCTTGGCAAGACAATTGGCGAAAGTCCGCAGGGTTCATTGTTGACCAAGGAAAAAGACAGGCTGCCCTTATGGGAGGGGTGCTTCAGTGGGCTGCCCCTGTGAGTGGGGAGACAGTGCGTTGTCCCCCAACACTGGTATGTCCCCCAACTGGGTATGTTGTCAGAGGTGGCTTGTCTCCTAGAGGACTGGGCCCCACCCCAGGACTGGAGGCAAGTGGAGGTGACACCGGAGGCTATAGGGGTGGCCCTTGGTAAAATAAGGAGGTCTTTTAAGAGATAGAGTGCCTGTGAGGCAGTGGGGACTGTAGGTGGGCTGCTTCTCACAGTATTAAAAAGGTCTACAGAGGAGACCCAAGAAATGGTGGCGAGCTGCAAACTTTTGTGGATTCCCTGAAGAAGGAAATGTCATTGATGTGAGAAGAGGCAGCACAAGAATGCAGGCAGCAAGGTGCCATTGAAGAGGTGAAAGATTCCTTACAGAATAAGATGGCAGCATTGCCAGGTGCTCTGAAGGAGGAAGAGGCCATCAAGGTAAAGGATGAACTCTTGAGGGAAGCAAAGGTGGAAGTGGCACAAGAACAGCAGCTGCAAAGCATTGAGGTGAAGCTTCTGAAGACAGAGGTAGCATTGCTGCGAGACACAGTAGAAAAGATAAAGGTTATAGCAGAGGAGGCACTTGGGGGAGGGGAGAGAAAGGTGCCATCAGCCCCAGAAATGGAGGAGCTGGGGAAGGATGAAGGGGTGGTGGCTGGAGGCACTGGAGCCTCCTGTATTGAAAGCACGCCCAGTGGTTGTAAAGGAAATAAAGACCCAGCAGCTGAAAGTTCCCCAAGGAGAGGAGCAGCCCCCTCCCCAGGTCGTCGAGCACTCTATGGTCCGCCCCTATACTCAGGCTGAGCTGGTGGATTTGGGCTCCCAGTTTAGGCATAATACCTCAGAGTCAATATCAGCTTGGTTCCTGCGTCTGTGGGACTTAGGGATGGATGGAATTGTTCTGTCAGGATCAGAGATGGGAAAGCAGTCTTCCCTGGCAGTGCAGCCTGCCTTGAGGCAGTGATTACAAATCACACATCAAACCCCAGGGAGTCACTCCCTCCTCAACTGACTTATGGTTGCACTTCGTGCTGTGTGGCTCAATCCAGGTAATCTACCATCCTCTCTTGTTAGATAGAAGACATATGCTGAGCTGCAACAGGTGTTCTAAAAGCTAGGCATAAGAAATGCCATCTATAGTCCAGAGAATTATGGCCCAGGTGAAGAGATTTTCAGTACTGAGATGAGAAATATTGTACTTCAAAGGGGTCCTACATCAGTCTTTGGGACTCTAGTGGCCAGTCTTTACCCTCACTTAGGGCAGCCCATAAGCGAGGTGACACGTACAGTAGCAGAATTAGGAGAGGTTGAAGCAATGAGAACCCAGAAAGAAATTAGATCTGCTACTCACAAGAAGAATTTAAAGGGCCCCATGAAGTTATGAGGACCCAGGTGTGGGTGGATTTAATAATGGGCAGGAACAGATGGAAGGAAATAAGATGGGAAGTCAAATAGGATCTTACTGGAGCTATGGCAACAACTGAAACCAGAGCAGCAGTTCCAGCCATTAAGTCAAAAAAGGCAGAGGTCAGAGACAGAGCCACAAGTCCAGCCTGTGTGTTTGCAAGACTTCCTGCTGGGGAGCGAGCCACCTCACCTGAGCCCACACAGGAAGGTGATTGGGGAACACAGTTTGATTGAGGGGAAGGTCAAGGTATCTTCCCTGAGGGACCAGAGGGGGACCGAAAGACACAGCTGAAATAGCTATCCATTGGTCCCCAGTAAACATACAACGTGTCCTGGCTCTGGTGGACACAGGGGCTGAATGTTTACTGATTCATGGTAACCCTGAGCAGTTACCCGGGACCCTCACTATCATAGATGGATATGGGGGGAAGGCTATTAGAGTGAAAAAAGCCCAAATCCATTTGGGAGTAGGGCATCTACCCCCAAAATAGTGTACTGCATGTATATCTCCTATCCCTGAGTATATTTTTGGGATTGGTATCCTGCAGGGTCTATGGTTGCAGATCAGTGCAGGTGAGTTTAGACTGAGAGTACATGTGGTGAAGGCAGTTCTGAGGGGACATGCTAGGCACTCGTCCATAGCTTTGCCTGTGCCTCAGCAGGTGACTAATACCAAACAATACAAACTGCCTGGAGGGCATAAAGATATTTTGGAAACTCTCCAGGAGCTAGAAAAGGTGGGTATTATAAAGCCCACCCATAGTCCTTTCAATTCCTCACTGTGGCCAGTAAAATTGCCAGATGGCTCCTGGCATATGATTGTGGATTACAGAGAACTGAATAAGGTCATACCCTGTATGCATGCTGCTGTCCCCTGTATGTCAGGCTTCACGGATACCCTCAGCCATGAATTAGTAACATTATGTGGTAGATCTTGCTAATGCCTTCTTTTCCATTGACATTGAGCAGGAAAGTCAGGAATAGTTTGCCTTCATGTGGGAAGTATGGCAGTGGACTTTCACCATCTTCCACAGGGATACCTCCACAGCCCCACCAATGTCATGGACTTGTATGTAGCCTAGGACTTGGCTACATGGCAGAAACCACCAACAGTGTAGCTATACCATTATATTGATGATGTCATGCTCACGTCTGATTCTCTTTCAGATCTAGAAGGTGCAGCACCTAGACTGCTGCAACATTTACAGGAGAAAGGATGGGCTGTGAACAGCACCAAGGTTCAGGGACATGGTTTGTCTATCAAATTCTTGAGGGTCTTGACCAAGTTGACCAGAAGCAGTTATAGATAAAGTCCAGGCCTTTCCTACCCCCACAACTGTAACATTGCTACAAGAGTTTCTGGGTCTTCTAGGCTACTGGAGAGTGTTTATCCCACACTTGGCACAAATTCTGAAGCCCTTGTACAGGTTGGTATGAAAGTGGTACTGGGATGAGACATGTGCATCTGCCTTTACTACAGCAAAACAGGCAGTCAAGGCTATGCAGGCCTTGAGTGTGATAGACCCATCAAGGCCCTGTGAGATGGACATTCATGTGACTGAAGATGGTTATGGCTGGGGCCTCTGGCAGTGGCTTGAATGAACTCGCCAACCCACTGGATTCACAACTATGGAAAGGGGCAGAGGTACAATACACTTTGGTAGAAAAACAACTGGCTACAATGTATCACGCCTTGCTGGCTACAGAACCCATCACTGGAATGGCCCCAGTAAAGGTAATAACCACCTATCCCATCTTGGTGTGGGTACAAGACTGGACCCAAAAGCCAAGGAGTGGTGTGGCACAAAGCCCATGTGGGCCAAGTGGGGGGGCAAGCATAGTGCTCTCTCTAGTACCCCTTGCATGAACAACTCCAATGCTTGTTGGGGCCAGTGACATATACTAGTGAAAAGCAGGAAGAACTTGCTTTTGAACCATTGGTAGCAGAGTCCCTATCAGGAGGGAAGGGCCCCTATACCCAAATATTCATGCTCCAGCCATGGAAAACCCCAAAAAAGGAGAGCCATAGCTTTCCATCGTGAGACTGAGACAATGTGGATGCAAGATGGTGAGGGGAAGAACAGTTAATGGGCAGAGTTGCGGGCTGTGTGGCTTGTGATCAGCCAGGAGCCCTCCCCTATAGTTGTCTGCACTGACAGCTGGGCTGTCTATCGGGGCTTGACCCTATGGCTACCAACCTGGTTCCATGTCAACTGGCTGGTTGGCCACCGACCCTTTGTGGGCAAGAACTGTGGCCAGACTTATGGGCCTGTGGTCAGACTAAAATAATTACAGTATACCATGTGACAGGTCATTTGCCACTGGCATCCCCAGGAAATGATGAAGCAAATAAATTGGCCCAGATATGTTGGTTAGAAGGAAAGACTGCCTCTGATGTAGCCCAATGGTTACATCAGCATTTCTTGCATGCATGACAAAAGACATTGTGGGCTGTAACCCGTCGGTGGGGCTGGCCTTTGACCTTTCAAGTAGTAAGTAGAGCCCAGCAGGAGTGTGTCGTGTGCTCCAAAAGGGACTAACTCCGAGTTCCACAGCAACATGGGACAATAGCTAGGGGGCCTATACCCCTTGTCAGGTGGCAGATAGACTATATTGGGCCTCTACTTGTATCAGAAGGATATCGGTATGTGATGACTTGTGTGGACACAGCTACTGGACTTCTGGTTGCTTTTCCTACCCGTTGTGCAGTCCAGCAGATGACCAAAAGAGGCCGGGAGCATCTCTTTGCTGCCTATGGCCAACCACAGGTAATTGAGAGTGATCAGGGCACCCATTTTACTGGACACACACTGCAAGAATGGGTGTGACAGCTGGGAATCAAGTGGAAGTTTCATGTGCCATACAATCCCACCACAGCAGGCATGATAGAGAGGCACAATGGCTTTTTAAAATCTGCACTGAAGTCAGATACCAATAGTTTATAGGGATTGTCAGTCTGCTTATGGACTCTGCTATGGTGTTTGACCAAAAGACTCTGAAAGGGAGCCCTGAGCCCCATAGACATGTTACCACATATGGCTGCCGCCCCTATACAACTGCAAGTACAACCAAGGAATAATCACTGAAGCCAAGGTTTGGCCACCAGAATAACATCTTGCTGCCAGCACCAACTGCACTGAACCCCAGAGACTCCATTGAGTGGACGTGGCCTTGGACTTTTCAACACATGGACCAATGATGGCTGGTTTTCCTGGCACCTTGGGGACAAGGCCTGGAAGCTGGCCTCCTGTGTATTCCTGGAATAACAGCAGAGTGACTGCCAAAGGTCACAGTAGTATATCCTGAATGGCCAGACGGTAAGAGCATCTTACCAGGGAGTTTTGTTTTATCATTATGGCCAGTGCATGCACCTCCAGTAGCACTATATTTAGATCCTTCAGTAACTCCCATGGGGAAAGGAGTAAAAGTATGGCATACTAGACCTGGAAGGACCCCCTTCCCACTACAGTCCTATCACAGGACCACTCTCTTGCATGCATCCTACCTGATGGACAAGATTTGCCTATGTTGGTGGCATTAAAACATGTGTCTTATCACCCCTAAAGTATTTGTGGATTGGGAACTTCCTCTAGCTTGAGGATTATTATAATTTTGTTTGTTATTAAGAACCTCCTCTGGCTTGAGGATTATTATAATTTTGTTAATTGTATCAAAATCTTGTTATATCTTAATTTTTGTTATTATCTCTAAGTTGTTGTTATCTTCTGTTGCTATTGTGGAATCTGGTTACAGTGCTCCAGCTTTCTCACACAGGGACCATTGCAGAAGATTGAAAGTGTGTAGAATGTAAGGCGAGAATCCTGGAGGGGTGGAGTGTGGGGAAGTTGGGGTTCCTATGGCCAGGATCCTCACTGAGCTTAACCACCTGATGTTGTAATTGGCCTGTTGCTAGGCTACCGCTTCCACACCTTCAGGCAATAAGCTATTATTGTGCTATATAGAGAGCTCGGCCCAGTGCTCTGGGGGGAGGCAGAGACGCTAGTGCTCGACCTACCGCTGAAGAACAAGCTGGATAATAAACCCTTTCATCCCAAAGAACGTTTTGCTGTCGATTCCTTTGGTCACATTGAATTCATAGCAAACTTGCCCGGGGCTGAAACCCATTGGCAAGACAGGTACAAACCCTTTCACCCCAAGAATGTTCTACTGTCATTTCTTTTGTCTCATTGAATCCATGGTGAACTTGCCTGGGGCTGAAACCCATTGGCAAGACACTTCCTCGAGGACTGTCTTGCCTGAAGGTTTCAGCCCCAGGCAAGTTCACTATGGATTCAGTTAGACTGAGAAATAACACAGAACGCTCTTGGGGCATGTGGATAAAGTGAAAGTTGCTATAGCCAGGATCCTCCCCTGAACCTAGACTGCTTGATGATGTAACTGGATGCTGCTAGGCTACTGCTTCCACACCCATAGGTAATTGGCTATTACTGACTGAGTCATTATGTAAAGAGCTCTGCCCAGTGCTCTGGGTGGAGGCAGAGATGAAGGAGGATTATAGACCTGCAGACTGTTGGATACAGACCTAATTCTAGTGCTTGACCTATTACTGGAAGAAAAAGCTGGGTAATAAACCCTTTCACTCTGATAATATTCCATTGTCTCACTGAATCCATAGTGAACTTACCCGGGGCTGCAAACCATTGGCAAGACAGGATAAAAGGGTTTATACCTGGCTTTATTCTCCTGGTGATAGGTCAAGCACTAGAATCATGTCTGAATCCAGCAGTCTGCAGGTCTATAATCCACCTATGTTTATGTCTTCACTGAGAGCACTGGGCTGAGCTCTTTATGTAGTGATTCAATCAATAATAACTTATTGCCCATGGGTGTGGAGCATTAGCCTAGCAATAGGCCAATAACCTCATCAAGTAGTGGTCAGTTAAGGATGGCCATCAGAACTCCTATTTTTTCCACACAGATTTTTGTGAGAGTTAATGTATGTATGTGTATTTTATATATAATGGATGTAATGTACTATATGCTGACAAGTTGCTTAGCATATGATTTGTGGTCAAAAATGGGTAGCTATAATTTCTAGAATGTCTTGTGCCATTTCAAAGCTCCATGATTTTTTCACAACATTTCCTCTGCCAGGGAATGTCTTTCCCTTTTGTCAACCTGATTCATTCCTTCATCAGGTATTCATTAAATACCTACCATGTGCTGGACCTTTATTAGACACTGAGGACAAAATAAGCAAAACAACAATTCTGTTCTTCATGTGAAGACAGCCCAAATTGACAACTACAATGAAGGATAAGTGTAGAGTGAAATGAAAGTGTTTTAAATGGGGCCTTTACTCTGAGATGTCATCATGGAAGGGCAGTACAAAGTAGGGGTTAAAAATATGGACTCTGAAGTCACTCTCAATTCTTCCATTCACTAGTTGTGTGACCCTGGACAACTTTTCAGCCTCTCTGTTCCTGTTTCCTTAGTACCCACTACATATTGTTGTTGGGACAGTTAAATGCTGTGTAAACAACATGATACTTATCATACAGCAAGTACTTTGTAAAGCCTTCATATAGTAAAAGCCATTTTGACTTAAGTGTTACCTTTTCAATTAAACTTTTCCTACTATCAGTGTTAGGCACAGAGTAACAATAAATATAAATATTGGTTGAATTAATAAAATGCACATAGATGCAAATAATTCAGATGCTTGCATCAGGTTCTACTAAACTCATGGCAGCATTTATTTTGTTGTCTAGTTTAAGGTTGCCATTTAACCTCCATGTAATAACTGTTGATTTATTCTACTGGCATTCTCTTCATAAGACTTTCAAGGAGAAGCTGTTTCAGCATAGAAAATGAATTATCTTTGTTCAAGGATAACCTAAGTATGTCTATCTTGCTAATTAGTTTTGTACTTGTCCATAATAATAAATAATATTTTTATGTAAAACTATTTTTCAGTGCTTACTTAATTTTCTGTATATGGGTATTACAGTAATTCCTTTTGTATACAGAAAGAAATTATCAGCTTAGATTCTAATATGTCCATATTTGTGCATATTAAATGGCACAACCACAAACATAGGTTTCCAAGCTATATGA
The DNA here is from genome assembly GCF_030020395.1 of Manis pentadactyla. Taxonomy (NCBI): domain Eukaryota; kingdom Metazoa; phylum Chordata; class Mammalia; order Pholidota; family Manidae; genus Manis; species Manis pentadactyla. The sequence continues at coordinate 9,591,424 of NC_080035.1, forward strand.
TGTTTTACCATCTTCCACTGGAGCTAGAAACCAAAAGACTCTCATGATATTCCAACCCATCTTTTTTTAGGAAATTATTACCAATATTCCCTAAAAACACCAACAAACTCTGAATCTGTGTCTACATGTACCAAAGTGCAAATGTTCCTTCATAACTAAGTCCTACACATAAATATTATTTCTAACAAATCATCCTTGAGGGATTCAGAAAAAGGTGGCAGAGTGAGAAGTGAGGCAGAAACCTCCTCCCAAAACCACATACAACACAAAAATACAGCAAATAGAACTAACTAATTGAGAAAGAGCAACCTGAAGACTGCAGAACAGACTGCCTACATCTGGGGAAAAGGAAGAGACTTCACAAAAAAGGGTAAAGTAGCAAAGCTGTGATCAAGGGGACCCAAGCTCTCCCTGAACTCCAGCTAAAGTCAGGAGGAAGAGAAATGGAGCAGGGAGGGAGTAGAAGCCCAGGACTGCTAAACACCCTAGAGATCTGCTCTGGGAGCACAAACCCACATTATATGGTGCTCTTGAGATTAGTGGGGTTGGAAAGCAAAGATGGGCAGAATACTAGGAAAGACTGAAATTCCAGACACTTGTGGAGAACAGGAATGCACAACAGGCTCCCTCCAGGGACAAAAGAAAGGCAGGCACTTTGAAAGAGGTCCCAGCAGTGAGAGAGGTGCTAAAGGGGAAAAGATTACACAGAGCTTGCTGCTCAGGAGAAAGGGAAGGTGGACAAAATCGTCCTGGCACACTCAGCCCAGCAGGTTGGAAACTCTCAGGAGCTTCATATGCTCCATCCCCCTGGCTAGCAGTGCAACCCTGAATCCCCCACACTGCAGTAGTCAGCTTGCAGCCTCTTCCTCCTGGCACACATGAGTCCCACTCACCTGCTGCCCCCACCCCCATTGTACCAGGCCAGCCAGAGTGGCTGTGCCTATGGAAGTTACACACAGAGGCTCCTCCCTGCATGCTTGGCCCACTGGACCTAGCAGTGAAGGCAGGCACTACAGCCAGGAAGGCAGGAAAGAGTTCTTTCCTCCCAGCAGGCACCAGTTCCACTCACTTGCAACCCCCACCATTAGTTACAGGTGCTCAGCAGCTCCAGAGAGTAGAGCTTCTGGACACTAGAGGGCGCCACCTACACAAAGTTATTAATCCATAGGAATCCCTAATACAATGAAACGGCAAAAGAATTTTGTTCAAACGAAACTACAGGAAACGATACCAGAAAGAGGCTTAAGTAAAATAGAAATCACCAATCTTGCTAATGAAGAGTTCAAAATAAAAGTCATAAACATGCGCAAGGAGCTACAGAAAAATATTGAAGATCTCAAGGAGGACTTTAAGAAGAGACAGAAACTTTGAAAAATACAGTATCTGAAATGAAACATACACTGGAGGGATTTAAAAGCAGATTAGATGAGGCAGAGGAGACTGTAATTGACATAGAAATTCAAGAACAGGAAAACAAAGAAGCTGAGGCACAGAGCGAAAAAAGGATCTCTGGGTGAAAGAATAATAAGAGAACCAAACAACCAATCCAGAACAATATTCACATTATAGGGCTACCAGGACAAGAAAAGACAGAAAAAGGGATAACAAGTCTCTTTGAGGAAATAATTGCTGAAAACTTCCCCAATCTGAGGAAGAAAATAGTCTCTAAGGTCATGGAAGTGCAGAGATCTCCCAACACAAGGAACCCTATGAAGACAAAACCAAGACATATAATAATTAAAATGGCAAAGATCAAGGACAAGGAGAGAGTATTAAAAATAGCCAGAGAGAGAAAGAAGATAACTTATAAGGTAACTACATCAGGCTACCATCACACTTCTCAGCAAAAACCTTACAAGCCAGAAGGGAATGGCATGATATATTTAATGCAATGAAACAGAAGGGCCTTGAACCAAGAATACTCTACCTGGCAAGATTATCATTTAAATTTTAAGCAAGGATTAAACAATTTCTAGAGAAGCAAAAGTTGAGGTAATTTATAACCCACAAACTGTTTCTACAGTGTATTTTAAAGGGACTGCTCTAGATGAAAGTGCTCCTAAGGCTAAATAGCTGTCACCAGGGGTAATAAAACCATGGTAAGGAGATATACCAGATAATTACTAAGCAAAAGAAAAATTAAATCAACTACTCCCATAGTCAAGAGATACACAAAGAGTACAGAATATGAGACCTAATATATAAAGAGCAGAGGATGAAGAAGATTTATTCCAGGGATGCAAGGATGGTACAATTTTTGAAAATCCATAAACATCATTCACCACATCAACAAAAGGAAGGACAAAAATCACATGATCATTTCTATAGATGCTGAAAAAGCATTTGACAAAATTCAACATCCATTCATGATAAAAACTATCAACAAAATGGGTATAGAGGGCAAGTACCTTAACATAATAAAGGCTTTATACAACAAACCTTACTTAACAGCAAAAAACTAAAAGCTTTTCTGCTAAGATCAGGAACAGGGCAAGGATGCTCACTCTAACCACTTTTATTCAACATACTATTGGAGATCCTAGCCATGGCAATAAGACAACACAAGAAATAAAAGGCACCTAGATTGGTAAGGAAGAAGTTAAACTGTCACTGTTTGCAGATGACATGATATTATACATAGAAAACCCTAAAGAATTCACCCCAAAACTACTAGAACTCATAATTCAATTCAGTAAAGTTGCAGGATACAAAATCAATACACAGAAATCTGTTGCATTCCTATACTAATGATGAACTAGCAGAAAGAGAAATCAGGAAAACAATTCCATTCACAATTACATCAAAAAGAATAAAATACCTAAGGATAAACCTAACCAAGGAGGTAAAAGACCTATACCCTGAAAACTACAAGACGCTCATGAGAGAAATTAAAGACTACAATAAATGGAAATATATCCCATGCTCATGGATAGAAAGAATTAACATTGTCAAAATGGCCATCCTGCCTAAAGCAATCTACAGATTCAATGCAATCTCTATCAAAATACCTACAGCATTCTTCAACGAACTAGAACAAACAGTTCTAAAATTCAGATGGAACCAAAAAGACCCCAAATAGCCAAAGCAATCCTGAGAAGGAAGAACAACGTGAAGGGGATTATGCTCCCTAACTTCAAGCTCTACTACAAAACCACAGCAATCAAAACAATTTGGTACTGTCATAAGAACAGACCCATATATAAATGGAACAGAATAGTCCAGAAATAAAGCCACACATATATGGCCAATTAATATATGATAAAGTAGCTATGGACATACAATGGGGAAATGACAGCCTCTTCAACAACTGGTGTCAGCAAAACTGGACAGCTACATGTAAGAGAATGACATTAGATTATTGCCTAACTCTAAAAACAAAGGTAATCATATTGCCCCTTCTCTTTATCCCCACCCTTGTCCCTCCCTTCCCACCCCTCCTCCCCAGCCCCTTTCCCTTTGGTAACTATTAGTCCATACTTGGGTTCTGTGATTCTGCTGCTGTTTTGTTCCTTCAGTTTTCCTTTGGTGCACGAAGACAAGTAGTGATTTTACAGCATCTTACTACGCTGATGGACAGAGACTGTGAAGGGGTATGTGGGGGGGACTTGGTGAAGGGGGGAGCCTAGTAAACATAATGTTCATGTAATTGTAGATTAATGATACCAAAATAAATAAGTAAATAAATAAAAACAAAGGTAAACTTGAAATGGATCAAAGACCTGAACGTAAGTCATGAAACCATAAAACTCATAGAAGGAAACATAGGTAAAAATCTCTTGAATATACACATGAGCAACTTTTTCCTGAACATGTCTCCTTGGGCAGGGGTAACAAAAGCAAAATGAACAAATGGGAGTACATGAAGCTAAAAAGCTTCTGCACAGCAAAGGACACCATCATCAGAACAAAAAGGCATCCTACAGTGTGGGAGAATGTATTCATAAATGACTTATCTGATAAGGGGTTACATACAAAATGTATAAAGAACGCACATACCTCAACACCCAAAAAATAAATAACCCAATTAAAAAATGGGGAGAAGAGGTGAACAGACACTTCTCCAAAGAAGAAATTTGAGTGGTCAACAGGCATATGAAAAGATGCTCCACATAACTAATCATCAGGGAAATGCAAATTAAAACTGCAATGAGGTATATCACCTCACACCAGTAAGGAAGGTCAACATCCAAAAGACAAACAACAACAAATGCTGGTGAAGATGTGGAGAAAGGGGAACCCTTCTACACTTCTGTGGGGATATAAATTGGTTCAACCATTGTGGAAAGCAGCATGGAGGTTCCTCAGAAAACTAAAAATAGAAATACCATTTGACCCAGGAATTCCACTTCTAGGAATTTACCCAAAGAAAACAAGATCCTCGATTCAAGTAAGTGCTGCACCCCTATGTTTATCGCAGCACTATTTGCAATAGCCAAGATATGGAAGCAACCTATGTGTCCTTCAGCAGATGAATGGATAAAAAATGTGGTATATATACACAATGGAATATTATTCAGCCATAAAAAGAAAACAAGTCCTACCATTTGCCACACCATGGATGGAGCTAGAGGGTATTATACTCAGTAAAATAAGCCAGTAAAGCAGAGAAAGACAATTACCAAATGATTTCACTCATTTGTGGAGTATAACAACAAAGCAAAACTGAAGGAATAGAACAGCAGCCGACTCACAGACTGCAAGAAGGGATTAGTGGTTAACAAAGGGAAGGGGTTAGGGAGGGTGGATGGAAAGAGAGGGAGAAGGGGATTAAGTGGCACTAAAATTAATGCTCACAATATAGGTAGGTCACAGGAAGGCAGTACAGCATGGAGAAGACAAGTAATGACTCTAACATCTTATTATGCCGATAGAGACTGTAACGGGGTCGGTGGAGGATTTGATGATATATGGGTGAATGTTGAAACCACAATGTTGCTCATGTGTAACATTCATAAGACTGCATATCAACGATACCTTAATTTTAAAATATCACCCTTGATATCACTCTTCCTAACAATCATGACAAGAATAAATACCTAACATTCATATTTACTATATACCAGGCACCATACAAAGCTCTTTATAGGCATTTGGCACCATTACACTGTTTCACAGATGAGTAATTCGAAACTTAGAAGGATTGATCTAAGTGAGAGCTCAGTTTCCACCATGCATCTATATAATTTCAAAGCTCTGATTTTTAGCCATTTTTCTTTTCAGTGTGTTTAGCCTGTGTTCTTGGTCTTAGATATAATAGCATTTTAGTTTCCCATTCCTGTCTTTCCTGTTGTGTGAAATTGTGGCCCCCTACTTCAAGGTTATTGCTCTTGCTTATTACTAAAATCCCTGGATAATTTTTCTTCTGAAAGCGTCCTACACTGGCTCTGAGACTCTGTATTGAATCTGTCAATACCCATTCCTAGGGACACTGTCTGTCAGGGATCTGGCCACAGATGGCTAAAATGTAATTCCTAACTATACCTCAGATTCAGACATCCCAGAAGCAAAAATAGATCTTTACTATGACTGTCAAACAGATAAATCTAGAATACCCAAAAATCAACTTAAACCAAGTCATGATGACCTTTGGGTCACAACCTCCAAGTTGGATGGAAATTGTGGAGCTATTGTATCACCAACATCACAATTGCTGGGGAAATGTTATTCATTATTGAGTGTTCCGGATGGAGAGCCAGGCACATGCAGTACTATGTGAGTTACTGACAAAGCCTCAGAAACTCCCTTGTAAATTTGAAGACACAAACATTCCTGAGAAATGGAAACTTTAAGGAAGGAGAGATGTCTATGTCAGGTAGGTCTTGGCTATTTCAAGATTTCTACTTTTTCACCTGCTGTAACAGGATTCCTTGAAGATAGTACTATTGTTCTGGGGCTACTTAGCAGGTAGACGTAAGAGCCAATGCTGCAGCGAACACGCCATCAAAAGCCTCAGGAAGAACAGAGCAAAAAATAATTTAGAAAAAATCTGAACTGTGTGTGGGGAGTGTGTGTGATTGAATTTTTATTGAAGTGTTAAGTCTTAGAGATAGCACAAATCCTTGGATATCAGAAAAATTTTGTATAGTAGGACACTAGAAGTTACAATATGTTCTCAAAGATACAAAAACCTCCATTTCTCTGGCAAAATACCAAACAACACTTGAAGAAGTGCATGGTAATAATGCCAACAGTCTCCTCTAAAGCATCATGAAAGATGGATACCATTCAGAAAAATTCTACCGGAGCCCTATCTTACACTCCTCACAAAAATGAACTTGAAATGAATTAAAGACTTAAACATAAAACTTGAAACTGTAAAATTTCTAGAAGAAAACAGGGAAAAATCTCCTTGACATTGGTCTTGAAACAATTTTTTTAATATGACACCAATAGCATAAGCAACAAAAGCAAAAAATCAACAAGTGGGACTAAATCAAACTAAAAACTTCTGCACAGCAAAAAAAAAACCATCAACAAAATGAAGAGATAACCTACAGAAAGGGAAAAAGAATTTGCGAACCATATTTTTGATAAGGGATTAATATCCAAAATATAAAATAACTCATACAATAGCAAAAAATCCAATTTCCAAATGGGCAACTGAACTGAGTAGACATTTTTCCAAAAACAACATCCAAATAGCCAAAAGGTGTATGAAAAAATGCTCAACATCACTAATCATCAGAGAAATGCAATCAAAACCAAAATGACATATCACCTCATACCTGTGAAAATGGTTGTCATCAAAAAGGCAAGAAATATATGTGCTTACAAGGATGGGGAGAAAAAGGAAACTGCACTGCTGGCAGGAATACAAATTGGTTCAGCCACTAGGAAAGACATTATGGAGTTTCCTCAAGAAATTAAAACTCAGACTACCATATGATCCAGCAATCTCACTTCTGTATATATATCCAAAGGAAATGAAAAAAAGATATTGAAATTCTATCTGTACTCCCATGTTCCTACCATTATTTATAATAGCCTAAATATGGAAACAATGTATGAATGGCTAAAGCTGAGGTGGTACACATCAACAATGGACTATTATTCAGCCATGTGAGAGAAGGACATCTGCCATTTGCATGTAGAATCTTAAAAAGCCTGACTTGTAGAAACAGAGCAGTATGGTGGTCACCAGGGGAGGCCGGGTGGGAGAATCGGAAAGATGCTGGTCAAGGGGTACAAACTTGCGGTTATAAGATGAATAAACTCTGGAGAACCAATGCACAGTACTGTGATTATAGTCAACAGTACTGTATTATATATATTACTTCAAAGTTGATAAGAGACTAGATCTTAACTGTTCTCAGCACAAAAAATATGATAATTATGTGAGATGATGGAGGTATTAGCTAACACTGCAGTGGTAACCATAATGTATTATATAAATGTATCAAATCAATACATTGCACACCTTAAGCTTATACAATGTTATATGTCATATATCTCAGTTTTTTTGAAAGAGATGCATTCCATATATGGGTTCAAAATCAAGAAATTTGCAGGAGACCACAAGGAGCACAACTCGCAGAATCAAGCACAGCTCACATAGAACAGGTGCTGTTCCTAGGGAGGCTCAGGAGGAAAGACTCAGACTTCAGAGATTGAGTTCTTGTCATTAGTGGAGCAAATGTGGGAGATGATGCAGAATTGGCTCCTTCAGGGGATAAAACAAGAAGTATAAAAACAGCTTTGAAGAACTAGAGAAGATAAATGACTTAGGCTCTCTAAAGTCAAATCCATGGCACGTAAGGCCCTTGGAGCCTGTTTGGGGTTGGGTAGGAATCTAAGCCCCCTAGTCTGCTGCCATTGTGACAGGGTTGGTAGCAAACAGCAAAGGTATAACCAAGTCGACCCAACTTCCAGCTCCTTTTAGACACAATTTATGTAAAACAGATTCTAGATCAGCCCTGGGACTGTCCATGACATTGGGAGGTGTCAAAGTTCACCTATTGTTTTATTTGTGGTGAGAAGGAATATGTAGGGGAGATAACCACCACAAAGAAATATGCATAGTGCATTAGCCATCAGTGTTCCTTGATGGAGATCCTAGAATGAGATTCTTAAGTAGGGAGGGAACCTACCCAATGCTCCTTTTCCTTTGCTTAATGGGAGGGTCAGGCATCCAGGTTGGGCTGGACACAAAGTTTAAAGAAAACACAAGAGCAGCCCATCTAGGGATTCTGCCCACTCACTGGTCTAACAATCCTCACCAATCCCCAGACCCTCAAGCTCCCCAAGGTACTGACTTACCCACAGGGTCACTCGCCTGCCTGGGCTGTGGCAAGAGAGCAATACCCAGGGGTGAGAGCACAAACCTTGGCAGCGTGTTAACATCTGAGCTGAAGGGAATGGCCTAAGGCAGTTCCTCACATCAGCCATGCTCAGCTCTGAAGAAACTGGGAGGAGGTGGGCGGCACAGCATAAGAGACAGAGACTCAATTATGCATCTTAGTCAAAAGGGAAATCAAGAAAAACCAATGAATATTACATGGAACCCTCTTTAAATGATACATGCCCCTTCTTCCCTTTTCTGTTACAAAGGGTATGTTGAGGAGCAAGAGTTATTTTGCTTGGGAGCTCAGTGGAGAATACAAAGTAAAGGGAACAGCTACATTCTTCTTGATAACAGGGGGGCTTTTAGACAGATGAGGAGACACATACATAGATGAGAGAAACCAAAAGAAAGAACAGAATCAGTGGAGAACCTTGATTAATTTTTGCTCTATGGTGTATGATGTAGTTCTCTCCTCCAATCCCTCCTTCAAAAATATTATTTCAGAAAAACTAACCAAGTATGGATACAGGGTTTGTTTCACAGGAAGAGAGGGTATAAGGAAGTGTGAGTCTGCAAGGTAGGAAGCAGTGATGTCAGAACACAGGAACCAGCCACATCCAATCTGTGTGAGATCCTCCTGTGGACCAACAGTCAAACATCAAGCAAGCTCCTGACAGGGAGAGCCACTGTGAGATCAGGCACGTGCACAGAGCTGTTGGCACTGGCAGAGGGACCTACTGAAAATCTGCTTGCAGTGAAAACCGAGGAGGAAGAACATACCCTGCGAGAAGTCAAAGGCCATTCTGGTTATCTACCCATTGCTGCATAACAAGCCATGCCCAAAACTCAGTGGCTTAAAACACCACTCATATTCCATCTCTCAATTTTGAGGGTCAGGAATTTGGACAAGGCTTGGTTGGACATTTCTCCTGCACCAAGGTGGTATCACCTTGGATTACTTAGCCATCGTCAGCTGGTGGCTGGTCAGGATTAGAGGTCCAAAATGTCAGAGAATATATCCCTGTTCCTGCTGTCTTCCTGGGGAGATACACGTGCCATCACTTAGATCCCAGTTGCCTGATGATCTTTCCTTGCTGAGAAAGCAAAAGGAAAGTTGTCCCTTGTGCACACATGTACACAGAAATAAGCAATTCTTAGTGAATGACTCTTCCATATTTTAGCATTATTAACCAATGTTGTTAGAAATACAGAGTTTCCTGTTTCAGTCAACAGTTTATTACAATGTGCCAAGGTGGGCACCAAAGAAGAATGTGGATGCACTCACTAAGCAGGCACGGCCTGCCTCCATGGTCCCACAGACTCAATTACCTTACACACATCTCAGCAATGTAACCAAAATGTGGACACATGCTGGCAGCCAGATGACAATGTGGTTTCTTTATTAGAGGTGGGTGGAAATAACAACCTGAGGGAAGAAGCTCAGGAATAGCATATAGCAGACATTTCTCCACTAATTTTCTTTCTTAGAATATCTATCTCCATTCATGCAGAAATGGAGATTCTATCTGCCAAACAAACCATTTTTTCTTTCTAGATTAGCATTCTTAAACAACAACCTTGGCACACCTTTAAATATGTAATTTTATTAATTATGTGATACAATATGAAGTATTAAGACTCTTTCAGGTGCAATTTTTAGAAACTCTAACCAAGCTACCTTAAGCAAAAAGAGGAAATTGTTGGTTCAGATAAATGGAAGTTTTGAGGATACACTTTCCAGCCCAGACCTAGAGGCTTGAATGTGGTTATTCACACTCTTTTACTATCTCTCCAGACTGGGCTCTGCTTGTCTCTACTTCTCTTGTATATTTACCTCATTCTTTCCTACCTGAATCTTACAGGTTATTCTCCAAAAGCAAGAGACATTCTGTCTCCTAGAATCTACTGCTAAGACCTTGCAAGACTCTCAATTTTCTTGGACCTCATGCCCACTCCCAGACCAAACACAGTGGTTAAGAGAGATAGGGTCCCATAGTGAGCCTGGATGGATCCTGTGCTCAGTGTAGAGAGCATCAGGCAGCAAAAGCAGGACCATCAGAACCCTGGGTTTGAGAGAGCAGTTTTTTCACAGAAAGAGGGTTGCTGAGCAGACAAAAACAGCACAGGACCATCTCACATGCCCAATCCTGTGTTTGATCCTGTTAGAAAGCATGTGTTAAAAGAGGTGTGGTGAAAAAAATGCTTTAAAGTAACCTAACAGTTTAAAATGCAGTATTTTAAATATTTTAAAATACAATTTTTTCTATTCTATCCTATTTTAATCCCCATTTTATTCTACTTTACATTTAATGCGCTACAGTCCAGCTCCCTTGCTATGGAATCTTTCCCATCAGCATACAAACACACTGCAATATTTTCCAGTAGAAAAGGCCCCCAAGCTCACATTCTCCCCACACACAATTTCTCTGCTACTTTTTATAGCAAAACTCAAGAACTATCTTTATTATCTTTTTGCCTTTTCGCCTCTCTTTCTATTGTCAATCTATCCCAATCAGACTTTCATCCCATTTACCTACCCAAAACTCCTTTCTTTAACAAGGTCATGAAATGGTATCTATTTTGTAATTCCTACAATTATCAACTATCAATCTTTGTTCATTGCTCAGCAACATCTGACAGCCTCTGGTCACCTTGGAAGACTTGGATCCCAGGGGAGTTTCCTTTCCTGAGTTTCCCCTACCTGGTGCCCACTCGCCCTTGGTTTCCTTTGCCAACCAGGCCCCATCTCCTCCTGACTCTAGATTCTGAAGCACCTCAGAACCCAGTCCTCCGTTATCTTCTCTACCTGGATTAAATCCATAGGTAATTTTTTCCTCCAGTACCATGGCTTTGAAGACCACATAAATGCTGAGGACTCTCAGATTTATACTTCAGTACTAATCTCAACTCTAGGCACATGTATCCAACTGCTACTTAGTATCTCCATTCAAGTGGAGCACCTCAAATTTAACAAATTTTACATTTGCTCTCCACCCCAAAATGTTTCTCCTATAATCTTTCACATCTAAGTAGCAACTCCATCCTAATTGCTCAGATAAAAAACTCAGAGTTTCCCCAGACTCTTTTCTTTCTTATACCCCACTTTCAAGCAATCAGCAAGTCCTTCATCATATACCCCCAATCCAATGATCTCATCACTTTCATCAAAATCAGCTAGTCCAAGCCTAGATCATTGTGACATCCTCTACCTGGACTTCCTTCTACTTCCCCTGCTCCCTACAGTCACTTTCCTGCCCAACTGCCAAAGCATTTGTGTTCTGAAGTCCCAAGCTGCTTATCATGGCCCGCACAGCCCTACATCATCCGGTAGTTACCTGCCTCCTCAACCTCATTGCCCACCACTCTTCCCCACTCTCTCTACTGACCACACTGGACTTCATTGCTCAAATGTTCCAAATCAATTTCACATCAAGCATCTTCACATTTTTTCTCTCTACGTGGTAAGCTCTTATCGCACTTCTCCTAAGAGCTGGGTACTCCCTGTTGTTCAGGTCTTAGCTGTAATATAAACCCCTCAAAAAATCTTTGACAACCCCATCTAAACCAGCCCCCCACCCCAAGACCTCTGTCTTCTCACACTGCACCATTGCTCTTGGCGCTCATCATCACCTGGCCATATGTTACATATGAGTTTTTATATTGTGATCTGTCTTCCCAAATAGAAACGGAAGCTCTATAAGGGAGAAGCACAATTCCACTCTATTCACATCTGTGTATTCAGTGTCTAGCGCACTGCCTGGAAAATGGTAGGTCTATAATAAATAGTTAATGAAAGAAGAAAATGTCAGAAGCTGTTTAACAGAAACTGGAGGAAAAAAATGAAGAACTGTCAGGATAACTGGAACTGGAAAGAGGTTACAGAAAACATCCCTCTGTTCAATTAGAGAGTTTTTATTAGAGACAGAACATCTCTAACCCAATTACGTTTGCAGGAATCTAACTGATTTTTAAATACTGTTAAAAAGGCACAAACACTGTAGAGAATGTCAAACTTCTGACAGGAAAATGAGTTGAAATTTGTCAGGAATATGTAATGAACATCTTCTGACTGAGTAGGCTATGATTAATAGATTGCATCTTAGAACTAATACGTTTAAGAAATGCATATGGAATTTGGTAGTTTATAGTTATCTTTGTAAATTCATGTTATATGGTATTTATTCCTTATTAAGTATTAATATCCATGAATTATTTATAATTTAAAATCTTATCCCTTATAACCTAAAATATTCAGTCTGTTTTCTCAAACAGTTCATATTTAATTTGTTCATTTACACAGTTTTCAAGCTGCTCAGGCATTGCAAAACTAAATAACTGGCATCTTTTCTCACAAATGGGACAACTAAGGAATAAAGTAATAGCTCTTAATAAGAGTTTATATAGTAACCATGTCCCAGAACATCAGCCTATTTAAATCCTCTTTACAAAGCTCTTCCACCACCCCAAAAGAGCAGATAACAATCCATCACGTGCTGCTGCTTTCTCTCTAAATAAATGAAGCAGAAGTGGATAAGTGACCCCAAATAGGTCAATACATATGGTCTTTGTTATATTCTGAGATGGTCTTCAAAAACTCCAGTAAGAGAACTTCCACTTCCAGGAATAAAACAGATGTACTTTTCCACGTTCCTTCCACTAAATACAATGAGAAACCCTAAATATTATACATAAAATTAACAAAACAATTCTGAACGGTGGAAAGGCAGTGACAGAGCAGCTAGAGTCCTTGGGACTCAGGGAGCACCAAGTGGTGAGTTACCTGGGTTTTCTTTTCCCAAACCTGGTGCTGGAGAAGACAGCAACTTTGAAAACCAACAGGACTAGATACTAGCCTCAACAAAAAGCTCTCTTTGATTAAAAGAACAGGAAAAGGGCAGCCTAACAAGACAGTTGATTTTTTGATAACTACCCTGCTCCAACCAAACACTATAAAAAATAAACTGTGGCTCAGTGAAAAGATGATACTTCCAAGATTGTATGAGGTACCCAAAGGCCTTACCCAATGTAGTATGAGAGAAGGTTGAGTAGATTGCCAGGACACTTACCTCTCCTGGGTGATAATAAACTGCTTTACTTCAGTGTCAAGATGCTCACCACTGCCTATAAGGAGGACATTTCTCCCCGTGGTATCGGTGGAAGCCACATGAGGAGCAGTAATGAGGTACTGCTATGCTTCCCAGTCAAGGAGAAATCAGTGGAGGCCTACAGGAGAGCCAGATATCACACCTCTAACCAGCAGTAATAAGGAGCGAACCACCCCTGCAAATGTCAGTGATGGCTGAGTGTGGAACACGGACTTTGAAGAGACACTCCTCCTTCAGAGGAAGCCAACTAAAACAGAAGGTTTAAACAAGATCCAGAATCTCACAGTAAAATACCCCAATGTCATACTTTAATTGAAAAATCACATGAAGAAACAGGAAGATCTCAAACTGAATGAAAAGAGCAGTCAATAGATACCTATACTCAGATAATAGATGTGTTAGGATTTTCTGACATTTTAAAGAAGCCATCACAAAAATGCTCTAAAAAACAAATACAAACACACTTGACAGAAATGAAAAATAAAAAGTGCCAGCAAATAAGTAAAAGATATAAAGAACCAAATGGAAATTTTAGAACTAAAAACTATAATAATCAAAATTTGAAACTCAGTGAATGGATCCAACAGTAGAATGGACGATGAGAGAAAGAATGGAAAACAGAATAGAAATTATCCAATCTGTATAGAAGAAAACATATTTTTAAAATATTAATAGGGCCTCAGGGACTTGTGGAACTATAATAAAAGATCTACTATTTATATCCATGTATGGAGAGGAAAGAAGAAAGAGTTAGGCTAAAAATGTATTCAGAGAACTAATACCTGAAAACTTCCAAAAGTTAGCAAAAGACTTAAATCTGCAGGTTCAAGAAACTGAGTGAGCCACAGACAGGGTAAAACAGAAATGTCCACACTGAGGCACACTGCAGCCTGCTTTCTAAAAAAGCAGGCAGAAAGAAACATTATCTTATCTATAGGGAAAAAACAATTCAAATAACAATACATTTCTCATCTAAAACCATGGATTCCAGAAAAAATGGCAATAGTTCTTTAATGCTAAAAGAAAACTATCAACCCAGAATTTTACATCTAGTGAAAATATCCTTCAAATTATGAAAGGGAAACAAGACATTCTCAAATAAAGAAAAACTAAGAGAAGTTGTTGCAGGAAGAACTAGCCTAAAAGAACAGCTAAAGGAAATTCCCTAAACAAATAGAAATGATAAAAGAATGAACCTTGTAACTTCAAGAATGAAGAAAGAGCATGGGAAGCAAAATCATGGGTAAATAGAATGAACATTTCCTTCTTTTGAGTTATCTAAATTATGTTTGATAGCAGAAGCAAAAATCATAACACTGTATGATGTTCTAAATATGCAGAGGAAATGTTTATAATATTATAAGTTTGGAAAATAAAGAGACATAAGTATAAGTAATATTTCCACACTTTGCTGGAACTAGTGAAGTGCTGGCACCAGTCGACTGCAGTAAGTTATGTATACATTAGGTACTCCTTACAGCACACTATGAATAGGGCTATTCAAAGAGAGATAGTCAAAAACAAAAAAGACAAATCAAAATGGAATTTTTAAAAATGTCCAAGTAACCCACAGGAAAGCAGAAAAACGAAAATAGCAAAAACACAAACAAAAACTAATATGGCAAGCAACAAGCATATCAATACATACATTAAGTGTAAATTGTCTAAATACACTAATTAACATATAGATATTGACAGGGTGAACTTAAAAACACAATTCAACAATATGCTGTCTACAAGAAATTCACTTCAAATATAATGACATAGGCAAAAGCAAAAGAATGGAAAAAGATATGTCATGCAAGTATAACTCAAAGGAAAGAAGTAGTGGCTATATTTTTCTTACATAAAGTAAACTTCAGAGCAAAGATTTTCAGATAGGGGGAGGTACATTATGTAATGATAAAAGGGTCAATTAACTAAGAAAATATAATAATTCTACATGTGTTTGCAACAAACAATAGAAATGCAAAATATGGGAAACAAAACTGAAAGAACTGAAAGGAGAAATAAACTCACAATTGTAGGTAGAGACTTCACTCCTTTCTCAATAATTGATAGAGAAAAGAGAAGATCAACAAAGATATAGAAGAATTCAACATCAGCATCAACCAACAAGATAATGTAGCTCCAAACAATGGAATCCTCATTATTTTCAAGCACACATGAAATGTGTACTAGGATAGAGCATATCCTGGCCCAGAAAACAAGCCAACAAATTTAAAAGAATTGAAATCATACAGAATATGCTCTTGACCACAGTAGAATGAAACTAGAAATAACAGATAGATAACAAGGAAATCTCAGAACACTTGGTAACAAAACTGGATACTTCTAAATAATCAGTGAGTCAAGAGGAAATTTCATGGGATATAAAAAGATACATTGAACTGAATTAAAATGAAAATGCAATATATTAAAAATTGTGGGATGCTGTGAAAGCAGTGCTGAGAAGGAAAGTTATAGTATTAAAGGCATATGTTAGAAATGAGAGTGCTCACTTCGGCAGCACATATACTAAAATTGGAATGATACAGAGAAGATTAGCATGGCCCCTGCACAAGGATGACATGCAAATTCGTGAAGCATTCCATATTTTTAAATAATAATAAAGGAAACAGTTTTCAGAACCACAAAAAAAGAAATGAGAAAATGTCTCAAGTCAGTAATCAAAGCTCCCAGATCAAGGGCCTTAAAAAAGAAAATTAAGCCCTAAGAATAACAAAGGAAGTAATAAATGGCATAAATCAAGATAAATGAGCAGAAAAAAATGATAGAGTAAATCAATGTAAGCACTGGTTTTCTGAAAACAAAAATATTGACAAACCTCTAGCAAGACTTAAAAAAAGGAGAAAAGACACAAATTACCAACATTGGGAAGAGAGCCCAGAACATCACTAAAACCTTGTAGACATCAAAAGAATATATGACTATTATGAATAATTCTATATATGCAAGTTTGACAATTTAGAAGAAATGGACCAACTTCTTATAAAACACAAACTACCACAACTCACTCAGTATGAAATAAATTTTATAGTTCTATAACTATTAAATTGAATTCTTAATTTTAAAGCTCCCAAAAAAGAAATTTTAGTGTAAAACTCTACCAAACATTTGAAGAATTATATAATCTCTTCCATAAAATAGAGGAGAAAGCTTTCCATCTTTGAAAACTAGCACTTTATAACACCAAACAAAAAAAAAAAAAAAAAAAAAGAAAACTACAGACTGTTACCCATTATGAATATTAATACAAAAATTCTTAACATAAACAACTAGATTTCAGTAATAAAAGAATCATACATCATGAGCAAGTGAGAATTATTCCAGTGATGCAAAGCTGGTTGCAAAGTAGAAGAAAAAAAAAATATATATATATATATATAATTGATCTTATCAACAGGGTACAGAAGGAAAATCATAGATCATATCAATTGATGTAGAAAAGGCATTTGACAAACTTTACCACCCATTCATTATAAAAACTTCCAAGAATAGAGGGAAACTTCCTCAACTTGATAGAGCATCTATGAAACACCTACAGCTAACATTATACTTCATGGTGAAAGACAGGAATAAGATAAAAGATGCCCACTTCCATCATTCTAGTTCTGCATAGTGCTGCAAGTCTATCTAGTGCAATAAGGCATGAAATGGAAATAAAAGGCATACAGATTGGAAAGGGAGAGATAAAACTGTCCCTATATGCAAATGACATGATTGTCTATGCAGAAATTCCCAGTAAATCGCCAAAAAAAAAAAAAAAAAAAACACTCCTACACAAAAGAAGTGAGTTTAGCATGGTCACAGGATATAAAGTTGCAAAAACCAATTGCAGTTCCATAAACTAGCAATGAAT
The DNA here is from genome assembly GCF_030020395.1 of Manis pentadactyla. Lineage (NCBI taxonomy): Eukaryota > Metazoa > Chordata > Mammalia > Pholidota > Manidae > Manis > Manis pentadactyla. The sequence continues at coordinate 9,608,672 of NC_080035.1, forward strand.
ACAAGGACGCCAAAATTTAAAATGCAATATTTCAATCACTCAAAAATACAAATAAATCTAATCAAACATATACAGGACTTGTATGCTGAAAACTACAAAACACTGATGAAAGAAATTAAAGCCCCAAATAACTAGAGATATATCTCATGTTCACGGATTAGAAGACTACATGTTAAAGATGTCAATTCTCTCCAAATTGATACACAAATTTAATTTTTAATGCAGTTTCTATCAAAATCCCAGCAAGAATATTATAGCTACAAACAAAATTATTAGAAAATATATAAGAAAAGGAAAAGGATATAGAATATCTGAAAAATTTTTTGAAAAAGAATGAAGTGGGGGAATCAGCTTACTCAGTTCAAAGAATTATTATATATCTATAATAATCAAGGGTATTGGAAGAGAGACAGAGTCACCTAGATAACGGAATAAAATAAAGAACACAGAAGTAGTCCCATACAATAGGCCCAACTTATTGACAAAGGTGCAAAAACAATTCAATGGAGAAAAGAGCCTTTCGAACAAATAGTCCTAAAACAACTGGGCTTCTATAGACAAAACATGAACCTCTTCCCAAGTCCCATACCTTATATAAAAATTACTCAAAATGAATTGCAAATGTAAAACTATAAACTTTTAGAAAAAAAATAGAAAACTTTTGGGGTCCAGGACTAGATGAAGAGTTTTTCAACTTGACATCAAAATCACTACCTATGAATGGAAAATTTTATAAATGAGATTTCATGAAAATTAAAAATTTTACTCTGTGAAATATCTATTAACAGAATGAAAAATCTATGGAGTGGGAGAAAATATTTGCAAGCCAGTACCTAGAATATATAAAGGACCAGTACCTAGAATATATAAAGAACTCTCAGAACTCAACTGTAAAAAATTTAGTTGAAACAAAAGATATGAACAAACTTTTCATTGGAAAGGATATACAGATAAAAAACAGTGATAGCACCAAAAACTGGCAAGAAAGTGGAGGAACCAAACCACTCACATCTTTTTAGTGTGAATGTAAAATGTTGCAGCTACTGTAGACAATAGTTTAGCAGTTTCTTAAAACTAAATATGCAACCACTTTACAACCCAGCAATAGTGTGACTGAACATTTATCTTCAGAGAAATAAAAGCTTATGTTCACAGAAACACCTGTAAAATGATATGTATCACAGCTTTATTTGTAATAGCCAAAAAAAGTGGAAATGTTTTCAACAGGTAACTGGTTAAACTGGAGTACATCGGTAACACAGGATACTGCTCCACAATGAAAAGAAACAAACTGGATACACACAAATCCTGGATGTGGCTCCACAGATTTATACAGAGTGGAAAAAGCCAATTCCAGAGGGTTACATTGTGCATGATTCCATTTGTGCACTATTCTTGAAAGGACAAGATTACAATAGAGAACAGATTAGTGGTTGCTTGGTGATAAGGAAGGAGAAGAAATAGGAGGAAGTAGGTATAGCTATAAAATGGCAACACAGAGAATCCTTCTGATCCTGGAAATATTCTGTATCTTGACTATGTCAATGTCAGTACCCTGATTATAATATTGTACTATTACCATTGGTGGAAATTGAGTAGAGCACCATGGGATCATTCTGTATTATTTCTTACAACTATGTGTGAATCTACATTTATCTCAAAATAAAGAGTTTAATTCTTAAAAAAAAAAAAAACAGCAAGTCTTTGTGGGAGCTGTGCCTGAAAGATGACTTGGAGTGGAGTTTGAGAGGTTATGTTGGGACAGGTAAAGCAGGAAAAGCCCTTAGAAGTGAGTGATTAGAGAACGAAGTAACTATGGCAGGCAAGAATGAGCAACTAAGGAAAGAGACTTCTCAAGAAAGGGCTGCCCTGATTCTTGCTGGCAACTGAATTCTTGGTCCCACACCATTGGAAGCCTTCCCACCTTTAAGATTTGTAAGACACATGCCTGCATCCTTCCAATTAAAGTTTATCGGGCTTAGGCTAGTGTGTATAGGTTCTATTTCTTGCTACCAAACGATTCCTAAACATGACAACCATGTTCACAATCACCTCCACTCTCAAAACAAAATGAAATATAAAAAAAAAAATGTGTAGCATACATCACAGGTAGATTTCCTTTGGTTTCAGTTCCACCAGGGAACTAATTTTTTAAGGCTAATGTGAGATAGAAAATTGTGGAAATATTTATAATATTGCCAGTGTTGATTACAATTACAAACATGAACCTGCCAAAATTGATTAACCTACATTAACTTATACATAACTATATAATGGCATTGAGATAACCCATTTCAGTGGCGAAAATTCCTTAAATTGTTTTGCCAGTAGTTGAACCAAGCTGTTCTGATCCTACCTCACTTTTCCTCTTTAAATTAGCTTGTGTTCAATAATTAGAGGGAAAAAAGGAGAATATTTCAGAGAAACAGGATTGTTTGGAGGGAATCTATTTTTCAAGCTGGAAATATAAACAGTGAACAGTTTATATTATTGAGCTGTGCAGACCATGGGCAAAACCTGATTTGTATGCTCTTACACATACACTCATTTTTATGCTCTTCATAGGGCCAAAAATTAAAAAAGATGATTGATTCCTTCTTAGAAAGCAGAGGAATGACTCCGTTCTAAAAACAATCCTCTCAAAAGCACTTGTCTTAGCTTTATTTATAATAGCAATTACCTTTCCGTCTCATAGAATTCAGATATGCAAAATGTAGTAGTAACTTTCAGAACACAATTATTAGAGTGAGGAGCACTCACCCACCTATTTATCCATTTATTTATCTATTCAACACAAGATGACACACTGAACTGGATCCGTAACACACAGACACAATCCTTAGGACCCTCACAGACAGTGGGGAACAACATCTAATATAAGCATATTCTGGGATATGCAAAGGAAAACAGGAGAAATTAGTCCATTCAGAGTAAAACTAGTGAGGCTGCATTTAGGACTTTGTGTGTAAATCTAAACACATTATGAAAATGATCATGAAGCTTCAGATGACCTTGTTGTCTCATAGCTTGTTGTGTAACAGCTAAAAGAAAGCCGGAGCCTTTAAGAAAGTGTCAGGCAGCTGCATGCAAGAGAATGAAACTGGATTAATGTCTAACTTCATACACAATAATAAACTTGAAATGGATTAAAGACTTAAATATAAGACATGAAACCATAAAACTCTTAGAAGAAAATATAGGCAAAAATCTCCTGAACATAAACATGAGCAATTATTTTTCAGACACATCCTCTTCTGGGGCAAAGGAAACAAAAGCAAAAATGAACAAGTGGGACTGCATCAAATGAAAAACTTCTGCACAGCAAAGGACACTGTCAGCAGAACACAAAGACAACCTAGAGTATGGGAGAATATATTCATGAATAATTTGTCCAATAAGAAGTTAACATCCAAAATATATAAAGAACTCATATGCCTCAACACTAAAAAAAATGACTCAATTAAAAAATGGGCAGAGGACCTGAATAGACATTTTTCCAAAGAAGAAATACAGATGGCCAACAGGCACATGGAAAGATGCTCCACATCACTAATCAACAGGAGTATGCAAATCAAAACCACAGCGAGGTATTATCTCATCTCACACCAGTTAGAATGGCCACTATTCAAAAGACAAGAAATACAAGTGTTCGTAAGGGTGTGGAGAAAAGGGAACCCTCCTACACTGTTGGTGGGAATGGAAATTGGTGAAGCCACTGGGGAAAGTAGTACAGAGGTTTCTCAAAAAACTAAAAATAGAAATACCATATGACCCAATAATTCCACTTCTAGGAATTTACCTGAAGAAAACAAAATCCCTGATTGGAAAAGATATATGCACCCCTATTTTTATTGCTCCATTATTTACAGTAGCAAGATATGGAAGCAACCAAAGTGTCCATCAATAGATGAGTGGATAAAGAAGAAGTAGTACATATACATGATGGAATATTATTCAGCCATAAAAAAGAAAGAAATCCTGCCATTTGTGACACCATGGATGGACCTAGAGGGAATTATACTAAGTGAAATAAGCCAGGTAGAGAAAGGCAAATACCATATGATTTCACTTATTTGTGGAGTCTAAAATCAAAATGAAAGGAACAAATTAGCAGTAGACTCATAGACACTGAGAAGTGACTGGTAGTAGTGACTGTTAGTTACCATGGGGGAGGGTTTAGGATGGGTGGGTGGGAAGACTGAGGGGCACAAAATATAAAGGGGCACAAAAATTCTCAATCATAATCATAATATAAGTTGGTCATGGAGATGATAGTAATACACACAGCATGGAGAATATAGCCAATGATTTTGTAACATCTTCCTATGTTGACAGATACTAACTAGTGAGGGTGAGGATTTAATATGGATAACTGTTGAGCCACTGTGCTGTGTACTTGAAACCAATAGACTGAATATCACCAATACTTCAATTTTTAAAAAAGGAATATCAGTAACTAGTTCTAAGAAGAATGAAAAAATCAACTGAAAAGTAATACATATTTTAGAAATTAGAGACCTTTACTATGATGCTAAAATGACTTTTGAATAAGGACAAAGTAAAATGCATTATGCTCACGCAACTATGAACATAAGGATGGAACTTTGTTATCTCTCTGATGTCTAGACCCCAGAAAATGTACCTTCAGGCAGCTTGGCATATTTTTAACTCAGCAAATTATAAAAACATTATTCCTGACATTTTCTGTGAATGGGACAAGCTTCCAGCTTGCTTCTGCTCATGTGGAAATAGGATTAAAATGAAATAGACATTTTAATAAGGTGAGCAATGCTGCCTTTTAGTATCCTACCAAGCACATTCCCTCCTTACCACATTACGATGCTTTGTTATGAAGACAGGTTGCTAATTGTTCTGTTTATTGAGTGTCTATCACATGCCGGGTACTATATTGGTACTCCCCAGATGTCATCACAGTAATCCTATATGGTATTACCACCCATATAGAAAATAAAATTGAGGTTCAGAATGATTTGGCTTAGCCTAAGGTCACAAACCAGACTACCAGACTGTCACTAAGAAAAGTCACTTTGTGTCTGCTTAGAAAAATGGAGAATTGAGGTGATGGTTGCTTCTGGGAACTGAGCCTGAGGGGCAGAGGATGAACAAACAGAACTTTCTGTTTTTTTATATCTACTGCTTATTTTTTTTTTTTTACAAATTGAATGGATTACTTATGATCAAAACTATTGAATTCCTTGATCTGATAAAACACCTGCTGTATGAAAACGTCATATCCCTTGAGTGTTGAGTGCACAGCAGGCACTGAGGAAACACTAGAACTGAATTTGGTTAAAATACTTTATTCTTTTAAAATATGGAAGATAAACAGAAAATAATTAGCTGAAATAATGTGTATCTTATTTATAAAACCTCATTAGATTATATTTGAGTATATAAAAATATATAAAATAGGAAAGGTACCTAAAGAATATTTAACATTGTTCTATCATTAAAAATATCAGTGATTCTCAGCTTCTGCTGACAAGGGCATTTCTGTGAAGTTTTTGTTTTAAAAAAGAAAACTCAGCCCCAGTCCATATGACCTGAATCTAAATCTCTCAAGTAGAATTCGGGCATATACATTTTGAAAAATCTCCACAGATGTTTGCTGAATGGGTCAGTGACTGAAAATCCCTACTAAAAAGAAATTTTTAAAAATAACTCAGCAATTTCCCCCTAGTCATGTGCTCAACATAAAAAAAAAACTTATATTTATCAAAAGACATGCACAGGACTAATAATAATAGTACTGTTCATAATAGTCCCCAGCTAGAAGCTAGACAAAAGCCCAGTGATAGAATGAATAAGTTATGGACTAGTCACACAGTGGAATGCTAGAAAGCAATCAAAAGCTACATGCAACAAAAAAGATGAATCTCAAACAAAATGATGAAAACAGCCAGACACAGAAGAGTACACACTGTGTGATTCCAATAACAGAAAATGCAAGAACTGATAAAACTCATTTTTGCTCTTAGAAGTCCTGATAGTAGTTGCCTTTGGGAGAGTGACTGAAGAGGAGATTAAAGACTTCTGGTATGCTGGTATTTTTTGGTTTCTCAGTCTGAGTGCTGACCACATAAATACTTTACTTTAAGAAAAATCAATCATGCTTTACACTTACAATATGCATACCTTGTTGAAATGAATTGCACAGCATAATAAAGGTAAATGTATCTAAAATGTCCATAACAAGACAAACAGCAATTATTTGGCGGTTTAAAATTTCAAAACCAAGACATAACTTAAAAACACAGTCAAATAAAGTGTGATGTAATAGAGTGACGAAAATAGGGGCTGAGATCCCAACCTGAACACTGGCCTATGAAATTGAACTCAGACACATCTCTTGACTTCTGAGGGGCATCTGAGTCTCAACCTCTCTATTAGAATTGTTGCCAGGATATTATAACATATGCACGTAAAACATAATACTTGGCACATGGTTCAATAATTATCCATTCCTCTCCTTTCCTTCCTTCCTTGACTTTAGAACAAGATAAAAGCTCCATACAAAAGTAACTGTTATTATTCTTAAATGTAGTAAAGGTATATACCCAGTAGTTTAAGTCATTATCAGTGCAAGCAAGCATACTAGAAAGGAATCTTTATGCCAGTTTGCAATTTGATAATTCCACAAAATTTTTAGATAATTCCAATTCTGCATGCTTTTCTGGCGTGGGAAAGCAAATGTTTTTAGTATAAGTTACCAGACATACATCTCCCCCAGCAACCATACTCAAGGGATTTATAATGTGATAGCTAAAAGAACACTGGCACTGACAGTTTTCAACAACTAGGTGCTGTGATCCAGACCCTAGGATATCAGTAAAATAAGTATCATTGAAGGTAGAAGTGATGATCAAACTCCAGCAGCCAAATACAAATGCAGCAGAAAAAAATCTTATCTGGATATTAAAGGATTTCAAGCTGAATGGCAGTCAGCGCTAGCATTTTTCCATTTAAAAGGCAGATCATCATCAGATGTGGCAAGAGTTGGCATACGGTTAGTCACAGCACATTGGTTGAATATTTACTGTGTATGGCGTCTCTGGCCTCCCCACCCAATTCTCACCTAGGCACCAGAACAGATGAAATTTGGAGAAGACTAAGAGGAACAAAGGTTGAAAACAAACAAGCAAATAAGCTTATAAGACAAAAGAGCAAAACAAAAGTGGCGAGCATTTTTCCTACCAAGAAGAGAAAAGTGGAAGATAATTCCACAACAATCTTTTTGTTTGAATCAAGAGATCAAGGACTTAGGAGGAAAGTAATAGAAGCACATTGTCAACAAAATTAAACCCAGTGATCAACCTTACCAGCCCCTGTTTTTAGCACCCTGCCTACTGGTTCCCTTACTGTTTCCCCAGGCAAAAGTGATGCCTCCCTTCACTGGCTTTATTTGGTTTTAGAACAGCATGTACTATCAGGATATTATCACTGTAACTCCTGATTATAGTAATGAAAAATATGCCTGGAAATAGAAATAAAAATAGAATGGAAGAGAAAAGAATGGTTGGATAAATATAGTTGTTTTATATTTCACAATCTTCCTTTATGTCCCTCAACCATGAGGGTCAATTGCAAATGGCTCTGAAAGTCATGGATCATGACTACCCCCAAAATAAATACTAACAAAATTGAGAGGCAGTTATACAGTCATGAAAGATTGATATATTACATGACAGACTTCTGAATATCAAAAAGGATGACTAAAGAAAACAGTAAAATATAACTTTGCTCTTTACCTTTACTCATTAGAAATTAAATTCCCAAAATGTGAGCTGATGGCTTACAAAAAATGGTCTCAGGCCTATGGCTAAGAAATAATTTAAAAGTTCTGTTTACATGCTAAACTTTCACATGCCATCTGCTGAGGTGACAGAGATGAAAAATGGAAGTTTCATGATTTATTCTTAGTAACTATTATGGGAAAAATAGAAATAGAGAGTTGTAAGGTGAGGGAGAATCCATTCTTCTAAAGCAGTTTTTTTTTCTGTAAAGAGCAAGATAAATACTTCTAGAATATATAACCAAATTGATTTATCACAACTACACAACTCTGCCATTATGCATGAAAGAAGCCATAGACAAAATATAGGGGAACAAACATGGCAAATTAGGCAGCAAGCAGTGTTTAGCCTGAGGGCCATAGTTTGACAACCCCTGCTCTAGAAAATACCACTAAGACCACCTTCTTATTGAGTGGGATATATCCAGCAACCTTTTCACTAAACCTGGCCATGAGGAGACATCAGTTCTAAATGCCGTGCCGGAACCATGAGCACTCAGCCTTGGAAGGGATTATGTTCTTCAAGTCTCCTCACACCGAGGAAAAACAGAAGACCTCTTCTTGATGTCTAAATATACATTTCTCCCATTTTCATAAATTTAGAAAGCACATTGTAGAAACCTTAAAAGTAATTGAAAGATAAAGCTTTGACACAGACAGAATTGGCAGGGGAAGAAAATCCAGTCTGTGTGACTGACTCAGACATGATTCATCTCAGTGCAACAAAAGGACATCCAATTCTAAAATACATGGTTAAGATAATTTTGTCCTTCCAGTGGCATCATAAAACACTCTAAGAGTTAGAAACAAATACAGTCCCTATAAACAAAATTAGTAGCCCATTGCAACCTTAAACTACCATACATGAGAAAGACTTGCCAGATTCAGGGAAGGGAACAGAGTGGTGTGGGAGAATGCCAAGAGGATGCCTATGGCTGCAGGTCTCAGGCAAAGCTGGTAGCAACCATTTTTCCAAGAGATGGCAAAATATAAAAGGGAAGACCAACAATCCCATTTTTGTAAAACAGAATGGAGCAGTATGCTGACGGCAGGAGCTCTCCTAATCCCACACGGCATAGAGAAGGTTGAATGAGAAATCAGGAAGCAGCCAGTCAGTGAAGCAGAGCACTACAGGGAATGTGTGCACTGCGCAGTGTCCTGCAATATCAATCTCTGCTGGCTAGGGAGAAGTATAGATCAAAATCTCACGTAGATACACATACACACACATGCACACAAAATGTATGATTAGGAACTCGATCAAACCAATGTCATTTGCACTAGATGTATGGAGAAATTCTCTAAGAAAAGGGGAAGAATAGAACAGGAAAAATTAAAACAGCTAGCAGACTAAGAATCTCTCTCCCTCTCACAAACTTTCCAAGGAGATTAAAATGTTGACCAAATATATGACATGAATGTAAAGGTCTTACTAGAGCAATCTCCCATATAAGTAAGAGCTTGAAGCAGTGGCTTTAAAATCTCAAGCAATCTCAAATAAGATTAGCAGGGACATCAGAAGAAGATAGAGCCACAGCTTGCTCATGGAAAAAAATGGGAAAGTAGACACGAAATGTAGACCATATTGTAAGCAGCAAAAAGAATAGACACTGCTAAAACACAGCAAGCGATATGACAGGATTGAAGAAAGTGATTAAAATGAAATATAGATACATAAGCATTAGAAAGAAAATAAAGCATTGAAAATAAATTAAGGTAATATGACATACTCATAATTAGTGTCCCTAAGGGAGACAATCAAAACAATACAAAGAAAAATTTTAACGGATTCTTCCCATGAGCATTTGGAGGGGGTAAGGGCTCATACCTTAGTTTTGGACTCTAGCCTCTAGAACTGAGAGAATAAGTTTCTGTTGTTTTAAGCCAAAAGAAAAAATCAAAGATATAATTCAAGACAATTTTAGGGGCATTTAATCTATCTACACATTAAAAGTGCACACTATGTTTCAGGAAAAACTGACATGGGACAACCTGCAACAGTGCCATTTCCTAGTAAACTTACTAGACATCAAAAGCTTAAAATAAATGAACCAAAAAAGTAGTCCTTTGAACATGCAAACAGAAAGCTTAAGGCACTTACATGGATGAAAAAGTCTCACTGAACTAATGCTTCAGAACAGCCACATTCAACTCCAAAACATGGCAGGCAATATGTAATGTCCTCTTATTCATGGTAGCCAATACATGGAATCAACCTAAATGTCCACTGATGGACGAATGGATGAAAAAAATGTGATGTATACATATAATGGAATATTATTCAGCCTTTAAAAAATAGGAAATCCTGCCATTTGTGACAACATGAGTGGCCCTGGAGGTCATTATGCTAAATGAAATTAGATACAGGAGGACAAACACTAGCTGATACCACTTATTTGAGGAATATAAAAAAATCATAGAAGAAGAGGGTAAATGGTGGTTGCCTGGGGCTGGGGGTGGGTGGGAAATGGAGTGGCATTATTCAAAGGGTACAAAGTTTCAGCTATGCAAAGTGAGCAAGTTCTAGTGATCTGTGTAGCATAGTTCCTCAAATTAACAATAGTGTATTGTACACTAAGATTGTTATGGGATAAATCTTATGTTAAGTGGTTTTACCACAAAAAATGATAGGGTGGGAGGAAACTTTTCAAGATGATAGATATGTTCATGACATTGATTGTGATTGTAGACTCACAGATGTGTACTTATCTCCAAACTCATCAAGTTGTATACATTAAATTTATACAGCTTTTTATATGTCAATCAGACCTGAAGAAAGTGATTTTTAAAATATATGCAACAATGTTCTCAAGGAAAGAAAGCATGACACAAGAATCTTGGACTAAATGCTCAAGACAGAGAAATGCTTTTGAACTTTTGAGCATTTGGAGAATATAGTTCCATGAATCACTTTTTTAAGAAACCACTACAGAGCAATCTTTAATTAACCAAGAGACAACTAAACAACTATGACAAAATAGATGCTGGTAACCATTCATCCAAGCAAACTTCAGGATTAAGCCTAGAATAGATGTAGGAATTACAATCAAATAACAGGGTTTAACATTATAAGCCTCAGAAATGTTTAGAAATTATTTATAATTAACAAAATTGGAAAGAAAAGTAGAAAAGCAAATAATGTGAGTGTGCTGATTTTATCTTCATTTATAGATATTATTTAAAGCTGATCTATCAAGCAGTAAAGGTATACATACACTTCAAAGTCAGAAGATCTGTAAAGACCCTGATCACAGTCACAGCTCTGCACAGGTTCTGTGTATTCAGTTTTCACGGAACATTATTGGTGAAGTGTTTTCTCCAAATGCATCATAGCCTTTGACTTTCTTTATGACAAACAATGTAGAGAAAGGCACTTGATCTTTGTAGAGAAATTATCTGGAGTCAAGTTACTAAAATGCAGTTAAAATGAAAATTGACAGAAATGGTAAAAGCAGAGAATCTCGAACTAAGGGATGAAGATATTCTAAGTGGAAGTCAGGGATTTTCGAAGTTACTAAACTGGTGGATTCCAAAATTACTACAGTTTTAGGACTTGAAAGTTTATACATAAATGAAACTATTTTTAAGTACAAATACTTATAAATTTCATCATAAAAAATTAAAATTTTGTTTTATAGTAAAATGTTTTATTAGAATAACCAACCGTTTTTCATAAGATGTAAAAGTGTTATAGCTGCCAATTTAAAGAACCCTGTGTTATTTGTGAGTAAAGTATAATCAAATTGTTGATGGGAATATAAATAACATATTCAGGATAGCTATTTGGTGAAATCTCTGAATTTAGCACTTTCAATCCTAATGAGTTCTTTAACCTGTTTATCAACATGGGACTGGTTGAATGAATTATGGTAATCCATCAGTAGAATTCTACTGCCTACATATATTTTTAATAAGTTATTTACATACATAATCATAATTTAAAATATGCACCATTATATATCTGTCATGTGTATGCACATACACATTCATGTAAACATGCTTGCATGTGCAAAGAAATATCTGGGAAGATATAAAATACAGAAAGCAAGATTGGGAGGGAGATCCTTTTCTACATTGTTTGATTGTTTATAATATGCATTTTGTAGTTAAATAAAATAAAAACTAGTTTTAAGTCATAGCTACTTTTTATTTTTATTTCCATTTTTTCAGATTCACAGAATCAAGCAATGTCAGAATTGGAAGGGACCTAACAGGAAAAATCTAATTCATTCTATTATTGTGACTCCTCTAAAAATTCCTGCAATGCAGTTGTCCAATCTTTCCTTTGACCCTTCTGAGAATTCACAGCCTCCTGGGGCCGAAGTGTTTGTGGTTCTGGCAGGAAGATCCCTGGAAACAAGTCACCTAACAGTCGTAGGAACGGCCACTACCCGAGGATGAATGGAGTATGAAGAACTGTTCCAACCTCCGGAACACACAAAGCAAAGGTATTTCCATGGGCCCAGATAAACTTTCCCTGAAAAGGGCAGGAAGAGGCCTCAACAGTGACACTGTGTGGCTGCAAGAAGCAACGACAGTATTGGACTAATAGCTTCAGTTCTCCATATGAGGTTTGAAGCAGGACTGATCTCTTTGGTCTAAGGCTCCAGAGTCCTTTGTAAATATGAAGCCATATGGGAATAGCAACAGGCTTCAAAAGGGAGATATTGGACTTCCTGGTTTAAGGTCATATAGCTCAAATGATTAATTTTTACAAATAAAATGTGGCCATCTTTTTTACTCTAACTGTAGAGCAAGTCTTAATGGGTATTGGTATCCAATAAACCGCTTTATCCTGTACAGGATAGTTGAGCATAACTTGTGATGGAAAATAGAACAGGAAAAATAATAATTTTATCTCAATATACGGTGTGGCCTTAGCAGAAATTAAATTGAATTAAATTAAATTAATGTTCTTATCCGTTTCAGTAGTTTCTGGGGCCCCATCTGAGACGTTTATAAAAGGCTCTGAGGAACAGCCTAAACCATCAATATCAGGAGGGCAGAATGAACAGTTTTGATTTTAAAAGAGGTCTCACAAGGTGAAAACTTGATTTTGCTGACACACTGTTGCACTCCTGAGGAAGTCAGCACTTCATGCTCATACCGAGTGGTCTGTGGCTGTTGAACCCATTGGACTGGAGAGGAGCCAGGGGTACCGTGTACCCATTTTATTCCATCAAAATGCAATGCTTCCCTTCTCCCACCAGGCCACTGCCCTCAAAGGAGAGAGAGCTCCAGTATGGGTCAAGACCAAGGACACAATTAGGCCATGGTGCTGATGATACAGCCTTCATTTAAAGGAGCAAGGAAGTTAAAAATCTATCCTCTGAGCAGTGAGCTCTCATTATTTGCTTTTTAGATGGGTATTTTCCTCCCATAAGCTGCTTTTCTCATAGTGCTAGTTGGGAAGAATTGGCCCAAAGGGTTTCTCTCCTTTGAAAGTACCTCAACATCAGTCTCCCTGTCCGAAGTTTCCCCAGTGTTCGGTGGGAAGCTGATCAGGGCACAGAGGAGAAGTTCAACAGGCCATTAGGCATGGCTCTGATCAAACCAGCACAACCCTCACATCTTATTCGGTCCAGTCTGGTTCACTACATGCCCTAGTTAACAATAAGTAAATTTGCCTGGAGTAGTCCTTCAGCACATATCACAGACACCTAACAGGGAGGCCATGCCCACAGCTGATGCCAGAACAAAATTTGGGATCCTGCCTAAATTTCTCTGAGATTCGACCAACAGGCATCTACAAACTTTTTGAGGGTAATTCTTTGTGACTGGCAAAAATACTTGCCTCAAATTCTTCTGTGCTGTCCTTATAAAGAAGAGGTTATCATCCTGTTATATAATGAGACTCTAAGTGATAATATATTCATTTCCTTCAAACCTAGGTCATGCCTGGTAGTAAATTATATATTTCAGGAAACACACTTACACTTTAAAGTCACTGACTGGCTGGAGTGCTACTTACCTCCAGAGTAAGAATGTACCCAGTGGCCACCTCATGACCTGAAATAAATGCAATGCCTCTTGAAGCACCAAAGTATGACTCAGGCACCAGAGACACTCTGACTGAATAAATACACTTACAGCAAAAAAAGAAAAAAACAGATAAGCTAAGCACTACCTTCCACTAACAGAGTGGATAGTCATCATTTCTCTAGTCTTGGCAGAAATCTATTTAGGAAAAGGATCCATTCCACACCGTCACAATGAAGGGATCGGTCACATTGCCCTGACCTCTCTCCACATGGATGGGCAGGTGGCAGGACCCAGACTGGCCAGTCCAAGTACTCCTTTACCCTGGCCACCATGACTGGTTCAGAGATGGGGATGTGACCCAAAGAGGTCCAGTTAGTGTCTTCCCTGCATGTGATGAAGGAATCCTGTTTCACACAGTACAATCAAGAAAAAATCAGAACTACCAACAGCCATGTTTCCCAGCTACATGCAGAAAACCATCTGCAGTAGAGGAGAATCAGGTCAACCAAGAAGACAGTAGATATCAGAGACAGAAATACAGTCTACTTTTTAGCCACTAGATCCAGCCATGACTGAAATACCTGTTCCATTCCTGGACTGTCAATTACATGAAAATCTCCTTTGATGCTTCTTTGACTTGAATTTCTGTCATTTGCTGATGATAATCCTAAATAATATAACTGCAATGCCTAAAGAGAACAAGCTATTTTGAAAAATCTCACCTTGAAACCAGTATATCCCAGTCATGGTCAGAATGTAGGTCATCCCTGGCTCTCTTCCCATTACCATTATTTTAAACATAATTATTTGATGTTTATAAACAAATACATACATGCTTCAGAAAATTTATGAAATCCAAAATAAATTTAAAATGACCATAATTCCTTGGCTCAGATGACTGTTGTGAACATAATATTTTAATGCATTTCCTTTCAGTTTAGGAACATGTATGTGTTTCTTGAATTGGAGATTATACTCAAGATTAATCTTTTATTCTGCTGTTCTGATTTAACATTAACTTGGAGTAATTTCCCACATAATGAAATATTCTTCAAGTACATGACTTAAAAACTTTGTGGTATTTCATTTGCTCTCTCTCCTTGAAATATTTTCTTTTTTTGGTTCCAGGACACCACATTCTCTACTTTTTTCCTTCCTCAGACCCCCACCTGAGGCTTTTTTGCTGGTTCTTCTTTATCTCCCTCACCTCTAAATGTTGAAGTATCTCTGGATTCAATCCTTGTGTTCTTTCTTTCCTCGGACACTTGGGAAATCTTATCCTATCTCATGGCTTTCAATGTCATCTATACACTGACAGATTCCTAATTTCTATTTGCAGCTTGGACCTCTCCATTCTACTCCAGACCCTTAAACTGAACTGTACATAAACATAGTTGTTTATCATAAGACATATCAAGTTTAACATAACCAAAATCTATCTGATATTCATCTAAAACATGCACCCCTGGAGCTTCCCTCACTTAAGGGCAGCTCTACCCTTCCAGTTGCTTGGATCTAAAACCCCAGAGTCATCCTTGTCACCTCCTTTTCACTTCCTGTCCCTCATCAAGTTCTGTTGGTTCTACCTTCAAAATGCACACAGAGTCTGACCATTACTCACAAATCCACTGCCACTACCCTAGTCCAAGCTACCAGCACCTCATTGGAAACCAACATCTCCTGCTTCCGTCTTACCCCTACCCATCCCTTATCTCATTCTGTTCTCAATGAAGCAGTCAGAATGATTTATCTCGTGTATGTCAGAGCATGGCATACTCCTGCCCAAATCAAATGGCTTCCCAAATCACTATGAATAAATGTCACATCCTCTCTACAGCCCTTGTAGACACGATCCACATGCTGGTCTCTACCTGACTCACGATCTTCTAGCACCTGCCACCTGGCTGCTCCTCAAGCACCCTAGTCGTGTCCCCAGCTCAAGGCCTTTACAAATATACGGAAACCTGCCATCTTCTCCTTCTACAACAGTCTTCCCCCACCCCTTGTGTAACTATATAGATCATTCTGTCTCCTATTTCAAGTCATTAATACTACCTTCCTGTAAAGCCTTCCCTGCCACCTAGTATCACAATATCCTCTTCTCATATTTTAGATTTCTCCATGATACTTATCACTCATATACACTATATAATTTATATCCTTGCACCTCACACTCTCAGAGCTCTCCCCACTCACCACCACATTGCTCTTGTGCATATTAACATTTCCAATGAACCTGTTCTGATCAAGGCCACCAAAACCCCATGTTGCCAAATCCAAAGGACTCTTCTGTGCTTGCATCTTATGGACATCTCAGAACCAGCAGGCTCCTTGGCCTCTTGACATGCTTTCCCCACTGGGGTCTGCGACACCAGGTTCTCCTGTCTTATCACTTCTCAAAGGCATATTTTGATGACTCCTCCACCTCTTTCAAACCTTTAAGATATAGAATATAAATGTTGTCATGGCTGGCCCAGGTCCTCTGTTCTTCTCTGTTACACCCTTTGCTTTTCAAAGTACTATGATTGATCGAATAATGGCCCTGAAAGATGTCCATGCCTTGATTCTACAAATCTGTAAATATGTTACCTTAAATGGTAAAAATGTGAGTAAGGTTAAGCACCTGAGATGGAGATTAGCCTGGATTTTCTAGATGGCCCGAATCTAATCACATGAGGCCTTAAAAGTGGAAAATCTTTTCCACCTGCAGAGAGCCAATGACAGGGCAGCATGTGAAGGCCTCAGTCTGTGGTTTCCAAATTTAGAGACAACAGAAGGGGCCACAAGCCAAGGAATGTAGTCGGCCTCTAGAAGCTGGCAAAGAATTAGGTTGAAGCTCCCCTAGAGCTTCCAAGAATGCAGCCCTCCCAACACCTTGATTTTAGCTCAGTGGAACTCATGTCAGACTTCTCACATACAAATCTATAAGATATGTGTTAAATCACTAAATTTATGGTGACTTGCTATGGCAGGAATAGACAACCAATGCATACAACTCCAAGTACTATCTAGGTAGGTTGATGACTCCAAAATGGGTACCTCATGGCTTATTTGTCTGTACCTCCTGATTCATATATTCAGCTTCTCTCATACAACTTCTCTGAGGTGTCCCTGTCAGAGCCTGCCAATTACCTTCCAACTTCCATTCTCCTGTTCTTACTCAGTAATAAAATCCCTCATCTATGGCTGGATGCGCCAGCAGCTGGAACAAAGACTATGTTTTCTTGACTGTTCTACCCTCGCAGCTAGAGCGACCATGTACCCAATTTCTGGCCAACAGGAGTATGCCGGTGTGCCGTGTGTAACACTGGAAGAAGGTGTAACACTTCATCCTTCTCCTTTCTGTTGTCTGGGATGTGAACAAGACATCTGGAACTCAAACATCCGTCCTGTGGCCACAGAGCTTCATGATAAGGACGGCAGAGTAGCTGGACAGAGGAGACTAAGCCTCAGATGATCGTGAAGGCCTGACATCGGCCCTGGACTGTCTGTGTGCTTCATGTATGCGGGACAGGAAACACCTTCTGTTGTTTGGTACCCTGGCACCCTGGGACTTCTGTCATACAAAGGCAAACTTGATCCTAAGATGATAAACTTAGAATATGCATAACAGCATTATTGGTTTTGCCCCCTAGACCCAGACTGGCATTCTCCCTCTGTTTCCATAAATTAGTGTATGATCAATAACCGAGTTCCAGAAAATCTGGAGTGATTCTTGACCTTTGGTTTCTGTCCTTACTCCCTCACCCACCGACCTTCCACTCTCATTGCCCTGCTCCCAATAAGTCTGCATGTCCTGGTGTTTTTATTTCTAAAATATATCTGTGAACTTCTCTTATCTTCACTACCACAGTCCTCATCTGAGTTACCACCATCTCACTTGAGCAACTGCAACATCTATTAACCAATTTCCCTGCTTTCATTCCTGTTACCCTCCACCCATTCTCCATATAGCCATAATCATCTTTTTATAACTTAAGGCAAACAATAGCATTTCACCCTTCAAAACGCTAAGTGGCCAGGTGGGCTGCATTGTTCTAAACCTAAGAATTGAGCATCCAAAGGAAGTGGTAGATTAAATATCATTCAGGAAATCTGTGAAAATTTGTCCTCATTCTCAGACCATTAGTAAAATTTGGACAGAAGAAACCTCAGACATATTGTTAAGAACATGGAGTAAAAGGATTCTCTGCTGCCAATTCAGAACAAAACCAGATATAATCAACTGAGTGGAGGTTCGGGTTGGCACTGTCTTGAAGAGTTAAGAAGGTGCAGACAGAACAAGCATCTGGTCTATCTTCCTTTGAACAAGAAAAAAATCACTGATTGATTCTTCCAAACATCCAGGCCATTTAACAGTTTCTCAGTCTACAATCACTAAACAGTTTTCTCAGAGCAGCACAGATGAATCTCTGACATGCTGCTGAGCACAAGCAGCCAGACACAGAACGATTATACACATTTCCATTGAAGGGAAGGTCAAAGAGGGGTGGGAGGAGACTTTCGATGTGACGAAGTGATCACTCTCTTGATTTGGTGATGGCTGTACAGGTGCGTATTTGTCAAAACTTGAAATATATTTAACATCTTTACATTTTATATTGAGCTATATTTTACATTCCTTAAATAAATAAAAATGTCCTGCAACTGGTGTTCTGGGGGAGTAAGATAAACAAATTTGTTTACTTCAGAAACTCACAGCTTTTAATATCCAAATATGCACTATAAATCACTAAGAGGCTATAGGATATAGTACATTCCAAATTTACTTGTTCAAGGATCTTGTTTTTTCTTCTCACATATATTGACATCTATAAGGCACTAATATTTCAGAAACCAGTAACTTTAGTCTGAAAAAATGTAAGCAAGGACTACAAATACCACTGAAGCCATTTAAAAAGAACTGATTTTAGGCAGTCAGCTTCTGGTGAACCCTCCAGAATAAAGTAGCTGCAAAGTGTGTCCCTATAGAAAACCCAAGTATTCAAGCAATTATGCTGAAAATGTTTCATTTTGGGTTTGTTGACCTTAAACTCCTTCTGGCAGTAATTAGATAGTAAAGCCAGTTGCTTTCTAAAGAACTCCAAGTTTATGACAGGGAAGGATCCACCAACATATAGACAATAATTATATTTCTGTTCTAAGTCATGCAACTCATCAAGTGTCATCAAGGCATTAAAACACAAGTTTAAAAACATAGATAGGTCTTTAGTTGGCTTCCACAGAAGTCAGCTCAGACAAACTGTGCAGATTTACTGGGGAAAGCCCCGGAGCAATACCTTCAGGGGCCAGTGGGAAGCAGGACTGTGACAGTCATAGGGCTCTAGCAGATTCCCCCCAGAGCTCTGGTGCCAGGGAGGCCCTTCAGCGTAGTACAGCCTTGAGGCAAGGGCACCAGGCTCCTATATCCTCACGACAGAGCCATCATTGTATGTTGGTTGCCCCAGGAAAGGGGCATGACTATGGGTAAGGTGGCCTCTTGGGCTAAGGGTAATTTTCCACAGGGAGAATCAGGTGACAGCCATCAGCCACCAACACTTCCAGCATCAGGGAAAGTGAGGGAGAGCTAAGCCACACCCCAGTGTCCACTACAGAAGCCAATACACACACCCTCTCCCACCAAAGTCAAAGGGGCGTCCAACCTGCAGAAAAACATGCCTACCAAATACAGCTCTCATACTATTAAATGACAAGCTCTGTTTCAGTGTCAGTAGCCAAGAATCTGATCTTTGCTAATACTCTGTCCATAACAAGTATTCATTAAACTGCAAATAATCTTATTTGTTTATTGTGAAAATTATTTTATATTATAAGCCAATAAACTAATTGACTGTTGTTACTATAAACCTAGCTGTTCTTCATGAAGAATTGTGGCCTGAGAACATCAGTTTTCTCTAAGTACTATAACACAGTAATCCTTGAAACAAAATTTAACATTAAAAGGCTTATGTTTCCCACTTAACTGAAGTAAAACACTGGAGTATTTTTTTAAATCACAAAACCCTTTGGCTTTCTTAATAAAATTAAGTTAGTATCCCACTAAACAAAGTAATGAAAAAAAGTTAGAGACTCTAGGTTTCTCCTGATTCTGCTTTTCATGTATTCTATCAATTCATTTATTCCTTAAAATGCATCTACTGTGGACCTCCCATTAGAAGACACCATGCTTGGTACTGCGATGAATATGAAGTTCACCATCTAAGATAAACAGACATGTGAACAGGTAATTATAAGTTAGTCTTATACTCATAGCTAGTCAACAAACATAGCTAAGCACCAACTATGTGCCCAGTCATCAGGAGAAACAGTCTTTGCCTTTATGAGGCTTACATATAATCTAAGAAATGTTAAAACAAATGACTATAGAGATACTAGTCTTTGCCCACACAGGGGAAAGATAGTCATGGAAGGCTTCATAATAGTATCAACTAACTTTTATTAAATGCTTAAAATATACCAGGTGCACATGTAAATTTACTCAACTCCAATTAACCCTCTGAGGTAGATGTTATTTAATTTCCAATTAAAGTAGTTTCCTTAATCCAGGTCACACAGATGACAAGTGGCAGGAGTGGGATTCACAGAGAACCTAACTTTGGAACTGAGCTTTGAAAATTGAGTAGGAATTTGCCAGATGGATATAAAAAGGAGGGTGGTGAGAGCATTCCAGACACAGAGAACTGCAAGTACAAATGCTTAAAAGTTGTCAGAAAGCTGCAAGTTCATCTGCATGTAGGCTACTTGTGGGAGAACAACAGGAGTGCAGGCCTGAGAAGTGGGAACAGCAGGGGAGGGACAGAGACAGGAATCACGCCCACAATGAGCGGGCTGAAGGAGTGGAAGCACAAACTGACAGGAGTGACAGATTTTTAATAACATCAATAAAAATGGATAATGTTCATTAAGAGCATCCTGTAAGCTGAACATGGGCTAAATACTGACATGCATTATCTCATTTTATCTTCTCTGCAATCTTATGAGGGAGGTGGTACTCTTATCTCATTTTACAAATGAGAATGCTGAACCTAAAGGGGAAAAGATTGTCCAGGGTTCTACTGCTTATGAGTTACAGAGCTGGGGCTCGAAACGAGAGAAGCTAGGACACCATAGCTCAGCTGTCTGCTGTGGCATGCATGGCCATCACACCACACCCTCCCTCTGTGGGCTGGACGATGGCACAGGAGGTAATAAGGGTGAAACTCAGACTCCAGCCCAGAAGACACATGATGTGGTCCTTAACCAAGGATGTGTGTGCCAGCCATGGGCTAGAGAAGAGATCTGAGAAATATGCATACAGAGGTGGCATTGGAGACTGAGTAAAGAGTCATGGATAACAGCCAGCTGCCTGAAGAGACTGTGATTCCATTAACCAGAAGAATGTTTAGATAAGCACTGAGAGGTGGGCAAAGGGGATGGGAGAAAGATGCCAAGGTCAAGGTCTCCTTGGCTACAGAAGGAAGGGCCCAGTGGGCAGCTGGAGGTGAAGGAGGGTTGGGAACTGAGGACCATAATCTGCTATGAAGGCATAAATTTAACCAAAAACATGTTGAAGGTAGGAGAATAACTGAATCTGTCTGAATGTAAAGAAGAAGAGATGGACAGAAACCTAGAAATCCCCAACTATTCAGGAAAGAATCCACTTTCTCATCTGTAAAAATAAGGGGATATATGTATATATACATATGTATCTGCCATATATCTGCCTTTATAAACTTGAGAAAGGGTTTCTTTTCCAAGGAATGCAGGCTGTCTTTAGTGTTATCTCTGAAAAAACAACTTATCGCCTTCCACATGTGAGGTTTTGAATTATTTCTAGGTGATATTTTTATGGGAAATAAAGCTAGTTGAATGGTTTATGTATTTAATAATAAGTAAAAATAGCACAAAGAGTTTATGAGTTTACTGCCCAGATCTGCTTGGCCACTGTGAGCCCCAGTCACCAATGTCAGTAATTCCACTGTAGGCATAAGCACCACAGGCTTTGAATGGAAGCACGGCATGCTTACAGCACTCCTAGGATATACAATTTTCTAGCCTTCTTTCTTCATCTTCACCCTTCACCCTGAAAAACATTACAGTGCTGCTTACCTGCCTGAGGATTCAGCAGGAGGGGTGATTTCTCCAGTTTCTCTTTTTAAAACAAAGGAAACTTCTCAATGTTCACAGTAGCAAGAAGAAGGAAAAAAAAAAAAAGCCAGCCTGTTTGGTCCGCCCTCCCTGGCGGCTGCTACCTTGCAGTTTATGACATAGAGAGAGGGAGGTCTGGTGAAGTGAGCAAGGCAGCCCGAGAGCTAGTCCGTTCCCGTGGAAGCCATGAGCCCCTTGGTACGGGCAGCTGTTCTTACTTTCCTGAGCGATTTCTTTTGTGTGACTTTGCAAGAGGCTCATGAATGATTCCTGATTGTGCTCCTTGCTGAGGCGAGCTGCACAGGGAGGGAGTGACCAGCTGACTGGAGGCAGAGCAAGCAAACCCGGACCACACAGTGCTGGAACTGGCTCAGCCCTCGCATGCAGTTTTTTAAAGTCAGCAAAACAGAAATCAAATTACTATCATATTATGCTGGTGGGAGCTCAAGGAGAAGGGACTCTACACGGACTTAATTACTATGGGCGATGCAGCGAGTCACAAAACAGCAGAGTACGTCTAACGCGTGAACCCTGAGGACAAATGTAAGTTCTCATGCTGCTGCATTTTAGTGCTATGTAATTTTCTTTCTGGCTCGAAATCATGCTTGGCCAAAATGTAATCATCTTAATGAGAATTTCTAGTGTGGAAAGTTGTCTGCTAATCTTTGCTTAAGAATTTTTTTCTTTTTTTTAACTAAGCAACATAATCCAAGCTGAAACTGCCATCAGCAGCTGTGGCGATTCAGCCCAAGTCTGACTGAAAACTGTAACCCGAAGTACATCCAGTCACCATGGGATTAACTGGATGCATTTTTAATTGACTTTCTGAATGTAGCATGTACACAGCCCCACTGTTTGGGACTGCATGCCATTTTAATACTGCTGTGGCTAAACTAGTGTGATCAGCATAACCAAAAGACTGAGACAGAGCTAAACGAGACTCCCGGTAGTTATGAAACTTTTTTTTTTTTTTTTTGGCCAGGATCACTTTTTTCTCCCTGAACACTCAAAACTCTGCAACCTCTATGTTAAAAGTTCACTCTGTTTTTTTGACCTTGCTTTGGAAAAAAAAAATGAGACCAAACAGAGGACTCTACTAAAATTGTGAATGAAGGAGACATAAAGAGCCATTGCAGTTCCTTACCTACTATTGTAATAATGGGAGACAAAGAGCCACCCAAAGAAGGCCAGCAGATCCAGCGGCTTCCAGGTGACAGGGTGTGGGGACACGAAGACAGGAGCTGAGCAGAGCCTACGACTTGTGAGTTTTTCTATACTTCATCTGCTGCAAGTTTTGGCTTAGAAATGGATATTCTTTGTGAAGAAAACACTTCTTTGAGCTCAATGGCAAACTCCTTAATGCAGTTAAATGATGACACAAGGCTCTACAATAACCGCTTTAACTCGGGAGAAGCTAACACTTCAGATGCATTTAACTGGACAGTGGACTCAGAAAATCGAACCAACCTTTCCTGTGAGGGCTGCCTCTCACCACCGTGCTTCTCCTTACTTCATCTCCAGGAAAAAAACTGGTCTGCTCTGTTGACCACTGTAGTAATTATTCTAACCATTGCTGGAAACATACTCGTCATCATGGCAGTGTCCCTAGAGAAAAAGCTGCAGAACGCCACCAACTATTTCCTGATGTCACTTGCCATAGCTGATATGCTGCTGGGTTTCCTTGTCATGCCTGTGTCCATGTTAACCATCCTGTATGGTGAGTGGCATTAGTTTCCCAGCTGTACCCACACTGGTAATAAAGAGAATGTGCATGTCATTAGCAGGTGAGCCGGGACTCAGGGGACAAACTAAATACAAGGCTTTGTTTATAGATAACTGTCTACCATGATATACTAGTCCCTTGAATTTTACTCTTATTAAAGTGGGGCTTCACATATTAAAAAATCAGGCAACCTATTATTATGATCACTGGAAAGTTTTGTGCTTTGACACATGTACATTTTATGTAGAAATGAGTGTAAATGCCCCAATGTAATCATAAAACAATAATTTATGTCATTCTGAACCCACTTCATTTTCACTCTTATGTATTCCCAAATATTCCAGCCTCCGGGACAGAACAGCTTTTGTCTTGTCACACAGTGTTCAGCACATCTAAGGGAGTGGTAAAATATTCCCAATTACCTTGGAACATTTGCAGAGAGAACATTAGTGGTGCAGTGGGCTTAATGTTAAAATATTCAGTCTCCATTAAAATAAATGAATTGCTCCAGTTTTAAGTGTTCCCTGCCCAGAGAAGCTAATTTGGAAGTGTGCTTTTAAATTATACCCTCAACTCTTTAAAAAAACACGTGCCTAAGCTCCTCCAGTCTGGTTTGGAGGAGGATGGAAAACAAATGGAAAGAGATTAATCTTGCTTTCTTCTCGACAGTTTGAAAGAGTCAAACCTCTCAGCAAGTCAGCAAACACTGGGACGGCTTTAGCGAGAAACAGAATGTGATATTCTTTCCAAATTATGAGTAATACAGCCAGATTTCTCCTTTTAAAGAGAATGTTGAGACTGCTAACACAAGCCCATCAGCAGTCACTCAGAGCTAGAAACAGGTTATGAACACTTTGATTCAGAGGGGATTTTTCTGGCCAAGTCCTACAGGCTTAAAATAAAAACAGCCTTGGGGAGTGTGAAGGAGGAAGGTGAGCAAGTGAGAGCAGGCACTGGTTTGCACAGGGTCGTTAATGCCCATGACCACCAGATGTCACACCAGGACGATTTCATTGAATTTGCCTGCTATTGCCCATATATTCTGGAGAGGTTCTCCCTTCCTAAAGGCCCAACCCTCTCGAAGGCAAACTCCAGGAGTGATAGATGATTCTTAGAAAACCCATCTGGAAACAAATTCTCGCGGGAGGGCAGGAATGACCTCGGGCGGCGGGAGGGGGCAGGCACCGGCCCTCCGCGTTTGGAAGCTGGGACCGGCCCAGCACCTCCCACTCGGGGTGCAACGGCGCCCTCTGGCGGCGTCCACCTCGCGCGCAGGCGTTCCACGCCGAGCTGCGCCCCTCCCTGGGCTGGTCCTCCCTCTCCGCGGGTTGAGGAAATTAACCCCCCTTATCCTCGCCGCGGAAACGCGGACTACCGCCCGCGGCCGCCTTCTTGCAGAGAAAACTCCTCCAAGGGCCAACATCAGTTCCGACCAGGCAGACGTCGGTCTCGTTTTAGCTCAAGATCTTTGAAAATAATCAGGGTGAAAGGCACGAAGTTAGGCTTGTATCCTACACCCTTTACTTTCCTAAATACCCGTGGAGACAATATGGTAGAAAGAGTAGGTTTTCGAATACTGAGTTTGCAGGTCCGGAATACTGTGAGGAAGAGGTGGTCTTTACAATCTTTCTTCTCACGTGCACACAGACCTAATACCATTGTTTATGTTGTTTCCTGAACTAATTTTATAATCTGATCCATCTCTGAAACAAACGCAGGACACTCGGCTTATGTCTGTGAGGCATCTCCTGTCTTCCTAGTGTAACAGGTGATCTGCTGCAGCGCTTTTCCTCTTGGAATCATCTGGGGAACTTTAAAACGCCGCTGTTTGGGGCCTGCCGCTGCCCACCCCTCTGGGCACCAGGGCCTGGAGAGCAGCTCTCCTGCTGATGGTACTGTGCGGCCCGGGGTGAGAACCGTTTCCCTGAGCGGCTGTGGCCCAAGTGTTGTCCTGGGATAGCAGAGTCAGCACCACCCGGGAAGGTGTTAGAAGAGAAAATCCTCCTGCCCCACTGCTGACTTACAGAATCAGAAGCTCCGGGGGTGGGACGCAGGACTCCCATTTTAAGAAACCGGCTAGGAGACCGTGAGGCTCACTGAAGTTTGAGAACTGCCACCCTGAAACGATTCTCAGGATGAAAACACCATTCTTCTCTTAGTGGTCGCCTTCATTCTCCTCCATACATATACCCTAAGTGTTAGCTTGACACACAAAATATTATTACATAAGTCCTTTCCAATTTTACAAATAAAGATAACATTCCTATTCTAGAATTTTAATAATTTATTCATTCACACCTTTATTGGGAGACTATTAAATGCCGTTGCTGTGGGAGACTGAGCAGTTAAAATAATGACTAATAGATGGCCTCAACCTCAAGGAACCTACCGTATGTGAAAAATGTGTGAGAAAATCACGGCATGATACAGTGTGAGAGGAGCTTCTACAGAGGAGCCTGAAATGCAACATAACTTCTGACCTAAATCACTAAAAAAAAAATCAGATTTTGTCAGGCAGAAGAGTTAGAAATGCCAAAGAGAGACCATCTCAATTTACCACAATGCACCAGCATAATTCCAGCCCCACGAAATGTTCCTTCCTCATGTTCAGTGCGATCTTACCACAATGACATATAGTTGTTTTACTTTTTTTTTTAATTTAGAAAATATCTTGTGTTGCCCCTTGCCACCACATGTGCCTTTCCCCAGGAAGGAAACTGTTGCTGAAGGGTAAATGCCACACACCACAGGAGGTACAAGGCTGCTGGCTGATGCTGACTTTCTGCATTCAGGTTACCGGTGGCCTCTGCCCCCCAAGCTCTGCGCTGTCTGGATTTACCTGGACGTGCTCTTCTCCACGGCCTCCATCATGCACCTCTGTGCCATCTCACTGGACCGCTATGTCGCCATCCAGAACCCCATCCATCACAGTCGATTCAACTCCAGAACGAAGGCATTTCTGAAAATAATTGCCGTTTGGACCATATCAGTAGGTAAGTGGGAACAGTACTTCAGGGTCTCACTTAAAATGGTAATTCGTGCCTTCCAAGGAGGTTTGTTCTGTTTTATTGCATGGAAACCTGACAATCCTGAATCTATTGTTTCCTACGTTGTGAGATGTTACAACATAATAATTATCAGATTTGTTTTTGGAAAGAAATATCTGTTAAGGTCACTGGCTGACAGTATACATTTGTATTGCTTTGCACAGGTAGGAACATACGCACTGATACAGCAGAAACTGGATTAACTGTGTTGCAGCTACCACCAAAAACTTCCCCCCACCTCACACTTTCAAGTCCATTCCTCTAAATCTTTATTTTCCCAGAGAGCTCAACATTTATAATCACTGGACTTGTGATCAGTAAGAATACAGATGCCCATGCCGGAGAACACAAAGCTTCTGGGGCTCGAGGCAGGTCCCAGGTGCTGTTACTCAGAGGGAGAAGGTGAGGACAGAGGGAGGTGGCAGGACCTGCTCAGCGGCATGGCCACTCAGGCTGCCCAGGGTCTCTGTAACCCTTCCTCATGTTAGATACCACACACCAGAGGATGTCAACCCGCTTCACTTAGTTCGACCACACACACTCACTTCTTCCCAGTAGTGTGCTCTTCTGGCACACACCTAACAGGAAAGCCCAGGTCATGGACGCTAAAGGGGCAGTTCCCAGGCAGTTAAGTCGATTGTACCTGTTACTTCCGCAGGCTTGGTTTGTGACCAGAGCTTTCCTGTGATTTGTTTTAAAGTTGCAAAGCTTTTCAGGCAGAAGGCTGCACCTGCTTATGGCCAGGTGGGTGCCAGTGTACTGTGACATGAGAATGTGGGGTTTGATGGCAGTCTTGACATCAGGGACATGTGTAAGTCTACCCACAGCTTTGTAATAAAACATAAATAGCGAACACAATTATATGGGATCTTGTGTTTTTGAGTTCTTCTTGTTTACTTGACTGTTAAAGGTGTAATCTGCAGAGTAGGTGATTCCATTTTATGAATGAGGGAACTGGGGTTTAAGAAGTGAAATGACCCCATAGCTAGTAAATAGCACAATGAAGAGTGAGAAGTCTTATTTTCCATTTTCAACTTTACATTACAGTTGAGGTAGACAGAACAGATCTTGCTGTGCTCATTTGGTGCATGAACAAAGCACAGCAGAGAGGGTCTATGGCTTTCTGAATCGCCTATCCAACTAGCAGCAGGCATAGGACCCTGAACCTTCAGCACCAAGCCCTGCTCTCTTTGCTGAATCACCACTTTCCTTAGGAAACAATTTGTGCTCCAAAACATCCTTGTGGTTTCTGGGCCTGTGCAAACTTGGACTTACTCTATTAGGAGAAAGTGGTTCTGAACCCAAGCTGCACATACGAGCCCCTAAGGAGCATTCTGATTTAAATGGCCATGGTAGGGCCAGGTGACTAAGGCCACTGAGACAGACTGTGGAGGAGACAGAGGTAATTAGTAGAAGAGGGTAAGAATAAATCAAATGAAGCAAGCCTAACTATTGTCAAATTTACTCTAATTTACCCCCATGCACTGTTCCACTGGTGAGGCAGATGCTGAGAGAGTCACCATCTTTTACCCTCTACCATACTGACACTTTTCCCCACCTTAGTCAAGCTTAACAATAGCACTAGTATTAAGGGCTGTTTCTGACCCCACAGTGTTCAAAGCACCTTATTGAAAATAAGCTATAGAGAAGTTGCACAGGATGACACAGCTCATAACCGTAGTCCCCCCAGATCAGGCCAACTCCAAAGCCCACACCCTGTCTACTGCCTAATAAGTCAATCTGCCTCCTGCTCCTTGCAGCCATCCCTCCAGGAGGCAGGCAAGCAGGTGGACATGTTTGTGGAGGTGCTGGTCAGGGGGCATCATTCATTCACTTGGCCAGCTGATTGCATAGCTACTATGTGCTAGGCACTGAATATGCTCAGACGAATAAGATACACATTTAGAGATCCGACAGTGAGGTGGGGTGAGGCAGATTCGGAAATACAAAAACCAAGGTCACATAGGCTCTGTACCACAAGGCTGACATGTATGGCTGAGGAGGGGGCAGTTGGGAAAGGTTAAAAGTGCAAAACCATTTCTAATGAAGGGCCTGAAGGGGCTTAGCACAAATATTCTGAATTTTCCTCCAGTGTTTCCATTGCTATGCTATTGATGTTGTTTTGTACTGTTGTTTTACATTTAGATACTTAGTTTAGCTGGAATTTATTTTTGTATATGGTCTAACATGTTTTCTTCTACCATTTAAAGCCTTTTCAGCATCTATTGATAAGATCAGTTTTTCCTCTTCAATTTATTGCTATAATAATACAGCTTTCTTGATGGATTTGAATATTGAGCTGCCCTTGCGTTCCTGGAATATATTCATAAGTGAAATTGGATTTTCATGACTTTGTTAGCTGGTTTATTATTCTTACAAGGTTTATTTTTCTAGCTTCATTAAATGAATTAGGGAGGGAGAGTTGTTTTTTCCTAGGTCTTGAAATATTCAAGTAGGAATGTTCTTTAAAGGTTATGTAGAATTTAGTTCTAAATCTCTCTCCCCCCATTGCCTTTCCAGATGATATCTTTAATTGCATCTCTAGCCTCTTCAATTATTATTATTTCATTCACATTTTTTTACCATGTCTTGAGTTATTAGCTGCAAAGTTTGTCTTTTATATTGATTTATTATCTTTTATCATTAAATCCAATGCTTCTTGCCTTAAAATCTACTTCATCTGATATTAGTATAGCTATGCCAGTTTTCTTTTGGTTATCATTTTCTGGATATATCTTATTCCATCCTCTTACATCAAACTTCTTTCTGACTTCATATTTAAAATATATTGCTTGTAAGCAGCATATATAAGTCTGTTTTTATTCAGTCTTTGCCTTTTTAATTGAATTAGTCTATTTACATTTAATATAACTCATATTTGGGCTTAAATGTACCTTCTTACAGTTTTCTTTCTATTGTCCCACGTATTGTATATTCTAGCCTTTCTTCCACTCTTGTCCTCTTTCAGACTAATCCAGAATTGTTAGTTCAGTATTCCCCTTTATAAACTTGCTACCACTCTTACATCCTTTTAGTGATTACAACACTTATTTTTGACCTAATAGTGTCTAGTACAAATCCCTTCTATTATCTCTTGAATAATGCAAAAAACTTTAGAATATCGTAACTCAATTTACCCCTCTGTCTTTTGCATTATTTTTTCTACTTTCCGATTCTGTGTATCTTTTTAAAATCCAAAAGACATCATTTTAAGTCTCTCATTCACTCAGTATTTATTTCCCATATATATATTGTTTGTATCACTTCCCTTTCTGCCTGGGTTCATAGTCCTTAATCCTGAAGGACTTTTAGAATATCATGTAGTTTTCTTTCAGTGTTTGTTATCCTAAAACATCTTTCTTTTGCCTTCATTTTTAAGTGTATTTTTGCTCCATATAGAATTCAAAGATAGCAGTTCTGTTCAGCAATTTACAGGCAACATTCCAAAGTTCTAGCTTATATTGTTTTGTTTCTTTTTGATAAATCAGCTGTCAGACTTGTTGTTGTTCCTTAGAAACTACCATCTCTTGCCACCCTTTTCTGCTTTAGGACTTTTTGTCATATCTTATTTCTTCATTCATCCAGAATCCCAATACATAGGTTTTTCCATAGTTTTTAAATAACTTAGTAGTGCAATATAGCTTTTTAAGCAAGTCTAAAAAAAATTGCAGAAACCATACAGATGTAGACATAGCTGACTACATAGGAAATAGTAAGCTTTATATAGCTGAAATCAATATAAGCAAAGTGAGAAGAAAGGTTTCAATGCAATGGGTAACAGACCAAGGGCAATCTCCTTAACATACAAAAGTACCCACATTTTGATTCAAAAAGAAAAGGTAAACAACAGTGAAAGAAATACATAAGCTGTACAAACAGGCAATTCACAGAAATATAACTTGAAATGGACAGTAAAGCAAATGAAAAATGCTCAGCTTCTTTACAGTCATGGAAATATGATTTAAAACAACAATACATTACCATTTTTCACTCCTGTGATCAGGTGTTTTCACTCATTTTAATTTTGCCAATGCAGTTTTGGATATGGTGCCCTAGATCTTGTCATATATTTTGTGACATAAAGTTTTTGTTTTTGGACAAGATAACAAAGCTATTAAAATTTGAGCTATCAATTGCATTTGAGAGAATCTGTTCTACATAAAAACAAAAATAGACATAAGAGTCTTTAATGGAGAATTCTGGGGAATAACAGAAAAGTAGAAAGGCTGGGTTATGGTTAGATGTATATTTTTATCTAAGTTTAGAATACTTTTCAGCTCTTAAAAATATTGAGGTGAAGTTATTTGATATTCAGCTGGAGAATGGCCATGATGTTAAGTGCAAAACAGCAAGTTTCAGGGTGGTATGCATGGTCTGAGCCATACTGGTAAAATAATAGTAATAATAGATGAGGATATATACATCTTAGCCCAGAGAATCTGTCAAAAGACTTCACACCTGTCAAGAAGGTGAAATTAGAAAGTGGCAGGATTGTTATATTGTTATATATTCCCTTATATATTTCTGTACAGCTTTGTTACAAATGCTGTTATGATGGTGACAAAGTAATTTTTGGATGATCAAGAATGAAGCAGTTACCCCTGTGCCATAGGAGAGATGACTTCATGGAGGTGGTCTCTGACCTTCAAAGTTTGCTAGGCTCTAACAAACAGCAACTTGGTAACAGCATCCTAGGTACCTGAAATTTCTTGCTCTAGGCTGAGATACACTGCTTCATTCCCCTGCTTACTTCTGCCAGCTTGGTCACTTTGCCTTTTGCCAAGGTTTCCATCCATCTAATTCTGAGGAAAATCAACATAATCATAAATCAAATGCAATTTCTACTTGTGAACTTCTCTGAGGAAACAAGTAGTGACCAAAAAGATTGAAGCATTAAGAATGATCCTGAGTTTCTCTGTAGATTTCATTTGCCCTTCATACACTCAATTCCCATGATCAGAGGTAACCATGACTTCACTACAGAGTATAAAATGAATAAACCCTTTTCTCATGGTGATTGCTTTGCTAATGTCACATGAGAAAAGAAAATAGATGCTGTTTTAGTCCCTGACCATCTAGCAGGTAAAGGTATATATCAGATAGGACAAGTGAAAGTGACTATTTTCACATTGTCATATTCTGACAGGCATGCAAAGACACCAGCTAATTTTTTTTCTTGCACTTATTTCATAAATTATTTGTAGCTTATGGAGTGATTTTGAAATATCACAGGTCTAAATGATTTCTTTTCCCCTCAAGGCTAAGCATGACCATGTATTTCTACATTATTACTTTGGTAAATAGGAGAAAAGGCAAGCTGTGTCACATTTATGCTTTTGTTTTCACAACCTGTGTGATACAATGCAAAAATCCTAATGCTCAGGCCACTGGATCCAATATTGTGCCCTTGGGCAGGTTAAAACTTACCTTCCTACCTAGACAGCACAGATTTATAGCAAAGCTTTGAGGGACAGTGAAAATGATCTCTCAGTGTAGTTGTAAATTTTGTTTATAGGATTTTAAGCACCTTTTCATGTTCATAAGCAAATTTATGTTTTGTTTTCTGTGGTTGATTACTCACAGATTTGCTGTAGATCATAGTGGTTATAAGCAAAAGTCTGGAGTCAAACTATCTGGCTCTGTCCTATAGAAGCTGTGTGATCTTGGGTAAGCTACTTAACCTCTCTGCACCTTAGGTTTCCAGTGAATAAATGACAGTAACAGGACTTACATTATGAGGTTGTTTAAATGATTGAGTAGTGTTTGTATCATAAGTGTTATAAGTTTACAACATTATTGGAACTCTTTTCTGTAAGGTTCTTGTTTTTTTCCTAACAAATTAGGCAAATTAGCTTTTTGTCTGTGTTTTCATAATTTACCCATGTATTCCCAATGTGTTACTTGACACTGCGTACGATGGTGTTGTCACATGGATTTTTATTTTTATACAGCCTTATAAGTGTCTTCTCTTCTTTGTGGCTTCTAAATTTTTAATCATTACTGAAATGATTGCCTTTTCCCCCACCACAAAGTTATGAAAGAATTCTTCCACGTTTTCTTCTATTGCTTTTGTGGTTTTATACATGTAAGTTTTTGAACCATTTAAAATTTAAGATGTGATTTAAATTTTTTCTGCACACCTGCTTATACCATTACCATTTATCTCCCCATTGAGGTGATATGCCACCTTTATCATGAGTTCCATATATATTTGGGTTTATTTCTGTACCTTTTCTGTTCTGTTGATCCGTCTGTCCATTTACCTATAGCATACATTTATTTGAGGATTCATAATAGGGCTTTTCTTTCTCTTAAGATCTCGTACGCTTTCATTGCTCTTACCTTCAGACTTTTCCTGATCATTTTTACTGGTTTCTTCACAAAGAAATTATTTTCAATATAATTTCAGAAAAAAAACTTGGAATTTCATGTAATTTTATGGATCAACTCTCTAGACCTTTTAACTGACTCTGTGTACTTTTTTTGGTCCTCTTTTTCTAGGCGTGTATGTGTTTGCGGGCAACCTCAAATTCTGTGTGGAATGATCAAATATAACTACTAAAATTTTAGCACATAGGGTTAAAAGAAGTCACATCTACCTTCAGGCCCAAGAGGAATGATAGTGAAACACGTATGTTTAGTTTTCCTGTCATACCATTTTTTTCTGAAAAAAATGCTTATAATATTACAAGGTAAAATCAGCTGAATAAAATGGGCTCAAAACCAGCTGGTGCTCTGCTGAACTTTATGCTGGGACCCATCGCCAGCTCCACTGCCTGAACCAAAGTACCTGAGGAGCCCACAGGCTTTCTCCCCGGGACCCAGCAGGTTTATGCCAAGCTCCCTCGAGGCCAGCAGCTAGCCTGAGAAGCAGGTTTCAGGGACTCACCAGGCAACCAGGACACGAGGAGAGCTGGGTTACCTGTTCTCCTCGCACTGCTTGGAGATCGTGAGGCAGGTCAGCACCTACTAGGACACCAGAGGAAACCTGTGAAGAACCAGTGTAACTCGCCCTTCCCCCAGCTTCTCTGCTCATTCTCTCTCCAGGGTGAAGCAACGGTGCTGCCCCGCCCTTTTTTCTGTCCTTGTGCTCCTGCCTCATTACATCATCATGTCCAGGCCTGGGGGGTGGGGGCCTGGCTACCGCCCTGCCTGCCAGTGGGTAGGCCAGTGTCTGGGAGGAGGGATGCCTACAGCCACCTGGAAAGGCTTCTGTCCCTCCTGGAGCATTACAGCCCCCGAGCACCGCCACGTGACCAGCCATGCTGTCACTTCCCTGAAACAAGGGCTCTGCAGGGCCAGCACTCACTCAGCCCGCCGCCTTCTCTTGTCCCTTGAGTGTAGCAGTCCTTTCCCTGTCTGCCCACAGGTACAGGAGAGTTTAGGGGAATCTCCCCAACCAGACCAGCCCCTCTACACCAGGGAGCATAAGGTCACAGAAAGGGTGTGGCCTTGGAGGACGTGTCCGGGTGTCCTTCAGGACGCTCCTCATCCCTGCTGGAGGGCCAGCTGACTCCTCTGTACATGGCACAGTCTACCCACAGCTGGGGGACAACATGCTCAATGAAGCAGCACTTGGTAGCATATTCACTCCATGGTCGCTGCAAACTGGTGAGAAAAATTAGGAAATGATGCGGAGATAAAGGCAAAATGCTTTATTCTTTGTCAGTCTGTTGATTTTGCCTACCTTGCGGACTATGAAGTTCTTTGCTGTTTTGCTCTTCATTCTTTCAAGGAGGAGGGGAAAAAGGTGGAGGGACACGAGTGGGACTTCCGTCACATGGGCCATTTAAAGCAGAGGACCGGTCTCCATGTCCTATCCCCTCCTGCCTGCAGGCTGCATCAGGAACCTGCCGGCTATGGAGACTCCACTTTCTCCAAATCTATCCATCCCCCAGAGGCAGGAGGTAGGAATTTTCAAAAAGTCAGAAACTATGGCAGATCATCTGATTGACTGGTCATCACCAGATCCCTTCATGTCCTAATATCTGTTCCTTCACTGGTCTAACGAAACCCCAACCTGGACCACCGACAACCAGCCTGAGCTGGTGCTGCCATCAGAGTACCAAGAGCCGCTGGAGAAGGCCGCACGGGGGATGGGACGGCACCGCGCCTGTGGCTTCCCCCTCACGGCATCTGTCGTCGCTGTCAGTTCTTTGGTTTATCTTCAGTGCATTTTTTTTCAAGCTTTTTTCCTATTTCAGTCTTACCTCAGATTGCCATTCTCTAAGCAGGTGACCTTATTCCTTCTCTAAGAAAAGGCCACCAAGCACAATTCCCTTTCTTTTTCTGCTTCCACTTTCCAATTCTGCTTTCCATTTCCAGTTTCCAAGAACACCAATGTTTTTGAATTTCCAATTCACGTTTTACCAATTTCAAAGAATATCCATACTTTGTCTCCACATCCCTTCCTTCCCCAAAGGACCTTCCTTGACTCTTCCCCACGTATCTCTCCAATTTATCTTAATTCCCCCTAAAGATTCTATTCTTGCTGCTCCGTTTTGATACATTTTGTTCACACCTCAAAGCACCATCCTGCTTTGACTTCCCTCCTTTTTACTGTTCGTCTCAAAGTCACCAAAACCTTCCTGATTTCAATCAAATCCACAACTTTATTTTAATAACATACTCAAGTAATACATGAATACATTCTCAGTGTGAGAGTCAAACAGCTCCGACTGTAGAAAATACAAAGTGAAGTTGTCCTTCTTCCCCAGCTGCCTCTTCAGACCAGCACCCAGGTACCATGCTGACCTTGAACCTCACTGTTACTGTTCAGTGCAGAGCATGAGCAGGAGGAGAGTGAGTATTGCCGAGCAAATCTCCCTCAGATTTCAGCCCTTCAAGAAAGCACCTCAGTCCCATTCCACTTGTATATCCTTTGACTCTGTGCTTATATGTGAAGCTGTTCTCTCCAAATCCTGCTGATCTTGCTACAGTTTTTTTTTTCCTATATTTGCCTTGGCCCTTTCCTTACATTCTGTTCTCTTTTAACCAGGTCCCATCTGCTGTTTTGTCTTCCAAAGATTCCTCTATCGTTTGTGAAATACTAATGAGATGACATTCATTTCCATGGGTTACTATCATTTATTCTGACCAGTACATTTTACTTTTTATCATTAAATGGAATTAATGATATATTAATGATATTCGTGTGTGCTTGGATACCAACTTGGTCCACCAAAAAGTCTAATTCCCTATCTACCACCCTTTCATGGATTTACTTCATTCTGCAGATTGATCGGCTTTCTTCTAAACAGCCCCTTCCCGTGCTCCTTCCCTCCCCTCTGGTCATCTTGCTCTGTTGCTTGTCGGTCTGCCTTTCCCCTTCCTCCTCAGGTGGTGGTATTCTGTACACACCTATTCTCTACCTTCCCTCTTTTTATTCTCCTTGCCTTTTCTGACTCCTTTCCATTTCCACTGATTAGCAGAACACCGATGAACTGATCAGTCTTATGTTCTAGCCCACAATGCTCCCCAGGCCCTCAGACCCTTGCATCCAGCTATCTGACAGACAGTTCTAGCCAGAAGTGCCTCAGTAAGCTCAGTGTCAGCAGATCAAATGCTAGACTCATCTGCCTTTCCTCCTCCTGAGAGATCTACCCTAGGACACAGCCTGATGTCCACATAGTCACTAGACACCCAGGATTCCCCTCCTTCCTCACCTCCACATCCCAGCAGTTCACGAGTCCTTTGGTTTTTAGTTGCAATTTCACAGATCAGACTTTTTCCATTCATCCCTTATCACCTCCCTCCTGTGCTACTGCATTTTCCTGTCCATAGGTTTTTGCTGTCATTCTCCACCTTGTCATTAAGTCAACCACATAAGATACAGGTTAAACTAAATTACTTTCCTATTGGAAGCCCATGAGTGACTTTACTGCTACATTGTGGAACCTTAAATGAGAGATACAAGGCCCCATAAATATAGTCCCTGCCTACACTTTAATTTCATCTCCTACTATACTTGGCCTCTCATTTTATTCTCCAGCTACAATAAATTGCTCATAATTCCCATGTCATTTCACCTTCATTTTTGCATCTCCTGCTACAGATGCCTTCTTATGTCCTTGCCTGGCTAATGTCTACTTTCCTTTTCATTACCTCCTCTAGGAGGCCTTCTTCCCTTCTCCCTTCTATCCAAGGGGTTAGGTACTTGACCTGTTTTGACTCTTCCATTACCCTTCCAAATATTATCTTTTCACAAATCATAATCATCTGTTTATTTCTCCACTAGGTCATAAGTTCCCAGAGAGCAAGAAATGAAAAAACAAATACACTTCATTTTGAACCCATTATAGAAAAGGTACTGACTATCCAAGCATACATGCCTACACAGATTCCTAGAGTCTGATGCTGAAACCACCTTCAAGAATTTTTTATTTCCTTGTCTTTTTAGTTTCAAAAAGCTATTTTTTAGATGGCTTTCTCCATACTTTATATGAAGGCCTGACTTTTATTTTAAAATATACTTTTTATTCTTAATACGGAACATGTTGTAATTACTACAAATACTTAATTAATAGGGTCTGTAAGAAAGATGTTCATTCATTTTCTTTTTTTTAACCTCACCAGGTGGTGAGCTTTGGTTTGAGATTTTAAGACTTATTTGGAAAGTATGTAAGAATTGTTCTTCTCTAAGCCAAGTCTTCATGTTAGAATCTACATAGCATCTCAGGGTAGTTTTCCACTAAATTAGTATTTTTTAATAGTTATGAGGAAAGGTATAATGTGTCTCCTGGAGACCTCAAGGGTCTCCCAGGCAGGATCTCCCCATCACAGCTAGTCATTAGTAGGGTCTCCACATTCTACAGTCCAGGCATCAACTTTACAAGTTCAGATTTCTATTTCCCCCCTTTTATTCAGGGATAATCACACTCTGAGGGTTGACCTACAAAAACCAAATCCCAAAACTGACTTATTTAATACATAGGTAATAATACACTCATTTTCCTAGATCTGCACAGGACGCTCCTTCCTGCAGAGTAATCCTCTCAGAAGGCTGCATAGGCAGAGTCAACTTACTGAGGGCAGTACAGGCATGTGAGGGACATGGTGAGGACTACATGAATGTACAAGAACCTAGCAGAGATTAGGTACATGTGTTCTCAAACTTATATTTTAATTTTCTTTGTAAAAGTATACAAATTGCATATAGTCTAATGGAGAAAGGCCTAGCTGTAACAAAACAGAATTGCCATTATAACAAAAATACAAAGAACTCACAAGTAGGGATCAGGGAAAGTTGCATGAAGACAGACATTTGACTTGAGC
The DNA here is from genome assembly GCF_030020395.1 of Manis pentadactyla. Classification (NCBI taxonomy): domain Eukaryota; kingdom Metazoa; phylum Chordata; class Mammalia; order Pholidota; family Manidae; genus Manis; species Manis pentadactyla. The sequence goes on from NC_080035.1 coordinate 9,646,638, forward strand.
TTTGAAGTATGAGCAGAAGTTGGGAAAATGGAGAATGAGACAGAACTTTTCCAAATAGAATAATGTGGAGGAAAGACATTATGACATAGATTGAAAAGAAAAACTGATATAAAAATATCCTAAGGTACATCTGAATTCATATATATCTCTAACACTGATGAATTTCCCTTTTCCACTCTAGGGATATCTGTCTCTATAAGCAAGAACAATTGCCTGGAATCAGAGAACATTTCCCCGGGACAGTATTAAAGGAACACTGAAGATTTCCTTAGCTATCAGACTTTTTCATTATTTTATCTCAGAGTGGTCCTCTATATGTTAATATCACAGTTCTAGGATAAGTACTTGCTTCTATTAGTCATGTTAGAGGTGCTGGCTGACATTTAGTGAGGCACCTTGGAGTCTTCGATGAACAGGGAGATATGTTTTTATCAGAACCTTTTTCAAACCTTTCTTCTAGAGAACCACCTCTAGGAAGATTTTTGCATAGGAATAGTTTCATCCATTTTATTGTGATCCTCCTAGGTTTTAATTCCAGAAGGTGGCATTTGCTGACCTTCCCTTGCATTCTGGGCCCTTGCCTAGTTAGGGGTAACAACCCTTATTTTAGCCACAAGGAGTCAACAAACATGAAGAATGTAAGTACTTTAAGAAGTCTTCCTGAATGTAGTTTCTAGTCTCTCCTCATATTTCTTTTAAATTAAAGCTTGATTTTTTAGGAATTAGGACTGTTGGCTGTGGTGTGCAGGTCCATAGAACCTTCTTGCTTATGTTCCTGTGAGAATGTGCCCATAAGAACCTCTGTGATGACAGTTATTAATGATTGCCATTATCTTAGTTTTTTTAAACATCTTCAAAAATTTTGTCTCATACATTTCCATATTTTCTATGGAATGGATTCATGATGTTTCCTTTAACTCCTGAATGAATCTTTGTAAAGGTTTATATGAGTGACAGTGTTTACAGGCTACACTCAAATGGTAAAAAACATGTCCAGGTTAATTCCCAACTGCATGTCTTATTCATAAAAACCACCCATTTTATACATTTGATATAGGCACTTTGGAAACCACCCACTTGATAAGGAAAACAAAGATCTGTCTGCTCAGAGGTACTCTTTGCTGCTCTACTACAGCAGCTAACCCATCTGTCTGACAAAGGCTGTTTCTTTTTTTCTTTTTTCTTTTTTTTAAGGTGTGATTGATATACACTCTTATGAAGGTTTCACATGAAAAAACAATGTGGTTACTACATTTACTCCTATTATCAAGTTCCCACCCATATCCCAATGCAGTCACTGTCCATCAGTGTAGTAAGATGCAACAGATCCACTATGTGCCTTCTCTGTGCTACACTGTTCTCCCCATGATCCCCCACACCATGTGCACTAAACATAATACCCCTCAATCCGCTTCTCCCTCCCTCCCTACCCTCCCACACCCCTCCCCTTTGGTAACCACTAGTTCATTCTTGGAGTCTCTGAGTCTGCTGCCATTTTGTTCCTTCAGTTTTTCTTCATTGTTATACACCACAAATGAGGGAAATCATTTGGCATTTGTCTTTCTCTGCCTGGCTTATTTCGCTGAGCATAATATCCTCCAGTTCCATCCATGTTGTTGCAAATGGTAGGATTTGTTTCTTTCTTATGGCTCAATAGTATTTATGTACCACCTCTTCTTTATCCATTCATATACTGATGGACACTTAGGTTGCTTCCACATCTTGGCTGTTGTAAAAAGTGCTGTGATAAACATAGGGGTGCATATGTCTTTTTGAATCTGAGAAGTGGTATTCTTTGTGTAAATTCCAAGGAGTGGAATTCCCGGGTCAAATGGTATTTCTATTTTTAGTTTTTTGAGGAACCTCCATATTGCTTTCCACAATGGTTGAACTAGCTTACATTCCCACCAGCAGTGTAGGAGGGTTCCCCTTACTCCACATCCTGGCCAGCATTTGTTGTTCTTAGTCTTTTCGATGCTGGCCATCCTGACTGGTGTGAGGTGATATCTCATTGTGGTTTTAGTTTGCATTTCCCTGATGATTATTGATGCGGAGCATCTTTTCATGTTTGTTGGCCATCTGAATTTCTTCTTTGGAGAATTGTCTCTTCATATCCTCTGCCCATTTGTTAATTGGGTTATTTGCTTTTTGGGTGTTGAGGCATGTAAGTTCTTTATATATTTTGAATGTTAATCCCTTGTTGGATATGTCATTTACAAATATATTCTCCCATACTGTAGGATGCCTTTTTGTTCCGTTCATGGCATCCTTTGCAGTACAGAAACTTTTTAGTTTGATGTAGTCCCATGACTTCATTTTTGCTTTTGTTTCCCTTTCTCGAGGAGATGGGTTCAGGAAGAAGTTGCTCATGCTTATATTCAGGAGATGTTTGCCTATGTTGTCTTCTAAGAGTTTTATGGTTTCATGACTTACATTCAAGTCTTTAATCCATTTCGAGTTTACTTTTGTGTATGTAGTTAAACAATAATCCAGTTTCATTCTCTTACATGTAGCTGTCCAGTTTTGCCAACACCAGCTGTTGAAGAGGCTGTCATTTCCCCATTGTATGTCTATGGCTCCTTTATCATATATTAACTGACCATATATGGTTGGGTTTATATCAAGGCTCTCTAGTCTGTTCCATTGGTCTATGGGACTGTTCTAGTGCCATTACCAAATTATTGTGATTACTGTGGCTTTGTAGTAGAGCTTGAAGTTGGAGAGTGTAATTCCCCCTGCTTTATTCATCCTTCTCAGGATTCCTTTGGCTATTTGAGGTCTTTTGTGGTTCCATATGAATTTTAGAACTATTTTTTCTAGTTCATTAAAGAATGGTGTTGGTATTTTGATAGGAATTGCATTGAATCTATAGATTGCTTTAGGCAGAATAGCCCTTTTGACAATATTAATTCTTCCTATCCATAAGCACAGGATGTGCTTCCATTTATTGGTATCTTCTTTAATTTCTCTCATGAGTGTCTTGTAGTTTTCAGAGTATAGGTCTTTCACTTCCTTGGTTAGGTTTATTCCTAGGTGTTTTATTCTTTTTGATGTGATTGTGAATGGAATTATTTTCCTGATTTCTCTCTCTCTAGTTGATTGTTAGTGTATAGGAATGCCACAGATTCCTGTGTATTAATTTTGTATCCTGCAACTTTGCTGAATTCAGATATTAGATCTAGTAGTTTGGGAGTGGATTCTTTAGGGTTTTTTATGTACAATATCATGTCATCTGCAAACAGGGATAGTTTAACTTCTTCCTTGCCAATCTGGTTGCCTTTTATTTCTTTGTGTTGTCTGATTGCCATGGCTAGGACCTCCAGAACTATGTTGAATAAAAGTTGGGAGAGTGGGCATCCCTGTCTTGTTCCCGATCTTAAAGGAAAAGCTTTCAGCTTCTGGCTGTTAAGTATAATGTTGGCTGTGGGTTCTTCATATATGGCCTTTATTATGTTGAGGTACTTGCCCTCTATACCCATTTTGTTGAGATATTTTATCATGATTGATGTTGAATTTTGTCAAATGCTTTTTCAGCATCTATGGAGATGATTATGTGGTTTTTGTCCTTTTTGTTGATATGGTAGATGATGTTGATGGATTTTCGAATGTTATACTATCCTTGCATCCCTGGCATAAATCCTGCTTGATCATGATGGATCATCTTTTTGATGTATTTTTGAATTCAGTTTGCTAATATTTTGCTGAGTATTTTTGCATCTATGTTCATCAGGTATATTGGTCTGTAATTTTCTTTTTTTGTTGCATCTTTGCCTGATTTTGCTCTTAGAGTGATGCTGGCCTCATAGAATGAGTGTGGAAGTATTCCCTCCTCTTCTATTGTTTGGAAAACTTTAAGGAGAATGGGTATTAGGTCTTCACTAAATGTTTGATAAAATTCGGTGGTGAAGCCCTCTGGTCCAGGGGTTTTGTTCTTAGGTAGGTTTTTTATTATCATTTCAATTTTGTTGCTGGTAATTGGTCTGTTCAGATTTTCTGTTTCTTCCTTGGTCAGCCTTGGAAGGTTGTATTTTTCTAGAAAGTTGTCAATTTCTTCTAGGTTATCCAGTTTGTTAGCATATAATTTTTCATAGTATTCTCTAATAATTCTTTGTATTTCTGTGCTGTCTGTAGTGATTTTTCCTTTCTCATTTCTGATTCCGTTTATGTGAGTAGACTCTCTTTTTTTCTTGATAAGTCTGGCTAGGGATTTATCTATTTTGTTTATTTTCTCGAAGAACCAGCTCTTGCTTTCATTGTTTCTTTCTATTGTTTTATTCTTCTCAATTTTATTTATTTCTGCTCTAATCTTTATTATGTCCCTCTTTATACTGACTTTGGGCCTCATTTGTTCTTCTTTTACTAGTTTCATTAATTGTGAGTTTAGACAGTTAATGTGGGATTGTTCTTCTTTCCTGAGGTAAGCCTATAGTGCAATATACTTTCCTCTTAACACAGCATTGGCTGCGTCCCACAGATTTTGCAGTGTTGAATTTTTATTGTCATTTATCTCCATATATTGCTTGATCTCTGTTTTTATTTGATCATTGATACATTGGTTATTTAGGAGCATGTTGTGAAGCCTACGTGTGTTTGTGGGCTTTTTCATTTTCTTTGTGTAACTTATTTCTAGTTTCATACCTTTGTGGTCTGAGAACCTAGTTGGTACAATTTCAATCTTTTTGAATTTACTGAGGCTCTTTTTGTGGCCTAGTATATGATCTATTCTAGAAAATGTTCCATGTGCACTTGAGAAGAATGTGTGTTCTGTTGTTTTTGGATGTAGACTTCTGTAGATATTTGTCAGGTCCAACTGTTCTATTGTGTTGTTCAGTGCCTCTGTCTCCTTACTTCTCTTCTGTTTGGTTGATTGGTCCTTCAGAGTGAGTGGAATGAATGCATTGCATTCTCTTTCCCCTTTTAATTCTGTTAGTATTTGTTTCACATATGTGGGTGCTCCTGTGTTGGGAGCATAGATATTTATAATGGTTATATCTTCTTGTTGGATTGACCCCTTTATCATTATGTAATGTCCTTCTTTGTCTCTTGTTGCTTTCTTTTTTTGAAGTCTATTTTGTCTGATACAAGTACTGCAACACCTGCTTTTTTCTCTATGTTAGTTGCATGAAGTATCTTTTTCCATCCCTTCACTTTTAGTCTGTGTATGTCTGGGTTTAAAATGAGTCTCTTGTAGGCAGCATATAGATGGGTCTTGTTTTTTTATCCATTCAGTGACTCTGTGTCTTTTGATTGGTGCATTCAGTCCATTTACATTTAGGGTGATTATCAACAAGTATGTACTTATTGCCATTGCAGGCTTTAGATTCATGGTTACCAAAATTTCAAGGTTAACTTCCTTACTATCTAAGAGTCTAACTTAACTCTCTTAATATGCTGTTACAAGCACAAACTAAAGATTCTTTTCTTTTACTCCTACTTTTTCTTCCTCCTCCATTCTTTACATATTAGGTATCACATTCTGTATTCTTTGTCTATTCCTTGATTGACTTCGGGGATAGTTAATTTAATTTTGCACTTGCTTAGTAATTAGCTGTTCTACTTTCTTTACTGTGTTTTATTACCTCTGATGACAGCTATTCAACCTTAAGAACACTTCCATCTATAGCAGTCCCTGCAAAATAAACTGTAGAGATGGTTTGTGGGAGGTAAATTATCTCAACTTTTGCTTATCTGGAAATTGTTTAATCCCTCCTTCAAATTTAAATGATAATCTTGCCAGATAAAGCAATCTTGGTTCCAGGCCTTTCTGATTCGTTGAATTAAATACATCATGCCACTGCCTTCTGGCCTGTGAAGTTTCTGCTGAGAAGTCTGAGGTTAGCCTGATGGGCTTTCCTTTGTATGTGATCTTATTTCTGCCTCTGGCTGCTTTTAACAGTCTGTCCTTATCCTTGATCTTTCCCGTTTTAATTACTATGTGTCTTGCTGTTGTCCTCCTTGGGTCCCTTGTGTAGGGGGATCTGTGGATCTCCATGGCCTGAGAGACTATCTCCTTCCCCAGATTGGGGAAGTTTTCAGCACTTACCTCCTCAAAGACACTTTCTATCCCTTTGTCTCTCTCTTCTTCTTCTGGTATCCCTATAATGTGAATATTGTTCCATTTGGATTGGTCACACAGTTCTCTCAATACTCTTTCATTCTTAGAGATCCTTTTTTCTCTCTGCACCTCAGCTTCTTTGTCTAGTTTTTGTTTCATTATCACCTCAGCTTCTTTGTCTGGTTTTTGTTTCATTTATCATCTCATCCACCATATCCAACCTGCTTTTAATATCCTCCATTGTGCTCTTCAACAATTGGATCTCTGACCAGAATTCATTCCTGAGTTCTTGGATATCTTTCCGTACCTCCATGAGCATGATAATGATTTTTATTTTGACCTAACTTTCAGGAAGAGTCCTAACATCCATGTCATTTAAATCTTTTTCTGGAGTTATATTAATTTTGCTCTGGACCAGGTTCCTTTGGCATTTCATATTTGTATATAGCATCCTCTAGTGTCCAGTCAGCTCTGCTCTCTGGAGCTGCTCAGCCCCTGAAACAATGTCGAGGTTGCAGGGGAGTGTTATTGGTGCCTGGGGGGAGGAAAGAGCTGTTTTCTGCTTCCTGGTTGCTATGCCTGTCTCCACTGCCTGAGCCAGTGGGCCGAGCACACAGGTATAAGCTTTTGTCCCAGAGCAGGTGAATATGGATTCCTGCTTTCCACAAGCGGCTGGGATCTCAGTCTCTCTAGGAATTCTTCCTGTATTAGCTTTCCAACCCTGTAATCATGCATCATGAAAGCACAATGAAATGTAGGTTTGTGCTCCCAGAACAGATCTCCAGAGCTAGGTATTCAGCAGTCCCAGGCATTCCACTCCCTCCCTGCTCCATTTATCTTCCTCCCACCAGTGAACTGGGGTGGGGGGAGGGCTCTGGTCCTGCTGGGTCACAGCTCTGGTACATTACCCCATTCGCTGAGGTCTGCTCTTTTCTCCAGGTGTGTGCAGTCTGGCGCAGTCCTCTTTCCTGTTGCTCTCTCAGGATTAGTTGCACCAACTATATTTTTGTATTATATGCAGTTTTAGGAGGAAGCCTCTGTCTCACCTCTCACGCTGCCATCTTTAATCTGATCCAAGACTGTTTCTTATTAAGACTGTTTTATTCAGTGAAATATATTTAAGCCTATTAGGAAGAAAGTTGATCCTGATTTATTGTATGTGTTTGGCACACTGGTTATTGTGTCTGTTTCCATTTTAGGCACTGGCTTATGAACTTTTGGCAAATGACCATAATGCACTACAAATCACATACCTTTGGTTTCTCTATTTTAAAAGAAAAGGGAAGATTCCTTTTATGTTTCTCAGCTACCCTAACCCCCCAACACCTTCCTTTACAAGTCTACTGGTACCTATTGTGGCTCTAGACATTCTACTCAGACATCCTTATTCTTAGATATATATTGAGCCATTACATGCTGGTACTCATGATGCAAGGATGCCAGCTCTTCCCTTTTATCATTTGATTTAACAGAAATGCTCCCTAATCTCCCCGCTGACTTGTTTTTCTCCTAAAGCCATCTATCAGAGTTTGACCCATATAGGAGGAAAAAAGGTATATTTAACCATACATAGCAGCTCAATTATGTCAGTTGATTGACTGAATGAATAAGATGAGTGAGAAAAAAAAGGAAAAGAAAAAAGAGGAGAGAAATAAAGGGTGAAAGACAAATAGGGTTTCCTGAGAGGCCCTTGTAGTTTTCCCCTGAGAGCAAGTCATCTTCAAAGGAACATGACCACCTGCGCCCATAATTTTGCGTATGGGACCTCACCTGACAAAGTAGAGCAAATGAAAGTTTGGACAAACATACCTCTAGTAGCTTTGCCAGTATTTTCAGATTTGATGTCTGTTTCCACAGCAAAAGGTTTGGCAAGGCTGGGCACAGCCAGAAGCTAAGAATGAGACACATATGCCATGTGCATTTCATGTTCTAAATTCAGGCAAAAGCTGTAAGTCCCACTTTTGTCTTTTCAGTAACTTTGTGCTTAAACTCAGCAGGAGAGAGCCTTATTAATTCAAATGAGAAAGATTTTCATTGTATTAATGAGGTTTCATTTTTGACTGTTTACATTTCTAATGAAAGTGAAAGCAATTATAGGAACCGTGTTAACAGGGAATGTTCCTCAGGGGATTGGAGAACTTTCAGAGTCTGATCATGGCACTGAGAACCCCCACCAGCAGTCCCTTCCTCAGTGGACTACCGTAGCCACCTCTTAGTCACCTGCCTATTTTGATGCAATTTCCTCATGTTTGGCTAAACCATTTGTAAGAGTGTTAAAGAAATCTGACAAGACTCAAAGAATAAAACTGCACTGTGTAAGTGAAATATGTCCCTAGGCATCCATAGTAACTCTTCTTAGACCAGTTTCTGCAACAATGTGAAATAAACACAAAAATAACCCGTAACTGAAGACTATTTCACCCTTGGACAAGAACTTACTTTGTTTCTGTGATGGAAGACTTTTATGTAAAGAAACAAAGTACACTAGAATTACTCGGAAAGCATATTCATAGGGCCCATTCCCAGATGATCTGATTCAGCCCAGGAGTTGATATGCCCTGAGATTCCCTGCCTGAACTATCAGTTTAGAATTGGGATAGATTTTTTAAATTAATATCCTTAAGCTGCTTGTATATATACTTTAAAATTTTTCATTGATTTGTACATTGCATATATTTATTTGCAAGGAACCGTGTAAGCACTTCCACTAGGTTTTTATCCTCTCAAGGGCAGAGGGGGCCATGGTTTATTTGGCATTGAGTTCTTCACCACTAACACAGTAGGCACTCAATAAGTGCTTGCAAAACACCACTAATGAATCAATCCTGATTTTCTCAAGCAGGTTCATTGGCCTTGATTCTCTCTTCCCATGTTATCATCTATTTAAAATCTGAATGTAAGAGCAGTTCTCATGCTAAGTGGTCAAAATAATAAGGCAACTTCTCACATCTCAAAAAGTACTATATTTTAAATATATCACCACCCATCAATAACATGTTACCAGAATTTAAGAAGAAAAATAAAAGACACTAATTTTCCTAGAGCTCTTTTGAAATAGTTTAGAAAATCACAAGACTTATGTGGGATTTGTCTAGAATTAAGTTACATCTTGGAAATCCTTTCCAGCTCTATAATTCCATTTTCTCCTGTTAGGTCTCAATACTTAAAATTGTCCTCAAGCTTCTGAATAAAGATGTTTTTGTTCTCGTATCAAGGGATTCTGTGTCTTCGTTTGCCCTGCAGAATTGTGCTCAGAACAAGTTGGGTGTCAAAATACAGAGAAGGGCCCTGAAACCTCTTGCTGGCCTGACCAAAACATGTGGTGTTATCTGCAACCCCTGTCTGTTTGCCTACCTAAAGAGTTTAACTTTGTAATTACTTTGAAATAGGGTTGCTTCTTAGGTGAATAAACTAAACCATAGACCCTGTTTGAAACAGTCTATTTTCATGACTTGCTTTTTTTTTTTTCCATAATGGTTGAATGCAAAACAGAGAACTGATTATTTAGCAACCCAATCCATGGCTCAGCAACCTGAAATTGGACAGTAATAGAATTAGACCAGGAGAGGGCTGATGGACCAGAAGGGGCTCTTTTTTAAGCCAGCCCCCACTTCAAATAGAATCGAGTTGGTAACAGTCCTAAAAGGCAGGGTTTGTCATTTATTTTCCTTTGTTTTTCCAGGTCAAAATTGGTCTGTTTTATTTATGGGTTTTAACAGATTTTTCACAAGGATAGAATAAGAAATCTGAATTGGGTTGCATTCATAGTTCTTTAGGAAGCTTTTTCCACATTAAGTTTCTAGCATGTGCTAAAGTCCAATTACTGATAAGTTGAAATAGTTTTCACAATTTAAGACCTCCTAAAAACTGAGAGGGAGGAGGGAAGGGACGATGGGTTTGGTTTACTATAAATTAATAGCAATTAGCTAACAATATTGTGAAGTATGCCTTCTGGCATCAAGCTCTTCCATTTTTAATACCTTGTCACGCAAAGCTCAGCACAGGCAGAGTAGAAAGACCCAGGCAGCGTGAGGGCTGTGGGTGTCAGTTCCCTCACTTATAAACCGAGGAGCTTGGACTATCAAATTCCTAAGCTTATCATCAACTCTGTTGTCCTAGTTATGTAAGTTGACCCCTGAAGACTTGTTATTAAATATTTAGTGAAATCCCAAGCAAAATGTAATTATAATTTAATTTGCAATACCTTTAAATCTCTGGTTTAGCTATGTCATTAATTTTAGCCCAATTTAGACATGTCCTCATATTAAAATTGGATACAATTGATGCTTCTGGATAAAAGAAATCTAGCTCAAGATTTCAACATTATGTCATGCAATAGATAATTAGTAATAGGGACGCAAGGTGTTGAGCCCACCAATGTTTTTCATTCTTTTTAAAAATAATTGAATAAAGCAACAGCATTAGAAATCATTTTAGAATTGTTTTATGTTTTGTCTCCCACATATAGTTTATTTTTGTGAAGAATATCATACGTGCTATTCTATGCTCTGATACTTTCATATAGCGTATTAGCATATTTCATTTTCTCACATGGGCTTCATAACTGTCATTTTAATGGCTGCAAGTCATTCTCTCATGTTGTATACCGTAATCTGTTAGCCATTCTCCCAAGTCTGTTTCTAGTTTTGATTTATAAAATAGTATATTCAAACCAGTAACTTGGCATTTGATATGATTTTATTCTATCCCTACAATAGTCTACATTTACCCTTTTCATTTTACTTGCCTAAAGTTACCTCAGGTATATTTACTTTGATCCTAATAATTTTTTCACTTTTTTCTATTTAAAGAACATTTGGCCAATTTAGAAGTTGCATTTTTTTTTAAAGTCACAAATAAAGACATATACATCTTTTTAAAAAATCTAGTAAAACAAGTTTTCCATTTTAGCTACTTTTAAGTACACAACCCAGTGGTATTATATTCAGTAATATGCAAAAATTTCATTCCTTTTTATAGCTGAATAATAAAGTCTGTTGTACGTGCATTTTGTTTATTGATGCATCTGTTCATGGACGCTTAGGTTATTTCCAGCTTCTGGCTAGCTTTCTGAAGAACTACTAAATTGTTTTCCATAGTAACTGTACCACTTTACAGTCCCATCAGCACTGTTCAAGGGTTCTAATTTCTCTACATCAAAGCTCGTTACTTTGTATTAATCGTAGCCATCCTAGTAGGTATGAAGTGGCATCTCACTGTGGCTTTGATTTGCATTCACCTAACAGCTGTCATTTCAGTTGCTTATCGGCCTGTGTATATCTTCTTTGAGTAAATGTCTATTCAAGTCCTTTGCCCATTTTTTAATTGGGATGTTTATTTTCTGTTTAGTTTTAGAAGTTCTTTGTATTTTCTGGATATTAAGACTTTCAGATATAACTTGCAAATATTTCCCCCCATTCTATAGGCTGTTTTATCTTGTTAATGTCCTTTCATGCACAAAAATTTAATTTTTATACAGTCTAGTTAATCTATTTCTTCTGTTGCTTGTGCTTTTGGTGTCATATCTACTTCAGATTTCTTTAGTCTGTTTCCCTTTTTACTTCCTTCAGATTCCTTAAAGTTACTTTATCACTATGAGTTATACTATTGTTAAATAGTAATCCAACAATGAGATATCTGGGTATAAGACATAGATTTGCAAAAACTTGTTTTCCTACAGTTTATTTTTAAAGACTTGAATGAGTTGAAATTTTTCTGTGTGGCACTGTTAATAGCCATGAACAACTTTTTTCCATCTTTAGAAATGGCAATATTTCAGTGGCTAGTGAATGCAGATGCAGCTTACAGAGCACTCTGGGTTGCTTCAAGGAGGAAATAGCCACCCTAAACTTCCTCGGAGAAGTGCCTGAAGATAATGAAAATGCTGTATGAAGGATAAAATAGGAAGGATATAAGTTAAACATAGGGAGTTTAAGATACACTCCCTGCAAGTCGGTTCTCTCAAGAACTAGGTATAATCGTTATATATCTGAGGGTGCCAACTCCCTCACTTAAGGGAAAGAAATTCCAACAGAGATATTTTAGGGAAGTGTTGAGTGTAATTTCTGCAGTTAGAATATGGTTGATTCTTCCAAATACATGATCTTCTAAATAGTTTTATTTGTTCCTGGCAGTGCCTTCGCCCTCAAAGACTTTGTACAAATATCAAATCTCAGTGCCAGGCTGTCGGAGCTCTGCCTTCTATTTCATCTTTAGCTCGCAGTTCCTGCCGCACAGCGGCCTGCAGTAACTGCATTCAGCTTGACTCCCTGACCCAGCTCCGGCGGCTTCGCACATCCAAGGATGCTGAGCTTTCAGATTATTCAGATGTCATATGCTTTCTGAAGTCTGACCTCACTAGAGAAAAGACATGCCATAGTTTAAGAAAGATGGAAAGAAAAAATATTTGAAAATGGAAATAATTTCCACTGATGGTCTGTTAAATTCACAAAATTTATATTATCTAAGTTTCCAAATTGCCTAAGAATACCACCTAGTTAAAAACTGACCATCTCTTTGTAGCAGTACTGAGACAATTGATGGGCTACCTTATTTTCTACTTTATGAGCTGGTATTTCAATCATTATAAAGAAAGTTGAAAACTTAGATTGCGGAAAATTCAAAACTTGTTTATAAGGCTTATTTCTTAAATTTATTTAATTCTTCTCCTGTTCCAGAAAAATCTCTTGTTCATTCAGGTAATAAGTGTGAAGACAGAAGGATGATCTTAGATTTTACTTTACTTGCAAAGCTACTAAGATAGCCTGCCACAATTTCATGGATGCTGGCAGGTGACATGAGACGCTTGGATTACAGATTCCCTGCAACAATAGCATCCAGAATATCATCACCTTCTTTCACTGGTTGCCTGAGCTGCAATTCCCACAGGGTGATAGCCACAGGACCGTGTAACATGACACACACAGTGGACTGCATTGCAAGAGAGGTGTCTGAGCTTAAATCTGAATCCTTTATGAGAATCAGTAAGCAATCTGCCCTGTGATCCAGATGGAGACACCATTGTCCAAGGCTGTTCATTATTTAACATCCTTGAAAAGATTTCTGGAGGAACAACTTAGAGTTCCATGGAGAATTGTACATCTATATATATCTGGTGCTGTCAAAATGTTGGTATAAATTCATAAATGGTAAATCATGGAACAAGAAAGATTCAAATTGAAAATGGCCCCTTCCCTGAGACTGATAAGGTGAAGAAATTTGGGTTAGTCTTCACATGCCAGGATAAGAGACTAATTGGCACCAGCTTGTAGATATTTTACATCTAAAATACTTTATATCTACCTCATATGTGTCAGATACTTTATCTACTATATGCCTAGCATTCAGAGGCATTTTCAGAGTCACTGTTGTTATTAGTTCCAGGAGAGGGTCAACAGCTAGTGTTTGTGTTCCTGTTTTTGTGTTTCCGGACTCAAACCTGCACTGTTTGGGGTGCTCTTCTCCAGACAGGCACGAGTCCTGTTACCTCATTCCTCCAAGCCTTTGCTCAGCTGTTTTTTAGGCCTGCCTTGACCACCCAGAGAAGTTCTCATTCTCTCCTGTCTACTCCCCATTCCCTTTATCCAGCTTTTCTCCATCTCTTATTTATTACCTTCTATTATTTACGTATGTTTTATCTTCAGCTTCCCCCTAGAATGTAAGTTCCGTGAGGGCAGGGGTTTGGTGCACTGATGAATCTTCAGCCCCAAACGCCCCACCCATGGTTGGTGCTCAGATTTGTTACACAAGGGAACCAAGGCTCAAAGGGACTAGGTTCCTAGTCAGGATTTCATAGCAAGGCAGGCTTGGGACTCAAATGTAGGTCTTCTGACTTCAAGTTCATTACTGTTTCCACTGTGCACACTGACTTTCCTCAGCCTGTGCCTACCTAGGACCTCCAGGCAAGTCTAGGCTAGCTCTGCCTAGAAGCTGAGGGAATCCAGAAAGAACAGGGAGGAACTGGGAGGGCAGGTCGGCTGTACAGGTAAGCAGATCAGGAGGCAGATCGCCTGATTCAACTGCATCTGTGTGAGCGGGCCTCCTGGGTTAATAACAGCTGCAGTTCTCTGAACCCTATAAATGTGGACTGTCAGAAGTCTAATCTCTCCAAGTCAGGACTGCTCATAGTAATAAACACTCTATATAGAATCTTAATCTACAAAGCAATTTATAGAACTCTCACTATTGAATCCTCTTAGGATTCCCAGGATGTGGGCAAGATAAAGATAACAGAACTTGAAAATAATGAAGTGTGTAAAAGAAAGGCAGCAGAAAGGCCTCATGAGATGGCTGGGGAGCACCCAGAAAAGCTTACCTCATTCTGACCTTCCAAATGTCCCCATCACTGCCAACAACTTTTAGGAGCACTTTAACCCCAGCGCCTGTGTATCCTCTAGTCAGTGAAAAACTCATCGGCATCCCTCACATCGGAGTTATTTTTCACATCCCAATAGCACATTTGTATACATACCATGTATCCACACTAAAAGATCCAAAAATCTTCTTCCCTTGAATCAAGTAATTCTGAGCTATCCATAAGGTAGCCACTCGACAGGTTTATTGCTAAAGTTTAAATTAGGTAAGATTAAATGCAACTCCTTAGTCGCACTACCACATGTTCAGTGTTCAGTACAGACGTGTGGCTGGTGGCCAGCACATAGGACAGTGCCAGTCGAGGACACTACCATCATCACAGCAAGGTCCATTAGACATCATGACTCTAGGTGTGGCCCACGTGACGCAGGACTGGATTCAGTCTGCATCTTAACCTAGTAGAGCAGGAACGGCTCTCTGTGGCAGTCTGTGGGCACCCCTGGTGCTGGGACTTACACAAGCCTAATATCTCTTCTACAGTTTGCTTTTGGTTAACTTTGAGCCATTGCTTCATCTTGTCCTGCCTTTTGAGGCCATGGAATATTTAATTTTCTGTCACGTCATATATCTACTGACCTTGAGCCCCCAACAGCTCAGTCTTTCTCCTCCCCACTTCCCTACTTGCAGTCTTCTTTCTCAGTTTGCTGACAGTTCCTGGCCACATAAAGCTTAAGACAATCTACCTTGCTATTATCTCACTCTTTGAGAACATAAAACTAATCTTCTCTGTCCAAATTAAGTTACAGAGCACTATTAGCTATAATTCCAGAAAGGATGGGGAGGGGTGGCAAAATATGTTCTAGTAGAAATTGGCCAGGTTTGAAGGTAGGAGATTTAGGGTTTAACACTACTTTACCCATAGACCACACAGTTAACTCCTCAGAATCTCCTTTGTTGTCATTTGGAAAAGTATTCCCTTCTGTTGGAGGTTTGGGGAATACTTTAAGAGCATGAAATATATCAATATAATCAATTTTAGATCTTGTTGGAAGTTTTGATTAAAAACAAGTTCTCCCAACCCAGAAAACCCCTCTACAAAGGTGGTAGAGAAAGAAAAATTCTATTAGTAAGTGAGCACTAAATCAGAAGGTGATGAGATCACAGACAATCTGATAAGACATATACTCTTATATAGCCAGACAGATACCGCCTGTTACCTATATGGTTTCAAGATAAACAACAGTCCTCAAAGTAGAGGTTTGACAGCACCATTTTTCACACCAAGTGCATCCCAGATTCTCCTGGTGTTAGCTAAGTGGCTATATACAAAGGAAAAATAAACTTCTCATCTTTATGACAGGAGGTAGTTTTGCAACTCGGAGCAGGGCACCGACCAAAGTTAGGCTCCTCCCTACAAAACCGGGGAGATGGAGCCGCTCTCTTCCTCAGTCACTTTTCAGAGGGATGGCTCCTGTGTCCTTGAGAAAAACAGTCCTGGTCATAAGACGGGCAAGAGGCTTTTGAAAGACTTAAGACTCAAAGGGGTTAGGAAAGAATTTACAATCACAACTTTGCAAAAGAAAATACTCTAAGGGAGGGGGTGTCTTTTCCTTATTTTTAATAAGGATAATTAAGCCTCTTCCTTTGCATTTGTATTTGCCCTTAGAGTCTGTATAAGCAATATATTAATTCAAAGTTGTATAACCACTAATAATGGGACCTTATTTGACTAATTGTTGGGAAAATAAGTCTGAATTAAAGAATCTAAATTGAAGATTAAGAGAAATTTTTACTCAAACGCACAAAGCAAACTACACATATTAGAACATTTAGAGCAGACAGCTTTCAATACTTGTCAATAATTTATTTGTAAATAACTTAAGTCACTAAACAACTTTTAATCCCAAAAGAACATACGAAGGATCTCCACTTACTGACATTCTCTGATATAACCCTAGCTTATTATTTCTACAATATTTTATAGTGTTTGTAGAAAAATGTTATTTTATAGGCAGTACAAATGTTTTTCTATATATTTTGAAATAGTGACATTCAAATAAAATTTGATTATATGAATCAAGCAAAGAACTTAATTTTTCTTGGATGTGTTGCCTTACAATAGGTCTTGACCTCATTTGTTGTGTTATTGAAAATATTGAATGTAACAATGATATGCTCTCCCTAACTTGTTATAATTTAGGAAAACTAAAACTCTCCTACATCACTTCATAAAAACAGTTGATTCCAATGGTTCATAAGATTCACCTTCAAGAGAATCATAGCATCATTCACGTCAAGGAACAGTCAGCTGTGGTCCATGTACTATGTGTATTTCCTCCTCATATGGTGCTTTAATGTCAGTCATATGGTCAGAACATAGCCAAGATTTTTGTGTACTCATTAAATATACAGTTATCAACCCAGCTAATTTGTAGTTGAATGTTTAAACCACAGGTTTGATTCAGTATTTTAGGTATTCAGCAGAATTCAGATGTAGGAGTTAAGATCTTTCAATAACTTTTCGGTGGCTTCCTGTTGCCAAGATGACTTTGAAATGCTTTCACTAGGCTTAAGTACTAAATAAGTACCTCTGCCCTCACGCACCTGCTCATTTCCCTGCTTTCATGTCACCCCATCTGCTTCTTATCTCTCATTAGGCCTGCCTAGGCTTTCTCCAGTTACCAGGCTTTCTGTTGATTGAAGGTTGAAATATTTCCTACCCCACCCATCCTTCACTTCCTTCTCTTCCTTGGGTCTTGGCTCCAAGTTGTGTAAGGTGGTATATTTTACCACTGGAAGTATTATCAATTAGAAGACACTCAGGGTTAAGTCACCCAAGATAAGTTGTCTTAGGAAGAGTTCATTTAAGAGAAGCCACTATCCATCTCCCAGTTGAGGTTCAGCCATGTCTTGCCTGAGGGTTTCAGCCCCATGCAAGTTCACTATGGATAGGTGAAACCAAGAAATGACAATGGAAGTTCTTGGAGTGAACAGGTGTACACCCGGCTTTATCCTCCTAGTGGTAGGTCCAGCACTAGAATCACATCTGCATCATCAGTCTAAGGTCCATAATCCGCCTCCAGCTATGCCTCCACCCAGAGCACTGGGCAGAGCTCTTTACATATAGTGATTCAGTAGCTTATTGCCTACAGGTGTGGAAGCATTAGCCTAACATTAGGCCAATTACGTCACCAAGTAGTTTAACATCAGGTGAGGATCCTAGCCATAGGAACTTCCATTTCCTCTACAAGCCAATTTTCCCATTTCTCTCTCTCTCTTATTTCTGGGAGTTCTCTTTAGGGAACCTGGACATCCCTGAAATCCACATTTCATCTACTCAAGAGTGAATTCTACAATATTTCTTTCCTAGCCAATTTTGCTTACTCTGTTTTTATTTTATTAAACTTGAGTAAATAGTTTATCTTCCCTAATACATGAATTTGCATAGAACATCCCTTACATAGTGCTTACCTCCATACTCCAGGATCATGGCACCTACCACAGAGAAGGCTGTTAATGACTGAATACACAGTAAAAAAAAAATTAGGTAGCTACTTGCTGCAAGTCTGTTTCATCTAATGTGTGATATGCTTAAACTGGTTCAAAAATACACAGCACACAGCATATAGGCAATACATAACTGTTGGGTTTAAGAATATAGAAGGTATAGTATTCTTTTTCCTTTATAATAGAGTCAAATCTGGCAAGGAACAAAAATAAAATCTTTATTTTGCGTGCTTGGGCAGAGGTCATTTTGAAGTTCACCTCTCATTTCTCATGCAAGAAACTAGCAGGATCCTGGACCACTGACCCAGAAACCAAAGGACAGGCGACAGCATGATGATCTATTTTTGTCTTACAGAGGTTGACCCCACATATATCCAATATTTATTATATTGGGCTTTTTAGCTATATGTGAAAGCATAAAATTGACTTCATTTGAAGAATTAGTGATACAGGAAGTTTGGGCAGTAGAGATTAAGCCAGAGAAGAAACCTCCTCTTCAGAATCGTAGAACAGCAGAAAGGGAGTCCTCCATCTCTTTCGAGTGCTGTCTTCCTCTTCTTCCAAATGCTAATTTCTCCAAAGTAACCCATTCCACCTGTTTCGGCCTTCCTGAGACTTCTTTTTGAGTTGAGGTTTTAGTCGATAAGAGCTAATGGGTTCTAATCGTCACATCTTCCAGAAATGGGTGTGTTTTGTTCAGAGTGTCAGAAAGGTCAAGATGCTGAACAGAGACAAAATGATCCTGAGGTGAGAATTTCAGGAGGAGAGATGATTTAAGAAAAGACGTTCCTAGTGTTTCCCAAACTATAATATAGAAGCAAGATAACTCCTTCACCTACAGCTGATTTTGTTTGGATGACAGAGGGAGTGAAGGGAGAAGGAGCTGTGCTGGTATTTGTATTTGCTGGCTCATGTCTGGGGAGGGGGAAGGGTACTAGGAATTTAATAGTTTTGGGGATAACGGAAGGAAAATTTTTACAATCTAAAAGTATGTTAGTCAGAAGGAAGCTGCTTAGAAGGAAAAAAAATCATATCACAAGCTTTGTACATCAGCCCAAGCTTCCAAACTTCAGAAATGCTAACACAACAGGACTTCATCTTACTCTCCTTGTGTCTTGCCAATGGGTTTCAGCCCTGGGCAAGTTCGCTGTGGATTCAGTGTGCCCAAAGAAAATTGACAGCAGAACTCTCTTTGGGGTGAAAGGGTTATACCTAACTTGATTTCCAGGTGGCAGGTGAGTCACTAGAATCCCATTCACTCAGAGCAAGTCTGTTGCAGTAAGAGTCTCTGCCTTTAGGCCCTTCTGTCCACACAGCTGTCCTCTGGGCCTCTGTCCTCTGCTCTGCTCTCCTGCAGCCTTGCAGCCCTGCCACCGTGTCATGCCCAAAGCACTGGGTGGAACTCTTTTTATAGAGTCAACAGCCATGTATTGCCCACAGGTGTGCAGTGAGCTAGTCAGCCAGGGCCATGTGAGAATCCTGGCCACAGGACCTCTCATTTTATCCACACCTTGTCTCACTCCTGAGGGCTTCTCCTCCTTTTCCCTCTGAACCTGGTCAATTTGTGTTTTCATTCGTTTCCTACCAGCTGTTATGAAATGACTAGGACTGTTTAAAAGGATAAATTCCTATTTTCCCACTTAGCTTCCCATTCCTACACACAACAAAAACATCTGGTGAATCTAATTTTTAAGTAATCAACCTTTTCAATATGGGGATTAAAAGATAAATGCTTGAATTTGCACTCATTTGTAGAAATTCTTCCTGGGAGTCATTCATTTTTCATTAAGCTCCCTGTGCTTTTCATTACTTCCTCCCTTACCTTCTCCCTGTGGTCCATCTGCAAAAGCAGCTCTATTTCACTCCTATCTCATGCTCGCAAATGTAAAACCAACCATTAGCAAATGTTACTAATAGTAGCCCATCAGACTTCATTATTTCAGTAATGGTACCTGTCAAGGTCAGCCCCTGATGGCTGTTAATGACCATTTTATTGAAAAATAGAGGGTAACTGTATCATTTTTATTTTTAGAAAATAAAATATGTTCTGTTGAAGAATTCATTCTGCCAATTAGAATTCAATTAAGCCAGCTTCTAGAGCAAGGCTCTTTCAGGATCCTTCCACTTAAGAATATAGTCACAGAATCAACATAGTTTGACTTCTTTCAAAAAAGCTCTTATCTCTTTGGAAGCAAACTTTTACCCAAAATAAAATAAAAATGATTACTCTGCAATCCTCCATTGCCACAGACCTCCCCATCTCAGACCCTAACACAAATCCATACACACAGACTCATCCACTTACCATATCTGACACTATGGGTTTGCTTTAATTTGTTCGTGTTACCATTGGTGATCTCTCTGCTTAATCTAACTGTGGAGGACTCTAAGTAATAGACAGCAACATAAAGATTTTGACTAGAATTAGTAGTCAGAGGTGACAATCAAAATATTTACCAACCTGTATGACACAGACACCAACCAATAGTATAGTGAAAGACAAATATGTAAAAAAACAAAAATATAATTTGAAGCTAATGGAAGTACTATGAATAGGCAGGACATAGTACCATGACAGCTATAATGGGAACTATTTAGAGGTGTTCAGGGAAAGGTTTTCTGATAATCTCAGCTGTGACCTAAAAAATAATAAATCCATGTAAAGCACCATGAGGCTTCAAATTATTTAAAGAAACTTTTGTTCCAGATATATATATATATATATAATTATATATATATATTTATCTAGGCAAGAAATATTCCCTACAAATACTAACTTATAGTGTTTTGTCTCCCCAACCCCCACATGTTGAATATTGCTATCTCATTAGAAAAGAGAAAGTTTTGCAGAGTGAAATAATTCCTGAGTCTTAGTATCAATAGAAAAGGGTAATGTGACATCACCATAAATTCTTTACTGCAGGTGAAATGCAACTACTCTCTCAATGAGCACATATTCCAATCTCTTAGTAACTCATGACTTTAATAAATTGGAAAACAAAGCGTTGTGGTCCATATACATTGCTTTTCTCGTAGCTCCAGCCTGCCATCACCAACTTGGCGCTATCCGCCGGGTCAAATGGCCCACCCAGCTAAGCTACAGCCTTCAGCATCATTCTTGCCATCTCTCTTGCCTATGGCTATGTTCATCACTTCTGCCACCTCAAGAGAGCCTGAATTCATTCTTTCTTCTCTCTCCTCTCAGCCTCAGCCCTAATTTAGACCTTATATTTTGGCAGAAATAGTGCTATATTCTCTTACTTGGTCTTATTCCCATTTCCAGCTCACTCATGATAGTGTCCAGTCTAATTTCTAAAGCACAGATATGGTAAGTCTCTCCCCTTCCTAGAAGCTCACTGGCTCATGCATAAACAGGACCTGCAAGATCCATCAATAATTATGTCCTGCCTTCCTACTCCAGCTCAACTACTCTGTACTACCTACAGTTTCTCATTGCATCCTGGTATCCTTCACCAACATGTTTCCTCTTTCTAGAGCATTCCAGGGAAGTCTCCCTCTTTACACCTGACCACTATTCATCCTTCAAGACTCAGCTCGGTACCCACTTCTTCCTGGAGTTCTCCTCCAACAGCTACCTGGGAGCTCGTCCTGGAGAAATCCCTTGCGCCTTCCAGCCTCATGTATCTCTCTACCAAGGAACTCCACTTGGATATACTATGTATTTCCAAATCCAAGTACCCTAAACTGACTTATTACCTTCTCCTTAAAACTTCTCGCTCTCTCCCCCAATTCTCAAGTACCCTGAGGAATACCACTTACTAAACTAAAAAACCTCAGTCTGACTTCTACCCACACCCAATTACTAAGTTCTGCCAATTCTATCTTATGACTCCCCCACTTCTATCCCCGCTGCCACTGCTGTCACCTCTCACCTTGTTTATTGCATCAGCCTCTTTACTAGTGTAATTCCCTTCTAATCAATTTGCCATGCCACCAGGCCATTAATCTGATCATTTTCCTTCTCTGTCTAAAATAATTTAATGGCTGCCCATTGCCCTTAAGTTAAAGTTAAAACTTCTCCAGATGGCTCACAAGGTCTTGTGTACCTTTCCAGGTCGTGTCTCTTAAGGATCCTTCCCTCATATTGAATTACTCTGAGTTCTTATTATGTGCTGGGCTTTTTTGCCTCTAGGGAATTCATCATTTGTCTGAATAAACTCTTATTTTTGAGTTCTTGGCCTTAGGATCACTTTCTACAGAAAGCTCTCCTGATCTGTCCCCAAATCCAAGTCAAGTGTCCCTTGTAGTGTTCCTCATAGCACCCTGAAACTGCTGCCATCCTAGACATTTGTTACCATGAATCACTAATACCTCCTTCTGAATTGTAAGCTCCATGATACCAGAGCCCATGGCTTTTTGGCCAAGGTCGCATCTTGGTGCTTAGCATCATGCTTAACAAGAGATGCTGGATGAATTAGTAAGAAATTAGATGATGATATCCTTTTAACCTAAGTTACAATTCTTGTAATGAGAAACTGTGATTCCAGGCTGAGAGTACGTGAGAGTGTATATGTAAGATGTATACCCACTGGATTGTAACAGTGTCCCACTCACCCTAGTATTTTGATACTGAGGGTTGAAGACAGCCTGCTGCACTAGGATAAGCTGATCTTCCCTGTGAAACTTTAAGGTATATCTAATACTCATATCCATTTAAAAGACCCAACCCCCTAGAATAGAGGGATAAAGAAGTCTCACAAGTTATAAGTCCAAAATAAAGGTCTCAGCAGAGTCGGTCACTTTTGAGGACTGTGAGGGCGGTCTGCACCCTACCGCTGCCCCCTCCCCGCTGCCCCCTTACCCTGCTTCCCTTTCCAATTTGCCGACCATCTTTTGCACTCTTGGCTTGGCAGATGCATCACCCAATTTCTGCCTTAGGCTTCTGCATAGTGTTATCCCTATCTGCTCATCTGGGTCCCAATATTCCCTTTTTGTAAAGTCAGTCATACTGGATTAAGGTTCACCCTGATGACCTTAACTTTATCATCTATGGAGGCCCTATTTCCAAATAAGGTCACCTTCACAGGTACTGGAGATCAGGACTTCAAAACATTTTGGGGGGGCCAGAGAGGACACTCTTCACCCCATAACAGCGGTAGAAAGGACTCTATGATCTCCTGGCTAAAGGCACTAATCCATTTCTGCCTCAAGTGTTATCAAATGTTAGTCATCACATCCCTGTGCCTACAGTCTCTGTCAACTTCAGTTATTAGTCATCTAGATCTCAAAGTCCCAGGCCAAATTTCAGCCTGGAAAGAGTTGAAACCAGATAAGACAGACCTGGAATAGTGATATTTTATTACAATACAGGCTCAAAAGAAATTTCTAATGGAAGTCCTGACACTGAAAGTCAGTTCCAGCAGCTTCTACCTGGAGCCAGTCCAAGCCTGAAGTGAGCTGAATTGCATGAGCTCTATTACGTGCCCCTCTTGTAGCATAAGAGCGACGTCTAATATACTAAGTTCTAACAAAGTCTGATAAGCAATCCTACCAGAAGGGAGCACCAAGGTACAATTCAGAGCCACTGAGAGACACCCTAGCCCGGGATATTCATACTACCGTCTACTAGATGGCTTTTTATATAGCTGATCTTCCTGACACGTGCCGGTTGGGCCCCATCCTTCTGAGCCTCCCGGGGCGGAAGCATGACCTTGCTCCTTAAGGCTTCTGCAGGCCTCCTTCGCCCACCTTCAAAGGCTGAGTCCCTGATGTGACTCTCCTTCTCCCTCTTCCACTTTTAAGAACCCTTGTGATTACACTGGACCCATCTGGATAACCCAAGATCCTCACCCTGTTTGAAAGTCAGCTGATTAACATACTTAAATTCATCTGCAACCTTTATTCCCCTGTGCTGCGCAACACATCATATTCAGGTTCCAGGAGTTAGATGTGGACATTTCTGGAGGATCATTATTCTGTATCAGGTTTAAATATTTAATGGACTAGAATTAGTTAAACAGTGTCCTTGTTACCATCACAAAATTTAGAAAAGTGATAAGTATATCATCAAGAAGTTCACAGCTTATTTAGCTGAATTCACATACCCAAAATATTGTTAAAAGAGGACCTCTCTCCCAGTTTCTTTAAAACCATCCTACCATTTTAAAGTGAAGTGGAGATTTTGAAAAGTGAAATTTTTTTTTTTAATTATTTTTTTTTATTGAAGGGTAGTTGACGCACAGTATTACATTACATTAGTTTCAAGTGTACAACACAGTGGTAGAACATTTATATACATAATTCTAGGTTCCAGCTATCACCCTACCAAGCTGTTACATTATCTTGACTATATTCCTTATGCTATACATTACATCCCGGTTACTTATTTATTTTACCATTGGAAGTCTGTCCTTTTTTTTTTTTTTTTTTTTTTTTTTGTGAGGGCATCTCTCATATTTATTGATCAAATGGTTGTTAACGACAATAAAATTCTGTATAGGGGAGTCAGTGCTCAATGCACAATCATTAATCCACCCCAAGCCTAATTTTTGTCAGTCTCCAATCTTCTGAGGCATAACAAACAAGTTCTTACATGGAGAACAAATTCTTACATAATGAATAAGTTACATAGTGAACAGTACAAGGGCAGTCATCACAGAAACTTTCAGTTTTGCTCATGCATTATGAACTATAAACAGTCAGTTCAAATATGAATACTCATTTGGTTTTTATACTTGATTTATGTGTGGATACTACATTTCTCTCTTTATTATTATTATTTTTAATAAAATGCTGAAGTGGTAGGTAGATAAAAGATAAAGATAGAAAACATAGTTTAGTGTTGTAAGAGAGCAAATGTAGATGATCAGGTGTGTGCCTGTAGACTATGTGTTAATCCAAGCTAGACCAGGGCAATAAAACATCCACGTATGCAGAAGATTTCTCTCAAAACAGGGGGGGTGAGGTTCTAAGCCTCACCTCTGTTGATCCCCAATTTCTCACCTGATGGCCCCCCTGCGACTGTGCCTGTCTTAGGTTGTTCCTCCCTTGAGGAATCTTACCCGTCTCTGGCTAACCAGTCATCTTCCGGGGCCATACAGGGAAATGTTAAGTTGGTAAGTGAGAGAGAAGCCTTATTGTTTGAAAAGGTTAGCTTTTTACATCTTTGCATATTTATGCCCTGTGGCTTCTATGCCCAGCATTTGTCTTGAGGTATCTTTACCACTTGGAAGAATTATGATACTCGATAAATTTGATACGAGGCACGAATTCTATTTAAGGGTTGTAATTAGGAAGGAAGAAGAAAAGCTGTAGAAGTAGCAGGCGGAAGAAAACATGGGAAGATTGATTATTTCTTTGGCATATCTTCTTGTAGAGTAACTTCAGCATGTATAGGTTTTAAGCTACTACTTAAATTGCGCACACACATTAACATAATAGGAGTATAGTTACATAACCAAAGCATACCTGTAATTACCAGCCATCTCCAGTGAAACCAAGAAAACCAGTTAGGCACCTTAGGCATTTGTGAAAACTTATCTATGACATGGTGGATATTGTCCAACTGAACTTGAACAGTCTGAGAGAAATCAGACAAATTAAAACAACCCATTCCTGGGGACTGTTCACATGCCATATGTTCTTTTAACAGTAAATAGTCTGTAGTTGTAAGACTTTGGAGCGCTACAATTTGCACTTCTCCAAATTCTTGGTTGAGTTCCAACAGTATAGATCCAGTCAAATTTGTTGTTTTACTGTATGCACAGGCCAGTTTAGATATCTCCTTCCTCATTCCCATGGCAAGTCCAGGAGCTGGTGGGATGAGTGCATCTACAGCTGTAGCAGTGCGTGGATCTTTGTTGGGGTTTTTTGATGATCATCTTCTGGCATGAGTCTTCCAGAGAGTGCAGATGTTGGAAGTTCTTTTTCATATCGTATCTTAGTTCATTTTTTGGGTAGCCCAATTAGGCTTTGATCCTCTGTATAAACACAAACAGACCCTTTGCCTACACTTTTATATGCCCTTTATACCCTTGTGTAGAACTCGTTGGAGGTTACCACACAGGAACTGCCCTTTTTTTTTTTTTTCTTTGTTTTTGGTATCACTAATCTACACTTACATGACGAATATTATGCTTACTACGCTCTCCCCTATACCAGGTCTCCCCTATAAACCCCTTTACAGTCATTGTCCATCAGCATAGCAAAATGTTGTAGAATCACTACTTGCCTTCTCTGTGTTGTACAGCCCTCCCTTTTCTCCTACCCCCCCTTGCATGTTAATCTTAATACCCCCCTACTTCTCCCCCCCTTATCCCTCCCTACCAACCCATCCTCCCCAGTCCCTTTCCCTTTGATACCTGTTAGTCCATTCTTGAGTTCTGTGATTCTGCTGCTGTTTTGTTCCTTCAGTTTTTCCTTTGTTCTTATATTCCACAGATAAGTGAAATCATTTGGTATTTCTCTTTCTCCGCTTGGCTTGTTTCACTGAGCCTAATACCCTCCAGCTCCATCCATGTTGCTGCAAATGATTGGATTTGCCCTTTTCTTATAGCTGAGTAGTATTCCATTGTGTATATGTACCATATCTTCTTTATCCATTCATCTATTGATGGACATTTAGGTTGCTTCCAATTCTTGGCTATTGTAAATAGTGCTGCAATAAACATAGGGGTGCATCTGTCTTTCTCAAACTTGATTGCTGCGTTCTTAGGGTAAATTCCTAGGAGTGCAATTCCTGGGTCAAATGGTAAGTCTGTTTTGAGCATTTTGATGTACCTCCATACTGCTTTCCACAATGGTTGAACTAACTTACATTCCCACCAGCAGTGTAGGAGGGTGCCCCTTTCTCCACAGCCTCGCCAACATTTGTTGTTGTTTGTCTTTTGGATGGCAGCCATCCTTACTGGTGTGAGGTGATACCTCATTGTAGTTTTAATTTGCATTTCTCTGATAATTAGCGACGTGGAGCATCTTTTCATGTGTCTGTTGGCCATCTGTATTTCTTTTTTGGAGAACTGTGTGTTCAGTTCCTCTGCCCATTTTTTAATTGGGTTATTTGTTTTTTGTTTGTTGAGGCGTGTGAGCTCCTTATATATTCTGGACGTCAAGCCTTTATCGGATGTGTCATTTTCAAATATATTTTCCCATACTGTAGGGTTCCTTTTTGTTCTATTGATGGTGTCTTTTGCTGTACAGAAGCTTTTCAGCTTATTATAGTCCCACTTGTTCATTTTTTCTGTTGTTTTCCTTGCCCGGGGAGATATGTTCAAGAAGAGGTCACTCATGTTTATGTCTAAGAGGTTTATACCTATGTTTTCTTCCAAGAGTTTAATGGTTTCGTGACTTACATTCAGGTCTTTGATCTATTTTGAGTTTACTTTTGTATATGGGGTTAGACAATGGTCCAGTTTCATTCTCCTACATGTAGCTGTCCAGTTTTGCCAGCACCATCTGTTGAAGAGACTGTCATTTCGCCATTGTATGTCCATGGCTCCTTTATCAAATATTAATTGACCATATATGTCTGGGTTAATGTCTGGATTCTCTAGTCTGTTCCATTGGTCTGTGGCTCTGCTCTTGTGCCAGTACCAAATTGTCTTGATTACTATGGCTTTATAGTAGAGCTTGCAGTTGGGGAGTGAGATCCCCCCTACTTTATTCTTTTTTCTCAGGATTGCTTTGGCTATTCGGGGTCTTTGGTGTTTCCATATTAATTTTTGAATTATTTGTTCCAGTTCATTGAAGAATGTTGCTGGTAGTTTCATAGGGATTGCATCAAATCTGTATATTGCTTTGGGCAGGATGGCCATTTTGACGATATTAATTCTTCCTAGCCACGAGCATGGGATGAGTTTCCATCTGTTAGTGTCCCCTTTAATTTCTCTTAAGTGTGACTTGTAGTTTTCAGAGTATAAGTCTTTCACTTCTTTGGTTAGGTTTATTCCTAGGTATTTTATTTTTTTTGATGCAATTGCGAATGGAGTTGTTTTCCTGATTTCTCTTTCTGTTGGTTCATTGTTAGTATACAGGAAAGCCACAGATTTCTGTGTGTTGATTTTGTATCCTGCAACTTTGTTGTATTCCGATATCAGTTCTAGTAGTTTTGGGGTGGAGTCTTTAGGGTTTTTTATGTACAGTATCATGTCATCTGCAAATAGTGACAGTTTAACTTCTTCTTTACCAATCTGGATTCCTTGTATTTCTTTGTTTTGTCTGATTGCCGTGGCTAGGACCTCCAGTACTATGTTAAATAACAGTGGAGAGAGTGGGCATCCCTGTCTAGTTCCTGATCTCAGAGGAAATGCTTTCAGCTTCTCGCTGTTCAATATAATGTTGGCTGTGGGTTTATCATAGATGGCCTTTATTATGTTGAGGTACTTGCCCTCTATTCCCATTTTGCTGAGAGTTTTTAACATGAATGGATGTTGAACTTTGTCAAATGCTTTTTCAGCATCTATGGAGATGATCATGTGGTTTTTGTCTTTCTTTTTGTTGATGTGGTGGATGATGTTGATGGACTTTCGAATGTTGTACCATCCTTGCATCCCTGGGATGAATCCCACTTGGTCATGGTGTATGATCCTTTTGATGTATTTTTGAATTCGGTTTGCTAATATTTTGTTGAGTATTTTTGCATCTACGTTCATCAGGGATATTGGTCTGTAGTTTTCTTTTTTGGTGGGGTCTTTGCCTGGTTTTGGTATTAGGGTGATGTTAGCTTCATAGAATGAGTTTGGGAGTATCCCCTCCTCTTCTATTTCTTGGAAAACTTTAAGGAGAATGGGTATTATGTCTTCCCTGTATGTCTGATAAAATTCCGAGGTAAATCCATCTGGCCCGGGGGTTTTGTTCTTTGGTAGTTTTTTGATTACCGCTTCAATTTCGTTGCTGGTAATTGGTCTGTTTAGATTTTCTGTTTCTTCCTGGGTCAATCTTGGAAGGTTATATTTTTCTAGGAAGTTGTCCATTTCTCCTAGGTTTCCCAGCTTGTTAGCATATAGGTTTTCATAGTATTCTCCAATAATTCTTTGCATTTCTGTGGGGTCCGTCGTGATTTTTCCTTTCTCGTTTCTGATACTGTTGATTTGTGTTGACTCTCTTTTCTTCTTAATAAGTCTGGCTAGAGGCTTATCTATTTTGTTTATTTTCTCAAAGAACAAGCTCTTGGTTTCATTGATTTTTGCTATTGTTTTATTCTTCTCAATTTTATTTATTTCTTCTCTGATCTTTATTATGTCCCTCCTTCTGCTGACCTTAGGCCTCATCTGTTCTTCTTTTTCCAATTTCGATAATTGTGACATTAGACCATTCATTTGGGATTGCTCTTCCTTTTTTAAATATGCTTGGATTGCTATATACTTTCCTCTTAAGACTGCTTTTGCTGTGTCCCACAGAAGTTGGGGCTTAGTGTTGTTGTTGTCATTTGTTTCCATATATTGCTGGATCTCCATTTTGATTTGATCATTGATCCATTGATTATTTAGGAGCGTGTTGTTAAGCCTCCATGTGTTCGTGAGCCTCTTTGCTTTCTTTGTACAGTTTATTTCTAGTTTTATGCCTTTGTGGTCTGAAAAGTTGGTTGGTAGGATTTCAATCTTTTGGAATTTTCTGAGGCTCTTTTTGTGGCCTAGTATGTGGTCTATTCTGGAGAATGTTCCATGTGCACTTGAGAAGAATGTATATCCCGCTGCTTTTGGATGTAGAGTTCTATAGATGTCTATTAGGTCCATCTGCTCTACTGTGTTGTTCAGTGCTTCCGTGTCCTTACTTATTTTCTGCCCAGTGGATCTATCTTTTGGGGTGAGTGGTGTGTTGAAGTCTCCTAGAATGAATGCATTGCAGTCTATATCCCCCTTTAGTTCTGTTAGTATTTGTTTCACATATGCTGGTGCTCCTGTGTTGGGTGCATATATATTTAGAATGGTTATATCCTCTTGTTTGACTGAGCCCTTTATCATTATGTAGTGTCCTTCTTTATCTCTTGTTACTTTCTTTGTTTTGATGTCTATTTCATCTGATATTAGTACTGCAACACCTGCTTTCTTCTCACTGTTGTTTGCTTGAAATATGTTTTTCCATCCCTTGACTTTTAGTCTGTACATGTCTTTGGGTTTGAGGTGAGTTTCTTGTAAGCAGCATATAGATGGGTCTTGCTTTTTTATCCATTCTGTTACTCTGTGTCTTTTGATTGGTGCATTCAACCCATTAACATTTAGGGTGACTATTGAAAGATATGTACTTATTGCCATTGCAGGCTTTAAATTCGTGGTTACCAAAGGTTCAAGGTTAGCCTCTTTAGTATCTTACTGCCTAACTTAGCTCGCTTATTGAGCTGTTATATACACTGTCTGGAGATTCTTTTCTTCTCTCCCTTCTTGTTCCTCCTCCTCGATTCTTCATATGTTGGGTGTTTTGTGCTGTGCTCTTTCTAGGAGTGCTCCCATCTAGAGCAGTCCCTGTAAGATGTTCTGTAGTGGTGGTTTGTGGAAAGCAAATTCCCTCAGCTTTTGTTTGTCTGGAAATTGTTTAATCCCACCGTCATATTTGAATGATAGTCGTGCTGGATACAGTATCCTTGGTTCAAGGCCCTTCTGTTTCATTGTATTAAATATATCATGCCATTCTCTTCTGGCATGTAAAGTTTCTGTTGAGAAATCTGACGTTAGCCTGATGGGTTTCCCTTTATAGGTGACCTTTTTCTCTCTAGCTGCCTTTAACACTCTTTCCTTGTCCTTGATCTTTGCCATTTTAATTATTATGTGTCTTGGTGTTGTCCTTCTTGGATCCTTTCTGTTGGGGGTTCTGTGTATTTCCGTGGTCTGTTCGATTACTTCCTCCCCCAGTGTGGGGAAGTTTTCAGCAATTATTTCTTCTAAGATACTTTCCATCTCTTTTCCTCTCTCTTCTTCTTCTGGGACCCCTATAATACGGATATTGTTCCTTTTGGATTGGTCACACAGTTCTCTTAACATTGTTTCATTCCTGGAGATCCTTTTGTCTCTCTCTATGTCAGCTTCTATGCGTTCCTGTTCTCTGATTTCAATTCCATCAATGGCCTCTTGCATCGTATCCATTCTGCTTATAAACCCTTCCAGAGTTTGTTTCATTTCTGCAATCTCCTTTCTGGCATCTGTGATCTCCTTCCGGACTTCATCCCATTTCTCTTGCGTATTTCTCTGCATCTCTGTCAGCATGTTTGTGATTCTTATTTTGAATTCTTTGTCAGGGAGACTGGTTAGGTCTGTCTCCTTCTCTGGTGTTGTCTCTGTGATCTTTGTCTGCCTGTAGCTTTGCCTTTTCATGGTGATAGGAATAGTCTGCAGAACTGGGACGAGTGACGGCTGGAAGGACTTCCTTTCTTGTTGGTTTGTGGCCCTCCTCTCCTGGGAGAACAGCGGCCTCTAGTGGCTTGTGCTGTGCAGCTGCGCGCAGACAGGGCTTCTGCTTCCTGCCCGGCTGCTATGGAGTTAATCTCCGCTGTTGCTGTGGGCGTGGCCTGGCTCGGGCAGCTGCTCCAAAGTGGTGGAGTCGCGTTGGAGCAGGAGCTGCTGGGAGGCTATTTATCTCCGTAAGGGGCCTCCCTGCTCCCTGCAGCCCAGGGGTTAGGGTGCCCAGAGATCCCGGATTCCCTACCTCTGGATTAAGTGACCCGCCCTGCCCCTTTAAGACTTCCAAAAAGCACCCGCCAAAACAAAACAACGACCACAAAAAAAAAAAAAAAAAAAAATTTTAATTAAAAAAAAAACAGTTTTTAAAAAAAAAAAAAAAAAAAAGGGGGTGGTCGTTCGTTTTTCTTTATTCTCCGGTGCCAGCCTCAGGCCTCTGCTCACCGGTCTTTCTGCCCTGTTTCCCTAGTATTGGGGTCCCTATCCCTTTAAGACTTCCAAAAAGCGCTCGCCAAAACAAAACAGCAAAAAAGCAAAAAAAAATGGTCGCGCGCTTTTCTTATGCCCTCTGTCGCCCAGCCTCCAGTGCCTGCTCACTGTTCTTGCTGCCCTGTTTTCCCAGTATCGAGGGCCCTACACTCTGGCCCGGATGGCGGGGGCTGGGTGCTCGGCAGTCCTGGGCTCCGTCTCCCTCCCGCTCTGCCTGCTCTTCTCCCGCCGGGAGCTGGGGGGAGGGGCGCTCGGCTCCCGCGGGGCCGGGGCTTGTATCTTACCCCCTTCGCGAGGCGCTGGGTTCTCTCAGGTGCGGATGTGGTCTGGATATTGTCCTGTGTCCTCTGGTCTTTATTCTGGGAAGGGTTGTCTTTGTTATATTTTCATAGATATATGTTGTTTTGCGAGGAGATTTCCGCTGCTCTACTCACGCCGCCATCTTCCGCCCCTCCTCGAAAAGTGAAATTTTTTTCAGAAGTTTCTGTTTCCATTTTTTAGTACTCGATGGGAAAGTATTCTTTTGGTCTGCCTTATTCTAATAAGTGCTTCAATTTTAACATGTATGTAACCCAAGATGCTGAGGTTAATGTGTTTTGTGGTGTGAGTATGTGTGTGTTTTAACCTGAATACACAATTCATCAAAGAGCTCATCCTTTATCGTTTTCCTGCAAGTCCTTAAAACTATCCAACTCATTAGATTTGAGGGTGACTTGGGTTCCTTAATGTCTTTTAAAAATATAAATGGCTTCCATATTCTCAGAAAAGTACTATGCAAGAGAAATGGAACTATGAAGCTGTCAAGCTGTGGTTTTACTAGGACATGCACAACATGGCATATCCTTGGTACAGGGTTCAGTGCTTTGGAATTGTGTTTATGTTACAGATCACAGAGGCATTACCTCTCTCCTGAAAGATGTATGTAGTTGCAAGAACATAAATTTTGTATTCATTTTCAGAGGATTTCTGCCCTAACCCGACCCCTGAAATCATCTAAAAGTTAAATTAGAAGAAAAACATTCAACATCAAAGCAGGTGTGGACCCACAGAAGGTGAATCAGATTGTAAAAAACAGCGAAGGAAACTGAAATATTTTTCAATGTTAAAACTGCTAATGTCAATGTAAAAATGTTAAAGTAAAAGAAACCAACTGGGAGATTGCATTATAGACTTTCAGTAGGTAATTACTCCTTAATTTTAAGATCTGGACAACAGGTCCCATAGTGTTGCCTTCCTATGGATAGCACATAAATAGCTCTAAATGTGAAATTATACACAAACACAGAAGGAAGGAGGCTCGCACTCATAATATTTCATCAGTACAGTGCAACATGAATTTCAGAATCTAGACCTGACGATGCAGGATCCAGAAGCCAGGCCTGAGTGATGTACCTTATTAAACAGCAGATTATCTGAAGTGAGGTAGTTTGGCCCCTCCAGGCTGCATACCTGACGGCTAGATTGTGCTGAGGCCACAAAGCAAAGAAGCGCAGACTATGGAGCCAGACGGAACAAGTCTCAAAATCCCAGTTCTACCACTTACTGTGTGGCCTTAGGTGTGTTGCTTAACCTCTCTGTGCCTCAAGAGTTTTATCACCAAATAGAGCTAATAATAGTACCTATTCACAGGGTTGCTGTGAGGATTAAGGGAACTAGTTTGTATAAAGCACTTAGGACAGTGTTTGGAACATAGGAAACATCACACAAGTATTTACTACTATTTTTATTATTATTATTATCATAATAACCACCACTATATAGAGACCCTGAAGAAGCACTAGGTTGTAAAGATAATCACTATTAATTGCTGGGTATCTATAGAAAGCCCTCATATTTAATAGCTTTAACTTCATCATCTACAAAGCTTTGATTTATCAGAATTTTTAGTACCCCAAATGACCTATATTTGGGCAAACTCTTGCTCATGCCTATAATCAGTATAATAAGGAAGCCTATTATCTACTCATAACTGTTTTCTTCTCTCCTTTTTATGTGCCGTGGGCCTTCGGATTTGTTCATTTGTTCTGTAAATCTTTATTTAGCATTTAATATTTATTTAATTACTATGTGTCAGGCACTATCTTAGGAAAAATCCCTAATTTTATGGAGTTCATGTTCATGAAAAGGGACAATAAACAAGCAAATAAATAGACCCAAAAAAAATTCCATATAGCGATAAATGCTATGGAGAAATATCAGGGACATGGCATTCAGACAGGGTGGGAAGAGCTAATTTATGTTAACGTGTCAGGAAGGGCCTCCCTGGAGAGAGGGCATTAAAACCCCTGCTGAACAATTAGAAGGAGACAGCCCCGGAAATATCAGCAGAGGGACATTTCCTGGCACTGGGAACAGCAAGTCCTAGGGCCCTAACGGACACCACCTTATGGACGTGAAGGAGCCGAAGGAGCCGGTATGGCTCAAGCAGTTCACCAAAGCCCATCAGCATGAAAGCTCATCCATCTGGGTGAGGACAGCACTGCGTACCAGGCGAGGGCATCTGACGCCCTCGCTGGGAAAGCCGCTGCTTGTACAGGACTTGGAAACCCAAACAAAAATGTGTTTGAGCCCAGGGGTAGGCATAGTGTGTGGTTATCAGTACAGGGACAGCGAGCCCAAGCGCACAGCAGAGACGAGAACCGCGTAAGACATGTGAATAAACAAGAGCTTCAGAGGAGCTTCATTTAAGCCCCAACGCTGTGCCAAGCTCACTGAATGATGAAAATTTGGTCGAGACCGCACATATTTTTTGTTTGACTTGCAAAATGTGTATTTTTTTTAGCTGAACCTGATCATCCAGTTTACCAAGCACCATCCCCCCTATCATCTTATACGCCACCACCTAACATGGTCATATTACACACTAGCCCTGTAAGTGTGAGTTCACAGCTATTTGAGTGTGACTTCCAGACTGACGCATTTTTAAGGATTAAATACTTAAACATATGCTGGGTACAGAGATGACAAAGAGTATAATCATAAGAAAACAGGAAAAGGCCAGAAATTCTAGCATTGCCATCTTTGGAAAAGGCATCTCCCCAGCCCAGCCCAACAGCTACAAATTATGCCATAAGCAGGTCAAGTGAAAAGGGTGCCCGTGATATTCGTGGCTGCCTGTCCTTCAACTAACCTTTCTATATTTGGGGAAATTCCCAAGAAGCAGAACTCAAGTTGCCAGCCTCCCTTACAGCCAATATGACATCGGCTCAGAGCCCAGATAGCATCAAGCAGGAGCACCCTGGCAAAACAGCGATGTGGAAAGAGCAAGGCGAGCAAGCCAGATGAGCAAAGGCGCCTCCGTTTTTGCCAGCACAGCAGTGGCTGAGGCGTCAGGCTTCCGGTGATTGCACAACTGAGTCCCTGGTAAAGAAGCAGCACTGGTGAGGCGGGAGCTTCCGTTCTTGTTACCTCTGGGGCTCAGTAGACAAGTAGACAAGGAAAACAGCAGAAGTTTCCTCATCACACCAGGTCTGCAATTTAATTTTACTCCTGGAATTTTAGCCTGAGCCCAGCCCTCTCAAGAATTCTCTGAACCACTCAATATCATTTTGTTAAACTCATTTTCTGGTAAATTAGCCCAAATCAGCTTCTATTGCTTTAAACCAAAGAACCCTGACTGATAAAACAAGCTATAGCAGATCTGTCTTTGACGAACTAATTTGGGCTGCCTGAGAAGAAAGCCATTCACACTCATTTCCATGAACCCTGCCACCTGAGAAAGAAGCCCCAGATTGCATAAGACCACGCTTATCCCCACAGAGGAATATTCCACAGAGGAAATACGCAAAAGAAACCTCTCTTTTACCCTTGCTCTGTGAATCCTAATGTGTACTTGGTAAAGCAATATCACACTGTACACCCATTACTCAGTATTCCTGTCAGCTGACTTAATTGTTACTATCCACAGAAAAGGTCATTAAATTTTCACCATTTGCTACTTAGTTACAGAAAATGAGAGAGCTGAGGAGTTCATTACCAGCCATTCTGGGAGATAACCTTGCTCGGCAAGGCCCCTTAGTGATGGATGAACTGGTTTCCTATTAACAGATCTCTGCACGCAGGAAACAAACAAGGCACAGATTTTTAAGCTAGGCTGTAAGGATGACAGCAAACTAGTTCAGAGCTGAACAAGGGGATTAGGAGGTGTCAGCTACAGAAGGGACTTTTAGACAGAATGAGGTGAGCACCTTAAGCAAAGCTGCTTCTGTATAATTTCTGTCAGCTAGACAATACTATACTTACAACAAATGGTCTAGCAGTTCTCTTTTATATGCCTCATAATAATCCTTTAAAGGGGTTACTATTAAATAATTCCCATTTTACAGGAGAAAATAATCAGAGGGATTAAGTGGCTTGCTTAAGGTCATAGGTGATCCAAACGTGGGTTTTCTGATTCCAAGCTAACGGCTTTTCTCCACATCAGTGGGTTTCCAAGTACATTCCTGGGGTCTCTGGAGACACCTAAGATGCTCACAGAAAGTCAAAGAGGTCAATACTATTTTCATAATAATAGTGATAACCAAAGAAAATGAAATCACTATCACAAAGAGATGCCTGCATCCCCATGTTCATGACAGCACTGTTCACAATAGACAAGACATGGAAACAGCCTAAGTGTCCACTGATAAATGGATAAAGAAAATGTATGTGTAATATACATTTATGTTTGTAAAAATATAATGGGATATTGTTCAGCCATTAAAAAAAACAGGAAATCCTGCCAATTGCCACAACATGGATTGACCTTGAGAACATTACGCCTAGTGAAATAAGTCACAAGGGAAGAAAAATACTGTATGCTCTCACTAATATGTGGAATCTAAACACATCAAACTCATAGAAATAGAGTAAAAGATGGCTACCAGGGACTAAGGGGTGGAGGAAAAGAAGAGATGTTGGTCATGGGGTACAAACTTTCAGTTATAGGATGAATAAGTTCTGGGGATCTGAGGTACAGTGTGATGACTTTAGATAACAATACTGTATTGTATACTTGGCAGTTGCTATAAGAGGAGAGCTTTACTGTTTGCATCATAACAGCAAGAAAATGGGAATTATGTGAGATGAAGGATGTGTTAACTAACCTTATTGTGATAAACATTTCTCAGTGTACATGTGTATCATATCATCATACTGTATACCTTAAACTTATACAATGTTATACATTAGTTATATCTCAATAAAAATGGGAGAAAATCCCTCTCATCCTTTAATGAGGGTACACTGAGGTTTTCCAGATGCATGGTATGTGATACAACAGCCTGAAGCAGAAGCATATATAAGAATCCAGCTGTAGTTTATTAGTCCAGAAATAAAAGAGATTTTCAAAACTGTAAATCTGCCACTTTTCTCACTCTTTGATTTGTTCTGAAAAATATAATTATTTTTCATAAAAATGTTACTTATGCCCAAATGGAATGGGTTTTTCCATTTTACTTTTAAATGAATTGATAAATTATTTTTAAATGTTCTCAGTTTTCATTTCTAATACAACAAATGTTTAAGAATGTAAGCCACAGAAACAAAATCACTTGGAGTCCTCAGTGATTTTTAAATGTGTAAATAAGTCTTGAGACCAAAACGTTTGAAAACTCTTGCATTGTAGCTGTCTTTAGGAAAATCCAGGTCAAATACAGATTTACTTGATTGTATTATTTTTCACAATTTGATGCCAGTGCCAAGTCTGACACTGCTTGCATCTCTTCACCCTGTTCCCACGAGCCTTGTTTTAGATTGATGAGTTCATGAATGACAGTGAGAAATCTTGGATTGTAAAGTAGTGATTATAGACTCACGTACCTCTTGAATTTCTAAAGTACCTAGTTCACTGTATGTTCAAGTATATTTGACTAATGGATGGAAGACCAAAACTGATTGCTATCACAGAGAGATGACCTGCATGATGCCCCTGATAAGCAGCATGTATGCTTGCCCCTGAGTTCACAGTTGCATGCCAAACACTGCAGAACTCAGCCCCAGCAGAGCCAGGTGCACTCCAGCCCAGGGTGTACAGTGATCATAAACCTGTGTTCTTGCCTTTCATCCTGACCCTGGACCAGATTTTACTCACCCACAAGGCCCAGCCCAGCAACCCCATCTCCAATCAACTCTTTCCTGGAGACATTAACTCACCATGAGTATCACACTCTTGAAATCGTGTTTATGGAGTGTTTATCCATGTCACCTAGTTTGCCTCTTGATTTGTGTTCTATTCTGCAGTGCTGTCTTACTAGATCATGTGTGTATATTTTGCTTTCCCTACAAGATCTTAGGCTTCATGAAAGTTCTCACAGGTCCTTTGTCTTAAGTTTATCATAGTGCTAAGTAAATTATAATCACTTTCATCTTAAACATTTACAAAAGAATTCAGACATTGTTTTCTTCCCAAAGCCCAACATGTAAATTAGGGAAGGTCTCATTCTATTATCTCCACCTTACAGAGGGAGACTTTTAAAAGCAAGCAGCGTGAGGTCACCCAGCTAGTGTCTGGCAGAGTAAGTATGCAAACCTGTGTCTTGTGAGGCCCTTTTCTGTGCTTTCCCCACTACATCATGCTCTAGTTTCCTAAAACACTCTTGTTTAATTTACACAAAAAAGAACTTTGTGAAAAATAACAGCCCTAGATCCAAGTCATGAGTCAGAACAGAGAGGAATAAATCCATGTCTCCTGATCTCCACTCAGGCACTGCATTTTATACTGATCTTTTCCCTTGTGATTTTAGCTTTTAAGGTGGTCAGCTCATGTGCTGATAATCATGTCTGTAGTTCTCTCAGAAGAGTATACAAATTAAGTATCTCATGAATATCTCTTTTGCCTCTTCCTGCCTTATGTGGCTAATTGGCAGTCTCATTCACTGTGCTTTCTCAGCAAAAAGGAAGGGGAATATTATAAATAATTCAGTGAATTCAAACTGTGCCAATAAAATTTATTATAATTCACATTTATTATAATTTCCTATCATTTTTCTCTCATTCACTTGCTCACCAGTCCCACAAGCATTCACTCAATGCAGTAAGCAGTGTGCATTTAGTGTAAGGAGTATGCTCATATGAGCAGAACTGCACTAGACGCTGGAGAGGCTTACAGTCAGAAAAGACATTCCTACCATTAATGAAGTTATCATCTCATGGGTGAAATAACAGTTCTAGAGAAAATTTCTAGGGTGTTAGCAATGTGATTTAGCACCATATAAATTATTTATGGAGGTGATGAAGGAATACAGAATAAGGAAAAGAGTTCTTATCACAGAGGGAAATAATTTGGGGAAGGCCCCATGTAGGAGATGTATTGAATAATATCATGAGATGTGGCTTACAAGAAATATAGATATGATTCGGGAACATAACCTCCATCTGCAGCCCCCAAAACCACCCACAAATAATCATACAATCAAAGCTAAATTGCCTTCTGTGCCAAAGTAGCCCCAAGACAGTTTGCCTTACTCCTCCATGCCCATCTGGCTTTACCCCTAGGACCCTGCTACAGAGAAATTCTGGAGCCTCCACTGGTTGGTAGAGCACCTCAGGGAAGGGGATGGCATTAGAACTGGTCCGGAGCGAAGTGAGGAAGAGTCTGTACCTCCTGGTTACTATTTACAGTGCACCTTCTGCCATGGGACTCAGGGCTTCTAGGAATGACCCGACGTGCCGCAGATACCACAACCCTCTCTGGCCGGCATTCCTGCACTGTTCTTCACAGCTTCTCTCCCCTGATGGCCTTGCTTTCCCAGAGCAGCACCCTCGGGAGTCTCCCCTGCTGTGCACCTTGGTGCCATTACAAGTTGAACCTGGATCAAATTACCCTCTGAAGTATTATAGGTGCACAAAATGGGACCTCTCCCTAAGAGTGGGACACCGCAGTGCAGCATGTGAGCTGCTTAGGAAAGTCGCGTGCAGAAGGGAGCAGGCAGGTCCTGGGAGCTCCTTGGATCACACTATGTGATTGGCTATCAGGTTCGGTGTAATACTCTTCTGAATAGTTCAAGACATGACATAAGGAAAAGAGAGAACACTGTATGTATGACCTTGTCAGAAACTGAGAAAGTTGAACAGTCACATTAAGATCATATCATTCAGATTCTTTTTGGGCTTCATAATATGTTGACAGGGGAAGCACTAGATGGAATCAATCTGTCCTGGGATAAAGACATGGATGGGCTGCCAGGTGTCATGGTGATGGCTGGCCATCCAGATTCTACAAGTCAGAATTGAGTCTCTTTACCCTTTAATACAAGACAATCACATTGAAAGCACAATTTCTGGGTGATGTAACAGAAAGGAAAGGAGTGAGGGTGAGAAGAGCAAGAGACAGCCTTTCTAGGAATCTATGATGGGGTAATTAGGCCACCAGCTTAGACAGTGCACAACTGTTTATACTTCAGGGAGACTGAGCACTTCTCCCAAGTATCCTATGTTCCCTGGAGCAGAACACAAAGTTTAAAACCTTTTGGAAGGTTTAATCATAACACTCAGAGAATTGAAAGAAGGATGTGTGGCTTAACACAATAACCTCACTCAACACTTTTTTTTCCATTTAACTCATGATCAAGTTCAGGGAGGGATGGAAGGCACATTTCTTTCCCTTTCCATAAATTCTCCACTTTATTTTGGTTTGGGAAGTTAGCCTGAGCCTTTGGGAAAATTAATAGATTTACTTAATGAGGACAAAGTGAGGAGCTATAAAATGACTTGATTTAGTTTTATTTCAAAACAAACACATTTTCACTATGCTTTTAACCCTGTACATTCTAGTTCTCAACACTAGTTTTATATTAGGATCAATCAGTTGTTTTTAATAATAATGGCTATTTGAAACCTAAGCAGTACTATTTTTTAAACTGCTAGTATCAGGAACCCTGGAAATGTAGCCCATGCAATGTAATTTTTGAACGCTCCCAAGTAATTCTAATATGCAGCCAAAATTGAGGGTAACTGCTATATAAAAAAGAAACTAGGTATTGATTGTAAGGATTTTAATTTTAGAATATCTGTCTGGCCTCGAAGAATAATGTCCCACTAAAGGAAATTTTGACTTTGAGATTTAATTTAAAAAGTAAAAAGAATGTATTGAGGGTGAGAGATTAAAGATGGTGCTGTGAGAGGTGAGACAGAGGCTTCCTCTGTGGCCAATCCAAATGGAACAATATTTGTATTATAGGGAAACCAGAAGAAGAAGAGAGAGAGAAAGGGATACAAAGTATCTTTGAGGAGGTAATTATTGAAAACTTCTCCAATCTGGGGAAGGAGATAGCGTTCTAGGCCATGGAGATCCACAGAACTCCCAATACAAGGGACCCAAGGAAGACAACACCAAGACATATAGTAATAAAATTGGCAAATATCAAGGATAAGGACAGACTATAAAAGGCAGCCAGAGAGGCAGATCACGGGAAGATGACAGCATGAGTAGTTCAGTGGAAATCTCCTCCCAGAAACATACATATTTATGAAAATATAATAAATACAACTATTCCTTAAAGAGACACCAGTGGATGCAGTACAACAGCCAGGATACATCTACATCTGCGAGAACTCAACATCACACGAAGGGGGAAAGATACAAGTCACGGCCTGATGGGACCTGAACGCTCCCCCACCCCAGAACCCGGCAGGAAGAAAGGAGTCAGATTGGGGAGGGAGTGAAAGGCCAGGACTGCTAAACAACCAGCGCTAGAAATCTGCACCTGGAGCGCAGACACAAGGTGCACGGGGTGCTGGATATTAGAGAAACGGAAAAGCAAAACATGCGGGCAGGTCCCCACAACCGGCTCCCCTGAGACAAAAGAAA
This sequence comes from Manis pentadactyla, assembly GCF_030020395.1. Classification (NCBI taxonomy): domain Eukaryota; kingdom Metazoa; phylum Chordata; class Mammalia; order Pholidota; family Manidae; genus Manis; species Manis pentadactyla. Next base: position 9,688,138 of record NC_080035.1, read on the forward strand.
AGCAAGCGCTTTTTGCAACTCTTAAAGAGGCAGGGACCCCACAGCTGGACGAAATCATTCCGGCACACTTAGCCAGCAGCTGGGAATCCCAGGGAACTTCAGGCGCCCTAACCCCCTGGACGGCAAAGCAGGTCTGAGGCCTCTCACTGCACTAAGCAGCTTACCAGACATTCCCCCAACTGGCACGGACCCCAACACACCTGCCCAGTAGTGGGAGAGTGGTGAGGCGAGCGGGGGCGGCAGTGCCAGAGGGGACCGGGAAGAGCTTGTGCGAGCCCACCGCGGCAATGACTGAACAGTCCAGGAGCAGCCCGTGCGTGCCTGTGGCAGTGCCAGAGGGAGCAGCCTCGCTCCCAGCAGCCGACCGAAATCCCACCCCCATGCACAGCCGCCTGGACCAGACCCAAAGGCTGCTGCTGGCACACAGCTGCCTGGCAGGGGTGCCACTATCACAGAGGAGTGCACCTGACATGCCTGCCACTCCCTGCAGGGCTCCGTGCTGCTCTGACAGAGACCCCACCCACAGCAGCTTAGGGGATTAATCTGGTAGCTGCTCCAGGAGTGCAGATAACCGACACAGGCGGCGGCAAAGGGCAACACATCCAACAAGCAGGAAAGGACTTTCTTCTCCCAGCTGACACACCCGCAAACTGCCTACAGCCACTGCTACGACCATCAAAAGGCAAAAAAATCTAGTCCAGTCCAAAATAGTTCAGACAACACTTGAAAGATGATCTACAGAGACAGACCTAACCAGTCTCCCTGAAAAAGAATTCAAAATAAAAATCATAGGCATGCTGACAGAGCTGCAGAGAAATATACTAGAGCTAAGGGATGACATCCAGAAGACTACAGAAATGAAACAATCTCTGGAAGGATTTATATGCAGAATGCATAAGATGCAAGAGGCCATTGATGGAATAGAAACCAGAGAACAGGAACGCATAGAAGCTGACGCAGAGAGAGATAAAAGAATCTCCAGGAATGAAACAATATTAAGAGAACTGTGTGACCAATCCAAAAGGAACAATATCTGCATTATGGGGGTACCAGAAGAAGAAGAAAGAGGACAAGGGATACAAAGAGCCTTTGAAGAAATAATTGCTGAGAACTTCCCCAAACTGGGGGAGGAAATAGTTGCTCAGACTACAGAAGCACACAGAACTCCCAACCAAAGCGACCTAAAGAGGACAACACCAAGACACATAATAATAAAAATGGCAAAGATCAAGGACAAGGACAGAGTATTAAAGGCAGTGAGAGAGAGAGAAAAGGTCACCTACAAAGGAAAACCCATCAGGCTATCATCAGACTTCTCAACAGAAACCCTACAGGCCAGAAGAGAATGGCATGATATATTTAATGCAATGAAACAGAAGGGCCTTGAACCAAGAATACTGTATCCAGCATGATTATCATTTAAATATAAAGGTGGGATTAAACAATTCCCAGACAAGCAAAAGTTGAGGGAATTTGCCTCCCACAAACCACCTCTACAGGGCATCCTACAGGGACTGCTCTAGATGGAAGCACTCCTAGAAAGAGCACAGAACAAAGCACCCAACATATGAAGAATGGAGGAAGAGGAATAAGAAGGGTGATAAATAATCATCAGACTGTGTTTATAATAGCTCAATAAGTGAGTTAAGTTAGACAGTAAGGTAGTAAAGAAGCTAACCTTGAACCTTTGGTAACCACAAATCTAAAGCCTGCAATGGCAATAACTACTTATCTTTCAATAATCACCCTAAATGTAAATGGACTGAATGCACCAATCAAAAGACACAGAGTAATAGAATGGATAAAAAAGCAAGACCCATCTATGTGCTGCTTACAAGAAACACACCTCAAACCCAAAGACATGCACAGATTAAAAGTCAAAGGATGGAAAAAGATATTTCAAGCAAACAACAGGGAGAAAAAAGCAGGTATTGCAATACTAGTATCAGACAAAATAGACTTCAAAACAAAGAAAGTAATACAAGATAAAGAAGGACATTACATAATGATAAAGGGCTCAGTCCAACAAGAGGATATAACCATTATAAACATATATGCACCCAATACAGGAGCACCAATATATGTGAAACAAATACTAACAGAATTAAAGGAGGAAATAGAATGCAATACATTAATTTTGGGAAACTTCAACACACCACTCAGTCCAAAGGACAGATCCACCAGACAGAAAATAAGTACACAGAGGCACTGAACAACACACTAGAACAGATGGACCTAATAGACATCTACAGAACTCTACACCCAAAAGCAGCAGGATACTCATTCTTCTCAAGTGCACATGGAACATTTTCCAGAATAGACCACATACTAGGCCACAAAAAGAGCCTCAGTAAATTCCAAAAGATTGAAATCCTACCAACCAACTTTTCAGACCACAAAGGTATAAAACTAGAACTAAATTTTACAAAGAAAGCAAAAAGGCTCACAAACACATGGAGGCTTAACAACATGCTCCTAAATAATCAATGGATCAATGACCAAATTAAAATGGAGGTCCAGCAATATATGGAAACAAATGACAACAACAACACAAAGCCCCAACTTCTGTGGGACACAGCAAAAGCAGTCTTAAGAGGAAAGTATATACCAATCCATACATATTTAAAGAAGGAAGAACAATCCCAAATGAATAGTCTAATGTCACAATTATTGAAATTGGAAAAAGAAGAACAGATGAGGCCTAAGGTCAGCAGAAGGAGGGACACAATAAAGATCAGAGAAGAAATAAATAAAATTGAGAAGAATAAAACAATAGCAAAAATCATGAAACCAAGAGCTGGATCTTCGAGAAAATAAACAAATTAGATAAGCCTCTAGCCAGACTTATTAAGAGAAAAAGAGAGTCAACACACATCAACAGAATCAGAAACGAGAAAGGAAAAATCACGATGGACCCAACAGAAATACAAAGAATTATTAGAGAATACTATGAAAACCTATATGTTAACAAGCTGGGAAACCTAGGAGAAATGGACAACTTCCTAGAAAAATACAACCTTCCAAGACTGACCCAGAAAGAAACAGAAAATCTAAACAGACCAATTTACCTCAGAATTTTATCAGACATACAGAGAAGACATAATATCCATTCTCCTTAAAGTTTTCCAAAAAATAGAAGAGGATGGAATACTCCCAAACTCATTCTATGAAGCTAACATCACCCTAATATCAAAACCAGGCAAAGATCCCACAAAAAAGAAAACTACAGACCCATATCCCTGATGAATGTAGATACAAAAATACTCAACAAAATATTAGCAAACGAAATTCAAAAATACATCAAGAGGATCATACACCATGACCAAGTGGGATTCATCCCAGGGATGAAAGGATGGTACAACATTCGAAAATCCATCAACATCATCCACCACATCAACAAAAAGAAAGACAAAAACCACATGATCATCTCTATAGATGCTGAAAAAGAATTTGACAAAATTCAACATCCATTCATGATAAAAACTCTCAACAAAATGGGCATAGACAAGTACCTCAACATAATAAAGGCCATATATGATAAACCCACAGCCAACATCATACTGAACAGCAAGAAGCTGAAAGCTTTTCCTCTGAGATCGGGAAAAAGACAGGGATGCCCACTCTCCCCACTGTTATTTAACATAGTACTGGAGGTCCTAGCCATGGCAATTAGACAAAACAAAGAAATACAAGGAATCCAGATTGGTAAAGAAGAAGTCAAACTGTCACTATTTGCAGATGACATGACATTGTACATAAAAAAAGACTCCACTCCAAAACTACTAGAATTAATATCAGAATTCAGTAAAGTTGCAGGATACAAAATTAACACACAGAAATCTGTAGCTTTCCTATACACTAACAATGAACTAATAGAAAGAGAAATCAGGAAAAGAATTCCATTCACAATAGCATCAAAAAGAATAAAATACCTAGGAATAAACCTAACCAAGGAAGTGAAAGACCATACCCTGAAAACTACAAGATGCTCTTAAGAGAAATTAAAGAGGACACTAACAAATGGAAACTCATCCCATGCTCATGGCTAGGAAGAATTAATATCGTCAAAATAGCCATCCAGTCCAAAGCAATATACAGATTTGATGCAATCACTATCAAGTTACCAACAGCATTCTTCAATGAACTGGAACAAATAGTTCAAAAATTCATATTTAACCACCAAAGACCCTGAATTGCCAAAGCAATCCTGAGAAGGAAGGTTAAAGTGGGGGGATCTCGTGCCCCAACTTCAAGCTGTACTACAAAGCCACAGTAATCAAGACAATTTGGTACTGGCACAAGAACAGACCCACAGACCAGTGGAACAGAATAGAGACTCCAAACATTAACCCAAACATATATGGCCAATTAATATACGATAAAGGAGCCATGGACATACAATGGGGAAATGACAGTCTCTTCAACAAATGGTGCTGGCAAAACTAGATAGCTACATGTAAGAGAATGAAACTGGATCATTGTCTAACCCCATACACAAAAGTAAATTCGAAATGGATCAAAGAACTGAATGTAAGTCATAAAACCGTAAAACTCTTAGAAAAAAGCATAGGCAAAAATCTCATGGACATAAACATGAGTGACTTCTTCATGAACATATCTTCCTGGGCAAGGGAAACAAAAGTAAAAATGAACAAGTGGGACTATATCAAGCTAAAAAGCTTTTGTACAGCAAAGGACACCATCAATAGAACAAAAAGGTATCCTACAGTATAGGAGAATATATTCATAAATGACAGATCCGATAAAGGGTTGACATCCAAAATATATAAAGAGTTCACATACCTCAACAAACAAAAAGCAAATAATCCAGTTAAAAAATGGGCAGAGGAGCTGAATAGACAGTTCTCCAAAGAAGAAATTCAGATGGTCAACAGACACATGAAAAGATGCTCCACACCTCTTGTCATCAGAGAAATGCAAATTAAAATCACAATGAGATAGCACCTCACACCAGTAAGGATCGCCGTCATTGAAAAGGCAAACAACAACAAATGTTGGTGAAGTTGTGGAGAAAGGGGAACTCCCCTACACTGCTGATGGGAATGTAAATTAGTTCAACCACTCTGGAAAGCAGTATGGAGGTTCCTCAAAATAGAAATACCATTTGACCCAGGAATTTCACTTCTAGGAACTTAACCTAAGAATGCAGCACTCCAGTTTGAAAAAGACAGATGCACCCCTGTGTTTATTGCTGCACTATATACAATAGCCAAGATATGGAAGCAACCTAAATGTCCATCAGTAGATCAATGGATAAAGAAGATATGGTACATATACAAAATGGAGTATTACTCAGCCATAAGAAGAGAACAAATCCTAATAATTGCAACAACATGGATGGAGCTAGAGAGTATTATGCTCAGTGAAATAAGCCTGGTAGAGAAAGACAAGTACCAAATGATTTCACTCATATGTGGAGTATAAGAACAAAGGAAAATTGAAGGAGCAAAACAACAGCAGAATCACAGAACCCAAGAATGGCTAACAGTTATCAAAGGGAAAGGGTCTGGGGTGGATGGGTGGGAAGGGAGGGATAAGGGTGGGGAAAAAGAAAGCAGGTATTATGGTTAGCATGTATAGTGGTGGGGGGGCACGGGGAGGGCTGTGCAACACAGAGAAGAGATGTAGTGATTTTACAGCATCTTACTACACTGATAGACAGTGGCTGTGAAGGATTATGTTGGGGGGACTTGGTGTAGGGGGGAGCCTAGTAAACATAATGTTCTTCATGTAATTGTAGATTAACAATACCAAAAAAATGTTTAAATTCATTTAGTGCATTAATATTGTCTTTGCTTCTTGTGAAAAAAAAAACAGTCAGAGAGAGAAATAAGATCGCATACAAAGGAAAGCCCATCAGGCTAACATCACACTTCTCAGCACCAACCTTACAGGCTGGAAGGGAGTGGCATGATGTATTTAATGCAATGAAGCAGAACGGGCTCGAACCAAGATTACTTTATCCAGCAAGATTATCATTTAAATTTGAAGGAGGGATTAAACAATTTCCAGATAAGCAAAAGCTGAGATAATTTGTCTCCCACAAACCATCTCTATAGTGTACTTTGGAGGGACTGCTATAGGTGGAAGTGTTCCTAAGGTTGAATAGCTGTCACCAGAGATAATAAAACCACAGTAAAGAAAGTAGAACAGCTAATTACTAAGCAAATGCATAATTAAATTAACTTTCCCAAAAGTCAATCAAGGGATAGACAAAGAATGCAGAATATTAAAACTAATATATAAAGAATGGAGGAGGAATAAAAAGTAGGATAAGAAGAAAAGAACCTTTAGATTGTGTTTGTAACAGCATATTAAGTAAGTTAAGTTAGGCTCTTAGATAGTAAGGAAGTTAACCTTGAAACTTCGGTAACCACGAATCTGAAGTTTGCAATGGCAATAAGTACATACCTATCGATGATCACCCTAAATGTAAATGGACTGAATGCACCAATCAAAAGACATAGAGTCACTGAATGGATAAAAAACAAGACCCATCCATATGCTGCCTACAAGAGACTCACTTTAAACCCAAAGACATACACAGACTAAAAGTGAAGGGATTGAAAAAGATATTTCATGCAACTAACAGAGAGAAAAAAGCAGGAGTTGCAGTACTTGTATCAGACAAAATAGACTTCAAAACAAAGAATGTCACAAGAGACCAAGAAGGACATTACATAATGATAAAGGGGTCAGTCCAACAAGAAGATATAACCATTATAAGTATCTATGCTCCCAACACAGGAGGACCCACATATGTGAAACAGACACTAACAGAATTAAAGGAGGAAATAGAATGCAATGCATTCATTTTGGGAGAGTTTAACACACCACTCACTCCAAAGGACAGATCCACCAAACAGAAAATAAGTAAGGACACAGAGGCACTGAACAACACAATAGATAGAACACATGGACCTAACAGACATCTACAGAACTCTACACCCAAAAGCAACAGAATACACATTCTTCTCAAGTGCACATGGAACAGTTTCAAGAATAGATCATATACTAGGCCACAAAAAGAGCCTCAGTAAATTCAAAGGGATTGAAATTGTACCAACCAGTTTATCAGACAACAAAGGTATGAAACTAGAAATAAATTATGCAAAGAAAATGAAAAATCCCACAAACACATGGGAACTTCACAACATGCTCCTAAATAACCAATGGATCAATGACCAATTAAAAATGGAGATCAAGCAATATATGGAGACAAATGACAACAATAATTCAACACCACAGAATATGTGGGAAGCAGCAAAGGCTGTGCTAAGAGGAAAGTATATTGCAATACAGGCCTACCTCAGGAAAGAAGAACAATCCCATATAAGCAGTCTAAACTTAAAATTAATCAAACTAGAAAAAAGAAGATCAAATGAGGCTCAAAGTCAGTAGAAAGAGGGACATAATAAAGATTAGAGCAGAAATAAATAAAATTGAGAAGAATAAAACAATAGAAAAAATCAATGAATGCAAGAGCTGGTTCTTCAAGAAAATAAACAAAATAGATAAACCCCTAGCCAGACTTATCAAGAAAAGGAGAGTCTACACACATAAACAGAATCAGAAATTAGAAAGGAAAAATCACTACAGACACCACAGAAATACAAAGAATTATTAGAGAATACTATGAAAAATTATATGCTAACAAACTGGATAACCTAGAAGAAATGGACAACTTCCTAGGAAAATACAACCTTTCAAGACTGACCAAGGAAGAAACAGGAAATCTGAACAGACCAATTACCAGCAACGAAATTGAATTGATAATCTAAAACCTACCTAAGAACAAAACTCCTGGACCATATGGCTTCACTGCTGAATTTTATCAAACATTTAGTGAAGCCTAATACCCATTCTTCTTAAAGTTTTCCAAAAAATAGAAGAGGAGGGAATACTTCCAAACTCATTCTATGAGGCCAGCATCACTCTAAGAGCAAAACCAGGCAAAGAAGCCACAAAAAAAGAAAATTACAGACCAATATCCCTGATGAACAAAGATGAAAAGATACTCAACAAAATATTAGCAAACCAAATTCAAAAATACATCAAAAAGATCATCCATCATGATCAAGTAGGATTTATACCAGGGATGCAAGGATGGTTCAACATTTGAAAATCCATCAACATCATCCACCACATCAACAAAAAGAAGGACAAAATCACATGATCATCTCCATAGATGCTGAAAAAGCATTTGACAAAATTCAACATCCATTCATGATAAAAACTCTCAACAAAATGGGTATAGAGGGCAAGTAACTCAACATAAAAAAGGCCAAATATGAAAAACACACAGCCAACATTATACTTAACAGCGAGAAGCTGAAACCTTTTCCTTTAAGAATGGGAACAAGACAAGGATGCCCACTCTCCTCACTTCTATTCAACATAATACTGGAGGTCCTCACCATGGCAATCAGACAACACAAAGAAATAAAAGGCAACCAGATTGGCAAGAAAGAAGTTAAACTGTCCCTGTTTGCAGATGACATGGTATTGTACATAAAAATCCTTCAAGAATCCACTCCAAAACTACTAGATCTAATATCTGAATTCAGCAAAGTTGCAGGATACAAAATTAATACACAGAAGTCTGTGGCATTCTTATACACTAGCAATGAACAAGCAGAGAGAGAAATCAGGAAAACAATTGCATTCACAATTGCATCAAAAAGAATAAAATACCTAGGAATAAACCTAACCAAGGAAGTGAAAGACCTATACTCTGAAAACTACAAGACACTCATAAGAGAAATTAAAGAAGATACCAATAAATGGAAACGTATCCTGTGCTCATGGATAGGAAGAATTAATATTGTCAAAAGGGCCATTCTGCTTAAAGCAATCTATAAATTCAATGCAATTCCTATCAAAATACCAACAGCATTCTTCAACAAACTAGAACCACAAAAGACCTCGAATAGCCAAAACAATCCTGAGAAGGAAGAATAAAGCAGGGGGAATTATGCTCCCCTACTTCAAGCTCTACTACAAAGCCACAGTAATCAAGACAATTTGGTACTGGCACAAGAACAGACCCATAGACCAGTGGAACAGACTAGAGAGCCCGGATATAAACCCAACCTTATATGGTCAATTAACATATGATAAAGGAGCCAAGGACATACAATGTGGAAATGACAGCCTCTTCAACAGCTGGTGTTGGCAAAACTGGACAGCTACTTGCAAGAGAATGAAACTGGATTATTGTTTAAGCACATTCACAAAAGTAAACTCGAAATGGATTAAAGACTTGAATGTAAGTCATGAAACCATAAAACTCTTAGAAGACAACATAGGCAAACATCTGAATATAAGCATGAGCAACTTCTTCCTGAACCCATCTCCTCGACCAAGGGAAACAAAAGCAAAAATGAACTCATGGGACTACATCAAACTAAAAAGTTTTTGTACAGCAAAGGATATCATCAACAAAACAAAATGGCATCCTAAAGTGTGGGAGAATATATTTGTAAATGACATATCCAACAAGGGGTTAACATCCAAAATATATAAAGACCTCATATGCCTCAACACCCAAAAAGCAAATAACCCAATTAACAAATGGGCTAAGGATATGAAGAGACAGTTTTCCAGAGAAGAAATTCAGATGGCCAACAGACACATGAAAAGATGCTCCACATCACTAATCATCAGGGAAATGCAAATTAAAACCACAATGAGACATCACCTCACACCAATAAGGATGGCCAGCATTGAAAAGACTAAGAACAATAAATGCTGGCAAGGAGGCGGAGAAAGGGGAACCCTCCTACACTGCTGGTGGGAATGTAAGCTAGTTCAACCATTGTGGAAAGCAATATGGAGGTTCCTCAAAAGACTAAAAATAGAAATACCATTGAACCCCGGAATCCCACTCCTTGGAATTTACCCAAAGAATACAACTTCTCAGATTCAAAAAGACATATGAACCCCTATGTTTATTGCAGCACTTTTTACGGTAGCCAAGATATGGAAGCAACCTAAGCGTCCATCAGTAGATGAATGGATAAAGAAGAGGTGGTACATACAGACAATGGAATACTATTCAGCCATAAGAAAGAAAAAAATCCTACCATTTGCAACAACATGGATGAAACTGGAGGACGTTATGCTCATTGAAATAAGCCAGGCGGAGAAAGACAAATGCCAAATGATTTCCCTCATTTGTGGCATATAACAATGAAGCAAAACTGAAGGAACAAAATAGCAGCAGACTCACAGACTCCAAGAAGGGACTAGTGGTTACCAAAGGGGAGGGGTGTGGGAGGGCACGTGGGGACAGAGGGAGAAGGGGACTGAGGGGTATTATGTTTAGTACACATGGTGTGGGGGATCAAGGGGAGAAGAGTGTAGCACAGAGAAGGCACATAGTGGATCTGTTGCATCTTACTATACTGATGGACAGTGCCTGCACTGGGGTATGGGTGGGGACTTGATAATATGGGTAAATGTAGTAACCACATTGCTTTTTCATTTGAAACCTTCATAAGAGGTTTGATATCAATCATACCTTAATAAAAAATTTTTTTTAAAAAAAGAACATGTCGAGGTATAGAGGGTATAAAGAATCATCAGGGCATGGTGTGTGTGTGTGTGTGTGTGTGTGTGTTTGTGTGTTCCATACAGAGGGCATGTATATAATTCAGTGTCTCCTAACCACTTTGGGGGACTGAACTTTTCTGATAATCTGATGAAAGCTCTATCTTTCTCAAAAAATATATAAACATGTATGCAACACTTGCAGATTTTAGGAATATCAGAGACTCCTGAAACTAATATAACCTCTGATACAGTCATAAACTTTTATAACTACCATAACAGGAACAAATAAGCACGTAAAAAAAATTGATCATAAGAATTGAGAGTAAGGGTCTTAATTTTTCCCTAAATTGCTGTGTGATCCTAAATAAATCATTTAAGATTGGCAGGCCTCATTTTCTTACCAAGTGAAATATTCATCTTTCCATATGGCAGTATGGACAATACTTTAAACAATTTTGTAAAAAAAAAAAGCAATTGAGAGTGAATAACTATTTGTTAAAATACTTTGAAAAGTTACAATTTTATTATTTGAGAATAGTAGCATAATCTAAGAAGAAATACTCAGTTTCCTGGGTAACTGACACACTTACCTAGTTCTCTCTTTTACATACATCTATCTGCCTTGGCAGCAGACAAGATTATAAGGAATTGAGCAACTGCTGAGCTTTATACCCTGTCAGAAGGATGGGAGTCCCAGTTGCCCTTAAACTCAGTCCTCTCTCCCCACAGCATGATGACCTCCCTGCAGAGTTCACTCATGGTGCTGTCAAACTGCTAGTAAATCCATTCGTGCAACTTGAAAACATTCAGCATGAGTTAAAATGCAAAAGAAAGGTAGTAGTTCTAGAGTAAATGAAACCAAGGATCCAAAATTCAGTCTGTCACAAGAGCCCTGAAGCATTTGTCCCCCGCCCCCTCCCGTACCTCCCACAAGACCTGAGGCCCCAGAGACACCCCCCACCATCGTGTTCCCTACCCAAGGACGGCTGCCTAGTAAGACAAGCTGCTGCTTTCCCAAGGAAACGTTCTCTCAGGAGTGCAGTCTTCACAAGATATTAAAGTGTAAAATTCTAGGATTAAGAATAAAGATCATCTTTCACAGTCAATGCATCAGACTTAAGACCGTTAACCCAGCAATGGTACGCCGCTGAGCAAAGAGGCAAAGAGGAAGCAGGGCTACCCTAAAAGAAAGACACCTACCAAAGCCTTTATATTCCTGGGTGTCAATGTTTCCCCTTCATTTCATTGCCTGAATTTTAATTAAATGAAATAAAAATGTGCATAGAGGATCCAATACTGAATTTTGATTGCTATTTTCCTCTCCTCAGAAAAAATATATTAAACAAAATGCAGAGTCATGTAGTATTAGATACTGTCTGTTTGTCCATAAAGGAAAATGCTTTATATGCAGAAATATCAAGTGAGAGGAGATGTCAAGTCTCCAAAAGCAGCTATTATCAAACAAAGCAGCCAGAAAATTAATGCACCAGAGATGGCTGTGACCACAGCCTTGGATATCAGCCAGTCTTCATCTTTCTTGGTAGGAGCCTGTTTTTGAAATTCTGATTGTACCCACAAAGCCTAAGTGTTCCAGTTCATTGACATAAAGTTCCTTTCCCTCTTTAAAGAGTATTGCTTTAACTGTCTAGTTATTCATTCCACAAACCCTTGCAGACCCCTTGGTAGAAGTGAGGTATTGAAAAAGAATGGTACGTAACATTCAGGATATGTTCATTATATGTAAAGAGGAATGGACCATTTAAAGGCCTAATCAAGTTGATTCTCCTCCTCCAAGTCCATGCCTCCCTCCCAGACAGCCTTCCGGTGCCCTCTTGCAAATCTACTGTAATGTGGCTCTTCATCCCAGGCAGCCAAAAAGGGGGAATCTCTACTTGCGTAAGGTGGCTCTATCATCCCTTTTCCTCTCTGGCCACAGAAGTTGAGCCATTCTGTGGGGGGGGGGGGTTTGTATATGTGTGTGTGTATGTTCCCCCAAAACAAGGACATTCATCTGAATTCCAAATGATTTAGGAATTTGGTGTTTTAGGCAATACCATATTCTGGTTAACTGAGAATTGCCACTTACATAAATCACCAGGTTGTAAACAAACAGGACAAAGGACTCTCAAGGTAGTGACTTCCTTTGTATTAATCAGGAAAATGCCCACTCAAGAGCTTAATAACAAAATAATACACCTTCTTCGGACAGTTGATATTTTGTTTATATGTATCATGTCTACTTGTAATGGCTATAATTCATCACATTAGAAAAGCAATCAACAGTTCTTGCTGTGCAAAATTAAAATTGATTGAGAACCTTTGTCACCCTGGCAGAAGCTAATAATTACACCATTATTAATTAGATAGCCAAAAGCCATAACTCTTTTTAACTTCTTTTGGTTTAAGAAGCTCTATTATATATCAAAGCCTAGCATACAAAACAAAGCAAAAAAACAAAATCAAGTTAATGTATTCAATATGGATAATTCTGTGGAGAAAGCTACTTTCTTGTTTTCCTACAATTGATAGAACATCCACTCTGGACTAAGCTCTGTCCTTGGTGCTCTGCATATTTGACTCATTTTATTCTCCCCACATCCATGGAGGCATGTTGGTACCAGCTTCATATGATCGATGAGGAACTGAGGTCTACAGGAATGATGTAACCAGCCCAGGAGCACAGAGCCAGGACCAAGATTCAAACCCAAGTCTGTCTCATTCCAAAGCATCAATCCCAATCAATGAGCAACTACACTGTCAAACACAGATGTTGTAGAGGAGTATAGGAAACATCTTTCACAGATAAATGTTCAAACATTTGGAAAACAAAACACTCTTGTTAGAAACCGTATCTTAACTTTTACAATCAAGAGTTTTCTGAAGGCTAAACAAAACTGGTGTGTATGCAGAATCTCAGACAGAATGTCCCCAACAATGGGCCAAGGACAGAGAGGAATGAAGGAAATGAAGAGTCATTAGCCACACTAAGTGTTCTGAAGAAAAACTCTGATGTCACTTATCTCCACCTTCCAAGAATTCTGGGATGGCCTTTCACAGAAAAGTGACAAATATGAAGACTATGAAGATTATGGCAAATGTCCCCAAGAAAGATTTGCTAAGCATTACATTAACTCAAGCTGATGTCTCCTCCTTGCAGAGAGAGACAGTGGGAGGCGATGCGAGGTCAGGGCAGTCAGGTCCATGGCTGAATGGAGCTGAACTCTGTTCTGAGTATGCACAAGTTAGTTAGACCCTCAGAGCAAGTTTTTTCCAGATAGAAAGCAAGAGTCAGGCAAGCAGCAGCCCCCAGCTCGGGAATGAACCTGTGCTCTTGGCTAGACTGTGACTCCTTACTAGGCTCTGACGGGCAGCCAGAAGCAGTGAACAGGACACCCCTGGTATACAGCTCTGAGGGAGCCTAAAACATGGGCAAAGTTAAAAAGAAACTTTGCTCTAACTTTCTCCCAGGTGCCCCTGCGGTATCTACTCTTTCACAAAAGAAGCAACCTGAAACTGAGTTATGCAAGTATGTGGCCCATGCGTCCCCTTCTCCATCACCCCAAGTGCTCCTTCATGGCAATGGCAGGATTGCCTTGGCCTGTCTCAGGCCAGTAGAGGCAGATGCTCCCACTCTCCCAAACTGCACAGCAGTGGTGGTGGCCAGCTGAATCCCCTTAAATAGGTCCTACATCACGGGGGAGAAATCAGCACGACAAGGCCAAGTCTGCCTTTACTCACTCTGCTCCTCCTCTGCCTAAGCTCTGGGCCTGCGGGAGCTTGACAGGTCCCCCAGATTTCAGTGACAGAGCCGTTGGCCATGGGAGCGTTCTCCTGTATTGTCCTATCTTATACCTAACTCTTGTATGTGCCATTAAATGAAAAGTCTGTGGCTGCTTATTATTTTGTAATCCACCCTTACACATGCTCTAGTACTAAAAACATATAATGACCTTTATGTGACAATTGGGAATTTGAATGCCAACTCTATATTTAATGATATTAAGGATATATTAAATTTCCATTCAGGACTGGGTGTGGTACTGTGACATTAGTTGTTTTTTTTTAAGTGTGTAACTTTTATATGTACATAACAACATGTTTACTAATTGAATATATATAATGTCTGGGATTTGTCTCACAATAACATGGAGGGATTGCCACAGGTGGAGGTATGGTTGAAACAAGATCATCCTTAAATTGATCACTGTTGAAGCTGAGTAATGGGTTCATTGTGCCAGATTTTTTGTATAAATATTATAATTTTTCTAGAATGAAAAGCTTTTTTAAAAAGAATAAATATTGGTTAAATTAATTTAAATTTCCATTAGCAAATTGTATTTTTCAAAAATTCTTGAAAATATGTGTAACTTTCATGGCTTAATGTTAAACTGAATAGGAAGGAAGATCTAAAAGTGCACATAAAATACTGCATATACATATACATTTACATATGCATGTATATGCAGAAGAAACTACAGAAAATGTAAATTATGGTGGCACCTGGCTGGAGACAATATGTTTTATTTTTCTTCATTGTTACTTTGTGGTATTTTTCAAAATTTCTAAAAAGAAAATATATTGTTTATAATTTTATTAAGTTATCTTTATAACCATGTTCATGACATAATATTAGGAGATAAAGATTACAGAACTGTAATGAAATGGAACCCCAATTCTATTTTCAAAATGTGTGTGCATGGTATATGTATGTTTCTTCATTGTATTGTTAATGGTGATTATGTCTGGGTGGTGGCATCATTAGTCATTTTTTATTATTGTTTCTTTGTCTCTGTATTTTCTTCAGTTAGTAAGTATAATGGTATGACCAGAAAAATGTAGCATGAAAAATTAAAGCTAGATTTATTGTACTCCTTTATAAATAATAGATTATCTGTATAAAGCAATATAATACACAAGTATAAGGAACTATATACTATGTTTACTATATGGTTAATGACATATTGTAATGTTAATATAACATATTAACATATATAATATATATTAAAACTATTATATAAGCTATTATAAAACTACTGTATATTATAGCTACACCTTGTATTACATAGAACATGCATTATACTATATATGTAAGTAAATAAATCCAAGATAATTTTTAATTCTCATCGAAGGTATATGTTAAGCTTTTAAGCAATGTTATATAAAATTCTTTGCAGCCACCATTATGTTACAATGCTCTTGCCCAATTCTTCAATAATCATTTTTCATTTTCTGTCCAACTCCAGGTATATCCATGCCGATACCAGTCTTTGGGCTACAGGATGACTCCAAGGTCTTTAAGGAAGGAAGTTGCTTACTCGCAGATGATAACTTTGTCTTAATAGGCTCTTTTGTGTCATTTTTCATTCCCTTAACCATCATGGTGATCACCTACTTTCTAACTATCAAGTCACTTCAGAAAGAAGCTACTTTGTGTGTGAGTGATCTCGGCACACGGGCCAAGTTAGCTTCTTTCAGCTTCCTCCCTCCGAGTTCCCTGTCTTCAGAAAAGCTCTTCCAGCGGTCAGTTCACAGGGAGCCAGCATCCCACGGCAGGAGGACTATGCAGTCCATCAGCAATGAGCAGAAGGCGTGCAAGGTGCTGGGTATTGTCTTCTTTCTGTTTGTGGTCATGTGGTGCCCCTTCTTCGTCACGAACATAATGGCCGTCATCTGCAAGGAGTCCTGCAATGAGCATGTCATCGGAGCCCTGCTCAACGTGTTCGTGTGGATTGGGTACCTCTCCTCAGCAGTCAACCCACTGGTGTACACACTCTTCAATAAGACCTACAGGTCAGCCTTTTCGCGGTATATTCAGTGTCAGTACAAGGAAAATAAAAAACCACTGCAGTTGATTTTAGTGAACACTATACCGGCCTTAGCCTACAAGTCTAGCGAGCTCCAAATGGGACAGAAAAAGAGCTCAAAAAGAGAAGCTCAGATGACAGATAGCGACTGCACCGTGGCTGCTCTAGGAAAACGGCATTCAGGAGACGTGCCTACAGACAGCATCAGCACAGCGAATGAAAAGGTTAGCTGTGTGTGATGGACTGGCTGCCACGGCCAACCCTGGAGGGCACGCTGGGCGAGTTTTCACCTCTCTGGACAAAAAGAAAGAGAAGAAAAGATATAAGGAGGCTAAAATATTAGGCCAGTCTAACGGAACCAATAATATCTATATGCCTCATTTTATTCCGTTAGTGAAAAGCAGGGTTAAGTGCCACAAAACGTGCACTTCAAAAATGTTATGACAGCATTTCAGCTGTGAGCTTTATGATACTTATTTTTAATACTGTAAATGATATGTCTTTAAAATTATTCGCTTTTATTATATAATTATGATTCCATAAATAAATCTAAATTAACTTCTATTTTCAAGGGGAAACCTTGCTAAGTTGTTAATTGATGGCATGAATTGGTTACCTATTGCTGTAAATAAAAATAGCTATAAATAGCGAAAAATTGGTTGACTATAAAGGCTGCTTGAAGAAAAATTCTCTTTAAAACTTTCCATGATACATATTCTGAATAACAACAGCAAAAGACACTAAGAACAGTGTTATGAAATCTGTGTTGCTAAGATAATTAAATGAAATATACTTGACAACTTTTTCATTCCTGCTTTTTCATAGATGCCATTTTAAAATATTCAAAGTTGCTGGCATTTGCTGCATTTCAAGCTCATTCTCAGAAACAAAAAAGATTTTAAATGTTATTTAATAACTATTGCTGCTTTCTCTTCTACTACACGTGCTTTATTCTGACTTTCCAATGTGGTCATGGTTAGTGTTTATTCTACTAGGTAAACTCTCAAAAAGATAATTTAACATTACCAAGTGCATTTCTAGGAATTTCTTCTCCTAAACAGCACCATAGTGGTGTTTGGTAACTTGCTCTTTAACAACCACATCACGCATGTGCTCCTTTGAGCAGTGAACAGTACTGATGTCACTGTATCAGGGCTGAGAAATAAACTCAGGTTTTTGGCTACTGACAGCCACAGAGTGTTCGGGTATCTCAGCAAAATGCAGGTGACTTTCCTACTGGCACTCATCAGTAAATGGATGCTGTCAGGTCAGCCTATATGATTTATTAAAACTGCTCAGCTTTGCTCTTACAATCATCTATTGAGTGTATACTACCTATGAAGAAATTTCCTACTTACTAAGGGTATAAAAATTACCAAAACAAGACCTTTGTCTTTAAAGAAAATGACCTAATTGTTATGGTCCTTGTCAAAAATATTAGCAGACTTAGAGAATCACTTCAATTTGTTTTCTTATCTAGTTCAGAAATAGGTTTGTTTGATCTCTGAATAGTTTTCTCAATAAGTTTCCTGTCAGTTACCAGTGAATAAAAGCCAAATAAGGGAGGGTAAAACATTGCTTGAGGTTAAAATTGGCTACTAGTTTAGAAATAAGCACTTCAACCTGGGTCCAACCTATGACTACCAAAATTTTGAGCAAAATTTTTGTTTCACTCTTCTAAAAACTACTCATTAATTAGCCACTGACCCTGGACTCCCCAACAAAAAGAAAAGCAGTAATATAATATTTTGTAAAAAAGTCTCCCAAAGAAAGGAAAAGATTTAAGAGCAGTTAATTCACCTTGATATTCTATAACTCAAGGAATATAATATCACATTCTTATTGGAATAGATGTTAGAAATGTGATTCCAGTACTGAAGACTTTCTACTGAATGTGAAATAGTTTTTTGCTCTAAGCCATTGAAAAAATTATAGATTTGAAAACTAAAGAGTGTGAGAGGTCCCACCGTGTAATGTGGAAAAGTATTAGGGCTATCCTAATTATGTTCTTATAGATACACTGAAAACTGTTTATGTCAAAGCTAGAATTTTTAGTAAGCCACTAGTATCAAGACTGTGTTTGAGCTGAACTACTTTACATGATCACATCCTCCTAAGTGATAAAAGTTCAGTGTTTTAAAGTCTCTGCTCTAATGTACTTTGTCTCAGTGTGTAACTGCACATCTCATTATATATTAAAGATCACATATTTTATCCCCATATACTCAATCCTGACCAGAATGAACATAAATGCTGCCTGACAGATGTCTTTTGACTACATATATATTACAGATGTATATGATTTTTCTCTCCATAAGTATCTATTTAAGTGTGTATCAACAAACATATATCTGTATACATGTACAGACATGTTCCAATGCACTTTATTTGATATTTATATATTTATATAAAGAAAAAGCAAGTCATTAATGAAAACACTCAGTATACACACATGTGTGCATGTTTGTATCATGTTGATTTAAATGTGAATTCATGTTCTAATGTTTCTATGACCTTCTATTGCTGTTAAAGTGGATTAAATGTAACAGAAGTTCAGCTCTTTAAATAAACTGGAAGTTGACATAATTTTGTGGGAAGACTAACACAATTTATAAGGATGGTGAAAAAAATGGTCTTTATATGTAATTGACTGATCTTAAATAAAATGGTAACTTTGGGCCCTTTGTTTAGTCTAGAGACTTTATGATTACTAATACTTTTTAAATACACCCTTCACCCCAGGGAAACACAATCTTTGAATGATTTATGGATCTGTGATTAAAGGACTAACATCTAGTCAATACTATTAAAATAGAGTGACGATGTTGCTCTACTGTAAGTTGAATGGTAAATTCTATATTTAAAGAAAAAGGAATTAAATGCCATGATTAGGGAAAACTGAACATACTTAATCTACTTGGCCACAGCGCCATCTCATGGTCACTTTTTAAAGTGCTACTGTAGCCAAATTGAACTAAGTTACTGTACAGCTTTTAGGCAAAGGGTGCTTCTCCCATTTGTGCATCAATGAAACATATTTATAAAGTGCTAAACTATTCTATGCCACATGTAACAAATACAGTGAAGATTATTTTATGTAATGATTTTAATCAAAGCTGTTCTAAAAGATTTTAAGAAAGAATGAATAATTGTAAATAAAGTATATTCAGAAATAAATGCAATGTTTGTGAGTCCATAGCTGTTTCTACTAACAGGAGTTTCCCATAACCTTCCAGGTCATAAAGTTTTATAATTTAACATTTAATTTTAATCTATAACACTAATGATGATTTTTTGGGGGAAAAAGAACTCATTTTAAAATGTCTTCTAAACTAGAATATTAATATTACAAAGCTTATTCTCAAGTTTTATAGCCTTCAGATATTTGTTCCTGTAAACATTCAATAAGATAAAACTTTGTTAACTCTTGATTACTTTTGCAGGTAACTTGCAAAAACAAATGGTTCCCTTATTTCCCCTCAATGATATGCACACCAATCTTAGCTCTGTTGTTCCCTTTTGATATTTAACACCAGTATGTCCACCTGAGCCAACATATTATGGGAAATTGGAGCCTCAGGATTCGACGTGACCTCAGAAGGCTGAGGCAGGAAACAAAGATCTAGTCTGTTGTCACCATCTGACCCTTTGACCTCTTTGACCTCGAGGATATAATAAAGGTCTTAGAGTCGATGGCCTCTGCAGGAAGTCTCTTCTAGGTCTACGATTATCTGAATGCTGGGGAGTCTGGTCAGGGCTTTGATTAACCAAGGCACAGCTTCATGTGTGAAGAACTTTCAAAACTCAAAATTCGCACATTCTCTTAAATTCTTTAGATGAATTTCAAATAAATGACAGCTTTAACTTTTATATGGGCATCTTATGAGAAAAATTGAATTGTTAATGATCTCAGGTGTTTCTAAGATATGAGCCAAGAGTCAGATACTGACATGAATGATTCCTACTGTGGCATTTCTCACCAGAGGCTTCTGCACAGTTTCTAGCTGCTGCAAAATATTGGGTTGTTCTTTTTAGTAGCCCACAGTCTTCCTGAAAACAAGTTCTCCCACTATTTGAGTTCAATTTCCTTAAAGGGTTAAAATTTAAAAGCTCAAAAAGATACAGAATTCATGGTGCAGAGAAGGTCTCTTTTTTAAAAGCCAGGTTTTTGTTGAAAGTGGGCCAAGGTCATTTAAGTTTTTATTTATAATTAAGATTATGAGGTCTTAAAAAGGTGTTTATTTTGGCTTCTAGAGAACAGCACAGTTTGTACTTCCTGTCCTACATTTATTTCATACATTGAAAGGAAATAATACGCCATTATTCAGAGATCTTTTCTTAGCTGGGGTAGTCGCAAGTGCAGAGTCGAAACAAGAACTTGGGCACAAGTTGTTTATGCAGGAAGTGATCCCAGGAAGCAGAAAGAATTAGGGAACAAGTAAAAGTCCAGTTAAGGGTGTGGTATCAAGGGTACTGCAGACAATTAGCTTCAATTCCACTAGCAGTAGGAGATGACTTGTAACTCTTCGCCATGGCTGCAACTAAAATCAAATGTGGGCCAAAGACAGCTGGTTGAGATCTTGCATGAATGTTTTACCCAGTTGTTGATTAATCATGGTCTCAAAACTCAATATGCTTCCTCAATAGCAAGTAGTATTATACAATAACAACTAAAATTATTCCTGACACCCTATGACCAGCACACACATTTCATAAAAATTCAAACTCAGAAGCATGCCATAGATAATTCTTTCCAGCTCTGATAAGATGGTTATGGTTAGCCATTAGTCATTATCATTCCTACAGGAACTGGAAAACACCTAAGAAAGAACTCCACAGCCCTAATATGTAAAGGATAAAATTTTTGGATGAGTTCTATTTATTTAGCCAAATTTTCTTTATGAGTCCATTTATATAGCCTAAGTGATAGATCTAAACTATTGAATGAAATGAACAAAAAGAAGCATACTCAATAAATTTGAGAGAGGAGCTTTGACAGCATCTAGTTCAGGCTCTTCATTTAGAAGAAGTGGTGATGAAAAGCCAGAAAATTTAGAGAAATTACCCAAAGTCACCTGGCCTAGCATTAGAGCCAACAACGGAATTCAAGCCTTGTGCCTCCAATCTCTACTTTTCTCCTTTTATATGAAAAATGGATCTAAGAAGGGCCAATTGATTTAAGGTCCATATGGTTTATTTGACCATGTACCAAAAACACCTTTAAACCAGGTTTAGAGACCAGTGCTACATACTCATTTATCCTCTCAACAGGTTTGTTAGTGAGGGTCTACCATGTGTACGTTGTACCTAAGACATCATTATGCGTGAGAAGTCTGGGGATGGAATTACTTTAACATTAATATACAAATAAGGCATTGGTGTGGAATTTGCCTGTCCTCTTTATAAAAGTCATATTTATTTTGTTGGGCCACTGGTTTTGTCACAAACTAGCCTAATTAACATGTGGATAATTTAACATGCCTACCCAGTCATGCCACTTTAGAGACTGCACATGATAGATGTCCCCTGAGGCAATGTTTCCACCCCGATGCTAATGTTTCAGCCACCATAGAACCTAGTGAAAAGTAGATTCATGTAGAGCCATTGCCAAAAGTGGTAAGAATACCAAATTTGGAAATCGGCTTTTAAGGGAAAAAAAATGAAAAAGAATGTTCAATATCACCATCTCTAGGCTCTACTATTAAAGTTCTGCATCCTAAGACCCAGGTTCACAGTGGGATATTACGAATATCCAAAAGATCGGAATTAAGTCAATGTAGACAAGCAAGTCAAGAATTTCTTTAAAAGACATGAAAAAGGGAAATGAAAAATATGACAATGATAAAAATCAAAACTAATTTGCTCAGCATGTACATATTTAACAATTTGTCTCTGATACCCTGAAAATGGGATATATCTCTAGGTGTTTAATTTCTAAGTACAAGATGGTGGGTTTTTCTCAATTAGTAGGAAAAAAGAAAATGTTAGTTATAGGCATGTCTCATTTTATTGTGCTTTGCTTTATTGTGCCTCACAGACATTCACAGATATTTTTACACAGTGAAGATCTGTGGCAACTTCACACTTAAAAAGTCTGTTGGTACCATTTTTCCAATGGCATTGCTCACTTTGTGTCTCTGTGTCACATTTGGTAATTCCCATGGTATTTCAAACTTTTTCATTATTATTATATTTGTTATGGTGATCTGTGACCCTAAGATCTTTGATGTTACTATTGTAATTGGGGTACCACCATGTCCATTTGAGACCATGAACTTCACTGATAAATGTTGGATTCTGATTCCTCTACCAACTGGTCGTTCAGAGGGAAATTTGCCCGATTTCATCGAGCTAAGGAATAGAATGAATTTGAAGTGAGAAAAAATACTATTTGAAAAGAGTATTAGACATGCTGACTAGTTGAAAAATCCCCCCCTCAAGTTACTTCAGACAACATGGAGTTTTTTGTGAAGATACACATAGGAATGAGCAAGTAAGAATCACTAATGTCAGACAGGTGTCACAGATGCCCAGAAGGAAAAGCACAACTCTGTTCTAAGTGTAAGTCTGCCTGAGTTTACACAGGGCACAGTTTCTCCACTTTCTTCAGAGGACTTGATTATTGTCTCACCTGAGGGTTTCAGCCTCAGGCAAGTTCACTCCAGATGCAGTGAAATCAAAATATAACAAAGTAACATTGAGGGTAAAAGGGTGTATACCCAGCTTTATTCTTGTGGTGGCAGGTCAAGGAATCCCGTCCACATCAGGGCAGGTCTGCATGCAGCAAGCCAGTCTCCGCCTCCTCGGAGCCCCAGAGCACTGGGCGGAGCTCTTTATGTAGAGTAAATAAGAGCTCACAGCCCACACGTGTGCGAGCATTGCATGTGCGCGATGGGCAAGCAGGCCAGGGTCAGGTGAGGATCCTGGTCATGGGATTTCCATTTTCCCTGCAATCGCCCATGGGACCCAGCCACTCTGCCTCAGCCTGTTCCTCTCTGTGCCTCTTTCACACCTACTTCTACCAGTTGGCTTCCTTCGAGCTTCTTTAACCTATAACATCCTTACTCAGGTTTCATCATGACCTCTCTCTCCTTCATGGACTTTCATCTGTACAACTGCCACTAATTACCTCTTTGTTATACAGTCCCCTGCTTAGATTTCTAAGAGAGGCTGTCAGTCTGGTCCAGTTTCTCCCTGTTTGGGAAGAGATTTTGTTCTGAGCCCTCTAAGAGTCAGCTGAGCAGAGTGTGACCAGATGCCCTTCCCAATCCAATCAGCTATGGTGGACCACGCAGAAGGTACCCCACCCTCACCAGATCCCTGGCCAAAGAATTTTCACACAAGGGGCTAAGAAGTCAGGTGCTGTGTCTAATCAACACCTTATATGGAAAGGGAGTTTATTCACTTACTGTTCTGGTAAGCACTTCCTTCAAATAGCAGTGCCATTTGTTACATTTTTTTTCTTCTACTACAACTATTTCCAATTTCCTATCTGTTACTAGTTTACAAAAATGAATGTCACCAAAAAGTGAGGCAGCCAATTTATTTTTATGGTACAATCTGCAAAATAGTCATTGCTAAAAAATACAGAAGCTTAAATATGAAATCTGGGAAATACAATGGACAGGAAATGAACTGAACTTAATGATGCTTTTCTAATGTTTGCCCTGGGAATTGTGATTTGATAACCTCAACAGG
Source organism: Manis pentadactyla (assembly GCF_030020395.1). Taxonomy (NCBI): domain Eukaryota; kingdom Metazoa; phylum Chordata; class Mammalia; order Pholidota; family Manidae; genus Manis; species Manis pentadactyla. The sequence continues at coordinate 9,712,215 of NC_080035.1, forward strand.
CAATCACAGTGCACTGCAATTAAAATAGCCATGTTACAATCTAAAAAAATTAGACAAATCAGGAGGAAAAATCTGCAAAACCTCAGTAGAGAACAAAATAATTTAGTACCTGAATTAGAAACATTTATGTCACTGGGCTGACGTATTCCTCCAACCATCTGATTCCCTGATGTTATGAAAACATACCTAAGAGAGGAAAGGCACAGAAAGACACATGTAGCCTGCAGCCCTCAATAGGATGCCTAGCTTACATCTGTGAGCAAGAGGAGCATGGATCTAATTATTTACAAACCAGCTCTAAGAAAAAAATGAGGGAATTGGCTATAGGATATTAATAAAATTAAACTAATAAAAATATTTCTCCCTGCAGCACAGCAAGAATTGTTTGAATCATTCCATATGTCTGGTTCACAACAAGAAGTTATATAATAGAGCCAGGGAGTTTTATTTTACTGAATACTGCAATGACTCAAAGTTCATGGTAAGGCCATTATGGAGAGGCTGTATTTTAAATCCAATGCTAAAAGACTTAGGAAGATGTTAGAAAGAGCCTGGGCTTAGGAGTTACCTAGACATTACTTCAAATTCTGCCTCTATTACTTACTGGCTGTGTAAGAAAATTACTTAACCTCTGTGAATCTCACCTGGTAAATGGGATTGATAACATATTGTGGAGTTGTAAGAATTTGGTTCTTAACAGGATTTGGCCTATTACAGAACATGTGATGCCTACTAACATTACTAGCTGGAAAGCAAAGAAGTAATTCTGTTAGAACCTGCCTAACTATACTCCTCAGAAAAGGGGACAAAAATGAAGGCAAGAGGATCTCTAGAGGTAACACGCTGTCTTGCCAGTGGGTTTCAGCTGCAGGAAAGTTCACTATGGATTCAATGTAACCACAGAAGTGATACTAGAATATTCTTGGGGCAAAAGGGTTTATTACCTGTCTTGTTCTCCCAGCAGTAGGTCAAGCAGAGTTACATCTGCATCCAACAGTCTGCAGGTCTGTAACCCTCCTTCATCTCTCCCTCCACCCAGAGCACTGGGCAGAGCTCTTTATATAGTGACTCGGTCAATAATAGCTTATTGGGTATGGGTAAGGAAGTAGTAGCCTATCAACAGACCAGTTACATCATCAAATGGTTTAAGTTCAGTGAGGATCCTGGCCACAGGAACCCCAACTTCCCCACACTCCACCCTCCAAGATTCTTGCCTCACAGTCTACACACTCTCAATCTTCTGCAATGGTCCCTGTATGAGAAAGCTGGAGCACTGTAACCAGATTCCACAACAGCAACAGAGGATAACAACGACTTAGAGATAATAACAAAAATTAAGATACAATAAGATTTTGATACAGGTAACAAAAATTATAATAATCCTCAAGCCAGAGGAGGTTCCCAATCCACAAAGACCTTAGGGGTGATAAGACACATGTTTTAATGACACCGACATAGGCAAAGCTATGGGCAGGTGCCCAGCATGTCCCCCAGAACTGCGTTCACCACATGTACTCTAAGTCTGAACTCACCTGCAGTGATCTGCAACCACAGACCCTGCAGGATATCAATCCCCAAAAATATACTCAGGGATGGGAGAGATATACACAATATACTCCTTTGGGGGTAGACGCCCTATTCCTAAAGGGATTTGGGCTTGTTTCACTCTGATAACCTTACCTCCTTATCCATCTATGATAGTGGGGGTCCCAGGGAACCGCTCAGGGTTACCATGTATCAGTGAACATTCAGCACCTATGTCCACCAGAGCCAGGCCACATTGTATGTTCACTGGGGACCAATGGATAGCTATTTCAACATGTGACCTCTGGTCCCCCTGGTCCTTCAGTGCAGGTACCTCAACCTTCCCCTCAGTCGAACCATGTTCCCCAATCATCTTCCTGTGTGGATTCGAGTGAGGATGGCTTACCCTCCAGCAGGAAGTCTTGCAAACACACAGGCCAGACTTGTGGCTCTGTCTCTGACCTCTGCCTCTTTGGCCTTAGTGACTAGAATTGTTGCTCTGGTTTCAGTAGAATCCAGTAAGATTCTATTTGACTTCCCATCTAATTTCCTTCCATCTGCTCCTGCCCATATTAAATCAACCCACATCTGGGTCCTCATAACCTTCACGGGTCCCTGTAAATTCTTCTTGTGAGTAGCAGATCTTATTTCTTTCTGGGTTCTCATTGCTTCAGCCTCTCCTAAGTCAGCTACTGTACATGTAACCTTGCTTATGGGCTGCCCTAAGTGAGGGGCAAGAATCGCCACTAGAGACCCAAAGAGGCATGTGGGAGCCATTTGAAGCACAATATTTCTCATCCCTTCAGTGAAAGGCTCCTCATCTGGGCCATGATTCTCTGGACTATAGATGGCATTTTTTATGCCTAGCTCCCATAACACCTGTTGGAACAGTGTACATGTCTGCCATATAGCAGGGGAAGATGGTAGATCACCCTGATTGGGCCACATAGCACAATGTGTGGCCATAAGCCAATTGAGGAGAGAGTGATTTCCTGGGGTCTGATGTGCATTTTGTAATCACTGCCTCAAGGCAGGCTGAACTGTCAGGGAAACCAGCTTTCCCATCTCTGATTCAGATAGAACAATTCCATCCACCCCTAATTCCCACAGACTTAGCCAAGCAGGAGCCAAGTTGATATTGACTCCGAGGGCTTCTGCCTAAACCAGGAGCCCAAATCCACCAGCTCAGCCTGAGTATAGGGGTGGAGCGTAGAGTGCTCCATGACCTGGGGAGGGGGCTGCACATCTCCTGGGGGAAGCCCCTGTTGCTGTGTCTTTATTTTCTTTAAGACCACTGGGCATGCTTTCAATAGAGGAGGGGATTGTGCCCCTGGCACCACCCCTTCATCCTTCCCCAGCTCCTCCATTTCTGGGGCTGATGACACCTTTCTCTCCACTCCCCCAAGTGTCTTCTCTGCTACATCCTTTGCCTTTTCTACTGTGCCTCACAGCAATGCTACTTCTGTCTTCAGCAGCTCTCTTACCTTCAGCTCAATGCTTCACAGCTTGTGCTCTCGTGCTGCCTCCTCCTGTGCTTCCTTCAAGAGTACGTCCTTTTCCTCAATGACCTTTTCCTCCTTCAGAGCACATGGCAGCTCTGCCGTCTCATTCTGTAAGGAATCTTTTACCTCCTTCACTGGACATCGCAGGTCACGTTCTCATACTGCTTTTTCTTGTGGTTTTTGCAGGGACCCCTCCTTTTCCTTCATGCTCTTTATCTCCTCAACAGCACCTTGCTGCCAGTGTTCTTGTGCTGCCTCCTCTGGTATCAATGCTATTTCATTCTTCAATGAATCCACAGCAGTTTGCAGCTCTTGTGCAGACCACAACATCATGCTGCCATTTCTTGTGTCTCTTTCAGGAGCATGTCCTTCTCCACTGTAGACGTTTATAATTCTGTAAGAAGCAGCCAACCCACAGTCCCCATGGCTTCATGGGCACTCTTTTTTTCAAAGGACATACTTATTATACCAAGGGCTACCCCTACTGCTTCAAGTATCACCTCCACTTGCCTCCAGTCCTGGGGTGGGGCCCAGTCCTCTAGGAGGTAAGCCACCTCAGACCACATACTCATTGGGGAACAATCCACTGTCTCCCCATTCATAGGGGCAGCCCACTGAAGCAGCCGTCCCATAAGGGTAGCCTGTATTTTTCCTTGGTCAACAATGAACCCAGATAACTAATGCCAATGGGTTTCAGCCCTGGGAAAGTTCACTACGGATTCCATGTGACCACAGAAATGATAGAACGTTCTTGGGGCAAAAGGGTTTATTAATCGGCTAGTTCTCCCAGCAGTAGGTCGAGCACTAGAGCTATGTCTGCATCCAACAGTCTGCAGGTCTGTAATCCTCCATCCTCTCTGCCCCCACCCAGAGCACTGGTCAAAGCTCTTTATATAGTGACTCAGTCAAGAATAGCTTATTGCCTACCGGTGTGGAAGCAGTAGCCCAGCAACAGGCCAGTTACAGCATCAATTGATTCAAGTTCAGTGAGGATCCCGGCCATAGGAACCCCAACTTTTCCCACACACGTCATAGGCAAAAATTACACATGAGATCTGGCAAGCCTCTCAAACCAGTCTACCTCCATTTTGAGTTTCCCTTGGTGTCTATATAACATGGTAAGTTATCAAAGAAAGAAACAATCAACTATTGGGGCCCTTTTGCCAGCTTGGACTTAAAAGGGAGGCATCTCCTTTCCTACTTGCACCTGTCTTTAAGGGCCTGAAGGCTCCTTCCCATGAGCAGGTTGGTAAACAGGCCTGTTTTGGGCCCTCTGAGGTTGTGTCATATCAGAAGCAGCGAGGATGGGGATTAATGCTTTAAACTGCATGTGAGAGTGGTGGTCTATAATGAAGTTTCCCAGAGACTCAGAAAAGCATGGGGATGTGAACTTCCACAGTGAAAAAGATCTGCCCCCTGCCCTGTCTAGCACCTGGGAGTTCATAGGTCCTGTCAGTCTGCCAGTGAATAGCAGAGAATAGAGAAAAACACCTTGGCAAAAGAACTCCAGACATCAACTTCCTAGAAAAATACAACCTTCCAAGACTGACCCAGAAAGAAACAGAAAATCTAAACAGACCAATTACCAGCAACGAAATTGAAGCGGTAATCAAAAAACTACCAAAGAATAAAACCCCCGGGACAGATGGATTTACCTCAGAATTTTATCAGACATACAGAGAAGACATAACACCCATTCTCCTTAAAGTTTTCCAAAAAACAGAAGAGGAGGGAATACTCGCAAACTCATTCTATGAAGCCAACATCACCCTAATACCAAAACCAGGCAAAGACCCCACCAAAAAAGAAAACTACAGACCAATATCCCTGATGAACGTAGATGCAAAAATACTCAACAAAATATAAACAAACCGAATTCAAAAATACATCAAGAGGATCATACACCATGACCAAGTGGGATTCATCCCAGGGATGCAAGGATGGTACAACATTCAAAAATCTATCAACATCATCCACCACATCAACAAAAAGAAAGACAAAAACCACATGATCATCTCCATAGATGCTGAAAAAGCATTCGATAAAAGTCAACATCCAATCATGATAAAAACTCTCAACAAAATGGGTATAGAGGGCAAGTATCTCAACATAATAAAGGCCATATATGACAAACCCACAGCCAACATCATACTGAACAGCGAGAAGCTGAAAGCATTTCCTCTGAGATCGGGAACTAGACAGGGATGCCCACTCTCCCCACTGTTATTTAACATAGTACTGGAGGTCCTAGCCACGGCAATTAGACCAAACAAAAAAATACATGGAATCCAAATTGGTAAAGAAGAAGTCAAACTGTCACTATTTGCAGATGACATGATATTGTACATAAAAAACCCTAAAGACTCCACACCAAAACTACTAGAGCTAATATTGGAATTCAGCAAAGTTGCAGGATACAAAATTAACACACAGAAATCTGCGGCTTTCCTATACACTAACAATAAAATAATAGAAAGAGAAAACAGGAAGACAATAGCATTCACAATAGCATCAAAAAGAATAAAATACCTAGGAATAAACCTAACCAAGGAAGTGAAAGACCTATACCCTGAAAACTATAAGACACTCTTAAGAGAAATTAAAGGGGACACTAACAAATGGAAACTCATCCCATGCTCCTGGCTAGGAAGAATTAATATCGTCAAAATGGCCATCCTGCTCAAAGCAATATACAGATTTGATGCAATCCCTATCAAACTACCAACAGCATTCTTCAATGAACTGGAACAAATAGTTCAAAAATTCATATGGAAACACCAAAGACCCCGAATAGCTAAAGAAATCCTGAGAAGGGAGAATAAAGTGGGGGGGATCTCACTCCCCAACTTCAAGCTCCACTACAAAGCCACAGTAACCAAGACAATTTGGTACTAGCACAAGAACAGAGCCACAGACCAATGGAACAGAATAGAGACTCCAAACATTAACCCAAACATATATGGTCAACTAATATTCGATAAAGGGGCCATGGACATACAATGGGGAAATGACAGTCTCTTCAATAGATGATGCTGGCAAAACTGGACAGCTACATGTAAGAGAATGAAACTGGATCACTGTCTAACCCCATACACAAAAGTAAATTCAAAATGGATCAGACTTGAATGTAAGTCATGAAACCATAAAACTCTTAGAAAAAAACATAAGTAAAAATCTCTTAGACAGAAACATGAGTGGCCTCTTCTTGAACATACCTCCCCGGGCAAGGGAAACAAAAGCAAAAATGAACAAATGGGACTATATCAAGCTGAAAATCTTCTGTACAGCAAAGGACACCATCAATAGAACAAAAAGGTATCCTAAACCATGGGAGAATATATTCATAAATGACAGATCCGATAAAGGGTTGACATACAAAATATATAAAGAGCTCATACACCTCAACAAACAAAAAGCAAATAACCCAATTAAAAAATGGGCAGAGGAGCTGAATAGAACAGTTCTCTAAAGAAGAAATTCAGATGGCCAATAGACACATGAAAAGATGCTCCACATCACTTGTCATCAAAGAAATGCAAATTAAAACCACAATGAGGTATCACCTCACACCAGTAAGGATGGCTACCATCCAAAAGACAAACAACAACAAATGTTGGCGAGGTTGTGGAGAAAGAGGAACCCTCCTGCACTGCTGGTGGGAATGTAAATTAGTTCAACCATTGTGGAAAGCAGTATGGAGGTTCCTCAAAATGCTCCAAATAGAAATACCATTTGACCCAGGAATTCCACTTCTAGGAATTTACCCCAAGAATGCAGCACTCCAGTTTGGAAAAGACAGATGAACCCCTATGTTTATTGCAGCACTATTTACAATAGCCAAGACATGGAAGCAACCTAAATGTCCATCAGTAGATGAATGGATAAAGAAAATGTGGTACATATACACAATGGAATATTAATCAGGTATAAGAAAAAAACAGATCCTACCATTTGCAACAACATGGATGGAGCTAGAGAGTATTATGCTCAGTGAAATAAGCCAGGTGGAGAAAGACAAGTACCAAATGATTTCACTCATGTGTGGAGTATAAGAACAAAAGAAAACTGAAGGAACAAAACAGCAGCAGAAGCACAGAACCCAAGAATGGACTAACAGTTACCAAAGGGAAAGGGACTGGGGAGGATGGGTGGGAAGGGAGGGATAAGGGCGGGAAAAAAGAAAGGGGGCATTATGATTAGCATGTATAGTGTGGGGGGGGCACGGGGAGGGCTGTGCAACACAGAGAAGACAAGTAGTGATTCTACAGCATCTTACTACGCTGGTGGACAGTGACTGTGAAGGGGTTTGTAGGGGGGACTTGGTGAAGAGGGGAGCCTAGTAAACATAATGTCCTTCATGTAATTGTAGATTAATGATACCAAAATAAAACTAATTATAAATAAATAAGGACTCCGGGCATGAAGGGAGTAAACGTCCCAGCTTCCGTCTACTGTGCAGCCATAGCCATGAGCATCGCAAAGTTGTATGACCTTTGGATTCTTCTAAAGGAAAGGAATGGGCTCCCTGCCAACAGTGATCAAACTGGGCTTTTCACCAACCTTTGTGGGCAGGGAGGGGAACTCAGACTCAGATTAATTTTCATTTAGAAAAACACGTGATTTTTTTTCTCTCTCATGTTATTATATAGAGTATTAATAAGAAGAAAGAAGGAGGGAACTTCCCATTTCCTTTTCAAATCTTCCCTTGGATGATATAACAGGCTATCTATCAGTCCTGCCCACCCATGTAGGGGCCCTCATTCTATTCTAGTTAAGCTGTACCTGGGCAGAATGGTCCTGTTCTAATAGAGCGAGTCTTATACCACTGGCCAACGTTTTCTTGGCATCCGCTATCCAGCAACCTCAGCTCTCCAAGCAGACTTATGAAGAGAAATGAGTGAAACGGACTTTTGAGAAGTCAAAGTAACTTTTATCAAGGCCATAGACAAATCTGTCCTTTTTCCACAGAAAACACCCTCAAACTGAAACAAGTCAGTCTGCTGATATGACAAGAATCATCACGTTCCCCATGACCTTCAGAAACTTGAAGTCCTGTGTCCCTCGGGATTGTTGTGAGGATCAGGGGATGAGGTGCTGTTAATTACTGTTGTCTGGTTTCTTGTTACAAAATAGATTAGAAACATAACACTGGGAAATAGGGAGGAAATAGGATCTAAAGAACAGCTGAGATATGCGACCCCCATTGTCAAGGGGTAGGCAGAAAAATTACAAAGTGGGTAGTGAAAGAAATACAAAGGTCTAACTAACAGTTCCTTTTTGGGTTACAAATCCACACAAGCTTCAGACAACCCCAAAACAATGGCTTTTAGAATACCTGAAGAGTTGGTTTAAAGTGCAGATTCCAGAGCCCCCCTCTGGAATTATCTTGGAACCATGTAGGGCTGGGCCCAGGAATCCGAAGTTTCTTTAAGACCTTAGGTATCTCTGCAAGAGTTAGTCCTTGGACCCCTTTTGAGGAAACATTGAGCTGAAGGTATGGCTATACCCTTATTATCCATTCCTTCAAGTAATATTTATTAAAAACATACCCTGGGAATACTGGGATTACAGAGGCATGGTCTCTGCCCTCAGGAAGCACACAGCCTAGGTGGAAATACAGACAGGTAAATAAAATCTGTGACAGTGTCATCAATGCTACTCAGACAGACATGTATATATTACAAGCTATACTGGCAACAAAGAAGAGAATGATAAACTGTACTTGTCAGGGCCAAGAAGCTTTCACTGATGAGATGTTTGAGTTGCATGATGAACAAGTATGAATTCACCAAGCTGAACTGAAGGAAGGGCATTTAAACAACAGATGAGCTTCCAGTGGCTCCCCACTTCACACAAAGTAAAAGACCCAGTCCTTCTGGGGACTAAGAATTCCTTTACAATCTTCCCCAAGCCTTGTCTCTCTGAACTCATCTTCTGTAACTCCATTGGCTCTGTCCTGCCACACCGACTTCCCTGCTGTTCCCGAATGTGCTAAATCTGGGTCTGCTTAGGGCCTCCAGAGTGACTGCAGCCCCACCAGCATGTTGATTTTAGCCCTGGAAGACACTGCAGATGTCTAACCTCCAGAATGGGAAGACAACAAATTGGTTGTTTAAGCCACTAACTTTGTGATAATTTAAGTAATAGGAAATTAATACATAACCTGCCCTTCCAACAAGTACCCCTTCTAGACATAAGCGGTAAAATTTCCCTAAGTTCCCAGTAAATGTGGAGCTAGCTTGCTTATTTGCTGGTTTATTTGGTTGTGCTGTGTAATACATGTCAATTGGAAGGCTGGTCTATTCAAGAGATATAATGTGTAGAAAAACAGACTTTCAAATGAAGAAAGGGCAGGGAGCAAAAAAGCAAAACAAGTTTGTTTATCCAAGTTACTGAAAATCTCCCATGAGCCAGACACCATACCATGGCAGGCACTGTCTCACTGACTAGTACAAAGGATGCTGATTCATTGAATGATTGAATTTGTAACTATGGTTATTGATTATCAGCCAATAAGCAATTATTGATCAATCGTGTACTATCAGTACTATGCTATAATGCTAAGTAACAGAAGCATCAGCACAAGTTCATGATTATGTACCACCAGACCACCAGACCAGAAATTAAAAGTGAACAACATAGGGAGCTATAGAGTTTGCATTAAGTTGTAAGGACTGCAGGAGATCCAAGTATATGGACCAGAGTGAAGGCTGCATTCAGCAGGACCTGGATGGAGGACTAGCAAGGTTAGGATGGGTGAAGAGGGGATACCAAGGCACCTTAAGCAGGAGAAATGGCAGGAGCAAAAGCATGAGAGAGAAAATGAGCATAGCTGGAGTGAGGGATGGTGAAGGAATAATTTTGGGCTGGATAGGGAATAGTGGAAAATAAAGTTGTACAGGTATGGCACAACTTTGCAATTCTGAGCTTTAAAAACCAGGCAGGGACACTTGGACTTGATACAATAATAATAGGGAGTTGGGCCAGAGTTTTTTCTACTTTATTTGGATGTTTTCAAACATTAAAAATAGTTGAAAGAGTTGTACACTAAGCATCTTATATGCATCATGTGGATTTTACAATTTACATGTTACTGTGTTCCCTTTATCTCTATCCAGTCATCCCTGTACCTAGTTATTAACCCATTTTAATTGTGGTAGATTTGTAATTCTTATTCTCCAAATGCATCCTGAGTCACTTGCCAAGTTCCACAAGAATACCTTTGGAATTTTGATGGACATTACACAAAACTTATCAATCGATTTGAAAGGGATTTCCATATTTTAATTATCTGTTTTTCTTCTCAGGAAAATAGTCTCAATAATGTTTTGTGTACTGTATTTTCTCCTCGGATAGGTTTCACAAATTTATGATCAAGCTTATTCTTAGCTATTGTGTTGATGATGTGATTATCTTTTTCCCCATTTTATGTTTCTAACTGGTGGCCCAGATCTTTACGTTCATGGTCATGCCTAGTCAGGCTTTGCTCATCTAGTATATTTCTCTTATCCAATACCCCATTATAACCTGTTCTCACAGTGCCAGATGCAGGGTGAGATGAGGGGAATGGTTTATACACATAAACTAGCATTCTTCTCAATAGTCCTTTTTAAAATTATTCATAAGAAAAGCATGTTTCCCAGTACTTATATACTCTTTTACTAACCTAACATTTGAGTGAACAATTTATCCAAAAAAAGTTGAGTCAAGGAAATAAGACAATTAAGCAATTGACAAAAATTAATAGCCCAAAGTAAATATATGTTCTTTTTCAATTGTTAGTAGCATTCATTTCCTGAATGAATCATCTATTTTCTTCTGTGAAAATAAAAACTGGAATACAAAGATTAATCAATCTTTAAAATCGAAGATAAAACATAGTGGGTGCAATAAAATGCTCACTTTCATCTCAAATAGAAAAGTAAGTGGAAAGCTAGTTGTCCAGCAGATACTTTTAGCAGCACAAGGACAACTTTCCCTCTAGTCATAGTCCTTGAATCAGTTATAAACAAGCAGAACTTTTAAATAAATGACATATTTATTTTACTGCTAAGCACAGAATATAAATGTTTTCATTTTGCTTTGAAATTCATTTTGTAATTAACAGATTCATGTGTTTAAAAAAGCATGCCAGTATAGTTAGGAGTTTTATTGCTTCCTCTTATAGCCACCCCCTATAATTTATTTCTAGATGGCATAGTTTATTAGCTTTGTGTATCTTTTCAGTGTTTTACACAAATACAAAAACCTATTTATGCTTTCTACTTTTATATGTAAAAGGTAGCATACTACATATATTGATCTATACGTTGTTTTTTCTTTGACCCAGAGATCATCCCATATTTGTATGCAAAGGACTTCCTCAACCTATGTAAAGCTTCATAGTATCCCATTTTGTGATGTGCCATAGTTTAACCAGCCCTTTACTGATGGAGACTAGAGTTGTTTCCCATGTTCTGTTATTATACACAACACTGCAATGAATAACCTTCAATATATTTCATACATCTGTAGTCATGTCATGGGGATTGTAATATATATAGATGTAATATTAATGATAATAGGAGCTAAAGGGATGATGAGTGGAGAAATGGAACTATATCATTACAAAATTCTTACATTTTTCATAAAGTAGCATATATTAAATCATGGTAGACTGTGATAAATTAATGAACATTATAATTCCTAGAGAAATCACTTAAAAATTACAACTAGATAAAACTAAAAGGCTGATAGAGGAATACTAAAAGTGGAATACTGAAAAATATGCAATGAAACCAAAAGAAAACTAGAAAAGAAGATCAGAGAAATAATAAAAAACAGATGGAACAAATAGAAAATAAATAGCAAAAGTATGGACTTAAATACCATCAAAGCAATACTTACATTAAATGTAAATAGACTAACCATTCCAATTAAAAGATAAACACACTTCATAGTAATAAAGGGTCAAGTCATCAGGAAGATACAATTAGAAATGTTTGTTATTTAATATCAGAGTTTCAAAATATATGAAGCAAAAACTGACAGAACTAAAGAAAAAAGTAAATAAATCTATAAATATGATTATACATTTTAATACTATTTTCTGAATGATTAATAGAACACCTTTAAGGTTAACTAGACAAAAACATAGTAAAGATAGGGTAGTATCAACTAACATGACCTCATCAATACTTATAAATGGTATATTCAACAATCATATAATACATTTTCAAGTGCACATGGAACATTCACTATGACATTATTCTGGGTCAAAAAAATGTCTCAAATTTCAAGAGATTGAAATCTTTCACGGTGTGTTCTCTGAGTACAAGGGAATTAAATTAGAAATCAATAACCGTAGATACCTGGAAGATGGAAAGGAGAATTAAAAGTATGAAAAGGGGGAAGACTAGGCCTATGGTGTTGGATAGGAATTGGAGATATCAGTATGAGCTTACGCATGTTAATATGTATAGAAATAAATTTAGGAGTGTGTGTGTGTGTCCCCATCCTAGTTTGGTCTCCTGAAAGGAAGGGCTCGAAAGCAATTACATATGAGGACAACAAGCACGCTTCACTCACAGATCTTAATTTATAAAAATAGGTCTCTTTGGAGAAAAGGCTGATTCTAGCCCTAAGGTGGTGATAACCTACATCTTGTTGCTTCAGAAAGTAAGAAATTGCTCAAAGAATGATAGAAACGTGTCAAAAAGACATGGGAGCCACTGGCAAAATCTGGGAAATTCCAGCATCAAAATAAATAATCCTAGTAATGGATTCCATAATCCATTGGAAAACAAAAATGTTTCAGTATATTCTAATATAAATAAGTGAATAAATTAACAAATGAATAAATAAGGGAAAAGAGAATAGTTTTCCTTATAATAGGATGACAGCTAATAAATACAGAAGAAATAATAGAGTTGGAAAGGCATCAGTAAGTGCTAAAACTAGTAGACAACAGCTGGATAAAAAAGAGAATTACTCTGATGGACTCTGTGATATGCCTCTCAGAACCTACTTCAGGAATTAAAGGACTTTTTACCCCAGCTGCTGGAAGTGCTGTGATCAGGCCTGCCCCCCAGCTGCCAGTCATCAGCTCTGGACGCTGCCTCAAGCAAAGAGATCCATCTCATCCACAGTCACACCTTTTTTCCAGGATACCTGACAAACAACATCTAATCAATGCAAGGTTATAAAAGCCCCTTTTCCTCTGACTTCAACTTGGAACAACTCTCAAGTTATCCCATCCTGAGAACATCTTGCCATGTTCAGAGGCTTCATCTGAGCCTGCACTGCAGCCTGACTCCTCTCTGCCCAGTCCTGGATCACCCCCTTCCTTACCACAGGTGTTGCGCAGAGCATTCTCTGTTAACCCTTTGCGTGCTAATCTCCATCTAAGAATCTGCTTCCAGGGGAATTCAATCTATGACATTTACACAGACTCAAAGCATATATTATTTCTTACTTACAAAAATAAAATTATTACCTTTATAATAGGGAAACTTAGTGAATACCACCTTAACGAAGTGATCAACATTCATCACCAATATTGGAGTAAACAAACACTATGTGCTTCCTGATAGGACACACTGAGGATACATTTTTCAGAGGTACTTCTGCCCAAAGAAAGAAGAAAAAAGCCTGAATATAATCTTGGGGCATCATTAACAAAATCCAAATTAAGGGATTATTCTAAGACCACCTGGCCTCTATTCTTCATAAATATCAAGGTCAAAAAATGATGGCAGTGTGAGAAGTGAGGCAGAAATCTCCTCCCAAAACCACATATAATACGAAAACACAGCAAACAAAACTATTCCTAAAAGAGTGACCAGAAATAAGATCTCACCAGCCAGTCTACATCTGCAAAAAGAGAACAACTCATGGAAAAGGGTAAAGTAACAAAGACGACCCTGCGGGACCCGAGCACTCTCTCCACCCCAGCTCACCAGCAGGAGGAAGAGAATCAGGGCGGGGAGGGAGTAGAAGCCCAGGACTGCTAAATACCCAGCCCTAGAAATCCACTCCAGGAGTACAAATCCACATTGCATGGTGCTCGGAGATTAGAGGGGCTGAAAACCAAAGTCAGAGACTGAGACTGTGAACAGGTTCCCACAACTGGCTCCCCTGGGACAAAAGAAAGACTTCCCAACAGTGAGAGGGCTGCTGAAGAGGCAAGGATTCAGCAGAAGGAACAGGTGGACAAAATCACCCTGGCACACACAGCCCAGCAGGTTGGGAACTTTCAGGAGCTTCAGGCCCCCCATGCCCCTGGCTGACAACCCAGCCCCAAGGCCCCCCCACTGTGACAAGCAGCCTGCTGCTTCTTCCAGCCCTGCCAGCACCTACATGCAAACCTGCTGGCCCCACCTGCCCCCCCACCCCCGCCATTGCTCCAGGCCAGCCAGAGGGCAGCCCCGCCCACAGCATTTTAGGGGATTAATGCAAAGGCTGCACCCTGCCCACAACTCACTGGCCCTGACAGCAGAGCCAGGCATTGTGGCCAGAGGAGAGTATATTGCAATACAGGCCTACCTCAGGAAAGGACAATCCCATATAATCAGTCTAAACTCACAATTAATAAAACTAGAAAAGAACAATAAATGAAGCCCAAAGTCAGTAGAAGGAGGGACATAATAAAGATTAGAGCAGAAATAAATAAAATCGAGAATAAAGCAATAGAAAGAATCAATGAAAGCAAAAGCTGGTTCTTAGAGAAATAAACAAAGTAGATAAACCCCTAGCCAGACTTATCAAGAAAAAAAGAGAGTCTACACACATAAACAGAATCAGAAACGAGAAAGGAAAAATCACCACAGACACCACAGAAATACAAAGAATTATGAAAGAATACTATGAAAACTTATATGGCAACAAACCGGATAATCTAGAAGAAATGGACAACTTTCTAGAAAAATACAACCTTCCAAGGTTGACCAAGGAAGAAACAGAAAATCTGAACAGACCAAAAACCAGCAACAAAATTGAATTGGTAATCAAAAAACTACATAAGTACAAAACCCCTGAACAAGGTGGCTTCACTGCTGAATTTTATCAAACATTTAGTGAAGACCTAATACCCATCTTCTTTAAACTTTTCCAAAGAGTAGAAGAGGGAATACTTCCAAACTCATTCTATGAGGCCAGCATCACTCTAATACCAGAACCAGGAAAAGATACCACAAAAAAGAAAATTACAGACCAATATCCATTATGAACATAGATGCAAAAATACTCAACAAAATATTAGCAAACCGATTTAAAAAATACATCAAAAAGATCATCCATCATGATCAAGTAGGATTTATGCCAGGGATGCAAGGATGGTACAACATTTGAAAATCCATCAACAAAAAGAAGGACAAAAGCACATAATCATCTCCATAGATGCTGAAAAAGCATTTGACAAAATTCAACATCCATTCATGATAAAAACTCTCAACAAAATGGGTATAGAAGTCAAGTGCCTCAACATAAAAAAGGCCATATATGAAAAACCCACAGCCAACATTATACTTAACTGCAAGAAGTTGAAAGCTTTTCCTTAAGATTGGGAACCAGACAAGGATTCCCACTTACACCACTTCTTTTCAACATAGTACTGGAGGTCCTAGCCATGGCAGACAACACAAAGAAATAAAAGGCATCCAGATTGGCAAGGAAGAAGTCAAACTGTCCTTGTTTGCAGATGAAATGATATTGTACATAAAAAACCCTAAAGAATCAACTCCAAAACTACTAGATCTAATATCTGAATTCAACAAAGTTGCAGGATACAAAATTAATATACAGAAATCTGTGGCATTCCTATACACTAGCAATGAACTAGCAGAGAGAGAAATCAGGAAAACAATTCCATTGACAATCACATCAAAAAGAATAAAATACCTAGGAATAAACCTAACCAAGGAAGTGAAAGACCTATACTCTGAAAACTACAAGACACTCATGAGAGAAATTAAAGAAGACACCAATAAATGGAAACACATCCCATGCTCATGGATAGGAAGAATTAATATTGTCAAAATGGCCATCCCACCAGAGCAATCTATAAATTCAATGCAATTCCTATTAAAATACCAAAAGCATTCTTCAACGAACTAGAGAAAATCATCCTAAAATTCATATGTAACCACAAAACACCTCGAATAGTCAAAGCAATCCTAAGAAGGAAGAATAAAGCAGGAGGAATTACGTTCCCCAACTTCAAGTTCTACCACAAAGCCACAGTAATTAAGACAATTTGGTACTGGCACAAGAATAGAGCCACAGACCAATGGAACAGACTAGAGAGCCCTGATATAAACCCAACCATATATGGTCAGTTAATATATGATAAAGGAGCCATGTACATACAATGGGGAAATGACAGCCTCTTCAGCAGCTGGTGTTGGCAAAACTGGGCAGCTACATGAAAGAGAATGAAACTGGATTACTGTCTAACCCCATACACAAAAGTAAACTCAAAATGGATTAAAGACTTGAATGTAAGTCATGAAACCATAAAACTCTTAGAAGACAACATAGGCAAACATCTCCTGAATATAAGCATGAGCAACTTCTTCCTGAACCCATCTCCTCGAGAAAGGGAAACAAAAGCAAAAATGAAGTCACGGGACTACATCAAACTAAAAAGTTTCTGTACTGCAAAGGACGCCATCAACAGAACAAAAAGGCAACCCCAAATATGGGAGAATATATTTGTAAATGACATATCCAACAAGGGATTAACATTCAAAATATATAAACTTACATGCCTCAACACCCAAAAAGCAAATAACCCAATTAACAAATGGGCAGAGGATATGAAGAGAATTCTCCAAAGAAGAAATTCAGATGGCCAACAGACACATGAAAAGATGCTCCACATCACTAATCATCAGGGAGATGCAAATTAAAACCACAATGAGATATCACCTCATACCAATAAGGATGACCAGCATTGAAAAGACTAAGAACAACAAATGCTGGCAAGGATGCAGAGAAAGGGGAACCCTCCTACACTGCTGGTGGGAATGTAAGCTAGTTCAACCATTGTGGAAAGCAATATGGAGGTTCCTCAAAAGACTAAAAATAGAAATACCATTTGACTCAGGAATTCCACTCCTTGGAATTTACACAAAGAATATCACTTATCAGATTCAAAAAGACATATGCACCCCTATGTTTATCGCAGCACTTTTTACAATAGCCAAGAAATAGAAGCAACCTAAGTGTCCATCAGTAGATGTATGGATAAAGAAGATGTGGTACATATGCACGATGGAATACTATTCAGCCATAAGAAAGAAACAAATCCTACCATTTGCAACAACATGGATGGAGCTAGAGGGTATTGAGCTCAGTGAATAAAGCCAGGCAGAGAAAGACAAGTGCCAAATGATTTTCCTCATTTGTGGAGTATAACAATGAAGCAAAACTGAAGGAACAAAATAGCAGCAGACTCAGATACTCCAAGAAGGACCTAGTGGTTACCAAAGGGGAGGCGTGTAGGAGGGCGGGTGGGGAGGGAGGAATAATGGGATTGAGGGGTATTATGTTTAGTATACATGGTCTGGGGGATCACAGGGAAAACAGTGTAGCACAGAGCAGGCAAATACTGAATCTGTGGCATCTTCCTACACTGATGGACAGTGACTATGTCCATTGGGGTATGTGTGGGGACTTGATAATATGGGTAAATGTAGTAACCACATTTTTTTTTCATGTGAAACCTTCATAAGAGTGTATATCAATAATACATTAATAAAAAAATTTTTTTCAAAGAAAATGCAAATGATTACAATTAATTGCAGTGGAAATGATTTCTATTTATAGTAATGAAAATCAATTTTGTCTAGCAGAGAATATCAGTCTCTGTAACTCAAGTCCCCCTTTCAATCAGTTTTAACATCTTACTGATCCCTCATTTAACTAATGAATTGAATGAAATCTTTGATTTATGAGCATTTTTCATTTGTATAAGAATCATACACAGAACTTTTAAAAAAAATGACACTTAGCTGTACTACAAGGAAACAAGTATGAAGCACAGTCAGAAGAGGTAGGGGTGACACTGTTATGAGTAACAAATAATTTCTTTGGAGAAATGTTAGGCTTGTCTAAGGGGCTGAAACATCATAGGCACATGTTGATCAAATCCTGCATGTGAGGATGTAAACCCAGAAAAATAAAAATTGAGAACTATCTCTGAAATTTTGTGAAGAAAATGCATTCGGACTTGAAAATTGACTGGGAAGATAGAATTAAAAGCAATCAAATATAAAATTTCTTGGAGTTTCTTGTTTGAGAAATTAGTGATACTATGGTGTCAAGAGCTAAGACAGAAAATAAGTTATTAAGGGAATATAAACAATTAAAGGATTTATTAACAGGAAAAGATTATGGGGTCTGATCCAATGGGAACACAACCAACAGTGAACTGAATTGATATTTCCCAAATTCTGTTCCAGATGATACAAATCTATCGGAATGTTCTAAGATAAAAATGGTACTATATCCCCAATGGGAGATACATAATACACACTACTAGCATCTTAGAGGTTCAGTGAAGTTCATTGTTTAACTTACCATTCCCACATTTAATCACAGAAACATGCATCTAAATAATGTCCTCTGGAATTGGAGTTTCTCCATGTCACTTTGAGAAATGTGGGACCAGATTTATAAAGAAAGTCCATTTATTAACCAAGTCTTGTCAAATGATGATAAATTTAAAGCGATACATAAATTCCTCTGTGAGCTCTGACTTCACCTAAGTATATTCCTGAAATACCCTATCATATGGTTTTATATAACCAGTTTTTGAAAATTCCAGCAATCTGGCAATTTTGTAAGAATGTTTTTTATATACCAGACAATACAAATATCATCATAAAATTATCACTGTTTTCCTTACCATTTACAGTAAGTTCAAAAATCATTTTCCATTCTTCCCTTTTTAAATCAAGTTCCAGTCTATAAGAATCTCTCCTATTCACACATCTTATTCTCACATTATTATTATCCACTAACTCATTTTACCCATATTTTTTTAAACTCTGCTCTATCCTCTTTGATTCCAATAAAAATATTCTTAGATCTGGTTCATTACTCCTTTATTCTACTCACAATATAATGCTTCTAGAATGTTTATATGACATTGCTGACTCCCATTTTCTATAGTTTGATTTAGTAGGAGGTGGATTGGAAAATATAGAGATTTAATAAGAATTAGGAGATACTGGCTATGTCCTCTCAAATTCAAATGAGATTTACTGAGCTAAAAGCAACCATCATTTACAAATACTTATCATGTTCCATTCTGTGGGACAGATTTGCCTCTCTTGCAAACCTAAGAATCCTCCAAAGGAATTAGATTCACCCAATATTTGGATTGGAGGCAGATCACTTGAGTTCATGACAATCTAAACTTAAACTTTATTTCCAGCTGTGCCAATGCCTTGACTCAAGTTATTCATCCCCCTGTGAGTCAGTTTGTAATCTGTAAATACCAAATCAAATACCAAATCTTTATCCAAAGATATTTGAGTATGTCAACTGAGTCAGCATATAAAGAATTGCTTTACTAAGATATAACAACATTTTTTCATACTTTTAGTACAAGTAAACTCCATTTGAGCAGAGACTTCGATTTGTGTAACTGTATTTCCAGTACCCAGAAAAGTGTCTGGCATATGGTAGGCAAACAATAATCATTGGTGGGTGAAAAAAATGGATGAATGGATGAAAGGATGATGGTATAAATAAAGACCCAGAAAGTACACCAAAGAGTTTACAATGCCCAGTCATGCAACATAAAGAAATGCCCTTGTGCCTTGTTTATTATATTTTTTAAATCAATTCCTTATTGTTTTTGTAAGTTGTAACTTGAGGATAACATTGATTTGTTCAATCTGGAACGCTTTGACAGCAAAATTTGATTTAATTTTTAAGATGATTTTAATTTTTAAGCTTAATTTAAATTTGCGTATTGGTATCTTCCTCATGATTATTTCAAGAGGCAGTGTAGAATGATGTTTAAGCACACAAACTCTGGACCCCAGGCAATCCAAATATACAATCCTAGTTCTGCCACTTACTAGCTCTCTGGCCCATGTTAAGTAACTGATCTGTGTTTCAGTTTTCTCATCTACAAAAATGTAAACATAAAAGTACCTATCTCATAACCTCATAAGTTGATGCATGTAGCACTTAGAACTGTAGCTGCCCATAGGAAGCACTATATAAGTGTTAATTATTATTAGTCGTAATATTGTGCCTGCCTATCTCACAATCAGAAAAATGCAGAATGATTGTTATAAATGTTGACCAAGTCTGCATTTCATTTTGATCTTTAGGTATTAAAAGACAGAGGGTCTCTGTTAGAGTAAAAAAAGTAGAGCACCTTTAGAATCTTCTCCGTTAACCTTCTTTCTTTAATTCAAGTATGCCAAGTCCCACCTCAGGGCCTTTGCACTAGCTGTACCCCCTACCTAGAATAGTTTTCCACTGATCTTTGCAGAGCTAGACTTATTCTTCTCATTCTGATCTCATCTCCAATTTAGTCTCCTCTGAAGTCCATCTCTTACCAATGTTTCTGAAGTAGAGGCTTGCTACTGTATCCCATACTTTAATTCTTTGATTGTACTTACAAGTAACTGCCATTGTATTATTTACCTACTTTTTTACTTTTTTATTTTCTGTCTCTTCCTTCAAGAATGTAAGCTTCATAAGATCAGGATCTTTGCCTGTTTAGTACATCATTTTACCCTAACAGTATCTGGTACATAGAAGGAAGTAAAAGTTTGCTGAATAAATGAGTAGGTAACTGAGCAAATCTCAAATTCCTTGAAATGACTCATTGTAAAAGTCACTGGTAACTTTTGTTCTAGTTGTCTCATCTCTTGAAACAGAATTGTTGAGAAAAAAACACTGTTTAATTAGCTAAAATTAGAATTGACTTGACATGTTTCATAAAACATTTGGGGAAGGGACTCATTAAAAATTAACTCATTAGAAAAATAAATGTACACATAACTATGAGTTGTGGATCCCATTTTCCCAAGATATTTGGAAATCTGACTAGTCTCCCATGTACTATTTCCAAGCTAACACATAGTAATAGAAAGATAAGATCCCAAGCACAATAAAGTTTCAAAAAATGTAGAATCAGAGACATAGATTATTTCAATATGTCAACTTAGGGTTGCTATATGTATCATCTTTATAAATGTAAAATGTGCAAAATTCTCTCCTATAGCTAGTTTTGTGTTATAAAAAAATCCATTAGATATTTTATTAAGTATAGTTTATGCAAACAAATTAGATTAAATCTAAAATAAAGCATTTGATTTACTCTCAAATTCCTAGATTCTTTTCCAGATACAGAGAGGTGAATAGCAAAATAACTCACACTCTAATTTTTGAACTGCTTCTAAGTCATATACAAAAACTAATACATTTAGCCCAACCTCTAAATCCTCTACATTATGAATTAAAGATATAATTTTATCAGCTGATTTGTAATTTCCACTTCCCTCTTCATCTTCTAAAAATGACTAAAAGTAGATTAATTGCAGTAAGAGCCTAATATTCCCCAAAAGAGAGAGAGAAATAAGAAATAAAGAAGAAAATATGTATTTTTAAAAATCTTGATTAAGGTAAATAATGCTTAAGTAATTGGATAAAATGTAGTTCTGAGCATCCTAAAAATCAGAACAAAGAAGAAAGTATAATACATAATTCTCACTGATGGATGGAAGTATACTATTTATTGGGAAAAACAAACTTTTATCCAGACTCTTAGTGCTGAGAGAGAAAACTTACAGACCTTCTAAGAAGACATTGAACTTTATAAATATTATAAAGAGCTATTTCAAATGTCACATTTTCATTTCAACTATTAATATAAGAAAATAATGCCAAAGCATCATTCAATAAATGCAACTATAGAGGGGGCAGGAAGATAAGGACAGGTGGTACAATTCATGTATTGAGTTTTCCATTTTCTTTGATACCTGGTGCATATCAGAGACACTGCATTCATCAAACCATGCCATTCCTAGAGAATTATAGAGAGTTACTCTATGTGATTCCTGAGTTCACACTGGGAACTTATACTGAAATAAATGTGCTCCAGATTATACATCACAAAATGCAGTGTCCCACTGTTAAAGAACATTGCCTAATGAAAGAACATGAAAAGGGAACAGGGTGTGTTGATGGGGATGTAAAATGGCAATGTCCTGTTTTTTTGGCAATATGTATCAGGAAGCCTAAAAAGGATAATAAGCTTTGACTTAGTGATTCCACTGGTAGGACTGTGTCCCTAGGAAATAATAAAGAAAGTGGGCAAAGGTTTCCTTATAATAAATCATCAAACTCTTTATAGTAATGAAAAATTAGGAACAATCTAAACATCCAAATAATACGAGAGTGGCAAAATATATAATATGGAAAACTATCCATTGAAAATTCCTTGATAGAAAAAAATGTTTTTTTTCCTGGAAATATTTCAAACACAGCTGGTGTTAGAGGATAAATAAATACTTTCTTTCAGATGCAGGAAAGGGTATAAGTTTGGCAAAGCCTTATTATGGGAAGGATATTAAGTAAATTTATCAAAATTCTAAATGTGCATACCCTGTGGAGCAGCAATTGTACTTATTGGAAATATTCCTTGAGGGAATCTTTGCTGGGTGCACAGATATATGCATCCATGTGTTCATTGCTATACTGTTGTAATGAACAAAATCATAAAGAGTCTAAGTGTTCATTATAGGTGCAGAGGTTTCAAAACATGTCCACGGATTCTCTTGATACCTCTCCCATTGAGAGATGGGCTCTATGCTTCCTCTCCTGAAATCTAAATAGGCTTGTGACTACTATGACCAATGGATTGTTACAGAAGTGGCCAGGCCAGAAAAACCTATGCAGCTTCTGCCTGGTTCTCTGGGGACACGCACCTTTAGAGCCCTCAGCCACCATGTGAGAAGTCTGACTACCCTCATGCTGCCATGCTGTGAGGAAGGGAGGTGCTCTGGACAAGGGCCAGCAGCTGCCACCCAGCATGTGAGTGACAAGACCCACCCGTGACTCCCTTCCTAGCACTTACAGTGCTCCAGCCATTGGGTCTCCTCAGCTGACACCCCAGACGTCTTACACCAGAGACAAGTCATCCCCACTTGCTCTGTCTGAATTCCTAACTCACAGAGTGAGCATAACAAAAATAGTATTTCACACAACTAAGTTTTAAAGTAATATTTTATGCAGCATTGGATAACAGAACAATAAGGCATTGGATAAATAAAATATGGTACAGCCATAGAATGAAACACTATACAGTTGTTAAAATGTAAAAGATGGAGTAGTTTTACAACACTATATATAATATGACCCTAGGTTGGTTTTTATTTTCATTTTTTCCCAATTTTATTGAGGTATAATTGAAAATTATGACTCAGTTTGTGAAAGGAAGAAATAAACACCACATTTCAGTCTTATGAGCTTTCTAGAAAGCAATTTGGCAGTATATTTCAAAAGTAGTAAAAATGTTCAAAACAGCTAACTCAATTGTTCATATAGAAATAGAAATTTACAGTTAAAAAATTAATATGTAAATCTAAGAATTGTTCTTTGAAAAGGTCAACTAAAAAGATTCATATCTGAATATAAGAATTAAGCAAACAAGAGAAAACACAAATACTCAACACTATCATGGGGAAAGTGCCATAACCACAGGCATGGAGACTTTTTTTTTTAAAGAAAATGCTGCAAAATTCATAAAATATGGGTAAAACAGATACCTTTATGGAAAACAACAAAGTATCAAACATTTAAAAAGGAATTTAAAAATCTATTCATGTTACAAAGTGGAACACTGCTGCTTCCAAAAAAGTGTCAGGCACAAAAAAGTGTTGCAGGCAAAATGTTTTCAAACTTTAAAGGAGTGGATGACCTATAAGAAAAATTAAATTAAATTCTCAAATAGTTAAGATTATTGATGATTTACTTTTCTTTTTGCACTATTCTGTATTTTCTCAGTGTTCTTTTCAAATATACTTTTGTTACTAATATAGTATAATAATATAATTAAAATTAATTCAAAATTGCAATGAATCTAATTGACATCATAAAATCATGAAAATGGGAATAAATAATTTTTATTTCATGAAGGTTAGAAAACCAAAGACTGGCAAGGTGAAGGTGGTTCTAATTGGAGGTTTTGAGATCTTTAGAAAGAGATGAGAATGGAAATAAAGGCCATAGCTCCAGGACAAGCACACAGGCCTCTCTCAGAAAGACTGGGGGCACATTTCAGTCTATTATCAGCACGGTATCCTGGGGGTGTGGTCTGGCGCTCTGGCCTCCAGAGCCAGGCGACCAAGGAACGTCCCCTGGGCTGTAGCTGCAAACTGGGACGCTGGAGATGTGTAAAAGCTCCCCTGTGGGAGATACTGACACTATGGACCATGGTAGCAGGACAGCTAGAAGATGGTGCCCACCAAGGCAAAAAAAAGTTGGATTTAAAAAAAGAGAAAAAGTGGTCAATGGCACCTACCAGCAGCTCTGTTCCCAGAGAGTATCGCAACAGGCCCCTGCCCCTCCCACCAATGCTTTAAGATTAGAAAGTGACTCTCCAGGAAAGTCTGGGTGCTTTACAAATGTTGTTCTGCATGGAGTTATCAACAGGGAGCCCCTTAAGGGTCGTTCCTCAGTTCCTACTACAGCCCTTTGGGTCTCCCTGGTCTGAGACCTGCTGGTTTTCAAAGGCAGATGTTTTTGCAGGTCTTAAAATTTGGGGGTGTCTGATGTGAGGTAGAAACTCTGCTCCTCCAGGTACAACTCCAGGTTTGTGAGATCTCCCCTGATTAAGCGTTGTCTGTTGCTGGTGGGGTGTGGTTGGCTAAATTGTGCCTCAGCCTTTCCTGCCTGTTTCCATGTGCTTCCTCTGCTGATGGAAAGGAGTTACTCAGCTGCTTCTCTCCGGTCTTTTCAGAGGTAAGCAGGTCTTGTTCCAAGTGTAGTTGTAGATTCAGTATGTCTGTGGAAGGAAGTGATTCAGGATCTTCCTCCATCACCATCTGGAACAGCATCCCAGAACTACTTATGTTATGAAGGATGACCTTCACGCATTTGCTCATCACCCCATCACCCACGCTGGAACCCACCAATCTGTGTATAATGCCCCAAAGTCCATCCATATTGACACAGATAGCAAAATTTCCTTCTTTCTTTCTGATTAATATCCGTGTGTGTGTGTGTGTGTGTGTGTGTGTGTGTGTGTGTCACATTTTCTTGAGCCATTTAACCTGGATGAGCACTTAGTTGTTTCCATGCCTTGCCTATTGTGAATAATGCTGTAACGAATATGGGGGTGCATGTATTTTTGAGTTAGTGTTTTGATTTCCTTCAGTTAAATACCCCGAAGTGGAATTACTAGATCATAGATAGGCTGGTTCTGTTTTTAATTTTAGCAGAACCTCCATACTGCTTCTCATGATGACTGCACCAATTTGTATTTCCACCAACAGTGTACAAGGGATCCCTTTTCTGCATGTCCTCACCAACCCTTGTTACTTCTTGTCTTACGGATATTAGCGATTCTGATGGTGTGAGATGAATCTCACTGTGGTGCTGATTGCATTTCCCTGGTGATCAGTGATGTTGAGCACCTTTTCATGTACCTTTTGGGCATCTGTATGTCACTCTTAATCTTTTTGAGACAAATAAAGAACAACAGATACTATGGATGGGTGATGGAAAAGAAATATGGGCCTTAGGATTTATGGAAGTTAAAAACATCAGGAAATAAAATGTAAATAAAAAAAACAATGTGAAATGTAGACATGTTAGCATGAAACTTAGAGAATCTTTGCTAAGGTTTGTCTATACTCATTCTACTGCACTCTGCAGTTAGAATTGAGACAAAATCGAGATGGGATACTATGATAGGGGTATAAATTTGCAGTACTTGGTTAAGTCCCATGGTCCAAAATATAGTCCTCGGGTACACATTCAGTAACTCAGCTTTATGAGGCAAACATCGCATTCAGATGTGGCCAGTCTCATAGAGAATGAATCACCCCAGTTACATTCTCCAGACACTAATGTAATTAGTAACCTAAGTTCTGATTTATTAAATAACAACGGAGGCTATTCTTTTTTGAAATGTCACTAAGTAAGAACAGAATCAAAATAGAGTTTTGAAAAATCTGATCCAGGCCAGTGGTTCTCAAATGGGGCACTTCCTACCCCTCCCACCCCAGTGGACCGCTGGCAACATCGAGACATTTCGGGTGTCACAGTTTGGATTGGGGGAGGGCAGGGAGTGCTCCTGGCATTTAGCAGGTAGAGAGCAGGGATGCTGCTGAGCATCCTATCTGTGCTCGGTATGACTCCCCACAAGGAATTACTGAGCCCTGAATGTCAGTAGTGCCAAGGTTGAGGAACCCTAATTGTCCACGGAAATGCCTCAGAACGTTTCTCAAGCAGCACAGTGCTGATGGCCAATAGGTTATTTCATTCTTCAGGTATAGCCTCTTTTCAGGGCTCCCTGAAAATCTCCTTTCCCACAGGCCTTAGACAGAGTTGAATTTTTCTCACTTTCATTACATCTCTTTATTGCCTCCCTAAGATTGCACCCTACTTATTTTAGTTTAAACAGAGTTCCTAAATCTTCTCAGCCACACATTTACAGATAATTTTGGGGGCTATTTCTTTAGTTAGATAACATTCATCCATTTTTATTATTAGTTTCATTATTAGAAATATAAACCTTAATTTCTAATTTCAGCTTACTTTGCTTATATATATAATATATATAATGTATATGTATTTATATATGTGATATTTATAATTACATACATAATACAGAAGAAACAGAAATTTATTGGCTCTAAATAGAATAGGAGAAATACCGAAGATCTGGGAGACTATAAATCTACACTGGGTGGGTGGTATCCCTCTTAGCTATGAAATGAAGACGGTATCAACTCTGTATTTAACAATACTGCTACCTGGTTTAAAAAAATTATTGGCTCTATTATAATTTATGCTGAGTAGAAGAATTTTAGTTCTGTTTATTAGCATACTGTATTAACACAAGAATGTTTTCATAAAAGACTTCATGTTCACAGTTCTTAGGCTAGTCTATACCCCACAGCAATCATTTCATTAAATAAACACCCTTTAACCTACTTCAAATATTTCCTATCAGTTCTAAATAACTTGCAAACCCAGGTATTCTGTTTTAGTTGTGAAACTTAAATTGGAAGAAAATTCCCTTTTCAGTGATTTATATTTATTTAAAAGCAGTAAAAAGTAAAAAGTTTTTCACTGCAGTGCTTTCTCGGAATAAACATATAACCTAATTAGTTAAACACTATCTTCAGGCTGTCTCTTGACCCACAGGTCCACAGGTTCAGTCCACAGGTCAGTTCAGTCCAAGGTCATCATGGGCCACACGACAGGGCATCCATATTCATCATGTCAGCTCCATTTCATTTAGTAGTCCTTTCAGCAGGCTCAGCCACATAATTTGCAGGGCCCCAGTGCAAAAGAAAAATACTGGGCCCCTTGTGAAAAAATTAACATTGTGACACAAAAAAGAATTAAGCCAAGCAGCAGAGGGTTATACCAAGTGCAGGGTCCTTCTGATACAGTGATCCTGTTCTACTGCACAGGTTGCACTCCCAGACAACTAGCCCTGCCTTTCAGATTATGTCACAATCTGTCAATATAATTGTTGATTCAAAACAAAATTGAAGCTTTTTGTAATCAAATTAATTTTCTCAATGGGCAAAGTACACTCACAATCAGTTCAGACAAAAATTCAAGGGAAAATTTGTTGTAAGTCATCAACCATATCGAGAGATTTAAAAAAAGGACTTTGGTGTAAGTCCTACTGTGGGTCTGGCCCAGGTGCTAAACTCCGCCTACCAAACAGGTGAACTGGAATGACTGGGCCGAGTAGGGAGAAGCCTTGGTATTAAGTCCTGGTTTCTAAATAACTTCGAAGCCTTACTTGGAAACCCTTTCCACGAATTAAGTGGGAGCAGACCTCAGGTTTCTATCAGGCTCACCCTTCTCCTGCAATCTCTGCAGGGAACCTGGGCGTTGAGCTGGCGGGTGCCGGTCCTGGGGGACCCACAGCCGGACCAGGAAAAGAAGGGGCCAACCACGCGGGGACCGCGGAAGACTGGGCGGTGAAGAAGGGGCCGGGAACGAGGCGGACGTAGCTGCTGGGGTCGCGGCGTGGCAGGGCGGGGCCGAGGCGGAGAGACCAGCTGTAGGGCCCTGCGTGGGGCGGGCCCTGCGTGGGGCGGGCCCTGCGTGGGGCGGGCCCTGCGTGGGGCGGGCCCTGCGTGGGGCGGGCCCTGCGTGGGGCGGGCCCTGCGTGGGGCGGGCCCTGCGTGGGGCGGGCCCTGCGTGGGGGGCGGGCCCTGCGGGGGGGGCGGGCCCTGCGGGGGGGGCGGGCCCTGCGGGGGCGGCTCCGGCGGCCATGTTGAGGTCCCGCCCTTCCAGGCCCACGACTCCGTTCTCCGTAGCCGCTGGAGGTAAGACGGCCAGGGCAGAAACCCGCATGTCCTGGGCCAGCCTGGTTCTGTGGGTACACGCGCCACCCTGCGAGACACCATCTGGGCGGACGCCGGGGCGGGGGTCGAGTACCGCAGGCGAGAGCGCGGAGACCGCGGCCCCGGGCCCCGAACGCGACCGAGCCGGCCAGAGGCCGCGGGCTGCGGCGCGGACCTTGTTCCGAGGCTCAGCGCCCCCCACCCCCACATTCCTTTCCTTTACTGAGCTTAGAAGAATAGCCGGAGGCGCTCGGGCCTGCCGTCTCCCGGGGAAGCTGCCGGTTTATCAGGAGCCCGCCCCGTGCGTATAGCACGTTCCAGTTTATAGACGTTCCCGCGCAGAGACCACCACCGCATAAAGTAGATGTGCGCCCAGTGTGTTAACGAGAATTACCAAAGCCTTGGTAACCCCGTCAGGCGCTTGGTTCAGAGGCCGGCGACCGGGGAACCTGCATCTCCTGAAGCCCTTGCAAGGGCTTTGGAAGTCTGTTCGTGTTGTAAATACTCTATCCGAGTTGTGTAGTGGCCCGTAGGTGGAGATGACTTTTGATGGGGTCGTCAAGGAAGTGGCAGTTGAGCAGACCTTGAAGGAGGGTATTCGAAGTTGAGGGAAAAACAGCCAACATTTGTGCGCCTGTCATAGCAGTGCTCTAAGCAATGTGCGAATTAACTCATTTACTCTCAGGAACAGCGATATTGATTGTATTATATCCTCATTTTACAGATGGGCAAGTGAGCCACAAATATAACAGGTTGTTCAAAGGCATGTAATAGTGCATGACGAAGTCAGAATTTGAAGTCTGGATCCAGAACCTGGTCCAAAACTGTTACACCATGGTATTGAGTAAACCCACCCAGTAGAAACATCCTAGCTCTACTAGAATTCTACATAACTGAGTTTGACTGTATTAAGATTAAAGTGAGTCCAGAAAAATATGAGGTCTTTGAAGACAATTTTGAGAACCAAGTTAAGGTGTTTGGAATTCATGGATGCTGTATTCTTTTCCCCAGAGTGGATTAAAACCTCATATATGGGCTAGCCATATGAGTTTTTTTGAAGGAAAAAAACTATACTTAGTATACTATTAAAATATAAGGGAAGTATATGTAGAGTTTATTCATCCTTATTTATTTTTCTGTCAATTCTTTATAGTTCCAATTTTACGAAGTTTTAATGGCATCAAGCTT
The DNA here is from genome assembly GCF_030020395.1 of Manis pentadactyla. Taxonomy (NCBI): domain Eukaryota; kingdom Metazoa; phylum Chordata; class Mammalia; order Pholidota; family Manidae; genus Manis; species Manis pentadactyla. The sequence goes on from NC_080035.1 coordinate 9,741,973, forward strand.
GAAGAAATACTAATTACATTGTCTTCCATTTCAGTGACTTGCTTGTTTTCAGCTACTAGCCTGACAGCTGAGTGGGATTAGCAATAAATAATAAATTTAAATTGCTGCAATTGCATGTAGACCATGTTAAGCCTGAAGATGTGATGTGTTGTAGGTATCCACTGAGCAGTGAGTTAAATAGATTAAAGCCCTAGGCTTCCATGCATGATTAATTTTAGTGGGACATACAAGAAGGAAACAAAGTCCAAGGTCAAGTTTTAATTGCAGGGCCGCAGTCAAGATAGGTGATGTTGGGGAAATTGTAAGAGCCTGTGTTGATTGTGGAGTGGGACACACTGAAAATTAAGAAATGAATCAAACCAAGGAGTCTGAGAGAATGGAAACAAAACAGATATATATAAAGGCCTTTGGATGCTCACCAGATGAAGGAAAGAAGGTTAAAAATACAAAGCACAGATTTCTGGAAGTGGATGACATTTAGCTTCAGTAAATACAGTAAAGAAAAGTAAGACTGAACAATTTGGCTGATTGGGGGAATGGGTGTTTTGTGAATAAAGACAACTTTCTCTTTAATAGAGAAATTTAATAATAATCTGATTTGGCAATACACTTAAGAAAAACTCTATTCTGTGAAAACTATTGATACTAATTTCCATGACTTTCAAGGAAAATTGTGTAATTGCCACTAGCAGTATGAAATTTTTTGTTTTAGTTTTTTTTTGAGAGGGAGGGTTGTCTTGTTTTTGTTATTCTAACCTACTCTTTCACTCCCTTTTCTCCCACAAAATTTATTCCAAACCTAAATCAAAATCCAGACAAGTGATGCTTATTATGTACTATGTCTCTGTTTATCAATGTATATCAGTCTCTAGCACCATTCATAAACCCAAGCAATTGTCTCACCAGTCCATCCTTTCTAGTCAGTCAACCCAGCAGTCTTCAAGTCCTCCTCTCTTCCCTCCTTCCTCCCTGCATTACAAGTTATCTACAACTCTTAGCCAGACAGGTCTTGGCGTTTTATCATTGTTTACTTTTCTAGTCCCCATTCCTGTTTTCTTCATCTTCAGCAGTTGACTACAACTCATAGTTCCAAGTTACACTTTAATACCCTTTTTAAACATCTATTTAAAAAATAAAACAAAACAAAAAATGACTTTCTTCATAGGAATCTTATTACAGCAAAAGTTTTTGACCAAACAACAGGCCTTGTGGCAAAATAGGTAATTAGATTAATAGCAGAGGTGAAGCAGGTGCTCTTCCATCAGCTGCATTCTCCATGCTGCCATATCCAGGGTAGACAGTCATCCATTTCAAGAGAGGAAATTGTCTCTGTTGAGAATGTGTATTGTACTGTACATGTCTGTATAATCTTTGTGGTAAAAAAGTATGTCCTGTTTATAAACCATTCTGTCTTTATTTTTTCAAAATCTTCTACCCTTTGGTGCTTACAAGAAAACAAGTAGTACTTAGACATGTAAATGTAAGTTTTATTATGTTTAACTTTGAAAGTTGAATGAAAAATGTAATAATTTGGTCTAAATATGTAATTTTTCACACACAAAAAATTTTAGTGAAAAATGTAATCACCTAGTACATCCTGTTTCTTGTATATATCTAGTTCTTAGCTTATGTCATATTTTTTTATTGAGCCTAACTTTTTCTTCATTTATAAGTGAAGGTAGTTTCTAAATGTGTGGTTGGGCGGGGGGGAAACTTTAAAAACTTTTATTTTATTTCTTTAGTTCATTCCGCCAGTCTGAAAAACATTATTTAACTGGGTTTTCTCTAGCCCAGTGGAAAGTATTTTGATTTTTAATTAAGGAACATTCAGAAAGCAGAGGAAGTAGATTTGTTGTGGTTTACTAAAATAGAGGAGTAGCAAAGTATAAAACAACAGGTAAAGGGTTAGGTAACTTTTAAACTTTCACATAATTGATAGAAATTTTAAAAGTAAATTATTAATTCAACAAATAATTATTAGGTACCTCTTATGTACCAGATTTATGTTAGTGTGCCATGTTTTGGGAAAGCAGACATAGTGCCTGCTCGGTTTAGGAATACAGGAGTTCCTTGTAGAATAATTCAGCAAATACAGTTTATTCCTTGGGCTTGTGTGTATACATGTTAAAACTATACATCTGTCTTAGTTCACTGTTTAAGATAGGATCATGAACAAGAAGTTAATATTCAATAATTAATAACATTTGTGAACAGTTTGTTGTTTAAGAATTGATCCTCTATAGAGTAAAAGCATAAGCCTGTGAATAGAAGGTGATTTTTCTGTGTGTAATTGTAATCCTAATCCTATAAAATTAGTCAGTCACAGAGTGTCTTAGGAAAGAATTTAAGGACCCTGTAGGGAGGCAGCAGAGCATAGCGGCAGAGTAGGCGCTATGATGTTAGCCTTTCTGGTTCAAATGAGCTTTTCAGTGCAGAGCTAAGTATTTGGATTTACTGAGAGTAATAAAATGTAGGATTGAAATTAATCTTATTTAGAGTTTTGCAAAGACATTTCCAATATTAGGTTTTGAAGATTATCATATTTTTAGAGAGTATCCCTAACACTACAACTGATGAGCATATGTAGAACATTTCACTGAGAACACCAGAGTGGTAATAACTGTTCCTGGTATCTGAGGATTTTTTATTTAGTGTATATGGTTTACTGATTCATAGTAAGGAGGGAAAAGGAATTCTTCCTTGAAAAATACAAATCAGAATCAGTCCCGTTCCTCATTGTTCAACAGGCACTTATGATAAAGATGGTTTCCCAACTTTTTTGTATTTATCATTAAAAATTAATGTGTGGCACGTTAACATTTAAGTTTGTCTGCTAAAATGTAAAAGATTTGTTGGAGAAAAAGAATTATCAAACTTCAGAAATTTCCAGTGATAAGCCGTACTTCTAATTCACTTAGAACAGCCTTATGTACCTGTTGGTTCATTTTAAAAGGAAAAATGTTGATATAAAAGTTGTGTATCACTCTCTCTGAAAAACTCTCATAGGATAAGTGGTATGATTTGCTTTAGCATATAGAAAAGTGCATAATGTACTCTCAGTATTCCATAAATGTTTTCTGTTACACTATTTTCCTCCTATTTTAAAATTAACCATAGTCAGTCATACCAATTCCTTGACTACTTTGTTAAAGTTGACAGGTCAGGTCAACTGTTAACAGTTTTTAATCTTCCAAGCTAAAGTAATCAATTAGTAACAACTTATTTATATTACATTCTTTTGTTCTTTCTAAAAATAACAGGGCCGTGCACAAAATAAACTTTTTAATTAATGACATACCAAGTACTAAAATTTTCTAAAGTGAGTAACAAGTGTGTGTATAAAAGTTATTTATTTTTTAATATTATTTATCAGAGAAAATAAGCATGTAAAAAAGTATTCCAGAGGCAAAACAGTTACATGTTTGGATAATTTATCTGAAAAGGTTTTTCTAATTAGTTTCTAATTTTTCAGGCACTAATTCTTTAGAAATTAATGAGATTAATCTTCACTACTAAGGGAAGAATGGCATTGAAACAGATTTCCAGCAACAAGTGTTTTGGGGGATTGCAGAAAGTTTTTGAACATGACAGGTAACTACTAAGAAAATGCAGTTTTAGTTATCTCTCATTGTGCTTCTACCTATTTGGTTCTTTAAATAAAGCCCTTGGAAGGTCATTGTTGCACAGATCACTGTTTACATGGAAAAACAGTTTTTATCAAAATTATCTAGTTGTGATATTTGTGATTATAATGAAATATTAGTGATAAACTCCAAATTAGGGATGTGGTATGTTTCAGTGCCCATGAACAAAACATGTAATTTAAGATCTTTAGAATACATTTATTATAAAAATCGATTTGTTATCTTATATATCTCTTCAGAAACAGAAACTTTTTCTTTTAATAATATCGGTCCTACAGTGAGGATATTACATTTATTATTTTAATATATTCTGCCCCAAATCACTCTGTGCTATGCACAGCTCAGGCTCAGGCTGGTTAATAGATCATATGCTGAATTGACCCCATTCTTTCTTTCAGGGCTAAGGTATATTCCTTAAATGTTGGTAGAATCACTTCATTTGGACATTAAATCACTTAATTTATGTTTCTGTCATGACTAATGAGGGGCATTCATTTTTTTTTTCTGTGGCTGTTAAAATCACAGTATTGAACTGAACTGCAAGATGAAATTCGCTATCTACTTACCACCAAAGGCAGAAACTGGAAAATGTCCTGCATTGTATTGGCTGTCTGGTAAGTGTTAATCATTTGAGTTTTATAAAGGAGTTTCTTTTTCTTTTTAACCGGGTTATCTTACTCTTTTATCTTGATTTTACTCGTGAGCTTTCTGTGTCATTTATAAAAGACTTTAGGAGCCTGTCATTGTCTGCTCTTATTTCATGTTGAGAATAATTTTAGACTTACCAAATTACATAATTTAGTAGAGAATGTAAAGTTCTGAACTCAGTGTCAAGAACTTCAAAAAGTTATTTATATAGTTTGTACCTACATAAAAATTTCTGAAATTTGTAGAGACTTTACCACTCAAATAGAACAATATTATTAGATAAAATCAGAACACCCATGATACACTAATTAGAAACCACAGATCAGTAGCTTCTTATAGTCTTTCCTAGAATATTTTAATTGGATTTCATCTCTCTTCCCTGGCAACGATCTGGAAAATCACAAAAAATCACTAATGTTTTTTGTAGTCAGTGGTGAATTTAAAGACTATAGAATGAACTGTAAGAGAATAGGTTTTGCCACCAAAGTTTTGAACCTCTGTGCTCACTTTTCTTTCACAAGACGTTGGCACTTCATCTTTAGAAGCAGACATTACAAGGAGAGACTCAGAAACCAAATTATGTCATAAGACGGCTATTTTTGTTTCCTTAAAATTTCTTCTTACAACTTTGATTTAATAAATCCTCTCTTATATGTGCTTTATCAAGGATATATCCCAAATAGCAGTGTTTAAAACTGAGAATAAATATTTTATTTTAAAAGATAAAAATTAGTGCCTATCTGAATTTAATTCTGCAACTCATTTCTGTGAATGAAAAAAGCAAACTGATTTTGCTAGAAGAGCACTGGGTGTTGTCAAAAGCAACAGCAACAAAATTATGTTTGGTTTAGGAACATAGCATGTATAGCCAAAGATGATCTTGAAAATCATGTAATCCATGGAATAAGAAACTATTATATAGGCCTGGAGAAATTATGTGATACCCAAGATCACATAACAGAGTGAACAAGTTTTCTGACTCATGGTCTAACAATATATTCAGTCTTTTTTTTTTTTTTCATTTTGTTTCTTGTAACAGCTACTAAAGTCTTGGTTTTGGTTAAAAGAATAATAATTCAGATCAGAAGTACCAAGGTATTATGTAATAGGCACTATAATAATAAGGCCCTAAATTTCTGATCAAGACATATCATCTGAGCTTTGTGAGTATGAAAAATAGAATTTTCATTTGTTCATATCACATGATAGGACAGTTGCCTTAGATGCTGAAGACAGACCTTGGAAATTAAGGCTTGATTTTTGAAAAAAGGTAAGACTGTATGATTAGTACACTTGATAAATAATAACAAAAGAATTTAAAGAGGTTTATTCCTAGTAAGTTGAAGGTAAACAATAACAGAAAGATATGTCAATTGTTATATTTCTAAAATTAATAAGTTAACTTTAATCAAAACATCCACCTGAGATTCTAAAAGATGGGGCAACCATCAAAATAGCCCTTCTTACCTGAATACCCAAGAGATTTGAAAACATATCCATACAAAAACTTGCAGACAAATGTTCTTATATTACATTATACATTATTTATAATAGCAGAAAAGTAGAAACAAACTTAAAGATCCATAAAATAATAAAATGATAAATAAAGCATTATGCTAAGTGAAAGAAGCCATTCACAAGAGGTCACATATTGTTAAATTCCATTTGTATGAAATGCCCAGCATAGGCAAATACATGAAGATAGAAAGTAGACTAGTGGTTGCCTAGGGCCGAGAGGAGGGGTTTGGTAGAAAATGGGAATGACTGCTAATCGATGTGGGGTTACTCTTTGGGGTGATGAAAAGATTCTAAAATTAGATAGCGATGATGGTTGCATAATTGTAAATATATTAACAGTCATTGAACTGTGTTTTAAATGGGTGAATTTTATGGCATCTGAATTATACCTCAATAACATATACCTGTTAAAAAAAACAGCTCTTCATATAAAATAAGTATGACTGATCATACTTATTGAGTAGATATTAATTAGTAACCATCTTCATATTCTTGAGTAATCCTACTGGTAGAATTTTCTTCATATCTTTGAGGCTGTAATTCACTTCCCACTACCTTAATCAAGGTATTTGTGATCTAACCAGAAAAAAGACAGACTTTTCTGTTCTCTAAACAGATTTACATTTCCCAAGTTGTACTGTGGCCCCAGACACAATTCAAGACTCCATGTGTTATAACATTTAATCTCACAGCCACCTTATGAGGTAGACACAGGCACCATATTTCAAATGAAAGAACTGAGGCTCAGAATATTCAAGTTCCTTGCCTAATTTTGGTTAGCTGATAAGTGGCTGAGTGACATTTAGAACCAAATCCTGTCTGAAATCCAAACCTATGCTTTTTACACTATTATCCTGTTGTTTTTTTAACACATTTGCATTAAGGTCAGCAAAATTTCTGGCCTTTTATCAGTATTTGGGGCAGTTCTCCACCATGGAGTATCTCAAGTATCTCCAGTATCTCAAGAAGATGTACTGGGAAGGAACATGGTGGCAAACAAGGACCTTGTTCTCTTGCTATGGCTAGTGAAAGTGTATGTATGTCCTAACAGTGTATTTAGCCATAAAGTCCCTTAATACTTTATCCAATCATACTTGTAATTTTGTATCTTATATTTATTAATTTAACAAATCTTTATTAGTCAACCATTTCATGAGTCTCTATGTTGGCTGTTAGGGGCTAAATAGAAACTCAGAGTGTTCTGAAGTGATTCATACTGCATCATGTGTATCAGTAAACATTAATGTTGCTAATTGTCAGATGTAGTGGGGTATGTAGCATTAGCCACTGGAAAAGACTGTTTGGTTAGGTGGTGTTTAACTCAAGCATCTGTTACCAGTTTATTCTTGTCCATTCTCACGTTATCATAGTATTAGGCTGCTATAATAAGATAATTAAAACATCCCTTCTATCACATGATTGAAAATCCTAGCGCTAAGAAAAATGGCAGAAATGGTTGTAAAAGCTGGGCCTAAAATTCAATTTAAGGAAGGCATATGGTGACCATTATATACTGTCTTCCTAGATCAGTGAGGAATATGAAGATGATTAAGTTGGATTTTGTTGCTGAGAACTACTTATATATAAAAAATATTAAGTTATTTGTATTAGATGACTTTAAATATTTGTATTTTGATGCAGGAATAGTAACATATTTACTTAACATGTTTGATAGCATCTCACTGGGATGGGTACCTATCTTGTTTATGTATCGTATTGTCATTCTACAGTTTGAAAAATTTTGAATTCCTAAACACATCTGGTTCTAAGGATTTCAGTAATTGAAACTTTCATGAGTGACTTTAAAAGGATAGCTATGGAGCATTTAATTTAAGACAGATTTTAGATTAATGCTATTATAAACTTTATAAGGAAAAGTACTTTAGTATCTTTTTCAGAATTATTTCTTAAAAAGGAAAAAAAGTTTTTAACAATACAAGTGAGCTTGTTTTCCTGTACTATAAAAGGATGAAAGCTTATAAACCATTCATAGTATAGCATGAGATAACAATATTTTTGTCTTTAGGTTTAACTTGCACAGAACAAAATTTTATATCAAAATCTGGTTATCATCAAGCTGCCTCAGAACATGGCCTTGTTATCATTGCTCCAGATACCAGTCCCCGTAAGTGTTCTTATTCAAGAGATCCTTTGTGAAAGTCTAAATCTTTAAGACTAAATTATAAGTGATATAATATATAACTGTGTAGTTCATTTCATTTTTTTGCTATTTCTATTAATCTTTCAAGTGACAACATGACTCAAAAATGTCCTCACTGAATTTTACCCATGACATCACTTTTAGAAGAGGGTACAGTTTTGCTTTCCCATTTTACAGATTAAGACACTTCAAAACAGATTGAGCAACTTGATTAATATGTGACATTGGCAGTAGTGTCAAAATAACATGAGAAATTTTTCTGTTCCATAGGCAAACTGTCTTGTCACGTGATAATTATGTCTTCTCTCATCGCTCATCATCAAATGATCATACAGTTAAACAAGTATTAGTTTTAATGTAAGTGATAAGAATATTTAGAGGAGTGAGAATATCAAATATTTGAAAACATGATTTGTCAGAGAGTTAAAATTCATTTTGTGACACTAGAACTGTCAGGAAAAAAAAAACAGAGTTTAAATGACACTAAAACTATCTAGAAGTTAAATGGCTGGCTTTGGGAAGGCCTGCATTTCCTTTCACTGGCCATATACAAAATCAAGACATGTCTTAATAGAAATGTAATAAGAGATTAATTCAAAATAGCATCAAAAATATAAGATGCCTAGGAATGAACTTTTTAAATATGATGACTTATTTTTTCTAAGTATAAAATTTGCTAAAGATCATAAATGAAGACCTTAATAAATGGAAAAAATGTGTTCCTGAATAGTAGACTAAATATTACGAAGAGGTCATTTCCCTCAGTCTACATTTTAATGAAATTATATTAAAAATTCATAATCATTTAAAAGTGGGCCATTATTATGGGGTAGATGAAATCTTAAGATTTTTTCTTGATAGGTGGCTGCAATATTAAAGGCGAAGATGAAAGCTGGGACTTTGGCACTGGTGCTGGGTTTTATGTGGATGCCACTGAAGATCCGTGGAAAACTAACTACAGAATGTACTCTTATGTAACGAAGGAGGTAATTTAATTTATGTTACACTGTAAATTGATGATTTCCAAATGTTTGATTTTAGACATAAAGTCCTTCTCCCATTTCTGAGAATTTCAAACCAGAATATGGTATTGCTGAATCTCTTTTGTACAGATTTATTAATTATCTACTGGAAGTTGCAATGTTTACTATTACTATAATCCTATTTACTATAATTTAAGAGAATATCAAATATTTACATAAGCCTCAAAAATTAATACTAAGCATAATTTAAAAGATTTTAATAATTATATCGATACCTGTGTACATTACCCAGGTTATACAAAGAAAACAATATATGAAAATTTTTCATTTCTCTGGTGGCTTGTTCATTCAGGCATCTTTTATAGTGATTAAGTATAAAAGTAAAAACTTCATTTATCTTAGCTGGTTCATTCAGACATACTTTTTTTTTTTTTTTATTGAAGGGTAGTTGACACACAGTATTACATTACATTGGTTTCAGGTGTACAACACAGTGATTCAACATTTACATACATGACAATTCTAGGTACCAGCTATCACCATACCAAGTTGTTACAATATTTTGACTATATTCCTTATGCTATACATTACATCCCGGTTACTTATTTATTTTACCATTGGAAGTGTGTTTATATATATATATATATATATATATATATATATATATATATTTTTTTTTTTTGTGAGGGCATCTCTCATATTTATTGATCAAATAGTTGTTAATGACAATAAAATTCTGTATAGGGGGGTCAATACTCAATGCACAATCATTAATCCACCCCAAGCCTAATTTTCGTCAGTCTCCAATCTTCTGTTGCATAACGAACAAGTTCTTACATGGAGAACAAATTCTTACATAGTGAATAAGTTACATGGTGAACAGTGCAAGGACAGTCATCACAGAAGCTTTTGGTTTTGTTCATGCATTATGAACTATAAACAGTCAGTTCAAATATGAATATTCATTTGATTTTTAAACTTGATTTATATGTGGATACCACATTTCTCTATTATTATTATTTTTAATAAAATGCTGAAGTGGTAGGTAGATAAGAGATAAAGGTAGAAAACAGAGTTTAGTGTCATTCAGACATACTTTGTAATGATTAACCAAGGCTAAGTTAGAAAGGATACATAAGTGGTAAAGTGCTGCTTCTGTTAATATTTATGTGTAGTTTATGCATTTTTGTAAATGTATGATTTTAATTAATATGCACATCATAAACACCAGAAACAATAATGTAAAATTTTAATAGCCCATAATTCTATCACCCCAAACACCAAATATGTTTTGGTATATTCCAGACTTTTTTGGGTATTCCACATTAGTTTACATATAATTGTAAAACTTTTTTATCTTGTTCTTTTTTCTTTTTTTATTTGGTATGGTTAATGTACAATTACTTGAACAACATACGGTTACTAGACTCCCCCTATTTTCAAGTCCCCCCAACATACCCAATTACAATCACTGTTCATCACTGTAGTAAGATGCTACAGTCATTCCTTGTTTCTCTGTATATACTGCCTTTCCCATGTCCCTCTCCACTACATTATGTGTGCTAATTGTAATGCCTCTTTTTCCCCCTTATCCCTTCCTTCCCACCAATCCTCCCCAGTCCCTTTCCCTTTGGTAACTGTTAGTCCATTCTTGCATTCCGTGAGTCTGCTGCTGTTTTGTTCCTTCAGTGTTTCTTTGTTCTTATACTCCACATATGAGTGAAATCATTTGGTACTTGTCTTTCCCTGCCTGGCTTATTTCACTGAACATAATACCCTCTAGCTCCATCCATGTTGTTGCAAATGGTAGGATTTGTTTTCTTCTTATGGCTGAATAATATCCCATTGTGTATATGTACCACATCTTCTTTATCCATTCATCTACTGATGGACACTTAGGTTGCTTCCATTTCTTGGCTATTGTAAACAGTGCTGCGATAAACATAGGGGTGCATCTGTCTTTTTCAAACTGGAGTGCTGCATTCTTAGGATAAATTCTTAGGAGTAAAATTCCTAGGTCAAATGGTATTTCTATTTTTAGTTTTTTGAGGAACCTCCATACTGCTTTCCACAATGGTTGAACTAATTTACATTCACACCAGCAATGTAGGAGGGTTCCCCTTTCTCTACCTCCTTACCAACATTTGTTGTTGTTTGTCTTTTGGATGGCAGCCATCCTAACTGGTGTGAGGTGTTATCTCATTGTGGTTTTAATTTGCATTTCTCTGATGATTAGCGATGTGGAGCATCTTTTCGTGTGCCTGTTGGCCATCTGAATTTCTTCTTTTGAGAAGTGTCTGTTCAGATCCTCTGCCCATTTTTTAATTGGCTTATTTGCTTTTTGTTTGTTGAGGTGCGTGAGCTCTTTATATAATTTGGATGCCAACTCCTTATCGGATGTCATTTATAAATATATTCTCCCATACTGTAGGATGTCTTTTTGTTCTAGTGATGGTGTCCTTTACTGTACAGAAGCTTTTTAGTTTGATGTAGTCCCACTTGTTCATTTTTGCTTTTGTTTCCTTTGCCCGGGGAGATATGTTCATGAGGAAGTTGCTCATGTTTATGTCCAAGAGATTTTTGCCTATATTTTTTTTCTAAGAATTTTATGGTTTCATGACTTACATTCAGGTCTTTGATCCATTTCGAGTTTACTTTTGTGTATGGGGTTAGACAGTAATCCAGTTTCATTCTCTTACATGTAGCTGCCCAGTTTTGCCAACACCAGCTGTTGAGGAGGCTGTCATTTCCCCATTGTGTATCCATGGCTCCTTTATTGTATATTTATTTGCCGTATATGCTTCGGTTAATATCTGGGCTCTCTATTCTGTTCCACAGGTCTTTGGGTCTCTTCTTACGCCATTACCAAATTGTCTTGTAGTAGAGCTTGAAGTCAGGGAGCGTAATTCCCCCTGCTTTATTCTTCCTTCTCAGGATTGCTTTGGCTGTTCGTGGTCTTTTTGTCGTTCCATATGAATTTTAGAATTATTTGCTCTAGTTCATTGAAGAATGCTATAGGTATTTTAATAGGGATTGCATTGGATCTGTAGATTGCTTTAGGCAGAATGGCCATTTTGACAATACTAATTCTTTGTATCCATGATCACGAATGTGTTTCCACTTATTGGTATCTTCTTTAATTTCTCTCATGAGTGTCTTGTAGTTTTCAGAGTATAGGACTTTCACTTCCTTGGTTAGGTTTATTCCTAGGTATTTTATTCTTTTTAATGCTATTGTGAATGGAATTGTTTTCCTGATTTCCCTTTCTGCTAGTTCATCGTTACTCTATTGGAATACAACAGATTTCTGTGTATTAATTTTGTATCCCACAACTCTGCTGAATTCAGATATTAGATCTAGTAGTTTTGGAGTGGATTCTTTAGGGGTTTTTTTATGTACAATATCATTTCATCTGCAAACAGGGACAGTTTGACTTCTTCCTTGCCAGTCTGGATGCCTTTTATTTCTTTGTGTTGTCTGATTGTTGTGGCAAGGACCTCAAGAACTATGTTGAATAAAAGTGAGGAGAGTGGGCATCCTTGTCTTCTTCCCAATCTTAAAGGAAAAGCTTTCAGCTTATTGCTGTTAAGTAAATGTTGGCTATGGGTTTGTCATATATGGCCTTTATTATGTTGAGATACTTGCCCTGTATACCCACTTTGTTGAGAGTTTTTATCATGAATGGATGTTGAATTTTGTCAAATGCCTTTTCAGCATCTATGGAGATGATCATACAGTTTTTGTCCTTCTTTTTGTTGATGTAATGGATGATGTTGATGGATTTTCGAATGTTGTACCATCCTTGCATCCCTGGGATGAATCCCACTTGATCATGATGGATGATCTTTTTGATGTATTTTTGGATTTGGTTTGCTAATATTTTGTTGATATTTTTGCATCTTTGTTCATCAGGGATATTGGTCTGTAGTTTTCTTTTTTTGTGGTATCTTTGCCTGCTTTGGTATTAGAGTGATGTTGGCCTCATAGAATGAGTTTGGGAGTATTCCCTCCTCTTCTACTTTTTGGAAAACTGTAAGGAGGATGGGTATTAGTTCTTTGCTAAATGTTTGATAAAATTCAGCAGTGAAACCATCTGGCCCAGGGTTTTGTTCTTGGGTAGTTTTTGATTACCAGTTCAATTTCTTTGCTGGTAATTGGTCTATTAAGATTTTCTGTTTCTTTCTGGGTCAGCCTTGGAAGTTTGTATTTTTCTAGAAAGTTGTCCATTTCTTCTAGGTTATCCAGTTAGCATTTAATTTTTAATAGTATTCTCTAATAATTCTGTGTATTTCTATGGTGTCCATAGTGATTTTTCCTTTCACACATCTGATTCTGTTTATGTGTGTAGCCTCTCTTTTTTTCTTAATAAGTCTGGCTAGGGATTTATCTATTTTGTTTATTTTCTTGAAGAACCACCTCCTGCTTTCCTTGATTCTTTCTATTGTTTTATTCTTCTCAATTTTATTTATTTCTGCTTTGATCTTTATTATGTCCCTCCTTCTACTGACTTTGGGCCTCATTTGTTCTTCCTTTTCTAGTTTCATTAATTTTGAGTTTAGACTGTTCATTTGGGATTGTTCTTCTTCCCTGAGGTAGGCCTGTATTGCGATATACTTCCCTTTTAGCACAGCCTTCACTGCGTCCCACAGATTTTGTGTTGTTGAATTATTGTTGTCATTTGCTTCCATATATTGCTTGGTCTCTGTTTTTATTTGGTCATTGATCCATTGATTATTTAGGAGCATGTTATTAAGCCTCCATGTGTTTGTGGGCTTCTTCATTTTCTTTGTGTAATTTATTTCTAGTTTCCTTGTTCTTTTATAATTGTATCAAATAAATACTATCTAATACTCTATTTGTAGCATAACTTCATTAACTACATAATATTCTGTCATACTCCATAATTTAGTTTTTCCTAATACAGGATATTTATGTATTTACATATTCTCTTGTACCTTAATAAATTTTACTGGATTGACTATCTTTGTGTATAATGTATTTCCTCTAAGAACTTTTCTTTTAGAATAGATTCCAAAAAGTGAAATTACTAGGTTAAAGTTTAGAACACTTTATATGTTCTTTCTGTATTATCTTAAAGTTGCTTTCTAAACATAATGATATACCATATATTCTTCAGTGATATATTAATAGTCATTGAGGTTTTTTTTTTTTCTTTATTAGTTCAAACTATTTTAAGACTGTGGTTTGGAAGTAACAATTGTTTAGTTATTATATATAACTTTGAAAAAGTCGACACTTGTCTTTTATATTTTGTCACACTATTAAATTCTCTCTAGCTTCCCCAACTCATAAATACCAGTTTTCCAGTGGACCCTCAAAAGATGTCTATTTTTGGCCACTCTATGGGAGGACATGGAGCTCTGATTTGTGCTTTGAAGAATCCTGGAAAATACAAAGTAAGATTACCTAAGCTTCTAGTGACATATTTCTTTTGGATAATATAATATTAGGAACATTAGAGACTGAAACTAGGATATTTTTGTTTTAGTATTGAGACTGAGCTTTTCTAGTGTTGGGAATTTCAAAGGGCTGTGAAGGAGGAGTATTAAATTTGACCACACAGTATATCCTCTAGAATCAGAAGTATAGGAATTCTATCATAATAGTTTCTTGTTGGTCTGCTAGAAATTTTATAAAGCAGTTTTCATTGCTTCTTTTCAAACTAATTGTTGTCTAGGCATTTTTTTTCTAAAGGTTATTCTTCATTGATGTTATTGTGGCAGTATGTATCATTTACTTATATTTTTACTGGGAATATCTGTGTAAAGTTGACTTTGATTTTCTAAGGTAGAAGATTTTCATGATTTGTACAAGCTGAAGAATTCTCTGTTCTCAATACCTCTGATGAAAATTGGAATGCAATTTGATTAAAAATCACTTTTAGCCTTCCTACTCATTTTTTTTTCAACTTTTTAGCTTTAAAATCTTTGTTTTGTTTTGTTTAAATGATCCAAGTTGGAGTTACCGCAATGAATAGAATGTTACACTGGGCAGAGCAGCACTTATTTTCCAATTTTTGTGGATACGGCAATCAGTTTGTTGTGTTTGAAGTAGAAAATCAATTTAGTTGAATTTTTGTTTTTCAATAAAGCTAGTAGACATTAATAAACATACATTGGTAATAAGTCTGAAGCTGAGAGATTCCATCTCTGCACTTTATCCAGTGAAAAACAACATTGCGCAGAACACAAAATTGTATTTCATTAAAATTGCTGTATTTAAGGGTCTTGCTCAGTGCTTTCTTGGCACTATTTAAGAGAAATAATACCACGTTCACAAAGTTAGGCATGAACTGTTTTAGGTTACTCATTAATGTTAAGCAGAAAAATGAGTAGATACTCCCATTTGACCTTATTTAATAAAAATGTAATGTATTGCTTTACGTTATTTTAGCAACTGTAATTTATTAGCTCTCTTAATAGAACACACAAAAGGTGTAGTATCATAAAGAGGCCCACAGTATAAGCCTGTAATACAGTAAAAGGAAAATCATTCACAGGGGTTTTCATGGCAAGTCAGACTTTATAAGCATGCTTCAGATAACTTCTGAGTTTTTAAGCAAGCTGCAAATATCTGTTCATATTTGATTTAGCAAAATAAAACTTGTTCTTAATTTTTTTGTTTGTTTCTTAAGTCTGTGTCAGCATTTGCTCCAATTTGCAACCCAGTGCTCTGTCCTTGGGGCAAAAAAGCCTTTAGTGGATATTTGGGAACAGATCAAAATAAGTGGAAGGTAGGTACTAGATGGCTGGCTTAATACTCATTCTTAAGTTTTTACATTTCTTTAAAAACTGCACTACAGAAATTATATTCCTAGCTTCTTCAAGTGAAAGATCCAGAGCTAAACGTAATTAGCAAAAGTGTATACATGTAACAATAACAACAAAACACAATTTTCTAACTGTATTGAACTATGGCAGATGTCTTGGGGCTACATTTTTTTCCTGCTAATGATTAACTTATATGTTTATTTCTAAGATAACATTACCAAAAACAGTATATATTATTAATAAATTTAGACTTATTAACTGTGTGCTCTGTTGTACAGTAGGAACCACAAAGCCTAGCTTTTTAATTATTTTGTGTATCTCTTTCAAAATCCATCATCTCTCAGGTTTGGATTTTAAACTCCATAAAAATCTAAAGATTAAAAAAAAATTTTCTAATTTTTTAAATCTTGTTTTTTGAAAAATATTGTGTAATATATATTTATGTGAATATCACCAGCAAAAGATTGCTTTATTAAGCAGAGGAGCAGATGCTTCAAAATGAAAACTAAATGGTCCTTTCTCTTGACTCATTTTACTCTTATGCAGAAATAAGACTATTTGCAAACTCCACCAAGACTTTGAGGAATTTGCAAATGATCTAATTATCATGTCATGTTAACAAGTAGAAAATAGTGGAGAAAAACCTTTTTTGTCCTATTGTTTAGGGTTAGATTTATTATATTGGAAAAATGCAGAAAATAATTACTATTAGGTACTTGGAGAACTGACAATGCACATACATCAGTGTTTTCAGTCCTTACCACATGCAGTCTACGTGGAGTACTGCGATCTTGTGTCTTGAAGGTTGACTCTTTCCCGTCTGCAAGGGGCTTATGGTCTAATAGAAAAATTGAGTAAAACCAACTGACTGGGAGAAAGGGGGGAGAGTAGGGGCACAAGTAACCTATAACAGAATCTACTTATATAATTTTCCTCCTAATAGCAGTACATTTTACTATCTCTTTATTCTGTGTTTAGGCCGTTGTTTACTTTATTGTTGGAATAAGGAGGCCGTGCAGAATTACAAAGTCACAGGATTTAGGACTAGTTGGGCTGTATAGGTCGTCCCCCTTCCACTCTTTGAAGATTAAAAAAGCAAGTCTTTAAAAAAGCATAATATTTTAGAAGGGGATATCTTTTGCATTTTGTTTATCTTGATTGATGCATAAAGTTGTGGTTAGTGAATATATATGAATAATCAAGAGTATTTAAAGGTACATTGTGAAATATAAAATTGTAACTAGTAGCAGCTCCCCAGGTAGATTTGAGTTGTTAATATGATACAGATTATTCAAATCAAGTCTTCCTGAACACTCATGGAGATAGATGTTTGGTGCTGTTCAAAAGACATCAAAAGAGGTGACTGAGCATATTTATGTCTGGAATTAGAAGCACAAAGAAGAGACAAAAAAATAAGCTATTTATTTGAAATAGAAAATATTTGGAAATAGAAAAGATAGTGGAGTTAGAAGAAATGGTCAATTTGTGGAGGGGTTTACCAAAAAAAAAGTTAGTTTTTTTTAATTGATAGGTGATTGTGAACCTTAAATATTTAGAAAAAAAAGGCTGTTATATATATGAAGAATGCTTGAGGTATAGAATTCTTACCACTGATGCAGGACTGCTTGAAAGTAGGGAAGAGGCTATAAATGGAAAATAGAATTCTGAAGACATTATAAATAAAACTAGGCAAGCCAACTTAAAAGTGTATTTCCAATTTAATCATCCTTGGAGTTTAAGTGACTTTAAATTTCTATTCGGTTGTAGTACAGTGTGTTCTCAATATCTTCCTGGGCACTTTTAAAGTTACTTTTCAGTATTTCTCCTCTTTTTATAGGCTTATGATGCTACCCATCTTGTGAAGTCCTATCCAGGTTCTCAGCTGGACATACTGATTGATCAAGGAAAAGATGACCAGTTTCTTTCTGATGGACAATTATTGCCTGATAACTTCATAGCTGCCTGTACAGAAAAGAAAATCCCTGTTGTTTTTAGATTACAAGAGGCAAGTACTAGGAAACTTTCGCCTCTTCTCAGTAACTATAAGAAAGCAAAATTCCAAAGTACTTTCTTAGTTTTATTTTAGAGTTTGAAAATCTTCCTCCACTAAGGTATTTTAAAATTAGAATAAGACATTTAAAGTAAAAGTCCTCCTTTTAAGTTAATGGTATGTAAGACCAAATTCCCAGGCAAGGTGAAACACTGCCCCTGAGGAGTAAAGGGATGGATTTAGGGCTAGCACAAGGACAAACTATGTAGCCTGCTTCCTGTCCTACCTGTGCATCAGATCTTAGTGTCTTTTTGTTTTTCCTAGTATTTTGAACATATAAATAATATATGTATCATGTGGGAGAATATGTCAAAAGCCAATACATTTAGATAGACCTTGTTGTCTCTGAGTGTCCATCCTTAACTAATACAATTTGTTTAGATTAATTTGGTCATTTATCTTCAGAATTACATGCTTTGTATTAATAACCAATCTGAGGAAATCCAAATACCAATTGGACTGTAAATATAGTCGTTTGTTTAAGTGTTAACTGTAGGTATATGTGACATAACAAGCGATGTGTTTTTTCCAAGTGACTTCTTGGCATTAGCAGTCTTGGACACCTCTTCTACCCCTGAGGCTGTGCCAGGGATTTCTGTTGTTACTACCAACAAAAAAGTTTCAGCCTGCCAACAAAGACTGAAACAATCTCTAGAGTTTTTTATAAAAACAGCATAGTTAGAACACTGATAAAATTCTTGGAGGGAAAAAATAAATCAACCTGTTCACTTCTAAAATGCTTATATCCCAAGCAACTAAAAAGGCTAGTTGGCTACACTTAATGAGAAGTCAAGACAAAGCATTCAGTTCTTCTAAAAAGAGTAAGGAAGTATGGAAGTCACCAGCCACGGTCTTCACTGGGTAAGAGTGAGCTACACAGTCTGAAGCGGATTGTATTTAGTTGGTTGTAACTGAATGAGCAGCTGATTGTACATGCCTAGGCAGTGGCTCCAGTGAGGCTCCTTTCAGGTTTTGCAAGCCAGCTTCCATTAACTTCAGATTACCTGAGGTCTGAGAATCTTATCATCTGCTTTATCATTTGATTATGAGTAGAGTACAGCTGTGTTTCTTTATGAAATGGGACTGAGAAGAGAAAAATAAGCTAAAAATAATAGTATATAAATAAGTGATCTAAGGTGGGAGAAAGAAAATTATTATAATCAGGTATGTGGTTGACCCAACTTCATTCCTTTACCTTTTTTTCATGTTGTTAAATGCTCACAGTCTACATTTATTAAGCATAGGAGCAAATGCTTCAAAATGAAAACTATCAGAAAAAAGATGGAGAAAGAAGAGTATTACATAGGTATATTTATGTAGTTGTTATCATATGTAATTTTTCTGTTTGGCTTCATCAAATCTAAATTGGAAAAGCACTAGGTTAGCAGACTCTAATAGCTGGTACACAGAGAGCAAGTCTTAGTCTGACGAGGAAAGGCCGCATATGCCTTATTTTCAGTTACTGAAGTGATGTAATAAGAGAAATTCCAGTGACCTAATGGAAACTTCCAGAAACAATATCAAAGCAAGGCTATACTACTTCCTCAGATCTCAGGCCCTTTTTGAAGATTCAGAGATTGGCCTCTGCACGTCCTTGTTAGAGAAGGGTAAGAACGGCACAGAATTCTAGGACTGCAGGAGTCTCTTGCTCATCTCTATGTCCTCATGTTTAGCTCAGTTACCAAGCATGTAAACTCTCAAGGAGTGCTTGCTTATTAAGTAAACAAAAGAATGCATTTCAACAGTCTTTGTACTCATGAAGAGACTTGGTAACCCAGGGATTCATAACTGAGCTTTTCTAATTGGGTCTGGAAAATATGTAGGAAGATAACTGCCTATTAGAATACATGTTCCTCATAGCTGCTGGAGCACTGCTGCTTTTTTGAGAATTGAGTGAAGAGTGAAAGAATATGTTCATTAATTTTTATACTCTTAAGAGTCAGAATTCTGCTAGTGAGGATTTTTCCACTTAAAATGGGAAGTAGAACAGGAAAGTAAGGCCCATTAAGTGTCACTGTGTAATTGCACAAGTTGCTTAACATACAAACCAACTCAAAAAATTTAATGACAGGAGCCATCCCCATTTAATAGCCTTGGTAAGTAGAATTTAAAAACTAGTCAAAAATAACATAGTTAGCTCTAATTATATAAGCATCTTCTATCTACCAGAATGCCAGTAGTTGAAATATGTTCTCTTTCCTTAATGTTGACATTTAAAAAAATCTTTCTGGGTCTTTCGTGACAGGCATGTTCTATTTTCTCAGAAAGGTAGATCTTTTGTTAAATATCACTGTGGAAGTTAAAGACATTTACTTTGTATTTTAGATGAAATACACTCTTATATTGCAATACACCCCTGAGAGGTCAAAATTGTCACTTCGATTTACCCTGGGACTTCTCTAATAAAATAATAATAGTAATAAATAATGATAATAAATAATAACTATAATAATAATGGGACTATCTACTATGCCTGAAACTATGCAAGGTGTTGAATGTATATGAAACTAAACATAAAAATATAGCACACTCAGTCACATTAGTGTTTTGTTATCCCCGTTTTGAGACATCGATTTTCTTACCTATGGTGATTTTCAATCAGATCTGTCTTTTCATTTATGAAAAATGGCAAGTACTAATTGGTAATTTCACAGGCCTTGTGACCTGAAAATCATGAGCCTGTTTAACTTCTTAACAAGTCAAGAATTATAAAGGGTGAAAAGTGCTTTTCTTCAGGTTTCATTATGTCAGAAACTGTCCTTTAGCTCAAAATTTAATTAACTGGGGCTGGTCTAATCATTGAGAGATGTGAAACCAAATAATTCCAGGGCTCAGCCTTAATTTTGACAACATTCCTCTCATTCAGTTTTCTGGTTTGGCCAAGACAGATTGTTTTTAAGGTACTTTGATGACTTTAAGCTAGAATTCTATAAACTGCTGTTCCCAAGATATATGTTTGCATACTGCTTTTGTAAGAGATTAAGAACATGTACTGATTCATAAGACCTTAGGGATTTGCCCTATTCCCTGAAACCCAGGTGATATTTTTATTAGGTCTCTTTTTGTTTCTTAAGTTCTTAGAAAAATTCCCATTTTCTTCCACTGGAGACCATTCACTAAATTAAGATAAAAACATAAAAATCTTTCTTAAACTTTACCTCTTTCAGTTTATTCCACCTCGTAGCTTAATCATGTTTTGGGAGAGGGCTATTCCCAGATTATCTGGTGTTTAATATCCTTAGGTTCTTCCCACTTCAATTTTTTTTCTTTTTCCTCTTAATGCTACTTCTTGTACTCAGAAGGCATGTATATTATGGCATGTTAATGGCAGCATCTAGAAACTAGGCTGTGCAGAATGTTTCATTTTTCTTCACATTTTTGCTCTTTTAATGTTGAGTAGAAATGTTAAAGTGAAAATATAGTAAACTTGATTTTGATTATAAACCTTCCTCATACTGTAATATTTTGACTGTTTACAAGCAAATTAAGTGACTTGAGAAATATATTTAATGTTCCTAACATTAATTTTTCTGAGTGGATAAATGTCTTACCATCTCTATTTTGTTTTCTAGGGTTACGATCATAGCTACTACTTCATTGCAACCTTTATTACTGATCACATCAGACATCATGCAAAGTACCTGAATGTATAAAAAACTTAAGAGAGTCTCTTCAAGATTATAAAACTATAATAAATAAAATTGCAGGGAAAAAAGATTACAAACATTGGATTTCATAATGCTAAAATGATTCACTGATATTTGAATCACCTGAATAAATATATTAAACCTGCATCTGGTTTAAAAAGTTATTTTACCAATGTTCATGTGGGAAATATTTGATTCTTTACAGCTTTTTTGAGGTCATTTGGAATCATTGTTTTGGCCTCAGGTCACAGGATATGAATAATCCCGTTCAAATCATAGGATGCTAACTGGAACAGAGGATTTGAAGGTAAGTTAGCCAAAAGTACTCACCTTTCCAGACTTCAAGCCTGTGAAGGCATGGACTGTCTTTATCATGTTCATTGTTATAGCTCTGGTGTCTAACTTGGTTTCTGGTAGGCATTTAATAACTTTTATTAGGTGTTGAATAAGGAATTAGAAAAGTTAAGTGAATTCCCCATCATTATGTCCTAAACTCAGTCCAGTGGTAGTTCTTTTCTTAACCATTGAGCCAAGTAGATTTGTGGACATTGTTTTTTGGCATCTCTCAAGAGATAAGAATTAATAAGATTCAATCTGAAAATACTTATATATGGAAACTTGTTTTACTCATGTGTTATTGTAAACACAGATCTTTTCATTACATATAGAATTTAGCTTGGTGAGCTCCCCAAGAAAAGTAATTTGTAAATAACAAATTGCATTCCTTTAAAAACTTACTGGACAAACTTGAAACGTGATAGATGAAGTCCAGTTGTTTTTCAGGTTGTTTAAAAGAAACATTTTTCTATTAAAGAGTACAAAGGCTATACATTTTGAACATTCAGTAAGAATGCATACTGCATGGCAATTGAAGACATCAGGTTCTTAGAGTTATAAAATTACTACTATTTAAATAACAGTAGTCAAGATTGAGTCCTATGGTGAGCTACACCCAAAGTGGTTCTAAACAATCGTGTTTCCTCTAATAAGAATTGTTTAATTCACAATTTTTTTGTGTTGTTGGTAATTCCTTTATAAAGCAAAACAATTGTGTAGTCCTATTATCATTGTATTGAGGATTTAATCAGAGAAGCATAATTAGTGGGAGGTATATACATTAAGAAATTTTATATAAGGATTTGGCTCATGTGATTGTGGGGTCTAAGCTAGTCCAAAATCAAAGTCAAAATTTACATTGAGCAGGCCATGAGGAAGGGAAGTGCAGAAGCATGATTGGACTCCATGGGCATAGGCTGATGCTATTGTCCACAGGTAGAACTTCTCTCGAAAAAAAAACTCAGTCTTGCTTTTTAAGGCCTTCTAATTGATTAAGTGAGGCCCACTAGATTATCCAGGACAATCATCCTTTTAAAGTCAGTTGATTGGAGACTGCTTTTATCTGTAAAATCCTTTCAAAACAACACCTAGATCAGTGTTTGATTAATTGGTGACTATAACCTTGCCAAGTTGGCTCATCATTATAAGAAAATAGTTGCTTTGTCTTATTGCAGGGTTAAGTGCAAAAACATGAATATTCAATATTAGTAGCCCTGGCCAGTGCTGGAGAAAATGTCCTTTTGGTCTTCAGATATAAAATAAAAGGAATCTACTATTGGGCCTGAGTCCAGAACTCCAATCCAAAAGCACTGCATTTCCAGTTTCGGCCTTCTGTCGTGGATGCAATTTAATGAACAGTTCACTTTCTGGTGATACCACCTAATTCATTTTATGGATGATGAAATCAACCAGTCAAGTAAATTAACATTTTCATCTCATGTTTATATTAGACAAATTCAAATACCACTAAAAGGTGGGCATAGAGGTGGGAACTAGGCGGGGCAAGAGACTTTTTCAATTTATCAGGATAGTATTCCTAGCATGGTTTGTGTGTGTCTGTGGTTACACCCTGCATTTGGAGTTACAATACTCAACACAGGCTGTTCAGGTGGTAGGTTCATGGCATCCTGCCTTTTTTGTTCATTGCGGCTCAAGCAAGATTTTTATTTTCTCAGAAGACTTAAAATTTACTCCCGAGTTTCTTCTGAAATCACTTCAGTAGAAACACTGCCACCAAGTGTTCTGATTAAGACAAGCACAGTAGATAAGACAGTTAAAATCTTTTTCCAGAAAAAATAACTCATTCTCATATATAAATCCTGACAGACTGTAGAATATTTACAGCCTTAATGTAGACTAATCCTGCCCACATCTGCCTGTGTAGTGCAGAAAGGCTGTCCCAGCTGTCAGAATGGTCGTTTTCATTTTTAAATACTAATTGTAAGGTAATCCTGGGATTTCGGATCCAACTCGGGACCGTCCTTGAGTGGGTCCATGTACCTGTCTCCGTCGTGGGATGTCCATTAATGCACCATCTCTTCGTCAAGAAGACAGGCAATTGTGTCCAGTACAGCCATGGCTTCACCTTCATCTTGTACTTGGCTCCAGCCCTCTGTGTAGAGGTTCTGAGGATTTCTTTATTTTCTTATGACAACCAAAGTATGTAAATGGATACATGTTCAGTTTTTAAAGCATGTCTAAGCATATTGAGGGAGGTTCATGGAGATATAAATACTTCAGCTCTCTCCTCGGAATCTGGCTAGAATAATTCTGAGGTGTGGAGATAATGCAGTTCCCCAGAGCCACCTCCGAGATTAAGCCTCACTGACTGGAGCTACTTTAAGAACACACCCCGTATTGGCCACCTTCTAAAATGCACCCCTATTAGCTACCTTCTCTTTCTGGCAGTACCTCTGCAGGTTCCCTGTGCCAACCAAAGACCTGAGGGCCCTTATGCTTATTTCAGAGCCTCTCTGCTTTAGATTTTATCCATTTATTACTAAAGATTCTAGGAGCTGGAACATGCTTCTAGAGAGTAAAATATCCCATTGGTGCCTGTCCAACGAATCCTTTGTTTTTTCCAGCAGACACTACCATGCTGGAGAAATGCACCTACTCTAGGGCAAAAAGTCAGTATGTAAAGTTGTACTGTAAAAATGCATAGGAATGTCTCAAAATATTTCAAAAATTTAACAGCTCCGTACAAGGTGGGATTACAGGTGATCTTCCCCAACCTCTTTCTACTTTTCCAAAGTTTCTATGGTGAATATGCATCACTTTGATCAGCAGAAACAATTTTTTTTAAAAACTAATATATTGGGAGAGAGAAGTAAACTGGAGGCTTCTTCCTAGACTTCATATCCCAAATTCCTCTTCCACTGTGCCTGGTCTGTTAACCTTCCTGGCTTTGATCTGCCTTAGCTAGCATTTAAACAAGGCCCTGTTGGCTCACATTATCAGATATTATCATGTAAATATTCTTTCTTTTGTATCTCCAAACATCCCAACTGTCGTCTAAGACTTTTTTTTAAATTCTAAATAAACTTCAGTTGCTGGCTAGCCCTTCTGTGCTGTGAAAATGACACATTCTTGACATAACAGTTTGACTCTACCTTGCTCTCTTATCTGCTGTGACCTTGAAGGAGTTACTCAAATATTCTGAGTCTCACCTTACTAATTTGCACTCTTAATTAGAAGTGCTAGAAGCCCAACTCAATTTTATGCAGTCATAGACTGTTCTACGCATTGGAGAATCAACAGAGGACAAAATAGGCAAGTAGCCTTGTTTTAATAGAGCTTCTATTTAAAAAAAAAACGACCTACAGTAGCCACTCAAGAAATGCTGGTCATTAAGGTGGCCTGTTAGTGTGTGAATGTGGGATGTAAAGATAGTGGTTCAGAGTGGCACCCTGCTTTCCACACGTCCCCCACACAAGGAGTACCAGTTCCTGATATAACCCCTAGTTCTTACATCCCCTGAGACCAGACTGGATCTGATCTCTGCCAACTGACCACCTGTGAAAGATGAGATTAGCTAAGCAGCCCCACCGGGGTCATTGCTGCCTGAGTCTTTCAGGCTCACCCAGGAAGAACTGGAAGCCTCCAGTTGGCAACTGTTGGCCAGAACTTGGTTTCTGAGACAGCTCCCAGCTGCAGCCCATGCCATGTAGTTGAAATGCATGGATAACCCTAATGCAATCATACCCCTGTCAGGCTCCACCTTGTGCTCCTCCAATCACTCTACCCCTTGCCCTTTACAAGCGCCAGTCAGCTTGCAATGCAAAGTGTCTGTGAAGTGCTAGACTTGTGTAATGTGCAAAAGACTAAGATGAAGATTTCGTGGTTTGGCACAGTAGCAACATTCCCAGTCAGAACATGGTGGGCCACACATAGGTTTTCCCAATTCAGCAGATATGGATCTTAAATGTAGAGGCCCTGGCAGGTCCCTGCGGTCCTGCTCAGGCTGTTGGGTCTCAGGTCTCCTATGTTGTGTGTGGGTTTTGGTGAGAACATAGAAATGATCTGTCACTGTTTTCCTTAAAATCAAAGCAGCTGCTCTTCTACCAGAGGTAAGCTGTTCATGTGGGGGTAACTGTAACATGGGCCCAGATTTATGGGGGTGTAGTCACGGCAGCTGCCTGGCTCTGAGTGTCGGGATCTACACGGAGACAGCTGAGGGCGCACCAGATGCTGCGGTTTTCTGACATGTACCACAGAACTGTCAGGCTTCCCTGGAGGTGCCCTAGGGCCCCACCCAAGGGACAGGTGCAGGGTCCTGGGTCTGACTCCACACCCACCCCATAGAAACTCTGCTTTTAACTACTGTATATTCTTTGGTTTCAGGTAAGGTTATAGTTTGGAAAAACAATTGTCCTGAAATACATAAAATGCACACAAACACACACAAATACACTGGATTACTTCTACAACCTGTTTTAGCAATAACACCCTGTGATTTCTTATGTGACCACAGTCAACCTTTGCATCAGATGGGTAAGTCAATCAGAAGATGGTTTGTACAAATTCAAAGTTTTAATGGCTGTTAAATAATAAAAGGAAGGATATTTGCACTATGTACATTTTGTCCACTTACTGTCAGCTGGCCATGCATTTTATTGCACATATAAACAGCGTACAAGTATCCTGAAGACATTTTAGCCATACAAGAACTGCATTTAGAATAAAAAGCCATTTTACAAAATATTAAAGCCATTTGTATCTTACAGTAAACTTCAAGAAAATACTGAAAATAAGTATTAAAAGAAGTATTTTAATTTTGAAAAAAAATCTCTCAGAACAAGAATTACAGAGGATCATGTTGCCATATATACATGTAGAAAAATATTTCAGGATCCTGCATTCTGAATGCCCATCAAGGTGCAGCAACCTAAATTCCCTTTTCTATTAATCAACCTTTGTTGCTTACTTTGAATATGCTCTTTGTTCAAAATGCCTTTCTTTTTTATATCATTATGGTATTTGACAAAACAGGTAATTGTGCAGTACAGGAAAATATTAAAATATATTTTAAGTTAGGTTAAAGTGCACAGTACATTTGACAGGAACTAATTGCTAGCTGCCAACCCAAATGACCATGTTCAGTAACCCCTCCACCTTGCACAGAGCAGAGGGCAGACTTGGCATTGGCTGATGTTAGGTTGTGTTCAATGCACAACACCCTCATGGCGACTTGTCTTTTGTGTTCACTTTCGTATTTGGCTTATGAATTGTGGCTGCTGCTGCTCTAAAAACTTAACATGACTTTTCACAGAGGTGATGATGCAGTCAGCATGCACATGACTTCGAATGATGAATCACTGGGTTATCTGTAGCTGCAGGGTGAATGCACATGCATGTAACTGCCTACAATGGGTTGCGGTGTCTGAATGAAGCTTTAAGTAAATGTCGCAGACCAACACGTGTTGCTTTCCTTGGCTGGCCCTTCTCTAGTTTCGTTTGACTGTGCTCCCTCCCAGGCTGCTCAGCCTTGCAAACACCACCTACTTAACCTTCTTCTAAACCTGCCTTGGCATTGCATGCAGCTGCCCCACCACTTTACTGACTCGTTTCTGCAGTTTCACACCGGAGACCAGGAATCTTGCAGTGTTTTATGAGCTACTTTGAAAGCCACCAATTAAACTACAATAAAATGAGCATGTCTACATCTCAGAATTTCTCTTTTCCTCATTTAAAACTGGCAAGTTATAAGAAATGCTGTTCCTGATGTAGGTCCTAAGTGCCTTATGTAATTCTTGATCACTCAGTTGAAGCTGTCCTTAAAAATCTTTTTGGTTAAACAATAACCTTTTAATCATCTCCACTTTCCTATACTATTTCCTCACTATTTACCTTTGGTGCTAGACTTTCTTTAATTACCCAAGTTACCGTGCAAAATTATACTTCAAGACATGATGCTAACACTTACTAGTTTGTGTTAAAACATGAATGTTTTGTGCATAGCAAAATAAGTCTGAATCCAAAAAATAACTTCACATTTTTATCTTCAAGTTTAATATGTTTTTTTTCCCATCACAGCTATTTACAAATAACTTTGGGGTGCTCTCTTGATTTCAGTCAGTTCATCAGAGCAGGGGACAACAGGGCTGCTGGAATGTAGCAAACTGGATGGAATGCAGAAATATAAATAAGACCAATGTTCCACAAACCAAGGTGTATAATAATGCCTCCCCAGAAAACAATTCTTGTCACAAAGCACCTGTTTTTAACAGTTTTTCTGAGTTATACATATCAGAAAACATGATTACTGAGACCTAGAACTACTGCACACCAAAGAGGATAGAAAATAACTCAATATTTATAATACTAAAATAAAGTGTTTAACCACAAAAAAGCAGTAATAAAATAGTTTCCTAATTTACAATTTGCATCCAAAGGATGAATAACAACTCACTAATAAATAATATTTATATAAATATTTTGTGTGTCGAAAATAGTTTTTTTTAAAAGGCAATGGTCTCAAGAAACTTCTTGAAAAATTTGGTGGTGAAAAACCTGATTGAGTCCCCCTACCCCCACTAAATACACATGAGTTTGGTTTTAATAAAACAAATGTATCTTGCTGCAGAACAGTTGTGCTTGGTGTTTTGGTAATGGCAGTGGGTGAGTGTGGAAGGAATGCAGGAGGCTGTAGAAGGCATTGATGTGCTGCTCAGTTCTTTGTAACCAGCTCCCTCACTGGTCTTAAGATACATACCTGTCACGTCTTAACTTCGGAGGTCAGTTCTGAGAGATAAAAAGTCTTCCCTTACGTCCTCCCTTCAATGCAACTAGAGTTGGGAAACTGACAGGCAGTGAGTGGGAAGCTAGGGGAAGAGGTGCCGAGAACAGAGTTCAGGATCTCTGATGGGAGAGGAGTCTGAACCGACCCAAAGGAGGGGAGTTGGTTTCAGGTGAATAGAGCCTTCGTTACAGTTACGTCTAGTAATGCTTGAACGGTGATGCCCACTTTGACCAGGCCTTTCTCTTCAAGGATGTGATGGGGTAGACATAGTTTTTCCTAAAAGGAAGAAGAACAAAACATCAATGTTTAGATGACCAGAGCATAATCATAAAATCTTGCAACACGATGGGAGTTAAATTGAGCTCTGTCATATGCCTGTCTGGTCACCTCATATTGTGCTCCCTCTATTGCTCTCAACTGACTGCAAAAACCTTTTCCATATTTGCAGAGAAAATGATGACCTTTTCACAAGTGAGGGTTATCCCAGAAAGGCCTCTAGTCACCTTGAAATCTGCAATAGATCTAAACATTTAAAAAACATTTACACTAAATACTTGAGCTACAGAGTCTCAGTTTGAAACCACACACCAAGAACGTATTAGTTTACATTGTTATAAAGCAGAATTGCAAACAGACCCTCACACATTTTAAAGGAACTAAAAACCTCACTTATACAGACCACACATGTTCTTCTGACCATAAAACCTTGATTTTGTATCCTGTGATCTCTGGAATGGAGGCGTGTGGTGGACTAGTATCCTTTCTTCGTGGTTTAAGAACAGCCTTGTAAATAAGTAACTTTAACCACAGCCTTCAATAGCCTCTCTTTCAAGACCCTTTCTTAAAACTGTCAAAGACACAGAGGTCCTGTTACTTTCTTACATTGCATTTTTGCTCTTGGGCAATGTCCAGCACCTATGACTCGAAGAAAACAACACACATCACTTCTTGTGTGCAGAACCTTTCATGCTCAACCAGTTTACAAAAGAACACAAGGGAGTAATTTTACACCTTTGTCATTTGGCTCTGGGAATGAGGGGAATCTCCTTGCAGAGTGTTTCTCCTTGGCTGGGAAAAGACTGCAGTGAGCACCCCCTCCCTCTCAGCTACCCGGAGATGCTGTGGGTATATTCTGCACAGCCCAGGGACCACCGTTTTTAAGGACGGATTAAATAAGACCTGCACTGGGGCCCCAGGTGGTGGGCACAGTATCTAACATGAAGCAGGCGGAGTCTGGACAGTTCTTCCCTTCGTGTGACTCCTGCTTAAGGAACTGGATCTTCCTGCTGCCCCAGTGCAGGACTCCACAAATTACCACAGACAGAGGTGAGTTGTTCCCCTGCCTAAAAACAGCAGTCTTCATACAAATCTCTCAACCATCTTATCACTCCCCACCCCTCCTCCTTCCTCAATTGTGGTAAATTCAGAATATCTCAGACTCTGGCTCTAGGCCTTAAGAAATGGCCGCATGTCAAACAACAGAAGACAACTGGTCCTGTAAAGCACCATTTTAACCATTATTTCATGTGCCTCCCATGTATCAGAATGGGACTAGCTTTTCAATGGCATTAGGTGGGCATGTAAGTTCATGCTGCTTTGCCAACTTGGCATCCAACTTCACCAGGAGAAAGGAGGGAGGTTCTGTCTGCGTGGCGAGTCACGAGCCGTGCACTAGGCCAGGGTGGCTGGTGCTCCTCCTCACGCCCCAGCCAGATGTCAGGGGGCATCCTTTCCTGACCCCTCGGCCACAGGCTTGCGAAACCACCGGAATAACGTAAACATTATTGCTAAGGCTGGTTCCGCGGGGGCAGAAACACGCTGTCTTCATGCTTATGACGCCCACAGCATCCAAGTCATCCAGCTTGGTAGGAAAGTATAAAAGGTCACTAATTACGGTTAAGTTGGTGCAAGGCATTACTTGGGGAAAAAATAAAATCTTCACTTTATACCATAAGCTAAAACCAGTTTAAGATGAATTAAAGAATTAACTGTTAAAAAAACAAAATCCAAATACCTCTCCTAAGAAAATATAGATGAATATTTAGTATTTTCTGTAAAGGGTTGAGGAAAAATTTTCTAAGCCAAAAACGTAATATTAAAGAAATTACAAAGGGAAAGATAGAAACAATTGATTACCTTAAAGTTTAAAGCTTCTGCATGTCAAAAAACCCAAATTAATTAAAAGATAAACAACAAACTGCAAATATTTTTGCATCGAATTACAAAGGATTTTATGATACATAAGCTCCACAAGCCAGAGAAAACAGTAGATCAAAAGTAGGAGAGCACTGGGCAAAGAACACAAATAGAAATTTAAAAACAAGACATTTTGCTTCTTGACCTCAGTGTTTACTTATATTTGGTCCCAAATGTTCCTGATCTAGTAGCAATATTTCCACAGGGCCTAATCTCAGGCTGCAACATGGCTTTATGGGACTAGATGCCCTATCCTGAGTCCTGTTGAGATGTGAACTTAAGGAGTCCATGATGACTGCCCCGGTCCCGCTGACGAGAGGTGGCTCCAGTGGTCCACGGAGGTTGGAAGACAGAGCTCATGGTTGGGAAGGGCTGAGGGCTCTAGGCACTGAGGCCTCCGCCTCCCGCTAGCAGGACTTTGTGGAGAGGTCACCGACTGAGTTAGTTTAGAGAATCTTGTCTCCCAGACCTTTGTTTTTCCAAGCAGCATTTCTGACCTTTCCGGTCTCCTCACTCCTAAATCAGGTGCAGAGGCCAAGATTTTCCCTTCCACTCTTACAGTTGGTGACAGGGTGTAAAGAGCCAACATAAAAAGGTCCTCCGCACAACCTTCCTGGCTTCTCCTTTTACTCAGACCCCCCGAAGAAACCTAGAGAACTGATGGGGACGGAGGGACCAAAGAAGACCGTTCTTTTATCACAGGTCTGTGGTGAAGACTGCTGTGAAGTACTGACTGACAGGGTGAGCAAGGGCAGCCTGCCAGAAATGGGGAGGGCAGCCAGGACAAGAAGGTCACTCTCCATTGCACTAGTCCTGTCACTGCATATCCCCTGTGGGAGAGAAGGGAACCCTGAAGTGAGCTAGAAGCTGGCATCAGAAGGAGCATAAAGCAGAAACTACCCTACATATGTTTTTCTTCTTTTTAAAATATTTTCTCCCATCCTATAAATTTCCCTTTTACTCTGTCAATTGTGTCCCTTCATGCACAGAGTTTTTCATTGATTTAGTATCATTTGTCTATTTTGGCTTTTGTTAGTTGTGATTTTAGTGTCATATCTAGGAAATCATTGCCAACTCTAATATCTTGAAACTTCCTATACTTTCTGTTAAAGTTCCATGGTTTGGAGATTGACATGTAGGTCTTCAGTCCATTTGATTAAATTTTTGAATATGGCATAAGGGTTCAACTTATTCTTTTGCATGTGAATTCCAGTTCTCGCGAACCCTTTGTGAAAGAGACTGTCCTACCCCAAGCGTGTGTTCCTGACCCCCTTGTTGAGGATCATTTCCATGTACATGAGGGGTTATTTCTGGGCTTTCTAGTCTATTTAATTAGTCTATATGTACTTTTATGTACCAGGGCAACACAATTTTGATTACTGTCAGAAATCACTCTATATTTACGCTGACTTTAAAGTTAGAGGATCCTTGAGAATGTGGCAACAGACTGTTCTAGTATAGCCATGAGCTTCTTTTGTTATGTTTCCTTTCAAAGCACAGAATAGTCATGAAGTAGTATCTTGCATAAAAATAATACTTCTGATCCCCTCTGAAGAACTCATGCTTTATGTTGCTTCTCCAATAGTGGCATCAATGAGGTTCACTCACATCCCCTCACCCACCCTTCTTCAGACTCACAGCAAACAGGGCAAAGGAGAACAAGCCATAAAGACTAAATGCTAACTTGGAAAGACTACCAGGGCACCTCCTAAATACCCATCACCAATGCTACAGATCTGCACTGGTTAGTTCTTTATGACAACCCTGTAAGGTAGATATTATATCTCTGTTTTACAGATGAGAAATCTAAGACATAGAGAGTTTAAGTAACTTTGTTACAGCCACACAGTTGGTAGGTACTGGAACTTGGATCTGAGCATATCTCAGTCTTAGAACTTGGGCTTTTCCCGAGACTTCATGCTGCTTCCCATAAATTCCTTGATTAACAAGAGAGTATGTGTCTGTGCCCATGAGGCAGGAAGAGGCCCCAAACCCTTGGAGTCCTATCGAGGCAAGTTCCACAGAATTCAGTGTCAGGTGGGGATCAGAGCACCCTCAATTCAGTAAAAGGTGTTAGCTCTGCCAGTAGCTCAGTTGGCTTCTCACGCAGCGAGGGACAGACACCTGTCCTGGAAGAAAATGCCTGTGACAGCAGCCTCTGCCCAGCTTTCCTCTTTCTATAGTTTCTTATGCTCTCAAACAGCCCCATGCCTACCTCCAGGGCAGCTGCTAGACTGAAATGAAGTCATTTATGTTAGTATGTTATTCATATTGTTCAGACTATTTCTAAAATGTAAATTCCTCCCACTAAATGGATTGAACCTTAAAACAAAACGGTCAGCATTTTTTAACATAAAAGAGCTTCAAGTTCCTGATCTGCCACATGAGCTCGCCAAGGACCAGTTTATTCTAATGCAAAGTGGAGACCATGTCACACTCTTACCTCTTACGGAGTGAGAGGATCTCTTGTCTCTCTCCATTTGATACTCTGCTTTCCAGCCATGCTACCCTTCTAGGCCTTCCTTTCTGAAACACTTCATTCTCCACACCATCTGCCCCTCCTCTCACCTCCCTAACCCACAGCCCCTCCGTCTGACTATTCCTACACATATTTTAGGTCTCAGTGCGAATATCACAGTTCCAAGAAGGCCTCACAGATACCCATTGTCATCAGGGGAGGTCTTCTTTCCACAGGTTTTACAGTATCTTGTACCCAACCTACCACACATCCTTATCATATTCCTTATTTGTTCACTGGATCTATTAGTTAAGGGTCCAAACACTAACAGCCTGCAGGTCAGTCCAGCCCAGAGCCTGCTTTTGTAAATAAAGTTTTATTGGAACACAGCCACACCCATTTATTTACGAATCCTCTATGGCTGCTTTTACACCACAACAGTAATTGAGAAGTCATAACAGAGATGGTATGGTCCACAAAGCCTAACATATTTACTATCTGGCACTTCACAGAAAAAGTTGTCTAGATTGTAAGTTTTTTGAGGACAGGGTCATGTGTCATGGTCACCTTTTTATCCCCAAGGCCTACCACAGAGCCTTGCACAAAGAGTGCTCATTCAGTATTTGAAGCATGAATGAAGGAACACAAGCAGGAACAAAATCACAGTGAAAGCTAAGGAACCGGACCCTGACAGTCTTAAAGAAGAAAAAAAAAGTGCACATTCTATATACTTAACTGATTGTTTATTGTGAACTAATTTTAAAATCTGCAGCCTCCTTTTAAAAACAAAATCTCCTGAAATAAAATTAATTAAAATATTTTTCAACTAATCCAAAATTACTTTCAGGCTCCTGAAGTTTTAATCTGTTGTCCACCTCTTTTACTCTCCAGGTAATATGCCCTTCCTTAGTCTTACGACTTCTGGCCTTGTGACAGGAACCAGCATGGATTTTAGAGAGATAACACTAGGCACCATGTGCTAAATTTAATTTCTTACTCACAAATAAATGGCAGCAGGATTTATCTATCTACTCTCAAGGATGAAATTCCTACTCAGTTATCTTCTGAGTTCTGAAAGCCCCTTTCCATCAGCCCCATTTCATGAATGTCTTTCACTAGAACAGTGAGCCACATAGAACCACAAATCCATAAATAGAACGAATTAATAGAAATTAATTGTCACACATTGTGGAAATCCTGACACTGGAGAGTTGCCACCAATTGGAGAAACTCGAGAAAGAGAACCTTCTATTTCAAATAGATCTATCTATATCAAAAAGAAAATGTAAATGAATAAGTGATTCTTTTTATCAGACACTGGGAGTACTGAAAAACTGTCCTGTTTTTTGAGAGGAAGGAGATTTAGTATGCACACATAAATCACACAACTAACTCCCTGACCACTTCTCAGAGGACAAGTAGGCCAGCCAGGTCTCCCCAGTCACGCTGCAATGGCAGGCAGCACACTAGCGTATGAGCTGATGTGTGGGTGCCTTGGGAAAGAACCATGGAAGGGCTTAATATTCTGGAAAGAAATGAACAGCTTGACAATGGGCAAGACATTCAAAGTGTTGCCAAAAGGACTAAATTAATTGTTCTTCGCCAGTTACCATGCTACTTGATGAGAAAATACCATCCAACAGACCCCGAGAGGAGCAGCACATAAGCACACAGAAACACTAACGACAGGAGTAACCAAAGGGCGTGCAAAGAACACATGCCGGATGCCGGAACTGAGACATGAATGCAGCTGGAGAACGAGCCAAGTCAGCACTGAAAGTTAAATCTGATCGCATCTGACTGTTCTACTCAGTTTTTATTGACAGAATGTTCTTTCACGTGGCCACCAGTAAGTCCCCTCACTTCTTCCCTTTTGGTCTCCATACAGAAGAGAAAAAACCCAGCGGTGATTATTAAAGGGAAGCCCCACTGCACCGCAGAGCCAGCTAGAACCGCTGAGAGCCAATCGGGGCACGCACAGATCACCCCAACAGCGGGCTGACAAAGACCTGGACACGCAAAAGGCATTACTAAGCAACTTCTGGCTCAGGCTGCTTGTGAGACATCATACAAAGGGATTTTATTGTGTTACAGACTGATGAATACAAGATAGCACCCAAGGCAGTTCTGTACATTCTGCAGGTTACTTAATACAACTTGGTTTAATTAATAACTTACACATACTCTGTATTTCACCAATCACCATGAAATCAGGAGGAAAAAGCTCAGTTAACTCAAAATATTATCATGTAAAGAATGTTTCCTGCTAGAATAGCTGATCTGTTTCAGCAACAAAGAATCATTATAAATACACTCTTCTAACTATGTAAGCTTTTCCGTATTCTCAGGTCCTCTGGCCATGTTCAGAAAAATAAAATTATGTTCTGCATAGTGTCTATGGAGACTGTTTGCATCTCAGCAAACTAGAAACTTATCTTGAAGTTAACTCCGTCATCTCTCCAATTTAAGAAATATTACTTGGCAAGCAAATGTAAACTGACCTTAGGGGAGACTGCCTCAACGTTGATGCAGGGCCTTCTCTACTAGAAAAAAACATCTTTTAAAAATATCTCAGCATGTATAAGATTCTAATGGTTTTTTTCTTTTAATTACAAACTGATCACTTTTGCTCCAGAAGTGGACAGTTATTACATAAACCATTAATCTTAAAACTGAAAACTGGAAATCAAAGGTTAAATGGAAATTTCAAGTCATTAGAGAAACTACATTCTTCTAAAATAAGCGCAATCTTATTACTGGCTTCTGCCATAGTGACCCAAGACCCAGGACCAAGAATGTCCCATGACTCATGGCTTTATTTGAAAGCGAATACAGTCAAATCCATCACAATCTGAACCTGCACTTATGATGTGAAGTTGCACAGAAGCAAAACAACCTTTTACGTTATTTAAAAACAGAAACCCCTTCTGGAAAATGCTTTTCTAAGTGCCTCAGAGCAGACCTAACAAGTAGGCTGTAAAAATAAACATAAAGTGGTGTGCAAGTGAAATCCTCCAGGTGGCGCTCTAAGGGCAGTAGGACCCTCCTG
The DNA here is from genome assembly GCF_030020395.1 of Manis pentadactyla. NCBI lineage: Eukaryota > Metazoa > Chordata > Mammalia > Pholidota > Manidae > Manis > Manis pentadactyla. The sequence continues at coordinate 9,778,196 of NC_080035.1, forward strand.
CATAGCTTTGCCTCAAGCAGCTTGGCAGAGGGGCTCGCTTGTTCTGGGTGGAAGTGGGCTGCAACCAGCCCTGGGGCTCCTTCACAACTCCTGTTGAAGGAAACGGAGTAATACAACTGAATGGCCAGCAAAGCAGTCATTCTCCAAATGGTACTACTTTTTCAACTTGGTCAATAGTGATACTAAGATTTTTATGGAGCAAATTGAGCCAAAAATGTTGGTTTTCTGTCTCCTCTGCAAGGCAGCCCCTGTACAGCTCAATTGCCCAGTCCTGAATTAGGATTCGACTTAAATACTGATTCAAAGGAAAGATTTCCATGTGCTAATCCCCTCTGCCCCTGTTCTAGAACCTTCTTGCACTCTACCCAGGGCAGTGAAGCTCACTGGGAGACAGAGAAGAGGAACTGCATAGCACTGCTGCGGCACCATGTGAATGAGAGAGCGTGAGTTATAGATACGCTTTACTGCACTGCTTTTCAGTAAGTGAGAGAAATTATTCAACAGGAACTGCATTCTATAAAGTGTGTGCTTTTGTAAAATGTGATTTGTAAAAGTTCAGCTTCAAAACTCGAGAGATTACTAAAGAGATGACAGGGATGGCAGTTTGCAAGGCAAAGGCTCAGATGGAGGAAGGACCCTGGAATGGATCAGGGTGACACAGCGGCGAGTTTGGACACACATGCAGACGTTATGCGGGCAGAGCACTGCAGCGGTAGGTGATATAGATCAGCACTATAAAGAGAATATGGACAAGACAAAAGCTTATAAGGTCCCTGGAGCGGAGGGTAGAAGTTGGTTGTGGGGGTTTCTCCCCGAGTGCCAGCAGAGTGTCAACAGCCTTTCGAATGTGACGAAAATCCAACTGCAGGATGTCATACGGAGAGCAGAGGTCAGCCTATTCCGAGGGCAGCCATTAGAACAGAAAGAGACAGTGCATACGATTAAAAATACACAGAAGAACAGCTCGAAAGAAGCACACATTTTTTATTACTACAAATGGCAAAAATAACCCCTTATTTCAACCAGGTGAAACCCATTCCACCATCAGTTTTTTTTAATCCATCACAAAAGAAAAGTAGCAGATCCAAACGTGGTTTATGCAAACTAGGGAAGGAAATCCTCCACCCACAATCTCGCTATTGAGGAACAGCATGTTCTGCAATTTACACATCACTCTGGCATTCAAATAGTTTTAATATGCAAGTGGTACCACGCGCTCACCAATGGCTTTTCACTTGGGACACTTTGGACTTAAACTTACTAAAGGAGAAAATACAAACTTTCAAGTTTGGTCCTCACCTCTCCTCACCATTCTCTTAATGCGTTTTTCACCCTGGTCTATGAAGACTGAATGAATACAAAGTATCTCTCTCTGAAAGGTAACACATACACCTAATTTATTTCTGTTTTAGGATTACTGATAAACTCTGGGAAATGTAGTTTTAATTATGTCTCTATATGTGTCAAAAAGTACATTAAATTTCATGTTTCTGCAACTACACATAAACCAAAAGTCTAGGGGAGGCAAGATGTGCAGTTAGAATAAAAGTCCATCCCCAAAGACGGTTATTATTAGGTAAATTTCTTCATCACCACCACATACGGGGGCAGGGGCACAGGTCTCCATGTTCTGTCTACTTGGCAGTCACCACATAAGAAGCAGAACTTCTTATTATTGCTTCTTATATTAGCAATAATATGCAAAAATAAGATGTTCAATCTTCTGAGTTGACTTCAGGATGTCTACTACCAGGAAGCAGTTTTCTGATACACCGAATTTCTGAATTAGAAATGACCACATCTTAAAATTAATGGTGTTTATCACTGATATGTCAGTCTGATAGAAAAGTTGTGGTTTTGTGTCTAAATTAAATGAGGATTGAAAATATTTGTGATGTACTTAATAAGTGCAGTTTTATTTCCAAATTAAGCAAAATATTTAAAATATATTTTATGACATACATTGCTATAATACTGCCTTTTATTCTAAACTCATATCTAAGCATATGCAAACCACAGAGCAACTGAAAGATGATTCTAAAATAGACTCTGTCTTGCTTATATCCTCTGAAGTTATCCTGATGCCCTCAGATATATATGAATACAATAATATCAAGTGTGTTGAGTAAAATTAAAAACATTCTACTCTTAAATTTATGAAGATATAGATACTCTTAAGAAAAGACTTTAAGATATCAATAAATCACATATCTACTCAGATTATGCAATCTTTTCCCAATGGATTTGGAGGAATCAAACTACCACTGTTATTTTCTCAAGAATTAAAATAGTTACATATAGGTTGGGTTTCACTGGAAAGAGATGCTGGTCAAGGATTAACAGATGGGGAAACATCTAAGAAAGGAAGTTTTACTGCACTAATTGTGCTTAACCAGTGAAATCCAAGCAAGGCAGACAGACATAAGACAGAAGGCACCCACAAACTGGAATGTGATTTTTACAAAAGTGGTATTTTAATGTTAAAAGCAAATCATTCTATCCCCAGCATATATTTCAAAACATTTTCCATAACTCTATGGAAAATTTCTGGTTGGGTCACCAACAGCTCTAAAGGTGAGTCAGATCATCTTGCCAATTTCAGTGTCCTTATTCAGTAGTACATTATTTCTCATGCAAGTAGCCAACACAGACTATTCTTTGTGTCCTGAAACTAATTTCATGATGCCATAGATTCTGGGCTTAATTCAGATCAAAACCGGTAGGACCTAGACTCAGTTTATGGTGTTTGGTTTAAGTGAAATCATGATGTCTAAAGGAAAAGGAATGGGTCTAAGACTGCCTGGTAGGCAAAAATCTGCCTCCCTATAATTCGTGGAGTAAGGGCTGCTGTGGCCCTCTGAGCCCTGCGGTCTGGTTCTACCCCACATCACACAGCTCCTGGACATCAGAGGAGACCTGGCAGGAAGGCTATGATGGGAACCACAGCTGGAACTGCTGGGGAAACCTGGTACCTTTCTGAATCTTGAGCTTTCCAAATTTCAGTCTTAATGAGAGAGACTTAGAGATTACACATTTTTTTCTTAAAATTAAAATAGGAAAACACTAAAAAGGAAGGAAATTTAGAGACAAAATTTCACCACATATTATAGAGTATTGATAATTACTTTAAGGCATTTGAAAAGAACAGTTAATATACTTAGAGTCCCCAGAGGCAAGTGTAGATGCTAATTACCATTACAGTGAACAGAAATCACAATCACCAGAAGTAAACTGAATTCTCAGAGTCACAACAAGAGTGTGTGACTGAGATTACTATTCAGGATTGGTTCAGGTCCCCCAGATAAAATGGATACAACAATGAAATGTAGACAGATTTGGCAACAGTAGTTTACAGACATTTTGAGTGTAATATAGTCTGAATTCTAAGGAATTTAGAATATATTCAACTTATTTAAATATAATCTTAATTTTTAAGGTCAATATGCTTAAAAGTATTTTTTTAATCTAAAACATCATAGCTCAGGAATGTTGATGGTCATTCTGAAAATTTAAAGCCCTATTTTACAACAGGGAGTGGAGTGAGGTAGGGAAGGGTTTCCAGAATTCTCTCCAAATATATAAGCACTAATACCAATTTAATGGACTTAGAGAGTAACTCTAGGAATCAGTAAGACAATTTATCTAGAATTATAATTTAAAACCTTCTGAGAATGCTGCTTTTAAAATGTTTAATTGTCAGATTAAAGATGGCAGCATGAGAGGTGAGACAGAGAACTCCTCCCAAAACCACATATAATACAAAAATACAGTTAATACAACTACTCCTAAAAGAGCAACAGGAAATAAGGCTGCACCAGACTGCATACACCTAGAGAAAAAAGCAGACCTCACGAAACAGGGTAAAGCACCAAAGCCTTGATCTGGCAGGATCCAAGCCCTTCCCCGACCCCAGCTCACCACATGAGGAAGAGAAACAGATCCGGGAGGGGGTGGAAGCCTAGGACTGCTGAACACCCAGCCCTGGAGACCTGCTTTGGGAGCACAAACCTACATTGCATGGTGCTCTGGTGATTAGTGGGGTTGGAAAGCTAAGACAGGCAGAATAATTGGAGAGACTGAGATTCCAGCCATTTGTGGAGGACAAGCATCCACATCCAGCTGCTCTGGGACAAAGGAAAGGTAGGCGGTCTGAGAGGCTTTGGGGCGGGGATTGCATGGAGCTTCCTGCACAGGAGAAGGGATAGGTGGACAGGGTTGTCTGGGCATGCTATGCCCAGCAGGTTGGGACATTTCAGGAACTTCAGGCGCTCCATCCCCCTGGCTGGCTACTCAGCTTCCCTGTGATATGCAGCATGCTGTGCCTTCCTCCTGGCCTACTGGCACCTGCTTGCAAACCAGCAGTCCCTGCCCTGGTGTCAGGCCAGCCAGAGGGAGGCCCACGTATGGCAGCTACAAATGCAAAGCACAGAGGCTTACACCTGTGTGCTCGGCCCACTGGTTCTGACAGTGGAGAGAGGAATTGCAGCCAGGAGGCAGGAAACAGCTTTTTCCTCCCCCCAGGCACCAGCGCCGCTTCCCTCTGACCTGCAACATCACTCGACGGGCTAAGCAGTTCCACAGACTAGAGCTTCTGGGCACTAGGGAGTGCCACATACAAATATGAAACATCAAAGGAACCAGGTTCAGACCGAAATCTCACAAACACCAGAAAAAGGCTCAAATGAAACTGAACTCACCAATCTTCCTGAAAGAGAGTTCAAAATAAAAATCATAAACCTGCTCATGGAGGTACAGAAAAATATTCAAGAACACAGGGACGAATTTAGGATGGAGATTCAATCATTAAGAAATTCCATATCTGAAATGAAACATACAATGGAGGGATTTAAAAGCAGATTAGATGTCGTAGAAGAGACGGTAAATGGAATAGAAATTAGAGAAGAGGAATACAAAGAAGCTGAAGAACAGAGAGAAAAAAGGATCTCTAAGAATGAAAGAATATTAAGAGAACTTTGTGACCAATCCAAATAGAACAATATTCACATTATAGGGTTACCATAAGAAGAAGAAGAGAGAAAAAGGAATGAAAGTGTCTTTGAGGGTGTAATTGCTGAAAACTTCCCAGGAGACAGTCTCTCAGGCCATGGAGGTGCACAGATCTCCCAACACAAGGGACCTAAGGAAGACAACACCAAGACATATAATAATTAAAATGGCAAAGATCCCCACAAACACAAGGAGGCTTCAGAACATGATCCTAAATCACCAATGAATCAATGACCAAAAAAAACAGAGATCAAGCAATACATGGAGACAAATGACAACAATAATACAATACCACAAAATCCGTGGGAAACAGTGAAGGCCATGCTAAGAGGGAAGTATATTGCAATACAGGCCTACCTCAGGAAAGAAAAACAATCCCACATGAATGGTCTAAACTCACAATTAACAAAATAAGAAAAAGAAGAACAAAGGAGGCCCAAAGTCAGTAGAAGCAGGGACAAAATAAAGATTAGAGCAGAAATAAATAAAATCAAGAAGTATAAAACAATAGAAAGAATCAGTGAAAGAAAGGAGCTGGTTCTTCAAGAAAATAAACGAAATGGATAAACCCCTAGCCAGACTTACCAAGAAAAAAAAAAAAAAAGAGTCTACACACATAAACAGAACCAGAAATGGAAAGGAAAAATCACTACAGACAAAACAGAAATACAAAGAATTATGAGAGAATACTATTAAAATTATATGCTAACAAACTGGATAACCTAGAAGAAATGGACAACTTTCTAGAAAAATACAACCTTCCAAGGCTGAAGCAAAAAGAAACAGAAAATCTGAACAGACCAATTACCAGCAACAAAATTAAAATGGTAATCAAAAACTACCTAAAAACAAAACTCCTGGACCAGATGGCTTCATCACTGAATTTTATCAATCATTTAGTGAAGAACTAATACCCATTCTCCTTAAAGTTTTCCACAAAGCAGAAGAGGGAATACTTCCAAACTCATTCTATGAGGCCATAACCACTCGAATACCAAAACTGGGTAAAGACACCACAAAGAAAGAAAATTACAGACCAATATCCCTGATGAACATAGATGCAAAAATACTCAATATAGTATTAACAAACCATACTCAAAAATATATCAAAAAGATCATCCTTCATGATCAAGTAGGATTTATGCCAGATATGCAAGAATAGGACAATATTAGAAAAAATCCATCAACATCATCCACCACATCAACAAAAGGAAGGACAAAAACTACATGATCATCTCCATAGATGCCAAAGAAGCATTTGACAAAATTCAACATCCATTCATGATAAAAACTCTCAGCAAAATAGGTATAGAGGGCAAGTACCTCAACATAATAAAGGCCATATATGATAAACCCACAGCCAACATCATACTGAACAGCAAGAAGCTGAAAGCTTTTGCTTTAAGATCGGGAACAAGACAAGGATGCCCACTCACCCCACTGTTATTCAACATAGTACTGGAGGTCCTAGCCACGGCAATCAGAGAACACAAAGAAATAAAAGGCATCCAGATTGGCAAGGAAGAAGTTAAACTGTCACTGTTTGCAGATGACATGATATTGTACACAAAAAACCCTAAAGAATCCACTCCCAAACTACTAGATCTAATATCTGAATTCAACAAAGTTGCAGGATACAAAATTAATACACAGAAATCTGTTGCATTCCTATACACTAATGATGAACTAGCAGAGGGAGAAATCAGAAAAACAATTCCATTCACGATTGCATCAAAAAGAATAAAATACCTAGGAATAAACCTAACCAAAGAAGTGAAAGACCTATCCTCTGAAAACTACAAGATACGCATGAGAGAAATTAATGAAGATACCAATAAATGGAAGCACATACCATGCTCATAGATAGGAAGAATTAATATTGTTAAAATGGCCATCCTGCCTAAAGCAATCTACAGATTCAATGTAATCCCTATCAAAATACCAACAGCATCCTTCAATGAACTGGAGAAAATCGTTCTAAAATTCATATGTAACCACAAAAGACCCTGAATAGCCAAAGCAATCTTGAGAAGGAAGAATAAAGCTGGGAGGATTATACTCACCGACTTCAAGCTCTACTACAAAGCCACAGTAATCAAGACAATTTGGTACTGGCACAAGAACCCCATAAAGCAATGGAACAGACTAGAGAGCCCAGATATAAACCCAACCATATATGGTCAATTAATATATGAAAAAGGAGCTATAGACATACAATGGGGAAATGACAGCCTCTTCAACAGCTGGTGTTGGCAAAACTTGACTGCTACATGCAAGAGAATGAAACTGGATTATTGTTTAACCACATACACAAAAGTAAACTCAAAATGGATTAAAGACTTGAAGGTAAGTCATGAAACCATAAAACTTTTAGAAGAAAACATAGGCAAAAATCTCCTGAGCATAAACATGAGCAACTTCTTCCTTAACATATCTCCTCAAGGTGAGGAAACAAAAGCAAAAATGAACACATGGGACTACATCAAACTAAAAGCTTCTGTACTTCAAAGGACACCATCAGTAGAACAAAAAGGTATCATACAGTATGGTAGAATATATTTGTAAATGACATATCCAACAAGGGGTTAACATCCAAAATATATAAAGAACTCACACGCCTCAACACTCCAAAAGCAAATAACCCAATTAAAAAATGGATGGAGGATACGAAGAGACAATTCTCCAAAGAAGATATTCAGATGGCCAACAGACACATGAAAAGATGCTCCACATCACTAATCATCAGGGAAATGCAAATTAAAACCACAATGAGACATCACCTCACACCAATAAGGATGGCCAGCATTGAAAAGACTAAGAACAATAAATGCTGGCGAGGATGCGGAGAAAGGGGAACCCTCCTACACTGCTGGTGGGAATGTAAGCTAGTTCAACTGCTGTGGAAAGCAATATGGAGGTTCCTCAAAAAAATAAAAATAGAAATACCATTTGACCCAGGAATCCCACTCCTTGGAATTTACCTAAAGAATACAAGTTCTCAGATTCAAAAAGACATATGCACCCCTATGTTTATTGCAGCACTATTTACAATAGCCAAGATATGGAAGCAACCTAAGTGTCTATCAGTAGATGAATGGATGAAGAAGAGGTGGTACATATACACAATGGAATACTATTCAGCCATTACAAAGAAACAAATCCTACCATTTGCAACAACATGGATGGAGCTGGAGGACATTATGCTCAGTGAAATAAGCCAGGCGGAGAAAGACAAATGCCAAATGATTTCCCTCATGTGTGGAGTATAACAACAAAGCAAAACTGAAGGAACAAAACAGCAGCAGACTCACAGACTCCAAGAAGGGACTAGTTGTGACCAAAAAGGAGGGGCGGGGGTGGTGGGTGGAGAGGGAGAGAGAAGGGGATTGTGGGGTGTCATGATTGGTGCACACGGTGTGTTGTGGGGTCATGGTAGACAAATAGTGACTCTGTGTCACCTTGCTGCACGGATGGACAGTGGCTGCAATGGGGTGTGGGGTGTCTCGATAGTTGGGTGAGTGTAGTAGCCACATTGTTTTTCTTGTGAAGCCTTCATAAGAGTGTATATCAATGATACCTTAATAAAAAAACATAAAATAAAAAAGACTAAAATAATAAAATTTTTTTAAAAAGTTTATTGTCAATCATGCATATAGGGAAGAACCCCACATCACATGGTCTATGTGCATCACAGCATTGGCCAAAAGTGATTCTGCCACCAGAAGTTACTATTATTTTACAATAGTAATAAAGTCATTACTATTATTTTCAAATACATCTCATTATAAAAGACAACAAGATGCAAATATGAGAGATACTGAAGGGAAGACTCAGCCATATGTCTACTTACATCAACACAGTTATTGTTAGAATCTGCATGTGCTTTAGGACTTTATTTTTAACTTATTTGGCTGATGCAGAAGCTAAGGGACACCCTACAGTTCTGCAAGGACCCCTGGCTCTGTGCTGCCCAGGCAGGCAGGCAGGCAGGCAGGGGCTCTGGTGTCTGCCACTCGGAGTTGCTGCCTTTAATCCTCTGCTCTATCTCCTCTCTGGGGACAATAATGGCTATGAAGGGCTGGGCAACTAGAAAGTAAAGTGCATCTAGTCTAAGTTCCCACCTCTTCTAAAGAGGACAAATCTGTTAAATTAAAGACCTTTTTACATAGAGAGGTCTAAGCCAAGGCTACTTATGCAAACTTGAAAATCACCTCAACTCTTAAAAATAATTCTTAAAAATAGCCTAAGTGGTATATTTCTTACTAAGCATACTTAAGTGGAACATTGGCAAAAAAGGTCATGTATTCCCTATAATTCAATTTTCTCAGGAATTATGAGCTGCGTAGTGCAAGGGGCACTAGGTTATGGGCATAATTTAGAAATATGGTAAACTTTTCTCTGCATATTTATGGTAACTTAATTTCCTTTTCCTTCCTTTAAAAAGAAATTATAATTACCAATCTTTACTCACAAGACTTGGTTCAGGACATTTCCATTTCATTTTGTATCACCATAAGCCATCAGAGTTTAGAAAATCACATGGGATTTTTCTAATAAAGACATGAATAATTAATTCATCATCTGAAACTCGGTATGATAGTTTTGATTCACACATGGGAAATTTTATTAGAAAGGTTATGTGTATAAGAATTTTCACAAATATTTGAAGTGAAGAAGGTGTATGCAATATTAAAATGCACACACACCATACAGACACAGAGGTTCACACACAGAAGACCCTTGGAATGATCACAAAGACATTCAGTTCACTGTACTTTTTAAAAAGATGATACTTTTAAAAACTAATCTGTAAGCTTCTTACTGATACAGTTCTGACTCAAAGATGCTTTAATAATTCTCTCCTTGGCCTCAAACAAGATTACAAGACACCACTAACCCCTCACTTTTGAACCTCACCAAGATAAAAAATAGGGAGAGAAGTACATAGGAAAAGAAATAAAAAGGAAGGATGGAGGGAAGAAAAGGAAGGAGAGAGGGAGGGAGAAAAAGTCCTTTAATTCCACTAACTCCTATCACTGAGCAGAATGACATTGAAATGTAATTCCTCCACATACTCAAAAACAGTATCTCATAATAGAGTTTGTAGTTACTTTATCCCCAGAATGTTAGACAGAAGAAAATTATGAGAAGTATCATTTCTGTCCACTTCTGTTTATCACAGTGATGATAAACTTCTCAACTTACCCCCAGATTCTCAGTGGATTGGCCTTTGTCTCCCTAAGGAATCATTTTATGTTGCTAATAGCAAAGTCTTTAAAAGCCCTGAATAAGCTGCCTAGCTGAGGCTGAGGCTTCCCATGGGGAAAAGAAAAAGTAGCAAACTATAGTTGGTCTAGCTACAGGGAACTGCCAGTTGCACCCACAGGGGACTAAAGAGGGAAATGTAAATGCAAACAGTCAACAAACTATAAAGCAACATACAGCATTGTTATTATTAACAGTAATATTAAGGATAATAATAACAATAATTATAATGTTTTCAATGCTGATTATTTTTACCCACAGACCCAAAATGCAACTACATGGAATGAAATCCAGAAAGGAGTAATCAACTACAGGTCTGCTTTGTGTAAAAGCTTTGGAGAAGGAAAACCACCAGCTCCAAAATGCTACCCTAAGGAACCCAACAAAAGGGCCCCTGAAGCCTTAGCAATTTCTGCTCTTGGAGTAGAAAATCAAATTGACTAAATGTTTTTTTTTCAAGCTTGGAATTACACATTTATTTCAAAACCTTAAAGAAATTATATTCCCTTTTCCCTCAATATTGACCATACTGCTTTAAGCCATTTTAATTTCACTGCAATAAAGCAATTCAAAGCTTTATATAACTTACTCAATATTATTCCTCAAGAAAAATTGAGATAAAAAAGGTGAATAAAGCTGAACATCTATTCAGTAAATTCAAACATGTTTATTAAATAAAATCTTTACGGAAACAAGGTTACTGGGACTAAGTTTGGCGTTACCTCCGGTACTCCTAATTTCCGGCATGCTTCCAAAAAGTTTTCCACATTTCTTCTGCATTTGGCCATGCTAAGTTTGGGCTATAAATGTAAACATGCAGAAATAATGAATTATTATAAGAGAAATAGCTTTAAAAACATTGAATTTTAAACTTTCTGAATGGTACAAGTAACAACCTTTACTAGAAAAAATACATAAGCAAAGAGAAGGCAATAAAAAAATCCAGAAATACCTCTCTAGAAATAAGAGCTATTAATATTTTGAATTACATTCTTTCAGACATTGTATGTAAAGATATACATACACATATGTATATACATATGTATGTGTACACATGCAAATTTCTGCATATATCTATGCATGTATAAACATACACATGTATATGCATATATATACAAGTTTTCTGCATATGAAAGTGTGTGTATGTACATAGAATTTTTATGGAGTCACCCTCTTCCATAACCTGCTTTAGTTCATCTAACAGTACACCATAAGCACCACCTTTTCCCATCAGCAAATATATTCCTATATGAAGGGTAAAATTCAGTGCATCACTAGTCTCCTTCCCATCAAACCAATGGGTTTAATTAGGAAGCGGCGATATCAAGGTAAACAGCACAGAAAATAATGAAATGTTCAGGATTAACCAAGAGCCTCTCCCAAGTGAGCTGACTGGTTAAAGACGAACTCTAAGGTGTAGGATGAATAACAGGTACATCCAATTCACACACTTTTAATTTTTACATGGTGGATTTAAAAGCTTTACTCCTGAATTTTAATATTCCACTATTAGCTTCCTTTACAAAAAAAAAAAAAGCAAGAAGCAGGACCCCAGCAATCCAGGCACAGGAGCAGTATCTTACAAAGACTGGCCTGACTCTGTTAATAGTCAGTGACAGTGATGTGACTCACTTTGTCCTATAGGGGCCCACACCAGTCACCCAAAAAATCTAAATTCACACACTGTTTTTTTAAAAAGGGGACTCCCTCTATCTCTCTCCTTACCCAAAAAAGGAAAAAAGAAAGCCTGTGGATATGGAACAATTTAGAAGACTAAATGAACATTCTCCATCTTGGCTAGAGAGGAAACAGTGCCCCCAACATGTGGCCTACAAAGACGGGCAAGAAGCTGCCTGCATGTTTTGTCCACCCCCTGGCGCCTCTTAGGACAAGACCACCACATTAAGCCTCATGTAAAAAAAAGGAACAGACATTGGCAATGGGACATGGGGATGACAGAAGAGCAGGTCCTGGCCCAGCATACAGGGGCCTTTCACCACACCGAGACCCTAGCATTTGTCTCTGCTCCTCCAGGGCCATTATCACCCTTAACCCACTATCACTGAAGGGACTGGGGTCTGTTCTGAAACTCCAGGGATACACAACACCAATCAAAATAATTAGCTCAGCCCAGGAAAGTCAATGAAAAGTATGTTTCAAGCTACATAAAGAAAATTTCCCATCTTGGAAGATAAAGAGGGCTCCCTCTAAGACTGCTGCCTAATTTCAGTCAGAACAGCACTTGCTACAATGGTGAGAGGTTCAACCTCACCACTGGTGAATGAGTCAAAAATCACACCAATTATACCACTTGGGATGCCAATGTTTAGTTTACTAAACTGTGAAAGATTGAAGAAACCCATCTTTCTTAGGAATAGTCTCAGCATACTGTCAATGACAGTGTTCTGTTTTACACTGTATTCCTTCAGCTTGGCATAAAAAATGGACAATATTAGTTTCATGAAGAAAACTGAGAATGCACAGTACTGACAATCACAGCTAGAAAAGAGACACCTTCTTCCACTGCCAATGGTGCAGATCTGGTCATATTTACTGAGTGTTTGCCACATGTCAGATACTCTCTTGGTGCTAAGCATACACCTGTGGGACCATAAGGCACAATCCTCATGGTCACTTAGCTCTAATCTAGTTGGAAACATTAACAAGATAAAGGAAATTATCTTATAGTGTGGTCTAGGCCTTAGTGTGGTGATGTGGCTGTAAGGAGAAAAAAGCCAGGGACAAATCTAACTCGGTCCTAAGGGGCAGTAGCCTGCCTCCTGTAGACACTGAAGTCATGGAACAATGGGAGCTAGCAGAGCAGCAAGGGGAGGAGATCTGAGGCAGGGGTGGGGGCAGCCTTCTGGTTCAGGGAAAGCTGCCTGTGCAAACTCTGCCATGGAGACAGAAAGCAGGCTCTGAGGCCACAGCATGGCCTGGTCACAGGAGGCTTCAAGATGCTCACTGAAGAATTTTCGACGAGTGGACATCTGGAAACAGCCTTCACTTCTAAAAAGGAAAAACTGCAATACAGTAACAGCTAAAATATATTACAGTTATTAAAATGAATAGTTATGAATAATTTTAATGACTGGGGGGAAATGCTTAGGTTTTAATACATTTTAAAAACTCCTACATACAGCTGGCCCTTGAACAACACAGGTTTGAAGTGCACAGGTCCACTTACCTGCAGATTTTTCTTAATAAATGGAGGAAAAGTGCTGTAAATGTATTTTGTCTTCCTTACGATTTTCTTAACAACATTTTCTTTTCTCTAGCTTACTTTATTGTAAGAATACAATATATAATACATATTCAAAATATGTGTGAATAGCCTGTTCATGTTATTGGTAAGGCTTCCAATAGATAGTAGGCTATTAGAAGTTAAGTCTTCGGGGAGTCAAAGGTCCTATGTGAATTTTCAACCACACCTAACTCTGCATTGTTCAGGAGTCAACTGCAGTATATATGAGAAGCTCACAATTCAAAATAACTTAAATGCAGAAAGAATGCTTGTAGTGAGACAGGGACCATAAATATAGTCAGAGTGGCGTGAGGGCCTCCGGAGGGGGCAGGGCAGGATATTTGCAGCCAGAGCAATGTAACTACATGCAAGGAAACCCCCCTGCTAAAACTCTATGTTAAACATTGAGCTCTAGAATCATTCTTCAGTGAAATCCGTTAATGTTCCCCAGATAAAGAAGAGTAGCACATGTTTTATTATGCTAACCGTTTATGATCATTTGTAAGGTTCACTTTAGCACACTAAAAGGCCCAGGCCTATGTGCTGTTTTTCCTCCTTCAGATCTGATGAGGTGATTTTCTTTGCAAACTGGGCAACTAATTTAGCAAGTAAGCCCAGGCATAAACAACACAGTAAAAGGCAGGAAGGATTCCACCTTAAAGATAAAATTGCATTTTAATACCTAAGAAGTTAAGACGTTAGAAATTTTTAACTCACTCTTTAGCAAACAATACCTCAGCCCACCCTGGGGGCTAAGCAGGTGGCCTTGTTTCCTGTGCCCTCAGACCAAGATGCTGGTATCCAAGAGAGAAATCATCAGAGGAAGTTGCTTGTGTTAAGTTAATTCTAAATATTCAGAGAGCACTTAACAAGTTCACACTCCTAAGTTTTTTCATGTTCTCGAAAAATCCTCAGCTGCCTATAAAACCCCTAGACAATGCACCACTACAGACTCTCTTGTCCCCTCCTGGCGTGAGCCAGGAGCTCTGTCCTCTCACTGCATCTCTAAATAAAAGCCTGCACCTTGCTCTCCTACCTTGACTGTTGGTGAAGCTCATTCTTTGGCTCCGCAAACAAGAACCCCGGCATCAGTGGTATAGAAGTAAAAATATTAACAGTGGTTGTCTTTGGATGGTGAGATAAAATGACGACTTATTTTTCTTCTGTTTCTATTTTCTCTTTTTCACCAGTCAGGCATTATTTCCCTTTTTTTTTTTTTCTTAACTTAAAAAGTTTTATTTAAAAAAACAAAAAAAAAAGGTTGACAGCTGAAAGATTTCTAGAATGTAGCATTTTTCTTGAGAAATTAATAAATATACAAATGTGTATAGATACATGATTCACAGTGTCCTATTACACCTTGTAAAGTGATAATTGTATATTCAAATTGGACGATAAGGAGTCATAGTTTCTTTCTTATTATTTGAGGAGAATTACTAATTGAGAATTTGGCCCATGGCTCAGACAACTTTACAGATTGAGCCTCATTTTTAAAAAATACTGGGAATATTTGTATTAGAATTTACTGCCCAAACTAAGGCAGCCAAAGGCAGATTTGAAAGTGAAGACACATTAATTTTTTTTTCTCCTGTTTTCTGAGGCAAAAAAGGAGTAAAACTTTTAAAGGAAAAGTAGGTTTAATAATATAGAAAGGAATCTGACCTTTCTATAGGAAAGTGACCTTTCTAAAGGAAACTGATGTAATGGATTCATTGGTTAATTTTTCCTGCTGCCAAAGGAAAAGAAACTAGGACAAATAATGATACTGTGAGGCTTTCCTGGGGAGCCAGAGAGGGAGCAGAGGGGATCCACCTGAGGCCTTCACTCAACCTGCTCCTTATATGAGATTTTATGAAACTGTGCCTTTGGGGCTCTGAATTTTGAAAATTTCCTCTATAGATATTAATGATAACAATGGTTTATATTCATACGTGTATCCTAGGTAGCATGTCATTTCATATCCACAAGAATATTTCCATGATCAACAAAAACAAATCAAGTTAAAGAAAGGTTAAGTTAGGTTGCCTCAAGTCATATGGCTCCTAGGGAGATCTGGACTTTGAATCGAAACCCTACGTGCTTAGCCTCTAAACTCTTCTCCCTCTCGTGATATACAGAAAGTAGCGTGGGTAGAAATTCTTGTTTCTTCTCTACTTGCCTGAACTTTAAGTAGGCTTCAAAGACAAACTTACTGGTTTTCCCACCCCATCTAAAAGACCATACAACTGACTGCATGACTCTCTCCTGGAGGACAATATGCTCTGCGAGCTGTAAGCAGAGGCTCCCACATGCCGGCTCTCTCTCTCACCACAGAGGAGACAATTTTAGGGTGTTAATGGGGTCCACTCATCCTCATCTTTCTCGTTGCTTCCCCAGTATCTCCAGTGCGCCCGGGCACAGTGGGTGGTCACGAACTGTTGGATTAGTGACTGGCTGACCAACCTCTGGCTTGACAAGTCATTAATGATAGTGTACATAGAATCCACATATTTTCAGAGCTATCCTAAAATCCCCAATGATTAATAAAGGAAAGAGATTCCATTTAGAAGAGAAGCTACCAACCAAACAAAGCTTTCCCAAAAGACTTCTCACCGTGTAAATAAGCCCTCGTGAGAACTGAATCTGTATGTCCCTACAACTCTTAAAGTTAGCACCCCCAACTGGTAATTTCTTTAATATCATGTATTTTTCCATTGTTTACATACGTAAACAAATGTTTTTCATTTGATTACATATTTATATGATTTCCCTTTTTTTCTGGTGAAAATGTTGCTTCATTCAGACCTGTCCCTTTTCTACTCTTCTAGGTGTTTGGGTTCCGAAAGAGTTTGTTTGAGGTAAAAGTTCATTTCCCTTGATATGGTGTGACTTACAACTGCCGGTGAGGGGACATGGATGCTTGCGACGGACCGAGGGCGGATGTGATTGACCAGGTGGCACAGCACGACGCCGTCCATGAGTGCGGCCCCCAGGTCTTCATGCAGGCTGACCTTGAGTCTCATCTCGATGCTCTGAGGGGACAAGGAAGGGAGCCAGTGGCTATCGGGCAACAGAAGGTAAAATACAGTCACGAGCATCTATGAACTGACATATTAATTTCATTATGCAGAAGGATATAAACACCTGAAAAACACTGCCATTACTCAAATCTTTTCAAAAGATATTAAAGTAAAAATCTCCTCTGTAGAAAGACACATTCAGATATGTCTAAACTTTTTAAATAGTTGAATGAAAGGAATAATGGAATAACTTCTTGAGTTCAATGTTGCCACCCCGTTGACAATACAAATATAAAACAAGAATAAGTTGACCAACAAAGGCCGTATCTGACTGGTTCAGGAAGGCTCCAAGGGGCAGAAGAGAGATTAAGGCATGCTTTTCTCTTAGACTACGTTTTAGCAGAGAAATAGATTAGAATTTTGGGAGTTCCAGCTACTGCAGCTGCAAGTCTGAGATATCTGAGGAAAGAAGGAAAATCCGTGGAATTCTCCACCGAGTGATTTCTAGTCCCAAGGACCTGAACTATCTGCCTTTTTTCATCCACTTTTTAGATGTTTATTTTACATATAATACCCAGGGATTTTAGTTGTATTTAGTGGGAGGAATATGGAAAAGTAGGTTCACTCCATCTTTGCAGAATCAGAAGTGGAGAAATTAATTTTTTTAATTCAATTACAGATTTCTGCTTTACAATAGAAACTCCTTTTAAATGGATACTAGACCAAGAAAGGTGCCTTAATTTGGGGATCTGCAATAAATGAAGCTCTTAAAAATCAGTGCATGAACAGTGTCATATAATTCTTTCAAAATTCTTTCCAGACAACCAATTTTTTCAGCATTCTTTCCATCTCTTATTTTACACCATAAATTAAAACATAAGTGATCAATTTAAGATAAAATTATATCACTGTTTGAGAGGCATATCTCAGCTTCTGATTTATGTTCAGAAAGTTCACCTCCCAAGTTGGGAACACATCCGAGTGTGGAGAGCTGACTTTCTTCACGTGACTGCTGTGCCACCTACAGGGACTTAGAGTGGTGGTGAGAGGTTTTTGTGTTTTCAGTATTCCCGCTGACTACCTGCTAAACCATATATAAGGTATCCTCTACAACAACAAAGATGCGGACCTACCTTAATTTAACTTTATTTATAGGCTTCAATTTTCATTTGCAGAGCTCATTGTTATCTGGAATTGTATGCTTATTTGTTTCTTTCGTATTTACTATCTCTTCCCAATAGACTACAGGCTTCCCAAGAGCAAAGACTTTGATTCTCTCCTGTATCTGTCACCTGAAATACTGCCTGACGCAGACCAGCAGTTAGGAATCATTTGCTAATGAAAGGAGAAAATACAGCATAAAATCTATGTCCTCTAAAACGCCTTCTTATATTCTTCTAGAAGAGTTCGTGGCTATGGTGCTTCTCTGAACATAAACAACTTCCATAGAAATTCACTATGTGCTGACTTTGATTACTGATACTGATACTGAAGGGTCGGTCTCTGGCGACCGACCCTTGTACTGCTATTTGACCTTCCATGTATTCATGTGAGATGTCCCCAGAGATATAAAAACCATGATGGCAGACAAATACCTACAGAGCACTCACGGGGAGCCGTGTGGGGAGACAGATACAACAAGGGATAAGGCAGCTATGCCCCTGCCATCGCCAGGCTCAGAATCTTCAATGAACACCCAACCCAAGACTCTACCCCTTTGTAGGAACTCAAATGGTTTGCCAATTGATTAAAAAGTTCTGACTAGTTTGGGGTACAAAAGGAGAGTAACTATAAACATCTTTAAATGAATGGAATATTAATAAGTAAATGAATGGCAGTGCATTGTTTTAAAGTATACCTGAATTGAAATGATAATAGCCCTTATACATATGTAGTAAGTATTTCTACTTACATTGTCTCATAATTCCTCACAAAACCCCACTAAGGTTGATAGGAACCATTTTTTTTTAATACATGAAATAAAATGAAACTTAGGGATGTGAAGTGACTTGCCTGATATCAAGCAGTCAGTGGGCGACCTGGTTAGATCTGAAACTAGGTCTGTTTGCAGTGCTTCATAGACTGTTTTTTAAAAAGTAGAATGCTGCTTCAATTCTGAACCTTGTCCCTCAGCTATATATATTTCAATTCTATACTATTTCCTGGGTACCTCACGGAGTTGTTCCACCAGTTCTTTTTCTTCTCTCATCTGCTCCATTTTCCTCCGAATTGTAAACTGTGGGTCTATAGATTCCAGATTTCTCTGAGGTCTTAGAAACACTATAATAGAAAAGAAAAAAAGTCTTTATGGAAGGCCTTCTACAGGCTGTCATGGAGGACGATTCATAGTTAAATTAAACAGATTATTTATTTATCCCAAATCATTCACTTAACTACGCACAGAACTAAAGAAATTCTGACTTCACATAGAATGCTGGACTCAAATATTTTAAAATTTATATTTCAAATTACACTTGCTTGTGCAGACTAACAAAAGCTATACTTTTTGGTGATAATAAACTGGTGCAGGGAAGGGTTTCAGTCATCCTTGGAACCATTCCTTGTCACTTCTCTGACAGATGTCCCTTCTCTCTCATTGATCCGCTCTCATTCTAAATTTTCATTTACACTTGGAGTTTCACAATCCTCTCATTAAATTCAGATAATTTATTTTCCACGAGAAAACTCTAGAATTGCTTTACATGTTAAAATAAGCACAGACTAATGTTTTTGTCAGCTAAAATTCTTCATAAGCCTGAGTTAAGAACTAAGTGATGATACATGATATAAAATATTTGAGTGTGGAGTGGAAAAAACTCTTCCTCCTGTCAGGTCACTGACACTGTATCCAGAAAGTTAGCTCTTTAGAGGTGACCATAGACTCCTTTTAGAAAAGTTAGCAAGATTAGCGGCAGCTTAAGAGATCATCCTTGGCTTCAGGTCCTTAAAATTACAACCTCCAAGAATGGCAGCTAACGATGCTGATCCCTTTGCAGGGAGGTAAGCCTCTGGCTCACAGGGAAAATGAATGCTCTAAACCTCTACAGGATAGTGTCTTTTAACAACTAATAAAGAAGTTACAAATTATTCACATATAGCAGAGTAACTATAGCAAGAGTTTTAACCAATTTTTGTTTTGATACAAAGCCCAGAGCAGATTCAAACTTGGATTCATTTCTTCCTGCAGATTTTTATCCCATTAAAACTGTCACTTTTCCATGCATGCAGGAGGGGCCAAAAAGCTGTGAGGAGCTGTGTTTAGTTGTTCCTGCCCCATACACTTTCAGATTGTTTTGGGGGGTGGTTTAGGGGAGCCCTTTGGGGAATTTGGGGCAGAGAACTCCAATTTTAAAAATTAGTACCACATAGAAGCCTGCACCAGTGTACTGCAGTCCTCGCAGTTTCAACCACTGTAATTTAAGTAATGTAGAGTAAGAAGGTTATGCAACTTTTATTCTATTCTGACAAACATGGCCTATGGGCCACTTCAAAATCTAATCCAATGTATTAATTTAAAAAAATTAAATATGTCTTAAAAACATACCTCAAATAAAAATACTTGAGTCCACTCCATATAATCAATTACCCCATGCTCATCCAACTATATCACTGTAATCTCAATTTGTATCTTTGGACCAAACTCTAATAAATGTCTTGCACTATACTTCTTGCAACTCAGTATTTTCTTCCTAAATAGTTGTAGGTTACTTGAGTCAGCATTCTGATGCTCTATGGACAATCAGAAATAAACTCTTGACTTACAGTCAGTGAAGAAAGAGGATGGTCGAACATATACATATAGTACCTTCTGAAACCTCAGAGAGGAGACCCCTCGGTCGGGGCATCTGCCTCAAGTCACCCAGGGAAGTCACAGCCAAGAACAGCCAAAGCATGTCACCAAGGCCCACAGAAACAAAGGTAAGACCGGCAAAGGAAGTAGAGAAGAGAAACTGGGCAGAGACAATGAGAGGTTCGCAGAGCAAAGGGAAATGAGGAAATAATTGACAGAACAGCAAAGCATGGAAGAAATTGGAAATGAATTAAACTTGCCTTTAGACCACATAGAGCACAACAAAAATATCTACCCATTTAAACATAGCAACCAGAAGAGATATATACTAAAATGTAAAATCTAGAAATAATCCACACCCTCAAAGAAGTCAAGCAAATTTACCAAAAAAGTCAAGGAATGTGGGCAGAATTGAGCCATACACACGTTGGCCAGCAAGAGGCGCCCCAACACTGTTTGAATAAATCTAATGTTTTCTTTGGAGGTTTTATTTTCCTTTGCCTTTTTTTAAGGGCATTCTTATCTAATACAGCATGTTTAATATTTTCAATATGTTTTTATTGGCAGATTTCTTTCTGAATACAAAACTATCAGGAAGTTAAATTAACTGTGAGCTTTTGTTTAACACCACACAATTCAAGTATCTCTTCCCTGTTAGAGCCTTATGTGAGATAACAAGATAATGCAGTAATGTCTGGATTTTAATTTCCTGGTGATAGCATTTCATCTTAAATTCTTGAATGCCTTAAAAATACAAAATGCATGCTTTGATATTTGCTTTATGAATGTTAAGCAATCACAGTGTTAAAACACATTTGAACTGTGTTTTTTAAAATGAATGCTTCAAATGTACATAAAACTATTGCAAACCATGACTATAATTCAAGTAGTTTTCTAAATGGATTAATTATTGTGGAATATATGAGAATTTAAAACAAACTCCTTGGGCTAATAATAAATCAAGAGAGCACATAAGTGCTTGCCTATTTTGCTGGGTTTGTTGTTAGGACAGAATAATACTAATGGGACCATTATGGTAGCTGTGATTATCTTATGTACAGCTTTTCTTCTCTTTCCAAGTCATATTTAAATAATAAATGCAGTGACCAGCCTGGATTAAAGCTTCAGGAAATTGATCTACGGAAGAATCATTTTGGTTTTTCCTTAATTTCATATTAATAAATTTCACTAAACTTCCTTCCTTAATTCAGGGGAATAAAAGTTTAACATGAGGCTACAAGACAGTATTACTAAGAGGTGAACTGTTACTTGTTCTTCAAATCACATGCCACCCTGATTAAGTGTAAATAAGAAAAAAAGAGGGACAAGAGAGCAGAGTGAGCGAGTATATGAATGGTTGTGCGTAGGGAGAGACAAGGAGGTAGGTAATTTAAGATGCAGGAAAAAATTAGTCCTGCTTACTGCTTAATTACTATATATCAAACTTCAAAGAACCAAAGAGATGATTTGCTCATTTCTGTAGTTTATTTAGCAGAAAAGACAAATTTCTAACAAAGGCCCCACAGGGAATGAATATG
Organism: Manis pentadactyla; assembly: GCF_030020395.1. Lineage (NCBI taxonomy): Eukaryota > Metazoa > Chordata > Mammalia > Pholidota > Manidae > Manis > Manis pentadactyla. Next base: position 9,800,039 of record NC_080035.1, read on the forward strand.
CTTAGGCAGAATATCAAATTCATTCCTGCAGGTACAGGTCAAATTCCACCGATTTTTCCATTACCTCTACCTGTTGCTTCACTTTTCTCTTCATCCTCATCCCTAACCAGGGAGCGATCTGTCTACTATGAATGTACAAAATTCTTTTACCTCTGTCTCTCTCATCACTTTCTGTCTTACAGTATAGATGTGTTTTTCTCCCTTATGACTAAGAATTTACATCTGTTTCCAATATGTATTTCTGTCCCACCCCACAAAACAGTTTGCTGGGTGAATAAATGAAACAAGTGTTTCAATAACTCCCTCATTCAACAATAAGTCCATTTGGAGAGGATCTTTGCAGAGATTATCCTGCCCTAATAATCAGTCATCTGAATTTTTCCTGTGTCGAAAAAATCTAAATATTAGTTTTCAGGTATGAATGCTGTAGACTCTGAAATTAGTTTCACCAAAGCAGAGATCTTGTCTGTCTTCTATGGATACTATGTATAGATAGTAACAAGCATCATGCCTAACACATAGTAGGCACTCAAAGGATATGTAAGGATGTACACATGAAATCATTCTCTAATTGTTGTAAGAGTATCTTTCAGTTAAGCAAAGAAAGCCCGCTGTTCTAAAAATTGCCTGAAATGCTATTTACTACATAAAATATGCTCTTAGTATAGAAATTACCAATCTAAATTATTAACCTTTATTACTTAAACTTAATTCAGTAAAAGGAGATTTCTTCTCTGTGAGCACATTAGGTTTTGAAATTTAGCTCTCAATTTCTCCTTGAAAGAACCTGGACTGGGTTTGATGCTTAAGATACACAAATTTAAGGGCAAATAAGGTGGCTTTGAATAAACATCATGGGTTTTCAATTCAGGCAAACAAGAATTAGAAATCTGACTAGTGCATTCATTTATTTCTGGTGCTCCAAAATGAATTGGATATAATCTCTGCCCTCAGAATGCTTAAATTTCCTCTCTATGGTTCTGGGCAGTTTATTTAGCCCAGTGGCTTCCACTTACTTGAATATAACATAAAGAACAGTAGAAGTATAATCAGTGTGCAGACTCCATATAACACCAAATAAATTAGCATCTCTGAGTGTGGGGCATAGATTGGCATGCAGTTTTTAAAACACTCAGGTGACTCTAATATGAAGCCAGAGTTAAGAACCACTGAAACACCTCTCACAGCCTCAGTGGGGAAAATAATACCAATATGGGCAAGATTATTGTAAAGAATTAGCAAATGTCTGTAAATTGGGCCAAAATGCCTATGTCCATTCATTCATTCTCCAGTGATAATTTAAAGATCAATTTTAAATAACTACCAATTAGTTGCAAAGAAAAAGAGAAAAGTGAGTCCAAAGAAGATGGGAAGGGTTTTAATTTCAAAGTGAAGGGGAAAAAGCAAGAAAGATGCAGAGAATTAGTCAGGCACAAGAGCAAGAGAAAGAGAGCAAACGCTGCTTTCAGGTCAAGAACAGCCGAAGCGGAGCTGCCCCAAACAGCCCCAAGCCTGGGCGGACCTACTCACAGGCTTTTGCTTCCTCCCCTGTCACCTTAACGGGCAGGACTCTAGGACTGTGGGATTCAAGCTCCCAAGGATCTGCTGGCCACTTTACCATTTTTCATTTCTTTGAAGAATGAGTTTTAGAGAAAACGGGGACTTAAAAATGAAATATATTTGGAACAAAATATTGAGAAGAATTTAAATAAAAGGGTATTTAATATAAAGCAAGACAGCAAACAAGGTATAAAAATGTCAACCTTACAAAAAATAGTAACGAAACAACAGAAACGAAAGACAAGTTATATTTATGCTGTGTTGAGTTGGTAATAAGATGCCATTTACTTACAAAGGTTGAGATAGCTACAGAGACTGGATAATGGAGAAAATATGAGGAAGCAAAACTGATGTGGTAATCAGCTCTGAAATGCCGAGAGGCCACTGAATAAGGTCTCTTAAGAGGAACAAGTAAGAACAACATAAAAATGTAGGCTCTGTTCCCCTTGCAACATTAGCTCTTATGCTTATGGATACATATAAAGCAACTTCATTAATTTAAAAAATGTACTGGAAAATGTATGTATTCAAATCATAAGGCAAAGTTTAGCATGAAGAAAATGAAGATGCCTATAAAAGACCAGATCTGCTGCCCAAATATTTGTAAAGAATATTTCTGAATAGAAAATTACCTCTTGTGCAGGCATATTATAGACAAATTGCAAATACGGATAAATGACAACCACCAAATCTGATGTGATTTAGCCAAATGAATATTGGAAGCAATCACTTTATTTTTATCGTGGCACCATGTAACAGCTAACACACAAAGCTCTGGAATTTTCACTCATACAAAAAAATACCAAACAAACATTGCAAGGTTATTTTATTTTCGGTAAGATTTCACAGTGATTCTTTTCTATGGAAATCTGAGAATTTTTAATAAAAAGGCGGCAGTCTGGCTTAGTACCTTACATAAAGAGCTCTCAGTAAAGAGCTGAAGAATGAATGTAGATCCAGGGGAGAGTTAGGGGCCCTGGGCGTGGCCTCACCTCCACCGCGGGGAGCAGTGTGGCTCAGGAAGTCCCTTCCCCTTTCTGGTTTTAGTTGGTTCATCTATATAGAAATTCTACTGCTACATAAAATGTCTAGAACTTTCCCAGCTTAAAAAAAGAAAAAGAAGTCCTTTGGTTTCAGATATCACTCCTAAGGAAATACCAAATCACACATAAATCTTTCATCTTAGGCTTTATTTCCTTTAAACACCACCAGGCCCATAAATAGCCATGCTTTCTGAAAAACAAAAATGCCTCTCCCTTCTTTTTTTTTTATTTTTTAGTAAAGGAACAGTTTATCAAGAGGTTTCCATTTAGTTTTCTTCAACTTCCAGAATTTAAAACAGGATATTTATAAGGGGTGGACTGGGGGCTGTCTTCTGTTTCACTGTTGTTTGATTATACTTATTTTCAGTTAAAAATATTTAGAAATTTATGAAATTATGTAAGTCCTTTATAACTAACCTGCCAAAATATATATTATCCTTCTACATTAAGGAAATTGGAAACGTATTTCTGGTTGAATTTTGACCAGAAATCACAGCAAATATTTAAATATATTTGCTATGCATTGTAATATAACAGATTTAAAAAATATTATTGGAAAATTTATCTTCTTATTGTGTTTGAACTGTTGGTATACTATCTCACATCTCACTTCCTTTCCCAATAAATAATGCTCTGTTTCATTTAACATTCCTTCAATCACTTTGTAGTTGGAGTAAAATGTTTAAAATCGAACTAACATATGGAGATTCAGCTATGTGTGGCATGTAGATCTAAATAATTACATTTATTATATTTTAATATTTTAGGCTATTTAAGATACTTAAAGGCACCAAATTAAAAGACAGCTACATAAATCTTTAGTTTTTTATTTGCACATTTGATTCTCAAGCCAAGTTACTGTTGTTGAATATTATAGAGATGACCTTCCACTCAAAAAGGCAGAAGGTATCAAGAGTTAAAATGTGCAAATAACTTGTAAAAAAAAAAAAAAAAGGCAAGTGATTTCTCTCCATTTTTAGAAATTTCTTGATGTTAACATTATTTCCAGTGCACCACTCATGGATCAGTTATGGTACATCTTAATTACCTTAAAAATCTCCTATCGTAAGCATAGATAATAAAAGTTCAAACTCTAGAAGCACTTTGTTTGGATGCAGGAGCAAGCAGAGATGATCCAAATGTGCAAACCCCAAATTTCTGTAAACAAGCAAACCAACTCAAAAAACCCAAGCAGAAGAGGTAAGAGAAGAAATTATTATAAAGTCCTCCCCAAATTCAGAATATCCAAGATAATTAAACATAGGCTGGCAAACTGCTGGAGAACAACCCTCATGCACTGTTCTGGACTTCACTTCCCAGGTTTACTCATTATTTCTTAAATCAGGCATGCAGGTGAATATACTCTATCTTCAGCTGCACAGAAATGTTTAGTATATTCATTGGCTTATTAATGAGCACATTGAAGAACAGGTACAAAGCCACCTACCATTGTCACTGTCTCCTTCAGATGGAACACTGTAGCTAGAGTTGTCCCATGTCTGTGCCTGTGTAAGTTTGTTGAAGGAGATAGGAGGGAGAGTGAGGGCTGGGTCTGCAGGAGAGCAAGAGCCAGGCCACGTACGGTTGCACAAGGACCAGGAAAAACCCAAAGGGCCGCAGCATTTCACAAATGGCATAAGGATTGTATGGAAATGAAGCGAATTTCACAATATGGGATTTAATTTCAAATGTACAATACAGTAGAAGAATGAAAGATGGCGCATGGAATAAAAAGAATGATAAAAACTGAGTGTTAGTACTTATCAATCATATACTCTGCATGCAGTTAATATCGTTAATTTAACAGTTCCACAAGCCCACAGATTTAGAGTACTAATGAATCATGTCAGCAGAAAGACTTCGCATAGATCATGTAGGTTAAAAGCAAAAGATATACCAGATACCTTTTTCAAAAACCTTCTAAATGACTAACAATCTTAGCGAATATGATTCACAAAAAAAAATCTGGTTACACAAAGCTTAATATGTATAAATATATCTATTATTTAGACATGAACTATTATAGAATCAGTGTTTAACATCTGTGAATTTTTTCCCAAGGCAATGTAAAATTTATCTTTAAAGACATCTGTAAGTCCACTGGCATGCTTTATTCGTAGCTGAGTCTAGCTAACTCTCTGCCCAACTTTTGACACACAACTCTCAATACTGTCTCCAATATTGATCAGAATAAAAACAATTTTGGACACTAACAGAGTCTCTTTTACTCTTTTAACAACAAATCTAATAAACTAAGAGATGTCAACCAATTTCAAGCACTTTTGAGCTGGTCATTTATTAAGTGACAATAATCTCTTTTTTTTTTGCACTAAATAGCCAGATAGTAATTTTAGATGTTTAGGAAATATCTACACAATTTTTATTCAACCATAAGGTAGGGTCACTAATATAAATGGACATGGTTCTGGGAATGAATATTTGGATACATACAGTTGTCTTTGTTCGGAGAGAAACATAGAAGAGGAAAAAATGTTTCTTTTGAACCAAAGCTCTTATTTCAACTTGCTGATTTGAGCAGTCTGTTTTTATTTGTAACACAGAAATCACATAAATTCATATACTTAAACTTTAAAATAAAAATTAATTGGCTTTTAAAAGTCCCAACGCTATTCCTTCCAAAAAGAATTTATTTAAAATCTTAAGCCCTTCAATTAGGATTACTGTATATATTATTTTCTAAAAAATGTGAAAATATATACTTTGAAGTTTTAAATTACCAAATAAAATTTTTAAAAATTCCCAGGACATAGAGCTAGTTTTATAAAGTTCCAACATGCCACTTGATGTTCCTTAAGCTAAATCAGCATTATTTACAGCAACCAAACTCCACAAAACTTTCAACAATTGGGACGATTTCCACCTCGTTTAATCAGCATTATAGAAAGGCTGGAAGCTTGGAGAGGAAATTATCTTTGTTTTCTGCTACTCAAATACCCCATTTATTTTTCACCACTACAAAAATCTGACATGGTTTAACAGTGCATCTACAGTGTTGATAAGCCACATTTGGACTTCATTAAAAGGAATTAAAAAGTCACTGAGATAGTATTACAACTTAATTATAAACATGAGAATTCAAAAGAACATTGTTTGGAGATCCATTCAACTTGTAATTTTCTCAATTATAAAATATTTTTAAACTATGTAAAACCCGCTGTAAGGACTCGGAGAAGCCTATAGCCCAGTGTGAGTCCTCAGCACGGAGCTTTCATAACTCTCCCGGTGAGCCCACACTGAAGGCACGGAGATGTGTCTGACGGACCTCCATTCCTCCCAGCACATACCTGAGACCATGGAAATGGAAGCCCAGCCCAGATCTGGTAGTATATCAGTTCCATAAATGAGGAGGCCAGTCATTTAAGCTTCTTTCATGCACAATTTGGCTTTCTATAAAACATCTACTGACCCTTGCCGCATCCAAGCATTTTCTGAAATAGCCGTGTCTTACAGCCTATGCAAACTGCTGAGAAATCATTATACTTGGCCACTTGTTACCCATTAATCAAACTTGCTCCAAAATGAAAACACTTCCTTTATAAAAGAATCACCTTTGGTTTTCGCTATGGATTCCCTTTTTTTCAAAATATACACATGTGCAATTTGTACTGCTGCCAAAACTCTTTACTGAAAAACCCAGGAAGATCTGAGTTCTTTACTAGCTTTGGCTTACAGGTCTGAGTCCTTTCTTAGCATTTAAAAGCATTAGTAGTGAGTGTTTACAAAAGACTGAAGAATCAAAAATATTAAAACAAAGATGGATCCAAAGGAGGTAGATAGTGCCAGAACTTTTGAGTACATGGAGAAATATGAAGAACCAGATTTGTCTATACATAGTCCTTCTTTTTCAAATCACTAGTTATTCTGCACATTGCTATAGTGTATGTTTGTGAATATACTAAAAATAAATTAAAAGAAAGTAGGTAATATAGCAGAAAGGCTCTTTAAAAATACAGTGACTCCTGACCAGTCACGTGTGCCTTGAAATGTTCACCCTGTTACATGAGGAAATACACAGACCCTATTAAGGCTCAGAAAACAAACGAAGGATGTCTCAGAAAAGAATCACTGTCCAGAGGCTGCTTTTGAACTCTACAGTAGGGCACCAGGAACCACAGGGGCAAAGGACTAGCTTTTTATCTTCTCTGGATAAAAAAAAACTTCAAAGAATATTTTTCCCCTGCTTCCATGCCCATCACCTTTCTCTCTCTGCTCTGATCCAAAAGAAGGTAAGACATCTATTACTGATAACATGTACTTAACAGATGACTCATTGAAAGCAAGGTTCCAAAATGTGGCTTCCCCAAGCTGTAGTAAAGCTCCGAAGCCAGGGCTCAAATTCACCAGAATTGGCAAGGCTGTTTGCCCAAAACATACACATTCAAAGGGCTTTTAAAGAGAAACCACTGAGTTGTTACAACTGTCAGAGCACTGAGGTTTTCATTTACCTGATCGAGGCTTCAGGCCAAACGGAGCTGTGCTGTTGCTGGTAGGAGAGACTGCAGGGGAGCTCTCTCTAATCTGTGGGGTCAGAAGGAAAGGGATTTTTTTTTAGAAAACTGTAACAGAACTATGCCTGCTTCTTTATATTCAAGGGTTATCATAAAACCACTACCATTTTGCATTTGCTGTGTGATAAGTCCTGACTAAAAAATATGATAAACCTATTCATCTTCACAAATGTTTTAAGAAGCATAATTAATGGAATGTTGTTCAGTCTTTGATTTACTCATTATAAAAAGTTTATAACCATGCAAAACTGGAATCCTTTACTGCTCCAGAACAGATGTGTGCCTGAGTGTGCAGGCATACACACACACACACAGGCACACACTCACATCCACCTCACAAGGGGCACGCATGATGAAGGATCTCATGACACAATGAGATGAGGGAACGCATAGCCCTGAACAGAGGTCTCATCGACAGGAAAACCATACACGGAATCATTTATGAATAACAACATATTTTAAATGCTGCCTATCTGAGCTACTTTCACTTTGTTTTCTGTAAAGACGTTCCAATATTTTGCTTTCAAAATATATCTTTTAAAATTAATCTTTAATTATGGATAGGGCCAGATAGGGCTATGATAGCTAATGCGAGAGATTTCCCCAGAGAATCTGCAATACGATTAACCCATTAATCATGACAGTTTTTGATTATATATTTCTGTAAAAGATATTCTAGTTCAGGCTTCACAAAATACCTCAGCTTTCATTAATCTTCTGGAAATTTACCTCATTTGGAGAATACTCGTTCCCATTACTCTCTAATGTTAGATCATTTTGCACCTTAAGGAAGAAAAAAAAAGCATGGTATGTTCCATTAGACTGTAAAATCATTGAGACAAGAACTGCATCTTTCTTACTTCCATCACATCCCTGGCACACAGGCACACAATGAGTACACACTGAATTAATTAATTAGTGCATTAAGTAGCTAAGTAGGTCATACTTACATTTTCTTAAAACATGCAGCTGTATTCACAGAAAAATATAGCTCAAGTACCATACAGACTAGGAAAACAGATTTCCCAGAGCAAATTCAGTCCCAGCCACCTGTGAACATCAGCTTGCCTTGCTAGGATCAGGCCATCTGCAGGCTTCCATGCCCATTTGAACTACAGGCTTTTAGAAATGGTCCAGGGCAGTTTCCCAAATACACAGAATGTCATTAGGAGCTTTTAATAAATACACACACCTGGGCTCCTAACTACCTGGGAAATTCTTATGCTGTCAATTCAACATCAGTTTGCTTTGGCAATAGGCAAACTCTAGCTTATTTTATCCAGATCTGCCTTCTTTATATGGTAATCAAGAACCCCACTAATCTTCCTAAACAAAATGTTCGGTGACAGCTAATATAAACATCTTCATATAGATTACACCAAATTACTATACATCCTATTGTTGAGGAATGTTATTAAGAAGTACGCCCAATTTTGACAAATCCAAGTGAAAAGCAGATTTTTAGAAAATGTCATTAATTTCCCTGCCCAATTAAATGGCTTTGTGAGAACAGCTGATGAATGAGTAACTGCAGCTTCGATCCTCTCTGTAAGCAACTCCTTCCTCTAACTTTTCCTGTTCTCTCCCCAACACGTCCTCCATTCGAAATTATTTACACATGAAAATGTAATTTGCAATTCTTTCTGAATGGATGCCAGTGCTACCAAATTTGATGTGGACAGTCATCTCACGTGCGTTTAAAGTCAGGTGATGTGATGTGCTCCCAGTTACAAGCCAGAGGTCACCACCGTGGCCTCCCCCGCTAACCGGGCACCACTCATCCCTCAGTGTGTCTGCCGCTGCTCCTAGCCTCACGCTGCCATGCCCCACACAGCCTCCTGGGAACGATCCAAATGAAAATCTAGGTTTCCTTCCTTCTCCTTGAACTCTCCATCCCTTCTCCGGCCTCCCAGAGCACTTAAAACACTTGGGATTGCAGACCACACTCTTCTCTAAGGTTTTTCAGTATCTAGGTATTCGCTCCTCCACAATTTTTAAAATTCCTTAAAGGTACAGGCAGCTTTGTCTCCATCAGATCCCAGTCCTCAAACGAGGCTGAATCCAGCACACGTCCTCAACAAACTCCGGCGAACTGATGCAAGACTATGCTAAAGATACTGTTTTCTTCGTAGGTGAGGTGGAGGAGAGAACATAAAAGTAACCAAATTATAAATGAGGATCACATTTAAGTTCTGCATAATAATTAGCACAGGCCTTGTTCATCCCCTCCTTTCACTTCTTTTCTTCCTTCTTGGGACTTCCTTTCCTCATGAGAGACAGTTCTTTCCCCCTCCCTGTTTAAAATCATGGCGACATGTGTGTCATGGACAAAGAATTGCCCTACAGAAGGAAGATAATGAGTAAGAATTCCTTACACCAAATGTGAAACTTCATTCAACCAAAAAGGGGAAAAAAACCTAAAATAAACATAAAGCACTGTGAATAAGACATGGGGTAGAGATACTTTTTTCTAGAGGTTTTGTGTCTTACTGGTACTCCTGAAATCATGCACACAGGTGGGTCTCTCTTTTACTAGAGTCAAAAGTGGGTCTGCTGCAGGATGTTGACATGGTTTTAAAGTACCTCTTCACTGGCAGCTAACTGGTTGCAAGGTAAAAGTAGGACAGCAATTATATAGCGGAGAAATCAGGTTAAAACTCAACTGGGTTTCTAATTATTAAAACCAGTGAGGACCAGTTAGACATAGTGTACCTCCAAATTGTGATACCCTGAGAAGAACACATTATTCCAAACAAGAATGTAGAATTTCAATCTACTTATGAGGAAATATGAGGTATTTTTGTCCCACAAAATAAGGGGCATTCCATGAAAAAAAGAGGAGGGCTATATTCTCTAAACTTTCAAAATCATAAAAATCAAAGAAAGGTTAGGGAAATGTTCCAGAACAAAGGCAATTATAGATACCTGACAACCAAATGCAATACTTGCCACTAGACTGGATCCTACACTACAGGGAAAAAATGCTATGAAAGACATTAGATCAACTGAAAAATTTAGACTATGGATAGTATATTAGATGAGACTAATTAAAAATATCAGTGTAAATTTATGGAAGTTGATAACTGAAATACAGTTTTGTAATATAAAATCCCTATTCTTAGAAAACATATTGAAATGTTTAGGGTAAAGGACTATGAGGTATGAGTCATACTCTCAAATGTTTTAGAAAATAACTATGTGTGTGAAGAAATAGAATAAATGATACAATAAATGTGGTAAAATGTTAATAACAGGTAAATCTGGATAAAAGGTTGTAACTTTCTGTTAACTTTTGTAGAATCTATTACTATTTCTCCAATCTTCTTTAAGTTTAAATTTTTTTCTAAATAAGAAGCTTTAAAAAAAAGTGGGCCTTCAGAGAATCACAAATAGCACTTCTCAAAAGGAGAGTTTAATGGAATCCACCCAGGGCATCCTGCAAATGAAAGGCCCCCTGATGTCCCACTGTTGAGTAATTCAGTGATATCTCCACCCGGGGAGGAGATGGGCCAGTGATTCTCTAAGGACCACATCGATAACAATATGAAGTAATAAAGTAACAGTCATAGAGAGCATTACTAATTAATCCAGATTAATTACCAGAGTCGGTGCCCTGGACTGTGAGACCCATCCCAAGTCACAGAAAATGAAGGTGAAGTTTAGAGGGGTCGCCCCTAGTTAGCATGTCTTTGAAATGGGACTGAAAGGAAATATAATTCCATGTCACTGAAACCATACTCTCCGGGAAAAAGGCTCTTTCGATTACAATTTTTTTTCCCCCTCATTCAACAGAGGCTTAGAGTGTTAAGAGTTTGAAACTGCTTTACTACAGTACAGCACAAGTTCAGACACCTCAGGGACAAAATGAGCTATCTTAAATCTACCCACTAGAAAGAGTCGAGGTAAGCTGCAACCTGCGCTGTGCTCCCCAGCCGGCAGCTCAGACCTCTCTCTCCGTGACTTCTTTGGGACCATCTAGGCTCATCTCCAGATTTATGTCAGAACTGCTGGATGCAGCCACTCAAACCTCCCCCAACAAACCTCCATGCTCACTCTTTCCCCAAACACCCACCCATTCTCTCTGCTATATTCTCAGGCCTCTCAGGCACTTGCCAAACCTCGGTTCTTCTCTTTCAAGTCTTTTTGCTGCTGTTTACATTTGGGCAATTCTAAGGCTTCTTTCTTGGCTCTGAAGTCTGTGCTGAGTGGTGGGACCTCCAGCTTCTGACACAGAGGAGGCTCCCTAGGCCTCTTGGTTGCATTTGCCTAACTCAGCAAGACTATCTGACCAAAAATTTAGGGAATTTAATGGGAATTGCCAACTCTCATGTTTAATGGAAGGTGAAGTGTAATAGAGCACGAAAACTAAAAGACAGCTAAATATAAAAAACTTGGAAAATAGATCTTGAACAAAACTGAATATTGGTCTCACTAATGAACATTCACCCCCATGATGAGCTTTAATGATAAAGGTGGCCACCATGCCACCGCGGAGCGCTGCCCAGAGCACTGGCTGAAGAGCAGCCTCACCTCACACACCGGGGGTGTCTCCAGCTGCACCGGACCACTGCAGGAAGGGGAAAAAGGATACAAAGTGAAATTTAAAGCATAAACATTTCAATGTAAAAAGAAACAATATATTCAGTTATAGAAAGGCCAACATACTTTATTGCAGCATCTTGTAAATCTAAGGTTTCTGCTGATTCCGTAGGATAGAAATTTACAACACTTCTGTCTGCAACATCTGTGCTTATTCTAAAAAGCAGGGAAAAATAGATATTAGCAAGTTTATTAAACTTGTAATAAATGTCACTGCTCTTAGTAATATTTAATTGAGAAATTAATATATTAAATAGTTATGCTTATCATTAGGATTAAGTAAAGAAATGTTAATGACAGAAATTTCAAACTACATAGTATTTTTCCCATGATGTGCCAAATTTAACATAATTAATATAATTTTCTAACTGCTATTGGTATCAAATCCAATTTACTTGAAATATAACAGTAACTTCAGTGTGTGTATATATATATATATACACACATATATATAATAGTATATATTTCAGTGTGTATATATATATATATAAAACAGTAATATAGTCATAATATTTTATTCTAGTAGCACACACTAAATTTTATTCTAGAACTTGACTACATTACAGAAGCAAGTAAACTGGCTAAGTGTACTGTATTATATGTATATGTACCAAGAACATTTTATTTTAGTAAGAAGATCTCCCCAAAATACACTACTACTCTCACTTAAAAAAATAAGAATACATAAGCAATTTGATATGCTTTTTTACTTTCGAAATTGTCTTACAGAGAGTTTCTGAGTTTCTACAGCTTTAAGAGTGCAGTTTTTTTTTATAAGACCTATAAAACCAGGAATTGCTGTTAAGTCATATAGAAGTTACAAAGCTATCTTAAAAGGTTGGGAGGTATTCTTATTATGCATGTATCTATTGAAAATGCTACCAAGCCAATAATCAGAAATCCTTAAGAGAAGAAATCAAGGTAAAGGTAAAATAGCACAGCAATATTCAATTCGGATGTTAAGGTTGTATGAAAGGTTAAACCTGTAAACTTAATCCTATAATCATCGGCTTAATGACAATAAAAAAAGCCTGGATCTATGAAATATGAGATACAGGAAAAGTGCAATATGTACGTAAAGTTTTTATTACTAATATTCAATTGAACAGCTAGAAACCAATGAGCTCTTGAAGTGCTCTCTCTCTATCAGAAACACAGGACTCCTTATTGCTATTATGTTGGCTCACAGAAACATTATAAAGTTAGAATTGTCCTATCCTAATAATTATTTCAAGATGAACAACAAAGATCTAAAGCAGCCAAAATAGTGGATTATTTCAGGGAGGAAATGAAATCTATATAAAGTTTTACAACACAATATAATTTTAAAATAGCACACCATAATATGTAAATCAACTATCACTTGGAAGGTTACTGAGGGCGGCTTTCTTCCACAATTCCTCAAACACCCACCATTCCGACTCACTCAACATCCTTGGTAACTCATTGCTTCTGACATTTCCAAGCTGAAGAGGAACTGCAAGATCTTCTGCTCAACCCACTTCTCACGACGGACAGGGAACTGAGGCCCAGAGCCGGGAGCCACCCCCTCCAGGTCCTTGAGGTCTCACTGCTAGGCCTCTGCCCCACATCCCCACACCTCTGCTAATCCCACCAAACCAGGCTCTTTTGCTCTGGGACTCACATATTAATCAACCTCAAATTTCTAAGAGAAGTTTAGAGAAAAGTGAGATAAAAATGTAAAAGGTAGAAGTAGTAAAACAATTTAAAGTCCTCACCACTCACTGAATATGATCACCAAAGAGCTACAACAGTGCCTACCACTGAAGATCTACAATATATGAAACTATAAGGAAAAATAATAATTTAGAAATACCTACAGAAAAATATCCATTGTAATGTATTTCCTTCCAGTTTTAATTCTTCTAAGTTTCTTACATGATTGGAACCTAATTCTATCTATGTAATTGGGATCACTCTTCATGCATTTTATATTCTTTTATAGAGAACATTATAATAATGAACGTTCTAAAATATATTGGAAAGTAAAAAAAATTTTAATGGCCACATTATATTCCATCTAATTAATGTACAAAATACATTTTAATATCTTCAAATTGTTATATTATGTTTTTTTTCTCTAAATATTTGTTACTAAAAACACCTTCCCCCTCAGTCTTTGTTCATATCTCTTTGTCCATTAGGATAAATTTACAGAATTTGTTTGAAAAGTTTATATATTTTTAGAGTATGGTTACATATTACTACTTACAGACATACAGACTACAGGGATGTCTTCTGGAATGGTTTTTCCTATTTACCCTTCCACTAGCAGTTTATATGTTACTTCAGATCCTTACAATCCTAAACGATAAATACTTTTTACCCATCTTACAGGTGAAGAAGTGCAGTGCAGAGAAGTTGTATGTCTTACTGAGATTAACTGGTGTTGGAGCTGGGTTTGGTACCAGTGTCTGGCTGAATCTAAGTCTGTTCCTTTCACCAGCCTTGCTGTGTTATTCCCCATTCCTTATAATTTCACACAAATGGGCACATGCATGTACACATACACACACATGCACACATGCTCTTTAGTCCTTGTTTCCCAGTCCTTTTTTCTTATTGACTGTCCCAGTTTAGGATGCTGTTGCTCTGGGAGGAGGGGGTTCCCCACCGGTTGCAACTTCCCTATGAACCGTTGAGACCGAATTAAGGCAAGGGCAAGAAGTTGGGGGCTCATCCCACCTTTATTCTCACGGAAGTAGGTCTCAGTCTCTCCTGGCTCCTGCACTGCTCCCTCCTGTGACCCAGCATGCGCTTAATCTTCTCCTAGCACTAGGGCCCCACAGCTTCCCTGTGTCAGCCTCCACCTCTCCTAGCTCTTCTCCCTCCAGGCTCCCTTCTCTGCTCTCCAAGCTCTCACAGCTCCCATGCCCACACCTGCTCTCTCCCCACTCTCCCTTGGCCCTTTCCTTCCCCACCCCCAGGAGGAACTCTGTGGGCGGGTCACTGGTGACTGGCAGACGCCTGACCCATTACCTACCAGGAACTCAGGAGAGGAGCAAATGAGTGTTTCCTCTCCACCTCTCCTCTGGGGTGGTGCTTCCATGAATGACCAGCCACTCTGTCCCCAGTAAACATCCCACAGAAGTGCCACAGGCTCTTATATATATACACAATAGGCGCTATTAAGGCCAGGCGGGAATGCTGATAAGAAATTTTCATTTTTTCTGAAGATGTAAAACTCAGCTCTTTAAAGAATATGCCCAAATTAGTTACTTAGTGATAAACCAGCTTGAAGCCAAACATTAGGAGAATTAGCAAAATGAATAATCATATTTTAAACCGTTACCTCTCTCTACACATAAAATAAAGTCTCAGATCCTCACCCCAGCATCTGAAGTCCTCCCCTGCAGCTACAAGCTGCTCCTCTGGTGATTCCGTCCTGGCTACACATCAGAAGGACTGACAGTACTTTTTAAAAAGTAGAGATGACTGGACGTCAGTCCCGTAGGTAGTGTGGGGCATCTGCGTTCCCAAAGGTCACAAGTGCCACTGAAGCACGGCCAGGGTGGAGACCATCTTCTCTGCCTGAGCTGTTCCAAGCTCACTCCATTCTTTTTGACATCCGTGCCTCTGCCTTAAACTTTTAATTCAATCCAGAATTTGCTTTCTCCTTGAAATTGCTAGTTATTGAAGAACCAGGTTAAATATCCCAACCTGCAGGAAGGCCAGTCCAGCTATCTCCCCTTTTCCATCTGGAACCAGGCATTCACTCAAGTCGATCACTTTCTACCTCCACTCCAGGTGCTTAAATCAATTACACTTACAAACAACTACTCAAGGCAATCTGTATCTGCTATGGTTTAAGTTCTAGAAGGCAAGTGCTGTACTTTGTTCATCTTTGTATCTCCCAACATGCATGATGTAGATCTTCCCCCACTCTAGGCATTCAATCAATGTCTTCAAAATCAAAATGCTATTCAAATTCATTGCTAAAGATCTTTGGCCATAGTCAGTCTGACCCATCATTATTCTCTTCAGGCCAGACCACAGTGATGGTGTTCATCACCTGAACTCTGGGACTCACTGACCACCCTTTTCATAAATTCCTGAAATGTGGTGTGACTTCAATATTCAGCATATCACAAGGCCACACCATCTCCATATTTAAAGTGCTGACCAGTTTACCAGAGATAAGCTTTGAATCTATATCTCTAATGATAAAGTAGTTATTAACTGATATTAGATATATTATCCTACAAAAAATATTCTGTCCAGGAGAATTCCTTTATGCTTAGCTAAGAAACCAAAAAATGTATCAACTCTATGCAGTGCCTATTACTGATAATGGGCAATTCAACTTAAAAACTATCTTGTAACCCAAATCTTTAGAAATATATTATTCAGCATATATTTGGTACCATCAGAAATAAACATGGTAGTACTTGATTAGGGAATTCTTTCCTTTTTGGAAAATCTCCCTGGTATTTCTATAAATCAGAGAATTAGCCTTTGAGCAATATATAATTGGTACTTTTACCGTATTTATATTTCAGTTTTCTAACAATTGTACAAAAAGTTCCCATATGAATTTCATAAAGGGTGAATGATTTTCATTAAGGGGTGGAGAAAGGGAAAACTGATCTTAATCCTTACAGATGTTTGGCTCTTTTACTTATAGATCTTGGGAAAACAGGCAGTTAAATGACTTTTCTTTGTTGGTGGTTAGACTGAGCCAAAACTGTATAAATATTTTTAAAAGTGAGATAATATACTCAGTTAATCAGTATGCATTATTTACACATGAAACCTAGCCCAAGGAAAGGCATGCATACCTATTAGGTTCCTGCAGCAAATCTACTGCTTCTCTCAGCTGTTCAATCATCTCTATGTCCATGTCGTGGTCTTTGGATGAACTTAATCTGCAGGATGAGACCAAGCAGAAGAATGAAAAAATGATCAGTCACTACAACATGAATATCATCTAGGTTTTCAACAGCAAACTGATAAACTCCATCTAACATATAAAAAAGATTTTGCCAAATTCAACATATAAAAATGGTTTTGGAAATTCAGCACTATAATGAAGACATGTCAGTACCCTGCAGAGCAGGTTGCCAGTGTAGGAGAAGAGCTACTGGGTGGGGGAAGCCCAGCTCTGCTATAAAGCAGCTCACGCAGTCTCAGTGCCCATGGGCCTCTGTCTGCTCATCTGTGAAATCAAGGCAATGCGCTTAGCTGGGCGGCTCTCAGACTGTGCTTTACTGAGTCCTGGGGAGATCCCCAGGGGAGCTCATCTAGGGGGTGGGGCCCTGTGCTACTTCTGGATCTTCCAACTCCAGTTCAACTAGCATGGCTGTTTTATTGTTTTCATATAATACAGGATTTCAGTTTGGGACAGCAGTTCTCAGTCCAGGTTCTTTATGATCATCTGTGGCACTAAAAAAAAAAAAAAAAAATGGCAGGCCTGCTACTCCCAGATAGGTCTGATTAGGCTTGGGCTTTTTGCTAAGCTCTAGAGTTGATACTGATTTACAGGCAGGGTTGGGAACAACAGATATAAGATGTAAAATGGGGTTTTCAAAGCTTTACATAGGTTAAAAACTTTTTTGGTTTATAATTCTACAATTCTGTAATCAATCTAATCCTCTCAGTATCACAGGGATATATCCAATGGATAGTGGTTAATATTGGACAGTACTTCAAAGGAACTTTGCAATGTTCTTATAGGGCAAGAGAGATTTGATTAACGGTACTGCTTTTCACTACAAACAAGCCAATATCTCTCCACATAAGTGGACAAACTTTTGAACAATGTAGTAAATGCTGACTAAGGCCTCAGGTTAAATGGAAGGTTAAATGGAAGGTCTAGACCCACATGCCAGATCAGGGAATATAAAATCCTGGAAACCAAAAATCTACTCTATGCCACATAGCCAAAACTCAGTTCTCATTGGAAATGGTTCCTTGTCTGATATATCACTCATACTGTTAGAAAGTAGACATAGGGGGGTAGGGGGAGAATAAAGCCAGTAAACCCCACTAGAAGGGACTCAAAGAGTTAACCAGATAAAACCAGAGAGCCAGGAAGGACTCACAGAGTTAATGAGTTAATTAGAGTTTCAAAGGCCAAGCGCAACTTGGTACCTCTGGATATTCCCCAGATAAAGAAAAGTATCAGAGCTCAGCCCATGTCTTCATTGTACCAATTAGATCACGCCATCGTAAAATCTACTTAGGCTGTAAAAAGGCCCAGCTTATTAACTTGATCTATGTGCTATTCTTCCTCTTCTTCCAGCCCCTTAATCAAGTAACTTTGTAACCAGGGAAAGAGACAAACCTCTGAAGTGTAAATAAACCTATGTAGACAAAAAATGCTGAGATCTAGGCCAACACAGTCACCTAAATAACCCTATTCTTAAGACAAAACTTCAGAGAAGTTATAAATTACCTGTACACATCATGCCTCACATTGACTCCTATCCAAAAAGCCCTATAAAACCCCAGGCCCTAAACCCTCAAGTGCACCTCATCTCTGAGGTTGCCCACACTCACCTTTCTTTAAGTGTGTCACTCTGTTCTACTCCAGATAAGTAGGGAGGGGCTGCTGAGAGCTCAAGGTCCTGTCGCCTGGGTGACCCAGACAGGACTGTAGCTATACCATCATGCTTTTTAGTAGCCTGCCTGAAAATCTCCTTTCTTTGCTTTGAGAAGTTCTCAGAACATAATCTCACTCAATCCAGAGCTCTGTGGCTCCCCCAAATCCTGGGATGGTGGGGGCTTAGTTCCCATGCTGTGCAGATTCAAGCGGACACTGGACGCCAGGTGACACTGGCTTTATTAGTTAACAAGGGATTTGCCAAATGCTGAGCAGGAGTCCAGTGAGCTTCCCTTTCCTCCCTCCATTCTTCCTTCTTCAAGTAAACCTAACTTTGCCTACCTTGACTCTGGCTGGCTCCTCCCCTGGACTATATTCAAATGAAACTTTGCCCTGCTTCACTACTGTGTCTCTACCCTTCAGTTCTTTGTTGTGGTGTGGACAAGAATTGAGCAGAACAAACTCAACCTCTAACGGTACCCTCCGCCATAAAGCTGGCCAAGTAAATCTTTCTATGCAACAGCGGAGATGGGATATCCAACTGGTATGAGATTCCTTGGGTTCAATCCCAGCACTCCATGACCTTGGGGCAAGATATCTCTCTGTGCCTCAGTTTTGTCATCTGTGAAATGGGGGAAAACAATAGAACTTATCTCAAAGGATTGCTGTAAAGATGAGTTACTATCTGTGAAGTATTTAGGACGTTGCCTGGCCCCAGGTGTTTAAATGTTAGCTATTATAGTTATTAGACTTAGGACCAGGACATGAGGGGTATGAGGTCTTCTCACATCATGAATCTGAAGGCTCTGGGTAAAGAAGCGGGACCAGGACTACAAATCACCTTAGATCCAGTTGTCAGTTTCTTCAGACAAATGGGGGCAAGCTAGAATCTCCAGCCTATAAATTCTATCTAATTTCCTGAATCACATTCTACCCATAGCCTCACATCTGATAAAACTCAAGGCTAAGGAAATGGTATGACCTGGCACTGCACTGTCCCAATACTGTGACAACAGTAAGCCTTTGACAGAGTGAAACTCACAAGTGCTTATCAATATTGTGGGTAAATATCAGCTTGCACAAAGCAGAGGACGAATTCTATCGTGACAAGACTGTCACTCTGCTTGAAACATGACCTTTACCAGGACAGCAGCTCCCCATCAGGCCCGCGGTACTCACAGCCCCTCAGATTGCCAGTGTGCGTCCTCTTCTATCCGCAACAGTTCCTCACAGTCCTCAGCCCGATCCTGTGGACAAACACACAGGCCTTCTGAGAGCCTCTGGCTATCAACTGTCAGCAGTCAAGGCCTGCCCCAGGCCATGTTCATAGCAGCATTATTCACAAGCCAGAAGATGGAAACAACCCAAGCGCCCATCCATGGGTGTGTGAATGAACTAACTGTGGCAGACACCACAATGGAATACCACTTGGCCTTAAAAAGGAAGGAATTTCTGGATATACGCTACAAAGTGGGAAACCTTCAGGATATTATGCTAAGTGAAATAAGCCCGTCACCAAATGACAAATACTGTATGAATTCACTTATATGAGGTACCTGGAGTACTCAAATCCATAAAGACTAAAAGCAGAATGGTGGTGCGGGTGGAGAGAGGAGGGGAGTTGAGACGTTACGGTTAAAGGGTGCAGAACTTCAATTTTACAAGGTGAAGGGAGTTCTGGAGATGGATGACAGTGATAGTTGCAGAACAATGTGAATGCACTTACCACTGAATTGTACGTTTAAAATATGGCAAAAATGGCAAGCTTTATGTTAAACACGATGTTACTACAATTAAAAATTAAAGGAAAAAAAGCCTGGCCTGGGACCCTAATATCTGTTAACTTAGGGTCGGAAATGTAAGACTTCACTCAGTCCCTTACTGCCCTCTTGGTGCACCCTGACCCTGCCAAATCCCTCCATGGGGCACGTCAGTCACATGGGAATGTGCACTCTACTGTTTGTGAGAGGAAGGGTGTGTGTGTGTGTGTGTGTGTGTGTGTGTGTGTGTGTGTGTGTGGTGGCAGTGGGGGAAAAAGAAAATATAAAATACTTAACAGAAAATGACTCAAAGTGCAGCTAATAGCTCTCATGGGTACAACTTATAGATTTCACTGAAATGCCCCCGAGTCCAAAAATATTTCCCCAAAGAAACACTGCGATGGGAGAATTTAGAAAGGTGTGTCCCACCCTTGGAACGTCCACATGTTTCTTTCTCCTTTTCATCACTGACATAGAGAAACACTGTTTTAACTCAGCTGACAGCCAGAAAAGAAGCCATCCCCGAATTGGGGGCACATTCTCCTGGCCAAGAAGGAACAACAGACAAAAGGACTGTTTTCAATGCAAAGGTTCTGCACAGTGTTAACTAACTCAGGCCCAGTCAAGTCTCCAGATGTGTCACTGAACGTCTTCTTCTGAGACTCTTTCCGATGATGCCTGATGCCTGCTGCCAGCCTCTGACTTGAAAAACACTCAGACTTTTTCTATGTTATAAGTTTGAGCATGTGATAAAGTCAACATATAAATTACTGTGCCACTCCCCAAATGACAGTGAAATTCACAGGTGAAACTATGATATTAAAAATGATTAAAAAAACATCTTAAAAAAAAAACGAAAACATCTTCTTGTCTCTTCTTATTGGGTTTCAACCACAGGAGCCATGTATATGTGCTCCAATTTTCAGTTTCATAATAAAAGGTAGTCAACTACATATAACATCAATTTTTCAGTGTGCAAAGTAGAGCTTCCTGGGCTTCTTTTGCTAAGTTAGATGGTTATCCACAATTTATGGGTCCCATTCTCACAAATTTGCCTACTCACTAAAATTTACTTACAACCTGAAAATCAATATGCATGGTGCTTTTGCAGGCACCCACACCTGCAGAATGCACAGCTTTGAGTCCCTGAGGCGTGTGGGCCTAGCTGAGGCTGGCCAAGGCCACACTTTGCCTTCTTATTTAGACAGACTACAATGATTATAATAAAATCCTCTGGAAATAGGATGAGCACCTAGAGATTCCATGCCTGGTTTTAACACAATCACTCAGAGGCTGCCTTCTTTCCCAAGACATATGAAAATGAATTTTATCAAAATGATCATCCTTGTGATTCTTGGGCACCACAACCTGAACCAAAGGCCTGGCAGAAACATACCAACACATCTAATCATGCCTCAAAGTGGAACCTTAACTACCAGCTTTAGGAAGGGGCTAGTTCTTCTCTTCCTTTTGCTGCTACAATGATGAAGGTTCCCCTGACAACTGAGTGACTGCACCCACACTTTCAGCACCTCAGTGCAACTCCAAGAGCTGTCCTCAGAGTGACCTTTCCAAAAAGGGTAGATGTTCACTTCTAGATTCTCAAAGTCCCCACTTTTCTCTTTATATTATGGATATACTCCCAAGAAATGCATTCACCTAGGATAAATTGAAAACAATGTGAAACTCTGTCTAGTTTAACTTCTACTGGATGGTAATGGTAATTCTGATGTTTGCTAACTTACATAATGCAGTGAGTAGTGGAAAGCTGGCCAATTACTGAATACAAAAGAAAAACAAACTCATATGCAGACAAATGAGAGGTATGTATGGCAGGGACCAGCTCCATCATCCAGAAAACAGATGACGTCAACGTCATAAAGGCCTGAGAAATGGGCAGTAAGCTGACATTAAGGTGATTGGTTGGTAACTTCAAATTCTAAGGTACCAAATAGAAGTAAATAAAAAAAATTAGTTGATCCTCAACTTGCCTTAATATAGTTAATGAATTCTGAATGGAGAACAGCTCTTCCACCAGTAAATTGGTCTCTCTCTTCTCCTGAGGTTTCATTGTCACCCAAAAGGGAAGGATCCGGTTGATGAAATCCCCCTATTACGAAAGTACAGAGAAAGGCAGAATGATGATTTTATGAGCAGATGAGCAAAACACAGATGATCCTCAAATATGTCATCTGATCATGTCAGTCTCCTCTCTCACCTCTTATAGAGGTCTGTGAAAGACCTTAAGGGTCATTCTGTTAAGGATGTGAGAAAAAGATGAAAAAAGGAGGAAGAAAAGTCAAAGAAATGGAAAAGTCCAAACTGAACTTGAAAATCGAAGCCTCTTTATGGCTCAGTTCCTAATGAGAGAAATGAAATTTCTTCTAACTTTTTTAAGGAGTAGAGAAAAGAGAGTATAAAAGAGGACTCATGGGCTCTCAGCAATGTGTGACAAGTAACTATTTCAAATTCAAAATTCAACAAATATTTATTGAACAACTACTAAATGGCAGATATTACACTAAACATTTTAGGGATTAAAAAATCAGTCAACCCTCAATTCGTGTTATTAAGTGGTAAACAATTTCAAGGAGGAGTGTGGAAAGGAACTGAAACAAAAACCCCAAATCAAAACAACAAAAGAAGTGACAATGATGTGATAAGGGCCACATGGAGCCGGAGCATTCTCAGAGCACATCCAACTAGACTGTGTGCCAGATGTGAAGGAGAGACAAAAGGGACACCAAGCTGATCTCTTCCCACTGACCTGGAAACTAAAAAGGACCAAGCAGGGTCACCTTTAAGGATTCTTACCCAGCACAATACCCACTTCTAGAAAATCTATTAACAAATTATAGAGCTCTTTGTCTTGTGTGAGGGTTTTGGCCCCAAGTAAATTCACTATGGATTCAGTGAGACTGAGAAATGACAATGGAGTGTTCTTGGGGTAAAAGGGTTTATACCCTGCTTTATTCTCCCGGTGGTAGGTCAAGCACTAGAATCACGTCTGCATCCAGCAGTCTGCAGGTGTGTAATCCTCCATCTCTGCCCGCATCCAGAGCACTCGGCAGAGCTCTTTATATAATGACTCAGTCAATAATAGATCATTGCCTGTATGTGTGGAAGCATTAGCCTAGAAGCAGGACAATTACATCATCAAGTAATTTAGGGTCAAATGAGGATCCTGGCCATTGGAACTTCCAGTTTCCCCACATTCTTTTGTTTTAAAAATTTGCATAAAACACTACCTTCTATACTGCATAGTGTTATAAAGCTTATATAAATAAAGTGGCAGTTATTTTTTGCATAAATTATTCAGTTATATTTTTGGACAATGTGTGGCTCTAATCATAATCTCAGAAAAGCATAAATGCTAAACTCATAAAGCAAGTACTAGAATCCGAATTTGTTCAAACAGCTCTCCCATCACTAGTAAGAGCATATTCAAACTACTAGGGAGATAATATCATATTAATCTAGTTCTATACCTTTTGTGTGTCATGAAATCATCTCTGTCACAAATCAGTAAACAGTAGATTTTAGTAGTTTCTGTAAGTCACTAAGTAAACAGAAACAGTAAAAAATAAAAAAACCTACCATAATGTCATCAAATGATGGCTTCTCACCACATATGAAGTACACTACTGTTTTTCAAGGTATATAAGACAGAGGGTGCTTAGTGATCATCAAATATTGATTAAAGAACCACAGAACCATAGAGTCACAGATGACCTCAGAGACTAGATTACAGAAGGCCTAATCTAATCATCTCATTTACAGCAGAGAGAATTCAAGTCAATATCTTGTCCAAAGTCAAATAGGTGCCTGGGCACATATCTCAGCCTTGCATTAGTTAGATGTGGCCAAGCAATCAAGTCTAGCTTGGTAGTGATGGGCTCTCCTAGACTCAGTCCATTAAAACCTCCTTTGAGCAAACCCCCATGCCCTTCTCCTTTTGGCCTGAAATGGACAGACTGGAAACTTTGGAAGTCCTGTGTTAAAGATAGTGGAGTAAGAGGATGGAAGGACCTTGAGTCCTTGAATGGTTACTTGGAAGGGAGTTGCCTGTCAATCACTAATTTGGATTGAGTTAAGCCAATGAGATTTGGGGATTTTATGTGCTCAGCAGCTAGTGTTGTCTTAATTATCTCTATATATATATCAATATTTTCATCCCAAGAATGGTATAAATCTTCAGAATAAGAATAGCTCTACTACTTACTAGCTATCTGGGCGACCACTGGCAACTTAAACTCTCAGAGCCTCAGTTTTCTCACCTATAAAATGGAGACGATTATAGTATCCATCTCAGAGTTTTGAAATTTAGATGAGATCACCTTCGTGGATTAGCACAGTGCCTGGTGCATTGGAAATGCTCAGTAAACACTACTATCATTGCCATATTTGGGCATATTGTAAACACAGCACTTGAAACTTAAAAGCAAGAACTTTCTCCCCATCTTTCATTCTCAGACCTGTAACTGGGCTAAGGCGATGGTGTGAGTCCTCCTTGATGATCTGTTCCTCTTCCATGATATTTGACATGGGCACATTGAGGCTAACAGTGTCTTCATCAGAAGGCTAAAAAGAAACAGTGACTGCTTCATTCAAGGGAGAAGGCTTATCAGTGTAGATCAGGAGACTGCTACGTGATAAAAAAAATTACTGTGATTTGCCAAAACATAATATTGAGTAAGAAATGCCAGATACAAAGACAATTCATTTATATATGAATTCAAAAGCCAGCAAAACTAATCCATGGCATTTGAAGTCACGATAGTGGCTGCTCTTGGGTCAGGGGTGTGCACCTCAGTGGGGTTTTCTGGGTGCTGGCAAAGTTTCTTGAACTCGAAGCTGGTGATACGAGTGTGTTCACTTTGTCCAAATTCATGGAGTGAACACACATATACTTCTCTGTGCATATGTTTTGAGGTAAAATTGTATCAGGTAGCTAATGATATTTTCTAGCCTAAGAGCCATAGTCAAGACTAGGACGGGCTGGTCAATACCTGACAGAACAAAGGAATAATTGTAAATACACTATGGCACTGGCCCTGAGTCTAATTAATCATTCTAATAGTCACAGTACACTGAGATCTGTGACAACACTGACCAAAACTGTTATTAAGGTTTCATGTAGCCAGAACGCCAGCAGTGAACCTCATGTCAGTATCTCCTTCATTTACAGTGCATCGTATGTGCAGCATGAAGCTTGGGTTTGTGTCCCTGTTTTAGCTGGAGGAAGCTGCATGACATATATATAAAAGTGCTAAAGGATTGTGCTACTTAAAGGAACATTTTCTGTGCAATTTTCAGAATAAGGCTTTGATTTAGTAATCAAGGCACATTCTTTCTGGGGGTCTTGTTTCCCACACTAGCTGACAAAGCTTATTCAGATCATCTATGACTCTCTCACAATGAAATATGGAGCCTCATTTATTTCCCTGTGTCTCCATTTTAGTGTTGGTGTTTAGTGTAAAGCTTTCCAAAGCACAGAGATCAGGAAACTGCACAGAACACATTTCAGGTGATTATGGCTTGCTCCTAAATTCTTGAGGCTATGACTTCTGGAATACAGTATTTGTTTACTTAGGGACATATGCACAATTTGTTTAAAAAATGGCAGAAAACATGTGTGCATTTCATACATTAAACAGATATTCATTGAGCCCCCAATTTTTTGCATATGTTTAGAAAAATGTTTTACACTTCCTAGTGACAACTGCTAAATCAGTCAGGCAATGGCAACAGCCAAAAAGAGGGAGAGAGGTGTGATTTCTGAACCCCACAATGAGACAGAAGTGGGGAGCAAGATCTACTGACCATAGGTGGTAAAAGGGAGTGAAAACAGGAAGCTACATAGGATAGTTCAGAACACTTGTCCTTCTAAAAAACAAATTTCTTGGAGGGGTTCTCCCTTGAAGTTACAGTGTGAGACAAAAAGGCCAACGGGAAGATTTTTTTGCACTTTATTCTACTGAATATAATCCTTCCAATAGTCCTTCTTTCAACCCGCCTCCTGTCTTAAAAATTTAGCAAAATTCCAAAGACACACATCTAGTAAAAGGGAGAGAATGAACCCTTGGCCCCATTTTAGAATGATATTAGCATCCTACTTATACTCTGTGAGAACAAAAGGATAATGAAGTTCTTTGTGTAATGTTTTATTAATGAACTTAATTATCCTTAGAAGATAGATCAAGGATAAAGCAGAGTCTGTTTTAATTTAATAGAAAATAGGCTTAGGGTGAGTAATTTCTGAAACAATGGGACATTTCAGGGGACTTATGAGTTTTAATAAAGCTAAGGAGGTTGAATTAAATACAACTTATAAAGCAATGTGTTAAGCATTTTCCCCCCAGGGAATCATAGTTCCTATTCATGTGGCTTCAGGAGGGTAATTTTCTTTATTGATATTGGCCTTCTTTTTCTACTTAATAACTCTTCTTCCTTTTGAAATGTTATGTCTTAGAAAGATTTCATCCTGATTTTTTAAAAAGACATTGTTTTATAAATCATTTTGTGGAAAATAAATGAAAATATCTTAGCCACACATGAAAGAGTACAGGAAAAAGGTATTTTCCCTGAAGTCCCACATAGTGCCAATGTGGATTCCTTAAATGGGGCAATTGACCTATTTAATTTCATCTTCAAAGAATATTATAATGTTTCAAAACTCAATAGCTATAAAATCTCAATGAATTTCCTCAAAATGAAGGCATGATGATGCACCCATCCCCTACCCCAGCTGTCCCTCCTGGCTCCCCAGTTCAAGAAACCCCATTTAATTATATATTAGTGAAAGATTTCAGAGAATCTACTAAATAGATTATAAATGAGATAATAAATGTGCTAAATGAGTTATTTATGACCACTTTAGGAAGCTTGAGTGTGGGAGGCTCTCAGTTTACAAATAACAAAACTCTTATCTAATCATCTAAAAAGAACACAATCAGGAGAACAAATATTGCTATAAAAATTATGGCTACTCAAAAATGTATTTCCTGTAAGAAAACTGCTAAAATGCAATCAACATTTGATTCCTTTAACATTTATGTATGTATATAACAACTTTTTCCTAAATTCTCTGTTGCTTAAAAATAAAAAAAACTATTATAAAAATGCCTCATGGGTAATTGCACACCACTTAGTCGTTTCATAATATTTATTAAGCATTCAAAAATATTCTAGATAATGTTAGGAGTGTGGTAAGAGGGGAAGGAGATAGGGACTCTACTCTTGAGATATTTACAAAATATTAAAGATGCAGGAAAAGCCAACAACAGCTAATGTTTATATAACAACTTGGAGGATTTCAAATTGCTTTAACAAACATAATTGCCTATTCTCATGCAGATGCATTAATGCCCTTTACCAAAGAAAATTTCAACGAATGCAGACAGATATATCTAGAAATACAGAAGGAAAAAAATCTGATCACTAATTTTACCTCTGTAGCAGATAATCGTTTATCTCCATTATCACTTCCAACACCTGAATCAGAATCCTTCTTGCTGGGTTAGATGCCATCAGTATTGAATTAATTTAGAAAAAAATTAAAATCACAAAGTTAACAAGATACAATTTATATTTGAATAATGACTTTTGCTATACAAATTTTAATTATTACCGTAAGGCAACAAATCAGCCCAGTACTAAAGGATGTTAAGACAAGGGCCTAATGGAAGTCAGACACTTGTACCATCTAAAGAAAGTACAAGATAAATTCTTTGTGTTTAGGATTTCCTGGTTTATACTCTAACCAAGTGGCCTGGTCCCTTGAAATAGCATCTTTTTTATTTTATTGCTTCCAGCATATAAAAAAGCCAAAACTCCCTAATTGCTTTTACCTCTTATGTTACTTTTACTTCTTAGGTTACTTTCAATAATTCTATAAACCTTTATCCAGTGACTAAATAAATGTGACAGTATGTTTACAAAAATAAAATAATGAATACATATTTTAAACATTACAAAAAGGTACCATTAGGGTATGCTGAACTTTTAAATCACCATGTTTACTTTTCCAGTAAAGTTTAAGGAAAGATTTCTGTGGTGAAGACTTCTCCAAAACAACCTGTGTTTCTATAAGTGCGCTCAATGTGGGAATTTTGTTCTCTGAAAATTCAAGGCCCCAATTTATGCCACAAAAAGGCCAAGGACGCGTGAAAGGATTCTAATACTTGCATTCTGAACAGGAAATGGCAAAATCTACAACACTGCATTTTTACAAGACAATTAAAAAATAAAGCCTGCCATTTTTCTTAATAATGTTCCAGAGGCATATTAAAAATTAGTAATAAAAAAGGCTTGTCTGAGCTTGATATGGTTATTTTAACTGATGAATAAAATAATACCTATATTTAAATTGTAGGTCTTATTTATAAAGACACATATACACACATGTGTGTCTATGTATGTGTGCACACATACACACACATACATATAGCACTCAGGAGGAACAGATTATTGATTAGGAAAGGAAAGATGAGATTTGAGATGTCAAAATGTTACCAACATCAATTTTCTCTTTCTTAAACCATAAAGTGCTGCAACTCTGAGTTATAAATCTGCATTGAGCAATGCAAAGGGTTTTTTGGAGGTAGTTACCTGCAGCACATTGGCCTAAGGAAATTCTAAGCAGGGGCTTTGAGCAAGGGTCATACTCACCTGTCTTCCACGTGCTGGTGTAAATGTGGCCTCTCCATTGTGTGGAGATAAAGGGAGTCAGTTGTCTTAATTTGGCATGCTTGTATGCTCAGATACTTAAATATGTGCACTTTCCCCTTTGTGCAAATCTATGGAGAAATTAATACATATGTATTTTATAATGGCAGAACAAATTCTAAACACTAGACAGCTAATCTGCATATTTTATTTTTTGTATTTTCATTTTAAGTAACACCAACAATGCACACCAAATCTGACCTCTCCAAAACAGAAGAATTTAGGCAATTATTTCCTCCAAATTCTACTTTTCATAGAAAACCATGTTCAAACAATTTCTATTTTTTCTTGCAAAAAACTGCAAATTCCTAACAAACATGTTTTTTGTTATAAGGAGTGTAAAAAGTATAGAAGTCATATAACTGACTTGGTAACATTCCAATTCTGGAAGCATATATACTTCATTTTGTTCTCATACAGTTTAATATTTGAGCTTGAATTTTGTCTCTCTAACCAATAATCATATTTTAAATTGTTTAAACTCCATTTTCCAGCTAACGTTAAAGGAATATATTACTTCTTCAATAAGCCACACACTCCATGAAAAAGTTTCAGCTGCATATACAAATGATAAACTAATCAAATATATAATTC
The DNA here is from genome assembly GCF_030020395.1 of Manis pentadactyla. Taxonomy (NCBI): domain Eukaryota; kingdom Metazoa; phylum Chordata; class Mammalia; order Pholidota; family Manidae; genus Manis; species Manis pentadactyla. The sequence goes on from NC_080035.1 coordinate 9,829,413, forward strand.
CAGGAGATTATAATGATGAGAACAGTAAGCCAAATGCTGCTAAGGGGACTTGATGTAGCAGAAGGCAGTTTACTAGAGTCAGATTCACCCTAAGCTTCATCTTTTCAGAGAGTGTGACTGCTTACGAGCATGTCGAACACCCTGTTAATTCAGCAGAGCACCCAAATGCTGGCTTGGCTGAGAGTTGCCTCTGCACTATTCACAGCATATCTCACAGTACGACAGCTTCGCTGCAAGACCTCTCACCTGTGCTGGAGGAGACTGCAAAGGGTTATTCTCGAGTAGTAATATTTGCAGCTGCTTCATCTCTCTAAAACAAATGGGAATCACGAGCACTTTATTGCAGGAAAAGTCAAACTTTACCAAGGGAAGATCTACTAGTTCTAAAAGAATAAGACAAAAAAAAAAAGAAAAAGAAAAGAAAAGAAAGAACAAACTCAGAAAGCAGTTAAGATTAAATGGCTAAACATTCAAAAATAATTTTCTCTTTATCAGGAAAAATGTCACTTAGCAAAATCAAAAACAAGTTGTACATTAGGAATATATGGCATGTGTATAAATTATATTTTACCAAAGTGGAGGGGGAACTTTTTCTTGGGGAGCACAATAATTTTAAATTGTTGTTAGTTCTGATAAGAGCTGGAAACACTTGACATTTGCCACGGCTATTGTTTAAAAAGGCTTTTTTCCAGCATAACAATCACATAAGCCTCACCACACAGACAAGCTTAGGTTTTAACTTCAAACTGTTTTCAAGCAGTACTTGCTAGCATATGAATGATACGCTAATTATAAAATATTCTTATTTATTCAGTGTATCTGGGCTGGCATAAACTCAGAACTAGTTACAAAGAATAGGTTTGTGAGTTTTTTCACTCCACTTTAAAAAATAAATGCTATCTAGTTCAGAATTTTGCCACAGATCCTGTAATGCTGATTTGATAAGGCATTATTCTATTGCTTTTAAAGTCTTCTGTAGCTCCACAAACAAGACAGAACATTATATTTATCTTAAAATCCCCACCCAATGGAATAGTAAACACTCAGTAATTTCAAGCATTCCAACCGACATTGGCAGCTGCAAGAAACGAAATCAAATATGTTTGTTCTACAGAACAAAGAGGCTGAGCAACGCTAGACATGCAGGGTGACATGGGACAAACCACTAAGATCTCGGCATGAGTAGCTCTGGAGGGTTCATTTCAGAATGGGCCTGGCCCAGTTTGTTGTGGGACCCAGTAATGGGGGAGACAGGCTGCTTGCAAATACTCAAGGAGTTCCACAGCGGAGGGAGAGCAGAAACCTAGGAAGTGACCCGAAGTATGAATCAACAGCATTCTTTCCCTCCCCCTAGATTGCCTGAGGGTGTTCACCTCACTCAGCTCTGCTACTTCAAACTCCACCAATAAAGCTGGCTTAGCAGCGGGCAGCTCATGTGCATACTGAACCAGCTCTGGGCATGTAAGAGACTTTTCTATGCTACCTGAGCGAATTACTTTGTATTAAAGAAGGGAGTCATGGGGCTGACATGCTAGAACAGCAGCAGATCCGTGGGTCCCAAACTCAGGTCCATCACAGGCAGCTGGGTAAGAGACACTCGGGAAGTATATTTTCTAAGTCACCAAGAGTGATTCACTGCTCAAACCCTTTTCCTCCGTCCCAGTTTGTCTTAGGCCCTGCTAGTCCTGGAGGTTGCCTAGGAGCAGCAGGCACAGAGGAGAGAGAGGAGGTACGCCTGCAGGACAGCATGGAATCAAGTCAAAGGAAAAGGGGAAGTAAGATCCCAGTTCACTTCACAGTTTGCTTCCAAAACGGGGGTTGGAATTACAGGAATTATGTATGAGGAACATATCCTTGCTATAACCCCCAGTAATATGAACCCTTCTCTGAGATGGCTAACTTTGCTCATGGAAGTTAGATTGGCAAATCAGTGGCAAAATATAACTGGACTCTGGATCTCCTGCAATTCTTTGCCACTTAAAATGAAGACTTTAAAGCAAGACTAGAGGGCTAAGTGCCTGGAAGACAGAGCGGGAGGGCGGGAGAGGCAACTTACAAGCAAATAAAGTAAGGAACAGTTTTCATGATGACTATTCCCTTTAGTTCCAGCTTGGAACATAGTGAGCATCTTAGGAAAAGTAGAGCCTGGAAGTTTCACAACAAGAAAATGGGGGAGAAAATGATAACTCCAGCCCAGAAAAGGGCAAAAGAAACAGAGCAGAAAAAGGGGATAAGAAAAGAAAAAAGAAATCTAATTTCTCTGTCTCTATTGCAAAGAGTGCCAATGAATGGCCATTTTAATCCTCTGTCCACTCTGGTCCTGGAAAGAAGAAAATATGGTCTCCCCACTGCACTAGGTATAGTAAGACCACCACAGAAGTGATATGGGTAATTAGGCCACAGATGTTTTTTGTAACTCCTCAAATTGAAAGCATATGAGTAGGGGTACTCACAGCAGAAAAACAAGTAAGTAAATATGGAAAGTCTTCACATTCACTGCCTGGAAGCCCTATCACTGCTCTTTTGTTAGTGGAGTTCTCCAGAGTGAAGCAAAAAAGAAACTTGATATTCAGGAAGTTATTAAAATAATCTTTTTCCAGTAAACTGAAGTAACTCTGAGTGTATTTTAAAATACTGAACCTGAGAAAACATAATTATGGAAAGTATAGAAATTTGTAACTGATCTTTTTAGGAAAAGGATTGCTCTTCAGGCAAGAGAGTGAGGAGTCATGGGAGAAACAGAAACTGCGCTTTTGTAGGTGCATTTTCTTCCCACCTGTTTCTGGACTGTTACAGGCAACTGGTAAACATGCAAATTCAATTTTTCTTCCAAAGTGAGAGTTCAATGATTTGTCATGATTTCTGAATGATTAATGTGAGAGCTTAAATTTAAATGAAGATTTTCTTTAATGCTATGAAAGTTTATATGTTATAAATTTGCTGTGAGTGTCCCCACTGTACTTGTCCAAACCAAGAAAAGCAATGGGATTGCATAATGACAAATGGAAAAATCAGTGTCTTTATACCAAGTCATCTCAAGTAAGAAAGTAATAAATCTTTAGACTGAGATAGTTGCCAATTCTACTTCTTTAAAATGCTAGTCAGCATGAAAAAGGTAAAGATGGCTAGCAGACTCTTAAACCTCCCATTAGTGAGGCACACTACATTTAGGAAGTTCTTTCCCTTTTATGAGTTCCATTTGCTTGCCTTGAATAATGAAGCATATCAAGACAGGAGCAGAATGATAAAAATGAGGCAGCTTTTAAAGAGCTACATTAGAATCAGATTAACCAAATGCTGTTTCCAAATATATGACTTTGCTTTGAGGTATATTTTTAAATAAATGTTTGAAACTGGGTATGCCTAGTGTCCTTAAATGAAAATAACGGATATCAATGTGATCTCAGATAATCAGAGTATGTTCTGGAGAAAGCATTCAGTGTTCTACGGCTCATTAATTCATTCTTAATTCAGATCCAAACTCAAATCTCAGAATAAATAAATAAAAATCTCATAATTCAAATCCATCACTGTCCACAAGGCCACCTGTGAAAGTTCTTAATGGTACAAAATTTCTGAATATCTTTTCATTTGAACTCCAACACAATATATCAGATGGACATGCTGTTGAAGCCCATGGCTGCAGGGAAGGGTTTGTGAGACTCCAGCTCCACAGCAGGGCTACGTGAAGACATCCTTGTTTCCATCTTTCAAGAAATTCACCAAGACAATGGGTGACATTAGTCCAAGTGTCACCTCAGCAGAGGCAGTGCCCTTGCCTGAAGCATAGATTCTAGACACAGTGGGGTGGCTCCTAACTGGGGCTTCCAGATCCCCTAAGCCAGAAACCCTAACAGCCAGATCTGTAGGACCAAGCATGTCACCTAAACTGTTCGCTCGATGCTCCAAAATATCACACATATATACAGAAAACAATTTATGCTGCCTCCTGCTTTGAGCTGAATTGTGTGCTCCTAAAAATCCTATGTTGGGAGTCCTAACTTCCAGTATCCTGGAATGTGACTATACCTGCAGATAGGGCCCTTAAAAGGGAAATTAGGTTTAAATGAGGCATTTAGGGTGGGCCCTAATCCAATACGACTGGTGTCCTCAGAAGAAGAGATTAGAACACACGGAAGGAAGACACAGGGATCCCTGAAGGGGGCCATCTGCAAGCCAAGGAGAAAGGCCCCAGAGGAAACCAACCCTGCTGACTCCCAGCCTCCAGAACTATGAGAAAATGCATTTCTGCTGTTTAAGCCACTCAGCCTGTGGTTTTGTTATGAGAGCCTGAGCAAACTAATACACACACACACACCACACACAGCCTTACCCAGGGGAATGATTTTGTTGCTGTACCCCTAGACTAAAATCAAACTTGAATGCAGCTTTTCTGTGATCAGGATGTGAAATTCAAATTATAATTAAAGTAATAGGCAGACACAGACATGACTAGATCTACCTTCTTCACAAAAGTAAACAACAAAGTAATGACCATCTCCCAATTTATTCATTTTTCTCCTCTTTCACTTTTACCTTGTGGTAAAACTTTAAGGTAATTTCTTCTGACATTCAGTTCTCGGAGCGATTTCAATTGACCTATCTGCTGGGGCAAGGTTGTGATCTCGTTGCAGCTGACATCCTGTACGGAAAGCAGAGACAGAATAATAAATGTTTTTTTCCAGGAAATCAAGCATTTCATGTGAAATTTCCTTCAGGAATTTAAACATGAGGACAACTACACAGGTACATTTTTATTCTGGTCTCCAAGTCAATAGCCAACTAAGGCTTAGCACAGAGAAGAAAATCAAAATGCAATGTTTTAAACATCCTCTGAGGAGAGAAAAAGGGAGAAAAGAAGGATGTTAGCATTCTAGTAGCCCCTTTGCCAACCTCATGGGCTGCTACTTTCAGATGATTCACTCGTAATTAATTCTCACAACAAACCAGTGAGGCAGTTATTACTAACCTACTACTTACCATTCAGAAAAATGAGCCTCAGGAAAGTTGAGTCAGTTGTCCAAGGAATGCAAGAGCCAGAGTCAAACCTCAGAACAAATCGCCAGCCGACTGTTAAACCAATGCCCCACAGAGCCTCTAACAGAAGATAACATATCCTACTTACCACTCACGTTTTACAGTGAAAAACTATCAACATTAATGCATTATTTGGGTGCACTATTTATTTAAAACAGTGCATTTACTGGAGAGCTGGAAACTTTGAACCTGAACACCTTTAAATACATTTTATAAGCAAGACTGTGGGGTTTGCAGATGTTTTTATTTTTTTTTCTGCTTTGAAAGACAAATACTCTATTAATCATTGATTAGAAATAGCCTGACACAGGCAAAATGAAGCTATGATATGTATGATCCTACCTCTCCTTACATCTCCCCTAATCCCACTCTTCTTGTCGCCTCTGCTGCTCTGCCCTGCTGTCCGTGCCGCCACCCAGACCAGCATCTCCTCTGCTAGACACTCCAGTGGTCTCCTAGATTGGTTCCTCCTGTCAGTGCCCTCCGATCATCCTTCACAGAGCTACCACAGGTAAACTTCACTATGTCCCCCACCAGCTTAAACATTTGCAACAGCTCCTGAGGAACCGCAGGGTACAGTCTCCACAGCAAGGGACTTGGGTCTATTTCTCCAGCACCTTCTCTCCAAACGCCCACCCCTTCATCCTCAGGCCATGCTACTGCTGTTTGCGGTCCCCAGAGTGTACCAAGCGGTTCAGTCCCAAAACTTGTTTAGCTCTTGCCCTGCCTGATATGCTAGTCTCCAGTGTTGTCCTCTTGTCCTGCTGATGCATATTTCTAGACTTAATCCAAGCCTCACCTCCTCTCTAACACCTATTTCCCACTCTGGTCTAATACCCAGAGAGATGGACCACATTTTTCTCTGTGGTCCTGCAGATGGTCTGTCATGGATCCATCAGCTCACATGTTTGCCTTCTTCTACAAGCCTGTGGACTCTCAGATGGACAAGACTGTGTCTTCTTGGTGCTCAGAAGAATGCCAGGTATAAAGTAAGGAATCAGTAAATGCTAGATGAAATTTTTAAAATCGTTTACGTTGACACTCTACAATGCTGCAGCCAGGATGCTCCAATGCAAACACCAAATACCTTGCAGGTCCTGCTTGGCATCGCAGAACAGCAGATATACTTGGGTTAGGAATGAGTCTAATGAGATCAAGTCCTTAAATATTCCACATCATTTCTGAACCTACAAAAAAATCAAAACCAAACCCTTTTTTCCACCCTTAAGAAGGCAGCAAAGACTCGTTTCAGAAATTGGTTTCACATCGCTCAGATGATACAAACTTACCATCAACCAATCCCCTGAAACCGCTCAGCTTCACAGATCTACCCTCATCTCATCTAAAAATCCCCCAGGGACCTGCCAATCTGTCAAGGTCACAAGAATGCTAAATGAATATCCCTCAATGAAGAGGAATAAAATCGCTCCTGCTGAAGGGAAGGAAGCTGCCATCTATGGAGGCCGACTGCACACAGTGCAATCAGCCCGCAGTGCTGTTCTGCACCCAGCTGCCAATGAGGGAGGTGGAGTGTGACAGAGTAGGAGCACTTGGCATTCTCCATACTTGGGCAGCACCCCTACGCTGGCTGGGGCTGCATCACTCCTGGCCCAGAAGTCACAGAAAATTCTATGAAAGCATCCCTCATGTTTAAAATAAAAACAAAAACAACCCACACATTTGCAAACACATAAGCGTCTAAGGATATAATCACAGAACTAGGAGGTCCACAGATTTGTTCGGTGCCTCTTAGCCCCTCACTGAATCAGTAAATCACTCTGCCTTCTTGAACATATTTCCATGTAGAAATGAAGAGTGAAATGCCATCTTTTCTAATCACTGTGTCATTGGATCGGTCACAGAAGTCAACATCCACATCCTCCAATGAAAACTGCCTTCGCCCTGACCAAGTTACAGATATGCAAACAGCCCCGTTCTGTTCTATTTAAAAGAACCTCACACAAATGGTGCACAGGTAAGCCCTAGACACATATGAAATTAAACCGTTCTGTTGGACTAATGACCAGGCACAGTCACACTGGTGATGGCTGATGGAAGGTGGGGGGCGGGAGGCAGAGAGGGTGGCAATCGTGAAGGAAGAACAAGTGGGAATTATTTTCCATCTCTATAGGGAACTTATGTTATTGATGCCAAAAATAGGTTTTTATAAGTCTGTATGTGACACCATGAGAAAGACACTTTTGCAGTTCATGGGAATCACAGATTTTCAATGTGACAGTTTTCCAGAAGTTTCAAGGACATAATTCTTGAAAAGAAGTCATTCCTTTAAAAAAAAAAGGAGGGACGATAGGGAAGCAAAAAGAGAACACATATTTAAGCAGCTTAATCACAAAATGAAATCTCAGGAGGTGAAATTTGGTCTTATCCTATTTTTGCATGTGTACTATATTCACCTGGCACTTTGCTGATTACCCTGTTAGCCAGAAATCAGGGTATGCTGTTTCTCTAAATATAATTTTTTCTAACATATTTCTAACATGATGCCTTATCAGAAAAAATCAACTCCTTTCAGCTATATTTAAATATTTACTTACCAGTAGGGAAAATGGTCACCAAATTATTTATTTATTTATTTACTTATTATTTATTTATTTATTAAAGAACATAATGATAAAAAGCTTGTCCTTCTGATTTATAGGACAAGGCTACTGTAGGCAATTATAAAACACAAGTCCAAATGTCCATTCACATTTTCAAGGGTAAACAGTGAAGATCAAATTATTTTAATAGTACACTGCTGTCAGTCAAATATTTCTGTCCTGCCAAAATAATGAGGGGGAAAATGTGCAGGCAAGTCCAGCACACAGTGAGACCAAGAATTTTCACTATTGTATAATCAATATTGTAGAAATTTATGCAAAACTCTGTTGTTCCCCAGTCATCAAACCTTGCCAAATTTTAAAGAGGTTATGAATTTCATCACAAAAATAAAACCCCACAGGTAATTATATCTTAATTAGCCAGGGAATGAGTAGGAGAAAAGAGAAGATGATAATCTAAATGTTTTGGGATACGATATTTCAGTTTAGAAAATGTAAAAGCAGTATTCCTAGGATGGCCTGGTTCTCTACAACATGGTATCTGTCTACATTTAGCCTAAGATAATGTACGGCTTTCTCTTTTTTTTTTTAAGTTCAATTAAGAAAGATAAGATTTAGGAAAATAACTTTGAAATATTTAAAAAATAAAATTTAAGTAAATAAATATTTAAATAACTTAAAAATAAATAAAATATATATTTTTTAAAGTAAAACACTAATGCCTCTGCAGTAAGTGAGCATTCACCAAGCTGTGACTTTCAAGTCCAGTGGCATCTTAGAACAGTCGGATGAATCCCTTCTGAATTGTCTTTTAGCCCTAAGCTATGTCTGGAAAAATAATTGTTCCAGGCTTCAGTGAAATCGAATTACCATATACTTAATGTTATAATATTACAAATATACAGGTTGGGCCACAAATCATCATAAACATGTCATAAATATTTACTAATTCTATTCTTTTTGATACTAAAATGAAGCTAATTATTACAAATAACAAATACTCAAACTTAAGTTTTTATGGAACAGCCAGTCCAATTTTGTCATTTAGATAAAAAACAAAACAGAATTTTAACTGTGACTTAAAATATACAGATTTTCCACTGATTTAATCAACATACTTTTAGTAACCAAAAGAAAAACTTAAGTTAAAATTTTCATTGCCTCATGGTCCTTCTAGGCAATAAAAAAAATCTCTAGAAGTAAGTGTTTGAATGCATGCTGGGGATTAATACATTTTTGTTAACTAAATCCAAGTTGTTGACTTACCTTCAGAATGTAAAAAAGGATTTAAAACATGAGAGTAAATTCAGGGATCACTAAACCAGGCAATGTTCACTTTCTGAAAATAATATTGGAAAAAAAGACAAAGTGCTTTTTTAATAAGTGACCTCTAATGAACACCAACATAAATAATGTATCCAGATGATCTTGCTTAGAGATCTTCAGTGAGACCAAGTCACTTTGTGGCATTGCACGTGGTATTATTCTCATGAGCTACCTTGCTCTGACTCACTAGGTTTTCAAAAACTTAGTGTGGTTATACTATTGCTTAGGTCATATTTTTGTAATAAATTAAGCCCTCTTTTTAACTAAAGGAAACGCAAACTTTCTGACAGGAAATGCAAGCTATTAACATTAGCCTCCCATCATTTCAGCATGCCCTCTTTTTGGAAATGTCTTTTGTATGACTCACTGGGTAACTTTATGTAAATGGCTTAACCTCTTCTGCCTATGTAAAAAGAAGAGGTGAAATTAAATACCTTGAATAATGCAGCGGTTAGAGACATGGATCTGAGTAGTCATAAATCTGGGCCTAAATTTTGACTGCCCAAAACTTAACTACTAATCAGCTACCCTTGACTTTATGGTAATAAATAATGAAATAGACCAGTATCTGCAGATATTTTGTGCATTCACGACACACCTAACTTTCCCTCAATTTTTTTGATATTTCAAGGTTACACAGTTTATCTTTGAGTTTTTTCAAATTGTGGCAAATATCAAAAAATTTTTCCAATATATTTATTCTAAAAATCTGCATGTAAGTGGACCCATGCTGCTCAAGGGCTGAGTGTGATTTGAGTTTCCTTCCAACTTCAGGAAAATTCATTCACCACACTGGAAATAAAGAAGAGACTTTGAATGATAGATATTTAACTGACTTGAGTAATGCCAACTTTGATTTCTTAGAAATCAAAAATATCAATGCCTATAGTTTAAAGTTTGTTTGTTCAAGAAAAATCATTTTGTTAATTTAAAGTTGAAACTTTTCAAGCAACCTCCAGTATGATAAATTATCACCTCTCAACACTTAACTAGATGTCTCTACTATAAAATACTTCACACCCTTCTATATGTCCACCAATACATGCCCCACACCACAGCTCTTCATTAAGAAATGCACAGATAGAAGCAACAGAGGGTCTTGAAGAAGCTCTGGGATTTTCAACTGTCCCACAGACACCAGAGAAGTTAGGAGGTATCTCCAGACAATGAATGGACAAATGATCCGGCAGACACGTGGATTTACATCTCCAATAGGCCTACCTCAGATATTGGAATGCTATAACAAAATAATGAGATGGGGATTTTCCTCAGAATCTGTTCAATATATCCTGTATCTATAATCAATCCTTGAATTCAAACTCTCTACACAATCAAACATTTCATGAAAGAGAATAAAAAGTGTGTTTAGTCAAAGCCAGGAAATGCACCTTCCAGTCAGTTATTACTTGAGTCAGGCTCTGTGAGATTTTTGGGTGTAAAAGCAGGTCTCTGACCCAGTGATATGTGTTCTCTTACACGAAGGTAAAAGCAGAAGATACATATCCACACACTGCTTGAGTTGAGGAAGGACAGAACCGAGAAAAAATAAACAAGAGACAGACCATCTCTGGACCCCAGTATGTCAGCATGCACAGAGAAGCAGTGCAAAAACCTCTAGAACTTTGGCAAATGCCCCATGGTTCTCAAACTTACTGAGTTCTAACTAATGTGTCTGCACAGCTGTGGGTCAATTACAACACACGACATTCATACAGCATCTCTCACCAAATATTTAACGTGCCTTACCCTTCGGGCACGATTTGAGTGTAAAAGGAACCATGTTTCCAACATGTTAGTACAGTTCTAATGAGTAAAATAAGGTTTAGTCAATGCAAGAGAAGCCTACTGACCCTCCTGCCTGGCTGTGTCTCCTCAGTGAAGAAACCTTCATACAGACACTGTCCATTTGTACCACACCCTGGTTTTGTAACATTCTCTGATTCACTTTCAGCTGTTCATGGTCTGCCACAATTTTAATGGGAAAACCACTGGAAGTTGAACCAGGGCACTCCAAAAAAAAAAAAGAAAACCAAAAAACATGGCCCCTGTGCATAACACTGGCAACCCAGAGGAGGGCACAATGAGCAGAGCAGCCTGTGCCATGGAAAGGGATTGGGCTTCCATCAGAAACATCTGGTTTTCACCCCCGCTCTCCCACTTCATAGCCCCACGGTTTTGGCTAAGTATTTCTAAAACTCAAACTTGTCTGTAAAATGTAGATATGTATCTGCCTTGCTGGGTTCTTGTCAAGATTATATGAAATAATAGTTGTCATGTGCTTAGCAGAATCCCTGACATACAGGAGGTACTCCATAAGCGCCAGCGCTTTATCTCTTTCCCTTTTAGAGAGAACACACAGCTACAAAGACATACAGAGGAACAGACACAGCTCCAGCTCTGAGGGAACCAGCCAAACAGAAGTAACTCAAAGTGGCCGAGGAGCTCAGGAAGTTCTAGATCATTCCCATCAGAATTACTGTGGAGGGGCCCACCCCATAGAGCCACGATTCCCTCGTTCCTCTGCACCCGAAACAAAGAGGAAATATACCTTGGCCATCTTGTGGATTCAAGAAAAGGATGTTTCAAAAGTATTTCTTAGTGGCTTCTTCCTGGAAAGAGGAACAGCTGCTTTTCCAAAATCCCTGCACAGTCTCAAAAGGCCGGACAAGCCAACCACCAAAATGACAATGTTTTTAAAGATTTTTAGGTAATTGGGATATATTTATGAAGGTAAGATTTTGTTTTCTAACTCCAATTCCTCCCCAAATTTAGAGAAAACCACTCCTTTCTTATAGATGGCTACTGTGTGCTTGAGTTTTTGTTTTTTACTGATTGATGAGTCTGGAATACACTTGGAAGAGAAGAGAGTTTACAACTCAGTTTAGGTATCCTTTGTGTCTAATGTGAAAATTTAAAAATATTTCTTCCAACACAGTTGAGCAATGCTCAGAGCCTAATAAGCTGAGAGATTTTATCAGCACTTACGTAGTTTATCGGCACTGTGAATGCTTGGGGGGTTCCCAAATTTTTTAACAAGTTGGTTACTATGTGACTATAACAGAAGCCTCCCACATTATTCTAGAATTACTTCAGCATCTCCAGGGAATTTCTGTCCAATTCAGAGCTAAAAACCATCTGACGTGGTTACTTACAGTAACATTACTATTTTAAGCAAAAAGATATGAAAGATAAATAAGAACAGTGGAAACTAATCTTTTTATAGTCTGTGACCTTAAGCAAGGCCAGTCACTCCTTATGGCTAAATAATGGCAACTTATTAAATATTCACCAGCATCAAAAATAAACGCTTTGACAAAGACCAAGCTTGCTGAGAGAGCTGGAAGAACACAGGCTACCGGGTTGCCTGCGCCTCAGGGGCCACTAGCCCCATGTGGCTACCGAGCACAACCAATGTAGCTAGTCCAATCTGCAATGTGCCCTTAGTGGAGAAGACACACTGGACTTCAAAGACTAAGTACAAAAAAAAAGAATATAAAACATCTCATTCATTTTATATTGTACATATGTTGAAATAATATTTTGACTACCAAGTTACATAAAATATATTTAATAAATTTCACTTTTTTTTTAATGTGGCTAACCAGTACATTTAAAATTACATCTGCTGCTTGCATTATCTTTCCATAGGGCAGTGCTGGGTGATGGTATTTCAGCTTAGATTATACGTGAGCTATGCCAGGGCGACCTTCTGTAGGTGGTTCACTGTCACTCTGTCTTGAATTTCTTCATTTGTAAGATGTCAAGAGCTTGGACTAGATGCCTCTGATGGCTCTAACACTGTAGGGCTCAAGGGTTCGACAGTTACTGCTGGTGGAGAAAAGACACAAGGACCAGCTGACTACATTGCTGTAACTCATGAGAGCCTTCATGAGAGCTGGGCTCCAGACAGGGCGCCTAAGAAAAGCTCAGGGCGTCCTTCACAACCACCCAGCACCTCGTGTGTCCCTAGTTGGAGAGAGCACTGCTCTCCTTCTGCCACATGACAGCCCAGCAGCTGACACAAGTATCTGAGGAAAGGCCTGTTCCGGAGTGGGGCTGGCACCGGGCTCAGCACTTGGGCCACCTAGGAACAGATGAGCTGATCCTTAGTTCTAGGAGCACAGCTGATGGGTGGCACACTGTCGATTTAAGCCCATGGTGCAGTAGGACAGAAACATTCCTGCTGCCAAAAGGTCGCAAGCACTGACCTCACTAGTGTGCCACAATCCACAGGAGCCCAGGAGGTGAGCGGGAAACCCACCTTGTTATTCATATTGTGCCTGCGAGAACTAATCCAAATTCTAGCAAATCTGAATTATGTGGTTTATCAGACTCCTAAAAGAAGCATTAACAAAAAAATAGCATAACTATCAGTTTCAAAGCATTATTCTATTTTTTTGTTTTCTGGAACCAGTGAAAATGGCATAGCACTTGAGAGAGTCCTCACAATCTGTCCCAACCACCTTCATGGCCCACATTTCACCACCCGACAGCAGCATCCACAGAACATTTACTGGGTCTCTATCTTGTGCCCGCATGGGGATACAACAGCAAGCAAAACTAAGTTTCTGTCCTTCAACAGCATTCAAGGTGCAGGCGCTGCCTGCATGGAGACTGCTGAGTAAGAAGAGTATCACTGAATTTTCACGGAATCACGTATGTCTTCTTACTCATCACTCTTGCCTCTTCATTCATCCGTCTTAACTCAGTGGAAGTCTAGCAAGATTTATTCTTTTCCATTTTAGAAACAACGTTAGCAATTCAATTAATGGAAGAGCTGAAATAGATTTGTACATCTCAGCCCCAGGTAACTTAACTGCCCATCTCTAAGGACCATCTCTGCTTTGTTCTTTTTTATCCCTAAAGATATGGTCACATTTTAGAGGGACAGAAATTTGGGGCAATGGTTACTAAAATCCTTACAGAATCAGGTCACTCTGTTCCTTCTGACTTAATTATATACATTCATTAAGTGTGGCCTACTAACTTCCTTGTAGATCATTTTGCCAGTTTATCCATATAAACTTATATGCACACAAATATCCATGTAAACTTAAATAAACCACAAACTTACATGCAATCTGGAAAAAAATGATCGAACGACCATATGATAACCTGTACACTTCAGGAGCTTAATTCCTGTGAACTTCAGGAAATATAAACTACAGGAAATCTGTAAATTTCAGGAACTGTGGCTGTCGCAGAAAAGCCAAGATTGTTCCTCTCCCCACTTAATCTCTTTATATCATACACAGCCCTCCAACAACGTAGGCACCTCCTTGTCCAAATGTATTGAAAAGTCTTTCTGATTACATTAATAGGCTATGAATAGTAAACAACAACAAAAGAGCATCTTAAAAACGAGTAACGTACCAACTCCATTAACTGTTTGAGCTGACCTATCTCTTCTGGCAGCGATCCAAGTTTGTTGTTACTTGCAATTAAGACTTTGAGAGGCAAACCACAGAGGCAGGCAGGCAGGGCCGACAGCTGATTTCGACTGCAAAGACAAGACAGGAATATGCATAAACGTTCAAGCCATGCTGCACTGTTTGTGAACATGTGTTTAACAAGCAAGGAGAAAGGAGTGATCTCAGGAGACATTTTACAAACATAAAAAGTTCAGCGAAGTTTCTGTACATATAGTAACTCAAATCCCAAGAGTAAAAGATAACAAAATACATTTTAAAAAATGAACAGCATAGGCAGTTCCAAGGGAAACAACAACTGTTGCCGGTCCAAGGAACCCCATCAAGCTGAGCCCTTGGCCAGCCAGGAGGCAGATGGGCAACATGCTCTGCACCACCAATAGCAACGGGAAGCTGCTGTGGTTAAAGCCTGTTTGGGTATCTTCAAGAAGGCCGATGAAAAGGAAAAGGCAAAGTTGGCCATCTGGCCAAAGTGAAGCTGGAGCCTATAAGGAGCTCAGTTTTGCAAAGTAGCCTGGGAACAGGTCTAGGACTCACCTCTGCTTTGCATCAAGAGGTGCTCTACCCAGAAGTGCCTTTACTTTCTATCATCAATGTTCAGTTTTCTGAGACATGGGAAAATACTGGATAAATGAAATTTATGAACCATCTGTATGTATATGTCAGCCATTTATTTAAACCGCCTCACCACAAGGAGCCCTTTTCCTGCTATCAAATGGACGATACATGGTTTTCCATTTCCCTGACTTTCCTAGTCAATTCTCCTGATGAAGCCAAAGACCAGGCAGTGAAATACCTAAAAAAACTGTATTTCATGTTATTGCAGCTATTTAGAATTTCTTCTTTATGTATGTGCACACATACTTGATCAGAGGTCATGGTAGTGGGTGTGTGTGTTTATGGGAGTGCATGTCTCTATGTGTACAAAGAGGAGTGACAGACTGGAAGACACTAAAATGTTACCAGTGGTCATTTTGCAGGGAGTAGGTACAATGAGTAGTTTTTTTCTTTATTATATTGTGCTGAATTTTCCAAAGTCCCTACACTGTGTTTTTATAACTAGGAGATAAATATCATTATGAAAAGATAAACTTCATCTGGACACTGGTTACATGGATGCTTTTGTTTGTGAAAATTCATTGAGATGTACACTTAGGATCTGTGCACTCTTCTGTATGCATGTTATATATCAGTTAAAGGTTTTACTCTCCCATCTCCCATAAGAGGAGGCAGAATCTGGCTAGACAAAGGGCATCCCTAGCTGATAGACTCAGGAAAGGCAGGTGTTGTGCCCAGGAAAGAATTTTTCTAATGTGGGCACTGCCCTAACACCTCTCTGGCTCCACATGCCCAATGCCCAGGTAACTAGATTTCAGCAAGAAAAGATACTGCCTTAGTCTCTCTCCACTGCCCAGATCCTCAAAGAAAGCTTTTTCCAGAAAGGGGCTGGAGGCGAGAGCTTTCTCTAAGAGGGTCCAGCAGAGGGG
Source organism: Manis pentadactyla (assembly GCF_030020395.1). Lineage (NCBI taxonomy): Eukaryota > Metazoa > Chordata > Mammalia > Pholidota > Manidae > Manis > Manis pentadactyla. The sequence goes on from NC_080035.1 coordinate 9,845,253, forward strand.
GGAGGAGATTGATAACCCCGCAGAGGTCCTGGCACTGGAAAGCCCAGCTGGCTCTTCACCTCCCCCTGGTTAGGTTGACAGGCGAGAATAAGGCTGATGGGCCTGCCCTGGCACTCTCCTGGTCCCTGGGGACAGTGGAAGGGAGCACCAGGCTACCAGCCTGTCTAGTTCTCTTACATCCCTCCTGCACCCTGTGTCACCAGGCAAGAATGCAAGCGGCTCCTCCGGCTGGATGAGGGGTCCTGCTGGGAGGGCTTTCTTCAAGCTCCGAAAAAGGTCTCCTCAGACACTACTTCCAGAAAAGAGAACTATGTTTATTAAAGGCAGCAAGTCAATAGTTTGGAATATAATATGTGGTTATAAAATATTTATCAGAATGTAATTTCATTAAGTGAGGATTGGTAACTTAAATGTTAATAAGGCAACTCTATTATTTTGGAGCTATATTTAAACTTCTTCTTGAAGAGAGGATTGAGGAAACAAAGACTAATATTTTCAGAAATTTCTACATTCCTATTTTTCACAGAATCAACAATTACAGTTGGAGATCTTTCCTGTGTTTCTTTGTTTGGAAACTCAGATTTAAATTAGTCCCAGCCTCACTGTCTTAATGCAGGTACCTCATCAGATTAGCAGATATGGAATTGGGAGAGCCATTTTTCATGCCATTTAAGCAATGCACCGAAGGCTCTGCTCATTTAGAAATATGAGTGCTTGTGATTACATGGGATTATGCTCACTAGAATTCTTCCAGGGTGGGCACTAATTTAAAGTAGAATAAAATTCAAGCTTGTGAAAGCATTTATGATTTCTCTGATAGAGATGCATGATTCTTATGCTGAAAGTTGCTGATGGAATAGCCTATTTATGCACCACACGTTCCTCTATTTATACTGTAGTTAATCACCTGTAAACAAATCTGGATGCCAAGACTTTAGTCATAGTACAGTAAGCCACAGACCTCGGGTACATTTATTTCACTCAACCGTTTCCTCAGCCTCTACTTCATATATTTTATCACAGGATGTTCCTGTATCACTTACAATTTCCCCAATAGAAAAAGGAAATACACATGCAAACAAAAACCTATTAGCTCTCCAGCAAATATTTACAAAGGAGAGGAGAAATGCATTCCCTTTAATCCTCTACCCACTAAAGGCCACAGCAGCAGCCTGTACTTTTTGAAACCACCCATCTGACAGCAATTTTTCTTAAGCAAGTAAGTGCCTTTAGGCGGCAATCCACCATCCGCCCCACATTGTCTCCTGCAGGCCTCTGTGCTATAAACAGGCCCTTCTCGGAAAGAATGTTTAAAAATAAGGCCTTACAGTGTCTGATAAGGTGATGGCCAGCATTTATTTTCATATGCATCCTGTAAGCCACATTGGACAAGATTTCCCAAAAAGATTATTTTTAAACTCACTCATTACACAAGAGTAAATTAGTGGGGGAAATGGGCGGCTCATTCAGAACTAGAAATTACAGATTTGGTCATGGTGGCCTAAGCCGTCCTGCGTCACAGAGCTGAGCCTGCACCCCGAGCCTTGTCCCTCTCCTGCCCGTCTGGGTATTGGACGGAGCGAGGAGGGGAGGCGGCGGGTTCTCACCAGTCCCTGGTTACTGCCCATGCTTCACCTACCGTTCTCAGATGAAAGAGACACTACTAGATTTATTGGTCTATTTCCTCATTTCACAATGAAACAAGGCAGCTCAACATAATCTCAACATTGTTGACAGCTTGAGTTTGCAGGATAAATTTCTCTTGGTTTCAAGTACCTCTATCCTTCACTTAACATAATTCCTAAATTAAAGAATTCACAAACCAAGCCACTTCTGTATGGTTTTACTTGTAGATAGTCATATTTTAATGTATTTTGACTATGGCACTCCCATGTTTTCAGACTTAATGTTTAGTCGTAGTTTATCAGAAAATTATCTTCCTGAAAAGTAAGATAAAAGCATGCTATATTTTTATATGGGATTTCATTCAGGGCACCGTATGTATTTTTTATTCTAGTGGAATGTATCTTTTTTTTCAGTATATGGGTTCACTTAGTAATGGAGCATAGAACTCAATTAACAGAAAATGATTTACAGAAAGCCTTCAATAACAGATTCACCAAGTCAGTAGGTAAATAGGTCACCAACTGCAGAAGTAGAAGACCTAAGTACAAGTGTCACCTCTGCCATAATTCACCTATATGACTTTAGGTAAGTCATTTAACCCTCTGGTTTTGTCACCCATGAAGCATAGACAATAATACCAACCTGACATGAGATTATGGATGTAAAAGTGCTCAGTCCTACATTAAATCCATATATAAAGGTTAAATCATACTCAACCATTAAGGTGGGAGATGACTAAGAGGAGAGAGTATGTGTGCTTGGCTAGGTTTTAGTTACTCATTTTATTTTATGACTCCTAAAATTTCAGTCACTTTTTAAAAAATAGAATAAAGTTTATATACAATATTATATTGGTTTCAGATGTACAATATAGTGACTTGATAATTACACATATATTAGTAGATGCTTGCTACAGTAAGTGTAATCATCCCATTACCAGACCAAGATATTACATTACTACTGGTTATACTCTGTATGTTGTACTTAGAGCCACTTTTAACATATGGTTTCATGATTCCTTTGTTGAAAACATAAACCAATTAAAAATAAAGATGATCACTCCCAGACATGAAGGGAAGAATCAGGCTGAGCTACAAACTGTCAGGCTAAAACAGACCAAGTAACTATATCCAATCCGGAGAAGCAAGACTAGAACATATAATCACATGAAAGACTTTTCCTCTCCCATTTCTCTAATTCCAGAATACTAACATTTCTCTGGGAAAACATGAATACCCAGGGATCACCATCTTCATTTACTGTTTTCCACAGAGCAATACAAACAATGATGGGAAATCATCAACCATCACAAAGCTATTACTAAAACGTCACAGCACGCATCTAAAGGGCCACCGGTAAAGGAAGGCAGGTCCCCTGTGTGAACACGCCAGGCTCATCCTGGAGCAGCAGCGAGGAAGGGAACGCACAAGCATGCAGTAGTTACTGGTGTTTGTTTGAATGGCATTGTCTGTGCCTGGTACATGACCTGCAGTAAACAGCAGTTATTTAACTTTAGCCAAGCAAGATTCTTTTTTGTCAGGATACCTCATCAACTTTTGTTTTTATGCTCTTTTGCATACCCTGTTTTCCTTTCATTCAAGGAAGAGTAACTTTTTTTCTGTTTTGAACGTGACACTTGACTGTTAATTGTCTTCAAAGGCACACAACAGTGAACAATATCCACACAGAGCCATTTCCTTTTTCCTGCTTGCTCCCTTCTGAAAAACCCACCACAGCAAAATGTGTCACCCGGCTCCCCTAGTGACAGAGCACTTCCCGTTCATCCCCCGCCCTCCCCCTGAACTTCCCCCACCATGATATGTCCAAGACAATTACCAACAACAGCCAGAGTCTTGATTAAGTTGTCTAGTGATAATCTGAGTGGCCTTAATTTTATACATATAAATTACATAAATATAATTTTAATAATATTTTACATGGATTTTTAAAGACAGAACTTCGATTGAGATTATGGACATGCATAAAATCTGGGAGTCCACTTTTAAGTGTAACTTTGAAAGCAGCTATGCTAGCTCCAACCTGAGGATGACAATCATTTGAAAACTTCGAATGTGTCAAAACTAGAAACACAGAATCATCATTGCAACAGTCTTGAACCAGTTCTTGAACACTAAACCAACCCATTTCACACCCTACACACATAACAGCCATGTTTTGAGAATTTAAAGGTCAACTTTAGAAAAGAAAGCTGAGAGAAAAGCAAGAAGCAAAAAGTGAGGGTCTAACAGAGGCAGCTCCGAATTCTGGCAAGCTGCTGCTGTGCCAGTCACCTTGCCCGGCCTTCTCACTGTGCATGCCTGCACCATATTTGGACACTGTAGCTGAGCTGGTTTCCCACAATAACAGCCCATCAGTCTCCTTTCAGTATAAATAAACTCTTGCTTAAAATATTCCATTTTTTTACAACCCTGTCGGCAACCACCACTACCAATGTCTATAATTAAATTTCAAAGTGTAGTTATTGATAACGTATCCCTTCTCAGCTCCTTCAGTCTAAGAAATCTTCAGTTCTAAAAGGACAAGTTTTTACAAACTTATTACTTTAAATTTCCTCCACAATATTTATTATGTCCTTTCTTCATTCTAAAATGAAGCTGTATGTTCAAAATCAAGAAGTGCTAGACAATCAAAGAGAACTCAACATCCAATGTTAACAAGAATATTAGTTTGGCTAAGCACCTTCAGAAGAAACAATGTAGACCTGGGATTTTAAACTATAGAGGCCTGAGCCTTCTATGTCCCGAAAAATATCACTGTGCAAACATTGTTCCTGGCACATAGGAAGACCATCAATAAATGGCTAGGAAAGATGTACTGGTATCGAAGATAATCCTCTCATGTTTTGGGGCCATGTTCCAATGGAATAGACCTCGCTTCTTGTTACCAGGAGGGTACACCTACCTTACCAACCTTCTCCACTATGCCACCCCACCAAAGCCAGGAAAATAGACATTTTTTACTCTAACATTTTTCCCCCACCAAAAAAGAAAGGGCTATCTATACTCACTTAAATCAGAACAGGCTGTCCTGATCAACTTTTGCCCAGGGAAACTGAATTAATAAAAAATGTTCATAATGAAATTTAAGGTGCCAGAACACATTTGTTTATCATTTGAAGACATGTGCCTCTCCATCTACATCTAGGATTTTTGGATGTGTGACATAGATTGACATGCATGAATGTAGGTCTATGCACACCCTATTTTCCTTCCAAGGAAACAAGTCTTCAGAGAGCTTCTATCACATCACTTGATGGCCATAAATAACTCAATTCCACTTAACTGCTTCAATACTTTTACAAATCGGTAGCATATCCTCTTTACTAACAATAACAGAAAATCCACTTACTTTACTCAAATACTAGATCTTTTGCCACTGTTGCATCTTGTGAAACAGCATGCCACAAAACTTGACTAAACAATTCAACAAACATTTCTTGAGTAGTTATGTAGAAGACACTGTTCTAGGCATACAGACAACTATTAATTTCTCCATATTTACAACTATCCTGTAACCTAAGCATTAAACTCCCTACCTTTTGGACAAAAACTGACATTCGGAGAATCAAAATAACTTGCTCTGAGTTGCGTAGCTAGTGAATTGTTCTGTGCTAAGATATAAAACCAGGCAGGTTGGGCTTAATATCTAAGTCTGAATCTTTCCCTAATACAACACAGCCTCTTCTCATTTATTTTGGAATACAGAGTGAAGGTAAATCAGGAAAACAGTAAGAGGAGGACACCAAATTCCAAGCAGGTGGCAATGAGATGGTAGACTGGTAGTTCAATGATCAATTTCTCTAAAAAGGGATGAAAGAAAGGGTCAAAGATACTTTCTGAGATTCCAAGCTGGGGTGCTGGATAAAAACCAGTAGGAGCTTGGACAGGAGCAGAATCCAAGACAGGCTAACTTAAAAAGGAGAAAATGTGCATAGTTTAGCACATGCTGAATTTTGAGGAGTCAGTAGGTATCTAAGAGGAATTCAGCTTTAAGTAATCAGGAAAAATGAGGATGCGATACAATGAGTTGTAAGAAATACATCAAATATATTATTTCCCAAGTACATTTTGTCTGCCTCCACAGCTCCTGAAAACACTTTAAAACCCTGAAGGTGAAATGGGTGTCTTGTCATGTTAATGAGAGATTTTCAGACCTCCCAAGGGCAGGGGGCTGAATCAGCCAATGGCAAATGATTTAGTTAATCATGACTATGAAGCCCTCACAAAAACCCATGAGAAGAGCATATTTCCCCTTTGCATCATGCTTCTCTGTCCAAGACAGCTTCCACACTTGGGGAACCAAAATGCTTCCACAGAATGCCACCAAGTGGGGCCACAACCCCCACAAAGACAGAAGCTCCTTTGTTTGGGACCCTGCCCTATGTACCTCTTCAACTGGCTGTTAACTTGTGTCCTTTATTAAACTGGTAAATGTATGTGTTTTCCCGGGTTCTGTGAGCTGCTCTAGCAAATTAATTGAACCTAAGGTGGAGGTCCTTGGAACCTCCAATATGCAGCCTGATGGTCAGAAGCATAGGTAGCAGCCGAGGGCTTGAGACTGTCCCTGGAGTGTGCTGTGCAGGGCAGTCTTGCAGGATGGAGCCCGTAAACTGGGGAATCTGGTGCTATCTCCAGGCAGATGGCGGCAGAACCAAGCTGAGTTCTTGGAAACACTGCTGGTGCTTGGAATTGCTTAGTTGTTGTGTAGGAAGATCCCCTTCCACATACACACACACTGGAATCAGGTCCGGGAACCCAAAAGGAGTTGGTGTGGAACCCAGAGGACTAATACTCAAAGGGATGGAGTATATCTTTGAGATATACGAGGCATGGGTCTGAGGAGGAAGACTTAAGGACCAAAGATTGAGCTTTGAGAAATTCTAGTGTTAGGGCGCAGAAAGAGAAAGAAGATCCAGACACAGGAATAGAGAAGAAAGAGAAAGACACAGAAAGGCGAGGAGGAAAGCATGCGGCCACATCAAGGAAGGCAGGCGCCACAGCGTCGGGTGCTGCAAGGAAGCCAATTATTTTCTACTCTTGCCAGTGGCTGCTCTACTCAGGAACCTCCTCTAAACTCTGAGAAAATATGAAATGTGCATGAATCCTAAAACTTAACCCCTAACAAGAATGAATAACATCTCTCTGAGCTGATGTCACCTAAATCCTACTTGAACATTGGTTTGTTTTTTTTTTAAACGCTGCAGCAGCCAATACTTCCTACTGGGTTTCTGAAGATTTAAGACAAAAATGTCTGACTCTTAGTGAATGAAGGAAGTGAGGAGTCCTTTGTAGATTTTACCATGTAATGTAGAATGGAAGGATTCCAGGTTCATCCTAATAAACCTTCAAACAAGTCTCTGCAGACTTGGGGCACGACTGTCAAATGCCCGAACGGGCTGTGCTGCAGATCCCAGGCCTGTTCTCTCCCCGGGTGCTGAGGTCACCGTGGTCTCTAGCTGGCCGGGAGGGGGGTGCCTCGTAATAGTTTGCTTAAATTCCCTGAAGGTCACTCCTTCAAATTACTGGCCCAACACAAGTAAATGTGCCTCCCTCAAAACACACTCACTACCTCCTCAGTCCTGCCCGCGAGCGCCCTCTCAGTCTCCAGGACACGGGATCTGGAAGGAAGAGTTTCCCAATCCACAATGAATACCCCTGCTTCTTTTTTCTTTTTCCTTCTACCTACAGTCCTGCCCAAATAGTTCATAGGTAACCTGAAGCTGTTCTGTTACCTCTGGGCTCTCATCCTCTCCTATTTAAACAGTGAAGCCCACAGCAAATAGGAAGAAACTCAGTATTGGTTCTTCCTCCATAGCCTCCACTTCCTCCAGAACCCCCGTTTCCCCCCCATTTGGTCCCCTCATGGTCCTGCTACCACCAAAGTTTCCACTCTTCATTAGACTGTAGTTAGATGGTTGGTGGTTAGAATTTCCAAAATCATCATAATTTCACCTCCAAAATTTCCTCCTCTTTAGATGTAGAAGGAACGATGTTAAGGCAACTCTTATCTCAGTCTTACATAAATATGCAGTGATATGGCAGAAGACATCAGAGCAGATTCAGAGAGCCATTTTGTGAATGGATAGATTATTTAATAACATAACCTTACCAGAAGAAGGGTTAAAAAAATGTCTTTGAGACTGTGTCTTAGCTTTTTAATTGTTTCTTTCTAGTAGTATTTGTAAGAGTGTAGAAGCATACCTTCTTTGATAATGTTAAGTTTGTAAGTTTCAGGTGACATGTGAAACCCTTTTAAAGACTTTCTCAAAGTTTTGAAAAGCTATTAGCCAGGATCATGGTGTAGTAAAACATAACATTTTTCCTTTAAAAAAATTTAAGTGGGTATGTAGAGTTAAGAAGCTGTTGTACATTTGTGATTTAATAAAATAATTCAAAAGGAAAAAATTCAGTTAGTTCAGAGAGGTGCACAATTCTTGCATGTGGTGATATAAATTCGATTATTTGGTATCATCAGCAAAAATCCTAAACAATTTTGAAATGGGCAGAAACATTGCTGGGGTCTTGTCTAGAACACTCTTTCAAGTTATTTCTGCCTTTAGTTGTCTTTGAGTTATTTTATAACTTAATAATTTGTAGAAAACTGATAATAATGCAAATTATTTTTTTCCACAGAAACACAGATGAATTGTGATGAGTGCAGTGGAGTTGTAATTGATTATTGCCCCCTGGATACTGACCAGTTTTGCAACTATTTGTAAACTCATTTCAGCAGGCCTGTGTGTGTGTGTGCACGTGTGTATGTGTGTGTGTGTTGAATTCTCTTTTAAACAGCTTATAACATCTAACTGGTTCCTTCACTAATGAGTAAGTTAAATACAATCTTTGACAGATGTTCATAATATATTTGTATGAGAGTCATGTTTTACCTTTTTCAAGAATTACCCTTTAACAAGTGATTAATTTCAACCACTGGGACTCTAGTGTTTCAACAATGAAATTTCAGTGTGGAGAATTTAAAGACTCAGCTGCTTTAGACTTTTGGTCAAGGTATTCTTTTCCTCACTATACAGAGCTCTCACAACCTCTAAAACAATCCTTTCACCCTCCCCCAAAATATTTCAATCCTATAAAGAAAGGAGCTGGGAAGAAGAAAAAACCTTATAAGGAAATGTCACAAAAAAATCAACAATTGTTAAATCTGAGTTCCTGTAATTTATATATTCTTTGGACTTCTCAGTACTTTATTTTTCTCAAAATAAATTGCATATTTTGGTTGATACGTAAGTAATACCAAACAAATAAATACTTGCGTATATTTAAAAGGTGCTAAATAAAGGATAAATCAGTCTGGAGGGGGCCTCTGTAACACATTCTATGCTTTAGTGCTTCCTGGGCTTTTCTTTTTTCAACTTACATTTCATCTTATCTTTCAACACATCTAGTCCACACAGATTACTTGGCCTCTGAATATGACATCATGAAGGGACATTCTTTTTAACCTCATCCCTTTCTTAGGTGTGATATCCATTCCTGAAGGAGTCATTGGGTGATCAACATTCTTCTAAACCACATTTACAAACTGGTGGTGTGAACATTGGCATTCATTATAAGTGATGCTAATAAGAAGACCTCACAAAAGAAAAGGTCAAAGAGTTCTGTGTTGCTTAGAGAGTCTTAATACTGATTAGCATAATACATGGGCTTTTTTAAAAAACATCATACCTACTAACATCCAATAGAAAAGTCTTCCAAGGTTATACTTTTTGGACACAGTGGTCTACTTATTCCTAAAATGATCCAATGACATCACAGGGGATAGAAATAAATAACCTTTTTTCTCCTACGGAGCCTGGTGGTTAAGTTTTCTCCAGATCTATTCTTCTCTATTTATGAACAGATGAATTACTCAGAAGTGAAATGGATCCATTTTCTTGAATTATTTTCACATTCCTTTCTGCTATGGCTTGCCAGTTGCCAAATGGAGTATCAGAAAAACACTGCCTGATTTCATGAGGTTAAGGTAAGATCAACTGAGATTAATAGATAACACAGTTCCACATAATCTAACTCTAAAAGTGATTCAAATCTAGTTATTTGGATTTCATCATTCAAAGAGATTATGTCATTCCATCTGCCCTGACAGTCCATCTGGTCCAGGGATTATAAAGGTGTTCCGAGAAATGACAGGAGATGAAATAAGGCCTCAAAATAAACTGCTCTCATCACAATCACACCTTTGCCCAACCCCTTGAATCTTTCCACATAAAGAACCACAGAACATGTATTGATTCTTGATTTAATTTACTTTCAGTTGAAAAAATGCTATTTGGGATTATTGCTTATGCTGAAATTCTTGGCTCAGATATTTTATAAAGATTTCCCTTCCCTGCGTTCTCAGAGCACAAGGATTCCTTTCAGGAGTATGGTAATATTTTTAACATCACAGTCTACAATTTTACAGCTACTGTAACGTATGTTTTATAATTCTTGAAAATGAAGCAATGCATTTAAGATCTGGATTGGGGATCTGAGAAAACCAATACTGTGTCTCTTTTCTCAAAAGCAAGTTCTATAAAAACTTTTTTTATCTGTCCAGGTACTATAATTGTTACTAAAAAAGCAAATAAGAACAACAGAACCAAAGTGAAGCAGTGGCTTGGCCATCGTGCCTCCAGACTGCGGTCAAAGCCTGTTTGCCTAAAGCACTGATTTCACCTGGCCCTTAATTTAAGACGTCAGGAAAGAAGGTATAGAAAACGCTGAGGAGGCAGAAAAGGCAGAGTTCAACAAAGAAAGGATTGAAGATTAAGAAGTCAAATTCTCACAAACTCCAATTCAATGGGTCAAAGGCTTCAAGACTAGTTCTTATCCAATTTTATCACAAAATAACTTAAACAACTCATAGAAATTCAGTATTAAGTGAAAGTTTGTTTTTAGCCAACCAAAAATGTATAATACTATATGGGTAAGAGAGTGAATAAGATTTCACTAATGAGTCAAAATACAGTGTTGTTAGACTATACATTCCAATCATTAAGAGTCTTTTAATTAAGGATCCCATGGTACTACAATTTTTCCTGCTTTCAAAGTATCACTGTAATTAGACTCTTCCTATGTTAAATGTATTCTCATGGTTTAAAAATACCCCAAATGTAAAGAAATGAAAACTATAAAAGAGATTAAAAAACATGAAAGACAGAATGAGAGATCCAACATAAAACTAACAGGAGTATCCCAAGAAGACAGAAATAACAGAGATAACAGAGAAATGGAAGAAGGAACAATATTAAGAAAGAAAATGACTAAAATATTTCCAGAGCTGATGAAAAGCATGAATCCTCAGACTCAGAAAGCAAAATAAAGTTTACAGCAAGATAAATCAAAATAATATATACTTATACATATCACAGCAAAAAATGCAGAATACCAAAGACAAAGAGAAGATATGGAAAGAAGTCAAACAAAAGGAAAAATGTGGAAGATTTTCTACAAACATGAAACATTTACATTAAGAAAAGATTTCTCTATAGCCAAACAGAGGCCATAAAGCACAGTATCTTTGAAATACAATAGAAAAGAACTATAACCTAAAACTTTATACAAATACAACCTAAAATTTTATCCTAACAATTGAACTTTAAGAATGAAGAGAAAAAGATATTTCAGAAAAAGACTATATTTACCACAAACAACCATCACTGAATGAACTTCTTGCAAATGCATATTACAAAGAAGGGGAATAAACCCCCAAAAGAGTGAGGTGTGAAGGCAACACTAAGCAAAGAACCTGGTAAAATATATGTAAGTACAAATAAGCATCAACTGACTAAAGTCAAGAAAGCAAAGTGGACCTAAACTATCAAATAAAAAAGTATATAAATTTGCAGAGGGATGCTTGCAATAAAGCTGTCTATAAATGCTATTACTTTGGGGAAGATGGGAGAGATATTTTTTCCTTGACTTTGAACTTTAGACTTTTGTTAAGTCAAATACTCATGTTAATGATTTATAGGTAACCTTTCTGTTAAAAGTATAAAAATATAATTACTAAGTTTAGAATGAGAAAGAAAATTATTAGAATAAGACTATGAATACTCAACAGAAGATAGAAAAGGGCAGAAGAAAAACAATGACACTCTTGATAAACAAAATACAAATTAAGAAGGAAAATGCAAATCCACATACCTAACTAATTACAACAAATATAAATGGACTACACTCACATGTCATAAAATAGAGATGATCAGATTGCTTTTTTCTAAACTACATCTAAGTCTATTTAGAGACATGTAAAACTTAAATAAAAGTCCCCCAAAGAAAGTTAAGATGCAAGTATTAATTTATACAAAATAGACTACAATTCAAAAAAAAGCATTTTAGGGATAAAATGAATCACTACACAATGATAAAACCTACAATTTCCATACAGACATGCAATTCTGAACTTGGGCTCAAAATGCTTGGTCTTAAAATACACATATTAAAGTACATATAAAGACTGATGGAATTACAGGGAAAAACCAACAAATCCAATTATTCTATATTGCTTTAAAATGTATCTGTCAGTAACTGATATATATTAAGCAGACACAGAATGTGTTAGAATATGGAAGATGTGAATCCCAAAATTAAACATTTATACTTAACAGATTTACTAGAACTCAGCATACAACATTTAGCATACATTCTTTTTAAGTATGTGAAATATTTACAAAATAAACTATGCATAGACTATAAAGCAAATTCAACCAATCTGAAGAATCAAACAGAAAATACTCTCTAAATACAATGCAATAAAATTAAAAATTGATTTTGAAAGATAATTTTACAAAATCTATTCTATAGAAAACTCATGGTCCAAAGAAGTAATACTGAAAATTAGGAAAGATTTAGTAGTGATTAAAAAATACTACACATCAACAGTTTTAGGAATCAGCTAAAGCACTATGCACAGGAAAATCCATAACCTGAAATACTTCTGTAAGAAAAGAAAAATCAGTGGAAATCAATTATCTTAATATCCCAAACTCCAGAAATCAGAAAAAGAATAAATCTATAAGAACATAGACAGATGGAAATATGACAGACATTGATAAATATGGAAAAACAACTATAGATACAGTAGAATTTTTTTTAATTATAAAGGCCTTCCTTATTTAAACATGTTGGACTCCTGGACATTCTCTAACAATATTTTTTATGACAATGAAATTGTCCTGAAGGGCACGGAATGCAACAGAGCACAGTGTTATAAAAGACAACAGGCAAAAGTGCTAAGCATACTATAAAATGCCATAGAAATCAATTCCACTAATTTCTATTATTTGTGAAAAAGCGTGGTCAAGGGATGAATCATGTTCCTATTTCATATCTAAAGTAAAGGATTGTTGAAGGACCCAAATATGCTGGTGTGATGGCCAAGTCCTACTGAGCTACTGAGAGGTGAGGCTGATGATGGTAATGAAGACAATGATGTGGATCACTCCAAAGACCCACACCTCCCTTCATGTATGTTCTTTTTTTCTTTTCCTCTTTTCATCAACAACACTTGTGATAAGCCTTTATAAATTGCAGTGTTCTTAGAGGAAAGCTACCTAATTGATTATGGATGAAGTGGCAATGTTTCAAAAGGTCTTTATCTGTCTAGTTAGAAAAATAAATGTAATTTGTAACTTGTTCATTTGGGTTGGCAGAAAAAACTTTGAGAATTATTAGAAACAAACATCTATACAGTGAACTAGGAGTAGGTATTTACCCTATTTCCTGAGAGAAGTCCATAGCAGAGAGATCCTGCAAACTCTATTAAGATCAGAAGCAGAATGGAAAACAAAACCAACACATTGTGACAGTGCTGTAGCTATCACAGCCATAACGTCCCTTTTGTGTCTCTGTTCTGATTTTCAATACAAACACTGACCTAAAACAACATCTATGTTTTAGGTGATACACATAATGGATGTGTACACTGGATACACAGGTGACACAAGTGATGGAAAACCCTCTTTGGAAGACTTACCAAGTGTGAGCTGTACTAAAAGGAATGGAATCTGATAAGAAATACCCAATTATTAACTCATTCACACATAATAAAGCCCATCAGCTATCAATGCCAATGTACACAACTTTACAGGCACAGTGATTTATAAAACATGAAAATTTTCAGGGATCCCTGACTACAGGTTCCACCTTGAAAGCAAATGCACAGCGAGCACACTAGAAAAGGCAAGGCTCAAACCATATTCCGCTACCCATGCAATGGATGACTCAGTTTTAGCATTCCCCAAAAAGTATTTTCAAATTTTAATTGTACTTCCAAATTCCAACATGGCTCACTGTGTTTTGGTGTCTCCCTGCCAATTTGTCATTTCACAAAGTACAACCTAGCTACTAAAAGGCCAATTCCAAAACATATACATTAAAATGTTCTCTTCTCTTTGAATGAGATAAGATCTTCATAAAAGGATGTGGGATACGAGTGTGACTTGATTGAACAAAACCCCTCCCTTTTTCCAGTTTAGGGAGACATCATCAATTTCCTCAGTTTTCTAAAAAGAAAAAAATGTGATCTTACAATCAAGACTTTCTTCAGAAATGTCAGGGATAAATTCAAATTCTTAGAAACATTTTAGTTCACAACAAAAGATACAGAATCTGTGCTTTCTAAGGCAACCGTAGCATGCAGGATGCTTCTCCCTCAAATAAAGAGTTATATTCAAATAAAGATTAAACATTATTTCTCAGAATGACCCCCCCCAAAGGAATGTGGGGAAACAGGTTATATGGCCATTGGGGACTTGGCTCATTCTGCACATTGTTTAGCAGCCAAAAAGAATGCCAAGCTTCAAGAAAAGCAGCCAAAAGAGATCCCTTTTATGGAGTGATAACACTTCGTTCAAGAGACTGCCCTCTTCTCTCCAGGCAATGCTTCAGAAACTACTCCCAGTGGCTTGCTAGACAGACAGTCTTCTGATGAATAAACCAGGTCTTGGTTCCACGTGTTTTGCCCTCAGGAAGTGAAACCACACACCAAGAGTTCTAGAATCAATATGATCAAATGCTGTAAAGAACTTGCATTTCTTGGCAGCTTCTATTCCTGAACCTCTGAGATGAAGCCTTTAGGCTAAGGTCCCTATTCTTAGATTCACAGCACTCTTACAGTGACTCACAGTTTTGCTCCTCTGGATTATTCTATTTTCCTAAAGTCATTTTCTTCATGAGTCTCATTAACAAGAACCTCTCCAACAACTTAAAATAGATTTTAAATTTTGTGAGACTTTCCTGTGTAACTCAGGTTCAAAGTGTTTGTTCCTAAATGGAAACACGGCTTGCATAATCATTTTGATTGTTCTTGGCCACGTTTCTTGGATTAAGACATTTTATAACAGGAAGAGACACAGTGGCACCTATACTCAACTAACATAACCTTTTGTTGTGAACACCACGAAGCAAAGATTAAAAGCTGAGATCCTTCTCACACAGGCTACATAAACAGCAATAAATTAACATTTTCCACAAACAAGACATTTCTACCATGTGAGAAAATGGAGAAAACACTTAAGTGTTCTTAACTGCATTTCACAGTGAAGTTCTGTTTTGTTTTGTTTTGTTTTGCATGTGCTAATGAAATCCATCTCTAGTCTAAGACAAATTGGGTTGCTGGCACTAAGTAGCCATTTGACATTTAACGGTAACATTGCTGAGAGCTCCTGCCAGCTAAGAGCTGGGCAGGCGATAACATACCACCACCACCACCACCACCACCATCTTCACTGTCACCATTTCACCATCAAATATTTATGGCTGTTTACTCTGCTAGGAGACTCAGTATATCCCCAGGGGGTGTAATCAATTTTGAATGTCTCCCATAAATTCAAAATAGCTGCATAAGGCATCTCTCCTACTCTGAAATGTACAAAATTAGTAATTTCCACATGTGACTTACTTAAAAAAAAAGAAAAACTTAAAAATACAACAAGACCATGTTTAAGTATAGAAACATGAAATCTGTGAAAATTTGAAAAGCAGCTTCCCTGCACTGTTTTATCTAACAACTTTTTATTCTCAGTTAATAGAAATAAGAGGCAAAACCCTATTACTACAGAAAAGAGTTTTTGAGTACTTATTTATAAAACCTGATGAACTTGACACTTGCCCGTTTGCTAATGCTGTTTCAGAAAATGCTATATTTGACATAGCCGACCTTATTTGTGCTCAAAAGTAACTTACAGTATTTGTTTAATGTTCTGAAATTTATAAAGGCTTCCCTAATACACCTAAACTGGTGATAATGTTGTGATTTGATTACACACTTCTGTGTAGAATATAAGCTTCTTTCTTTAGCATAATATTACAACTATCACAGAGGGAAAAAAATGGGACCAAAGGTAACTCCGTAGTTCTTTCAAAAGGCAGGATGTTTGCAGCATCCTGAGCCCCTCACTTCTTTTTCAAGTAAATGGACTGGCAGCCTCTTCTCCAAAAGACAAAAGCCAACAGGAGTTCACCCTGCCTCTTCATACCTACGAAGGAATGTATTTTACTTTATTGACTTAATTTTCATAAAGGGGGAGAAAAGACATGGAAAGGCCACAAAGCCCAGCCCTGGCTGCTGTGGAGGGGGCATATATCAGGATCACACCTTGCACAAGATTCTCCATTTCTTCCTGGCTGCCAGCTTCAGGGTGGCTGGGAATGGGGTGGTAGTTCAAGGACAGGAAGAACTCACCCAGACAACACTATCATGTGGATATTACTCAGAACCTCCTTGGAAGACAGACAACTTAATTAGATTCTACTGTTATTTTCTAGATCTTATAACATATTTGTAAATAAACAGATGTGACAGTCATTTACTATTTCACAAGCTACCGATAAATCTTTTAGGCAGATACAACATTTCAGTCTCAAATCACTCCCAAACAGGGAAATAATCCCAAGGGTCCTCTTCTTAAGACATGTGTCAACTAAACCCAATAAATCAAACAGGATGTTAAGGGCTTATAACTGAATAAACAACATGACCATCTTTTTTGTCACTTCAAAGCTTGCCCTATGTTATTATTTTAAGTTACATATTTATATTCATAAAGTAAATTCAAAAGAAGGTATCAAAAATTATATATATATATACATATATATATATATAGTATGCATAGTACCTGGCTCTGAAAGTGTTTAGAGGATGTACATATATTTTTCATATACCCTGACACAACATCTCTGAAAAGTAAGACATGCTTTTCCTTAATTTTCACCATGTATGATCAATTCCCTTAAAGTATCAGGATTCAACACTACCGAGTATCTTAAGACATGGAAATATTAAAGAAAGAGATGTAAGCAAAAAAAAAAAAAAGCAAACAAAATAAAAATAACCTATAGAAATGGGAGAAAAGATAGAGGCAAACAGGAAATTAAGCAATTACACACAAAAAATAAAGTTTAGAGAGTTAGTTGTTAAACACTCCCTTTATTTCTTTCTCCATTCTGTTACCTAGCAATCCATCACAAAACTCTGTCTGTAATATATCCACACGGTTCTCTTCAGCCAACACCTGTCTCAATGACTTCTCCCTGTTCTTGCCCTAAATAACATCATATTCCAATATATTTTTTCCTACCACCTGAAGTTAGCAATATTAGTCTACTCTCAACTAGGCTCAACATGAAGATGCATCATACCAAACCAATTTTATTAATGCTTTTAAAGCATAACACAAATTTTAAGATTAGATTATCTAGTGTTTGTGGAATTGTAGTGTTTGTAGAGTTTATATAATCCCAGAGGAGACATGTCAGCTATATCCAAAAGTTCCTCAGAGTGTGTGGACTTAATATAACAATGCAAAATTCAATCTACTGTAGCATGAAGGACTACTAGAACTGAAAATGTCACAGCAGGACAGGAGTAGGTAAGTAAAGAGACCAACTGCATATGCTCTTGGGATATTTCCCCTATGCAGCTGGGATTAAAGGACAGCTGTCGTAGGGAGATAGTGAACTAAATTCTGTAGACACCACTATGCTGGCTCCGTCAGGCAATTCCAAGGTAATTAACATTCTGCTATAACAGAAACAGCTTGGACTATCGTTACACAAGAAAACTCAAAATGGTCACATGAACTAGAAACCTGGAGCAGTAAAGGTTAGATACATGAGCCTTTAGATTATGCCAATAGTAACCTCCACCTTATTTACCAAAAAGAAGTACTTACAAACTACTTAAAATATGACTAGAATTTTTTTTTCACTCCCAAGGAAGATATGAACTCCTAATGAAATGCAAGGGAAACCCATTTTTAACTGCAGAGAAAGCAGGAGAAGACCCCTAACTCTCAGAGACCAACTAAAAAGCACTTTAACTGATGCCATTATCTATCCCAAGTTAATGTTGTACCTGGTTTATTGGGAATTTTGCACTTCAAAGTTTGGTGTATTGGTTACATAGCACAAGCCTTGCTACTCTTTGCACACCAAGGTCCTGTGATTGGCATGAGTGAAGGTTATGACCAGGCTTAAACTTTGAAGCCTTTCTTTTAATAGTACAAATTAAATTTGACACAACAGCTCCAGTCTCTCTCCTGACATCCCAGATGTGAGTCAAAGTTTTAGGAGATGAGGAGCCAAATGGCCAAAACAGTTGATGATTACATAGCAAAGTCTAAGACATAGCCTCAAAATAGCATAAATAGCTGATTTCTTAACTTCAGAGCTACTCACAGGCATTAATGTGTTACGCTGTGCTGTGCATAATCAGAGAGTCAATACAGACCACTGATCAATCCTCAGCCAACACTGACCTAATTTAATGGGCTACAAAGACAGCAAACTTCCTATCTTGCTGCAATTGCTCAGTGCCCCTCAATTTTCTCAAATGGCCTCAAGAGAACAGGCTCAGTCAGTGCCAGGCAGCAAATTCAATGGCACCAGCAATGCCCAAAGATCGGCAGGGCTCCAATTTGTCCCAACCCCAAGTTCTTTTTCACTTCTTTTTGCCCTCCTCCTCTGAAGCCTACCGAATGCCTGAAGACAACATGCTTCCAACTTCCCAAGGACCAAAGAGACAAAAAGTGTGAATGATGCCACATAATTTATTTTTAAACTAAACACCTTTACATCTTGACATTCAGAGAAGTCTCACATGAAAAACAGTATTAACAGCACTACAAATGTATTAGGAAAGATATTTCTTAAAGAACCTTTGTGTGATTTACTTCAAAGGGTGATCAGGAATTGCAAAGAGGGGGAAAAAACTGACAGAAATGAAAGCATAATTATTTTTTTTCATTGAGTCTGATTATAGTCTACTTACCTCAAGTTTAAGTAAGTCAGCATCTGCAAATTAATGATGGCCTCAGGAATGACTTTGATACAATTATGATACAAATTAAGAATTTCCAGTGATACAAAATGGCACAATTCCATTGGGACTTCAACCAGTCTGTTTTTAGATAAATCTATGAGAAAAGGAAGGAATATTTTGTCAATATATCTTCAGTATAATCCGATACAGTATTGTCAACTATCAGCACATTTTCTGAACATGTTTTAAAATAACTATTATAATCTAAATTTAGATCAACACCATCATTTTTAGTACTGCTGTAACTAAAGTATTGTGATATCCATTTCCTAGCATATTAGTCCAATTCACAAGGAAAAGCAAAAATACTGCTTCAACAGTTTTGGCTCTCTATGTTAATTTGTAAATTCAGGCCAGGTATAAGGGTAACAGAATCATTATTTACTTTTCACTCTATCTAAAAATTATTTCAAAGTCATTCACCCTCAGACACGTATGTAAATTGTATTCTATATTTGAGTACATATCTTTACAGTAATATTTCAAGTATTTAATTCAATTTTGCAGAACATATATTGTCTCTTGGAACATGTCTCATATTTTTCACAAAGAAACACATAGTAGATAATTGTGGGTAAAATTGCAATATTTCCAGAATCTCTCGCCTGGCTTTAGTGCATCTCCATACAATAGGTGTTTCCAAGGGGTGAAGAGAAGTATTCATTTCCACATCAATATGTAATTACATTGGCGAGCCAGGGCTTATCAGGACCACAGAGGTTGGGTGGTTGGGTGGTTGGGTGGGGGCCTCTTCTTCGGCAGCCTGGTCGCGAGAGACGGGGGGAGCAGAAGTGGACTTCTTGTAAGAAATAAAGGGGTTTCTTCCACTTTATTTCTCCCTTTGACTGATTTCCCTTTCAAAAATATTTTACCCTGGTATTTTCCCCCCAGGAGTTACAATAGTAAACAAATATTTTATTCACTAGAATAATTGACAGCTACAATGTACAAAATGGAAGTAAGTCAATTGTGTCTGTTTTGGACTGACACTGTATCTGCCACAACCAGCAATAAATGGGGCTCTCTTGGCAAAGTTGACCCGTGACCATAATAATGGTCTACAGAGCAATGTAAACAGATAGCATGGTTTACAGTACCACCATCTCAACAACAAAATACAGAACAATCCTTAATGTCTAAATCTAGGAAAGACAGACATAATTGTCGAATACCATAAAACACTGATTATAAGACCAACTGCTCTCAAAAATAGTAACTCAGTAGTAGCAGATCACTTCCCCTTTATTAGGAGGGACTCAATCAGTATGAACTGAAGATGTGCAGTAAATAACGTAACATAAACACTTCCAGAACCACACTTCATAAAAAAATGGGTCAATACTATAATGAAATAGAAGTCAAAGAGCTACCTTCCTGACTGCCCTTCCAGTAAATAAATACATAAATAAAAACAGGTCTAGATGGCTAGTTTCAGAGGGGAATTCTAAGACACTTTAAAGGGAAAATTCTGATAATACTTAAACTATTCCTAACCATATAAAAGAAGGAAAGTTTCCAAATCCTTATTTAAACAGCAAAGAATGATATAGATACCATTGCCCAACAAAGGATATACACTGGAAAACTACATCTGAATCTCCCTTCTAAATACTGATGTACATCCTAAGTTTAAAAGCTAGAAAACAGAATTGAGCAGTACATAAAAAGCTTAACATACTATGACTAAGTGGGCTTTATTCTAGGAATATAAATATTTTGTATTATTTGAACAATTCACTATAGAGAGTAAAAATGGAATAGCATCTGATCAACTCTATAGATATTTAAAAGGTATTTGATAAAATACTTTATTCTTTTTTTAAAACAACTTTATTGAGGTATATCTTTTACAACATCAGAAAACTGACCTATTTGAAGTGTACAATTCAGTGATCTCTAGTAACTTTACCAAGTGGTACATCACCACAAATTAGTTTCAGAACACTTTTTTTCATTCTTAAGGCAATTGCTTAATAAAAGAATAGCTGGCTATTCCCTTACATAAGTGCACACACACATGCATACACACATGAGAGAAAATCCTTTTATTGTTAAATAATAAATGACTAGAAATATTACCATTAAAGTCAAGATAATCCATCACCACCATTACTATTATTGTCCAAGAGCCACTAGCTGATGGCATGAGATAAGGAAAGGAAACAAGAATTAGAAAAGAAAAAAAATTATTATTATTCACATAAAATGATTATTTTCCTGGAAACCTCAAAAATATCAACAGAAAAACTATTACAAATATAAAAAAGTACTGGATAGAAAATTTAAATACTGAGACAATAGTCTTCACAAACACAAACAAACACATAAGCAAAATAAAACAACAGAAGATGCATTATAATAACAAAAGTAAAACATCTAGAAAATTTTAAGATGCAAAGTTTATATGAAAAACACTTTAAAATGCTCCTAAGCAAAAAAAAGTTTAAACAGTCGAAAAAATATTCCATGATTTTAAGTAAGGAGACAACATAAAAAATGTGTCAATTCTCTCTAAGCTATGCACTCCCAATCAAAAATAAATACTTCTAGGGCTATTTTTTTAACTTGCTGGGGTTATTATACAAGTTGATTTCTAAAGTTCACATAGTAAAATAACAATGCAATAATAGCAAGGTATCTCTCAAAAAAGACAAGCTGTGAGGGGAGCCAGTTCCCTTGGGCATCATCAGAACATCACACAGAAGTGTGGTGGATTCAGGGAAGGTCAGTGGAACAGGTGACCAAGATGGGCAATGGGTCAAGGATGTTCACCCCTGGAAACCAAGTATGCAGTAAAGCTGGCATTTCAAATCAATGGGGAAAAGCTGTAAGGTTAGTGAACAGTTTGAGAAAACTGGAGAGCCACCTGCAAACAAAAACAAAGGATGACTCCCTACTTTACCCCTTTTATTTCAACAAACTCTAGATGAATCAAATGATTAAACAAATGATTAACTGCAACAGCACTAGGACAACACGTGGGAACTTTGTGCTTATAATCTTGGACTGGAGAAGGCCTTCCTATGAATGCATAAAGCAAGATTGATAAATTTGACACACAGAAACAAAACTAATGGCAATTTAAAACAAAAGCTACACCAAAAAACATATATGACAATCGAAAAATGGGGGGGGCAGGTTGTAAGTCCAATTCATAAACCCAACAGGCTAATTTTTTATACATACAAAGAGCTTCTTACAGTCAATATTAATAAGACTGAAAACAAAAAAGAGATGAACAGATGGCTCACCGAAAAGGAAATGCAAATGACTCTTAAGCATATAAAAAAATGATCAATGTCACTCTAATTAGAGCAATGCAAATTACAACTACATGGGATAATATTTTTCACCTATTAGTAAATATCAAAAAGTTTGATAAACACATTGTAGTACTGAGGGCATGGAGATGTAAATAAAGACCATTTTAGGAAAACGTATCAAAATTACAAACATACATACACTTCAGCCTAGTGATCTTTCTCACTACAGGTAAACTCAGACATGTCCAAATGACATAGTTTTAAGCATGGCTGACAAAGCAAAAAATGGTAAGCAACTGAAAATATCAGTGGAGGTCTGGTTATATATTAAAATGTTATTAATAAATATCATAAATAAAACTAAAATAATTAGTAAATAGCACCGCACCAATATTTCATGTGATGGAATGCAATATTAAACATTATATTCCTTCATGGAGTGCTAATATGATGCAACCATTAAAATGTGTTGATATGGAACAATCTCCAAGATACATTCATTGTAAGTTTATTTAAAAGACAGGTTCAGAACAGTGTGTATAGTACTTGTGTTTTTAAATGAATATTTACACAATTGCTTAAATATAAACAGATTATACCTGGAAGGCTACACAAGGAAGTGGTGAAAAGCGTTGTTTCTGAAGAGAGGATTTCTTGCTAAGAGGACAGGAGTGGGAAGAGGAGTCTTCCACATATGTATATACATATATATATGTTATAAATAATAATGTGTATGTATGCATGTATTTTCAACAACCTCCCACCAGAATTCTTACTCTTCCTGTATACAAAGAATTGCTTCATTTGAAAAGAGAGTTAAAGAGGCCAGAGCAAACTAGGAAGTTCCACGTACTAAATTCAGGGAACTATTGAGGCAAGTTTCCTTTCATGAATGTTTAGAACCCAAGCAGAAAAAAATTCCTGAAGTCTCTTGCATCCTTTCTTCCTGAATCTCTTTAATAGACATGGCAATCTGCTTGTGTTATAATGCTGAAAATTTACGCAGAAAACTTTTATGTACTGTTTCCTTCAGGTTCAATTCACAGATAAAATTCCACCAAGGTTCTAGTTTACATTCAAAACTTTACTTTTCCTGAGATTTGCCAGAATTACACCATCAAGTCGAATGTTTTGATAACTATTTTAAGTAATAATTATGTTTTTATTAGTTTCAGCATCACTAATGCTTTTTTTTTAAATGTAGCATTTTTCCTTTGTAGAAATTCTGTCATATAACTACAAACCTTTTAAAAGATGATGGGATATCTAATTAATAATAGAAACCACTCCAACCTGGGAGCAGAAGACCAGTTTGAAATGTACAACTACCTGAGATATTTGAGAAAGTCACTCAATTTTCTAGGTTTCTGCTTTCTGAATAGATCAAATTGGAGCATATGTAACTGGATTAATCCTAACATTCTTTTCTGATCTAAGATTTCTGTGAATGAGTAAAGAGTTTCAGAATTCAAGTATTTTCTGTCAAAAGTATTCAGGATCCAAGTGATTTTGTTGCATCATAATGATAGCTGCAGTTAAATATCACAAGAAGTTACAAAATGCAAACCCACAGATAATAAATACTGATGCATCCTCTTAACAAATTTGTCATTAAAGAATCTATATATATTCTATCACATAATTTGACATTTAAAAGTGTTCTGTTTTCAAATTTGGAGAAAATGTAACAGTAGGAGAAATAAATGATAAAACAATTTATAAATTAAGCTAATATTCAATTCTGGGCTAAACTTGCTAATAGCGCATTATCAGTTTGCTTACAAAAATGCTAGAATAATGTGTTAATTAATGTATAGGTCTATACTTCCATTACCACTTGCAATACAGATTTTATTTGCCCTCTTCCTTTAATTCTCCTCCACAAGCTCCAGATTTGAGGGAAAACTTTAGCACTTTTCCTTCCCCATAATTTCCTCCCTGGCAGTCTAGCTTTGCATCCCAAAAGCAGGAGTTGTGCAAAGGGCTTGTCAGAGCTTTCCAAGAGATGGGACTGGTCCTGCCTGCCAAGCGGAAAAGGAAGCATACGGATAAAGCCTAAATTTCCCCTCGGCTTCAGTTTTATCTGACATCTCTGCTTCATCCTTGGTTTTAACTGGGCTATTCCGTATGCATTTTTTCAAGAATCCTTTTTTCAGAGGGAGTAGCCTCTCCAAAATAAACACATAAAGTCACAAGACGTCAACAGTGGCCCCTGCCATGCCCAAACCCACACTGCTGGCCACTTCCCCAGGGTAGTGAGAAGTCACCTGCACAATGCGCCCCTGTTGCCCTGGGTTTGTGTTCCAGTTTCTACATCAGAGACGAAAAACTGAATTACAAAATCACATGGCTTAGACTCTTTCAATGCTTGTATAAAAACAGTTGTCTAGATCAGCCTTGCTCAAAACAATACAAAGATGACAAACAGAAAAGCAAACATTTTCCTTATTTGTTTAGACTCATTACCCATATGATGCATTATTGATGCGTTCATCAACATATACAAAGCACATGGTTTCTGCAGAAATGAAAAACAC
This sequence comes from Manis pentadactyla, assembly GCF_030020395.1. Classification (NCBI taxonomy): domain Eukaryota; kingdom Metazoa; phylum Chordata; class Mammalia; order Pholidota; family Manidae; genus Manis; species Manis pentadactyla. The sequence goes on from NC_080035.1 coordinate 9,870,022, forward strand.
ACAGGCCCATATTTAAGGAAAGGTGGCATTAGGCAAGCCCAGAATGAACCATGAAGTAAGATGTTGTAATTGTGCTTAAAAAAAAGGTACAAATAAAGAGTTAAAATCCAGAAGGGCAAAAAACAACCTTACCATACACTGAGCACTTTGCTAGACACTGGAGTTTTGCATCTGCTATCTCATTTAAACCACCACAAGGAACAGTGCAACTACCTGTCTGATGAAACTAGTTTCAGAAAGCTATGTGACTTGCCCCGAACCACAGAGGTACGTAATTATACTCCCACCTATGTCTAACTCTGAGGCCTGACTGAGCTCCCCACACAAGACCACTCTCCAAGGAATAATGGCTAGCATGACATGTCCTGCAGCTAGATTACTTGGAAGATACAGCAATTAAATTCTTCATGGAATTTTTATTTGTCCAAAATGCAATCAAAATAAAGTCAACATGTTTTGTATATAGACCCAGAGAGTAGAAAAGTTATAAACATTACTTCAGAAAAGGAAGTACGAAAACAATGTCAGTTAATGAGCTAAAAGCTGGAAATGGCTCCAGGACACTTGGTAAATAGAAATCCTGTCTTAAATTGTTAATTACGCTAACCCTACAGATGCACTCTGTTTCGCTGAAGAGTTTAGAACAGGGTTCCAAATACATGACTGACTTTTCCAACTGTCTCTGAGTGTCATCAGTTCTCAATTATCTTTAGTATCGGAAGAAAGAGGGTCCAATCAACAGGCACACGTGCCTCCTTGTATTCAATTAGGTTAATGCAGAAACCATCTTGTATCCTTGGGCATCTGCTAACCTACCATCGGGAAGCAACCCAAAAGGCAGTGGAAATCAGTCCGGACTAAGATGTTTTGACTGATAATCTAGAGTAGATAATCCAATTACCAATAGTGGAAAAAAATGACATAAAAATTTGTTGAAAATTTTTCTTATCAGCTGAAAGGAAAGAAAACAAGCTCGCGTCCTTTTTTAAAAAAAAAAGAAGGAGGAGAAAGAGGAAGAAACCTAGGGCTTAGTTTTAACTAAATATGTACAAGGACAGTCAGTTCACAGTGCACACAGATGTGAGGGTCCCTAACCTGGCCCTTGAAAGGGCGCAGTCACAGCAGAAGGCAGACAGAGGCCGAGCAGGAGCCTGGCTGCCCCACTCACTCCTACAGACAGGCCAAGGCGGGAGCAGCGAAGGCTCTCCGACCAGGGAGGACAGGATGAGCGAAGGTCACAGACAACAGACGAGCATTAGGAACGAAATTAGAATCTTTATTTTGAAATACAACCATAACCAGCTGGGCACATGGGTCAGAAGCTGTGAAAAGACCCAGTAGAGTCTGAGTAATAAAAGGATAAGGAAACTTTTAAAGCTAGAGATAAATACAGACTATAAATTGGTGATGATCACAGAAAATCAGGGGTTTTCCTCACTGAATTCTCACCATAACCTAGTGAGGAAGGTGCTGCGGTAACTCTCAGTTACAAGTAGATACTAAGATCCAGAGAAGTTAGGTAACTTGCCTGAGGATGCACAGCTCGTAAGTGGCAAAGGCAAAAACTAAAACAGTAGGTGCCTCCTAGGACTGCAACATAAGCACGGTCAGCTGTTACATGGGTATCTCTTCTTAAAATAATAATAATAATAACAGACCCATTCCAGATCCTGATCAGGAGGCATAAATGATCCCATAGCTAAAAGTTAGGTGACCTTTGAACAGGTCCTGAATGTTTTCTCCAGAAAGAAGAGTGTGTATCCTTGGTACCTTCTCTCCCACCCAAGTGGGACGCTGGCCCTCCATGCTGGAACCTGCCTGGGGCCTGGCCCTGCACTGGGAGTGGGGGAGACCAGAGCTCTGGGCAAACACACCCCGGCAGCAGACCGGAACCCCAGAACCAAGTCCTCCCCACATCCGCTGCTTCATTGAAATGTTCACATGAAAGCCGTGCAGCCAGAAATAAAACAATAAGTTTCACCACGGCCAAAACAAGCTTTGCAAACCCCTAAAATAAAGTAGCCAAATGAATAAAAGCAAGCAGGGAAGGGTAGAAAAACAGTAAATGGAATCTGATGAGCCGTGAGCAGCAGTGGAGGCATGATGTTGTTTTTGTATAAAAAAGGAAAGTGGTGCCTCTGGAGACACTGGATGAGACCCGCAGTCCAGCAACTGAGTTACCAGCCACAGGGGCGTGGAGCAGAAGCGCTGACAGGCCAGCGCAGCTGGGAACCTCATTTGCAATGTCTTGCATTCTGGCCAGAAGAAAAGGCCTAATCTTGAAAGTCAAAATCATGCCCAGTTCCAGCAAGACCAAATGATGTATTTATTGAGCTGAACAATAAACATGATATGTACAAAAGTTTAACATTAGATTAATGCTAAACTTTAGCATTAATCATGATGTCTCAATAATTGGGTAAAATGGGTACCTATATATGTAAATCCAAACCTCTGACCCACTGACAAGAGCATGGAACCTGCTGTTTCCCTAATGCTGAGGCGGGACACTGTACCTAGCCATCTTCACCCTCTTGTTTGGTCCCTCTTGGGACCACAGTTTAGAGATAGTCCTTGGGTGAAGCCAGGTCTGGAGCCGCTTCACCCAGGTAAGCAGGGGTCTCTTGAGAAGAATCTCAGCTGTATCTTTCTATACCTTCTTGAACTTCCTCCCCAAGAACTTTACAATGTCCTTGGCATCTGACTGCCCCTCACGTCAACTCCCCTCTGCACAGACGCCCCAGCCAGCTCCACGATTCACCACCCACGGGGGCGCTCCCCCGACCCTGCACATTCGGAGACGCAGTGAATTTAGAGTGCTTCTCCAGGGTGACTCATCTCTGAGGATAAAACCATCTCGTACTTCCAGTTCCAGGGTTAAATGGCAGAAATAACATGTGGATCCTTAAAGTTTTGAGTGAGTGAGTCAAAATCTCAAGCTACAATTTCAAGATGTCAACAACAACAAGAAGAAATCATGTCAAACAGTAGAGATTTGTTAAATAATTCTTCAGTATGTACAACGCAGTCTTCCTGACCACCTACTGAAAATTTCAACATATCCGTCTTAACCCCCTTACTATGTTGTTTTCTTCTTGGCACTAAGAAAGCCTTCTGACATAGCATACAATTTATGCATTTTTATGGTTGTTACTTTTCACTGCAGTGCTCTCTGGTATATTGTGAGGGCTTAATAAGTATTTGTTTAATGTAGTAGTAAAACAGGTTCTTAAGTCAGACAGCTTGAGTTCAAATCCTGGTCTCACCACTTAGCTGGGTGGACTCAGAAAAAGTCACTTAGTGCCTCAGTTTCTTCACCTGAAATATGAAGATAATCATAGCTCAGCCCCACTAAATTATTGGAAGGATTAAATGAGATGATACACAGAGCATCCTTAGAGCAGTACCTGGCACAGAGAGAAGCTCTCTAAAAACAGTCCCGGTCATTATGTTAGCTAATGCTGGGTTTTGAGTATTTCTAGCAAGAAATAAGGCCTGGGCTGGGAAGGAGCTGAAAATCCAACTGACAAGTACATGAAACACACTATACATACAAATGCCTTATGAGAGCACCAAATCGTAAATGAATGAATAGAAAAAAATAATTTTGTATTATGAGTGAAAAATTTGTAAGTTGGTTTGAAGCTTTCCCTTTCCAAGGCTGAAGGAGGAAATAAGAAATAGAAATTGTTAGTAAATGCCAAAAAGCATATAACGACAGATTAGACTTTTAGCCCAGTGATTTTATTAGCAGGTAAATACCTATTAAACCCACACAGTACCAAGGAAGTAATTACATATAGGTGGCCTTTTATTGAACAAAATGCATGACTGAAATGTTGATAGCAAGAGTCGATCTGTTTATTGTGCCTCTGCTATCCAAAGTGCTGCCAAAAAAATTAGGAATTAAGATTTGTAAATGATGTGGGGTGAAAAAATCTAAGAGAATTTTACTTACAGATCTTTAAAAGCTCACTCAGAGGCTTTTTGCTCTTAAACACAATTCTAACAAATGCTATTACTAACTAGTCCAGCTCCATAGCATTGTAGAAGCAACAAATAAGGAAAAGGAAGGTAGCCATAAGAAAGCACACTTTCAAAAAAATAGCAAAAATAGTGAAATATACATACATTTTAAAATTTAAGTATTCCAAATTTAAAAACTTTAAATGAAATGTCAGGGCCCATCTAAATGTTATAATGCAGTATAATTGTAGCACAGAAGTAATACGTCACAACGTGAAAATCTAGCAACAGTTAACATTATTTGAAGATTACAGTGTGTTTAAAATGTTCTGTTCAAGGAAGCAGGGATGTGTGTAACTAATTTTTTTTATGTTTTCACTACTGAAAGCAAAAACATTTTAGGTGGTTGCAGATTCTCTGTAATAACCCATTCTCTGGAGATTCTGTTTAGCTAAGCTTTCACTAAACAATGAATCATTTCCCATTTGCTTGAGAATTTTGGCTCTGAAACATAATAAAAATAGCCCACCAATAGTAAATATCTTTAAAGTGGGAAATAGTCATTTGAAAGAGAAATACTAATTTTCTTATAAAGCATGAATGCACTAAGTAGCATTATTTGCAATAGCCAAAAAGTGGAAACAACCTAAATGTCCATTGATGGATGAATGGATAAGCAAAATGTGGCATATACACACAATGGAGTATTACTCAGCCTTAAAAAGGAAGGGAATTCTTTTGTACGGTACAATATGGATGAGCCTTGAGAACACTATGCTAAGTGAAATAAGCCAGACACAAGAAGCCAAATGCTGTATGATTCCACTCATACTAAGTTTCTAGAGTAGTCAAACTCATAGAGAAAGTATTATGATGGTTGCCAGGGACGGGGGAAGGCAGAATGGAGTCATTGTTTAATGAGCACAGGGCTTCAGTTTTGCAATATGAAAAGAGTTCTGTGGATGGGTGGTGGGGATGGTAGCACAAGAGTACGAATGAGTTTAATGCCACTGAACTGTACATTAAACATGGAGAGCATGTTATTTTAACACAATGAAAAAAAGTAAATGTTTTTAAAAATGGTTACAAAATATAAGTATTATCCTAGAACTTAAAATTTCCCAGAATAACGGGATTTACTAACCCTATAGAGCTGGAGGCCGGAGTGAAGGGGACAGCTTTGGGGAATCACATGGGGGCAGAAAGCACATCTATGCCATAAACACTATTATGAGCTCCATGGACAAGTACCAGCACATCAGCCCTCTCCTTACCTGACAGTTTTCTAGGGCTCCGCCCACTGATCGACATCCACCTATGCCCTTGCTCATCACAGCACCAGCCACCTGTGCACCTCACAAACGTTGGGACAAAGAAGTGAAATGGTGCGAACAAAGCAGAGCAGTGCCTAGAACTGAACAAATGACAGCTGAGAACAGAAATATAATTAGGACATGGCTTCTGCTCTAACGATCTCAGGAACAGAAGGGAAGAGAGAGAGAGCCCAACACTTCAAATTTAGAGAGAGGTGTGAGAAAAAGCACAGCCGCAGATTACCCCAGGAACAGGGTCCCCCAGGTTACAGGGGAGCCTAGAGGAGCCCATGTTGAGCTCTGCTGTGGACACAGACCCCAAGGCCCTAACAGGGAACAGGGGAATGTGTGGGGCCAGCCCCCCAGCCAGGCAGACTAAGAGCAGCTGCTCAAGTGCCGTGGGGCAGGGCAAGGGACTTTGGGTTCCCTGGGGTACAAAAGGGAGGATAGGGTTTCTGGAACTTTTCCTGTGAGGCTATAGAGCACAAAGGGCACCTCATTAACACACATGATTACGCATTTAACATGTAACAAACACCTTGTTTCCTGACTAAAGTTGACAGGTGATGATGACACTTACCAGCCAGTTCACAGATAGCCTGTCACACTGTAACTACAGGAAGACTAGTTACTAGTGATTAAGGGATCTAACAAGTGCTACAAGATGAGTCATTTTGGCAATGTAAAGAAAGTGAGTCGCAAGGACCCTGAAGAGCGCAGCCCCCCATGCATGCCCCAGCTCCTTCAGTCATCAGTATGCTGGAGTCCCGGGTCTCGTGAGAGGAGCAAGACATCGTTAGACATCGAAGCAAACTATGAGCCCTAGGGTCTCAGTCTTGCTGGAGTCTTATTACCATTCCAGGCTTACTATCAGGAATGAAACAATACACTGTTGTGAGTTGATGATGACATAAATATTGAAACTCTCAACCGTAAGAGAAATGTTACCTGGAAAGAAAGCTCTTTGTAATAAAAATGACCAAGCCATAAAACTTCTCCAGGATTTTTACCTTATTGGAAGCTTTTGAAATCAAATATACTGTGAAATAGTCTTAACTTCACTTTACCATAACTATCAACTAATGAGATTATTTTATTATGTACTTCAAGAATAGTAAGTAAAAACATCAGGAAAAGCTAATACTGCCCCCCGCCAACATCAAAGGGCATGGACTGCTTTTATAGTTTACACAGAACTTTCACATATATTATTTCTTTGGTCTCTCCTATTAAAAACAGCTTTTCAGAGGAAAATGAAATATCATTTTTTAAAAATAATGTTGTAAATAATCTCAGGCATGAGACCACATAAGATCTTTAATTATCAAAGATAGAATTACTGGTCCTCCAAGACTTTCTAAATGGCATGGAAATGTATTTGCACATTGTAGAAGACTTCTAAGATGAAGAAATGAATCTTTTCTTTTATTTACTTCAACATATTGCTGATGAGATCAAAGGAGGAATCATTACCACAAACTTTACCAAAAAACCTCAAAGATATTACCAGTGATATTTTTAAGTATATATGATTCAGGAAATCTAAAGCTACTGTAATATTTAAATGTGATATTCCATACGAAAATTAATTTTATGTGAGTCTACTTGAAAATCCACAGTAATCTTTTCATACAATGAAAATACTATTTTTGTTAATGAGCTTTTAATGTATAAAAATGTTTAGAGCAATGTAAATTATGATTTCATTTGTATGTCTTTCTTCGAAAAGAGACATTATTTGGGGGAATTTTAAATTGTTTTACTATCTTTTGGATAAAATAAGAACTTGAAATTTTTAATAAAACCTAGTTTTAACCGAGGTAAATGGACAATTAATTATGCTTCTCTGTTTGGGAAAGATTCCTTTCTTTTGTTTTTCAATAAATAGTTACTGTGCACCTAGTGTTTGCCCGTAATACTCCTGAGCAGTGAACACACAGAAGTGAACACTGGCAAAATCCCTGCTCTCCGGAGCTCACATTCTAGTGGGGTGACCTAAATGAAACTAACAGGTAGAATATACAGTATGTTGGATGGTGGTTTATGCCAGAGTGAAAAATAAAGTAGAGGAAGGGAATAGAAAGTGTGGAGGAGGGGAGTGCAATTTTAAACAGGGTGACCAGGAAAAATTCACAAATAGGGTAACACTACAGTGAAGAGCTGAGGAAGGAAGAGAGAAAGTCATGGGATTATCTTGGGGGAATGAGTCTTTCCTCCTGGGTGAGCTCTAAGATGGGCACAGGATGGCACATTACAGGGAACCATGTGTGGCTCCAGCGGAGGAACATGGGCAAGAAAACAGGAAACTAAGACCAGTGAGGTAGTGAAGCAAGTAGGGTTTCCAGCCACCGTAAAGATTCGGCATTTACCATCCGCTGGAGGGTTTGGAGGAGGGCTGGCTCACCTCACAAAAGGATCTTGTTAGAGGCTGTGCTGCGAACAGCTTGTGAGGAAGAAGCAGGAGGGCAGGAGGGCAGTGAGGAGGCAAGTGCAGTAACCCAGGCAAGGCCCAGATGGCAGCGGCTGGACCCGAGCCGCAGGGCGGAAGCGATGAGAAGTGGTCAGAGTCAGGGTTTCTCTTTTGAAAGTGGAGGTGACCAAATGTGCGGTTGGATGTGAGACTGAAAGAAAGAGCTAGTCAAATATGACTCCAAATGTGGGTTTCAGGAAGCGAAAGCAGGAGTCGTCATCCTGAGATGCAGAAGCCTGCGGGCAGCTGCTGTGGGGAAGACTGACGGTGCGTTTTGGAGGCGTTAACATCAGACATGAAGTGGAAGATCGCTGGCAAGGAGGTGCGAGAGTGAAGGGCTCGGGCAGTGAGTCTCAGCTGGAGATACGAGGGGAGAGAGTGTCAGAGCATAAGGGTCGCTCAATGGCGCGGCTACAGAAGATCACAGGGGATGCGGTGAAGGTGGAGAACTGGCCGAGCACTGAGCCCTGGGGCGTCCCCACGTCTAGAGACCCAGAAATGAAGAGAAGACTAAGAAGGAGGGTCTGTGAGGAAGGACAACTCAAGCAAACGTGGTCTCCTGGAAGCCAAGTCAAGGAAGTGTCTCAGGGCAGAGGGAGTGGACACACTATGCCCAGGGCTGCTGGGCCAGGTAAGCCTTGCGCTGACAAATGATTGCATCAAGCCAGCTGGAGATCCCAGGGGGCCTGGAGAAGTGCAGCGGGAATACAGGAGCAACAGCCTGTTGGAAGTGGGTCCAAGAGAGAACGGAAAGAGTACTTAGATTAGTCAAATCCAGACAGAAAGTAGAGAGGTAGTTGCAATGGTGGGGGGTAAGGATGTTGGGGAGTAGTTGTTTAATGGGTGCAGAGTTTCCATTTTACAAGATGAATAAGTTCTGGAGAGTGGTTGCACAACAGTATCAATGTGTTTACCACTGAACTCTACACTTAAAAATGGTTGAGATGGTAAATTTTATGTAATGTGCATGTTACAATTAATATTTTTTTTAAAGAGAGAGGGACCATGTGTGGGAGAGAGGGAGAGAGTATGGAAGGAAAGAAATGGGTTACAATGAGTTTAGGAAACAAAGCACCTGGTGGGGAAGGGGAGCAAAGAGATGGAAGGAAAGCTGCAGAGACAGGTATGGGGGAAGAATGTCAGCATGTCTGCATGCTGCTGGAAGTTGCTTGGTGGAAAAGGGGAATCACGATAGAAGAGAAAGGGAACAACTCATGGAGTCATGTTCTTAAGTAGGAGGAGGGATCTTGTGCTCAGGTCACCTCCCACGGACAATTCCTCTTCAGTAAAGGAGATAAGGCAGCATATATGGTTCAGATGCAGGTAACTGAGCAGATGGGTGGTGGGTACACAGGGGAGTTCCTCTCTGAATTCTTGCAAGCCCAAATAACTGAGGAGGAGGGAGAGAGAGGGAGATGTCAAAGGCTTAAGGAGAGACAATGTATGAAGAAATCAATAAGAAAATAGGAAGTGACTGCATTTGTGAAATGTACAGTGAGTGCCAGGTGACACTGAAGGCCCATTTGAAGTCTGTGGTCATGAACTGAAAGTGAGACCACTGGGATGGCCACAGTGCGTACAGATGCCTGATAGAAATGTGTACACTTCACTGTGTTAGTTTGGTTGTGATCAACCTCAGCACCTCTGCCTATTAAAAGCTCAATCTGGAGATAAAAAATAATATTGGTTTATATTCTATAGCTGTGGTCCCACAGCACATATCTAACTGGGAAGAGCCAAGCAAAATCATCACATGTAAGCCTGCTCACAGCAAGTCACAGATGCTGGAGGGACATCCCATGGGCTATGTGGCACCTTTCCAAAGCCTTCCCACCCCAGGGAAAACCATCCACATGTTCGCTCTCTCAGTCATTTACTTGATGTCTACAAGCCATGCAAACCATGCTACATACTGTATATAGTAACATGAATTTAAGATTCAATTCACAATCTCACGTAACTCAGAGTTCCACAGGGGAGGCAGAGAAATAAACAAAAGAAGACATACAATGAATCAGACCTACATTTATGAGCATGGTTAAATACCAACTCTGTCTGAATGGTTGAGAAAGGCTCTGAAGAGGCACTGAGCTGTAAACTGAGTCTCTGGGCAAATGTCTGGGAGATCACGGGGCAGAGTAGACAATTAACTCCAGACTAACAGGCATTGCCAGATGGAAAACAGAGGGATGGGGGAGTTCATTGGGTAATTGATACTGGCTTTAGGGCTGATGCACACAGGACTAACTGAGGGATCCGTGGCATGAGTTGTTAGAGTGGCCATGAAAATCCAGGTGAGGAATGAGAAGGACCGTATCAAATATGAGAAAATGGCTGACATCATCATCATCGTCAGGAGGGAATGGACAGGGGAGACATTTATGAGGTAGAATCGGCAGAGTCTAGTAAAATGTAAAGAGTGAGAAAGAGCTGAGGGCCTCTTTGGGCTTCTGGCTTGCATAAATGCCAGAAGCATGTTACTTGCTCAAAAGGAGTTCAGGTAAAAAAAATAGGTTTGTGGGTAATGGTAGGAGAAGAGAATAATTAGCTTAGTTTCCGACACATGGATTCAAGGTCTCCATGGAGCAACCAAGCAGAGCCGTCTGCTGGCCACTGGATTGTGGGTCTGGAGCCCTTGAGAAAGGTTTTGGCTAAAATGTAGGTTTGGAAGCTATCAGCATATAAATAAAGAGTGGCCATACTTGATGTCATCCTGGAAAATTGTGAAAAATGAGGATAGAAAATGAGCTAAAAAAGAACTTTCCAGCAGCTGTTACCATAAATCCAATTCATTTCTCTTCCCATCACACTTCGTGAAACCTAAAGGACTCTATGGTCCAAGGGCCATGGTGAGTCCTGGAATTCAGAGTTCCTGATCCAAAATCCCGAATTATTTCCACTACAGCATTCTGCCCTGTGTGTTTATTACCCAGTGCAATCACAATGATGTTATCACACTAACACCCTGAGCAAGTGTGTGTAAGATGATGACAGCATTTAATTGCTGCATTATCACTAACTGTTTTAGGTACCAGTCATGATCCATGCTTTAAAAATGAGTATTCTTTCAGTTATACTATGGTCACTGTTAATTCCTAAAGCAACAAAAATATTGTAGGCTAAACTACCACGGCAACTGAGAAGTTTGACTCCTTCCAGAAATACTTCCTTGGGCAATTTTTTTTCTAGCTCAAAAAGATGAAACAAAGAAGGAACTGTCTAAAAAGTCCCTGTTTTTCCAGTTTTTAAAGTTCACATTTAGCCAGGGTAGCACTGATAAGAAAGACATTTTTGTGGTGGTAACTGAATATACTATATTCTAGTGGAGAAGCATGAATTTTAAGGCTAGAAATTCTTTGTTTATTTCAGATGACTTCTGCATCTCTTTTACAGATCTAGTTGGAAGCTTCTTGCTTAAGTGAAGAGTAATCAGATTGCTGATAATAAAATAGAAAGTGTTTCACATTATCACTCACTGGAAACTATAATAAAAATGTGCTGTATCTAAATTATTTTTTAAAATGTATTTCACTGATATATGTCGTTTCTAAAATATTTAAATGTAAGCAAATGGTTACTCTTGAGACTTCGCTTTTTCCTCTCATTTTGGTCACAGGATTTGCTCATCCAGAGTTCATGAATAAATAACTGCTGCTTACATTTTTTTAAAGCAAGAGCTTTTATCAAAGGCTCTGAAGATCTAGTGTTCATGGAATATATTCAGCAGTCTGTCCTCTTTTGCACTGTACTTTAACTTTAAAGACAAAATAGGTTTTTTTTATTTTTGTTGTTGAAGTAGAGTTGACATATTATATTAGTTTCGGGTATATAACAATTACATATATTGTTATACACATTCAACAATTATATACATTACAAAATGCTCCCCACAATAAGTATAGTTACCATCTGTCATACTACAAAGATATTACAATATTAATGACTATATTCCCAACACTGTACTTTTCATCCCCATGACTTACTTATTTTATAACTGGAAGTTTGTACTTCTTTATCCCCTTCCCCTATTTGCCCTTCCCCACACCCTGTGGCAACTACACTACAGTCTGTTCTCCATGTGTATGAGTCTATATTTCTGTTTGGTTTGTTCATTTCTTTTTAGATTCCACATAAAAGTGAAATCATATGGTATTTTGTCTTTCTCTGTCTGAATTACTTGACTTCCCTCCAGGTCCATCCATGTTGTTGCAAATGGCAAGATTTCTTTATTTTTTTATGGCTAGGTAATATTCCATTGTCTATATGTACCACCTCTTCTTTATCCATTTATCTATATTTATGGACACTTAGGTTAACTCCATATCTTGGCTATTGATGCTGGGCTAAACATAGGAGTGCATATATCTTTTTGAATTATTGTTTTTGTTTTCTTTGGGTAAATTCCCAGAAGTAGAATTACTGGGTTATATAGTATTTTTATTGTTAATTCTTTCTGGAACTATCATACAGTTTACAATAGTAGTTGCACGAGTTTACATACCCTCCACCAGGGTACAAGGGGTTTCCTTTTCTCCACGTCCTCACCAACCCTTGTTAGTTCTTGCCATTTCTGATACAAGCCATTCTGATGGGGGTGAGGTGATATGTCATCATCGTATTGATTTGCATTTCCCTGAGGTTTAGTCTTTTCACTATTAATTGCTTTGCAAACAGTTTGAAATCTAAATCTTAGAAAATCCTTCTTCCCCCTAAAGTTCAAACTACATGTTAATCCCATGTTAAAGTGGACACAAAAATAATGCAGAATTACCCAATGTTTACAATGAGAATTCTCTCAGTCTTCATGCTGATTCTGTGGCCAATAACTGCTACTACCTATGCAATCCCATATATGCACCATTCATACATACGGCACTGGCTCATCAGTGCTGGTCCCCATCAGTGGTTGCAACTAGCAAAGGTGGGCCTGCTGGTACCACAAGTTGTCATGGCCACTAATCATAATTGAGCATTTACAGAGTTATAAGCACATCAAGTGTTTTCTATGGATTAACTCAGAATCTCATAAAAATTTAATAGGAGTGTTATCCCCACTCACATCAAAGAAACTGAGACACAGAGAAGTAAAAAAAAAATTTGACCTATAACACACAGTGAGAACATGTAAACATTGTGAATATACATAATGCCACTGAACTGTACACCTAAAAACGGTTAAGATGATAAATTCTATGTCATGTTTATTTTACCACAATAAAAATAATTTTAAAAATCATCAAAAAGGAATAAATAGCTATATCCACACTTGACTCCTTATGACAAAATAAATTCTAAGTAATTAAAATTTAACAGTAAAAAGAAACAATAACATTACTAGGAAAAAAAGTTGAGAAGCTGGATTAAAACCCAAGTAATCTAGCTTCAGCGTCCATGGTACATGCTAATGGCCTTCCACAAATTGCTATTTTATGGCTAAAAACTACCCAAAGTGCTATTTTGTAGACCCCTTTAATCATCATCAAATTAAGTTCCATGATAATTCAATAGTACTTCCTGGCTTGCTGGAAAACATGCAAAGGACTGGGCATGTCTGGCTGCTGCTTAGGGGAAATCCCTAAGACATGGTTGAAAGTCACCTAAAAAGGCTCAACACTGCAAAAAATTGTTCACTTTTAACAAGCATTCCAAAAGAATGTCAAGTGCACCCAGGAACCCACTTTTGGAGCCTGTAGTTGAGGGGGAAATGTCTGCTATGGAAAGGAAGCAGAAATAATCATAGTCATGTTTTAGAAACCACATGCACACAGCAGAGAACAAAATTACAGTTTTCCAAAATACCTTGGAAAGCTTACAAAAAGCCCCAAATCTTTACTGCAGATCTAAAATAGAATTCAGAGAGAGGGGCCACATCCCAGTTCTGAGGTCTCCCAGTGGCCTTCAAACCAAAAGATTCCCAGGTCTCAGGAGCACATTTCTTCCTAGAGGCAGAACTAGAAGTAAGCTGGGTGAAACTGCAGGAAACCAGAGAAAACCAGATCTCCCCAAATCCTGCACTTACAGAGGGAGGAGTTTACAAATGTCTGATATGAACCAGTGCCCACCTTGTTCATTTCACCGTCTTTCATATTTTAAATTAATTAGCAATTTTTCACCATTGTTCTGAGTATCAGTTCAACTACATTTTAAAAAGGAAGGAAAGTCAAAATGTCCCTCTCCTCGTGCATTCAAAGCCTCAATGCTGAGTCTAACTTCCATTTAACAAACAATGAGGTCCTTTCCCAGGCCCCATTTCTTAATGTACACAAAACACAAAAGCTTGGCCGAGAGCAACTGAGAGAGAAACAGAACCAACTGCTGGGTGGAGCGCTCCTACGACCACAAGGAGAACACCCATTTTTATAACTTACAATCAATTGTCATTGATAGGAAGGGAACAATATTGCCACATCCACCTGCTTGCCTGCTTGCCATCCACCAATTATGCTCCAGGGAACCAAATCCTACATAAACTCTTGAGATTTCCCAGATGGCCATTAGCATCCATTTTCAGTAAGCATTTGCTGAGTGAGTGGCATGAAAAAAAGGAAGGCAGGCAGACAGGAGGGAGAAATCGGTTGCCCTGTGCTTCCAGGAAGGAGGACCATGGACATCATAGCTGCCACCCTCACAAGCCCTAAGGAATTGTTATCTTTCCCGTGTCCAGAATTCTCCCTCAGCCTTACTTTCCTTCTCTACCTTCATACCACCATCTCCACTTACAATCCTGTCTATTCTTTAAAGACCTGTTCAATCACCACCCGAGGGGATACCTCCACTCCATCCAGTCTTAAGGAATATCTACCTTTCGTAACTCCTTCTGCAGGGTGGACCAGACATGTGGCTTTTACTCAAATAGTCCTTATACTGTGGTTAGAATCTGTTCAAGGTAATGGGCATAAGAGAGCTACTCGACGATGTTATTCTTCGTAAGTGATGTGGGACGCACATTCCGACCTGCATTGATGGCTCCTGATTCATATCCATGCTCCCATTTCCCAGTCTTTCCTGTCGCATCTTATTCAACCTAGCCCCCTCCTGCTCCCCATTCCCATAGACTCAAAGAAGCATAAACAGTCCCCAGCTTACCCAGCAGAGCCTTCCATGGAGTCCAGGGCTCCACTGAGCACCCACATGATGGGCCCTGAAGATGGTGGGAGGCTCAGTAAGGGCAGAATCAGAGGCCGAATTACTAAGAAGCCCCAGTCAATAGCCATGGACAACTTCAGCCAGTTGCTCCCATAACTTTCCAAAAACCATGAAGTTAGAGGCATAATGGCGTTTATATTTTGATTGACGCACAGATGACACAAAATGCAATTACATAGGATTAGTATGGAGAAGTTAAAAATAACAAGCGAGATGTAAAAAATAAAAAACAGAAGTGAGGGTTACAGACCCTGAGAAGACAGTGTTCATTGGTACTGTTTTATTAATTGGGAAATGGTGTCTTTTTCTTCCATAAGGGATTCTATTCCAGTCTCATGAGCTTGCCCTTCTGCTCACTGATTTTGCCCCAGGTTCTAGGCTCTTGAGCAGTTCTGTAATTTTGACCTTTGCTTTTTTTCCATGTTTTCCATATTTACTTTCTGGCATTCAGGAATATCATTCAAATTAATTGTTTAAAATTACTATATAGAACCCAATGGGTATGTCTGTGATATTTAGCAGCAGAAATAGCACAAGATGTTGTCTGTCTTGCTGTACAACTGTTCTCTGCAATGTGAAATAGACTGGTGATAGCAGCCCAGCTGCAGCATAACACAGGAGTCACACTGGTTCATACACCATCTGCCCCACACATCACTGCTTTGTTCTGCCAAGTAACAGCAGCTGGACACAGAGTACTTAGAGAAGCTGGACACCCCACATAGTACCAGCGTCCACCTGCCTGTTCCTCTCAGGGTCCAAGCCTACTGGCCCTGTGTCTTAGAAGTGTGCTCTGCACGATTCACTCTGCACAAATTCCACAGACCTTTGTTAATTTTGCTCTGGTCTCCAAATCTTCACCCGCCTCACAGCCTTCCTTAGATCCCCTTCCACCAAGCAGCCACACGTTTTTTAATAAATTAAAGTCATATTTATCAAAGCGTATATGTATACAATAGGAATTTAATATGTCTTCTGAACTGTGCTACTGTTTTTATTTCGATTGTTATTGTTTTTATTAGTGCTCTGGTTGCAAAGTAGCATAGATTTAGAGTGGTAGGCCCAGCCCTACTGTTCCCATAAGCCATGTTCTTCTGACTGCATGATTTTGCAGGAAAAGAAACATTTACATCAAGTTATCGCAGAAACACCTATAATGGGAATTCAGGCCATGGAAAAATTGAGAAAATAATGTGGGTGTCTCAGGGATATCACAGGGGTTTGAAAACTACAAATGAAAAGGAAAACCTAGACGGAAGGAATTATATTTAGCCCTTCAAACTATATGCTGTTAAGTGACCAAAAGCCATGATCCCTGCCTGGCCAGGAACAGTACTGGCATGCTCACGTGGGAGAGGAGCCCGCACGCCGCATCCTTCTGCATTGTCGTCCTTGAGTGTGTGCGCACATGCACCCACTAATGCAGGGTGATCAGAGTGAGAAGGAGGAAGAAGGGGAGGGAAAGCCTGGGAAAATGGCAGGATAAGCGGTGACATGATACGATTAAACCCTGGACAAAGTCCCCAACTCTGCCTCTTATGGGCTACAGGGACTTGCATAATTCATTCAACCCTCAGGGCCTCAATTTCCCCATCTGTCAAATAAAAGTCCAGCCTTACCTAAAACTCTATGATATTAAGCAAAAGGAAAGGGTTAGAAACAGAACCATTCCTTCTCGCTACCTTAGTTCCCAGGAAGATGGGCGACTCAGCTCTCACCACATTTACGTGCACAAACACCAGCACAGAAGTGCACAGATGCTCAAAACCAAAATGCTACTATCAAATTTCGTATATATATACAGGTAATTTCAGACATGGGTCAACTGGGTTGAACTGAATCCTTCCAGTCATTCAAGAGATCACTATTATCATTTCTACTTTTTCCAAGTAGTATATTTACAAGCAGTGACAGAACCAAAATCCACCCTTAAGCCTATCCTACCCCAGATGCAAAGCTTTTTCCACTTTACCACACTGTCTAAATAAAAGACATATGAAACGCAAGGCACATGAAAACTAAATAAAGCAAACTAAATAAAAGGCACATGAAAACTCCTAACCATTCCTCCAACACACATGGTAAATGCCGCCTGCTGTTTATCTCATTTATACTAAAATAGGAAATTGTAATTACTTTCATTCTTGCTTTGGTTTTGGGGGGATTTTTTGGTATGAAATGGGGGTGGATAATGAAAGAAGACAAAGAAAAGCAAGGATAGCTGTTTATCTGATGTATTAGCATATGTCTTCCTTCCTATCTGGTCTTTAAATTTAACTAAAATAGATGGGCAACATCACCTCAGCCACCATCCCATGCACAGTCACTAATAGCGTAGTGAACCACAGGGATGGTGCTGTAGAAAGAACTGCCACCACCCATTTCTGCACACGAAAAGGGCTAAAACTGATCTACCAAGCTTAAAAACTAGACAGTTTGCACATAGATGTCATTATGAATGTTGCCAGACTTAAAATGTAACTAAATAGCAAGTAATCAACATACAAAGGAAGCAGTTCTACTTAACAACTCCTTTAAATACTCAGACAATTACTCACTACAGGATCACATATTAAGCACAGTAGAAGAGATAAAAGGATGAAAATTTATTGAAATATCATCTTATAAGTTCATAGCCCATTTCAATTACAATTTAATTAAACTCACCTATATTTATAAAATGCTCACTCTGTGCTAGGTGTTATCCAGTAACTATATTAAAATAATAGAGTAGAGCTCGGCGGCGACTCTTCACGATGCATAGTACAGGCTGACCCCATCTTCAGTACAACACAATATGGCCCTTGTCACACTTCAAAAATGAAATCTCCCATCCTCTATACACAGTTATCACCAACCCATCAACCGTCCATCCATCCATTACTCATCTAACTATAACTCATTGTGCCTGTGCTGGGTGCTAGGGATTATAAATGGGAAGTTACTACTGCTGCTTCAAGTCTAAGTCAAGGGAATGAAACGCACAGTGTAAGGAATATAGTCAATGATATTGTGATATCTTTGTATGGTATCAGATGGTAATTACACTTTCCATGGTGAGCATTTCATACAGAATACAATAGCTGGATCACTATGCCGCACACCTGAAACCAATATAATATTGTATATCTACTAGATGCCAATAAAAACAAATCTATAAAAATTTTAAAAACAAAAAATTAAAAATAGAAGTAATTTACATTTCAAAAAGAGTATCTTGAAAAAGAATCATGTATTTGGAGTCACCGGGTTATGCTACAATATTGAGATTCTCCCGTCAATACTAACACTTGGTCATTCCAAAGGTGTTAATAGTGTTTTCTTTTTTCTTCATCCTGACTAAAACAGATTGTGTCACCAGTATAAGCAGCTGTGTTCTACCTTTGCACAGAGTTCCCCCCACGTGCCGGTCCTCCTCCACCTGTCCCAGGACATTCTCCCAACACAATTCCCCCAGGATCCACTGATTTCCTGTAAGACTTTCCAACTCCTAATATTCTCAGTAAATTCAAACCCCCATTTTAAGAGACATTTATGTCCTCTCACTAAGAAAAAATGAAAGTATGCATTCCACTGAAAATGGAGATTTATCAGCTCCAACAACCCAAGTTTTAATGACCTGGGATGGGTTAGGAATGGAGAGAGACTGAAGGACTGCCAAAGCACTGTCATTCTGAAACCGGGTGAGTGGGGTCTGGCTGGTTCTCAAATGGTGGCCCTAATAAGGCATAGAACACCTCCACTCTCAAATTCCATGCCAGTCCAGTGAAGTACCAGAAAACAAAAATGAAGGAAGGAAGCTCTCACAATGGAGTGTTCTATTTTGTCCATAAATCGTATCATCTTACATAAACTTAGTCTTGCAGAAAATGTATTGCAAGTCAAAAACAGAGATAGGGTTATATGAATTATTCTTTATGTCAAGAAAAGGGGGAGGGTAACAGTGGTGAAAAGCAGCATCAAGTTGGCACAGTCACTAATGGAAAATGATTGGCTTAATTAAACATATCCCTGGAGGAAAAGGTTGACTTTGCACACACACAAAAAGTGACCCTCCTAGGATAAGTATATTTTTGTAAAGGAAGCTAAAGAATAAGCACTTTGTCTTGCTGGTCTGAAAAGCTTAATTTTATAAACATTTTACTTAAAACTTTTCAACTGATCATATATTTGTGGCTTTCCTTACCCTGCAAATATCTGCCTCCTTCTCATCACTATCCTTTTATTAAATATTTGCCTTCCCCCACCACTTCCACCCTTATGTGTCAAAGCCCCTACCCAGTCTGCACATCCCAGTACCTATAGGCATCACCTGCCACCACGAGTGTGCATTATTTCTAGTAGGCCCCAGAAATGGCTCCCAAGAAGAGGCAGGATCCCATCAGACACACCAGATGATAGGTCCCAGTCACATGGAACTGCAGCCCTTCACCAGCTGCTCTTGGAAGAGGTACAACATAAAGCTCTGTCTGAAATCTCTTGCTCAATTTCAATGGATGCAAATGATAGACCGGCATCTTTCCACTATGCTAAAAGCTTCCAGGCCTGCTCACTCTGGGACACTTGCCAGTGAGATCAGCTATTACATCGTGGGTCTCTCTCCAAATGCTCTTTCCCAAAAGGCTTCAGCTCAGTGAGCAGCATGACACAACAACAAAGCTGCTTTACTGAAATTACCAGTTGCAAACTTTTTGCAAAAATGAAAGCAAATGTAAAAGGACCACGACAGATATGCCACCTCTGCCCTAGTGCTCTTGAATGTTGCTGGAAAGTTCTACAGGCTGTCAAGCTATTTAAATCAGAAAGTAATTTTCTTAGCTTAATTCATAGCATAAATTAATTTCAATAAGTGAACAATCTGAGAATTTATATTTCCCTTTAAATTTACAGGTTCTCTGGTTCTTTGACCGTTGCCCTTGGGCTTATTCAAAAATCAGCATTATTTGACTGGTACCAGTCATATTGTCTTACAGGACTAAACTTTCATGGTGGGATGGGGAGTAAGGAAGCTTTACTGGTCCTGGAAATACAATCCCCTGAACGGGGTTCTGAAAGTTAATGCCCGCTGCTAGAGACACTGCAGGATTTGCACTGATTTTTAATGAGCTTCTCCACGCAAAACTTTTGCAGGTGCTTGTCTGTCAGAAAAGATGCAAATCACACCCACCCAAGCTGAACAGAATGAAAATCTATTTAATAGTTGAGATTGTACAACAGTGGACAGTTTTATTTCCTTTGAAGGGATCCAGTGTCACTGACTTTGTTAATGTTTTACTCTATTAACCAAGCAGGTGGTTGGCCAACTTGGAATTCAGTCAACACAGAAGATACAGGATACCCTGCCTTGGGAAAAATCATAAAAATGAGAGAGTGTTTATTAGATTTCAGTTTTTATTTCACAAAAGTTTCGTCACAAGGCTCATTTAGCAACTTCTGTTAGTACATGCCATTGAATTCAATTTACTCAGGAATGACTTACACTCAACTTTGCTTAAACACTTCTATTACATAAGGAAGAATAATGCAATATTTATTTTATATTTGAATCCAACGTCTAAAACAGAGACATAATAACCCTGTATCTTATTCATCTTTTAAATCCATTTAGCTTCTAAGAGCATAGAAAGGGACTAGATAAACATCTGCAGGAACAGAGATGAATGCGAACTTTTCAAAGTAAAATTCTCACCATTTGATGAGTTTTCTGTTTTATTACTATAATACAGTGTAAAAAATATCAATTGTTAACAAAACTTTATTCTTACTGGTGGTTACTAACTCCCTACATTCCTTTACTATACTGCACTTCCTATAACTTTAAAATATCAAGGTATTACAGTGTCAGATTAATTCATTGTAAATACTGTGTAAATTTAATATAAGGTTTACTTTTCTCTCAGAAATCTAGTTAGAGCAGTGGAAAATAAAGAGTGTAGAACCCCAGTGTTGCTCACCTACACTTTGTCAAAAGCTTTCCAACGAGTCCTTTACCACAACCTCTCCCCCAACGAATGCCACTAGAATTAACTTATAAGGATAGAAGCTTATCACTCTCCTGCTTCATAACCCTTTATTTTCTACTGCTCCAGACCAAAGTCTAAATCTACACATGCAGCATTCAAGTGCCCTCCACTTAGAAGTGAGCTCTGGAGTGTCAGCTTCGCCTCCGTTCATTTAATATGCGTGGCATTCCCACCATGTGCCAGACTCTAGGGTAGACACAGCACTTGCCCTGAAGACCCTCAGAGCTAGTGGGAAATACAGGTATATGAGCAGACACAGAAAATATACTGTGATACTTGCAACACACCTCCCACAGACTGGCAAATGTCATTCTGCCTGTGATGAAATATCTGATTCACCATACTTACATGATGCTGGAAGGTCTTGTCTGGGCTGCAGGAGGAGGATGGAAAGGCTTCTGGGTGCAAGAAAACATGCTCATACATAGCTCTACTTTAATGACCCCAAAATGTCCTAGGGGCTGAGGTACAAACACGAATAGCAGGGTCTACTGGAGAGAAGGAATGTATGTGGGCATGGCAGACCAAGACCAAGACCCAGTCAGGATGCCTAAAACAAGTTTCCCTTAACTGCAGTAAGAGCACAATAAATGCACTACCTGTAGAAGCCAAGAAAGGTAGTAAGTTCCCCATAATGTTAAGCATGTGATATAAAGTAATTATCATTAATTACTGTCCCCGTAAAATGGAAAAATAAATAAGCACTAATTGAGTACAGTCATAACTGAAATTAAATGGGAAGCATGGAAATGCCCAAGTCCAAAGGCAAAATTCTCTACAAATAGTAAGGCAAGCAGCAAGTTCCCATAGACTCCAGTTACACAACTCATTACTGCTTCAGAAAAACGTGTAGATCGTACATAGACCACCTCACTGCATAGCTCCACATTCTGATTAACTGCGTAACGGAGGGTTTCGTGATAATTACATACTGTCCTTTGAGCCCCCACACCTGTTCCTAGTGGATAATACTCTAGACTTTCATTTACTCTATGCTTTCATTTTTTTTCCTCAGGAATTCACTGAACATAAATGCATATACCATAGAACAGCAAACATAAAATATCATCACTAGTGTAAAAACAGGAAGCAGATAATATTCTTTTGTATTTGTTGGTATATATAGGAGGATATACAAGAAACTGGTAGCACTGGCAGGAGGTGAACTGGATGCCTGGGGGGTAGACCTGGGAGGAATTTGCACTCTATGCCTCGTCATACCTGTCACATTTGGAAACAAATAAATGCATTACTGAGTACAAATATTTTAATAACCAAAGAAGACACCAGAATTATATGAGCTCCATTCATAATTTATTACTGAACCAAAAGGAAATTAAATGTCCTCTTTCTCTTGAACATATATTTAATCCATTATTAAAAGAAGTAAAATGCAATTTTGATATTTTGGAAAATGGGTTACTGGCAGTAACACAAAAACTGAGAATGTGGGTGTGGAATTTAGGAAATGTTTCAACATAAGGATCTATTTTCGCTGAAATTGTCAACACATGAAATCCACAAGACTCATAGCTCCATCTTCCAAAGGGAAAAATAGTAGTAAGAACTATGCCAATCCAATAGCCTCTTCACTTTCCTTTCTTCTGACTTCAAACACTAAGTGTTGTATGCAATCTCTTTCTAAGAATAAAATTACCCTGAAGATGATTTCTGTACTCAAGTATCTTCTCTTCACATCACTTTACCATCTCTTTACCTCTGTCCTGCAAACCTGGGCCCTCACTTTGAGCCTCTTCTGCTGACTAACTCATTCCTGAATGAACTTCCTGAAAATACTTGGTCATTGCTTCAAACTCAACTTCTCAAACTAAAAGAAGTCAGAAGTAAATAGTTTGTAATGAGAACTTAAGCCATAAAGCTATCCCAAGAATCTGGTAGGATGTTTCTGAAACTATTTGTAAACTATGAAGTGCCATCCCTATAATAGTTATTGTTTTGCCTAATAATAATAACAAAATAATAAAACCCATGCAGGGTAAACAAATCTATAGAGGCAGTGAAGTTCTACTAACAGGATTCAATTCTGAGCCTCTCATGAACAAAGCCAAAACAGAAAATGTGACTGATGAGGTGGAAAAGGTACAGCCACAAGGACAGAAACCCTACAGATTCCTTAGGGTACACTACATTTTGTTGCTGTTGTTTTATTTTGTTTAGTATTAAACTTAGGCTTCGAAGAAATGGCCACAGAGGCCTTCTTGACAGGCTGCTGCAGGAAATGCCAGATGTCAGCAGTGTCATCTCCACAGTAAATGCACAAGATGCCTCTATATTCACCATTTTTTGCCACAACTTTTCTTGAAAGTTGAGGAAAA
This sequence comes from Manis pentadactyla, assembly GCF_030020395.1. Taxonomy (NCBI): domain Eukaryota; kingdom Metazoa; phylum Chordata; class Mammalia; order Pholidota; family Manidae; genus Manis; species Manis pentadactyla. Next base: position 9,893,276 of record NC_080035.1, read on the forward strand.
AAACATCAAGGCAAAATTCAGCAAAGCCAACACAAAGAGTAATTTTCTCATATACTAAGCTTTGCAAAAATTTGAGGTAGCTGTGATTTCATATATATGAACACACATACGACACACTCAGGGCACCATTACCAGAGTACAAAGCTTCTCAAAAAAAGGGGCTTTCTCTTTGTGTTCAAGTAATCAGTAATAGCCAGTGCTCAGCAGGCTCTCAAAAATATTCACTGAATGAATAAATGAGCCAATGAACAAATACAAAATGAGGAAACAGTGCCCCATCACAATGGAAAAAAGTGTTGGGGCCTATCTTGGATGAGAGTTTTTATTATTCTTCAGGACATTTCTTTAAAACAATCATTCTCCAAGTTAAATCTAAATAAGTCTAAGAAAGACCACGGAAGTGCAAGAGAAAGGCCTGATGTCCTTTAAACAGAAAGGTCAGGCAAGGACCGGTGATGCCCAAGATTATGAGCCCATCAGGGGACTTGAAGTTGAGACGTGCCCGGCAAGAACCTTGCTCTGGGTCGCAAGGCGGCTTCTCTCAGCCTCCCTGAGTAGCACATAGGAATTTACAGCTTAGATGGCCCTTTATGAGTTCCTGCTTCAAGTGTGCAGGCTCCAACTCTCAAAAAGCATGGTGCTGGAAGGGATGACAGCAATGAGCCTGATTTTACAAAAGGAAAAGGGAGGCTCAGACAAATGAAGTGACTTGCGCACACAGCTCGTAAGTAACTGGCCTGGGACAAGAACCAAGCTCTCCGGGACCTAGGCCCAAAGCTGTGTCTGATTCACCACACTGCTCTGCCGGAAAGGAAAGGCTGGCCCCCCGACGACTCCCATCCAAAGCGTCCTAGTATAAACAACCACACGGACATTTGCAGTGGGCCAGAAGCCCGCCCCGACAGCTATTCACCTGACGGTGCATGTGCCACCCCAGAAAAACACATGCCAGAATATATTTCAGATCATTTATCTTCACTCAGAAACAAGAAATTTATTCTGGGACCGTTTTTTTTTTAAAACAAATGATAGTTCACTCCTGTTTTTCAATATCACACTACTTAAAAGTTCTCTGGGAAGAATCTGGAAGTGGTTCAAGAAATTACACTACCTTTTATTTTTAGAAACTCATTAACTAATATAAAATATCAGGCTTCACTACTGCTACTGACTTGCATTCCGTCGTGCTGCCACTGTTTTGCAGGTCAGGCTCTTGCCAGCACGGAGTGGGGGATGCTGTCGTCTTCAGGGCAAAGGAGTAGACGTCTGCCAGACAGCGGTTTTCTTTTAAGTTAATTTGATAGCAAATAAATTATTTTTATGGCACTGTAGTATGCGAACTTAGTTTATCAGGCTCTGTTTCTGTTATGTGACATTTACATTCAAGTTCTATTTGGAAGATGGTCTTGTGCCCAGGAGACTCATCTGGGAAGAGAAGCACTGACACCAGGGCACAGGGGCTTATATTGTTCCAGTTCACTAAATAAAGCCAGTTTCTTTATCTGCAAAACAGAAACTCACTCTGGGATATTTTTCTTTTCCCAAAACACAGTTCCTCTGCCAAATGCATTACCACAACTCAGTTCTAAGTCTCATGTTTACATTTCCAAGAAAGGATGTTTAATTACTCTAGGAGAGAAATGTAAAGGAGCTCCTCAAATTGTTTACAAATCACAACTACAAGAGTTGCTTTACAAACAGACAGTAAAGGCAGAGAAGGCACCACGAACCACACTGTACCACCATCTGGGGGGTTTTCCTCACTAATGCTCAAAACGTAAAGTTGCCTGGAAAATTTTCCATCAAACCCTTACTAATAAAAACTCGTTTTTAAGACAATCCACACAGAATACCATAGTTGAAAATGTCGGTACATGTCAGAAATACTCGAAGAAAATACAATTCCAAAAATATCCAATCTTAGGGAAAAAACATTCCTGAAACTCCTGTACTTAAAGTCCCTTTTATTCTTGGGAAACAATAAGACAAAAAGATAGTACAGAAAGCAGGTCCCAATACAGATCCATAATGAAGGTCTGGATGAAGGAATAGAAGAAAGTTAAAAGCTAGGTTTTCAAAAAAGCAAAAATTCCTATAATTGCATCTTATACCACTTAGACATAGAAAAAATGTTTTGAAGAATGAGAACTAAATAATCAGTAGCAATAACTTAGGCTCACTGCTATGTAATGAGCGCATCAGTTGGGGCCAAGAAACCAGCCACAGACCTAAAGAGAAGAGCACCCTGACAATTAAATACATAAGGATGTGTGGCCATGGAATGAGTCTGAGTCCCAGATGCCCAAATGTCAGACAGTAATTCTGAAATGTTCTCCTACATCATAATACAACTCCAACAGGATTCTCTGAGTCACTGTCATCTCTTCCTGAGACAAAATATTTTGACACTGCACTGTGACATACAATAGAGTATGTTTTTCTTACATCATTATTCATCTTGAATGTCATAAAACCCTTCTTCCAAGCTTGGCAGTCCCTGCAGAGAGAGTTAACACAATAGTATATAAGGGACTTAAAAGAAGGAGAATCCACTGATTATTTATTCTCTAAGGAAAAACAAAAATGACAATGAGAAAACATGATTCAAGGTAAAACTCTAGATGTGACTGAGAGAATCTACCACCAGAAATCAAATTTTTATTAAGACTTGATTCTTAAGTTTCTCCTAATTGTGCATGCTTTTCCCTCTAATAAACTTGGATTTAATCTTTCATGAATTCAACATTCCTTTTTTAAGTTTTTCCTTATGTGGATTTGTATGGCAGATATTTATGACTTTAGTTTTATGATTTTGTTCATGTATCACCTTTAAACTCTTTATATTATTTCTTCCATTCTTTTTCTAATAATTTCATCTCTCTGAAACCAAAGGCCCCCAAAATTCAGTATTTGCTAACTGTCACACCACACTACCTCAAAAGGTACCATTAACAAAGCCAGTGCCATGAGATTAAAACACACACAACCCAGCTCACCGAAGAAAGAGTAGGAAGTGTCAGTGAAACAAAGCAACCTGCTAATGTTGTTATGCCAGAACAGACGTGTCTAGACCAAGCCACTTCAAAAGCCTGAGGGTAGGAGATGGGTATTTAGAGGACATTTAGGAACATATCAGACTTGAATGATAAATTCTTCGGTCACCTTATTTATATTTTATCTATTCAAATGCTTTCAGGCACACAGGACCCATTTCATTCAGGCACACCAGACCAGTTAAATCAGAATTTCTGTTCTAATACGTGTTCAGTGCCTCTGTCTCTTTACTTATTTTCTGTCTGGTTGATCTGTCCTTTGGAGTGAGTGGTGTGTTGAAGTCTCCTAAAATGAATGCATTGCATTCTATTTCCCCCTTTAATTCTCTTAGTATTTTTTTCACATATGTAGGTGATCCTGTGTTGGATGCATAGATATTTACAATAGTTATATCCTCTTGTTGGACTGAGCCCTTTATCATTATGTAATGTCCTTCTTTGTCTCTTGTGACTTTCTTTGTTTTGAAGTCTATTTTGTCTGATACAAGTACTACAACTCCTGCTTTTTCTCCCTGTTAGTTGCATGAAATATCTGTTTCCATCCCTTTACTTTCAGTCTCTGTATGTCTTTGTGTTTGAAGTGAGTCTCTTGTAAGCAGCATATAGATGGGTCTTGTTTTTTTATCCATTCAGTGACTCTCTGTCTTTTGATTGGTGCATTCAGTCCATTTACATTTAGGGTGATTATCGATAGGTATGTACTTTTTGCCATTGCAGGCTTTAGATTTGTGGTTACCAAAGGTTCAAGGGTAATTCCCTTACTATCTAACAGTCTAATTTAACTCACTGTGTGTGCTACTACAAACACAACCTAAAGGTTCTTTTTTTTTTCCTCCTTTTTCTTCCTCCTCCATTCTTTGTATGTTATGAATCATATTCTTCACTCTTTGTCTATCCCTTGGGTGACATCTATTTAGCTTTAGGAATACTTCCATCTATAGGAGTTCCTCCAAAATGCACTGTAGAGGTGGTTTGTGGGAGGTTAATTCTCTCAGCTCTTTCTTATCTGAAAATTGTTTAATCCCACCTTCAAATTTAAATGATAACCTTGCCGGGTAGAGTATTCTTGGTTCAAGGTCCTTCTATTTCATTGCATTAAATACATCATGCTCTCCCTTCTGGCCTGTAAGGTTTCTGCTGAGAAATCTGATGATAGCCTGATGGGTTTACCTTTGTATGTGATCTTTTTTCTCCCTCTAGCTGCTTTTAAAAGTCTGTCTTTACCCTTGATCTTTGCCATTTTAATTATTATATGTCTTGATGTTGTCTTCCTTGGGTCCCTTGTGTTGGGAGATCTGTGCATCTCGATGGCTTGAGAGACTATCTCCTTCCCCAGATTGGGGAAGTTTTCAGCAATTACCTCCTCAATGACACTTTCTATCCCCTTTTCTCTCTCTTCTTCTTCTGGTACCCCTATAATGCGAATAGTGTTCCGTTTGGATTGGTCACATATTTCTCTCAATATTCTTTCATTCTTAGAGATTCTTTTTTCTCTCTGTGCCTCAGCTTCTTTGTATTCTTCTTCCCTAATTTCTATTCCATTTATCATCTCTTCGACTACACGTAATCTGCTTTTAAATCTCTCCATTGTATGTTTCATTTCAGATATGGAATTTCTTAATGATTGAATCTCCAACTTAAATTCATTCCTGAGTTCTTGAATATCTTTTTGTACCTCCATAAGCATGTTTATGATTTTTATTTTGAACCCTCCTTCAGTAAGGGCGTTCAAAGCTGGGTGGGCAGCCAGGGGGATGGGGCGCCCGATATCCCTCAAAGTTCCCAACCAGCTGGGCAGAGCGCACCCAGGCAACCTTGTCCCGCTCTCCCCTCCCCGCGCAGCAAGCTCCGTGCGATCCCCGCCCCCTCAGCAGCCCTCTCGCTGCTGGGAAGCCTCTCAGACCGCCTGCCTTTCCTCTGACACAGAGCTGCCAATGTGGATCTCCTCCTCCACAAACGGCCGGGATCCCAGTCTCTCAAGCCCTCCGCCTGTCCCAGCTCCCCACCCTCCAGGGCACCACACAGTGTAGGTTTCTGCTCCCAAAGCAGACCTCCAGGGCTGGGTGTTCAGCAGCCCCAGGCCTCCACCTCCTCCCCGCCCCGTTTCTCTTCCTCCCACCCGGGAGCTGGGGTGGGGGAAGGGCTCGGGTCCCGCCGGATCAAGGCTCTGGTGCGTCACCCTGTTCCGTGAGGTCTGCTCTGTTCGCGAGGTCTGTACAGTCTGGTTCAGCCTTCTTTCCTGTTGCTGTTTTAGGGTTAGTTGTATTAATTAACTACGTTTTCATACTATGTGTGGTTTTGGGAAGAGTTTTCCGTCTCACCTCTCATGCTGCCGCCTTGAATTCTCAGAATCTCTGAATACAGCCCAAGCATCTGACTTTAAAGCTCCCGGAGTTACTCTAATGAACAACAGGGCTGAGAATCCACAGCTCTGCCCAGTCAGGTGCTTGAGCCCTCGGTTCTTAGACCACCTACCTAAGTCACATGGAAGACGCAGGACTGAGCCAGGCTGAGGGTTTACTATCAAGGAAGAAACGAGGGGCGTGGGGGTAGTGATCGCTGATGGGGAGGAAGCAGAGTGGTAAGTACAAATTTACAGGCTTGTGGGATTTTTATTAAAAAAGGAAACTGGAACCTGGTAACGGCTATTACAGTCATCTGAAATAATAATGTACAAATTACAGTTTCTGTGGCTTTTCACTGGCTTTCAATAATTACTTTATCCATCAATGTACATAGATACAAATATATTTAACTAGGAGCACTACAATTACTTAATCATTTTATAGTATGATTTCAATAGGTCAATGAAAATGGTTTCCTTAATTTCAGTTTTTAATTGACCTAATATATAAACAACAAAATACATAGCCCTAAGAATAAGTAAGGAAATAGCTCTGTTATCTCCAAAATGATATTGCAGTGTTCACTCCCACATGGGCAAACCGAGAAAGGCCGGTCCTTGCTAGCCTAAGTGGATGCTGTCCAGAAGACCTCGGCGGACCAGTGAGGGCTTGGAGGGGGGAAAGCCACCTCCTCAGGTGACAGCTGCAAAGCTGACTTTCGGAAGCAAGTGACTGAGGACACTGGGACCAGAATCTTACCCTACAGGTTTCCGAAGCACAGGGTGGCTGAAACCAAAACTCTAAGGCTTCTTAGACCCAGCACTTCTAGCGCTGTTTTTAACTTTGGTTGCAAAATTGCCTCCCAAATAACACTTCAAAGTTGCAGTCACCTTTGGAATACATATGTTAACAGGATCAGCAACTACAAGGTAAATTATATCCTAGGTCATTATCCTAAGCCATTTCTAGTCAGTTTTGCAAATGTTGCATACCTAAATGCCCTGGTGTGGTGGGTGTCATAGAAACTGTCAGATGAACACATATCTGAAAAGATATTGTGTTATCACTGGGGAAGGAGGTTTGGGTGGATAGATTAATAAAATTCTACACATTTTTTAAAGAAAAAGTACAAATACAGTCACCATATATTTTTCTCAAAGGAAAAAAATAGCTAGGATTATACTGTCTGTAAGAGGTAGAATAAATCAGTACTACCCTAGAAAATCTGCCTTGGAACATACAGCAATGGGCAAAAAATATGGAACTGGATACAATTCATTGTTAAAAATAATGCTTAACTGATTCACTTCTACAGACATCCAAAAGGAAAGATTATTCTGGATTATCATTTCAAACTCTCTCCTAAGTAAAACCGCACCGGAACGGAAGCCTCAGAAGTGAGGCTCCACTTCCTCCTCCTCTTTCTCTTCTGTTTGATTTTGTCCGCAGAGCCTGGGGTGGGGGGAGTACAAAGGTCTAACTGCCAGCCATGAAAAAGGAAAAAGGAAGTGGGGACACTAGCTCCTAGTCATCCTGAAGACCGCAGCCCATCAAATGCAACCTTTTCTCCCTTCTTCACACATCTTCTTTCTATAAGGGCACTTGTTTGAGATTTCAAGGGGGTCCCCTTCCCAGGCTGCCAACCATGGGTAGCTGTGCGTATGTTTGACAGTGTGCAGCCAGTTCACCTCCTCCCAACTTGGGACTAATTCCCAAATTCCCATTCATCCCCCTGGTCTGTTCAAGCACCTACCGCCCCTCCCCCCAGGTGGGTCCCCTCCCCTCAAATGCTCGCCAAGCTCCTCACCTCGCCTAAGGTACCCTTGCCATTGTTTTCATTTCTGCTTAGAGATTTTGTTTTCATTGCTTGAATATTGTCTGTGAGCTCTATGAGACAAGGACCACTGCTGTTGTGTTCAACTGTAAGCTCATTTCTTCGCACAGCAACCTCTACCCAGGTATCCCATAAGTCCTTCTGGTTGAATGAACTAATTAGTTATTTGGTTAATCTAAGACCCCTTTTTAATTCTGAAATTCTAAAACTCTCTATGAGACCTTCCTTAAGTAATGCTTTCACCTTAGAATAAAGAGAAAAGATCAGTAGCTGAGTGTTTATACAAAGACGTGATTTTTTTTCCTTGTTGCCAGCTTTCTCAAAATTCAGTTTTTAAACATAGAACTTATGCAAAATTGCAGAGCAGGAGACACAAGTGGTTAGCAAACTTAGAATAAATTGATGTGTAGGTCTTGTCGGAAAAACCATCACCCTCTAAGGATGCTGCTTTGTTCAAGGCAGCAGCCCTGGAACTCCATCCCAGTACATCACCATGAAATGGGGAAGTATGTGGGCCCCATGCCTCATGTTTATGCACAAACAGGGACAAGTGACAAAGGGGCAGGCCTCAGCAGACAAGGGAGTGCTCAGTGCTTGCTCTGTGCATGAATTGCCAACACCATTCTAAATTATGTGACAAGTGAAAGATCACAAACAACTAACCTGAATTCAGTGAGGCTCTATGGACCCTAAGAAATGACTGGTAAGAGGCTGTTTCTACCTGGTTCACCCAGGGCCATTATACAGTTCAGATCACACAATTAACACACAACATACTTCCCCTTCATGAGATGAGCAGGCAAAGAAAGCCAAGTTCCTAAAAGAGGAGGGCACTGTCTTCTGTCCATTTTGGTTAAAAGAGGAATGTATACAGAGTGTATTTCTAGAATTTAAATCACTCTAAGGCAACTTAGGAAGCTAATTGTCGATTACACGGAAAATGAATTTATCTTCAGAAACCTGCTGCATTATAAAAAGATCAATCCAAGATAGGAAGTTCACATTATTAACTCTTTTAACCACAGACTGACAAATGTTACTAAATTTTAATGGTATCCACTTGAAGAGTACCATCTTCCCTCTCTGTACCACATCTGGAAAAGACATGGAGACATGCCTGCACTTTTCTTCTGTCCTGTGACTATTGTTAATGCAAGGGATTAGGAAAGAAACCTAATTCAGACAAAAAGAAATAAATATCTACTGGGCCCCAAGTTCTGACAACTTTAGAAAGACATCCATGACCTATGGCCCCCATTTCACAGGGTCACAGCAACTCCCGGCCTTCAGCTTTGATCAGAGAGTGACTCATCACCTTTCAGTTCTGGCTATACAAGTGGCATCCCATGGGGAAAAGTCAAGACAGCCCTACTAGCAGGGAGAATGCCCTGCTCTCAGTCAGCTAAAAACTAATCAGTGATCATGAACCCTATTAGAAATGAAGGACCCTTCTCCCAGGGCTGAAGTTCTTCATCACAAAGGCAGCCCCACAGCCCCACTAGGCCTCTCCCTGCTTCCACGCCCCACCCCTCACGTGCACGGAAGTTGCTCACATGGTTAGTACACAATGAACAGTAATTATTTCCCTCAGGTGTCTTAGGGCCTGAAATTTTATATTATGCTTTAAATGATACTGATAAAAATGTTTAACATGCCAGACATAATTTAAATGCCTTGTGTGCAGAGCAAAAATGTTAAAGAGGATGGGTTGGTTATTTCTGACAGAAAATGTCTGACACTGACAATGTAAATGAGTTTGGTCTCAACCCCAGAGAGGCAACAGCTGTATCTCCTGTACGTGAGCATCTTCTCAGAATCCGGGCAGCATCTGCACACTGAAGGCATTCAGTCAGTTAAAGCCAAGTGAAAATACGCAGTCTTCCTCTCAACTATTTCCACTTGAGTACAGGGGTAAGTGTGTGGGAGGGCAGGGGGTGATCTTCAGACTGTGTGGGGGAGTTTGAGTATGAAGAATCTTTTTTTGATCACTTGAGAACACAGAGAAATAGAAAGTTCTTCACCCTGGCACCATGTGAGAACTCCTGTTCATTCAGGTCCAAATATCTGGGGCACTCATAGTCCAACAGGAATTTAGAAAGCATAAATTCCCAATTCAGGTTGTATTAGTTTCCTGCTATTGCTGTAATGAATTACCACAAACTTAGCTACTTAAAACAACACAGATTTATTGTTTTACAGCTCTGGAAGTCAGAAGTCAGAAATGGGACTTAGGGGGCTAAAATCGAGGGGTTGGCAAAGCTGGGTTCCTTCAGGAGTGCATACCTTGCCTCTTCCGCCTTCTAGAGGCCGCCCATGTTCTTTGGCTTGTGGCCCTGCATCACTCCAACCTCTGCTTCCGCCCATCTCGCTGACTGATCCTCTCACCTCCTGTTTATAAAGACCCTTGTAATTATCTTGAGCTCATTGGGAAAACCCAAGATAATCTTTCTACTTCAAAAGTCTTAACTTAATCACATCTGCAAAGTCCTTTTTGTCATGTAAGATAATATATTCACAGGTTCCAGGGATCAGGAATAATGGGCAGAAGGGGATCATTATCTGGCCTACCACACTAATGAATTACATTTCTGTGTAATCCATAAAGCCCTTGGCAATTGGGGTTTTCATTCAAATAAAAATGTAATTTCAGCCTACTAGTGAATAATATTCAGCTTAAGTCTTTTTGATTATATATTTTTTATCATATGAACTTGGCAACCCCAAATTCCTTTTATCTACCTCAGTCTACCCCTAAAAGAAGGATTATCCCATTAGACCCAGAAATGCTAAGTAGGGCCTGTCTAATTTAACACCTTATAACATTTTTATATATTTAGACAGATTAACATGTATTACATATAGCAGTTCCTTACACTCCTGGAGTCACTCAACAGATTGCCTCAACTATCAAGACAAATCTAAAATCCAGCAGGTAAGCAACAATGGCAAATGATAACTCACTACAGATGTCATTTCATAAATATTTACTTTCTGACACCTATTAAGTACACAGCTTAGTGCTGGACATGTGGGGAAGACCTAAGGGAGAAGCAGGTCCAGTAAGAAAGGAAATGCACATAGCAAAAAAATTATGAAAAGTGGTAAATGCCATGTTAGAAGTACAAAAACAGTGCTTTGGGGTCTGAGTTGAGACTGGTAGTCAGTCACAGGTGGCCATTCAAACAATGACATCACATGGCACTTGGGCTTAGTTTAAAACCTAAGGAGAATTTCCCTACAAGCCCTCTCCAAGGAGAAGACAGAAAATGAATCATATATCCCAGGGCAAAAAAATCCTCATGCAGAATCTATTACCTATTCACTCTGTGTTTCCAAATAAAACTGACTTGTTTCTAATTATAAATATATCTAGTCTTTCTTTAAAACTATAATCCAAATTTACAGGGAAGTACAATATAAAGTAAAAAATCCATCCCAAATCCTGCCACTCACAAAAAGGTACCCGGTCTACCAGACATCTTTCTCTGAGAATATAAGCAAAATATACATACTTCCAAGAGGTTTGGGATTTCTTGGTTCACTACAAAAATAAATGCAGCCAATTAAGACTGGGAAGCAGGGAATTCTATTATAAATATCACCAGTAAAGGTAGCAAAAAGTGACAACTGACAATGAGGAAGGACACCAAAAATTCTAAAACCATATGTATGAACTAAGGAGACCTGCCACAATGGAGCCTTAGTATAAACAAGGGCAAAGAATTTGATATTTCATAGTAGCAAAGGGCTCTATGTGTTAAATCACAAACAACTGATGTTCACAAGAAAGTGACGATAATGATAAGACCAACAAAAGGTAGAAGTGGATTCTGCATAGTCAGTTTAGGCTTCAGAAGATAAAGTATTTCAGAATAACTTCCAACAACAAATACTAAATTTAGTTTGGGAACTTGAAGGAATATTTCAACTACCTGAAAAGTTAAACCATACTGAACTCATATGCTGTCAACAGTTGGGAGAAACTCTGCTCTGGAGTTAGGTAACCCAGTCCTCTCAACTTTACAACCACCTCTGCTGTGTGACTTTAGGGAAGTCACTTCACATCTCTGAGTTGTCATGTCCTCTAAGGAGGGTAAGCGTTGAACTTTATCAAAACTAAGATCCTTTTTAATTCTGGCATGTTATATTTTATAAGTGAATTGTCACTATTAAATCTAAAACGTGATTCCAATCACATATTTCAGGCACTATCACAAATTATAGCTTTGTTTTTGCCTCATTACCAGAAATGTAACATTTTAGACAGCAGGGAAACTGAAAGAAAAAAGAAAACTCAAAGGTCATGACTTTTCAAATCTCTCCTTAAAGAATTTATCATGAAGAAATACCCAACTTCCCCTATCAGAATGTTTAGAAGTCCCAGTCAAGAATGCCCAATAAAAATATTTACAGGCACATGAGAAAAATATGCTTATGAATTTTTTTTTTTTAATGAAGAAAAAGTAGGGAGGAAGGAGGAAGGCGAAGGTGGGGACAGAGGGTGGGGAGGGCTGGGAAGGAGGAGGAGGAGGCAGGGAGGAGCGCCCTCATCCTCAGCATGTAGTCTATGGAGTCTCTAAACAGAAAATGCTTCACAATTTTTGTACCTCTCCTCCTACACAACACAAGTATATTTTCCAAGAGGAGATGAGTGGATAAAAGGCACGAGATTGCTGTAAAATAAATACGTAAAGTAGCATGGAAAGAACACATTATTGTTCAAGAGTCAGGAAGCCTTGGAACCCAGCCCAGGAAAACACTGCAACCTAAGGTGCGCCCTTCCAAGTCTTGGTCTATTTGTTTATGAAGGACTCAGGAGATAATTGCAGACACGTGTGTTTCAGTGTCAATCCAACTTTCCTTAGACAAAAACTGTTTTCAACTCAGGATAGTTAGGACTTTGAACGGGCAGGTGAAGATTACTCTTTGGCTACATGTCTCAGGGCTGCTGTGCTAAAAAGCAGATGCCTATAGGACTGTCTGTCCTAACTGAGGAATCAGTGGGTCCATTTCTCGAGGAAATAACACCATGACATAACTGCCTGTCCTTTGCCAAGCATTTTTCTCATCCATCTGAATGTTTATTCATTATACCTCACCGATATATCCACATGACTCAGAATATTCTTGGATGCACCTTTCCCTCTCTTCAGAGCATTAGGACTAGAAGAGTTTGCCTGTAGCTGATTTGATAATGGTCAGCGCTTTGTCTGGTTCCTTAGAAAATGGGCTGAACACTATGGATAGGGCTGCGATGAGAGAAAAGGACTTACGCTCCAAGCTCATCCAGCTCAAGGCACGTCACAAATTCCCATGACACTTTCCTGGTATATCTCAGTCCTTGGTCATAAAAAAAGAGAGAAACAGATAAGTCTTGTGGGAAGTCAGAGGCTGAGGGCAGAAAAAGACCAAAAAGACCTAAGTTCTACCTGCTCTGCATATAATTTATGCTTACGTGGTTCTGACCCAGGGGCAGAGGGAACAGACAAATGTAACTTATATAGGACATACCTAAACTAAAAAAAAAAGGTCATCGTGTATATGAAATTCAAACACAAATTTGGGGTTCTGTACTTTCATTTACTAAATCTGGCAACCCCAGCCCCAGTTCGGTCAGTACTCCTTCCAGGTAGTCTACAATACAAGGAAAAAAATTAATTGCAGCCAGCAAAACAAACTGGGGGAGGTGGAGCTCCACAAGATGATTTTAAAAGGGAAGTTCAACAATAGCAAGAATAAATGATTTTAGAGCCTATCACTGTAGCCCAAAAATATGTATATCATTGAAATGTAAAGGTCTGTTACCACTATTTGAATCAAAGGTATTGGGGTTTGCAGAACATAATCTCTTTCCATAGTACTTTGAATATTAAATCATCTGATCAAAAAGGTAAAGGTTGTTGGCATCCACAATCTTCCACTTACATTACTCACTCTGGTGCACATATGAACCCTCCCTAAATTCTTTTCTGTTAGACACAGAATGCCTCTGCAGACACTAGCTTTGGAATTACCCCATTTGGGTTATTTAAGGAGGCTGGCTGATAGAAAGAGAATAGGGCTGACAGACTTCAGGGAAGACTTGAGTCAGTGTCAGGAGGAGGAACTCAACGGCTTCCCGGCACCTCAGATCTCTACAGTGAGGCTTTGTTATTCCCTTAGTGATCAGACACACCCTTGCTCAAAAAGTAATCCAGAGATTGTCATATCTCTGTTTGATGATATTTATATAATGAAGAAGGAGCCCTCTCCTTCCTAGATCACAGAAACTACAAGAGGCACAAAATTGTTTAAAAGACAGAGCCACGGAATGCAATATTTTCTTGTAAAAATACAGCCATTTATTCAGAAGAAAAAAATTCATTTAAATCTACTTATATTTTTTTCTTTTTAAATATGGAACAATGGCTATCAATAACCAACTCCTGGGCCATGCAGAACTTCAGCATGGTATTCAGAGAAGCATATTACCAAGGGGGATCAAAAGCAATGCCCTTTGATTAAGAAATAATGATGCTGAGCCTTTTCTGGGTGCCAGCCATTGTGCCAAGGGCTTTGCATAGACTTCTCATTCACTCTTCACCACACTCCTGTGAGTTTTTTAAAAAGAAATTATTCTTATTTTTATTTAATCACACAGAAACACTGAGTCTGCAAGAACTTGTCTAAGGGTACAGACACTATAGACTGCAGGGGAATAATTCAACATCTGCTGCAGGCTAGTTCAAAACCCACACTCTTCAGCCTGAGTGGATGCACTGTTGCAGATTCAATGACACGTGTTCAGGGTGGTAATCATGACAGTACCACTGACACAGTAAATGGAGGACATGCATGTGAACTTCTCTGGCTCTGGTTATACAATGAAGCTGGATCATCTCCCAAGACTTTCCCATGTCCAAAATTTCAGCATCTATTCAGTTTGGACCAAAAATTCCTCAGGGTCAGCCATACACTGTTGCATTTCATCTTCCTAACACCTCTGAGATGTGACGAGGTTAAGTGGCTTCCTCAAGGCTGCAAAGCTAGAATGGAAAGAGATGAGTCTCAGATTCTGATCCTTCAAGTCCATATCCAGGGCAGTCACCATTAAACCACAGCAGGGTCCATGATCTATAATTCATAAGACAATGTTGCAATTCAGTAGTCACAAAAACATCGAGGTTACGAAGCCAGCTACAATACACCAACTATTAATCCTCAGGCTTATCAAAAAGCTCTTTCCTCCCAATAAAAAAGAAGTAGCTGAAAACTTGGACTCAGTAGTTGGACTTCAAGAGTTAGACAGCAGCGTGATGCCATGATGTGAGCCTAGCTTATGTTCCTACCATTCCAGGCACTATCAGCCTTGTTGAGGAGACCTGCCACTCACAGCCCACCCACAGAAACCACCCTGGCCCACAGGATCTTCACAGGGTAGAAAGAAACTCAACAGGGTACTGGGTAGCAGGACAGCTAAATGTTGCTATGGAAACCCAATCAGCCTTATGCACCTATGACTTACTTCATTTGGGGTTTCCTGATACTTCAGATGGAGCCACACCCCATCTGGATTTAAAAGGATTGCGTAAGAAATTCAGACTGCCAGAGAACACTGAATCAACTTTAGGGAACATTTAACCTTTGAGATGCTCTATTTACCTATGATCAGTGAGATAATTGCTGATCATTCTCCTCTATTCACTATGGCATTTTTAAAGTTTGTGCTCCTACTTTTCCTTAATTTAGAGTCTTTCCCTGTAATGTGCCTCAAACATAAGTTTTTACATATAGGCATTCTCCACCTCCCAAACCAGTGACCCCTTGAGTCGTTCACACCATCTGCCTTATAATTCTCTGTTTCTGTAAGGAGGCAGAAAAGCATTGGAGAGAAGAGGGATGCTGAGGAGGCTGAGGCTGATGTATTCTCTCTACACAGGCTAAGGGCTGCGAGGAATAAGAAGAGAAATGAAGGCCAGCACCGCCATCAGAGCATCCATGAGGGAGGTGGCAGCATGCCAGTCCAAGTGGGCGAGAACCCATGCTTGAAGGGACAGGGCGGGCTGATGCACGATTTCCATCCTGCTGAGCCTTCCACTGTGAGCACCACCACCATCACCCCCACACCAAGTATAAAGCTGTTTCTGTGAAATATTCAGTCCCTTCCTCCCAAGGAGCCTGTATGGGTAAAACTGAACATACAGCCACAGCTCGCATGATCTTCACAATCACACTGCTTTACAATGGTGACAGAATCCCATGGCAGTAGGTGATCAGCTGTGAGCAGACAAGGTGACTGTTGCTACAGAACTCAAACAACAAAGTGCTGATGTCAGTGCTCAGTGTTTGTCAAACTGTATGACAAAATAAATCAATCCAGTGACCAGCGTTTTATGAAAACACATGACCTTAGCAAGAACTGTACACATCACAACAATACTTTATGTTCAGGTGTGTGTGTGTGTGTGTGTGTGTGTGTGTGTGTGTGTGTGTGTGTGAATGAGTGAAACTGGTTGAGATGTAAAAGGTATTTCTTACTGGGGGTCATGATTTTAAAACCTTGGAAAATGCAACCTTAGGTTCCATAGTAAACTCAATTTGGGGTAACAGCAGCAAAAGGGGTCAGCAGAAAGGACCATAACCCAAGGAAAGGCAAACAAAAATGAATTAAATTAAATACTTCCTTAGAAGGGAAGACCAAACAGGTCACAGTCTTGACTCCCAACTCTGTTATTCTTGGCTTGAAGTAATCCAACTGTCAGAGAAACCTGCTGCAAAACACCTGGAAGATTTCAAATGCAGGTACTTAGAAGGCACAGACCAAAAAAGAAATAAATACCATCAAGTTTTGAAAGACAGGAAGCCACATTCCCAAACCATAAGGACATTACTAGAATAAAAATGTTTGTGTTTCTATGTTAAAAAGCCTGGCCGAGTAGACAATACATACTGCAAAGCATGAAGGTGGCCTCTGGGACATCTTAGAGGAAAAATGTCACACAGACAATGCCCTAATGTGAGAAAAGAGAATAGGTTCATTTTCTTTTAAAGGACTAACACATTCGGCATTCAGCATAACTACCAAATTCAACACTGGGGAACATTTACTCAAATTCTCTTTTTAACCTATTAAATGCTTACTTTTAGATCCTTTAAATGAATATTTTTATGTTTTTGAAATAGCTAAGGAGTTAACAAAAGGAGGCCAACACATTTACTCTAACTCTTTTCCAACCCTGCCATGTACCTCCATGACAAACAACATATAAACTGACTTCATGCTCACTGATTTATCCATTTAACAAAAACTGATAGAGCAGCTACTAGGGAACAGTCATTCTTCTAAGGTAATGTAAGATAAATTCATTCTATCTGATTTATTTTTAACCTACCAAGGGGAAAATCTTCATGACACTGCATTTGGCAATAATTTCTTGGATATAACACCAAAAGCACAAGAAACAAAAGAAAAAATAGATAAACTGTACTTCATCGAAACCAAAACTTTTGCCTATCAAAGGAAACTGTCAACAGAATGAAAAGGCAAGCCACAAAATGGGAGAAGATATTCAAAAACCATCTATCTGATAAGAGGTTGATGTCTAGAACATATAAAGTTACAGCTCAACAACAACAAAAAACAAACCACTCAATTAAAAAATAGACAAAGAACTTAAATAACTGTTTCTCTGAAAAAGATATACAAATAGCAACAAGTGCATGAAAAGATGCTCAATAACACTATTAAGGAAATTCAAATCAAAACCACAGTGAGATATCAACTCACAACCATAAAGATGAGTAGTATAAAAAACAAAGCAAAACAAAACAAAACAGAAAATAACGAGTATTGATGAGGATGTGGAGAAATTAGAATCCTTCTGCACTTTTGGTGAGAATCTAAAATGGTGTTGCAATGACAGAAAACAGTACACTGGTTCCTCAAAAATTTTAAAGTAGAACTACCATATGATCCAGCAATTCTACTTCTGGGTATACACCCAAAGAATTGAAAACAGAGACTCAAACAGGTATTTGTACACCCATGTTTATAGCACCATTTTTCACAATAGCTAAAATGCGGAAACACCCCAAGTGTCCCATCAACAGATAAATGGATAAACAAAACAGCATATATATATATATACACACACACACACATATGTCCAATGGAAAACTGTTCAGTCTTAAAAAGTAAGGAAATTCTGACACATGCCACAACTTGGATGAACCTGGAGGACAAAATGAAATAAGCCAGTCACAAAAAATGTAATTCCACTTACACAAAGTATCTAGAGTGGTCAAATTCATAGAGACAAAGTGGAAGGGTGATTTCTAGGAGGGTAGGAGAATGAGGCTTTAGTGTTTAATAGGTTTCTAACAGAGCTTCAGGTTTTCAAGATGAAAAGAAATATGGAGATATGCTCCACAACAAGATGAATACACTTTAACATTACTGAATTACACACTTAAAAATGGTTAAGATGGTAGATTTTAGGTGTATTTTACCACAATTTAAAAACATATACATACAATCAGACAATGTTTAGCTCTGTGGGTTTGCACACCACAGTGTGACCTGTGCTTCTGGAAGCAGAGAATTTTCCAAGTGCTCTGTCGGAAGCTGAGCCAGGGCTTTGCAGCAGCACATATTTCCCTTCCAGAAAGCCCATCCGGAAGTTCTGACACTTTAATTCATTGTCTAAGCAAACAGCCTCACAAAATCATTTCCTCAAAACACAGAACAGGGCTGTTCTGTCTGTATCTTTTGCAGGGCTAGGTGGTGTGAAATACAAAAGAAAAAGTGAGGGGCATAGAAAGGAAAGACAACTGATTCCCTTAAATTTTTTGAAACTGGACTTTTTTTTGAGCCTGTAGACTTTCAGATGCAAAAGCTTCTCTAAATCTGCAACCATCTCTTTCCCCCAGACAGGCAAGTTCCTGTGTTGGCTATTTTTATATGGATTGTACACTGAACTGGGGCACCCTGGCTACTAGAGGGCAGGAGAAAACCACCCAGGGCAGCTCAAAAGAGGCATTTTTACACCAAAAGAAATGGCATTTCTGGAACTTGCAGAGGAAAGGGCATGCTATACACTGACTGACTTTGAAACTGCCTCGGAAAGTGTGAAGTTTACATTCAGTGTCACTTTACTAAATATGTGGTTCTGGACCAGCACATCGACATATATTCACACTTGCTGTGACAGACCAACCTAAAATGGTATCAAGAACCTCCCAAAGGTTCCCAGAACTTTTGGTGCTCTTGCTGAAATAAGTCAGTGTATGATCTAACTATGCTCTTCTAAGTTTTGGAGGAGATGGGTAGGATAAAAGGAGAGGCGCTCCTATATACAGTTCATCCTCAGCATTTGTGGTAATTCTCTTCTATAAAGTCACCTCAAACACTGAATTAGCAAATACTAAACCAGTAGAGAAAAGGAGGCAGGTGATAGCAGGGAGCAGGCAGATAAAGTTCAATGCCCTTGTAAGTTTCAAAAAACCCCAATCCAATTCAGCCACAGCTGCTCTGACTGGTTGTGTACTACGCAAATGAAGCTCAGCCATTCATAAGTACACTTAGACCTCAGCTGCTCCAAATGTTTGTGCCCTATGCAAATGAGGCATTGTACTTTCAGCCAATCAGGAATGAATTGTTGTTTCATTAGGTCAGTTCTATATTAGGTCCAAGGGGGTGGGACTTCCTCCTCTCAGGAGATAATTTAAACCCCAGACACCACAGCACGGATGCCACCCTTTCTTGGAGCCCTTCTGGATAGCATAAGTTCTTGCTTTCTTTCCTTAGTCATTAAAAGAGCTTTCCTGGTTGCTCAGTAGTCTTGTCTGCTGGCTTCATTCTTCTGACACCTCCAAGATATGATCCTGGGAAAAAAAGCACTTCGGCTGATTAACAGAAATACAGGGTTAGGTTGCCTACATACCTCTGTTCACCAGTTAACGGATCTATACAAGACCTTGTTTTATGTGTATTTCTGTTTTAAAACACCTTACTTGATTTATGCCATTGATTCATTAACATTGCATTCAAAGCCAACAGCACTTAACCGATGCCTGAACAGACCTTGCCTAATGTGCTCCAAAGGCACAGCACAGCTTTTTGCACTTAGGAACACTAAACAGCACTGCGTGCTCGGGGGTGTTTCAAACAGTGAAATCAACAGAAACACAAAAAATGCAAAGTGTGGCACAACTGTAAAAAGGATACAATATCAGAACTGAAATAAGAAGGCAAAGCATAGCCTTATCTGAGCTCAGCCTCCAGCAACTCAAATATTTCGCTGCTCTACACATTTCTGCAAAGGACCACAAAAGCCTCAAGAGCACTAATTTAGGGGCTGCAAATACATCTTCACAAGTAGGCAAATTCACAAATTTCCTAGACTTAAGCTTATAAATATGAAATCTATTCAAACCTACTTGTGGTGACTCTTTGAAAATCCATTTGAAAATTCAAGTGTTCTGAGCTGCTTATACTGCTCACAGTGACTGTCCACGGAAGACTATGGACATGCCCCCTGGCTCCTTTTGCTCCCCTCGTCCCCCCAGATTCAGCAGGCTGAGCACTGGGCAAGTCGCGGACCACTATGGACCTAGCCATCCTGGCTATCAGCACCCACAGCCACAAACATCTGCATGACTTTGAGCCAATCACCAGTCGCCTGTCTAACCCATGAGGGGATTTCCCACAGTCTCTAGAAGGCACTTCCTCAAAACCATCCCCTTTGTTCATGCCTTTAAAGTTTCATCTGAATGTAATTTCAAGTTAGAATTCATTGGCATTCTTTCACACCCTAACAAAGATATCTCTGTTCTTCTGAATATTTCATTTCCATATATATGCTTAAGAAAAAATTCAAAAAAAAAAAAAAAAAGAAAAAATTCAAGATTAAAAAATGCCCAATTTTTTCCTATTTACTATTCATGGCAACTCTGTCGTATAGTATAAAAATGGAAACACATAATAGACATAATGCAACATAATACAGGATCCATGCAAAACAACGAATGAATATTTCTCTGTCCAGAGAAGTAAGGTCTGATTTATCATCACTGTATCAGACTGCACCATACATGCTGCCTTCTTGAGACAGCAAATGCTTACAGGCAGGACAGGTCACCAGGTGCCCTGGGGGTTCATTAGCATCACAGTATTTCTTCAGAGCTGTAGGGAAAGTTCAAAATGCAAAATTACCAGCCTGACACTTTCACAAGTGGAATGAAAGAGATAAGAAGTCAAGATGTGCTTCCAGAGAAGGAACCATTTTTGACGGTGTCTACCTCCTCCCCATCACAGCCATTCAGTTCTCTGCTCCACCGTCTTTCCAGCCATGCACTCAAATAGGAAGCACTGTTGTTTGAAACTTCTGCTTTTTAAAAGTCTCAAAACTGCTTACTTTTTTAAAGCCTTTTTGCCATCCCAGCTAAACAGCTTTTGGACATTAAAAGTTATGATTTACTATGTTTCATTTTAAAGATGTGTTTGCCATTATAATTACTTTCCCACTTGTAACATCCCTTTTCTACATAAAATTTTCAAAGAAAAAATGTTGAGCCATGCTTTGGACTGCACATGGCCGATTTTGCTCTGTGCCCCTTGCCAGCAAAATTCTGTGTCTGGGCCAGCCGGTATGTGCCAAGGGCCCTTCCTGTTCTTTTTGTTTCCTTGAGTCAATTCCTGTCAGGTGCAAATGCTCCAGAAGTGTAGAATTATGACACAGGAACCCACCCTGAGCTGGAACCCATCTTCTCTTCTGAGTTCACAATTAAAAACAAACAAAATCTAAAATTACACTTAAAACAAAAAGGTAGGTGGAAGTTTAACGTGCAGATGTCTTTCAGCCCCAGCTGGGTATGATCAGGCAGAACAGATGTCAGTAATAAGCCAGGAGAGCTACAAAGGTTAGTCCATATCCATCACAAGTCCTAAGTGAGATGCTGTCACGAATATAAAACCAGAGTGCAGTTGCATTCCTACCCATTCTGAGTGTGCAACAAGAACTGACACAGCCCAGAAAATAATCCAAAAATGCTATGGAGATGCACAGCAGGTCTGTCACATCAGTGGCAAGCGAGTGAGTGCATTACACGATGAGGGCAGTTTTACAAGCACAGCACGATCACAAAGCGAAGGTTTCTTCTAACAGCTGGCACCAGGCCTTTCATCCTCTGAGGTCCCCAGAGAAAAAAAATGTGCAACCCATGGTTACATTCATCCCATAATTCCATATTACAGTCTGCCACAAAGGAACATAGTTTTTGATGAAGTCTGGAGAGATGAAAGAACAAAACTATAAAAGACAAGGAATGTAAATTTACCCAGAGTCTTACTGTTTGGACTGGACCCTTCCTTAATTTCACACACACACACTAAAAGTGGAAAATGCACATTTAACAATTAGGCAATATAAGGATAGACTGTAGTAACTTTCCAAGCTAACAGGGAATTGTTCAAAAAATATATTTGCTGATGAGGCTTCTAAGAAAGTCACTTGGGACACACGTGGGAGCCTTGTTTTCTGACAAATGTTGCCGACCCAAAGGAAAATTTAGTGAAGGAATCCTTCCAGAATAATAAATGATTTTTATTTTTTATCTCCCCGGAGAAATAAAGACTGTAAAATAAAGACTGAATTTACATTCACATAGTAACCTAGTGACCAGGAGAAAAGCAAATGGAATGATCATCATTAAGATAATTAAACAAAGACTATAAACTCAGAATAAGATAGAACAAAACCCAGAGCTGGAAAAGCAAGAGGAAGCTGCAGCAGTAATATTGAAAACAGCGTGAACGCAACTTAGATAAAACATATTTGTGAGATTTACACTGTAGATGTAGACTGGACAGCCCGATAAACTGGAGTCAATCAGGTTTTCCTAAATTAAACTCTTGTTGTTTGATCAGACTACAGTCCTCAAATTTCAGAGCTGGACGTGCTGCATTCTCAGGGGGCATGAGCTACACACTGCAAAGCAGGCACAAGTGTCTTTTTCATAATTTGCAGCTACATCATTTAGGGATTTTATGCATCAAAGCAATGAAGCAGTCACGTGTGAAGTCGCAGGGACTTATTTAGTCAACGTGAGAAACGGTTAAGTGTCAACTTACCCTGTAAAACTCAGCCGGAAGGCATCTCTCCCTCCCAGCACACCTGTACCTGTCCTGAGGCCCATTCTCTACCTCAAGGCCACATGACAGTGACTCAAAGTCAAATAGTCTTTACTTCTCCAAGGACATAAAACTACCAATTATTATTCTGGAGGGATTTCTTCACTAAATTTACTTTGGGTTGGCAGCATTTGTCAGAAATCAAGGGTCCCATGTGTGTCCCAAGTGACTTTCTTAAAAGCCTCACCAGCAAATAAATTTTTTGAACAATTCCCTGTTAGCTTGGAAACTTACTACAGGTCTGTCCTTACATTTCTTAATTGTTAAATGTGCATTTTCCACTTTCAGTGTGTGTGTGAAATTAAGGAAGGGTCCAGTCCAAACAGTTAAGATGATAGGTAAGAAAGGAAAAGGCAATGAAGGTGTTGACTTGATTCCTGGAGTCACACTGCCTGAGCTTAAATCCCAACTCTGCCATTTACAAGCTCTGTGATTTGGCCAAGTTACTTAAGCTGTCCGTGCTTTAGTGAGGATAATGATAGTCACAACAATTTTGTGAGAATTAAATGGGTAAAGTAAATATGGAAAGCATTTAAAATTGTCGCATAGTAACTGCTGTATGTGGGTTAGCCATTTTATTATTACTATTATTATTATTATTATTACTACTATTACTATATCATTCAAATCCTGTATCATTTAAAGTTATACCTAATCCATAGTGCTACCTTTAAATTTTGCCATATCAAATTTAAATTAGCTTTATATAGGAAATGATACATGATAAAACTTCCTAACTAAAAAATGCAGTATTTTTTTCTCTATCATTATTGTGGGCCAACTCAACCAAAGCTACCACAATGGACAAATATGACATCAGATGAGGGTGTTTAAAATTCAGACAGGAAGGAGAAGAATCTGATAGGGATTGGGTATGAAACACGGGCCCGCAAGCGGAAGTCCCTTGCTCCCGGCACCTGACATGGAGCATCAGTCTTGCCACGGAAACGACAGTCCCCACCTGGATCACGTCGCAAGCAGGGCAGCAGGACTCAGGGGTCCCACAGGTGCACTGTGTACCCACTGGTTTATGAGACAGGGACTAGAAGAACTACCCACTTGGATCAACCCACAGAACAAATCATTTCAGAACACTGCCTCACTTCATCTGAGACTATGCTTTATTCGGATCACAGTGTGGTTCATGAAGGTCACTGTAGTTTCTCCTGACTCTTCAAATTCAGTGACTCTCTGTGTACATTTTTTCATGTCTGCCTTTGTATTCGCTAGCATGACCTAACCAGCTACCAAGTACAGAGATTCACAGACATGTTTGAAGAATGGCACGGTCCAGCTAACCAAATCTGTCTAATCAGTTCAGCTCTTAGGAGGGCAAAGAAAAAAAACAACTTCTAAGGAAAAACAAACATTTTTGTTTCCATGCTGGTTGAAAAATGTTTCAAAGTTCATTGATAAACTTTCATATTAAACAAATGTAAGTACTCAACCTTGTTTCATATTGTGTAATGACTTGAATTCTAAATAAACTTCCTTAGGATTTTAAGAGAGCTATAAATATAGTTAGTAATTTAGAGAAGGATGACATTATTTCCAATTTGGAGGGAAACAGGAAAGGCTACTTTGGGACACAGGTCCCCCAGGTAACAAGGGGATTTGAGCAGGTGGAGAATGGAGAGCACAGGGGAACAAGGCAGTGAGAATTCAGGTCATGAGGGAGTATTAGGTAAAGAAAAGCCATAAACCTATGGAAGCCATAAATTCAGCAGCATGTTCGACATGACAGCTGGCCCACCTCTTCTACACCAAAGCAAGCAGAAAGGGAAGTATGAGTCCAGAAAGGTAAGACAGGGCCATATCACAGGGAGGCTCATGGGACAAACTTGGCAGTGAATTTTAACGGGTAAGCAGTAGGGAGTCACCGAGTGCTTGGTTCAGCTCTAAGAACAGGCATTGGGAAAAGGAACAAATTTGGTCAGATGAGTGTAATAAACCAGCAGAAATATAAGTGGAATCAGTAATGCTAAGGACCATTTATAAACCACTTGCTAAATATTTAACATACTCTAGAAATTTAATCGCATTTTATAGATGAGAAACTGAGATACATGGAAGGATTAAGTAGATGACTCAGAGCAGTGTGACTGTGAATGCTGGCAATGACTGCCAGGGGAACCCCCAAAAGTATACAAAGCACAGAGCAAGCACTGAATAAATATTAGCTCTCCCCTCCCTTGCCTTCGTCTATTCTGAATTGGAAAAGGGAAATCCAGAAGGTAAAAGGATGGAGTGATTCAGTGAAATATGTCACCTGAACACTGTCACAGAAATTATACTTTCAGGGACCATTAAGTGGTTAACTTGAGGTGCAGTCTCCCAAAAACCACTGCTGACAAGCCTTGACTCACTCTGAATCAGGAACACTCCTGTTTTAAGAAAAATTAGCAACCCAAAGTCAGGAAACCATCACTCCCTATTAGTGTGAGGCCTCAGTGAGATGATACACTTTATAATCTATCCCACTGTGCACACCGCTAGGAAGATTTGTAGGGCCTCAGCATTGCACTGCTATTTCCAAAACAAGGACTGAGCCACAGAAAGTACTGCTGGGTGGGCAGTTTTGCCTATTCTGATGGTTTTCAAATAAGATCCTATTTTTTATTCAAATACCACATGACACTAGGGAAGTCTTGAAAACCAGGGACACTTTTCACCCAATTCCATTACAAAGTTCAAGAAAGACTCCATGGCAAATACTTAAGTTGCAAACAAATGACTGAAGCCCTCTAATCTCTCAAATTGTAAATATTATCTTCCTTGATATTAGCCTTACAAATTGAACTGAAAGCAAAACTATTATCAGAGAAGGAAAAAGCACAATATAAGAAGGCAACCCAGGTTCCAGGCCCTGTTCTCTTGCATTCGTTCAAAACATCATTACTGCTTTCAAATTCTCACCTGGGAATAAGGGCTAATATCTTCCTTGCCCAAAGGCAAGGGCCTTGATCTTCTGGCCTTCTGGGGCCCCTTCCCAGGCTAAGAACTCTAATTTAATTAGATTTACTAGACGGAGAGTTCTCTAAAATTGATTCTCATCTTAATTGCTTTCAGGAACCTGGTGGCTAACCTGGAGCTCTGGTGGAATAAACGATACTGAAACATGAATGCTGAAAGCCAACTTTCCTATTTATCAAGTGCACATTTCCAAGTAATATATCTTTTTCTTCAAATTTGATTAAAGTATAAAATATACTATGCCTTTCCAGAAGGGAGTCCCAGCAAAATCATCATAACCTACTGGAATAATTTCCATGCCAACAAATTAGATATTAAGAAGGTTTATTCTTATAATTGAAGAGAGGAACTAACTCATTATGAAAATGGGTAACACGCATATGCACTCATTAATGGCCCATAAAATAAATATTTTCATATGAAATCTGTGTTTTTATAGCCTAATATTATTTCCAGCATTTGGCAAGGAACCATAGCAACTCAGTATCTTTGCCATTTATAGCAAAGTCTAGGCAAAGTTGCCGGTCACACACAAAAAAAGTATACTTGCTCAACATTTTAAAGCCATAGAGCTGATCAGAATGTCCATGCAGGAAGGGGCTTAGTCTAACCAATATACCAGGCTCTATGAAAGACAGTCCATATGTTTCCACAGGTGTAGCTGGCAAAGCACTTACAGAAAAACACCAGAGGCAACAGAAAATTAAGTTCAGAGAAGACACATATCAACTCCTAAAAACTACGGCATCACTGAAACACACAGCTACTTTCTCACTTAACTTGGGAGTATTTGAAGAGTAGATGGGACTAAAAGTAGCTAAACAAAGAATAAGAGAGGGTGAATCCATTCAATATTGGAGAAAACATCCACCTACCAAGCAGACACAAGTCTTGGATTCAGAAAACTCTTTTCCCCATCCAATTTAAAAATAAAGTTTTAGTGGAAATAAATGAGCCCACGGTGACACTGAATTGTGTTGGGCTTCAAAAAGTTCTGGAAAAATCAACACCATTCCTGCTGTCAGTATCTCATAGGCTGATGGGCAACACTTTTGCCACATTGTGTGAAAATGATCTATTGGTGACACTCATGTACAATGGAACCCAAGGAAGGGGAGGCAGGAAGGCACAGGAGGGGCATGGTAACTTTCCCTTCAGGTCTTTAAACTAAGGAGGAATCTCTAAATCAGAAGCTTATAAGTATTACCTTCCAATATTTATTATTCCCCATTTTACTCAATATCACAGAACCCTGGGGTTCAAGGAACTTGCTCTAAAAAGACATTCACTTTTTCTTAATATCCTCCCCCCACCCCAAAAAAGAGTAAATGACATAAGTGCACAGCCATGTCAAAATTCATCAAGCTGCACACTAAAATTTGCACATTCTATTGGATACACGTCAATGTAAAGTTGTTTTAAAAAAAGAATATAAAGAAACAAAAGCAAAAAATATTTTTCACAATTTAAATGAAGGTAATGCATAAATAAAAAGTACATTAGAGAAAAATGAGTAAAAGAAATAATAGCCTCTAAATTTGCCTATCTTTCAGTTTATAATACAGGGGCAAGAAGAAACTGAATGGCCCCAAGCAAACTATCCGACACACTCACCCTCCATGGGGTACATTCTGCAAGGCAAGTGGCATGTTCACTTTAAAAAGTAACATCACAGAAAAAATGTGAGTTAACTGTTCTAGATTCTGGAATAAAAGTAAAAGACACTTTAGGCTGCAACATAATTGCAATGCATGAACACTGACTTGAAAGGTTCAGGGAAGAAAATGAACAATGATAAAAAAAATTTTGGAGGTAATTGGGGAAATATGAATGGACTGGATATCAGATTCATGAAAAAATTGTTAATTTTTGAATTTGAAATATTATTGTGGCTCTGTAAGAGAATGTCCTCATTTTTAGGAAATATATCTTTAAGAAAATAAGGATAAGCATCATGATGTTTGCTCACTCCAATTTACCTCAAGCTATTCACCAAAAAACATGTATGTATACATATATGTATGTATACCCCCCCACACACATACAGATAAAGCAAATGAAGGGCAATGTTAGTAATTAACGAATCTAGGCAGCAGTAGATATATGGATGGTCAGTGTATTAGTCTTCTAATTTCTCTATGTTTGCAATTTTTTATAATAAAAAGTGGGGTGGTGGGGTGGAGGAGAATTGCTGCTAAGACCTTCAACTTGTGAAAAACAAGTACTCATGTCTATAAGGAAACCTAAAAGAGTTAACAAGGGAAGTTATGTATTATTTATCATGTAACAAACAGAGACATTTAATCAGACTAATAGGTTACTTATTTATCTCTGAAAGCTGCTACCCCTTTCAGTATCTCAGATTTGTAAGCATTCTCTCCAGTAATCTATCCCAGATTTACTATGTAAATCAAAAACATTTTGTGATTTCAGATTATAGAAAAACTGCACGATTCTGGTTTTCGTGCTTTTGTACACAGCATGTTGTAAATATAAATTATTCCAAGGTAAGTCGATCAGGAAAGATCAAATAACTCAGCATTTACAATTTCACCAGAGTTTTATGACTGGTTTTAGCCATAAGGGAAAGGGCAGCCTCAAGTTCGCACATTCCTTTGCTTTACTCGTATTAGATTATATAACAGCTCCGTTATGCTGATAATCATAGTGATTATATAATGGTGATTCCTTAACAACTCTACGAAATGGAAATGCTAAAACTAATTTCAGCAACTGAGAGGAGGAAGCAGAAAGATTATTAATTTCATACATTGTGTATAATAATGTAAGTGATATATGTATTTTCACTGTCGATCATAGCTCTCTAACCTATGCCAAGATTATAATTTCAAGTCTATAGTATCACAGATGTTAATGATATGATAAGGTAGATATGTTTCAACTTTTGACCTACAAAACCAGTGGCATTTAATGAAATTCACCTCCAAAAGTTTGTTATAAAACAATAACAAGGCACTACAGTAGCCTCTCATTATCCAAGAGGTGTACACTCCAAATATATATATATATATATATAATTTTTCCTATACAAACATACCCTTGATAAAGTTTAATTTGTAAACTAGGAACAATAAAACAATAACTAATAACAAAATAGAACAATTATCACCATATACTAGAATAAAAGTTATGTGAATGTGATCAGTCTCTCCTCAAAATACCTTATTGTACTGCATTCATCCTTCTTCTTGTGATGTGAGATGATAAAGTGCCTGCATGATGAGATGAAGTGAGGAGAATGACATGGGCCTCATGACATAGGGTCCAACTACTACTGACCTGGTGATTTGTCCAAAAGAGGATCATCTACTTCTGGATCATGGATGATTGAAACTTCAGAAAACAAATCCTCAGATAAGAGGAGACAACTATACTGGGAAATTTTTCTGTAGTTCCTAACTAATCATAATTGGCACACACAAAAAAAGAAAGTATTTACTAGGAGACTCAGTCACAAATCAGAGACAACCTACAATTTTGCTTAAGCCAAACACCTCCTCTCAGGCACCCACAGTATGTTCTGACTCCCTTCTGACCCTTCTTCTAAAATGTCTTTCACATACTGCCAAGTTACCGGGAGTGTCCTGAAAGGCTGTCATGTCCTTAATTCATCAATGCCAAAAATCAGTCTTCACGCCTCAATATTTTGTCACTAAATGCAGTATTTTTCACTGAGCACATTCTGTTTGCAATGCAACTGATTATCAGGCCTTTGCAGAAGGTACACATCGATTTTTGTTTCCTTTCCAGAAATTTGCCATTCTGCTGACTAAAGAAAGTATGGCACACAGTCAAGAAGATGGCACCCAAGGCCACCCCTCCACTCTTCTCTAGAATCAGGGCTAATGGAGATGAGAAGCTTCACCTTCAGCAAGCAGCATCCTGAGGGTGCTGACGTTAGAACATTTACAACTCAGGCAACTTGGATTGGTAAACAAAGGTCTAGGCTTATCATCAAAAGCCTCTTCTAATATCTGTCACGAGCTGTTTGATAGTTACAAACCCAACATCTCAAGGGTCCAAGCTAGGAGCCACCACTAAGGTCATTTAACGACGAGCTCCTCATTTTCCTGATAAAGATCTGGAGACCCAGTGAGATTCACTGTCTAATCAGCTGAAGCTGAAACGAAGCCCTGAGTGAAATGAACCACACCTATACAAAATGTCTAAAGATCCTGCTCTCTGCTCCAATGCTAGGAAAAGCTGCTAATGACTACAAGATATGGCAGGGCCCCACCTTCCAACAGTACTGTTATAGCTACAGTACAATTCCTTAACCCAGGAAAGGAATTCAATAAAAGTTGGCTGAATGAATAAAAATGAATAAAGCTCCCCTCTGCCTTGCTGGGGCTGTTCCTGGCTGCCAACCACGAGTAAGCAGCAGCCTTTGACCCCACATGTAACCCTTCCTAAGAACTTCCTGGGCAACAAATACAGTGTTGAATTAAGCAAAACATGCCACCTGTGTGGTTATACCTACTGGTCTTTCTCCCTGTCTCTCATTCTTGCTTCCTTCGCTCTCTTTATTTTTACAGTCATTTATTTTGTATCTCCTCTAAGTCAAGCTGTCTCTAGATGCTAGACTGTCAATAAATGTGTAATCCTGGCGCTATAGCTTATGAAAAGAATGTGTGATGCCTTTCAGGTTTAAAAACTCAAAATGAAAAGTAAAAATAAATTTACAAGTACACTTTTTTTCCCAGTGCTGGCCTGATTCATGACTGAGAACTGTGAGATCACAAAGTCAGGAAAACTCTCCAAGTGGACACCTGCAAAGCACAGCCAAATGTGAATGTTTGGTTTGCATTTATAAAGGGGGAAAACATTCACAAAGCCTTAAACCACAGTCTCTGTGGTTTGTTCCTTCAGCTGGAAAGGATTTCTTAGTACTGCAATTACATTTATCATACCAGTGTCCAAGGGGAAAAAAATGACAGTGTTCATTCTTATTCCTGGCAAATCCAGACACAACCTAAAAGATGAGTGAACAACACATACATAGATAAAGCATATTCAAGAAAACTAATTTCAGATCATACTCACTTCCGCAAACTTGTTCCAAGTTTAAGAAATGATGAATGCGTTCTTACCAGTAGCAGAAATACAAGTGCCAACTGCTATTAAAACATCTTACTAAACAAGTAGATTCAAAATGCTTTGAAATATATGTCATTCTACCAAGTTGTTCTTACTCATTTCCAAAACCTTACTAATCGTGAGAGAAAAAGACATCTGTTCATTTTACAAGCTGGAAATGTTTCCAGTTAACCTATGAAAAATGCAGTTCCCTTAAAGAACTACTTCATCTCAATGTTCCTATTACTCCATAAATTTCCCTTTACTTTTCAGTAGTGAAGCAAACAGAATGCTCCGCTCTTCCATGGCTTAGCTGTATGGAAACAGTTTGAGGAAGGAAATTTTATAGCAGACCAAAATATACTTCTCCATCAGTTCTCAATTGGTGCACAAATTCCATCCATACTTTATAGAAAGCTTCATCTCAGGAAGATCCAATTTTTTTGTAACAAGTGGTAATTTATAAAGCAGCATGAAATAGATACCATGTGGGTTTTGACTGTATAATTGTCACCAGACTGAAATGCCATGTTAAAATTAAGAAATAAAAAACTATTAAGTTCAGAGCACTTAAGAAGATATCAAAGGGACAAAGCTTTAAAGGGCAAAAGCACACAGATGCACAGTTAAGAAGCCTGACTAGAGAAACACGGCACGCAGGGCTCCCCAGAGCACCTGCGGTGGCCGAGGAGGCTCTGCCTCACCGTGTGCGCACCGCTGCGGTATCAGCCACACGAGCTATACAACCCAGAGCAGGCAGGAGATTGGCTTGCCATGTCACAAGGGAAAACAGGTAATTTTGGTTCCTTTGGCAGTGCTTTTCAAACTTTAATGTGCACTCAAATTATTGGGAATCTTGTTAAAATACTGACTCTGTTCTGGGGTGGGGCTTGAGAATCTGTATTTCTCTGTGAGCTCCCAGGTGATGTCAATGCTTCTGGTCCAGGGACCACATGTTGGTGACAAGATCTCAAATCCAATGTGAAAAAATGGGATTAACACAGCACGTTATGGGAAGGAATGCGGTTATGTGGGTAAAGAACTTTAGGTTCCCCAAAAGAAAGCAACTCTAACTACCCCAGTGGTAAATTGAACAGACTATAATTTAAGTTTCTTAATTATCCTTTGAGTGTAAGTCCCACTGCCTAGAATTTGGTAATCATATTACTTTGGATTAAGTTATAGAGAGACTAATTTTTACTAACAATTCATTGTTATGTTTTTCCAATGCACAGTTAAGAAGCCTGACTAGAGAAACAGGGCATGCAGAGCCCCCCAGAGGACCTGCGGAGGCGAGAGGCTTTCACTCGCCCTGTGCGCTCCGCTGCTCTATCAGCAACACAAAGCTATACAACCCAGAGCAGGCAGGAGATCGGCCTGCCTTGTCACAAGGGAAAATTCAAAATGTCACAAGTAGATTAAAATAATGGTCTTTCTGATAGCTAAATAAATTCCTAATAAAAGGTGTGTAATTTCCATATTTCTTTCTCCTTTTCTAGTTTCTTAAACCATTCTTTGAATAACAGGTATTATTTCACTATTTTGGTTGCTCTATTCAGAAAATCCTTATATTGGTCGACATGAGTTACTCTCCTGTTTACTACAAAGAGCTATGAAATAACAATGAATAGAAGCCATAATAATATTCATCTGCATTTACTGAATGTTCGCTGTCCACCAAACACTGCATTTCAGGTAGATTATTGCACTTCTATCTCCTTTCATCCCCACTTGCAGAACAGGAAAATAGGGCTCAGAAAGATTAAGGAAGCTGTCCAAGGCCACACAGCTAGCAAGTGGCCAGGCCAGGATCTGTATAAGAAAAGGGAACTCCGGAGGTCATACATTTAACCCCTAGAAAATACTCTTCTATATGCAGGGAAAACATATTATGTGAAGAATAAGTAACCTGGCCTCAAGGAGTTTAAAATCTAGGTAACTAAAAGAAACAAAAAATGCTTAGTTGAAATGTTAACAAATTATACAAATATAAATAACAGATGAAGGTCAAAAGTTTGTAGTAATCTAGACAGATCAAACCACATAGCTAACATTTACTCTATAAAACAGAAGAAAACCCTAGAGGGGTTAGTTACTCGCAATTGCCTAGATCCTAGCAACTAGTCATCCTGCCCAGAAGGAGTACTAGCATTCATATACAGCCAGGAATCAACAGCCATCTTTGGAGAGTGACACAAAAATGCTCACAGAGTGGCTTCTGAATTAGGAGCTTTCTGTGTGAAAGAATGAAGACTAGGTCTGCCAAAGAAGGTGGGCACAACCACACCACCACACTGCCAACTGAGATGTCTGGTGCATGATACAGATCACGGACTTAATCTGGCAAGGAAAATGTCTTGGTACAATGAACTTCATTCTTTTTAATTTGCCCAGTATCCTCACTGGCTATTTTTCTTTAAAATCCAGAAAAAAGCAGAATATCCATGCTCTTAACATGGCTGAGTGAGGATATAGACATGAGGTTACAGCAAATTTCACCAGGGCCTTAAAAAAAAACGTAAGCTAGATTTGATTTGTCTTGGTAGCTGCCAAAATTAAACATTTAATATGAGAATTAATAAACTTAGAAGATAAAAAGGTTTTATAACATTAAGATCAGTCCTTGGAGAATCTATGGCAGACTATTCCTTGAGATTGCAGTATATACACACTGGATGGCCTCTGGCTTTGATCAAAGTAGATTTCTTGGCATAACATTTTTGAGAAATATACTGTGTTCCTGGCTCCACCCTTGGCTGAACGGAAATGTCATTTGTTTTTTTTTTTTCGGAGAAAGTCATTGCTGCGCAAGGTGTTATAAAAGTTGGGGTAGGATCCTTCATTTTTAAGCCAAATAACCTCTGTGAAGAGCTTGACACCATTTACTGTCTAATTCCAACAAAAGGCAACACACTCATTCCCCACTAAGACATCTAAAAGAACTCAAAAGCAACCACAGAGAGTCTCTAATGGCGCTCCACCACCAGGAAAATAAAATGACAAAAAAAGATGAGAGCACCGGCAGTCCTCCCGGTGGCGGGAAACCTGGTCAACAGGCGTCATTTGTACTTTCCAGCGCACGTAGATTCTTAAACCGCCAGCGTCCCATGGAGTGAGCGGCCTTTAGCTCATACCCTTCACTGTCTTCAAATAATTTTTTTAAATACTTTTGAATTATATAAAGGAAGGACGCCTAATGAAGTAAAGGAGGGGGAGAAAGCAAGAACCGGAGGATGTGGGCATGAAAAGATGGATACAAATCAGAAGCGGGTGCGTGGGCGGAATAATCTGAAGCAATGACCGCATGTGATTGTGATTTTTGTTCCACCCTTTGTACAATACAGGATAATGGTTAAGGACATGAACTAGAATCAAACTGCCGGGGTTGAATCCCTGAAAGGGCCACTTCCAGCTGAAAACCTACCGACCCTTCTGTGCTACCCACTCCTCCTGCTTCACAGGGGAGCCGCCATGGCGGCACCACCCTGACGGGCTCTTGTGAGACTGCCGGGATGAGAAGCCTCCCGTGAGCCATGCCTGGCCTGCGTGCAAACTCCGTGCGTGCCAGCTGTTCTCACTGCGCCTCTCTCTCAGTCTCCACCCCAAACCCTCTGTGCTCCACTGCCCTTATTCCAAGTCCCCAGTTCCTGTGCTGCTGGCAGGGTCATTCTGCATTCATTTCTGCTCCTGGCCTTGCCACCTTCCCTCACGTCAGGCCTTTTCCTAGGGTGTTCCAGGCACAGCCAGCCCTATCTTCCATTTAGTGCACAGAGGCTGGGGGAATGGGGTGGGAAACAAGAGGCGACAGCTCCCAACCGCAGCAGGGCCCATCCAGGCAGTCAAAGGAAGGGGGAGACCGAAAGAGCCAACAAAACCCCACCTGCAAGGTTCCGAGTGTCAGGATGCAGTTGACCCATGAGCTGCTTTCGGTACAACAGTGACTGACACAAAGGGACTGGGTTTTGCTTTATTGCATTAAGCAAAGTAATGCTACGTCCGCTGGTGAGGCAATACGGAAGCTCACCCAATGATACATCTGTTAACAAAAGGATGACTTCCAGCTACACACTTCAATACCCCAAATAGCATTAAAATGCTATTACTACTACTAATAATAATAATAATAATAACAGAGACCTATAGTCAGACCTTGTACATAAATTCCCTTTTGTTGAGCTTCAACTGACCCAGCACTGAAAACTTTGGAATTCTTACCAATTCCCCTTGTGCTCTGCTCTTTGGCAAAAGTCCTTTGACCCTAAAGCTTCGTCCCTTCTAACATCAGGGTAGTACATTGAAGCTTTTCCATTTTGCTCCACCACGGGTCAGAAATGCCTCACAGGGGCCAGCAGTTTTCAACACTATATCAGCACTAATTAACCCACATCTTACAGGATCAGTAATGGCAAAAAGGGAAGGAACTTCCCTTTTGGTCTCACAAATGAGTTCATCTTAGAAGCTATGCTGCAAAATGCGAATTCAAACAGGTGATTTACCACTCTCAACAGATTTGCTCCAGATCAAAATCAAAGGGGCCCTAATTCCGATGTTAGAAAGCGACGGGCACGACTCCTAAACGCTGACATTACAAAAAGACACAAATTTCTTTGTATTTCGTAGAAGTTTTGCTGTTGTCATTTCAACTGTTGGGTAGGATACAAATTGTAAGTTAAGCTTTGTACAATTTCAGATCCTCTTCTAATAATACAGGATTCCCGTAATGAGATAAAAGGAGAAGGGCCCCCGTAAGAAAATGTAAAATAAGTGGATCTCTTTTTATACATTGTCTTTAGATACAGTCTATACTCAGGTAATAATCTGATTGCAAGCGATAGAATTAGTTTTAAAATTTCTTGTTCACTGAAAGTAGTTCTATAAAATAGTTCTTTTCCAGAGCTAGCTAGCTCACTTTCGAACAAGAATGTTTAGGTTAAATGGAACTTAATCTTTTCTAACTGGAGGCAGCAGGAAGGGGTCTTGGCAGGGGGTGGGGGGTCGGATGCTGGGAGTAGAACAAATGCTATCAAAAGGCCTAAGACTAGAAACCCAAAACAAATGTTCAGGCCAAAATGACCCCAGAGCTTTCCTTGCCCATCCCAGTTGCCTGAGCAGCTTCAGTCCTGCCACTTTCTGGCAAGAGGGCTAACTAAGCCTTGTGCTTCCAGCCCCCAGGACATTAGCATCTGACTGTGTAACTCAGATGTTCCCGAATCCAACCTAGTGACTGCTGATTCTGCGTCAACTTGCAGACAAGCCACCAAGCTATTTCAGTTCTCAAGAGAGTCCAAAGGACCAGCGTATTAATTTTGGAGGGAATAAGATAATTGAAAAACAAGCACAGGCTATCATAAAAGGAGAACAACATGATACTTGTGGTTGATATGATGGTTCTTACCCATCAGAAAGGCACTCAGAATGTATCTGATTGTTAATCAGATGAGACAAAGACTCTTTAACTGTTTGTGCATTACCAGGCTCCAGCCTTCATACTTTCCTCTGAATTTTAATGAGATCTTTTCCAGCTGCTATTAATGTGTCATCGTTTTGCCTCTGTAATGCACTAAAAGCAGCAATGTTTACACAAGGTGGCACCCATGCCTGGGAACTGTCAGGGAGGCAGGGCCATTGTCTACACGGGAAGCTTCTAAGGCTGGGCAAAGTGCTATTATGTCATGGAGACATCTATACCATGTGGGCGCCACAAAGCACAAATCCTTTCTGCTCTTCCAAATTAAAAACAGATGGCCAAGTGTTCGATTTGATTTTTAAAGCCAACTGCCTCAGGAGATTTGAAATTAAGCTTCCTTTCCACACCTAATGCATCTCCCCGCATGGGGATTCCAAGTGGGTACTGCTTGTGCATGTGGTTATAAGGGGTACAGTAAAGACCACATGAGGTTTTTATTACAGCCCAAGGCAGAGGCTCCATCTCTAGAAACTAAAAGCACAGAGGAAAGGGGTTCCCTTTCCTGGGTACCTCCGTCTTTCTGCATCTATCATGGTTATGCCCAGGAGCAGAACAGAGCAGACACTCACACAGCTCTTGGTCTCTGAACAACTGTAAATGTCAGCAGCCTGGAGGGAGAGTAGAGCTCTTCAGAACCATCACCTGAAATCAGCCCAAGACATGACTGCCTTCTTCTTCTTCTTCTTGTTTTCCTTTCTTCCTTCCATGCTATTTCTTCTCTCCTGCTTAGGCCTATATAGTTGCCAGGAAATAGCTCACTAGTGATAAAGAAACTTCCTGCAACTGCATTTAGTAATAAAGAACACACTACCTTCTCCCACTGATTCTACAATGAAAAGTGTTTGTTGTGTTGCCTGCCATCTATCAGAATCAATTCATTTCATTCATGCATTCTTTCCACATTACTGAGCATTATGATAGGCAGAATTCTGAAATGGCCCCCAAGATATCTGCCTGTCTCCCCCATATATATATATATACATACTGTGTATAATAAGCCTCTCCCACTTGAATGTGGTGGGACCCATAAATATTGAAGGGATATCACTCCCATAATTATGTTACCTTATATGGCAAAGAGATTTTGTAAAAGTAATTAAGGTCCCTGTCTTGCCAATGGGTTTCAGCCCCAGACAAGTTCACTATGGATTCAATGAGACCAAAAAATGATAATGGAATGTTCTTTGGGTGAAAGGTTTATACCCAACCTTATTCCCACAGTGGCAGGTCAATCACTAGAACCCCATCCACTCAGCAAGTCTGCATGCAGCACACCAGTCTCTGCCCCCGCAGGCGTCTCAGTCTCCACCTCAGTGCTGCCACCACTCCAGTCTGCTTTCCTGCAACCTTGTAGCTGTGCCACTGTGTCACCCAGAACACTGGGCGGAGCTGTTTATATAGAGTCAATAACAATGTAGTGCCCACACCTGTGTAGTGAGCCAGCCAACCAGGGCCAGGTGAGAATCCTGGCCACAGGAACCTTCACTGTATCCACAGTCTGCAATCAGTTGACTTTGAGTTCATCAACAAGGAGATGATCCTTTGTGGGTCTGGCCTAATCAGGTATTGCCTTTAAAAGAGGGATTGGGACCTTGTTTTAAAGAAGAAGAAAAGCCACCATGAGTTCTATAACCACAAAGAACTGAATTCTGCCAATTACCTCATGAACTTGGAAGAGAACCCCAAGCCTCAGAAGACAGCAGACAAAACCAACACCTTGATCATGGTCTCGTGAGACTCTGAGCCAAGGACCCCGCTAAGCCACACCCTTACTTCTGACCCAGGGAAATTGTTGTGTTGTAATAAATGTCATGTTGTTTTAAGCCACTATGTTTTTTGCAGTAATTTCTTATGAAGCAATGGAAAACTAGTAAAAATGCCAGTGTGGACCTAGTGTTGTCCTGGGAGGCTGGGAACAAAGAAACAGCAATTATAATCAATGAGCTCCATATGATACAGGATAAGTACAAAATTCTATAGGACCAGAATGGGAGCCTCTGGTTCTGGCTGGTAGCAGCTGAAAACATCTCAAGAGAAGCAGCATGATCCCCAACTTTCTGAAGGTCACCAAAGTGGACAACATTTAAAACTCAGAGCTCTAATCAACAATAACACTGCGACCAGTTGTGAGAGCCCTCCTAGGTCTCGAGACACAAAATGATAATCACCATAAAGAACGTGACCTTCTGTTTAAGTCCAGGGGCAACTGGTAACTTCAGTCAGGACTCCAGGTTATCAGAAGGAAGGGCATTTGACATTCTCATGGAGGGCCTACATAAAAAAGCACTGTTATTAAAACATGCTGCCATGTGTGATAACCTCACTAAAAGTGCCTTCTTGTTTCCCCAGCTTAGGGAGAAGTTACATGAACACAAGGTCCACGGCAAATGTCGAATCCAGACGGCTTTCCCCTGGTCACCAGCATGCCTCCAGGCTGCCACTTTCCTTGGCCACCAGCAGCATGTGCTTAAAGAATGCCGTTTGTCCAGGCAGAAAAAGGGAGGTAGATGCACTGCCAAAAATAAAAATGTACTCCAAAGTGAAATATTAGTTATTCAGGGTGATGTACTGCTCTGAATCCTCCCTGCCTGGGCTTTCCTCCTTCACCCTGTTAATCGCGGTTACTCCCTCTGAACTTCCCAACCTACTTCTTTACTGCTTCACTGGAGGCATGAGCTCAAGGGCTCAGCAGCCAGCTTCACTCTCTTCATTTAGCCAAAAAAGAGCTTCCTGCAAGCATTTCAGGAAAAATTAAATACACAGATCCAATTTAAATGCATCTCTTGAACACACATTGGTCTCCAACTGCATCCCCGCCACTGGGCAGGGCTCAAAAAGCTTTGCCAACGTTTAGTCAATGCAAGTAACTAAAAAACAGGAGCCGTATGCAAGACTCTGAAAATCCCAGCCGAAGGATTTTTACGTATAGGAATGAGACCACTCTATACCTCCTCCAAACACACACATGCACAGCTTTGGGTTTGCAGATCTGTGCTACAGAGCAATGTCTCTCAAATTGGAAAGAGAACCATTTGTATGTCAAAGCATGTGTATGAAGAGCCCTGGACAGCACCACTTCTACTGCCATAACCACATGGCCTTTATGTAGATAATGGCATACACATCTCATGGTTGTGGGAAGCTAAGCCATATAAAAGGCAATCTTAACCAAAATTTGGGGTGCATACCTGAGTTTAAACTCCACACCTACAGAACTACTAATCTGCAGCAGAGTTCAATCCTCCAAGAGGCAATAATGGGGAGAAGCAGAGGCACAGAGCCTTCTAGCAATTCTCTGAGTCACTCCCAGTGCAGGACAGGAATGAAAGAAGAGGGGAGCCTAACGAGGATTTCTTCTTAATAAAAGGTGTTTCTTGTCCATCAAACATAATTTGATTTCATTTTTTTCAGTTATCTCACTATCCGTTGGCCCAAGAACCTGTTATACTAACATTCAAGAATGTACCTGTAAGCATTTACTATAAACCTCATCCTAAGACTAAGAATAATCTTTATTATTACTACCACCAAAAAGAACTTTTCGGGCTGAATTTATTCAAACAGACAAGGAAAAAATAAAGAAAAACCAATAACCACTCCATATACCAAGAAAGGGGGAAAAGAAAACTAATTCTGAATGGCCAAAAGTAAACAAGTTTTTCATTATCAGTTCTAAGTCACAAGGACTGACTTTTTTAAACCTTTTAAATCATTGAAGTTTGTTTGCCTTCAACAAACATTAAGACTTCCAAAAACTTTTAAAAATCTTTATAATACATAAGTAATAGTTTACATGTTTGAAATGAGGGAATAATTGAGATGGAAATGCTTTAAAAAGCAGGAAAGGGAACCCACAAATAATTATTTTAAGTCTTCAAATGGACGAAGGGAACAGTGTCCTGTTTATTAGCCAAACATACACTGGAGTCTGAAAATGCGACTTCTTCCCTGATCATGCAGTCCAAAATAGTCTCACCTGGTTCTTTCCCTGAAAACCACTTACTGCCACTCATCATTAGGCATCTCTAGCTTTTCCTCCCCTGGACCAACTGCAGGTCCGTGAAGGCAGGTGCCACACTGTCCTCCCCTCTGCATATGAAGCCTCCAGCATGGAGCCTGGTGCTCATTTACTTGTCTATTTACTGATTCACCTACTGAGCTCCTCCTCCTACCCTGGGCCAGACACTGTCCTGGGAACTAGGAATACTACTTATAAAAGAAAAAGTAGAACAAGGTCTCTCTCAGTATTTGCTGATGGAGGGGAGAAGGACAAGGAAGAAGCAAACAAACAAATAATAATAACCAATAATTACTGAGTGCTTTCATATGCCAGGCACTGGTCTATACTCCATACATATTTGACACTTAAGAGCCCTCTGAAATGGTACTATTATCATTTATATTTTCAAGTAAGGAACTAGTGCACAGACGGGTCATGAAACTTGCCAAGGCCATGAGGCCAGGAGGCAGAGAAGCAGGAACCCCAGCCGCGGCGGTGTGGTCCCAGGCCGCTGTGCATGTGCCATACTTACCACACACAGGGACGAGCAGTGGGAAGGGATGAGCTTGTCAGCAGGTCACACATATGAGCTAATAAGTATTTCTTAGGTAAGTGAATGAATAAAATAATACAGCACATCTTAAGTCAGGAAGTGTGAGGTGTGAATTCAGGACTTAAAAAAGCCTTTAGAAGTCTCTGCAAATGTGTCACTTCCTTCCTTCACCCACGTCCCTGTGCACTGCCTTCTCCCTCTATCTTCTGCAGTGGGAAAATTGGGAAGATTTTATGAGATTTTTTTCTTTAGTCAATATAATGAAAATAATGGTTGTAAGTGGTTTTTCCAAATTCCATCCCTGTCCGCTAAGAATCATTGCTCTAAGATATTCATATTGCTGAACAGAATTTGCTTTCCATCACCCTGCTTTTCAACCAGCATCTTTCCTTCTCTCTCTCTCTCTTTCCTTCCATTTTACCTTTCACCAAGAACGAAGACACCATGCCCTATTATAGGCTGTGTCCCAAATTAAAGTCACAGAGCTGAAAGAAGTGTCGCAATGAGTCTCACGATGGCTCCGTAGGACTATAAATTTATTGGTCAAGGGACCATAGCCTCAAAGCGGCTACAGCTGACGAGGCCACCAGGGAAAGACAAAGTCTTCCAGGCTGGGTGGGTACCACTGACGCCCTGCAGACAGCTGGGAGAGGGAGTCCCCAGGCACGGCCTGGGACGGGGAGTACGAGGAGGACAGCGGTGCAGCAAGCAGCCCCACCCTCAGGCTGACAGACCAGGGGAACAGGGAGACAACTGTGTCAGCCAAGAGAGATATTCCTTAGATTAGTGACAGAGACAGATGCAAGTCCCCAGCTCGGGTGGATGGCGATTGGGAGCTGCAAGAAGATCCCTCTTCTCCAAAAATAGTCCCCTCTTTGGAGGCATCATAGTTCAAAAGCCAGTTACTACCAATGTCTCTCACACACACACACACACACACACACACACATACACACATGAGCTAAATGCTATGTATTTTGAATTTATTTTAATTATCACAGCAACCCCATGGGACAGGTTTTATTATTTTCCCTTTGCAGATGAAAAATCAGAGCTCAGAGAGGTGTATGAATTGCCCCAAGTCACCCGACTAATACATGATGGAGCAGGAATTTGACTTTGATCTGTTGGACTCCAAGGCCATTAACTGAACTGCTATCAGGTTTTTAACTCTTTGGATGGTTACAGCAAGAAAGGGATGGAAGCCAGTGACAAATACATGGTGATCTGGGCACTCTGGTATTTCATTCTGGGATAGTTCTCACACCATGTACATTCTGTGAAGCTCCAGAGCCTGCGAGACGATACCCACACGCACACAGCTAGCACATCTCTGCTTACCCAGCACACAAAGGGCCACGTGTGGAAGACTGAGTCGATGCCCATCACTCAAAAGTCTACACTTGAGTCTCTTCTGGCTCTCATGCTAACATGCATCACTGTGAAAACCACTGACAACTGTTCTCTTGGCACGCAGCACACTCAAGAGAAACATTCTGCTGATAAAAACGGAACTGGAGGGCATATTCTAAGATTCGGGGCCCACACCTGATGCAGACCTGGCCTTTCACCACACTGGGCTACCTGCATAAAGAGCTGCGATACGCCAGGTGTGCTGGGCTCGTAGAGAAAGTGTTTGGATCAAGAAAATTCTAATATACTGTAACATAATTTTTAACATAAAAGAATTCCTGGGTATTTTAAATAGTTAATTACTCTGAAGGGTGAGCTCTACAGTGAATTTTAATGATCTACGAAGCCATCAAGGAAAGGGCTGGTCCAGGGTAACTAGCCCTTAGCTTTTAATTCTTGCACTGAGAGGCGCAGTTAGGAGTGGGGAAATAGGCTGACTGGCTACCGGCACAGCACCTGAAACATTTGAACAGGAAATACTAAGTCTTCCTCTCTTGTCTTTTAATTTTAGACACTCCTGCTCCACTAAGAGTAAAATTCAGAAAGGGATAAAGTAAAAGATAGGCAAAAATTCTCTGGTTGCCATGCCATTCACAAATCTACTCCACCTCATCTCTATTTTTACACTGTCTCTTCTAAAAATCTAACATTTGTTATAGGTTCCACCCTTCCCTACTGGAATACTTTATACACTCATGGTCCTAACAGAATAAATGGAACTTTTTTTTCCCCCTGTAAACCTATAACTAATTGAAAAGTTTTGCTACTACTAACCAGCTAGGCCCTGAAGAGAGTAAAAAAAGAAATAAAAAGCCTCTGGGGAGAAAAAAAACAAACACACACAGATAGAGTTCCTCATGCAGAGAGCAGGGCATCTCTAGGGCCAGAAAGACCTGGTTTAATTTTGATGTCTCCACTTATCAGCTCTATGACCTTTAGTAAATTATGTAAACTGAGATTTGGGTTTTTGGAGACCATGATATCTAATTCTTAGCACTGGGGTAAGGGTCACGTGAGATAAT
This sequence comes from Manis pentadactyla, assembly GCF_030020395.1. Taxonomy (NCBI): domain Eukaryota; kingdom Metazoa; phylum Chordata; class Mammalia; order Pholidota; family Manidae; genus Manis; species Manis pentadactyla. The sequence goes on from NC_080035.1 coordinate 9,936,202, forward strand.
ACATTAAATCATCTGTGCTACATGCTGCAGTAAAAGCACAGTAAACATCAATGTCTCTTCTTTTCCATTCTCTTCAAGGACTTTTCAAGGAATCAGCAAAGAACAAGATGTGACCTCTCAAACTGGATTTGAGTCCCAGTTTCTCCACTTAGTATGTGATCTTGGGCATTTCTCCCTGAGCCTTGATTTACTAATCAAATAGGGAGAAAACATATACTTACTTTCTAAAATTGTTTTGGGATTAAATGAGAAAAGCCACCTGAAGTACATTGCACAATACCTGACTTAATAAATAAAGTAATTATCATTCCTACTGTTATTATTATTATTAATTGGAGTGAAAAGACATGACATTAGAGAACAATTAAGAGACAACTCAATTACTTAAACCACCTGCTACAGACCAAAAGCCTAAAGTTGGGAGAAGATGGAGGTAAAGGGGGAGCAGGAGACTGGGGTTTGGGACCTCATAGAAGAAGCAGGAGTTGAGATTTTGGGATTTGTGGCAGGGACGAGAGAACTGGAGTTTTATTTTTTGTTGTTTTGTTTTCTGTTCTATTTTATTTGGCAAATGCAGAGAGGAAAGGAAAGGTATGATCAAAGGCGAAGGAGAGGCACTTAACTGGAACATGTGGGACATTACAGAACAAAGCAGCTGGAGCCACAGAGCCCATGAGGAGGGTGTGAGGAAAACCCAGTAGGATAATCAGGGTGGCGCAGGATTCCGGAGGCCCGTTAGATCCACACCAGGCAGCTGACCCTGGGTGGGCAGGTAGGGAGGGCCTCGGGAGGAGGCCAGCAGGGCATGTGCCTGATCACAGTTGTGGTGTAGGAAGTCTGGAAGTGATATGCCACATGGTCCCAGGGCTGCAGGACACAACCAGGGAGCTAGCCAAAAGTATTCCACTTCCCCCAGGAAAAGGCGGTTCATTCCAATGACAGTGTGCTTGGTGGGAAGGACAAATGCTTTAGAGTCAGACAACTGAGGTTCAAACCCTGACTCGTCCGCTTTTCACGTGGGGATCTTGGGCAAGCTGCCTAACATCTCTGAGCCTCAGTTTCTTCATTCAATGAAATTTAAGTTAAAGGACACCTATTGTATAGGCTGACGGGGAAGAAAGAGATCCTGTCTGCAGTGCCGGGCACCTAGTAGGTACACGGGAATGTTCTTTGGCCTTGGATTTATTAGCTAACATCCCAGTGACCTTCGAAAAGTTGGCTTAATATCAGTTTTATCTAACAATGAAATAAAATAGCACTCATCAACAGAATTTGGATATTTTATTAGTGTGACTATACAGACAGTTAACAAGCTGTTACAGAGTAAATAAAATGATGATCAAAGAATCTATTCACTAAAATTGAAAAATCAGTCTTCTAACAGTAGGTATCGATTCAGTCATAAAACCTCAACTATTCTGTGTTTTAAAACAGCCTGTCAGTCAAGGATAGGCTGCACACAAAGATCTCAAAAGGTATTGGGAATGGTATACTCTTTCAGGTGAATAACAGGTACACAGGTATATTTTTAGTCTACTTTATTAAGATATAATTTATATACAAACAGAAGACATCCATTTAAATAGTGGAGTTTGATCACTTCTGACAAATACATACACCTGAGCACTCACCCTTACAATCCAGACAAAGGTTTCTATTGTACCTTATACCTCCCCAGGCACTCCCCTCTGCCCCCTGTCCCAGCTTCCTGTCTGTCCCTGTGTCTATTTTACTGTCATCATTTAAATTATGCCTACCTTTTGTATAGACCCCTTTCTATGTATGCTATATTTCATAATTTAAAAATGAATGCTGTATTTCGCCCACTAAAATTTACAACAAATGCCAAAGACCTTCCTGCGAGGGTTTCTTGGTGTGTAAGTTAAAGAGACCAGCCCGCCAAGCACTGTCATTTCTTCCAAGGGCAGCAGGACCAGCAGATGAAGGAGATGACAGGACAAGCTCTTCTGATTCCAGGCCTGATCTGACACTGACTGGCTGGGAGTAGGGGCAAGTCATTTTACTTGTCTTCATTGCAGTTTATTCTTAAAAGATGGTGTCTCGGGCTCCATATGAGCAGAGTGACCATATTATTTATCATCCAAATCGGGATGTGTTAAAAGGAGGTGCCATTTTCATTAGGCCAGGGCAAGAGGTACAAACCAGACAGTCCCCAGCAATCCTGAATTTAGGATGACACTGCTTTATGAGCATCCTATATGAGCACCCCTTGTGATGTCTGCAGTGATCGTATGTCTTATGAAAAATGAAAAAGCATGGCATAAAATTACACAGAGTGATATGTTTGAAAGTGGAAGTCATTATCCAAAGGTGATGGGACTCATCCAGCCCGTCTACCATGCGGCTTTAAGAGATTACAAACAAGGCTGCCTGGCTGACAGAGAGAAGGTGTCTAAACATTGAGACACAAGACAGTGCACACATGGAAACTATGAAATCACTTTAGAAAGACCCAGGCTGCCTGACTATGAAAGCACTTAGCTGGGATACCTGTCTTTGTCACTCACTCAAGAGGCAGGCATTAAGGGCTATATCAGGGTACATTACCACAGAATTCCCACTGTGTAGATTTCATACTGAGATACCAAGTCTTCGTTCACATACTTATTCCAAGGACTCTGGGGGTGGGGATGGGGGAGCAACAGCAAGTCTTCACAGCTACCAGCTGAATTTCACTAAACAGATTGGACTTCGGCACATTAGAATTTATCAAGTTATAACATGGCACCCTTGAAAGTACCACATAGATACAAGAAAGCATTAATTGTAAATACCTGAACAAACCACAGCTAAGAGTTTCTTATAAGACCATGCCCTCTGGAATGACTAGCACAACTAAAGTTAACTCTTATTTTATTCAGGCTTTCTAAAGACCAGAAAAGACTGTAATTGCCTTAAATTGCATGTAGAGATTATCACCCACACCTCCGAGGGAACAGCACAAAGACAGATCTATTTGCTTTCAAATTGCAGAGATTCCTTTGAATTAGATCACTTTGCATAAACACAAAGAAATATGGTTATTTAACCATAAACTGTGCTTTCATTTTAGCCAAAATGAGCTGCTGTTCTATTTCATTTATAAGACGTAAAATTAATTCATTGAAGAATCTTTATTACAGAATAATATGCATTTTTAGAAATCAAATCAATTATTATTACTCAATAAAACAACTTTTAGAATATAAGCACTTACCTTACAAAGGGAATGTTCTAGAAGTAAACTACGAGGCCACTTACCCAATGGCCATGTCATACAGGAGGTAATAAAATCCAGGAATCTTTAAATGGGCTGTTCAATTAGGTTACAATTTCTAGAGACTAACAAGATTTATACCAAAACTAAAAACCCTAATATGTATTTACATTTTAAGTAAAAGACACCTTGGAGAATTTTTAAAACTAGCAACCATTGCTTGCTTGACAACATAGTTCTTAGAAATGGAGCTGATAACTGGCCATTACAAACAGGTAGGGATTAAGACTAGAACTCCCCTTGCATAAGCCTAGGTCCCCTATATTCACTTTCAAATGAGTGGGAGAAATCACCTTAGTCTAAAATGGGGATTCAACTCAAGGATCCTTGATCTTTGAGTCACCCCAAGGACTGCCTCTCACAATGCTCTAGGCTTGATTCTATTGCAAAATCTGGTCCATTATACAGCCTGGCAAAAGATTCCAGCACTTCTTCAACAAGAGCTCTGAGTCCAGTTTAGGATCTGTCTTTACTGGATCTATAAACATATTCAGTTGGTTTAACTGATATATTTCCTTCTCGGCAACAAGGACATGACCTACCTTGCAAGGGAGGTGTGAGGATTGAATGAGGGGACATTCTGAAGGACCCTGGGCCCAGTCTCCCTTTCAGTAACTTTGGGGTGATAATGAACCTATTGCAAGGCTTTAGTGAAATAACTTCTGATTAAAGTTCAAAGTAAATTCTGTGAGAAAAGAAGACATATGTTTAAATCTATACTGTATATTTATTCTTAAATCTTTGCCTCCTCACAGATATTTTCTCACTTCTGAAAGACTTATTTGCTATACATCTTCAAAGAAGTTGCCAAGATCATAAAAAAGATTCACAAATTGTTTTTGGCCAAGAGCATAAAAAGGTGATCCATTTGTTTATTTATTTGAACTTGGAAAAGCTTTTGCATCAACGGCAGGGTTCTCCCAGAATGTGGAGAGCTGCACTCCAAGTCCTCCTCTGAGAGTCCGCTCCCCCTTCCCAGCCCTCAATCCCAAGGCCAAGAACAAGTCTTGGTCCCCAGCCCCCTGCACCTGAATACATAGTGTGACATTGGTATGGGTCCCAGTCCTCACAGGGGAGGAGCTGGGCTCATCTTTCTCCATCAGCCTCGGTCCCCTCAGGATTTCTTTGTCCTGGTAAAATCAAACCAGAGCTAAGAACACTGTTATGTTGAGGAATGAATGGAAATCACCCAAGAACTCAGAAGGGGCAGTCCTGGCTCTGCCACTCATGAGCGACATGACACAAGGAAAAGCATTCACCTTCTGCTCTGGGTTTCAACACTTGAAATTTAGCTCTGACTAGAGCTGGAAGAATCAATACCGCCTACTCCACCGCCCTCCAAAGACTGTCAAAAGAATAAAATCACAATTACACATGCTGAAAGCAGGTAGACTCAAGCTTTCTGGATATTAAGATCATTTTATTAATGTTGCAATATTTCTAGGAATCAAATCTTTTTGTGCCTTGTAAGATCAAATCTCTTTTCTAAAGGTAACAAAGGATAACAAATACAATGGTAAGCGTGAATGCCAGGCATTGATCTAAGCACTTTACACATGCATTCATTTACTCCTCACAATAATCCTATGATGTTTAACCCCCATTTACTGATGAGGAAACTGAGACACAGGGAGGTTAAGTACTAGCTGTGTCCTTGTGAGCCAGGGCGAACACCAGCCACAGTGTGCTTGCAACCATTACGCTAATGATCCAGGACAACTTCCAGTGATTTATTTTACAGAAGAAAACTTTGACACATAACCCCAGTGGGACTCTAGGAAGGCCAATAACATCCACTGATCACTCAGTCTGTGCCAAACCAGAGCTCTGCTCTGGGTACTCTACCTTACCTCATGAATCCTCACAACAACCTGAGGGTGAGTATTTTTCTTTCTCTTTTTTTTAATGCAAACCCTGGTGTATTTCTATAATGGATCATCCCTCCGCAGTGAAAGCAATCAAACTAAAGATAAGGCTTAATGGTTAATCCCCCCCCCCCAACAATATGTTTTACAAAAGATGTCTATCAGAACTCTGTTTTTGAACACCTAAAGCACGTCTATTTCAGTGTACCTGTCTGATACTGCTGTGTGGCTCCATTTCTTTTTTTTATTAATATCATTGATATACACTCTTATATTGGTTTCAAATGTACAGCACAGTGGTTCAACAGTTACTCAAGTTATCATATCTTCTCCCCCTTAGTGTGGTTACTATCTATCAAGGTAGAAAGATGTCACAGAATCACTGACTGTATTCTCCATGCTGTACTACCGTCCCCATGACCAGCTTACATTGTGATTACAAATTACTGTGCTCCTTTATCCCTTTCACCCTCCTCTCCACTGCCCCAACCCCTTCCCCTTGGTAACCACTAGTAACTTCTCAGTGTCTATGAGTCTATGCTGCTGTTTTGTTTCTGGGTGAAAAGTATTTTCACATTTAACTAATTACAGACCTGAAGTTTAGACAGATTCAGTCATTTGTTTCAAATTCTAAAATTAATAAAATGGGGAGATAATATATGAAAAATATCAAACTACAGTAGAGATTTGTTTCTCTGCCTTTCTCCCTCTAGGGGCATCTCCTGAGCCAACTCCTCCTGGGTCTGGAGGCCTCACTGAGCCCCAGAGCCGAACTCTCTGACTTATGCCAACCCTTGCTCCCCATATCAGTGGGAAGGGACACCCAGTCTTCTCAGCCCACTGAACAAGGGGCCTTGAAGAGGGGAAGGGAACTTCCTGACATTGCTTTAGAATGGCCAGAGGGCAGAGAATTATCCCCAAGAAGCAGCTTCACTCACAGCCTAATGCCAGATCTGCAGATTCAGACCTTAACCTCAGAGCTGAGGTTGCATTTATTCAAAGAAACAGAAAGAAACCACCATTGACACAAAGGCCCACCTCTGCTAGGGTTAAATAGAGGCTTGGCTGGAGAACCAAAACACCACTTACTCCTTTATTTTCACAGGAGAATGTATTCCAAATTCTAAGAAAAACCTTGTTATGAAAGGCTGTGAACCTCCAGTTTGTGAGTCAAGGGCTGCCCAACATGTCTTTCAGTATTTGGAGTCCAATTTGCATGGGGCCCATACATGTCCCACAAACCACATGCGGTAAAATCCTGGGCTAATGCATTCACTCTGTAACCCCTATTAGCTTTATATTTTATTCTCCACAGCTTTGAGCCATGCGTTATTCAAGGTTTCACAGTATTTTTTTGTTCTTTAGGGACCTTCCCCATGGCAAGTCTGGGTGGGTTTGACCCAAGAACTCTATGGAGAGAAGGAGGTCTTCTGTCCATCCCAATGTAGCCTTCAGGCTCCACAGAAAACAGCTCTGCAGGGTGAGGCTGAGGATCTCTGTGTTGCCTCAGGCACCCGCCCCACTGCTGTGTGACCAAGGTCAAATGCCTTAAGTTCTCAGGGCCTCAGCATCCCAACTGTTAAATGAGGGAGTGATGTGAATGGATAGTTTCTAGAGATCTAAACTCCCTCTTCAGGCTACAGTAGTCAAGAAAGGTATTTCTGAGACAGATGAATTTGAAACAGATGCAAGAGGTTGGGAAGAGCCTAGAGAAGAGCTAGAAGAATTAGGAGTTACGCAGCTCCTACTACAGTCAAAAGAGAATATTAGCAAGAACTAAATTAGGTAACATTATATTGCATATATTTTTTATACATATATTTACATATAGAGCACCTGGAGCAATACCAGGCACAGAAAAAGCATTGGATGACGTCAACTGTTTCTATTATAATCACCGTCCACACAACAACTCTGAGGTATATATTATTCCCATTTTATAGGTAAGGAAACGAATGCTCAGAGTGTAAGTGATCTGGTCGGAGTCACACAGTCTGTAATCAAAAAGGCAAGATGGGGGCCCAGGTCCTTGAGGCTCAAGAGACCTGATGTTTAACCTCTGTGACACATCGATGAGAGAGAAAGGAAGAAAGTCCCGCTGGCTGAGGTAAAAGACTGTGTCTGAAAGCCTGTTAGTGAGAATACTGCACGTGTACAGTACTTCCAAATACATTTCATTAATCCTTATGCAATTCTGCAAAGTCTAAAGCAGAACTATGCCTGACTTTCTTAATCACCCACAGCTCCTTACACATGATAGGTGCTCAAAACCAGTTTAGTTTTACTTTATTTACTTATTTCAAGCAATATTTGATATCATAAAACCCCCATCCCTCTCCTTCAGAATCCATTATAACTCAGTTGACTCTGCATGTAATATTGCTTTTCAAATACTTGCAAATGTTAATATAAGTGACCTTATCTTTGTTTTCACGAGTGTTCAGATAGAATGATTTGAGGGACTAGCCAACCAACAAAAAGAAGATTCTAAATTTCTTTGAGAATCTTGGTAAGAGATGGTGAGGTGGGGAACCCAGAAGGGCCTGTCACCCATTTTTAAGGGTAAATGTGGTTCCTCCCCCACCACAGCACATTCACTTGCTCAGTAGCATTTACTGATTAGGCAGGAGCAGTGTGGGCACTGTACTGGATCCTGGGAATGGGATGGAGAACAAGACAGGGCTGGTGCTGGCCTCATGGAAAGACAGCCTCGTACGGATACAAAGTCACTTTTCCCTGGCTTGGAGGAGCCGTCGTTACTAGGTACACCAAGGGTGAGTGCATATTGGGCTGAACTGTGTCCCCCTAAATTCATATGTTAAAGCCCTAACCCCTAATACCTCAGAACTGCTTACTTGGAGATCAGGTCCTCAAAGTAGTGACTACGGGTGAATGAGCTGATGTGGATAGGCCCTAATTCTCTGTGACCGGTGTCCTTATAAGAAGAAGATATCCAGACCCACAAAGAGAGAGGCGCTCACGCACAGAGGAAAGGCCATCTGCACACACAGGGAGAAGGCCAGAGAGGTGAGACGCCGGTGAGCCAGGGAGAGAGGCCTCAGGACAGACCACCCTGTCCAAGCTTTGACTTTGGACCCTCAGCCTCCAGAACTGAATAATAAATGATATCGCTTAAGTGCCCCATCTGTGGCATTTTGTTCTGGTACCCCACGCAAACTTATACGGTGGGTTATGCTGAGAAGTAAAAAGATGCCAGGTGAGAAAAAATAAAGTCAACACCAAGAACATGGCAGGGGATAAGCAGGCTGTGCGCAGGTGGGAGATGACATCATATCAGATCCCAGATGACGGGTTAAAAGAGTGCAGATGAAGAGTGGACCATGAGCAGAAAAGAGGAGATGGGAAGAGTGTACTGACATTAATCTAGCACTTTCTGTGATAGGCATGGAGGGCATATTTAAAAATAAAGAAAGCCCTGCCTAGCCAGATTCACATACCAGTAAAGGAGGAACACACATAAACATGGGAAACACAGCAAAAAGAAGGCAATAATTAACAAAAAATGCATAAGGAAATAACGCAAAGGTGCCTTAAGGCTACGCATGATTCTGCGCTCAGACCTGCAGGGCGGGCTGCCAGGGAGGCTCTCTGTTTTGAGCAGGCTTGGGGACTGGACAAAATCAGAGCAGGGTAGGTAGAAAAAAGGGAGCCGAAGGCCATGTAGAGGAAGGCGGGGCCAGGCAGTGTGCGCCTGATGTTACCTCTGCCCTTCTCCCCGTTGCCTGCCTGCAGAGTGGCAGTGGGTCAGGTCAGCCGGAAGCTGAGGAGCCGGGCCACCCATGCTGATGATACTCCCAACGCCGTATGGCACCACCAGCAGGAACATGAGAGAACGTCAGGCAGATACCTTACGCAGCAAAGCACGTCTTACACTGCAGGGGTTGGCTGTCAAAAACGCAAGGCCACAAGCCAAGCTAGACGATTAAAAAAACTAAGAGGGGGCCTCTTTTCTGCCCATGTGGGGAGAATAGTGACAAGGAAATACAAGGAAATTCAAGGCTCACTGAGTTGGATGGAGCACCCCCAGCCCTGATTCCTCTCTCAGGTCCCCACCCAGCAAAGAGGCTGAGGAACAGCCGCAGGAGACAACACCAAGGAAGACCCAAAAACTGTATAGCCTGACCCTGGTGACTTAAAGATGTCCTGGGAGAGTTTTAGGAATTGTAAATAATTGAGCTGGCTCAGTGTCAATATCATATTAACAGAGGAGCAATAATTTCTCATAAAACAAAAATATAAAATGTTTGTTATGCAAATCAAGCAATTGTTATACAAATTAAGTAATTTGTTATGTGATCATAATCTAATCATTTCCCCCCATGTATATCCTTCCTTTACTGCCAGTGAAGGAGGATACGGTCAGTAAAAACCATGAATATATACAGAAATCTGATTCTAAAGGCATTTCCCCTCAGTCGTATTGCTGGAGAAAGCATGAGAGGCCAAACCCTCACAGTCCTTCAACTTTCTGTTCATGTAAACAATCTTGCTTTATTTTTGAATTACTCTGTGGCAACAGATGGCTTCCAAATGTATGACTCCCTACTACAGCATATGGAGGCACTACTACTGACCTCTTAAATGAGATGAAAAAAACACAAATATGTGCTTCAAGCTTGTGTCTAGCAGGCCTACTTTTCCTAAAGTTTATTTCTTTCTTTTCCTTCTGGCTTTTTTTTTTCTCCTGGTTAAACAATTCACATTACACAGGAAAAAAACCTATCAGAGATATCACAGCAACTGCAAAGTCTGGTGCAAGAAAACTTTCATGCAACAAAAACACAGTAACAGAAGCCTCCTGACTTCCTATAAATTAAACATAAATGAAGGCATCAGATACGTAAATACAGTTGGGTTTTGTGTCTTACATCCTTAAACCTTTTATGATAGATTATAATCTTATAATTATGAAATAATCACTGCAATTAACACCAAATGACCTTAATGCCAACAACTGGCTCAATCACTGAGAGAATCCACCAGCTGGAGGCATGACCAGGTCTAACTCCAGGCCCGTTGCCCCTATGTCCCTCTACAGCAGAAGTCTAATTTTCCAAAAAGCTAAGCCAAATCTGGAAAGTAGTGTCATAAACAGGTTTTTGTTGAGGCTTAGACAAAAGTTCAAATTATGTGGCCTTACTGATGAACCCTCAGCCACCTTAAGAAGAGTTAACAGCATTTCTGCCATTTAAATTACCAAGCTTCTGGAAAAGCATATTCAATACAGCACCTGGGGGGAGATGACTTTGGAAAGATATTAAGAGAAAATAAATGTGGCCCATCTAAACATAAAAACCATATATATTTACATATGGTTTTATGTTATACATATATATGAAAATACACACAAAGGAGGGAAACAACTTATGTTTACACAAGCAATGATGAAGTTGACTAACAGGACAGAAATAGTCTTTGTACACAGCAGAAGAACAGCAAGAGTAAAAGGAAGCTGGCCTCTGAACTGATCAACAATCAGCAATGGGTTTCAAAAGGTAACAACTCTTTAAACGTTTACACCAAAGGATTACCAAGCCACAGCATGAAATGACTCAAGTTTGCATGCAACAGAGCTCAAAAAAAAAATCTTATTCAATAATTTCAATAAAAAATTTTAAATGGTGGGGTATGCCAAATTTTGGTCTGATAACATACACTCACCATAAGTCAAAACAGATGTAGTGACTGACAAACTATCCAGTAGAATCATTCCAATGATGAAGGTCAAACCTTGAGCTGTTCCTTTATAAACTGGCACAGACCAAAAATTCCCAGAGGTTTTGTGGCCCATACCTGTAGCTATTATTCTAGAAACATGATTAGTGTGCCCCTACCTTTTTGATAAAGTGCAGCCTGTAACACAAGCAATGACGACAGCAGCACCTTTGTGGAGACTGGTTTTGCCAGTCACAGACACGTGCAAGAGCATCTTTGGACCTGATTGGAGCCACCACATAGAGTCCTAGTTGTTCTAAAAGCTTCTACTATTTGAAGTCTTCTACCATTCCAAACCTCTTAACGAAGAAGAAATGTATCAACAGAAGAAAAATTAATAATCAGAAAGAAAAAGGCATGACTGTTCATGAATGGAGAAGTATGTGCAATATGTGTAATAAATACAGATATCATATGATAGTGATTACCACAATAAATGACAGAGCTGTTAACAAATTTAATTCAGCAGCTGAAAAATAACTTGAAACTGGATATAAAAAAACACACATTTTAAGAAAACAGATGATTTTAAAAGTTTCATTACATTTGCAGTGAAAACCCTTACGCCAAAATTATGGAAGAGAACATGTTCTTGAGAATGAACAGACTTATCAAGTCCTGAATTCCAATGACTAAAGCGTGCTAATATCCCAAGGACTTGGTTGCTATAGGATGGGAGTGGGGTGCAGAAATACACCTTCAGCAGATAAGCCTGCCCACAAATCTCAGAGAAATTTCTCTTAATCTGGACAGACATTTGAGTGAGCTAATGCAGACACGCCAAGGCACCAGTCCTATAGACTGACAATTCCCAGGCCTTAGCCATCTCCAGAGTCCTTAAAATTGAGTCCTAATAACCTGGCGTTCGGTTACCCCATTATATGGTGGCTAGTGGGGTGGGAAGATACAACCGGAGGTACAGATTTAAATGACTTCTCTTATTTTTTATTCACAAATCTTAGCCTGTCAGGTTCTCACTCTCTATCCTGGAACCATCTCCCCAACCACAGAAGGTTTGTGGGCACTTCCATTCCAAACCTATCCATCCTATACAACCGGACCCAAATCCTACCTTTGCTATGAAAGTCTCTCCAAATCAGCTTAACTGAAATGGCCTCTTCCTCTGAATTTTGTTGACAATGTTTACCTATGCCATTTGGCATCTCACTTGGACCTGTCTTGAGGCTTCCCTGGTTTCCCAGAACTGTTACTTAGTGTCTCATACATTCCTGTCTTGTCTTGCCTTCTGCACCTCCTGTTGTACACGGCAATCACACACATGGGATCTCGGTGAGTATTTTTTTATGCTGCACTTCTATATTTCTGCCTGGGTAAGCTCTTCCCATATAGTCTTCCCTGGGTCCAGCCACCTCAAAGATATTGCAATGATGCACTCCACTCTCTCCTCAATAAGAACAACTTTCAATAACTGTGCTGCACACCAAGTCCAAAGGCTTCCTTTTTATTTTCTAGACCCTCCTGCCTAATCAGCCTAAGACAAACCTTTCTTTTCATATACCTCTTTTCAGTCTGCTTGTTTTCAGTCATATTTTCATACCGTTTTGAGTGTCTGCATCCCAAAATGACCCTACTTAAGAAATCAGCCCTAGGAAAACAGTTTGCTTTCCTGATGCACCTATTTGTGTGTGGGCCCAGTTTTATGTTCAGTTTATATTCATTACTTGCTCTTATATTTATTATTATGCTTTTGTTGTTACAAGTCATCTCAGGTCACCTTGTATATTTCTAAAACCAAGATACTATGTTTATCCTATAACACTATTCATTCTGCAAAATCAATTTCTTCATTTTTCTCCCATCCCCGTCTAACTAGAATGAAAACTGCCTAAGAAGGGATATAAGGAAGCTCTATTGGGCACTGCTGTATCCCCGGTACCTAGAATGGTGGCTGGCACACTGGTTGAATGAGCCTCCAGACAGCCTCCCAGATTCCACTCCTCTCTACCCCTTTCCTGTTTAATAGGAATCTGGTCAAAAACCTAAATTCTCAAGTGAAACCATCAGGGTCCAGTCCTTGCTCCACTGGCTAAGTAGGTGTATGACCTTGAGCACATTACCTGACTTATCTCCATGGCAACCTTCCTAGCTAAAAATGAGGATACTAAAGGGCTTCTGATGGGTATCAGGTGCAATAATGTAGATCCAGTACTTGGCACAGAGGGAAATGCACGCACAAAGTGCCACGTGGCTCCTTTGGCCACACTCCTCCCATTCAGCCAGCGCCACCTGCGCCACCATGCCTGCATGGCTCAGCCTCTTCCCCTTCTCACCCACAAAAGGGCAGCAAACTCTTTTGACTCAAATCTGAGTAAATCAGTAGGTTCAAAGTGAGAGCCTGAGAGGTTTTTTCCCTCTGTGTATTTCCTTAATACACAGAAAAATGTGTATGTACTTGAGTGACAGAGCTTACACACCAACTGAGCCGCCCAGGGCCTCCGTGTTTCTGTGCTGACATCTGGGTTTTCAACCCCATTCAGATAAGCTACATTGCCCAAGGAGAGTTACTGTCACAAGGCATGAACATTTTGGCCTGCGTTATACAGCTGAACAGTGAGAAAAAAGCTTTCTATGTCACTTCCTGTCTTACAAAACTAATGAAAAAGTACACTTTGCATCTTAGGTCTTTAAGGATCTTCATTGTGCCATTCTGATTCTGAACAATAGTCTGTAAACTAAATATTAACCCAGGAGAAACCACTATCTTTACTGTACTGTATATATGTTACTACTCACTCTCTGCTCCACGGGACTCTTTACACGTAGGAAATGTCAACACTGTGAAAAGTGGAGGTAATTTTAACTCTTGCTCTATTTTGATTTTTGTTCTTCCAAATAACAGTGCTCAGTAAATACTTTTTTAGAATAAAGGGCAGAATACATTTGGTTTACACCCAGCTTTTGACCTAAAGCGAAGATGTGTGCAGAAGCAACTTTTTAACACATCGGGGTAGTCAAATTTCATGTAAAATAGCTAGCTACCCAGAACTCTTGATCTTTATTGGGTTGTTCTAAGTTTCTACACACTTCGGTGACATTCCCTTCCCATAGTTAATACTGCATTTTTTGACAGGGAGTTAATGTTAAGCCTCTGAGTTTTAACTAGTTAGAATTTTCTCAGTATTAAACATGTGCAAGTAAGGTTCGTAATTTAAAAACTACAAAACCCACAACCTAAGCTCACCAACAAGCAAGGAAGAGAAGAGAACAGGAATATTTTTAAGCATGTACTTCACATGGCAAGGTCGTAACTGAGAGAGGTGGTCTATGCTTTTAAAAACCCAGGGCTTTTCAAAGAAATGCCGACACAGCAGACACATCAATTTACCCAAGTTTAGTAATAAACATCAGCATAACTGAAGCAGGTAAACAACCTCAAGTCCCCCGACTGAACATAAAAACACCTGTTATTATTGGTTATTCCAACTCCATTTTCTGCACTCATATCCAACCCTTTCATAGTTCATGGTACACTCTATGTCAAAAGAGTACTAGAACTTAACTTTTTTAAGTTAATGATTGAGGAAATTCTTGGAATAACTTCCTCTTGAGAAAATGTAACTAAGAGATCCTATCAAGAGACTCCCCAGTTGTTGACAGGTCAACTCTGGAAATTCCCTCCTTTTTGCCGGTTCTGACTATCCCTAAACCCAAATTACAAAGTTTCATGACCTTGAAGAGCCGCCCTCTTTGCCTCCAGTGAATTCAGAACTTTGTCTAAACATTCATTAAGACTCTAGAAAATGTTTATTGAATTAAAGGAGGGAAACGGCACCGGAAACCTAGCTCCCTAAGCCGACTGCTTCTGCTTCGCCCCCACAAAAAGAAACTGGGAGATAGCTGAGTGTCAAACCAGCTATCCAAGGAGTCTGACACCCGGTCCATGAGGTGATGACAGACAGGAGGCTTGCGGAGAGGTTCCCAAATGGGGCACCCACTATTCTGGAATACGTTGGGCGCTTGCCTAGATACAACTCCCTCCCACACACCCCACCCCCGGAGGAGCTGAGCCCGACGGTAGGAAACCAACTCAGTTCTGTAAGAATCCCAAGGCCCGAATCGCGTTTCACCACCCTCCTTCCTGTTTATAGATCCCGCTCCAGTAACTCTTAACTACCGAAGAGAAAGCAGAAGTCTCGGAGATTTGTCAACACATGACAGAACTTGAAAAAACTGGCTGCTCTTTGGCGCGAGTTACAACTTGTCGGGCTCACACTGGAAAACCTGCTCACTTTAACTACTTTTTTTTTAATATGCTATGCCGTTCCTTTTAGGGCCCCGCAAAGATCGGGTAACTGAGAACTAGGCAGCCTCCGAGGTAGGAACCAAACCGTGTGGGCGGCATAGCTAAAGGCAAAGAACAAGGGCGCCGACCGCCTGCAAAGTGGCTGCCGGTACGGATTCGCGACAATCGCAGCGCCTCTCCCCGCACAGGCGCAGGAAGAGGAAGCCTCCTCACGTCCTAGCGTCTTCCCCAAGTTGCCCGATCTCTCCGCGACTTCGCGAGGGTACTTCGCCGCATCACGCCGAAGCCCTCAGGTCGCCCCAGGGCGCGCCACCTTTGTTGGGTGTCTGCATTAGGACGGGCGACGCCTCGGCGCAAGGAGGGCTTGCCCTGGGGCGAGGCGCAAACGCGGCGCTCGGGTTCCCGGGCCCCTGTCTGAGACCCAGGAAGCCGACGCGGCCGCCTGAAACCTCCCACTTGCACTGCGCGCCCGCAGAGCGCCCGCAAGTTCCAGACCCGCGCTCTCGGGCACAGCGGCCGGACGCACCCCAGCTCTTCCAGCGCTGCACGCCGGCCTCCGGGTGAGGCGGTGGCCACCGTGCCTTCTGCCGGGCCCGCCTCTCCCGCGCCCACGCGGGTTCCTTACTCGGGAGAACAGTGGCCGATGGACAGACGCCCAGCGACACCGGATCCCAGACTGGCCACCGCGCCAGGGAAAGCACGACAGCCACCCACATCCACCGCCTGCCCCGCGACCCCTTCTTACCTGCCTGCACGGTATCAGAGAGGTCGTGCCCAGGGGCTGTTGTCCTGGGAAACTCCTTCAATTTCCTGGCGCTGAGGTTCAGCCCCCCGGAGTTGGCCGCTTCCTCCAGGGCGCGCTCGAGCCCGCGGTTCAAGGGCAGGTTGAAGACCCCGCCGCCGCCGCCGCCTCCCCCGACCCCGCCGCTGGACCCGGTTCCTGCGTGGTATTGATGGTGGTGGTGGTGGTGGTGGTGGGGATGATGATGTGGGTGCAGAGTAGCCACCGGGAGGGCAGGAACGAAAGGCTGGGGTTCGCTTCCCGGCGTCGCCATCTTCTCCCGCCCCCCCCAACCCCGCCCCGCCGCTCCTGCGGGGAGGGGGTCACAGCTTTCCCCCGGGAGGGGGATACGGCAGCTCGGCCGAGAGCCTGCAGTGCTCCAAGCAGGATGCTGGAAGAAGAGGAGGGTGTGGCAGGCGCGCGGAGTGGGGGGCGGACGGGGAGGCGGCAGTGGCAGCTCGGTCGCGAAGGTTTCCTGTCCCCGGGAAGCTAAGTACTGCAGCCGCGGCGGCGGCAGGCAGCGCGCATGTGTCTCCTCCCGCCCCTGCTCCCTCCTCTGGGTGGCTCACCCCTCCTCCGCCGCCTGCTCTCTCCTCCTCCTTCCCCCAAGCTGTCAGCCCAGCCGCGAGCTTTCCGCCGCCCCCGCTGCGTCGCTGCGCGCAGCCTGCCAATCCGGCTGTGGGGGGCTGGACGCCTGCACGCGGGTTCGCTTTCATTTACACGCTGGGTTTCTTTTTGATGCCCAGGGTGTTTTAGGGAAGAAGAGATTTTAGGGGGTCTGAGAAGACGGCGGCGAGGCAATAGATGGGATTTGAAATACGGTGAGATCACGGGAGGCGAAAGATTATCTCAACTATGCGAACTGTATCAGGCTTTTTGACCCAGCGATCCCCAAGACAGTTTTTCACTGTAGGGGTAAGCCAGCAGACGACCCCTGGCATTTGGGCGCCGACAATGAGCCAACGCTGGTCTGGTTAGTCTACATTATCACATGAATCCAGGAGCCCCATGAGAGGAAAAATTGTTTCCCCTAGTCTCTAGAGGAAATTAAGAAACTTGTCTAAAGCAAGCCACGCAACTCAGAGGTCAAGCTGGATTTGAACTTGTAGCCCTCCACTCTAGGGCTGCCCTCCTTCCTGTAAAGTCCCTGGCAGAACCCCAGAGCAAACAGAAGTTGGGCAGAAGGGTCCCTGAGCGTTTCTGAAGTATGAAACCAGACACAGACCGGAAGAACTTTCAAAATGAGGGGAGTTTTTGTGGTCGACGGTGTCCACTGTCATAAAAGAGAGGGGCTGGCTATTAACTGACTAAGCCCCGGAATTGAGTGGTGCAAGGAACGGTTAGAAGTTTGCGCCTGCGCACAGGTACTGTCCGTGTGTCCTCGTGCACCTTCTTGACTTCTGGGGCCTGGGAACCGACATGGCCACTTGCATACTTTGCCCAGACCAAGGCTGGCACACCAGAGGCGACAGAATATCTGACACCATACAGCAGACCAGCTGGAAGATTGAGAAAGTCCCACTGCTTTCCGAAGTTTCCGCTCCAACTTTCTAGGGCCTTTATTTTTGTTCGATATCCATGGTTTGATCATCACTGAACAATTTAGCTAAGGGAAATGAGAATGCGAGTCAAGTTCGAAAATAATACGACCTTCGATGTAGGAGGGCCGGTCTTTTAAGTGATAAAGCGGAAAGTTGACGCCTGGATAACAGGCTAGAACTTTTGATTTCATGGATTTAAGATCTTTCTTTCCTAAAATCTGCATAATCTATATCCTTGCTTTGATTGCATGCATAGTCTACCTTAATTCATGCAGGATTCTCGGCTGAGAATAAAACATTGTAATCTCCGCGGAGGAGACAGGCGCCACCTGCTGGTATCCGTCGAACCTCTCACACCAACCCCTTTTCCCCTCAGCCTTCCCAACTTTTAAAAACTAGGTTTAAAGATTAATATTAATATTAGTAAATGAAAGTACACTTAACATCACTTATTCAAACTAACCTTCTTTCCTCTTTCCTCTTTCCTCACTGGTCTTTCCCCAAAAGGCGAGTGAGAAAGAGACAGAAACAAATTCCAGCTAAAACCAGCCTGTGTGACCAGCATGCAGGGTATGATTGAGGATGTCTGACAGACTGAAAAGTTACTTCAGACCACCAATTGTGGCATCGTAAGAGCATGTATTTTATTTTTTAGATACCACAATTTATTCTTTAGAGAAAATGATGGAATATGACTTCAGGATTTGCTTCATAACAAATGATCAATCCTTACATTATGTTGACCCAGTCAATACAGCTCCCTTTACCTTCTACAGATTACTAAAGTATGAACTCCTTAAGGGAGGAAAATATTCATCTTTGTAACTCCCTCCCGTATCCCAGAATCTAGAAGAGTACTTTGTACATGACGAGGGCACAATGAATATTAGCAATTAAACACTGCACAATAGACCAAGGGCTTTACAGGTTGCCATTTGTTGGTACATCCTTGAAATGATGTCCCTGAACAAAGGCGTATTTCTTTAAAATGGGGGAGAGTAGTTGACCCTTGATACTGACTGATCTTTATTATGTCTAAATATTCAAGAAACTTGACAAGCCATTTTTTCTGTCTTGCTTCTTCACTACTTTTTCAACGAGGTGGACATCTCTGCTTTGTTTAATACCCTTTTTTACTTCTTCTGAAAACAGTAGAAAGTACTTCTTCCTGTTCCACATTCCCCACTCCGTATATTTACTTCTCTGATAGCAGGTATGCTATTACATCCACTCAGCTAGCCATCTTGGTTAGTCCAAAAGTGGACTTCTGACCAAATGATAGAGCACCCAGAGGAACAGAGTCTCCTGTTTGTGTTTAAATCCTAGATTCTAGCTGTTCCTCATTGGCAACTTTGATTTCTATGAGATATCCAATATATTTATAACACACTTTCTGTCTGCTTAAGTCAGTTTTATTTGATTTTCTGTCAATGCAGCCAAGAGTTCTAACTAATATATTCAATTTACCATAGCTTTTTATCATTGCTTTTTTTTAACTATGGTTTAAAAAAATACCATAATTTTTATACCCCCTTGTTTTCTTTTATTGCCTTATTTTCAGATAATCCACATAATCTTTTTACAAACTATTTTTTTCATGCTTTCTTCTCGTTACCTTCCAACCATTTCACAAAGTTAACAAAATTCAACTGATTCATAAAATGGGGGAAATAGAAATATTCTCAGTTTAAAATATTGACAATTAGGGAAAAATTATCAGCTTCATCAATGAATCAAAAAATCTCAGAACTTATTTTTTTAATCTTCTTCTGCTCAGATAAGATACCAGATCATAGACTCTTCCACATTTAAGACCCACCCCTTTAAATCTTGCCTGAAAAATGGAGCTGTAGACAAGCTTATAAGAATCAAACTATTAAGAATGGCAGATGGATATGAGTAGGAATTTTCAGTCCCTACCATCTTCTCAGAAAACTATCAAGAATTCTCTTGCTGAGGGAGCTCCAAGCACTTGCCGGAAGGTGAGCGTGGTCAGCCAGGTTTGTCCTTCATGGCTCTGACTGGCCCCTCCTGCCACAGCTAGTGGCAAAGGGGGCTGACACATGGTCCAGGCAGGTGAGTTCACCCATCAGACTCTCCTGAAAATTTAAGCAAAAGCACACAAGATCAAAACCATGCAACAACGGGCATTTGACCCCAAAGGCAAGCAGGGTCAGAGTTTATTCATATGTTTTACCTTGATATTCTCCAACCTCTCCAGTTTCCTGTTTCCTAAAAAGAAGGGCAAGAATATTCCCTGATTAACACCACCCTTTTCTGGTTACTACCTCCACATGCTCTCAGTACTAAAGCATGCTCTTTATGCTGTATCTTTAAATATTTACCAGTAAGTATTTATCCATAAATGATCAGAGTATGTTGAATCTATTAGCTTTTAAGTACATTCAGGGTAACACCAACATGAATTTCTCTGAAGATAATCAATAATACTATCTTGGACATGTTTAGGAGATTTTGCTAGCATTCTAAAACACTAATCTGAACCAATTGGTTAATGACGAAGTGACCCTAGCAAAATGAGAAAAATTAGGACAATGTCCTAAGTTTTCTCACAATCATGAATGCAATTTCAAGAATTGCATGTAAATGTTGGACTGTGTTATATCAGCCAAATGTCAATTTTAAAAATAAAAAATAAACAAATGTTGGACTATGTATATACAGGTGGGACTGTGCCTTTCTTATATTTTTCTACTGAAAAAAATGGAACAGTAGTAATAATGATAATAAATTCTAGTCAAATAATTCTACCCTTATTGGCATAAAAGAAAACAGTCAGCTCCCAAATTGATTTTTTTTTAAGGTACTTAATCTGTTATATCAAAAAGCCTATGAACTATTTGCTTAAACTCTGATTTTCTTCAAAGTTAGTCATACTTAGCTCCAGTTACTTGCCTTCAGGCACTTTCTTAAGCTTTGTTCACACTAACTGTAATTTAATGTAATGCCTACACATCTTTGTGAGAGTGTAAGGTTTGTTTGTGTCTCTTTCCCCATTGCTTTTCTATTTTCTAGATATTCTCATTTCCAGAATTTATCATAAGTCTGAAAAGAGGATATTGTTCACCTTCAGATTTTGAAATATTCACCACTGACTGTTGTCCAGACTCAGCATTTTTGTCCTCTCCACTCCAAGGCCTCCACAAGAATCCCCAACCCTCAAATAGAGGCTCGTTTTTACTTCTTAGGGAGCAAAGCCACAGCAGCCGCTGCCACGTTGCCCGGCCCCACTCTGCCTCTTTCTCTCCGTTCTCCTGGAGACAGAAGCCAACCTCTAGCTCCTGGACCAGGGAGACTTCATTTATGTCTTCTCTTCCACTGCAGTGCCTATTAAACAAAGAAACCACAAAACCTGGGCATCAAGATTCTCCAAGACGCTGCCTTCTAGAGCCATTCTCTGAATAACGTTGGAGGACCTGCCTGTGAATGAACAAGTTATAGAGGCTTTAATGTTTGTTCTATTTTATGAATATAATTGGTCTCATGATAAAATGCCAATTTTATGTACTTTTTTATTTTTGAACATTTTTAAAAAGCATATATATGAGATATAATAGCAGAAAGACATGTTAATGTAAAACTTAGCAGTCATAATAGCATTTTGAAAGAACCTATGAGGAAGAGTTAGCTTGTACCTCTCAGGGCAAGAAGTTGATTGTAATGAAAATAATTTCTTTGGCTTAATGAGGTTGACATTCCCTTTAAAAAGTTATAAGGAAAAAAAATGTCAGAAGGACCAATACCTGACCTTCTGTTTTCTGTGTGGTAGTTTCTTAAGTTTCTGGAAAGTAAGAACTGAAGGGTACCAGGTAACAGGACTTGAATTTTTAAAGAAATGTATTTTTAAGCAACTGGTTTTTTAAAGATATGAATGTAAATATTAGATCATAGATAATATTAGATAATAGCTTGACTTGGTTAGGTTCCTCTAAATATTTTACCTACTCATTATATATGTTATTGGTTTATAATATAATGCATAGTATGTTATTGGTCTGTATTATAATGATTACATGTCATATTTAAAGGCACCAATTATTTCTTTATAAATAAATTGTTTATCTTGCATGGATAAAATTGAAGCAGCATTGTCCAGTATGTGTTCCTCTTAACTTTTGTTCTCCAGTCTGCTAATAGGCATTGTGCATAAAGGGTTTCATTGCCAAATAAGTTTGGGTTAATAAGGAAATTTAGAAGTTATTTTACTCTGGGACGTCTCAGATTCTTTAATATGCTAATGCACGTTGCAAATATACAACAGGGTTGGATGATTTATATCCAGCTTTTCTTTTCTCACATATATTTCATCAATAAATCTCTTCTTGCAAGACTCTTATCCGTGGACCACACATTGAGAAACCCTAGATTAGGGTAATCTCTCTCACTGATGTCATCTGTAATATATCACAATTTAACAGATCAAAATTTGCTTCTAAATCAATATTTTAAATGATGCCAAGTGTTCCTAATGTAGCACACCCTCAGCAACTACCATTCCAGGGCTATAGTTCATTAGGTGGCTTTAAAAGAACAAAATATCTTCCTATTTGTACTTAAATTGCTTTACATCTAACTACAACAGTAATTTCTATTTCCCCAGAGGCAGTTTTTAAGACTCTTGATGTCATTACACAGACGTTTTCCAAATCCAAGGCTGTCATTGCTGCTTAGTAAGAGCAGAGCTAGAGTGTGGCTCCTGGAGTCACTGCTCTCCCTGGAAAGGAGGAAATGCACTTTGGCCACAATGACATTAAGCTTTCTGCACCCAAATGTTATCGCTGTTCATGCACACAGGGTTTTAACAGCAGACAGAATCGTGAAGAACATCCAATTCTTTCTCAGATCACTCCAGGGCATCATTTGAAAAGGGGCCATACTTAGGAATGAGGCCAGACAATGCAGCAATAGTGCAGAAGCAAAGGAGTTCAGTCATCTCATTCTTATCTCCTGTCAAACCAGGTCAACAGGTAACACAACCTACCTGTTCAGGGTTCAGAAGCAAAACCAGTTAGAACTTTCTTCAATTTCTGGTTGGGGCAGAAGAGCAAAGTCAAGATTAGTGGGACTGGGACTGGTGGGTGGACCAGGAAGGAGGTTCACTCCAACAAGGGTGCCCAGTGCTGGAATCCCTCACAGTAGCCACAGGAGAGTATCTTGTCTGTAGGTCCATCACGGCCACCGGAAGCCTCAGACAGTCTAGCAAGAGCAAGGGTAGTCTCAGGCCCCTTCAGGTTGAAGCAAATCACAAGCTGGTGATTGGGAGGATGTATGGTAGAGCCCCACTCTGGGAGAAATGTCCATTAGAATCCCATCCCAGTTGACTGGGATTCAAGGAAGGGCCCCAGGCACGGTGGTAAGCTCTGGCCTAATCAGGAAGCACTTGTATGTTGCAGCCTATCTCTGCAAGGATGAATAAAGTGATTGCTTATGGGAAAGAAAACTGGGAGAATGGGATGGGAGAAAGACTTACCTTTCTGGATACCTTTTTGTTCAGTTTAAATGTTTCACTATCACAGCTATAACTTTTTATTATGTAATAATTAATTACATTGTGAGATATTACTTGAGGAGATTGAGCTTGGATCAATAGCCCTGGGGAACTGCCAGTGAGCTCTGGGGAAGATATAAGTGATACAACGCTCTAGGGGATGAATTAGAAGTGAAGAAGCAAGCCAGAATATTGTTACAGCGGTCGATGAGGTGAGACAGGCTTGGATTCCAATGAGGCACAGGGCAAGCACAAGAATGGCTGGGCGAGAAGTGTATGGAAGCGAAAGCCGGCGCCAGAAGAGCTTCAGCGTTGAGAGAAGGTTTGCTGAGCCTCTAAGTCGCAGTCAATACTAGGTCCTGGAGGTCAGCGGAGTGAAGCCCTGTCTCTGGCCTGCAGTTATATCCAGTGTCTGAGACAAAGAGGAGGAGAGCATGGGAGGCCTTGGCATTGGGAGAGCAGCTCCAGGACAGCTGACGAACATCCCGACGGCAGAGGCAAGAAGGCCAAGGAAGTAGAAATAGGAGCTGTAAGCTATTTACTCCAAGGATATGGGGACAGGGGGAAGGAAAAAGATTATAGGGTGACTAAAAGGCAAATAGAGAAGAGAAAACTGGTTTAATATTTCAGATAACGAAGATCTGGGAAGATTTGAAAGAGAAGGAAAAGCCTATGAGGAAGGTAAGACTGGAGCACCCTGAAAAAAGGAGAGGGGTGAGGGTTGGAGTGGCCAGTTGGAAGTATCACATCCCTGAAGGGGAGGAGGCAAAAATGGGATCTGAGCAGACAGAAGGACTCAGGTGCCTCCTCTGAGCCTCGAATGAAAAAGTCAGGAGATCTAAGAAAGAACACTAATATGCCAAAGTAGCAATACTTGACCCTGTCTGCTGCAGGGTCAAGAATCTAAACCTTCTATGAGCATGACTGGAGGTCGGAAGTGGGAAGGAAGATGTATGAAAAATATTCCCAAATCAGAAATCACAGGGCAGGTATCCCATTATGATCAGAAATATTTTGATCTTTGGTTTACAGCCCTAAGTAGTACATTAGCCTACTACTGAAAGCTTGATTTTGCCTACAAGTGATGTTTTTTCTTTCAGATGTGTCCATCTGTTTATAATCCCTCTGTAGAATGCAAAATCCAATATGTCTTAAAACATATAGCTTGGTGTTTAAGACAGAAAATTAAACTGGCTCCTAATGAAAGACCAGTTCTCTCCCAAGCCCTCTCTGCAGAGCCACACCCCGTAGTTTGTATGCAGGCTGTCATGTCTCAGTTAGGGAGGCCTCAGGAATCTAGTTTGGCTTTCCCATTCTACAGATTGGGAAACTGAAATAAATTCAATAAGGCGAGTCATTCAATGTCATGCAGTTGGCCAGTGCAGAATGTGCGCTACCACTCAGGTCTCCATTTCCTAGTCATCGCATTCTTCTTGTCCTTCATGAAACTATGCCATACCTGCCCTGTTTGGATGTCTGCTCCTGTCCTTCCATCAGCATGCTTCAATTGCTTCCTGCCTGAGAATGACTCTATTAAAAAGGATATCATCTAGGGTGCTGGCTCACAGGCTGGTATTGAGTAAGGGCTGTGTTGGGAGCTCGCTGGAGGGGCCTGAGTCGGTCTAGTTACCAAAACAGTCTCTGGAAAAGGATAGGCAGTGTGCCTTGGCCAGCTGGCAGAAGATGTAAGTACCAAAGGACCAAGCAAAATTCAAGGCCATGAGTTATGTGATGTCCACTTCAGGATCTTTTCTGCTGTGATTAGAAAGGCTGCATTCCCTGGCTGTTAAACTTTTGTTCAGGCTTCCACAGCCACACACCAGTTTTGATCCCCCACCAGCCTCTCCTAATGGCTTCCCACAGTCCATCTTAGATTATTCATATGTGTGCAAGTCCTTTCTAGTGTTTCTGCCATCTGGCTAATGATGGGGCACCATATGCCAACAGCAGGATATGGGCACCCATCTATGGGTTGGGGCACAGAATAGCATGGCTTCCGAGTGTGTGGCTCACTCTGCAGTGACGCAAGGCATCTCTTTTGTATGAGTCCGCAACTAGGACACAAATGACTGAGTTCCTCCCACTCTGGGCTGAGTTTGTGGTAAATGGCTTAAATGTATCTGAATTACCTGGAAGTCATCCATCACTTTCCACTTACCTAGCAACTTAGAGTAGCTCGTTGTTTCACACGTAGGTACAGATATCATCTAACTAACCTATTACTCATGCAGCGTTGAAACCCAGGAGGCAAGGGCTTTACTTTTTATTTCAGCGGGTATATTAAGAGATTTTCAACCAAGACCATCCTCAAGGGGATCTAGATTACTCAGGTTACTCAGAGAATCATGACCAAGAAGAAAGGCACTTTAAAAGCCTGACATGAAAAAACATACTAGATATCTGTAACAGAGTGGTACTTTCTGTCTTCACACTTCATTAGGTGGGAAAGTGCTAAGTATGTAAATTACCTTGTGTAGTTGGCACTTCTGTGTATAAACTGGGGAGTGAGAATGAGGGGTGCACTAAAGAAGCAGCCCTCAGATAGTGGATGGTAGCCCTCATGGTCAGATATGAGAGAAGCACACATCTCTAGGTCCTTGCTACTGATTAGGTACACTGTTCTCCACTGGCTGTTTCTAATTATATTGCCTCTTTCAGTAAACGGGACCATTTGGGTCCAGATAGCTCCATTAAGAAATACCTGTTTCTCTTTATCACGCTTCAAAATCCAAGAGATCTTCTAGCTTTGAAGTTTTCTAATAATGAGGCCAGGATCTTACTCACTTTTCCAAAAAAAAATTCCTTTTCAACTTAAAACATAATTTGGATGGAAGTAAGAGATATTAAATGCAATACTCTTAATGATGGACTGTTTTCTTAGTTATTAACTATTAAATTAAGTAGGCAAACAAATATGTTCAGTATCCATTAGCCAACCAAGACAAACCTCAGAAGCTAAAAGAAAAACCCAGAGGGCTTTCATACCTGGAGGGACATGAAATGTGGGACAGTCAGCAGTGAAATCTGGTATTAACTTAAAATTTATTTTGCAAGTTGTAATTTAAATACAAATTTGCTCCCATTGACCTTGCCCCTGAATTTTCTTTCAAATGAGTAAAATAATAAGCAATTATAAACTGCATGATTTCATAAGGTCAGAAAAGTTCAGGAAGATAATACCTAGTTATTTCTTAACTGCTGTGCTAATTGGAGTTCTTGAAGGCCAAAGTCATTGAAACGCTGTATGTCATAGAAAGAAAACTGAACTGGAAATGAGGGTACAGCCCTACTTTAAGTGAGGACACTAGTCAGCTGTGTTCCTGGGGCCAAGTCACTTAATTTCTCTGGAACACAGTTTCCACATCTGTCAAATGCAGGGGGTGGATAGTTTATGCTTGAGATTTTTTTTTTGCCTGAAATTTCATGACTCTTAAAATGACAGTTTAATCAACCAAGAGTATTTTGACAGTACTTCTCACCCAGAGAAGTACAGATTTCTAAAGTGTCCTCTGCTTAGTCAGAGTAGTATAAAACTATTAATGGTTAATGAAGAGCCTGAGGCTAGGAGCAGAAACAAGTATCCTCAATAATCCACAAAACACATAGTAACTGGCATATAACTCGGTTTGTGAATTCCTATAGGCAGATTCAATTATAAAATTCTTCTTAATTAGTCTACTGTTGTATATTCCTTCTTTTAAAAATTAAGGTATCTTGATATACAATTTTATGATGGTTTCACATATACAACACAGTGGTTCAACACTGACCCATAATATCAAGCCTTCACCCCCTCCATTGTGGTCACTGTCTATAAATGTAGTAAGATGTTATAGAGTCATTAATTGTATTCTCCATACTGAACTACTGCCACAGTGACCTATCTATATTGTGATTAAGAATTATAGTGCCACTTAATCACCTTCTCCCTCCCCACCCACTCTCCCCCATGGTAACCTTAATTCTGTTCTCAGTGTCTATGAGTTTACTGCTTTTCTTTTGTTCCTTCTGTTTTGCTCTGTTTTTATATTCCACAAATGATTGAAATCATTTGGTGTTTGTCTTTCTCCACCTGACTTATTTCAGTGAGCATAACACCCTCTAGATACGTCCATACTGTTGCAAATGGCAGAATTTCTTTTCTTTTTATGGCTGAATAATATTCCACTGTGTATATGTATCACCTCTTCTTTCTCTATTCATCTATTGATGAACATTCAGGTTGCTTCCATATCTTGGCTATTGCAAGTAGTGTGGCAATAAACATAGAGGTACATATGTCTTTTTGAATCAGGCATCTTGTTTTCTTCGGGTAAATTCCTAGGAGTGGAATTCCTGGGTCAAATGGTATTTCTATTTTTAGGTTTTTAAGGAACCTCCATATTGCTTTCCACAGCAGTTGAGACAATTTACATTTCTAGCAACAGTGTAGGAGGATTCCCGTTTCTCCACATCCTCGCCAGCATTATTCTTTTTGTCTTTTGGATAGTGGCCATTCTAACTGGTGTGAGATGATATCTCGTTGTGGTTTTAATTTTCATTTCCCTGATGATTAGTGATGTGGAGCATCTTTTCATGTGCCTATTGGCCATCCATATTTCTTCTTTGGAGAACTGTCTGTTCAGGTCCTCTGCCCACTTTTTAATAGGGTTATTTATTTTTGGGTTGTTGAGGCATAAGAGTTCTTCATATATTTTGGATGTTAACCCCTTATAAGATAAATCATTGATGAATATATTCTCCCATACTGTAAGATGCCTTTTTGTTCTGCTGATGGTGACCTTTTCTGTACAGAAGTTTTTAATTTGATGTAGTCCCACTTATTGATTTTTTATATGGTTTCCCTTGCCTGAGGAGATGCTTTCAGGAAAAAGTTGCTCGTGTTTATATTCAAGAGATTATTGCTTATGTTTTCTTCTAAGAGTTTTATGATTTCATGACTTACATTCAGATCTTTGATCCATTTAAAGGTTACTTTTGTGTATGGAGTTAGACAATAATTCCTTCTCTTATTTGTACCTGCCAGTTTTGCCAATACCAGTTGTTGAAGAGGCTGTCTTTTCCCCATTTTATACTTATGGCTCCTTTATCATATATTAATTGACCATATATGTGTGGGTTTATAACTGGGCTCTCTATTCTGTTCCATTGATCTATGGTCTTTTCTTGTGCCAGTACCAAATTGATTTGATTACTGTGGCTTTGTAGTAGATCTTGAAGTCTGGGACTGTAATTTCTCCAGCTTTGTTCTTCTTTCTCAGGATTGCTTTGGATATTCAGCATCTTTTGTAGTTCCATGTGAATTTTAGAACTTTTTGTTCTAGTTCATTGAAGAATTCTATTGATATTTTGATAGGGATTGCATTGAATCTGTAGATTGCTTTAGGTAGGATGGCCATTTTGACAATATTAATTCTTCCTATCCATGAGCATGGGATAGATTTCCATTTTTTGATGCCATCTTTAATTTCTGTCATGAATATCTTGTAGTTTTCAGAGTAAAGGTCTTTCGCCTTCTTAGTTAGGTTTATTCCTATGTATTTTATTCTTTTTTGATACAGTTGTAAATGGAGTTTTTTTCCTGATTTCTCTTTCTGCTAATTTATTGTGAGTATATAGGAATGCAGCAGACTTCTGTGCATTAATTTTGTATCCTGCAACCTTGTTGAATTCAGTTATTGGTTCTGATAATTTTTTTGTGGAGTCTTTAGGGTTTTCTATATATAATATCATGTCATCTGCCTCACAGACACCAGGAAGGGACTAGTGATTACCAAAGCAGAGGGGGTGGGGAGGGTGGGTGGGGAGGACCAAGGGGATTAAGCTGGTAATTGGTCTGTGCATATTTTCTGTTTCTTGTTGGGTCAGTCTTGGAAGGTTGTATTTTTCTAGAAACTTTTCCATTTCTTCTAGGTTGCCCAGTTTATTGGCATATAATTTTTCATAGTATTCTCTAATAACTCTGTGTTTCCATGGTGTCCATTGTGATTTCCCCTTTTCCATTTCTGATTCTGTTTATGTGTGTAAACTCTCTTTTTTTCTTGATAAGTCTGGCTAAGGGTTTATCTATTTTGTTTATTTTCTCAAAGAACCTGCTCCTGATCTCACTGATTCTTTCTATTGTTTTATTCTTCTCCATTTTATTTATTTCTGTTCTGATCTTTATTATGTCCCTACTTCTACTAACTTTGGGCCTCATTTGTTCTTCTTTTCCTAATTTTGTTAATTGTGAGTCTAAACTTTTAATTTGGGATTGTTCTTCTTTCTTGAGGTAAGCCTGTATTGCAACGTACTTTCCTCTTATAACTGCTTTCACTGCATCCCACAGATTTTGGGGTGTTGAGTTGTTGTTTCATTTGTCTCCATATATTGTTTGATCTCTGATTTAATTTGGTCATTGATCCTTTGATTATTTAAGAGCATGTTGTTAAGCCTCCATGTGTTTGTAGGCTTTTTTCTTTGTGTAATTTATTTCTATTTTCATACCACTGTGGGCTGAGAAGATGTTGATTCAATTTCAATCTTTTTTAATTTATTGAGGCACTTTTTGTGACCTAGTATGTGATCTATTCTGGGAAACATTCCATGTGCACTTGAGAAGAATGTGTATCCTGCTGCTTTTGGGTGGAGTGTTCTGTAGATATCTGTTAGGTCCATCTGTTCTAATGTATTGTTCAGGGCCTCTGTCTCCTTACTTATTTTCTGTCTGGTTAATCTGTCTATTGGTGTGAGTGGTGTGTTAAAGTCTCCTGAAATGAATGTGTTGCAGTCTATTTCCCCCTTCAATTCTGTTAGTATTTGTTTCATGTGTTTAGGTGCTTGTGTATTGGGTACATACATATTTATAATGATTATATCCTCTTGTTGGACTGACCCCTTTATCATTATGTAATGTCCTTTGTCTCTTGTTACTTTCTTTGTTTTGAAATCTATTTAGTCTGATACAAGTACTGCAACTCCTGCTTTTTTCTCCCTATTATTTGCATGAAATATCTTTTTTCATGCCTTCACTTTTAGTCTGTGTCTGTCTTTGTGTTAGAAGTGAGCCTCTTGTAGGCAGCATACAGATGGTCTTGTTCTTTTATCTGTTTTGTAACTCTGCCTTTTGATTGGTGCATTCAGTCCATTTACATTTAAAATGATTATTGATAGAAATATACTTATTGCCACTGTGGCTTTAGATTTGTGGTTACCAAAAGTTCAAGTGTAGTTTTCTTACTATCTAACATTCTATCTTAAATTGCTGATTACTCTATTTCAAACACAATCTAAAGGTAATTTCCCCCCTTTCTTCTTATTTCTCCTTCACACTTTACATATTAGGTGTCATATTCTGTACTTTTTGTGTATCCCTTGACTGATTTTGTGTGTAGTTAATTCAGTTTTGTACTTGTTTGGTAATTAATTGGTCTACTACCTTTATTATGGGTTTATTTTCTCTTGTAACCACTATTTAGCCTTAAGAACATTTCCCTCCAGAGCAGTCCCTTCAACATAACCTGTAGGGCTGGCATAGTGATGGTTAATTTCTTCAACTTTTGTTTATCTGAAAATTGTTTAATCCCTGCTTCAAATTTAAATGATAATCTTCCCAGATAAAGTATTCTTGCTGGAGGCCCTTCTGTTTCATTATATTAAATTTATCATGTCATTCCCTTCTGGCCTTCTTACACCAACATCTTTTACCAAGAATCTGTATATTCCTTTTAATACTACCTTTTTTCTATAGTATTGATCAGCAGAGAATCTTATTTTGCAGAAAAATAGAAAAAAAATGTTTCAAAGGGATATGAGCAATTATGTAGGGGTAGCATTCAAGAAGGATTGAGAGGACTGTGTCAACCATCAGTCCAAGTGAGTTTATGGAAAGTCCAGAGTGATCAGAATTTTCACACTGCTCCATATGCTGATATTGTACCACACCCCTAAGTTATAAAAAAGGAACCATAATAATGAAATAACATTGACATTGTTTCTGATTATATTGATGTACACACACAATTACATTCTGTCAAAAGATCATTTTTTTAAATTAAAATCATGAGAGCCATACAAACATAAATACATGTTAAACAATTTAGTTTGTTAATCAATCATTGAACTAGCATGATATTTCAGCCTGTTCAAAGGAGAATTCAAATCAATACACATAAATGTAAGGCAGATAAGGAA
Source organism: Manis pentadactyla (assembly GCF_030020395.1). Lineage (NCBI taxonomy): Eukaryota > Metazoa > Chordata > Mammalia > Pholidota > Manidae > Manis > Manis pentadactyla. The sequence goes on from NC_080035.1 coordinate 9,967,347, forward strand.
TGCTGGAATGAATTTACAGGTAAATACAAAAAAGCAGTCTATCCACAGGGCAATTCTCAATTGCACTCTACCAGACACAACTAATTTGCAATTCTGTGGACAAGAATCATTTGCATTATTATTAGTTTTCTATAATTTACAGGATTGTAAAATAGCTCGAATTGTAGAATAGAAAGAGGAGATAACTCAGAAGGGTGCACTAGACAGGACACTCAGGAATCCTTTTTCTTTTTTTTCCCCTTCAAAGTCTGTCACAACTTTTTCCAACAATTCACATTGAGGGAGTATAATGTGGTAGAGTGTAATGGCAAAAGGCTGCCCTGCATTTGAATTCCTTTGTCATCTTGAACAATAAGTTTGACTTTTCTGAGTCTCAGTTTCCTTTTCAGCAGCATGGGACTGGTAATATCTACCTTTCAAGATTGTTATGAAGATTAAGTAAGATAAACATCTAAAGAAGTTACTGCAGTTCACCAAACAGGTTCTGAGTAAGTAGTAGTCGTTATTTAGTAGTAATTATTACACATAAATGTCCATAGCATACCGAATAGATGATATGGCTTTACTTTTAAAGAAATATGTCTTTCTGTTATCCAAGTACGTTAATACAGTTAAAAGTGCTCTGTAAATTTTAAACCCTGTGTGAAAAATTAGTTACTTCTCACTCACTGCTGGTGGAATGCAAAATGGTGCAGTCACTTTGGAAGACAGTTTGGCAGTTTCTCAACACTAGACATACTCTTACCATATGATATAGCAACCATACTCCTTAGTATTTATCCAAATGAGTTGAAAACTTCTGTGCACACAAACACCTGCACATGAATGTTTATAGCAGTTTAATTCATAATTGCCCAAACTTGGAAAAAAACAAGATTTCCTTCAGTAGGTGAATAGGGAAGCAAACAATGGGCCATCCAGACAATGGAGTATTATTCAGTGATACAAAGAAATGAGCTATCAAGCCACAGAAGGACCTGGAGGAAACTTAAATGGAAATTGCTAAGTGAAGGAAGCCAATCAGAAAAGTATACAGAATAATTCCTACATATAGTATGTTCCCATATACAATATAATTCTATATGCATATGATATGTAGAAGAAGTGAAGCTATGGGAACAATAATAAGATCACTGGTTGGCAGGATTTAGGGAAAGGTAAGGAGGAATCAGGAGGGAGGGATGAATAGGATGAACACAGAGGATTTTTAGGACAGTTAAACTATTCTGTATGATATCGTAGTATTGGACACATTTCATTATACATTTGTCAAAACCCATTGAATATATTATACAAAGAGTGAATGTTAAGGCAAACTATGGACTTCAGTTAATAATAATATTTCAATATAGGCTTATAAATACAACAAATGTACTATACTAATGCAAGATGTTAATAATAAAGAAACCTGAAAGTGGAGAGGTAAGGGTGTATGTATATGGGAACTCTGTACTGTCCACTCCATTTTTCAATAAACCTAAGACTGCTCCCCAAAAACTATTAATTTTTCAAAAGTTAGTTATTGCCTTGTACTGACTTTGTGATATTGGGCAAGATTTTTCAAAGTCTGTAAGATTTCATTTCCTTCTCTGTAGGATGGAAATAAATGAGGATCTTTCCTTAGAGGGTCATGGTGGGAATAGGTGCTCTAGCACAGGGCATGTCAGCACTGAATGACATTCAGCAGGTGTACCCTGAACAGCTGTGCTGACTGTTCAAATATGGAATGCTTCCACACCAGCTAGCGCATAGCTGCCCTGAGCATATCCCCTAACGCAGACACCCACACCCAGTTCCTCCCCCTAGATTTCTCACACTTCCTTCTGACCCAGCAACTAAAAGGTTAATGTCCACCTGGCAACAGACCTCAACCCCTGCTATTGCAGGGTTAAGGCTAATAACAGTTTTGACTGTTCAGTGCCCATGCCACCCTCTTTGTTAAATGCTTTATATAATTCCTGGTATCCAGTGAGTAGTAAGTTCTCCGGGCCTGTTAGCTATTGTTATTATCATTAAGTATTTGTAGTATTTAGATTTTGTGCTTTAAGCACAGTCTTGTTTTTATCAAAATTGCCAATAGCATATGTCTATTAAAGGAATGCATGTGCCTAGAGGAATTTTTTTTTCAACTATGGAAAAACACTATACACAGAGTAGATTTTGTATGCCAATTTGTAGTCTGGGCTAAAAATACAAGCTCCCAAATGTAACTGCAGGACATAATCACATCACATAATCACTTTATCTTTAGTGCCCAAAAGTTATTGGCAATCACAGGAAATGAGAATCTTGTTGATCAATTGACAAGAGTGAACAGCACCGTAACTCATTTGGATGCCTGTTCTTAGATAGAAGGCAGATGCTGCCGTCACCAAGAAATAATAACAAAAAGAGACCAGTCAGAGCTTGCTACTTAGAAAATAATAAAAAGGGAGAGTGAGCCATTATCAGGGGATTTGATTATCTGAAGTAAATTATCTGAGAGGTAAGGACTATGCTTTTTTCCTTAAGAACAGCTTGTCTAGCCCATATTTTTGAGTCTGTACAACTGCCTGAACTGCCTCCTTCACATTGTGCTGACTTCAGGAGGGTGTAAAGGGGAAGTGAGCACAGGATGACACTGTCAGCAGAACAATGGGGCAGTTTTATACGACTGCTTATGCCAGCATTGTGGTCAGCCAAGTGCTCTCTTCATTCCTAAGCGTTAGTGAGAGGAGACTCCTTTTGGTTAGACTAGTAGAAAATAGTCCACCACGAAGAACAGTCCAACTGCAGCATCTCTCTGTGCCAGGAAAGTAGCTCTAGAATGAGGAGCAGGAACCCAGCGAGAGTGCTCACAGGGTGGCTCACCCAGACAGCCCTGTTTAAGGCTGCAAGTGGTCATTTGGCTTGTTCTTCTGGTTCCCGGATGACCGTTGATAGCTTTACTTGACATATGCATACCATTTACGTGGTTCTGTCCAACAGAACAGCTTAGCTTCCATTGGTCCTATTCTCCAACCTGCTCTCAGAAACACACTAAGGGATACAGCAGAGCCAAGACCTCTTCAGGAACACCACCTATCTTTTTGTAGGGCCCAGCACAGTGTCGGGGGTAGAGGGGGAGGACTAGAGGTAGTATTTTTTTTTCCTGTCAGGCCTACAGATTGACAAAGAGAGATGCACAGAGATGCAGGCTCAGGAGAAAGAGAATGTGGTTCCCCACGGCCTTCTCGAGGCCCCCACCTGTGCCACCAGCCCTGTATTCTCTCTCAGCCCTGCTCTCTGCCCATTCTGCCATTTGCCTGGAATGGCACTATATCTTCCCCCTCATTCTCTCTCACGACCCTCACTCAGCCATCAGCTGGGTATTTTTTTCTCCTAATTTGAAAGCTGGCGCTGACACGCTCTCCTGAGCGGAAAGGCTTCCTTCCAGGACAGCAGGGGAAACCCTTTCCCAGCCTTGCCCTTTATTTATTTGTCTGAATTACTTCTGTTTTGTTTCTTTTTTCTCAACTGCATTTCCTGTCCTTTTCTATTATGTCTGTAGAATAGACTTCTGATTGAAAAGGACTTTTTCCTGATATAATCCTAAACAATGGAATAGAGTCAGCAGATGCATCATCTGGGAAGTAGTCATGGTTGTCTTTGGAGTGCCAGTTTGCAGAGGGGTGGGGGTGATGGGTCTGAGTGTGTGCTCATGCGACTTACCAAAGGCGAACACGGGGACCAGGGAATCAGCTGAAGCCAAGCGCTCCTGTGGCATGTTCTCCAGTTCTGCGGCTGTTAAAGGGGAGTGCCAGCCCACTGGGGGGTGTCCTTCCACCACAGCCACGTGACAGAGGCCATTGTAGGCTACTTATCTCAGTAGGAGGCTAATCTTTTCTCTACTATTACATTGTTTAAAATACATTTTGATATCTGAGATGATAGTCACTCTTACTTTTCCAAAAATACTCTTCTTTTCCCAAATTATCTTTGCTATCTTTATTAGTTCTTCTAAATATATTTGAAAATGATTTTGTTCCCCTCCCCTCTTCCCAGGATACTTATTGACTTTAAAGGGAACCCCCCCCCAACACACACCTTTACACTGGAGAGGCCTGGTGCTCACCATCTTATCCATCTAATGAATTGTAGGGCAGCCTCCACGTGTTACACAATATGGAAATATGTTAATAATGTTTACTCTGAACCTAATCAAGACTTTTTAGGAGATATAGAAACTAGAAGAGCAAGTTAAAATATACCATAAATAGATAATCAGACACACCCAGGCCAAAAAGATTGGCCTGATGTTTTCAAAAGATCAAAATCACTTTCAAAATAACAAAATTATTTTTGAAAAGCCAAAGACATGAAAAATAAAATGGAAGAACTGTTTTCTACAATAAAAGATACTAAAGAAACATAATAACTAAATGTGACTTGTGACCTGTGATTAGATTTCAATTTGAAGGGGAAAAAAGCAGTAATAAATGACATTCTCTGAGAAATTTAAACATGGAGTATAGATTAGGAAATCACATGTGTGCATATATAATCATTTATATACACACAAACATATGCATGAATAGACAAATATTAATAATTACTGAATCTAAATGATGGATATACTGGTGTTCTTCATACTATTTTTTCTAACTTGTTTGTTTAGAAAGTTTTCATAATAAAAATTGACAGGGGAAAATAAAATAATTTTGTGAACTTTCTGAAGTATTTCACTGAAATTTTGATCTAAACTACACTAAAACGGGTAGTTAATTAGGAAATAGGAAAGATGCTTATTAAATTTATTGTTCTTTTCCAGGAGCATGCTATTTCTCCACTTATTCAAGTTTTCTTTTATTCCTTTCAACAAATTATTTTTAGGCTTTTTTTTTTTCACCATCTGTGTTTTTATTACAAACTATTTACAAACTATCTTATCCCAACAACTTTACAAAAGTATAACTACATGCCAGTCAGGGGGTGCTCTGCAGTGAGTCACTACAAACTAGCCCAGGCAGAGCTTAATGCTGCTGAGATCATCTAGGAGCAGTCCCAGTCGTGGCCTCACCCATGTGGGTATGAGAGCCGTGGAGGGGAGCTGCCAAGTGTCCCCAGGGGAGTGGGCTTCAGGTTTGTGAAGATGCTCCAACAGCACGATGCTCATTCTCTGCGTAGTGTCTCCATGTGCTTTTTCATCTTCTCAACTATCCAGGAGGGTAGGACAAAGGACTTCAGCTCCTCTAACTTCAGGTCCAGGCTTCCTCTGGAACAGACATGGGGGAAAATGTAGACCCAAGATCATCCCAGGGTCTGCTGTGGGTAGGTCAGGGGGCAGGTAGGAGACAGACCGCTTGTTTTACCTGTAGTCATCGCTGGCAGCGAGGTCCCGGATGTCCTCCTCGACGAGGAGGCAGGCCATCTTCCCCTCTGCTGCCAGCATGTGATGCTGCCCAACCAGCCAGTGCTTGTCCTGGGGGTCAGCTGCATACTTAAAAAGGTATGGGTGCTTGATGTAGATTCTCCTTCTGGTGCCCCCCATCCCCAGGGTCTTGTTGACTTGAGATCCCAACACAAAGGTGGTAGATTCATTCAGCCGAGCTGGGTCCCTCTTGGGGCCTTCTCTGGGATTTGGTTCACAGGATTTGGGTTTCCGTACCTTGCCAGCAGCTGCCCTGTCATTTGAGATCATGTGTCCAAAAGGCCGTTCCTTCCTCTTTTTGGGAATGGGGCTTTCGTGATGGGCACATTCTTCTTCTGCCTGCCTGGCATGCTTTATTCCTGGAAGCTCAGGGATCGACCTGGGCATTACTTTTTCTCCACTAGGAAACGGTAGTTTAGCCCGTTCTAGGCAGTTCCGACAGGCCTCCTGGATCAGCTCCTCTGCATCCACGTGTTTCCCGACATTTTCTCACACGTTCAGTGCTCCCTTCTGGAAGAACTTCATGTACTTGTTGACGACAGTCCGGGTCTCCTTATTGATGCTAGGCTGCAAGACAGCTCGGAGGAGGTCCATGGAGATGGAAGGGTCTGTGAAGCTTGTGGTGATCTGTGGGCGACGGCCCCTTCGCGGCACCTGCCGGTGCTCTATCATTACATTCCAGGGGTTCTTGGGAACCAGCTGCCCCGCTGCGCCCGCGTCTCCCAGCTCGGGGCCGCCCCGCTCAGCCCCGCCGGGTCCCCGCGGCTGCTCGACGTCGCCAGTGGCCTCCATGGCGCCCCAGTCACCGCAACCTCGGTCCGACTCTGCCACCGGCCGGGAAGTGGCCCCGTGACGTCACAGAAGCACTCAGCTCGCGGACACGGAAGCGCGACGCGGCACCCTAAGGAGTTACCATGGGAACCAAACTGCCACATGTCCCGGGGTTCTCGGACGCCCGGAGGTGTGTATGTGTGGGGGGGGGGGGTTGGGGCTTCCTCTCTGGACCCGTGGCGCCTCGGGTGTGGACTCTGGGTTTTCAGTCAAGGATTGTTCTCCTGCTGGTCTGAGGCCGGTGGAGAAATGCAGGGCTGGATGAGGGGAACAGGTTTTCATGGGCTGGGTTGGGGAGCAGAAGGCAGTGTTTCTTATCAAGGCTCCAAACGTTCAGTCTTTGAAAACTGCAGATTTTAATATGCCTGTTTCCCGGCCCACATAATTGAACTGGGCCTCTTGCGGGGACCCAGAAACCCAGCAGGTTGGGTTTGACCCGAGCCATCCAACGATACACCCACCGGCTCTCTCCAGGCCTTGTCTCCAGGGGCCTCTTGCATCTGAGGCATCAACATGAAGGTGGATCTCAGACCGTGAACTTCCCCAGCCCCAGGGAACTGGGCTTCTCTCCCTACATGGGTGATTCAGGTGTGGGCTGGGGTTGCAGGCACTTAACAGCTGTGGCGTACCTCAGACTCCCCATGGCTCGGCCTTAGAAGTGAGATGTCCCTGAATAGAATTAAATCCATTTATGGGTGGTAGAGAAACTTACTTTTACCAGGTCATAATATGGGGTAGGAAAAAGTGCATAAATTTTGCAGGTAGAAAGACAGCTCAAATCCAGTCTGATACGGTGACTAAGAACATTGACGCTGGAATTGGACTGCCTGCCTTTGTTGAACTGCTTATTGTATGACCCACATTTCTTTCTGTGCCTCAGTTTCCACGTCTGTATAATGGGGGATAGTACCTTACTCACAAGGTTAGATTTGAGGATTAAGTGAGTTAAATCCTGTGAAGCACTTAGAACTGTGGCACAAGTAAATGCCCAAAACAATGCTCTCTGTTGTTACTATTCCAACAGCCACCACTTACTAGCTTTATGACTTTGGGCATTTTTTCTCAGCCCCTCTGAACTCTTTCTTACCTCTGCAAGGTTATTGTGAGGATTAAAATAAATAATGTATCTAAAGCACATATTAGATCATCAACAAATAGTCATTATCTCCACATTCCAAAATCAGCCTTAAAACAATAAAACAACTTTCTGGCATCAAGCTCTTCGGTCCTCTTAAGGAGGTTTTTACCTTGAGCCTCTAATGTCCTCTGCTTTTTTTTTTCTTTCCCTACCCTTATCCCTCCCTTCCCACCCATCCTCCCCAGTCCCTTTCCCTTTTGTAACTGTTAGTCTATTCTTGGGTTCTGTGATTCTGCTGCTGTTTTGTTCCTACAGTTTTTCTTTGTTCTTATACTCCACATATGACTGAAATCATTTGGTACTTGTCTTTCTCCACCTGGCTTATTTCACTGAGCATAATACCCTCTAGCTCCATCCATGTTGTTGCAAATGGTAGGATCTGTTTTCTTCTTATGGCTGAGTAATATTCCATTGTGTATATGTACCCCATCTTCTTTATCCATTCATTTACTGATGGACATTTAGGTTGCTTCTATTTCTTGGCTATTGTAAATAGTGCTGAGATAAACATAGGGGTGCATCTGTCTTTTTCAAACTGGGCTGCTGCATTCTTAGGGTAAAGTCCTAGAAGTTGAATTCCTGGGTCAAATGGTATTTCTATTTTAAGCATTTTGAGGAACCTCAATACTGCTTTCCACAATGGTTGAACTAATTTACATTCCCTCCAGAAATGTAGGAGGGTTCCCCTTTCTCCACAACCTCACCAACATTTGTTGTTGTTTGTCTTTTGGATGGCAGCCATCCTTACTGGTGTGAGGTGATACCTCATTGTAGTTTTAACTTGCATTTCTCTGATGACAAGTGATGTGGATCATCTTTTCATGGGTCTCTTGGCCATCTGAATTTCTTCTTTAGAGAACTGTCTATTCAGCTCCTCTGCCCATGTTTTAATTGGATTATTTGCTTTTTGTTTGTTGAGGTGTGTGAGCTCTTTATATATTTTGGATGTCAACCCTTTATCAGATCTGTCATTTATGAATATATTCTCCCATACTGTAGGGTTCCTTTTTGTTCTATTGATGGTGTCCTTTGCTGTACAGAAGCTTCTCAGCTTGATATAGTCCCACTTGTTCATTTTTGCTTTGTTTCCCTTGCCCAGGGAGATATGTTCATGAAGAAGTCACTCATATTTATGCCCATGAGATTTTTGCCTATTTTTCTAAGAGTTTTATGTTTTCATGACTTACATTCAGCTCTTTGATACATTTTGAATTTTGTGTATGGGGTTAGACAGTGATCCAGTTTCATTCTCTTACATGTACATGTCCAGTTTTGCCTTCTGTTGAAGAGACTGTCATTTCCCCATTGTATGTCCATGGCTCCTTTATTGTACATTAATTGACCATATATGTTTGGGTTAATGTTTGGAGTCTCTATTCTGTTCCTCAGGTCTGTGGCTCTGTTCTTGTGCCAGTACCACATTGTCTTGATTACTGTGGCTTTGTAGTAGAGCTTGAAGTTGGGGAGCGAGATCTCCCCCACTTTATTCTTCCTTCTCAGGATTGCTTTGGCTATTAGGTGTCTTTTGTGGTTCCATATGAATTTTTGAACTATTCATTCCAGTTCATTGAAGAATGCTGTTGGTAATTTGGTAGGGATTGCATCAAATCTGTATATTGCTTTGGGCAGGATGGCCATTTTGATGATATTAATTCTTCCTATCCAGGAGCATGGGATGAGTTTCTATTTGTTAGTGTCCTCTTTAATTTCTCTTAAGAGTGTCTTATATTTTTCAGGGTATAGGTCTTTCACTTCTTTGGTTAAGTTTATTCCTAGGTATTTTATTCTTTTTGATGCTATTGTGAATGGAATTGTTTTCCTGATTTCTCTTTCTATTGGCTCATTGTTAGTGTATAGGAAAGCCACAGATATCTGTGTGTTAATTTTATGTCCTGCAACTTTGCTGAATTCTAATATCAGTTCTAGTAGTTTTGGAGTGGAGTCTTTAGGGTTTTTTATGTACAATATCATGTTATCCTCAAATAGTGACAGTTAAACTTCTTCTTTAACAATCTGGATTGGTATTTCTTTTTTTGTCTAATTCCTGTGGCTAGGACCTCCAGTACTATGTTAAATAACAGTGGGGAGAGTGGGCATCCCTATCTTGTTCCCAATCTCAGAGGAAAAGCTTTCAGCCTCTTGCTGTTCAGTATGATGTTAGCTGTGGTTTTATCATATATGGCCTTTATTATGTTGAGGTACTGGCCCTATATACCCATTTTGTTGAGAGTTTTTATCATAAATGGATGTTGAATTTTGTCGAATGCTTTTTCAGCATCTATGGAGATGATCATGTGGTTTTTGTCTTTCTTTTTGTTGATGTGGTGGATGATGTTGATGGACTTTCGAATGTTGTACCATCCTTGCATCCCTGGAATGAATCCCACTTGGTCATGGTGTATGATCCTTTTGATGTATTTTTGAATTCGGTTTGCTAATATTTTGTTGAGTATTTTTGCATCTACGTTCATCAGGGATATTGGTCTGTAGTTTTCTCCTTTGGTGGGGTCTTTGCCCGGTTTTGGTATTAGGGTGATGTTGGCTTCGTAGAATGAGTTTGGGAGTATTCCCTCCTCTTCTATTTTTTGGAAAACTTTAAGGAAAATGGGTTTTATGTCTTCTCTGTATGTCTGATAAAATTCCGAGGTAAATCCATCTGGCCCGGGGGTTTTGTTCTTGGGTAGTTTTTGATTATTGCTTCAATTTCATTGCTGGTAATTGGTCTGTTTAGATTTTCTGTTTCTTTCTGGGTCATTCTTGGAAAGTTGTATTTTTCTAGGAAGCTGTCCATTTCTCCTAGGTTTCCCAGCTTGTTAGCATATAGGTTTTCATAGTATTCTCTAATAATTCTTTGTATTTCTGTGGGGTCTGTTGTGATTTTTCCTTTCTCATTTCTGATTCTGTTGATGTGTGTTGATTCTCTTTTTCTCTTAATAAGTCTGGCTAGAGGCTTATCTATTTTGTTTATTTTCTCGAAGAACCATCTTGGTTTCATTGATTTTTTTCTATTGTTTTATTCTTCTCAGTTTTATTTATTTCTTCTCTGATCTTTATTATGTCCCTCCTTTCTGCTGACCTTAGGCCTCATTTGTTCTTCTTTTTCCAATTTCAATAATTGTGACATTAGACTATTCATTTGGGATTCTTCTTCCTTCTTTAAATATGCCTGGATTGCTATATACTTTCCTCTTAACACTGCTTTCTCTGCATCCCACAGAAGTTGGGGCTTTGTGTTGTTGTTGTCATTTGTTTCCATATATTGCTGGATCTCCATTTTAATTTAGTTGTTGATCCATTGATTATTTAAGAGCATGTTGTTAAGCCTCCATGTGTTTGTGAGCCTTTTTGCTTTCTTTGTACAATTTATTTCTAGTTTTATACCTTTGTGGTCTGAAAAGTTGGTTGGTAGGATTTCATTCTTTTGGAATTTACTGAGGCTCTTTTTGTGGCCTAGTATGTGATCTATTCTGGAGAATGTTCCATGTGCACTTAAGAAGAATGTGTATGCTATTGCTTTTGGATGTAGGGTTCTATAGATGTCTATTAGGTCCATCTGTTCTAGTGTGTTGTTCAGTGCCTCTGTGTCCTTACTTATTTTCTGTCTGGTGGATCTGTCCTTTGGAGTGAGTGGTGTATTGAAGTCTCCCAGAATGAATGCATTACATTCTATTTTCTCCTTTAATTCTGTTAGTATTTGTTTCACATATGTTGGTGCTCCTGTATTGGGTGTATATATATTTATAATGGTTATATCCTCGTGTTAGACTGAGCCCTTTATCATTATGTAATGTCCTTCTTTATCTCTTGTTACTTTCTTTGTTTTGAAGTCTATTTTGTCTGAAATTAGTACTGCAACCCCTGCTTTATTCTCCCTATTGTTTACATGTAGTATCTTTTTCCATCCCTTGACTTTTAATTTATGCATGTCTTTGGGTTTGAGGTGAGTGTCTTGTAAGCAGCATATAGATGGGTCTTGCTTTTTTATAAATTCTATTACTCTGTGTCTTTTGATTGGTGCATTCAGTCCATTTACATTTAGGGTGATAATTTAAAGATATGTACTTGTTGCCATTGCAGGCTTTAAGTTTTATTGAGCTATTATAAACACTGTCTGATGATTCTTTATTCCTCTCCTTTCTTATTCCTCCTCCTCCATTGTTCATATGTTGGGTGTTTTGTTCTGTGCTCTTTTTAGGAGTGCTCCCATCTAGATCAGTCCCTATAAGATACGCTGTACAGGTGGTTTGTGGGAGGCAAATTCCCTCAGTTTTTGCTTGGCTAGGAATTCTTTAATCCCTCCTTCATATTTAAGTGATAATCATGCTGGATACAGTATTCTTGGTTCAAGGCCCTTCTGTTTCATTGCATTAAATATATCATGCCATTCTCTTCTGGCCTGTAAGGTTTCTGTTGATAAGTCTCATGATAGCCTGATGGATTTTCCTTTGTAGGTGACCTTTTTTCTCTCTCTAGCTGCCTTTAATACTCTGTCCTTGTCCTTAAACTTTGCCATTTTAATTATTATGTGTCTTGGTGTTGTCCTCTTTGGGTCCCTTCTGTTGGGAGTTCTGTGTGCTTCTGTGGTCTGAGCAACTATTTCCTCCCCCAATTTGGGGAAGTTTTCAGCAATTATTTCTTCAAAGACACTTTCTATCCCTTTTTCTCTCTCTTCTTCTTCTGGGACCCCTATAATGCAGATATTGTTCCTTTTGGATTAGTCACACAGTTCTCTCATTATTCTTTCATTTCTGGAGGTCCTTTTATCTCTCTCTGCATCAGCTTCTATGCATTCCTGTTCTCTGGTTTCTGTTCCATTAATGGCCTCTTGCATCCCATCCATTCTGCTTTTAAGTCCTTCCAGAGATTGTTTTATTTCTGTGTTCTCCCTCTGTACTTGCTCCTTTAGCTCTTGCATATTTCTCTGCAGATCCATCAGCATGTTTATGATTTTTATTTTGAATTCTTTTTCAGGGAGACTGGTTAGGTCTATCTCCACAGAACCTCTCTCAGGGGTTATCTGGACTATTTTGGAATGGACTAAATTCTTTTACCTTTTCATGGTGATAGCGGTGGCTGTAGGCAGGTAGCGGGTGTTTCAACTGGGAGAAGAAAGTCCTTTCCTGCTTGCTGGATGCCTTTGCCTTTCTCTGCTGCCTGTGTCTGTTACCCGCACTCCTAGAGCAGCCACCAGGTTAATCCCCTAAACTGCTGTGGGCGGGGTCTCCGTCTGAGCACCGTGGAGCCCTGCGGGGAATGGCAGGCATGCCAGGTGCGCTCCCCCATGAAAGCGGCGCCACTGCCGGGCAGCTGTGTGCTGGCAGCAACCTTTAGGTCTGGCCTGGGTGGCTGTGCTTCGGGCTGGGATTCCGGGTGGCTGCTGGGGGTGCAGGTACTCGTGGGCTGCTCCTCCACTGCCAGCTCCTGCAGGCTGCTCCTGGGCCCCTCTGGTGCCACCACCACTGGCACACACGGACCTCTCCCGGGCCCCTCTGGGACCACAGCCACCAGCACACGTGGGCTGCTCCTGGGCCACTTGGTTGTAGCCACTGCGGGCTCATGCGGGCCTCTCCTGGGCTCCTCTGGTGCTGTGGCCGCCGGCACTCGTGGGCCCCACCTGGCCCACTCGGTCACTGCTGGCGCATGTGGGCTGCTCCCAGTCCCCTCTGGCGTTGCTGCCCAGGTGCACGCTGCTTCTCTCCCACTACTGGGCCCATGTGTTGGGGTCCACGCCAGCTGGGGGAAAGACTGGCAGGCTGCTTATTGCTGTGAGGGGCTTCAGAGCTGTGCTGCCACCCAGAGGGTTAGGGTGCCTAAAGTTCCCTGGGATTCCCAGGTGCTGGCTAAGTGTGCTGGGCTGACTTCATCCAGCTGTGGGGTCCCTGTCTCTTTAAGACTTTCAAGAAGCACTCGCTTTTCTTTTGTCTCAGGGGCTCTGGTTGCGGGGACCTGCCCACAGGTTTTGCTTTTCCTTTTCTCTAATATCCAGCACCCCCTGCACCGTGTGTCTGTGCTCCGGGTGCGGATTTCTAGAGCTGGTTGTTTAGCAGTCCTGGGCTTTCACTCCCTCTCCGTTCCAACTCCTTTCTTCCTGCTGGGTTCTGGGGTGGGGAGGCATTTGGGTCCTGCCGGGCCGTGGCTTGTCTCTTACCCCCTTCGTGTGATGTTGAGTTCTCGCAGGTGTAGATGTAGCCTGGCTGTTGTACTGTATCCACTGGTGTCTCTTTTAGGAATAGTTGTATTTATTGTATTTTCATAAATATATATGTTTTGAGGAGGAGATTTCCACTGAACTACTCAAGCCGTCATCTTGGCTCCGCCTCTCTAGGCTTTTTTATAGAGGTATCCTATCAGTTTGATAGCAATGAAAAATGAAAATCTTCTACTTTGCCAACATGAACTATGATTTTGTTTAATCATTTATGGTTGCACTTCAGAAGCTGGAGCTAAATAGGGGAACTTAGAAGTCTATTTTGTGACTAAAATACTGCAATTTATGCAGTCCACAGTATCTTGCAACTTGACCTGCCTTATATGTTTGATGGGATGTGGAAAAGGGTGGAAGAACCCCTACACTCCACATGGCTTCAGTCTTCCAAGCACTAAAATATACACACAAACTTTTAGGAACTTGTTCTTACATTATTACAGTAACATATTTAACTCTTCTAGATCTCTTGAGTCCTTGGTGTATGTTTGGGATTTGAAAGGAAATGATCATACTTACTACCTAGTCTCTCCTCCGCATTCTAAACCAATTCAAAAAGAAACAAAAAAAAACAGGCTTAGCTGTAATACAATGTTATCTATATTATAGGTGCAGCTAGGCTTAGAGAAGGTGGCTTGACCCAAGGCTCAACTAGAGCTTCCCCATTTCCCTGACAAATCCATCAGTCACAAATTAAATAGCAGAGAACTCAGGGCTTCCCTGGCAGGGTGGGAAACCCTGTGTTGAGCTTGCAGAGAGGAAGGAGGAAGTGGGGAAGAGACTTTCTCTGTCTGCTGGCAGATAAGACAGCCTGAGCCGTAATCTCACCATTCCTATTGTCTCTCCACTGTGGCGCAGAGCCCGTGAAAGGGAAAGTTTCCTCCCAGTTCTTCTCCAAGAGGGCTGAAGGATTTGGGCAAGAGGTTCAGCACCTTGGGGGAGGCCAGGCATCTCCATCTATGGTGAGGGTGAAGAGCACAGGACAAGAATGAAAAAAAAAATCCTCCTCACTGTAAATTCAGTTTAATTCACATGCTTCCCTTCTAGGCTGGTGGTCCCTGGTTGAGGAAGTGTGGACATCCATGAGAAGTTCCTAAAGGAGGAAGATAACTGGCTGAACCATGTATGAAGACAGTGTGGAACGGAAATGAAATCAACCCATTTTTTAATGTACCTGACATCACGAGAAGGTATTATCTACATAGCAGTTACATTTACATTCACATTTCTGTATTAAAGACTGCCTGTGAAGGCAACACAGAGAAATATAAGATTGAGAAAAGCTTGGAAGTGAGGTTCAGTCTTTCCTCAGTCTCACTGAAATGCTATCTGGCTGTTTCAGTCAAAATGCAATTAAATGGATAATCGTTGTGAGGAAAGCCAGATGTGTAAGATGACTCTAAAGTGGACAGGGCTGCACACTCAAAACAGCATGAGAAAATCCAGACAGAATTTTATCCTGGAAAATTCTCTCTCCTCCCTTCTTCTTTTAATTTTTTTTTTTTTTTACTATTTTTATTTCAGGAGGAGGAGACATGTGTATGGGAAAATAGCACTTAGAGGGAAAGGTTTTACTTAGCAGATACAATTTAGTCTAAGGAGCACCACCATTACGAAAATAGAATTTTAAATTCTTAAAACTTCTGACAAAACCTTGGATGAAATGAAGCAGAATTCTTCCTCAAAGAGCCTCATGTTTTCAAGAGCTCAAAAAATAAAAATTGTTAAGCTGAATCAGCTAGGGATGTGAAACATTTACCAAAGAAAAGACATTCATAACATCTGATGAAAGTAAATTAATACTAAAAATGTGTGGTGGCTGATTTTATGTTTCAACTTGACTGGGCCACAGAGCATCTGGACATTTGGTCAAATATTATTCTGGGTGTGCCTGTGACGGTATTTCTGGATCAGATTAACATTTGAATCAGGAGACTGAACAAAGTAGATGGCCCCCATGTGGGCGGGCCTCATCCAATCAGCTGAAGGCCTAAAGAGGACAAAAAAGGTGATCCTTGTGTGAGTAGGAGGGAACTCGCCCTGCCTGACTGCCTGGAGCTGGGACATGGCTTTTTCCCTGACTGAAGACTCCAACTGAAGCACTGACTCTTCCAGGGTCTTGAGCCTCCTGGCATTCAGACCAGAACTACACCATCAGCTCTGCTGTGTCTTCACCTTGTCGACTGCAGATCTTGGAATTTGTCGGGCTCTATAATCATGTGAGCCAAGTCCTTATGATAAGACTCTATTTCTCTAGCTAGATAGCTGGCTGTCATCTAGTTATCCTAGCTCTCTTTCTATAATACTGGTTCTGTTTCTCTGGAGAACCCTCACTAATATAGGTTTATGTTGATATTCATGGCCATAGAACTATATTGATGGCAAGCAACAGAAAACTGCTCCTGAATATCCTTCTGTAAATGGCAGCTCTGGGGATAGAATTGGCTTTAAGTCTGGCTTTATGCAGCTGTCCGAAGATGACATCAGAATCAGTGTCATTGCTCTCCCCACCCCCCAGTCTGGCCCACTCTGAGCAGACCTGCTCCTCACACAGGCTTTTCCCACTGGCCACCAGACGGAAGGTTCTTCTGGAGCCCCACCTGAGGTGGGGGTGGGGTGGAAGGTAAAATGTCTGTCATCTGAGGCAAGAGCTTCAAAGGTTTAATTTTGTCTCGGTAGTTCTCATTAGGTCGCACGCACATCCCTGATACTGCCAAGCAAACACTGTTGGGAGATGCATGGCCCAGAGCATCTTGCACATACCTGATGGGTGTACCAGCCTGCAAAGCTTGTCCTCTTTCTGAGCAGTGCAGTAGCTATGCACATGGGAAGCTGACTACTCTGTCAAGACACCACAGTGTGACTGTAGCTGGCCTGGGAGGAATGCAGGGATGAGGAGGACTGACTTGTTACTGTCTACAGTGTTGTCTGCTCAAAATGCGCTGGGCCCTCAACTCTGAGTTTCTCTGTTGTAATACAACCTACTATGTGTGCAGTATCATTGGGCTTCTTTGTCACCCTGTGGAATTGGGGCTTGGAAGGCCAGTGCAAATAGGCTGACACTCTGCCTTACTGCTTTTGCTGTGTATAATACATTGTGTGTGTGTGTGTGTGTGTGTGTGTGTGTCTATGTCAAGAAGTCTTATGAAATGGAGCCATCCATGAAATGGTAGCAGGCTAACTTTCTTCTTGCACCTGGGGTATCTCAGAGGCTTCACAGGTCTCGACCACCTTCTCACGCATCTCCACCTGGAGCATGCTCACTGAGAAGGGAAGGAGGTGATCTTCCAGAGGAAGACTGGGTACAGTTACCAGAAGAGAAAATAGATAGTGAGCAAGGGAAACACATTGGGAATTGTGCCAACTTGCCCACGTGTGCCCTACTTCCATGCTCCCATCTCCATTTAAGATGCAATATTTCTTTATTTCAACACTTGGGTGATTCCACTCCCCTGGGCCCAGGACTCCATGAAGACTAACAGAAAGGGCTGATAATTCCAGGGCTGCCACAAACTGTTTTCAAGAATTACACCTTCGAGTGATGAGGGACAAAACTTAATTTCCTTCTTTCATTTTAAGGAAGGATATTTTTAAAAATAATTTCAAGCACAGACAACACCAACAGAAATCAAACTAGAAGAAAAAAATCTCAACCAACTGTATTTCTTCCAAAAAACAGTTTTTATTTGAACCCACTTTCCAGTTATTTCTCATATGCATGCATATTGTTTATAAAATTATAGCAGAAAAATATAACATTAATGTTTTTCATTTAACCTGTACCACAGTCACTTCTCCATGATTTTTGTTGATTGTTTCCATTTTAATTATTACAAAAACTGTAATGCCAAAATGTGAGTAGTTGCACAAAACTAATATTCTGTTCCCTTCAAAATAAGCACAATAAGTTTTTCCACTGTAATTCAAGTATATAACATTTGTGTAACATCAGGCTTTCCACACTTCATTTCACTTGATGCCCCTCACAACTCAGTGAAGATCCCTTTGTTATTTGCTCCCTTCTAACAGTTGAGGAAAGAGAGGTTCAGAGAGAGCGGTCTGTTCTCACATACAGAGCCAGGCGCCCCAGGGTGATGGTTTGAGCCCAGCACTGACAGGGTCTCCAGATTCCATTTGCTTCGCGTATGTTGGTGCTGACAGACTTTTACTTTTAGAACCCAGCTGCCCAATAACTACTACCAGTGACATAAGTATTGGTGTCAATGAGCAGAGCTCTCTGGCTTCATGACTAGGGGAACTTCACAGCTCCCTGCACGGGTTAATTTGAACATTTGAAAAGGCTTTCATGTCCCTAAAGTGCTCATCCATTAGGACCTGTAATACCTATATTGGCATTTCTCTGACTTTTGGTGACCTTTCGGTCTTCGAGAGGCACTTATTAAGATTTCCAAAACACTGAGAGGGATAACTGCATAAACAAGTCTTTCCTAACCCCGGTACGAGATTGTTTTTCAACCCTTGATGTTAGGAGATTGTAGTGGACATCTGTTGTTTTCTCTGCTCAGCACCCTACCCCCACTCTCTTTAAATGGAATGGCAACTTCCTCCCAAGACTGGTTATCATGGGAACAGTCCTATCAGAATCACATGAGTATCGGGGGGGTCATTCTAGTATCAGAACTGAGTCAGTCGTGTCTTTCCTGGGATTTTAGGACTGAGATGCAGAGAGAAAGAGCTCTCTCTCTCTCTCAATCTCTCTCTCTCTCTCTCTCTCTCTCTCTCTTCCCTCTTTCCCTCAAAGGCTAATTTCACAGTCCACACAGAAGGCAAAAGCAGAAACTCTCTGCTCAGGGAATTGTGAAAACAAGAATTAAGCCCCATCCTAAGAAAACTGCAGAGGTAAGATTTTTAAAAATTTGAATTCCATGGACGTGTTGGATAAATGTTAGTAATCACTCACACATCATCAGAACTTGTACACATTTAGTCATTTATTAACAAATGATCATTTATTAGTAAATGATGACATGTTAATTATTTACAATGAATTAATTATTAGTGTCATTAACAATAAGTCAAATAATTACAATGAAGTGATATTGTTGGCATTTAATTACTCATTATATTTAATAAATAATAATTATTATGAATGCATCATCATTTATTAATAAACACCAATTAAGAATGTACTGTGCCAGGCCCTAGAGATAGAGATGAAATCAATCCCATCCTCAAGAAGCTCTTGGGCTAAGGAGAGAACCAGATAAGCAAAGCAATTATTTGAAAACATGTGACCCATACTCTCAGTAGGATAAATGTGCTTGACACTGTGACCAAGGAAGGTCTGGCCATGGAAGAAGAGAGAGCCAGCAGGGGCTCAGGTGGACTTTGGTGAGGAGTGAACTTGGAGTGTCCTTGCTGGGTGAGCAGGAGGTTTCCCACGGAAAGCTGCTGACATGTAGGGTATGAGTCTCTGAGTGGGTGATGCTACGTGTGAGGAAAACAGGATATGAAGCACAGGGAGGAGTAAAAATGTATGATTTTGGAGGGAAGGCTTGCAGTCTGGGAGTTGAACTTCAGGCTGCAGGTAAGGAACAGTAAGAGAGGATGCTACTGGGTGGTCACACTGGGATGAGCCTAATGGTCCTGCCTGTGGATTCTATCCTGTGCCTGAGGATGACCACAGTGAAAGCAGAAGAGGGAAGGGTTAAGCCTATAGACTCTGGAGGCAGATAGGCAGGGGTTCAGAGTCCCAGCTCTGATGCCTAGTAGCCATATTACCTTGATCAAATTGATGATCCTCTCTAAGGTGCAGTTTCCTAATTTGCAAGCTGACTCTTTTAATGGTTTACACCAAAAAGGCTTTTTGAGAAAGTTAAACGACTCATGTCCTTAAAGGATTTGACAGAGATTCTGACAAGCATAGTGATAGCTTACTACAAAGTAGATACTATTAGTAATTTGAGTAGCAGTAGGTTGATGAATTGAAAGGGGAGTAAAGAACTACAATAGCCAAGATATGGAAGCAACCTAAGTGTCTATCAATAGCTGAATGGATAGAGGAGATGCAGCACATATACACAATGGAATATTATGCAGCCATAAAAAGAATGAAATATTGCCATTTGCAACAACATGGATGGATGTAGAGAGTATTATGCTCAGTGAAGTAAGTCAGAAAGAGAAAAAAAATACCATATGAATTCACTTGTATATGGAATCTAAAAAATAAAACAAACAATCAAACAAAACCCAGAAATAGACTCCTAACACAGAGAACAAACTGGTGCTTGCCATAGTGGAGGGGAGTGGAGGAATGGGTGAAATAGTTGAAGGGAAAAAAAGAGGGGCAAATTTCCTATTATAAAATATATAAGTCACAGAAATGAAAAGTACAGCATAGGGAATATAGTCAATAATTTTGCAATATTTTTGTACGATGAGAGTTGGTAACTACCCTTATTGTGGTGAGCATTTCGTGATATATATAACTGATGAATCACTATGTTACCACACCTGAAACCAGTATCACATTGTATGTCAACTCCGCTTCAGTAAAACAACCAAACGAAAGGGAGTGAAGAAGCTTCCCGTGTATTTCGGCTCCCCGAGGTCTGCAGAGGAGACCTAGAGATCTTGCTCCCTGGAGACCACTTCAAGCACTCATTGCTAATGATCTAGAAAACAAATTAGGGTCAAAGAAACATAATTAGGAAAGCCATGAAGTGATTTTCATTGAATAGTCTATGAAAAGTATAGGATATAAAACTGAAGACATTTGAAAGTTGCTAAGAGTAGATCTTAAAAGTTCTGATCACAAGAAGAAAAATTGTAACAGTGTGGTGAGCCGTGTTACCTAGACTTACTGTATGATCATTTTGTAATATATACACATGTTGAATTATGACAATGTATACCTGAATACAATGCTATATGCCACTTATACCTCAATAAAAGAAATAAAATAAAATAGAACCAGAGACAGAATAAAAGAGGTTACAAGGGGCTGCTTACTTTGGTTTGGGCTTCATCACGCCAGGGAAAACTAAGATTTTCTTTTTTGTCTAATAACTCAAAAGAAGAACATGTTAGTCTTTGATGCAGATGTGTTTATCTGATTAAAGAGCTGCAAAATGGGGGGGACTTTTTTCTCTGTCAGATTGGCAAGCAATATGGAAAGAAGATTTGTGCACTGGAAAATAGTGTGGGGAGCTCTTGTTGTGGGATACATTTTGGAAGCTAAAATTCTCAAGTTTAATTGCTTCTAAGCAAACATAATGTCTGCAGGGTGCCAAAACATTCTAACATGTGTTGACTGATTACATGACAATGGAATATTTGTCCAATGAATCAAAATTTTGTTCTACATGGTACCAAACATCTGTATATTTGGAAGCAGCTGTTTGGCATCCATGGACCAAACAGAAGCATTGTTGTACCATGTACAGTGGTGAAGGCCCTAAATGGCCTTCTGCCTGATCTGCTCCTTGAGATGCAGTCCCAGGAACACTATGAACTGAGGAGGGCCACTACCAGTTTGGGCCAAGGTCAAGTGGTAAAGTTGATGGAGACAGAATTTCTCAATGGGATTCACATCTAAAGAATGGGCATGGAGCAAGTTTCTTAGGGAGACTGAACCTCCTAAAAGCAATAGTTCGGGAGGCCATCATGCATTGGGAAAAGATAGGGGGGCAACCAGGGCCAAAGTGGTATCTCCTTGTGGTTCAGACAAAGACACTTTGAGAAGTCTGCATCAGGAGACAACATGTTGGTTGAGTTTTCATTTTCCACTGAGTCAACAGTATCGTGTAAAGGAAGAAACCCAGGACTAAGTGTAAAAAACTGCTCCGGGCTCCACCAGGTGCTCCACGAGGGTGCATGTGTGACCATGTGTAAACTCCAACACTGAGCTTTCTAATAGGCAAAGCAGAGATTGTAATAACTATCTCAGGAAACCACTGAGAAGTTCATGGACGTACTTTGTAAACAGTAAAGTGGAGTAAAGTGTACACTATCACTAATAGTTTTTTCATTCCTATTTTTAATATCATGTAAAACTTAAAATGATTAGCTAATATTATGGGGACTACAGGTAGGAACTTCAGAGTTCTTTTGGGGAACGGGTTGTCCTGAAAGGCACTGAGAGAGCTTGCTGGACAAAAGCTTGGAGTTTGGAAAAAAACACATCTGAGTTTGAACTCATACTTCAGGGCAGCTCAGCTGAATATCCTTGGGCAAGTTACTTCTCTGTGCTTTGGTTTCTGGATTCGTGAAGTGGGGCTAAGACTCAGTTACTTGAGAATGTGAGGACTGCCTGAGATCATGCCAGCACAGCACCACGCCCGGCTCAGAGCCCACGCAAACATGCTGCTGGCATTAGAGAGAGCTTCCCATCACTCAAGGGATTCAAGCAGAGGCTGAACACTAATCTCTCCAAGGTATTGATGGTGTGTGACAGGTTTGGGCAAAAACGACTTCTATACGTCCTTCAAATTCAAAACTTCTATGAGCTTCTGAAATAAAGAAACACAGTTGTAAAAAAGAAACAAAAAATGGATTTGATCCTTGGAAAAGGCCATTTAATTTACAGGCAGAATGAAAAACTATGTATGAGTAAACATCAAAAACTATGCTCCAAAGCTTTTTACTGGCACCAAACCCAACCTGTTGTTTAGCAGAGCCCAACACAAACAACTAGTGAACTTGTTCACAATGTCCTGTGCTTTGAAGGGTCAGAATGTCAACTTCTGCTGCTTTTGTTGGGTTCACCGCGGTACCAGATAAGGGACCAAAGGATCTTGTTGGCAAGTTAAAGAATGAAAACAATAACAGCAGTTATCTGTGTAACTGTGCCATTAGCCCCAACTTAGGTTGTAACTGCTGACTGAACAGATAGAGTGCTTTGGGGCAGAGCGATCAATGTTTCTCACTTTGTAAACAAAACACTATTCTTCCAGTTAAACCCGACTTTTAGGAGAGAGGAAGGACAGCCCAGCTTTGGATGCTGGGTCCTTGTTGAAAAATCTGTGTCGTGGAGAGAAAACTTCTCAGCATATGTGAATTTCTCTTTGTCAGAGGTAAGGTTAACTTGGAAACCTCACCAAACAGAGGCAACTTTTAAATATTTTTCTTTGCGTATTCTTGGTTTCTGTCATTCATTATTTTTAGGGTAAAGTGCTTGGTACATTTCCAAGCCTTTTGCATGCTCTGTTGGGCATTCTCCATTTGCTTCTCCCCATTCATTTTTCCGCCCTTCCCTGGGACCCCAGAAAGCTGACCCTGTATGGATGACATCACCTGGGCTCTCCTGACTTCTGGTGTGTAGCTGAGTTTGACAACTGTAAGGTAAGAGCATGCATTACAAGGACAGGAGTAGAGAGCAGTTAGGCTATTTATTCCCAGACTCCTACCCCCACCCCTTCCCTGAGTTTCAGGTACTGAACATCCAGGACCTGCACTAAGCTGCTGGGAGGCCTGAGTTGTCTCAGCATCTCTGTGGTTTCTCTTAACCCTGCTCACAGCTTTGTAAATAATGCATTAAACAGTGGGCCATTAAAGTGTGCTGTCTGGTCTTTTTTTTCTGTTGTTTGTTTTGTTTTTGCTGGGACTCTGACTAATACACACGCTTATTTCCAAAGGACTATAACCAAAAAGGACATAATTACTTTGAGGCCAAGGCAGGTAAGAGCCAGTGTGGCTCCTACATTAATCCGGAAGCAAAGACCTCCAAGATGTCATAGTTGCTATTTGGAAGCAGCCCAGGTCCTTGAGCACCCTTGGAGGAAAGCTACCTTCCCAACCTCAGACTGTGACATCAGCACGAAGTAAACGTTTGTCAGGTGAGGCCACTGAAATAGTGGGTTTCATTTGTTTCTGCAGCAGAACCTACCATATCCTGACTAATCCTCTTATCTAATTGAACACTTACAACCACCCTCTGAAGTAGATGCTAATATGAATCCTCATATTATAGATGGAAAAACTGATGCAAAATACTTAAGCAACTTGCAACCATGCCAAAAGGAGCAGAGCTGTTACTCAAATCAGGTCTTTCTGAATCCAAAGCCTAGCATTTGTTTGTCAGGACCTAATATACTTCTGTCCCAAACCATGCTTCTTTGTGCGGGTTCAAGAGCCATCTTTTTGCCATGTGTAGAAAGAGGAACTGTCATCTTCGTATTATAATTTTGCATGTGATATGAGCCCAGGACTGGCCTGCTAACCAGGCAGAGAGTATACCCAACGAATGTTGGAGAAGCTTTCCTGAAGCTGAGCGACAAGTGGGGATCCCCTAATACCCTTGCTAATACACTCTCCCTAGCTGGAAAAGAGGGATATAGGATTTTTTTTCTTGCTTATGCTTATAACATTATTCCTGTAGAAATAGCACATTTTTCCATTCTCCAGAATGAAAACTGTAGCATTTCCTTTGTTACCCTTCTGGAGTATATTTCCTCAGAGAAACTAGGGGCTCATTTATAGATATATATTTTTAAAATATGAATCTTCATGTACATAATGCCCTTGGATTGTACACTTAAAATGGTTAAAAGGGTAAATTTTATATTTTGTATGTTTTACCACAAAAGAAAAAATTCTCTTAAAATATAATTCTTCACATTTGATTGATGAAGGTATAAGACTGCCTCCTTGCCATAGGTTATTTGCTTTTGAAATGCATGTCCAACACATATCCAGAGTTTCATTATCAGCTGGAGGAAACAGGCTTTGTCACTTGCAGGAAGAAATCACTGACTTTAGGTCAGATCAGTTCCTTGCAGTCAACAATAATGACTGTTTTTTCTGTTACCAAAGGAAATTCAGCAACACAGTGACTTCTGAAATGTTGTGCATAGGAAGGAAAAGCCAAAGGAGTGCTTGGTGGCCCAAGCCTGAAATGTGACCTATTGAGCTTTTCTGAGGCAGTGAAGTCAGAGCAATCCCTCATCCTCCTACGCTGAGTGTGCAAGGCCTCAGCAGTTTGCATTCTGTGGCTCTGTTGAGGATGAACTCAAAGGTAACACTCCGATCCAAATGTCCTCTGTGTTTGCCCATAATCCGTTTGGCCTGGCGTCCTTCACTGCGCTTCTGATGCACCTGGAGTTCGCCTTCATGTGTGGACACCAGCCTCTCCTATTTTTATTTTCTTAGGCATGACAGTGCTCCTTGGAAATGAAAGCAGAAATTTACTTGGAAAAGCCAGCAACCTTATTTAGAATAGTGTCTGAACAAATACTTATTTGCCCAGAGTTCTTTAAAGAATTGACTTGTTGGCTGAAGCAGGAGTTTGGGGTCAGATTCTCTGTGGTGTTCGGAGCCAAAAGGGGCAGGGACGGCGACCGACCTGAGGTGGCCCTGCACTGACTGACTGCCTCCTACTAGTGGCCTTTTCCCCGCTCTGTCCCCAGGGATAACATGTTACATAGTAGGTACACATTTCTATGAAGAGGATGAGAACTCTCAATCCAATGTGAACCTCTTATTGTAAGGGCTGATGAGATACTTATTTTCTACTAACCAACCCATATCCATTTCCCAGCCTTTTCTGCCGTACTCCATTCCCCAGGGACTGGACTCCCCTGCCAGGCTGCATCACTGGGCTCTCTTTCTCTCCTGCAGTTGGATGTGGCCAGCCCGCGTCACCACTGAGGGAGAATGAGCTCTGGGAATCTCTCCCCTGCCGCCTTCCTTGGCTTTAGCACCACAGTTCTGGCCATAACAAAGGATTTCTTATAATGTGGCTTCAGTGCCTGTGGAGTGGCCCCTTGATGGCCCCAGGTTTCATCAAGTTCCCATCCCTTCAGTTCAGAGGTGGGAATGGCTTTCCGCAATGCCGTCCCTGTCCACCACTGGATGTTTGCTGGGGCTCCTAAGCTTGCCCACAGCTGTGTAAATGTCCTGTACTGCAATTCTCTCAATCCCCAGCAAAGCATGCCTTTTGCAGCCTGCAGAGGTCATGACTGACAGTTGTTCCAAAGAGCCTCTGTCCATTTGGGCAAAAGTCCTTGGTGCCATGAAGCTGGAACAGCATAACCAGGAGGCTGTAGAGCCTTGGCCTACTTTTAAGTCTTCAATATTGACAGTGCTATAGTTTGTGGCAATGAAATTTTACTCTGAAAGAGGTTATCTAAAACCTTGCTTGCCCAGAGTGCAGCTCGCAGACCAGCAGCCTCTGCGTCACCTCAGAACCTGTTACAGATCTAGCAGTGTGGCTTCCCCCCTACCTTCTGGACCAGAGTCTGCCTTTGAACAAGATTCCAGGCAACTGGGTCTTTTAAGAAGTACTCCCGTATCCCACAGATTATTGAGATCTTGACTATTACTCCATGGGCAGTACCTAACTCAACAAGGATGGTTAAGACAAGACAGAGGGTCAGCACTGTGAAATACTTCAATGATGGCTTTTCATATTCCCATCTGATGAGAGAAGAAGAAATTGAGGTTATATCCCCTTTTACTCCTCCTTCCCCTTAGACATCTCATGAAGTCCTATTCTATTTTTCCTTCTTCAGTCTAACTCTAAAGAATCTGGTAAAACCATTCTATGGAAAGATTTATTTTTATACAACTTACACAAACATTCTTTAAGTGTCTGTTGTGCACCTAAGAGTGCTCTCCAGAAGGAGTGATGAACTAGCAATCAAAGAAGAGAAGGGCAGTGAGAGGAATTGAGAAATAGCTTGGAGATAAATTCACCAGAATTTAGGAACTGGTGACATGGTGCCACGGTTGGCATGGGGTTGAGGAGAGTGTGAAGATTCACTTTTTAGCCCATGTGGTTGGGATTAGGGGTGCTGCTGCTATGCTAAATGAGACAGTGAAAATGCAGGAGAAGGAGCAAGTTGAAGGAGGAGGACAGGGGTTCAGCATTAGTTAGGCTGAACTATCCTGAGGGCAGTTAGATATATGAGCCTGAAGTTTAGGAAATTAATATTTCAAAAAGGGGAACCAACTGAGAAACCTAGGATTAATACTGAGCTATGATGTGGGAGTAAGTGGCTTATTCCTCTCCATGTTTGAGCATAAAATAAAGGAAAATACCCTCATAAAAGCCTGCAAGCTTGAGAAGTGTCCCATCAGCTCCACTCTGTTTCCCTCCTGCAGGCCGGCGCCGGCACTCGGTCCTCCCTCACTGCCACAGAGATGCTTCCACGCTCCTCTCCCTCGCCAGGACGGGGAGTGGGATGGGGTTTCCCCAGGCCCCATTCCTTGCGTCCCTGGACGCGGCACATACGCGTTTGGTTTGGGGGGTCTTCCCACTAACCCTACAGGACATAGAGGAAAGAAGGTGGAGCAAGAACAAAAGTGGTTTTTTGTGTAATATTTCTACTAGGAGTAAATAGATTTTCTGAATGATTCAGCTTGGCATGTTTCCTGGACACCAAACATGCCCCTTGGGATTCACATGGGAAAGGAAACTGATGTTGGCTGACTCTGTGAAGGTTAAAAACAGAGGGAATCCTAATACTGAAAATGATGTGCATTTTCTTCATGGATTAATGGATTACTCTCTCTTTTTTTCTTTGCTTCAACTTTGTTTTATTTTTTTCTTTGCTTTATTCGTATTTGCCCTTGTCCTGGGACCACATCTTGACTCTGGCACAAAATCCATCGCCTTCAGATTGCAGTCTGTGAGGTCTCCTCACTGTTCTGGAGAATGAAATCTGAGACTCCAACTGTAGGCACTACACAAGGCTACAGAACTGAGATGAATGAATTCCAAATGCTGCCCTGTGTTTGATTAGCAACAATTCCTTGGACTAAACTGGGTATAGGATTTTTTTGACATTTTTGTGCTGAAAAATAATTGTCACCAAATGGTCATATGGTTTGTAGTTTCTCTACTTTTTTCTCAAATGATGTCAATATTCTTTTTTTTCCTCCTTTTGACAAAAAAAAGAAAAATTTGACCATCATTCCTACTGTATTTCCCCTTTAGCCTTCCTTAGAAGATTTTGTGCATCATATAGTAGTACTGGCTTTTTTTTAGTGAAATTCAGTAATGAAAAGACGGGGCAGTTTCATTCAATTATCTGTCTTTTACCTTCAATTAGAGGGTAACTAGAGTAACACAGACAACTCTGAATTTATCAGAATAGTTGTTGTAATGTGATGAAAGTTTCTTGGGATGGTTTCTGGGAAAATCTTTTGGAGTTTTCAAATTAGTGGCAAACTTTGCCTTGTATGTTTGACTGTTAGATAGAACTGGTGGATGTCCTTCTAACAGCAAAAGTTATCAGTCTAATTTCCTTACACACATTCACTTAATAACATTCTTTATACTTGTGATGAAGACATATGGTGCTTGATGTGGAGAGGTCCTTGCCCTGGGAAAATACATATTCTCAGCAGGAGACAGATAAGTAGTGATGATAACAATGCAGAGAGGGATATAATAGAATTATGTAAAAAAGGGCCATGGAGGCATGGAATAGAGAAAGTTCTAATTCTGTGGGGGTTGGAGGAGATAGAGAGGAAAGCTTCATAGCAGAGGCAATATTGAAACTGGGTCTTGAAGAATAACTAGAAGAAAGGCAGGAGCATGGGCAAAGGAAGCAGAGTGAGAAAGACACAGGTTTGAGGTATGTGTGCTTAGGACACAGAGTGTGTGGAAGGAAGGACATGGGGGCTAGGCCCAGCTGTGACTATCTGGGGGCCAGGCCAGGAAGCTTTGATGTTATCCTCCAGGCATCCTCCGGAAGGCAGAAAACATGACAGATAAGTTGTGATGCCAAGAGGTACCTTCTAGTTTCTTTCATTTTCAAGAAAACATACAGATGCTTGATTATTAAGCTTTACAGGAAGATTGTGTGGGGTTTTATTCCCTAGGGTTCACCTTCCCCTTTTAATGGGTCCCTAAGAGCTGGTTCCAACATTACTCAGGCCTCAAAGAGACATCTGGGTCAAGCTGGACAAAGGGCTCTCTCAATGACTCCAGGATTCCCCAGGATCTGAGAAGGGCATCAAACAAGAGTTTATTAAACTCTGGCACTAGAGAAATAAAGATTAGGATTATACAATTTACAAAATATGGGTTGCTGTTGGACTGTGAAAGTCTGGTACTATCCTGTTGCAGGTCTGCTGTTATTGCCTGTGTTTGTGGAGCACACACTTGCATATGGATGTACTTAAGTGATGGAGGAAGGGGGTGATAAGTCTGGGATATCTGCTGCTCAGGAGCCATGTCTAGACATCTAACCTGCTCAAAGTCTACCAGCTCTTCTCAACCATCATTCCCCCAAAGCATCAATCCTTAATGCCTTAAGGTACTCAGTATGCTTTTAATGAATCAACTCCTCACCTGTGCATCTGGAACAGAATTAGCTATGGACTTGGGCGAAATGAGAAAATAGTCACTCAAATCACTTTCTGGAGTGCTTCATTCTTTCAGTTAAGAAAGACTGTAGGAAGGACCAGCTCTCTCACTTTTTGGCTTTAGGCCCAGCTTCCAGGTCCAAGTTTCCATGCCAGCTGATTCTAAGAAGTCCGTTTCCTTCAGGGGAGACCACACCTGATGTCGGGAATCTGACCTTGCACTTACAGTCCCAGGAAGGCTCTCTTAGATAAACTGATGGTAGCAAGAAAGACTGATTGCAGAGAAGACAGAATAGAGACATGGAGAAAAGTTAAGAGGGTACTGCAACTGAGCAATGGCTCAGGAGTTGAAGGTGCTGTCCTTGAGTATCTCCCAACAAAGGGACAGGACCCTGGGAACAATGTCTGTGCTCTGCAACTCTGTTTCCAGCTGGAATGGACTGTTTTAAGGGAAGACATCTTACCCAAGGAAACAAATCAGATTCTCTCACCTGAGAATTTGAAACTTGGAAAACAGACACAAAGACTGTGGATCCTTTGAGCTGAAGAAATAATGGGAGGACCTTAGAGAGATGCTATTAAGCCTCCTGGAACTGTCATGTTTTCTGCCTTCTGAAGGCCTGATCATTGGTTTCTTCCTGGGCTTCAATTAGAAGCATTAGTGGTCTTCCTAAAAACTTTATTACTTACTTTCTTAATTATTTTAGGTTGATGGAGCAATGGAAGGTCCTATACAAATCTATGGAGCATAAGGATAAATGTATAATCAATGGAACAGAATAGAAAGAAAGAAATATTTACAGTCAGTTGAGTTTTGTGCCAAGACAACTCAGTGGGGAAAAGAGTAGTTTTAAACAAATGTTACTGAGATAAAAAGAATGTGGTTTCATGCCTACCTCCCACCATATAGAAAAATTACCTCAAAATTGGTCAAATACTTGAATGTAAGAGTTAAAACTACAAAACCTTTAGAAGAAAACATGGGCTTAAATATTTGTGGTCTTGGATTAGACAATTCTTTCTTAAATAAGACATCAAAAGCACAAGCAATAAAAAGAAAAAAATGGATAAATTGTATATATCATAGCTAAAAATTTTTGTGCTTCAAAAGGTACTACCAAGAAAGTGAAAAGTACCTACAAAATGGAAGAAATTTTTTGCAAATCATAGATCTAATATGCTAGTATATATTTTAAAAACTCTTACAATTCAATAATAAAGACAACTCAATTAAAAATGGGCAAAGTATTTGAACAGACATTTCCCAAAGAAGATATACAAATGGCCAATAAGCACACAAAAAGATGCTCAACATCATCAATTATCAGAGCAATCAAATCAACAACGAGATCTACTTCATACCCACTGGACTGATATAATCAAATACTGGCTAGTATGTGGCAAAATCAGAATTCTCACACACTGTTGGTAGGAACATACCAACGATGCAGTCACTTCAGAAAACTGACAAGCAGTCTTCAAAAGGTCTGACACACAGCTATCAAACAACCTTGCAATTCTACTTCTAGATATATGTCCAAGAAAAATGAAAACGTATGTCCATACAGATAAGTTATACATGAATGTTCATGGCAGCATCATTCATAATAGCCAAAAAATAAAAACAACTCGATGTCCATCAACTGAAGAATGGATAAATAAAATGTAGTATAGCCATATAATGCAATATTATTTGGAAATAAATAATATTTAAGTACTGATACACATAATAACATGGATGAAATTTGAAAACATTATGCCAGGTAAAAGAACCTAGTCATAAAAGATCACATATTATGTGATTCCATTTACATCTAATGTCCAGAATAGGCAAATCTATAGAGATGGTAAGGTTGCCCTGGGCTGGAGGGAAGAAGGGAGAGAGGTGTTGGGGGAAACTGGGGAGTGACTGTTGATGGGTTTCTTTTGGGAGTGATGAAAATGTTCTAAAATCAGTTGTGATGGTTGCACATCTCTGTGGATATATTAGAAACCATTGAATTTGTTTACAGGAGTGAATTTTATGAAGTATGAATTACATCTTGATAAAGCTGTTATTTCAAGTCTGTGGAGAAGTGTATATCAAAATGCTTCTGTGAACTCCTAAGCTAGTTTGGGGGGGTCAGGAGGGACTCTGATGGGGTACAAGACTCAGGTTCACATAGTTAAAGACCTGGGATATGGTAACAGCCACTATATTGCAGTCCTACTAGGTGCCACTAGGATTGCTTTTGCAACATTTTTGTGTCCAGCTGTGGTCCTCTGATCCCAGGGCCCCAGATCTCTAGGGAGTAGATAGATTCAGGCTGTGAACTTGAGCCCCAGGTGCTAAGAAAATTCCTGGATTCAGCATCTGGTGATGTTTCATTTGGCCTTTGACATCAGCAGCTGGAGTCCACTATTCTTTGTGCAGAAAATAAATCAGTGTACTCTAGCTTTGCTGTGATGATCAGGGCAAAACAACGTGGCCATCTGAGGCCAGTGCTGTTTGCCATTAATCAGAGCAATTCTGAATACCCAAGTTAGAGCTCTGTAGGGCCTGTACTGTCAAGTTAATGAATGGGAGGAATAAAAATCATGTTTCTAGACCTAGACTAAGTGGTTTGAAAACTCATTCATGCCATTCAGACCATGTCATTCACTATTAATATTCTAAAAGAGAGATTTCCAAAATGGTATGTGCTCACCCAAAGAGAGCCCTAAATAATCTACTTGGGTACAATAGCATCATATTCAAATTCCTGTATAATTTTATTTCATCTTTTTAAGTTAACATTTTTTGTTTCTGTTTTTTAATATACATAATATTTTAGGAAAATTGTACATGCATATTACTTATAAATAGATTAATTAATGTATATGAAGGTGCTCAAAAACTATACCGATAATTTTATGAAGTTTTAAACAAAAGTTCAGGGGAGTGCTGTTGTAAAGGATGTTTTGGTTTTAAAGTGCTCTGAGACCTATATTCTTGGCCAAAGTATCAACATGCCTTCATTATTAGTCTAACTTTAGGCCACTTGCCCAATTCTGAGAACTGGGCTTTTCTTTTGACCCTAAGACCAATTCTCAATCAATCTCGTGGTTGTAGTAATTGAATCCTCTCTTGTACCCTGTATCTAAGTCTAGATCCAAGCAGCCCACCTACTACTCTGTCCTAAAAGGATGGGGACCACCAAGGCATTGCCAACTTCCATCACATGATGGGTACTGGCTGACTGACGCCTCAGTGTTTTGGGTTCTTGGAATATTTACCTGGCAAAATGGAGCTATGCCTAATTATCTGAAGTATTCTCATAACTGATTATTAGTACAAGGTATTAATGACCAGTAGGAATGTTGATCAGCATTTAAATGTCTTCTTTGGTGAGCAAACCTCATCTTTCTAAGAACATAAAGCCATTGCACAGCACCAACCCGCTGTAAATTTTATGCAAAATCAATGAGACTTCTGAGTGTATCCAGTCTGGAGACCGTCAATAGCTCCAAGCCTCCGAGGTCACCTTTGAGAACTGAGCACTACTTATAGCGGTGAGGAATTCAGCTGCAGTCAAGCAGACTCCCTGAACTTTGGACATCTGAAGACGGCCGCTCTTCTTTTCTGTGTCCAAACTTGATTCAGTTGACACTCAAAAATTACCTCTATGCGTTTTATTAGCTCCAGCCTCTGTGAGCAGTGTCTTTTTCTGCTGAACTATTTTCACTTTTTCATATGCTCTCCAAAGTAAGGAAAAAAATACCTGTAGGAAATAGACTCAAAAGTTACCACAAAGTGTTCTGAAGGGAACATCAATTTGTCTTATTTGTATGTGCTAGTCTTTTTTTTTAACCCCTTTATATCCCTGAGCACATGATCATTCATTAGAGATCATGGCTGACTAAAAGAAGTGGATTTCCTTAGACTTTAGGTGGAGTCTTGTTGATCAAGAGCCATTCCCCTTCATCGGCTCACACTTATCAGAAAGACAGGCTTGATCCCAGATAACCTAACAACCAACCAACCCTTGGAGGAGTATCCAAGTCTCACTACATTCTGTAGAGTTGCTTCATTTGTCAGTTTCCTCATACCTTAAATTGTTACAGTTATCTACCTCATAGGATGATTGTCGGAGTACAGAGTAATTGTTAAAATTACAAGAAAACATTCTTATTTCCCAAGTGTAATGATAGTTAATGCAACACATATTAAGTTCTTCAAAAATATTTCACATGAATATTTATGCACAATGTTTTCATCTGACTGTATAAGATGGATGCTCTTCTTGATGTCTAACTTTAATTCTTCTTAGTCCATCACCCTTGCACTCCATAAGAGTGTTCACCATCACTGAGACCAGACCTTTTAGTGGATGGAAATTAATTGTGCCTTTCTCCAAAGCTTACCCTATAGTAAATAACATTCAGATAAGAAAGAGATTATTTTTTTTAAGTTTGATATTTTATCTATTATTAGCACCTTTTCAGAACATAAGCCTTATATTATTAATTGCCTTCAATGATCAGTAAAAACTCCTATGAAGGCTAAAATTTGAAAGTTGAGAAAGCAGAACAAAACCAATCTCAGGGGAAAACAAAAATACAGTCTCTAATACTTGGATTTGAATTACCTGAAGTTTGCATTCTAGCTCTATAAACTTGGGAAAGTTTTATCATCTCTTTGAGCTTCAATTCCCATCTATAAGAGATGCATGGGTTAGGGTAAGGTTAATCTGCTATAGCAAAGAGACCTAAAAATACATTAGCCTAAAGAATATAGAAGCTTATTTCTATCACATGTAATGTTTTCTAGGCTAGTATTCACATTGACCAGGCATCTCTGTTCCCAATAGTCATTTAACAATCCAGTATCATTTAAATCCTAGACATAAGCCCATGAGAGTGTCTGATGAAATCCATTCTTCATTCTTTTGCAACACGTGGCTGCCCACCTATGATGTGTTTTCTACTTTGTGACATGAAGTGGTAAAGAATGCCTCAAACACAATCTTGAAAACATAAACTGGGTGTAACACAAAATTTGATGAAATTTCTTACATAAAAATGAACGTTTTTGTGGTCGTGCTGTGAGCAGCCCAGGTCATACGGGTGGACGATGGGCAGGTGCTCTGATTGACAGGCCCAGCTGAGTTCCCAGCCGGCAGTCTGCCCTAACCGCCAGCTGGCCCCTCCCTGTTGGAGATCCGTAAGTGCAGAAGCCATCATGAGGTGGCCTCCAGCCCCAGCAATATAGCTGACGCCATAGGAATCAATACCGACCATCCCCCCGAGCCCTTCCTGAATTCCTGACTCACAAAATGTAAGAAAAACAAAACACTTGCTTCAGTTTAAGAAAAAGTCTTAGCTGAAAACATAGATCAGGGACTTACCCGCATTTAGATGGTGATCAAAAAGACGTGGAAACAGAAACCATCACTCAAGGATGGAGAGTCAAAAGCAGCAGGAGCCAGGACTGGGGTCTTGAGGAAGAGGAATCCCACAGGAGACTGGGGAGAAGGAATGAACCAAACGGAAATGGGAAACAATTTTGCTTTATTGGCTTATTTTTACTAGCTAAACTCTTGGAGGATTCCCTGATTAACTCTACTCAGATCAATATATTTTTTATATGACATGTAGGTAGAAACTGTGTGAGACAGGTGTTAAGAACTTGAGTGGCAGAGGCAGGCCAGATTCGGGCATGAAGCCCAGTGCTCAGTGCCTTTGCAATGTTTTTTTCCTTCTTTTTATTCTTCAAGGTCTATAGTAAAATATAATAAAATTACCCTTCATTAGTAAAAAGTCATGTTTTTGAAAAATGCATATTTGTGTATCACCACAACTAAGATCAAATATCCCTTTACAGCCAAGTGCTCCCCATCCACAGCCCCTGATAACTAGTGATCTGTTTTCTGTCCTGATTATCTTGCCTTTTTCAGAGTGTCATGGTAATGAAATAACACAGAATGTACCTCTGTTTGAGTTGGGATTCTTTCACTTAGCATAATGTCTTTTTGAGTTTCATCCATGTTGTTTTATACATCAACAATTCACTCCTTTTTTTTATTGCTGAGTAGGATTCTGCTGTATGGAGGCATTACTGTTTGTTTATTCATTCCCCAGTTAAGATAAATTTGAGGGATGTTTACCAGTTTCTGGCAATTGTAAATAAAGCCTCTATAAATACACATTACAAGTTCTTATGTGCACATTTTCCTTTCACTTGGGTAAACACTTAGGAGTGAGATTGCTAGGTCATATGGTAAGTGTATGCTTGACTTTATAAGAAACTGTCAAATCATTTTCTGAAGTGCTGTACCATTTTGTATTTCTATCAGCAACTTGTGAGAGGCCCAGTCGCTCCTTGCCTGCACTTCATGTTATCAGGTTGTTAGATTTCTCTAAATTTTATCCATCCTAGTAGGTGTGTACCTCATTGAAGTTTTAATTTGCATTTCCCTAATGACTGATGGTGCTAGCAATCACCATATTCTCATGTGTTTATTTGCCATCCATTTATCTTTGGTCAAGGATCTGTTCAAATTCTCTTTTTCTCCATTAAAAAAAATATTGAGTTTTGCGAGTCCTTTATATATTCTGGAAACAAGTCTTTTATTAGTTATGTAATTTGTAAATATCTTCTCCCTGCCTGACTTGCCTTTAAGTTCTCTCAACAGTCTTTCAAAAATCAGAATTTCTTAATTTCAATCAAGTCCAATATGTCATTTTCTATGGATAGTGACTTTTGTGTCATTTCTAAAAAATCTATTCCCAACTCAAGGTCACAAAAATTTTTTTCTCCTATGTTTTCTTCTGGAAGTTTTAGCATTTTAAGCCTTGCATGTGTCTTTATGATACACTTGGAGTTAATTTTTGTATATGGAGAGACACATGGATCAAAGTTCATTTTTTGCCATGAGGATACCAGTTGTGTTAGCACATTTTTTTAAAAAAACTATACTTTCTCCAGTGAATTCAGTGAATTGCCTTTCCATCTCTATCAAAAAAAAAAACTGATCATATGTGTATGAGTCTATTTTTGGACTCTATTCTAGTCTATAATTCTATATGTCTGTCCTTTCTCCAAAACCACACTGTCTGGACTACTGTAGCTTTGTATTAAGTTTTGAAATCAGTCAAGACTGATTCATTTTGATCACAAAACAGTCAAGAAATGGCAGGATAACAATTATATTAACAAAATCATTTCACTCAAATTAGAGAAAACAAATGGATAATTAACCTTTAATTATAAACTCTCAGATAAATAAGCATGCCTCTTCTAAGTCAGAATATGATGAATACATATACATACCAAATTACTAGTCCTTTTTATGGTACATATACCTACAAAATAATTTTAAAATATAAACATGGCTATTTGCTTTATAGTACATTTTTACCCATAATCTCTAATATTCATTAAATTTACCATTATTATTATCATTCCTTTAAGATCTAGCAGGATTTAAACAAAATGATACTTTTATTCTGCCACTACTCTCTACACTTACATGAGTCCACTATAATTTCAAAACAGTATAAATAGGAAAACAAGATAAATAAATGGAAATAATGAAATGTTAACTACTCCAACTTTCACTTTTTTATGGCAGAGCACATTATAATTATAATTATATGCCTTATAATTATTTTTAGACTGAAAAGAGAGATAATCTAAGAGCCTGAAGTCAACTTCAGGGAATTTTAATAACTTATACATACTCAATTTTTAAAAGAAATCTGCAGCCAAGGATTGATGCAAATGGATATCTCAGCAGTCATGTTTTTTAATCGAACTAGTGCTAATCTGCTCTTCTGAGTTTACCAGGGGCCTGGTAGGGAGTAAATGGTTCAAGCCATGGACTATCAACCAAGTGAATCTCAGTTTGCTTTCTGTGACAACAATAGAAATAGTACTGACCAAACAGAGTTGGTAAAGAGATGAAATGAAGTTCAATATGGAAGTGTTGACCTTAAGAAAAAAGAGCCAACTATTTTACAAGTAAAATGAATTTACTCGGGATTAGAAGAAAATTGCAATTTGGGAGAAGCATGCTTTGGTGAACCTTAGACTAGTCAGGGCAGCAGAGAGGGGTCGCAGCTCACCAGCGTAACAGCTGTGCCCTCTATGCAGTGTGTATTGCAGGGTGCTAGGCGCACAGACCTACATACTGGCAATAAGACCCTGATAAATTGGTTAATGGCTGCAGCAAAGTCAGTGTGGGATACCCCAGGGGACATGCCAGAACACGTAACAAAGTGGAGCCCATACCTGGAGTTGGTGCACGTGCTCTGTGAAATGGGTACGAAGCAGATGACGTTTGCTCCCCATTACCGCAGTCCAGATGAGGAACTGTTAACACCTCGTATGGAAGATCTTGTTCTAGCCAGTGATCCTTCAGGGTACCTTTGGAACTGTCCCCCGTGTTGCTAGCTCCATATACTGACCACCCAATATACGAAGCAGCGTCAGTGTGGAAGTAAAGCGACGTCAAGCAAACAAAATGCCAACTACTGTGGTGGAGCAGCACAAGGGAGAAGGAAAAACAGCCGCGAAAACGGTGCCGGAGACGGCTGTGGTAGGACCGCTGAAAGTAAGCCACAGACAGGCATGGACTGACCTTTCGGCTGCTGGTTTGGCTCGTGAAAACTTGATGGGTGGCCTTTACAGGTCCTGATGGGGCTATGGAAGCATGGGGCCCGCAAAGTCGCAATAGGGTTTTGGTCTCAGTTGTGGAAGGGAGCATAGATTCACTGTTTGCTGTTGGGAAACAGCTGGCAGCAGCGTATGCCACCTCCTGGCTGCTGAAGGAATCACGGGACTACAAGCAGTACGGGTGGTTACTGCCCTTCCGACTGAGGTGGGGGTGCGAGCCTGGGCCACAGCTCCCCGGACTGGGGTTGCCCAGACACCCACCCTGACCAAGTGGGAAGCCTATTTAGAACAGTGGGCTAGATTTTCCAAAAGCCCTCTCTCACAGGAATTGCAGCAAGTCCTGGACCATTAACCTCTGCAGTTGAACTTGCACCCACCTTACTGAGCATGGAAGTGCCAAGAGTAAGCCCCTGTGAGGAGGGGACAGGGACGCCACCAGTGGAGGCCTGGTATACAGATGGATCCGCAAAGGGTCACCCAGCAACATGGGTGGCCGTCGCCATTCTTCCCTCACAGGAAGAGCTCTGGTATGAGTCTGGGGTAGGGCAATCCAGCCAATGCGCTGAATTACAGGCAGTATGGCTTGTTTTGACTAGGGAATCCAGTCATATAACCATCTGTTCTGACAGTTGGGCTGTGTTTGTGGCCTCACTGTCTGGTTTGCCTCAGTGGGCAGCACAGGACTGGGGAATCGGCCATCCCCCACAGCGGGGACAAACGATGTGGAAGGACCCGTGGACCCGTGGGTTAAAGGAAGGTGCCCTGATGCATCATGTGTCAGGACACTGCCCAGCATTAAGCCCTGGGAATGATGTGGCCAGCATCCTGGCCAGGGCTCGTGTGCTTCAGGAGCTGCCCCCTATGGACATGGGGCCATGGTTGCATAAGAAACTAGGGCATGTAGGCCCTAGAACCATGTGTAAAGTTGCCCAGAGATGGCACATGCTGCTGACATTTGCTGAAGCAAAACAAGCGGTGCAGGCATGCACTCAGTGCGCTCACTTTTACCCACATCGCCGTCCCGTACCCATGCAAGAAGGACAGCTCCAATGCCCACCAGAACACCTACAGGTGTGGCAAGAGATTACACAGGGCCCTTGTCCAGTAATCAGGGATGTAAATATGTGTTCACAGCAGTGGACATGGCTACAGGACCATCCCGTGGTCCAGCTACCCAAGAAGCTACTAAATGGGCCTTGGAGCACTTATGGTGCCAGTTATGGGCCTTCACTAACACTCAACAGTGACCGAGGGAACCACTTTACAGGACAAAGAGGTACAAGTGTGGGCTCGACAACAGGACACTGTATGGCAATTATATGTGCCGTATCAACCCCAGGTGGCTGGAATGATAGAGAGGTATAACAGGCTGTTAAAGGACAAGTTGAAACATTTAGGATGGACGCAGTGGGTGAAGTACTTGCCCGTAGCAGTACGCTTGCTGAATGAGCGACCAAGAAACACTGGGGAAAAGTCCCATAGAGAGGTTATTGGTAGCTCACCCATACATCTTAAAATATTTAAAACAAGGCCCCAGTGAGTTGCAGCCACAGTTGCTGAAAGAAACATTGCTCCGTCCTGCCCCATGTACGCTGTTTGCTGGCTGCACAGAGGAGTGGACGTGGCCATGGACCTTGGTGTTTGAAGGACATGCATGGGTCGCCTTGTATGAGGTATGCCATGGGCTACACATTACACCATCGATAGGAAAGTAGCCTTTTAAACTGACTGCTTCCTTGTTGGAGAGGGCAACAGCCATACTGGCAGGGACTGTGGTCGTGCAAGTATGGCCAATACCACAATTTCTGTTGAAGGCTGAACCTGATACTCTGCCAGTGTCTTCGGGCGCTCTGGTCTGGTATCACAGGCCTGGAAAACCACCCCTGGCAGCCACTGTTTTGTCACAAGATGACAAGGTTGCTTGTATCCTCCCAGAGAATTGGGACTTGCCACTGATGGTACCTTTGTCTGCTCTATCTTTCCACCCAGGTTGACAGAGAGCAATAGTGTGGTGGCACAGGACCATACTTTTGCCTGAGTACATAATGTCTCCCACTGCTGGGTGTATATGAAACTGCCCACGGAAATCACTGCGGGACTGCCGTGGAAAGTCACTCTGCCAACCTGTCTGCGGGGGAACACCTTCGAGCATGGAATTGCAGTGATGCCAAGGGTGAACCAAAATGGCGTGCAACTGAGCAACTGATCCAACAATCAGCTCACACTCCACCTGGAGAGGGGACCGTGTATAATGGGTGTGGATGCATGTCTAGTATACATGTGACCTTGCAAACCATAGCTCTGCTGTGCATGGAGCAGCAGGTTTCCATATCCAGTCTCATGGTTGTCCGGTTACCCAGA
The DNA here is from genome assembly GCF_030020395.1 of Manis pentadactyla. Lineage (NCBI taxonomy): Eukaryota > Metazoa > Chordata > Mammalia > Pholidota > Manidae > Manis > Manis pentadactyla. Next base: position 10,007,182 of record NC_080035.1, read on the forward strand.
GAACTGTGTGCCAGTGACAGTGTTAATTGCACCCCAAGTGCTGGTGGGATGTTCACACCCATGTGGGCATTGTGCCGACTGACACTCTGCTGGGAGAAACCATTTGGATATGTGGGAAATATGGCTGGTCCTATCTCCCTGCAAATTGGACAGGCCGTTGTACTTGGGGCTGCCCATACTTATCAGGACGGATACTACAGACCTTGTCATGGCCCACACATAATTGGTATGCTGTATGTTCCCATTGGCATCGTCCCAAACAGACGGCATGGTGGTTTTACCTCCTGGCTATCTTCCTTCCAGGAGCTGGTACTATACATGTAGAATCACAAATAGAAGCCCTGGCACAGCATGTTGCTCATGCCTTGAATGTAACAAGGTCCTCACTAGCCGTACTGCTAGTTGAAGTCACCCAAATGTGGAAGGTGACTTTACAAAACAGAACAGCTCTGGATATGCTCACAGCTGCCCAAGGGGGCACCTGTGCTTTACCGCATGTTGACTGCTGTGTTTATCCCAGACCACCAGCAGCAAATACAAGCTGCACTGCAAGAAATTGATGATGAAGAGTCTCAGATACAAGCCTTATCCCAAGAACCCTTGTCTATTTGGTATTACCAGCTTGGTCCCACTTGGCCGTGGTTCCTAACCGTAGTGTCCACTGGGGCATGCGGCCTCCTTGTCTGTTGTTCTTTATATTGTTTCTGTGGGCTCTGGGCACAGAGCTCTGCTTTGTGTGCAAGGAAGAAGCAGATGGCTGCTGTCCTATAGAAAGGGGTGGGATGTAGGGAAGGCCCCCCACTGACTTTCCCTACTGTTCTATGAGGACAGCTGCCTGCTGCTTCACCCCGGATATGTCTGGCCTTGAGAAACCTTGGAAATACAGCATGATAAGGGCCATGAAGGCCAGACACCTGGCCATGAAGGCCACATGCATGTGCGTCTTCAATGCTGATGTAACCATGAATTAGCACTATGGCAGTATAAAAAGCACGGCTTTACGCAAAATAAAGTGGCTTCTTTTGAGCACCCCCCATGATGACTCCCACCTCCATCTTTGCTCTTCTTGTCACCCCCAAGACCTCAACAGCAACTCCCTGACCTCGACAGAAAGATGACTTACAGTCCCCTCTACTGACTACAGGCATGAGGATCGAGTCTGAAAACCTTGACCACAGGGAAGAGCAGAGACCTGAGGACTGTGGAGTCATCTGGGCCAATGCAGGAGGCAGAGAAGGATGTTATACCTCCAGTGTGCTCGTGTTCTCCCACAGGAAGAAGGTCTGATATTCTGGGACAAGGCAGTAAACAGTTCGGTACACAGTCTAGGTATTCCTGATGAGGCCACTTCCTCACACTTGTCCTGGAAGAAGGCAAACATACAGAAGGAAAAAGTCCCTCCATGAAATGGAGCCATAGCTCTGGCTACCCTTTCCAGGTATAACCCTCATTCAGGGACAATGGAGAGGCTGGTGGGGCACATCCGCCTCTGCCTCACCACTCTGTGCATTTCCTTGCTTCAGTAAAAGCCATTTCTGGACCTATATCATGTGATACTGAAGAATTCATTCTGACCTTCCTTGTATGAGTAATGGCAGCCTGGACATGAAAGTCATTATTTCAAAAAGTCTAATAGGCACTACATTTAGCTAAGATTACTCTGTACAAATAATTACTTAATAAATTTCCTTTTACTTACCAACTTGACATTTCCCTGTATGGCCCTGGAAGATGACTGGTTAGCCAGAGACGGGTAAGATTCCTCAAGGGAGGAACAACCTAAGACAGGCACAGTCGCAGGGGGGCCATCAGGTGAGAAATTGGGGATCAACAGAGGTGAGGCTTAGAACCTCACCCCCCCGTTCTGAGAGAAATCTTCTGCATACGTGGATGTTTTATTGCCCTTGTCTAGCTTGGATTAACACATAGTCTACAGGCACACACCTGATCATCTACATGTGCTCTCTTACAACACTAAACTATGTTTTCTACCTTTATCTTGTATCTACCTACCACTTCAGCATTTTATTAAAAATAATAATAATAAAGAGAGAAATGTGGTATCCACATATAAATCAAGTATAAAAATCAAACAAATATTCATATTTGACCTGATTGTTTATAGTTCATGATGCGTGATCAAAACCGAAAGTTTCTGTGATGACTGCCCTTGTACTGTTCACTATGTAACTTATTCATTATGTAAGAATTTGTTCTCCATGTAAGAACTTGTTCGTTATGCTTCAAAAGATTGGAGACTGACGAAAATTAGGCTTGGGGTGGATTAATGATTGTGCATTGAGCATTGACCCCCCTATACAGAATTTTATTGTTGTCAACAACCATTTGATCAATAAATATGAGAGATGCCCTCACACACAAAAAAAACCAATATATATACATATACATATATATATATATATGTATATGTATATATATATGTATACACACTTCCAATTGTAAAATAAATAAGTGACCGGGATGTAATGTATAGCATAAAGAATATAGTGAAAATATCGTAACAACTTGGTATGGTGATAGCTGGTACCTAGAATTATCATGTATATAAATGTTGAATCACTGTGTTGTACACCTGAAACTAATGTCATGTAATACTGTGTGTCAACTACCCTTCCATAAAAAAATATAAATAAATAAATAAATAAATTTCCTTTTAGAGAACTATTTAAAAATACTATATAGGAACAGAATAAAAGAATAATGGAAGAGGTTCTCAGAAGGAAAAATTAAGAAACATCAAGCTAATTTTATCTGCTTGAAATAGTATTCATTGCAATGTTAATTTGTGTTGTATTTCCCTTAGATTTGCCTTCTCTTTTGATGTCGGAATGTGGCTGGGCCTTTGCGATCTCTTACTTCAATGCCCAAAGCAGGAGGTTCTTAGAAACAATGCTGCTACCACCTCCTTTTTCCCCCCATTTGCTCTTACAAGGCGAATGCTCTATTTTCCTAGGAAAGGGGGAGAGGAGAGAATGCCTGTGAGGTGCAAATGATAGAAGCTGTGACAGCATAGCAGGGAGTGGGCTTCTCCCAAGTCTGAGATGTGGATGGGGTGAAGTCTTGGTGGCCTGGGCCTCTGTCCCTTGCAGCACCTCTAGGGGGTGGCCGGGCCTTAGGAGGAATGTCTGGACAGAAAGCCAAGCATGAGTGGACACTCTGCATGGGGGATCCCATTGGGGGTTCCCAACCTAGACCGTATGCTCATTTGGCAGAGGAGAATCAGTGACCCATCTTCAGAGGAACCGGACAAAGGATCCAGCACCAGTGCTGCTTGTGGACTAAAGACACAGGGTCTCTTCTCAGGTGTTTGTGGGCAAAGCAGAGCCTATCAAGATGAAGACTGAAGTTCTTGCCTCCCAGTTGGGAGCAAAGCCAGAGTCAATTCGGCTTTAGAGAGATAAAAGAATGTAACAGTACCTAGAGTACCCAAGTTTGTGGATCAGATTTCATTCCTGCTTCATAACCATAAAAGACATGATCCAACGAAGCACTGAGGTCACAGAATGATTTCTACAAGGTCATGCAGTGACCTGTGGGCAAAGACCGTTGTTTTTTTTCTTTAGCATGCTACATCTTTTATTGTATCTGACTAGAGATTAGCAGGCTAAGAGAAAACAGATCCAATCCTAAAGCCAATCAGTAATAATAATAATACCAATAACAATACTACCATCATATCAGGGACTTAACAATTTTCACTTAATTTAGTTCCCATAACACCCTATGATACTATTATTATCTCCATCTTACAGAGAACTGAACTTCAGAGAATTTCACTAGGTTGCCCAAGGCTGCACATCTAGGAGAGGCAGAATCTGGGTTTAAACCCGGCAGTCTGACTCCTGAGTCGGAGCACCTAACCACCACACTATTCCTTACCTGCAAAACTGGGCTTCAAGAAATAAGGGCAAAAGAGTTGCCATCTGTTTTCTATTCAACCAACTGGATCCTCTATGCATTGAGAGTATGCTAATATGAAATTCTATGTTACTAGTCTATTTCAATTAGGGAAAAAGCAGAGCTTTGTGTCAATGGTGTTTTTTTGTATTTTTGTTTTTTTGGTATCATTAATCTACAATTACATGAAGAACATTATGTTTACTAGGCCTCCCCCTTCACCAAGTCCCCACCACATACCCCATTACAGTCACTGTCCATCTGCATAGTAAGATGCTATAAAATCACTACTTGTCTTCTCTGTGTTGTACAGCCCTCCCTGTGCCCCCCACACACTATACATGCTAATCATAAGGCCCCCTTTCTTTTTCCCCACCCTTATCCCTCCCTTCCCACCCACCCTCCCCAATCCCTTTCCCTTTGGTAACTGTTAGTCCATTCTTAGGTTCTGTGATTCTGCTGCTGTTTTGTTCCTTCAGTTTTCCTTTGTTCCTACACTCCACATATGAGTGAAATCATTTGGTACTTGTCTTTCTCCACCTGGCTTATTTCACTGAGCATAATACCCTCTAGCTCTGTCCATGTTGTTGCAAATGGTAGGATTTGTTTTCTTCTTATGGCTGAATAATATTCCATTGTGTATATGTACCACATCTTCTTTATCCATTCATCTACTGATGGACACCTGGATTGCTTCCATTTCTTGGCTATTGTAAATAGTGCTGCAATAAACATAGGGGTGCATCTGTCTTTTTCAAACTGGAGTGCTGCATTCTTAGGGTAAATTCCTAGATGGTGTTGTGTATTTTTAATGTGAAATTCTTTGAGCCTAGCAGTGAGCCATGCCGAAAGCCCAGTTCTGCCCTTCACTCTACACATGCAGAAAGTTTTCAAGCAGAGTCGGGATTTGAGCAATTGTGAACCTCCAAGAGAGTCTCACCATTCAGGAACTTTGAAAATAAAACCATATTATTTTATTACAGGTTTGGAAAATGCTCTCAAATCAATATATTCCTTGTCTGGTTTCCAACAGCAGTGCTTTAAGCCAATGGTCACCTACAGTGTGTCTCTAGTCTGCATTTGAGTAAAGAATAAAATTCTGTTTGAACAAACTGGCTTTGATTTTCTCCTTTTTCCAGAAATCTAATTCCTCACAACCACGTCACTGAACAGTTTCACATGGTAGTAATCAAGACCATATTTCCCATATTTGATTTCCTTGTCTCTGATAAATGGCATGAATGGAGTATTCAGGTTCTAAACGTCCTGGACACACAGTCCTTTTCACTCCTGGCCTCTTATTTTGCTTATCTCTCAGGTAAAAGAGACATTATGGACTGAACATTTATATACCCCCAAAATCTGTATGTTGAAATCCTAAACCCAGTGTGATGGTATTAGCAGGTGGGGCCTTTGGGAGCTGATGAGGACATGAGGGTAGAGCCCTCAAGAGTGGGACCAGTGCCCTTATAAATGAGGACCCAGAGAGCTCCCCCACCCCTTCCACCATGTGAGGACACAGCAGTAAGTCAGCAGTCTACAGCCTGGAAGGGGTTCTCACCAGAAACCCAGCCATGCTGCCACCCTGATCTCAGACTTCCAGCCTCCAGAACTGTAAGAAATAAATTGTTGTTGTTTTTTCAGCCACCAAATCTGTGGTATTAGTTCTAGCAACCTGAACTAAGAGAGGGATGAAAGGAAGCAGTGCACCCCCATTCCCTTGGTCTTCCCTGTCTGTGACTCTTGGACGATGGAGTGTGTTCTTACTCGCGAGGGAAAGAGACAGACGGCTGCTCAACAAACAGGAAGAATTAAAGGTATTTCACGGCCACACCCTGTGAAGGGCACAAGCTGCCCCAGCAGAAGTAGCAGAGCCCTCTGAACACCTGGGTCTGAACTTGCCATCCGGGATCTAGGGAGATGAAAGGGGCACTTGTGCTCTGCCAGGGCTCTCCTCCCCAGGGTGCAGTTGGTGGGTCAGAACCAGCACTTTGGAAGAATACTGCCGTATACATACAATGGAATGCTATTCAGCTTTGAAAAGGAGGGAAATTCTGGCACCTAGTACAACATGGATGAACCTTGAGAACATCATGCTAAGTGAAATTAGCCACACACAAAGAAAGGACAAGTCATACATGATTGCACTTATTTGCAGTACCTAGTGTAGCAAAATTTATAGAGACAGAAAGTAGAGTGGTGGTTGCCAGGGGCCAGAGGAGGAGGGAATGGGGAGTTAGTGTTTAACGCGCACAGCGTTTCAGTTAGTGCAGATGAAGAAGTGATGAACGCGAATGGTGGTGATGGTTCACGACATGGTGAAGGTACTGAATGCCACCAAACTGCACACCTGAACATGGTTAAGATGGTAAATTCTGTGTTATATGTATTTTACCACAATTTAAAGAAAAGGCTTTGCATTGAAATTGAAATGACCAATTTTATGTTGAGACTAGAAAGGTCCTTAAAGATGGCAGAAAACAGCAGTGTCAATTCAGAGGAGTAAACTGAAGTCTGGAGGTAAAGTGTCTTCTTCAAAAGCTCACAGCTAATTAGAGGCCCAGCCGGACTAAAAAGCATCAGCTCCTTCAGCCTCCGCGCCACCGCTCCGCCCACAGCAGCTTTAACAACCCAGGGCCTCCCGGGAGGCAGAAACCCTATGGGGAGACTTAGGGCCCTTCCCTACTGTTCCCTCAACCCCGAATCCTTCCTTAGAACAATGCCAACCAGGGATTGCTTTTGTTTGCTTGGCTGCCTGCCCCCCCCAGACTCTAAGCTTCTTGAGAGTAAGATCCGTGTCTTTTTTCTTTTTTAAATAGACTTTTTGTTTTAGAGCAGTTTTAAGTTTTATGTTCACAGCAAAACTGAGCAGAAGGTACCAGGATTGGCCCTATAGTTCCAGTTATCACAAATATACAACCTCCGCCACTAGCAATGTCCTGCACCAGAGTAGTGCATTGGTTGTAATTATGAGCCTACACAGACGCATCATGGTAAAAGTCCAGAGAGCTCACTTTGAGTATTGTGTATTCTATTGGTTTTGACACGTGTATAAAAACTTGTATCCACCATTATGGTATCAGAGCATCTTCACTGCCCTAAAAATTCTCTGGGCTCTGCCTACTCATCTCTCTTTGTTCCTTAACCCCTGAAAATGAATCATTTTTTTACTATCTCCACAGTTTTGCCTTTTCCAGAATGTCCTATAGCTGGAATCATATAATATGTGGCCTTTTCAGATTAGCATTTAAGTTTCCTCCAAGTCTTTTCATAACTTGATAGCTCATTTATTTTTGCCCCTGAGTTACAGTCCATTGTTTGGGGGGACCAGGTTGCTTATCCATTCATCATGTCTTTTTCACCTTTATATTTCAACACATAGCAACCTGCCTGGCACAAAACAGAATCTGAACAAATATTTGTTAAATGAATGAATAAATAAACAAAGCACCTATCAGCAGGCATAGTCTACTCAGCCTGGAAGACAAGTATTGAGAAAAAGGTAATCTGGTAAATTCATTATTTAATTCATTAATCCTTGAATATTGGGCCTGAACCCAATTACAAGAAGCAACACTTAATGTGTTATTTTGTTTTGATTTTTCAAATGTGGAGTTTGAAAAATAAAACAATATTCACATTTATGCAATAGTATGGATATTTATGTTTCTGATTTTATTAGAAAACAAAAATACACCTTAAACAGTTAGACCTAATTCCCTTCAACTTAAACTTTGCCTTTGCCCTTTGCCATGCTCGCATGTCGGTTTGTTTTTAATCTATGAAACTGAAATCTGCTGCCCTCTTGTGGTCTTTAATTTTTAGAGGAGAAATGCGGCAGGAAGTTTGTTGTCCTAAGTTTTTATCTAAACAGCATTCAGCTTCTCTCTGGAGAAAGACTGCTTCCTTGATACTCACTGCTTCTAACACTAGTCATGATTCTCAACAATTTCAAATCAAAATATTCCACCTACCAGAGATGTAGTCAGGCTGGTTGTGATTTTTCTGTTTGTAGCCAGAGCAGGTACTTTGAGGTCTTACAGAGACCTTTAAAGAAAAGGAATGAGCATAATAGGAATAGAAATTAGAACCCTTTTATAAGTCTACGGTGCTGGCAGGTCAAGTTTATGAGTCCTACAGACCCTCCCGATCTGGCCCATCCGGCTTCCAGTCTCTCCTCTCTCAAGCTCTCCCCGTCCCCATGCCTCCTTCACTCCCAGACCAGCTCCTTATCTTGCAAGACTAGCTAAGTGACATTTCCTTGAGAAAACATCTTCTGGATTTTAAAAATTTTATATTTCTTCTTGGTGCCCCCACGTCCTCTCAGTCTTCTACAATGGCTGACAACCGTTACGCTGAGCTGTGTGTTTATCTGAACCCTTTATCAATGGCTGTGCTCCTTGACTTCAGGCTTTACAGCTTAGGGAGAACTACTCACCCCCATTTACCCAGTGCTTAGCACAGAGGTGCAGCAAATGTTGATCAAATGACTGTAAATTGAAGACCAAGGCAGAAAGAACAGATAAAAAGTAGTAGTTGTCTCCAGGGGCGCTAGGACTCTTCTGCCTTTTGCTCTTACTGAGCTACTGGGCTTTTATTTGGCGCAAGTCTGTAAGGGCAGTGTTGCTTCCATGATGCCTGCCTAGACTCAGTGTGCTGACAAAGAACACGAGCTCAGAGGCTGTGCTTGCCTCAAGCCACAGGACCCTGAGCGACAGAGCCAGGACCGGCACAAGGGGCCCCGACCAGCAGTTCCGTGCTCCATTCGTTACATAGTGCTGTGCTTCCTCTTGGCAGGGAGCACTACTACTGAGCCAGACACGTCAGCCATCTGTGTACCACATGCACGCAGTATTTCAGTAAACATTGAAATAATATTTAGATGCTATGAGCAATCCTCACTCACTAGGCATACCCCTGAACCCAGTGCCAAAGTAGGATAAACTAAACAAAAACAAACCCACCAACGAAAACAAAGGAACAAAACCATTAACCACACTTTCACAGGACCAAGAGAATATCAGGAATATTTTGGGACTGTATTTGAATCTGTACTCTGTCATTTACTTGTTCATGGCCTTAGGCAATTGACTCCTTTCTGCCTTAATTTCCTTCTATATAAAATAGGTAAAAAATTGTATGTGTTGAGAGAATTCAGTGAGTTCATGTGCACATGGAATCTGGCATATAGTCAGGTATTTGATTAATTTAAGCTGTTATTTCAGTTATCCAGATCAGAAGGTCTGCATTAGTGAAATTTACTGCACAATGGTTTATTTTTCTTTATATTAGCTCAAATCTTTCATGAGTGATTTCTTTGACATGAAGTTTATTTCATCTACTATGCTGTATACAGCAGTGGGACATCTGGTCCCTCTCTCCGTCTGTCTTCTGTTTCAAAGTTAAAAAACAACTTCAATGTAGTCTGTTGCATGTCCCATTTCTGAGGTTCAGGGTCTCAAAGCAAGAAACCCTTTAAAAAACTGGCTAAGACTCATGTCAATACAGAAAGAGGAAGCCCTGCCTATTTACTTCTCAGAGGCAGCTGTTTCCTGTATACACTCACCCAAAGAGAAGCTGGGTCTTGGGGCTTTGATTGGCTTTATTTTTATCTCGCTGCAAATGGCTCCATCTCTCTGATCTCTCTTCTCCTTCAATACCAATTCAAATACAAACACCCCCCTTAATGGATTAGAGAAGTGACGGCGCCTTCTGGCCAACTGGCTTCTGTTTTCCAAAAGAGCCAGTGGCAGTCACTGCTCCCTGATCTCCTGGAATATACTTCACACACCTTAAACTATACATTGTCCTAGTCAAGGGGGATTTGCCTGGCCCTTAAACAGTGGTTCTATCAGATAGTGTTTGTGATAGTGTTTGTTTTCTTCCCGGAAGGTAAAGAGAATGTTTGTCTCATAGAGCAAGGGATTAGATCTTTATCTGGAGGAAGGCAACAGACAAATACATAGTGTGATTTTTGAACTAATAATCTTAGGAACATCTACCCTTTTGACACCATTTGAAAGAGAAACTCAACTGACGGTGTCCTGGAAAAAGACAAATTAGAAATTGTCTGGTAGTCACCAAATTTTTTATCCATGCAAACCCCAAATTTAGTAAAACAGAGGAATCTCAAAACAGGTGCCTGTCAATACCTGAGCATGTGACTCCTACAAGGATTAATGACCGCGACTTGGGGTGTTTAGACAAAAAGTTGGGCTAATGTTTCCTGACTTTGCATTCAGTATCCTGGTAAAACTACAGATCCACAGTCTGGTAGATTTCTTCTCTTAAATTCAAACCACATGTTGTAAATTATTAAATAAGCATATGTCATCACATATTTGGGTAACTATTGGGCAAACTAAAAAGTTAGCAATAAATCTCATAAAAGTTACTCAGTTGTCCAGTAAGGCAATGCTTCCCTCCCTCCCTCCCCTCCTCCTCTCCTCCCTCCCTCCCTTCCTTCCTTCTTGCTGAGTAGTATTCCATTGTGGATATACCATGGCTACATCACCATTGGCTTATTCAGTCTCCTATTGATGGACACTTGGGTTGTTTCCAGTTTGGGGCTCATACATATAAAACTGCCTTGAATATTCTTGTTCATGTCTTTGTATGAACTTATGCCCTCTTTACTTTTAAGTAAATATCTAGGATGGCTCATGTGGTATGTGTACGTTTAACTTTTTAAGAAGCTGCTGACCTGTTTTTCAAAGTGGTTGTACTAGTCTACATTCCCGCCAGCAGTGTCTGAGAGCTCCAGTGCTTCTGACTCTTCACCAGCACTCTGCATGGCAGTCTTTTTAACCTTAGCCATTCTAATATGTATTGTTCATGAAATTCAGCAGTCAGGATGTTCTAATAATCTTCAGGAAGCATCTGCATTTCAGCTGTGGGTACAGAGCCAGATACAATGGGCAGAGGAGGCAGAAGTTAAGCAGGAGAGACAATGAATGTTAGGGTGTGTGTGGAGACTTTTGGCTGTAAAGAAGGCTTTAAGTTCATGTAGAAGTCACGGTTATGTACTTAAAATAGGTCTGCTCCATATCTGAATTGCATTTTAAAGTTTGTTATTTGATAAAGTATTTATTTTTAATTTTACCAAATAGTAAGGCCCCTTTGTTTTTGGAACAATATCTAAGTGTTAAAATTAGATACAAATCAGCTAGAATTCTCAGTCCTTTACTCAAGCTTTAAATAACGTGAAAACATGTGTCTTTATCTTTTCCATCAGGGCACACTCAAACAGAAGACAAACAGGGAGGCTGGAAAAGCGAGAGACAAGACAGAACGATAGACAGGTAGGGTGACCATCTGTCCCTGTTTGCTGGGGACTGTCCCAATTCTAACACAGTGTCCTGAGGCTGTACATGTGTGCTGCATTTTAGAACCAAAGCAAGAATCACATCAGTAAACCTTGAACATTTGGATGGAGGAAAGAAGATATCACACCATCTCAAACTGGTTTAGAGGATGTTTGAACGATGTGTTACATGTGGAAGAGTCGTACAGAAACTAGGGATTTATGGGTGGGAAATGTTTTGCTCAAGCAAGCAGACCTGGTGTGAGCAGGGACAAGACTTGCAGGGACTCAGGAGTCCTTCCCTCCCCACCTCTCCCCTTTCTTGGTCTCCAGCTTCTCCTACCCTTTGGGATACCATTGTGTATTGAATTGTGCCCCCCTCCCCAACCAAATATGTTCAAATCCTAATCCAAGCTACCTGTGAATATAACCTTATGTAGAGATGGGGTCCCTACTGATGTAGTCAAGTTAAAATGAGGTCGTGCTGGGTTAGGGTGAACTTCCATCCAATGACCTGTGTCCTTATAAGAGGAGGGAAATTTGGACACATAGACACACATGAAGGAAGGGCCCATGTGACAATGGAGGCAGAGATTGGAGTGGTGTGTCTATAAGCTAAGGAATGCCAGAGGTTGTTGGCAGCCACCCGAAGCTGGGAAAGAGGCATAGAACAGATTCTCCCTCAGAGCTTCCAATGCCTGGATTTCAGACTCCAGAACCATGAGAGAATAAATTTCTGTTGTGTTAAGTCATCCAGATTGTAGTACTTTGTTATGGCAGCCCTAGGGAACAAATACAGATAATTGCACATGTATAACCCCAATGATCATTTACATTCTGAACATTTATTAAACAAAACTATATTGAGTAAGTACAAATTTCCTGTTCCTGGGTGAGCATTATGTGATAAGCCAAGTGAAATGCTGAGGTTTGGCTTCCTGCTTTGCCTAATTACTCATGTGTAGCTTTCCAAGTATCCACACAGCTCTTACTCCTTCTAGAAAGGCTTCCCTTATTCCATCTTCCTCGGTGGGTTCCAGTGGTTTTCAACCATTTCGGGGTATCAGAATCACCAGGAGACCTTTTTAAATATACTAATGCCCTGCTGAGCTGAGATTCTGAGTCATTAGTTTTGGGTAGAACCAGGGCATTTTGTAAGTTCTACAAATGCTTTTAACATGCAGTGTTGAGGCTGTCTGGAAGCGTGCTTCTCCCCTCGGTTTTCACAGCACCCTGTGACTACTTCAACCAAGCACCCTCAAAATTGTATTGAAATGATGGACTTTTCATCTATTAGAGGAAACTTTTTAAACCTTAGCTGTGCAGGCAAATCATTTAGGAAGTTAAAATTCCTCATGTGCCTGTTTAAAATCATAATTTCTCCCAGGTGACTGCAATCTGCAGCCAAGTTTGCAAACCACTGCACAGGATCATAACCCTCTGGGAGCAGGAATCCAGCCTTGCTGATTCTGGTAACTCCATTGCCAACACACTGCTGGTGCTCTGAGCTGCCACAAGCATACCCGTAGATGTTTCTTAAGCCAAGTCATCAAAAAGTGAGTTTACAACCTAGAAGGGAGGTCAAAACAAAGACGTTACTGTTTACAAAATTGTAGACACAGAACAGGCACAACAGATTTGCATCTTCTTTGGGAGCAGACAGGTAAGGAGAGAGTGGAGAAAGCCAGGATTACTCTTGAAGAGGTGTTAGGAAGGTGCCTGATAACCCAGCACTTCCCTGAGGTCATAGAAATGATGGATGTTTCTCCAGTTCAACACCAAATGAGCTAATGGTCTTGCATTTAGGAATCATGTTGATTGCAAGGTCCATCTCTTTGAACACTAGAATCACACTCCGTTTGAGAAAGGCCTGTAGCACTGAAAATCCACTGAGAAGAGCTGATTAATTAATTACAGCTCTGCTTTCCCCTAAAGTTAAATGTGAGTGGGATTTCCTTCACTATTTAAATTTAAATTGCCCTCCCTTTTGGCCAAGAGCATATATTTTAATTTACTTTTTAAAAATGTATATATGATTCCATTCTTCTATACCAGAGAAAAGCTTTGTGAGAAAAAAAACCTTATATAATTGTGAGATAAGGGAATTCTTTTTGAATGGGGACCCAACTAGAGTTCTTAGGGATAAGTGGAATCAGAATAGGATAAAAATCATGGATCTCATAATTGCTTCTTATTTGTGTATCAACTATTTTCTCTTAGGCTGCTCCATACATTAAGGTTAATGGCTACCAGTGGTTTAGGACACACACTCATAGCTCCACTTATAAACTAAAGAGAATATAAAACTAAAAAGAACATAAAACTTCTTTGAGCTCCAACTTGGAAAATCTCCAAGGAAAAACTCTGATTGGCTGAACTTGGTCACATGGCTTTGTGGCAAAGGACAGGTAGGCTACATGATTGGCAGTCCCCTGCACAGGTACAGGAGCCCCTCCACAGCCAAGAGAGAATCCAGTAGCATTCTTCAGCTTTGCTGTGCCTGGATGTGCTTTGAGCAGTAAGCTAGACATCACAGTTAAAGCTCCAAACAGAGATCTGGGGCTTCCTTCGGGGAAAGGCAACTGGCTCCAGAAATGGAATTGTGTGTCTCGAATGGACTACTTTCTGGTTCCATGTCCTGGCTCTGATTTCTGGCATGTTCTTAGGCTCAAGCTCCAGGTCGGCCCCACCTGGAGTCATGCTCAAGCCTGGGCCTCCATTCTGATAATGGGTCAGGTACCTCAGCCCCTAAGGACTGCGTTGCTCCTGATGTTCCCAGTTTGCCAAGTAGCCAGAGTCACGGCCCTGAGCCATGCTCTACAGACGGGCTGTAATCACAGGCCTTTCTGCACTTGACAGCTCCTTTCAGACTGTTGGTTCCACCTCGTCTCATGATCTTTCTACTTGCTCGTTCTCTAGGAGGGCAATTCTCATCTTGAGTACCGACCTACTGCTCCCTCCCCAAGCGATTCTTTATTGTTTTATTTTTTTGATAGCCTGTGTGCAATTACCTGTTTAGTTGTTTAATTACTCATTTATCATCTGTCTCTCTTGCTCCTTCACTGTCTCTTAGAATGCACACTCCAGGAAGACAGGGACTATTTTGTTTACACTGGATTTCCAATTCCTAGGAGAGCATCTGGCCCATGGTAGGCTCTGAGTAAGTATTTGAATGAATGGCTGCTGAGGCTAACAGCCCTGTCACGTACTCTGTCATTTCTTAGAGCGCCTTCCCCTGAGTCCCTGAGGGCTGCTGCCATCACAGTAGGTGTGTATAATTTCAAGTTCTCACCTGTCTCTCCCTCCCCATCTCAGGTGGGACCATGCCAGAAGACTAAGCCTTACATTTCCTGAGCCCTAAGTTTCCATTCTAAAAGCTTGCCAATATTTGTAGATGTCTAGACCTCTGCATGCCTAGTTTGGACACATAACTTGTTCTTATCACTGGTAGCTCTGCCTACTTGACCTTTGGCTCCCACTCTGACCTCTGGCCTCCTGGGTCTGCGTGTGCCTTCTGCCTCCTTTCCATGCTCCCCCACCTTTTGCCCAGCCCTTCTCCTGCCAGCTGCCTTTGGTCTCAGGAATGCCACAGAGAAGGCAGCATGCAGTCAGTGGCACCCTCAGCCTCTAATTCTCCGAGTGAGCCCTCCACTTCCATACAACCCAGAGTATGTCAGTCACCAAACAGGCAGTGGTGCCCGAGTGTCATCCTTGAGAGAGTGCTTATCTTCCTACGGATGATAACATCCCTTCTATTTCCATACTTCTTTTTAAAATTGTGAAATAAAACACATGCTTAGAAAAATATATACAAAATATATATGAATCATTTAATGAATAATTATATAGCAAACCCCTCTAATAGCCACCACCCAGATTAAGAAATAGAATACAGCCGACAATCAAGAGACCCCCTTATGTTTCTACTCAGTCATAACCTATCCCCACCCCTCTCCTCCTGGGAACCACCACACTGACCTTTGTGTTTACCCCTTAAAGATAGAGTTGTTTTGTCTGCTTTGAACTTTATAATGAATGGAAACGAAATGTACATACATATCTTTTTATGCCTACTTCTTTGATGGTGACTATTCCTATGAAAAAGTAACTCTTAAAACACATTCTCCTTTTTTGTCATTCTACCTATACCAGCAGATCTAACAAGAGTCACTGCTGCTAAGTTTACCCTTTTCTCATTCCAGGATTTCTTGGCATGTGAATTGAAGTTTCCAGGAAGGGTTTATTGCTGTGTTTTCCAGATTGCTTGGTAATAAACCCAGTTCTGGTGTGCAGACTCGGACTGCCTGGCTGTCTACTACCCACCCCATCAACCAAACAAAGAATATAAGATGCTTTCTTATTTCTACATTTGCACTTTTGCAATAGAGGTCCAAATGCTCTGTGACTTTCACTGAAACTATGTATACAGAAATATACGAGGTATTTTTTCTATAGGAAAATAGAATTACTGAGCCCATTGTCCAGAAACAGGAAAAGAAGTTTGAAGAGTTGGCCAGTCTTCGATAAAAACAATCCATGTGGAACAGGTAACCACTACTCCCTTATAATGAGAAGCTGTTTTCTATGGCTTTCAAAGGGAGCAAAATAACACATTTTAAAGTACTCCAATTCTAGAGTACTTTCATATCACTTAAAGAATATTGAGGTAGCATAATTCTAGAAAACAGCAATTAAAAATAGTTATATCTATCATATATATATATGTATATATATATGATAGATATGAATAAGTCTTGATGAGGGCTGAATCTTTTGGTCTGTGAATTGTATTTATGTCACACAGTTTTGTAAATAGGGCCTGAATATATTCTCTGGATTCAAATGAGTCATCAAAGTCATGCCTCTTGTTCTAATTTGGCTCTCTGAATCAGTGATGTCAGCTAGGACCATTTATATGCTGGGAGTGATCATTATGAGGCAAAGAAAGAAAAGAAACCCTCTGTTTTGGCAATCAAGTCAGAAGCTTCCATTGTGGTTCTCAGAAACTGCATAAATCCACCCGCTGTTCTGAGCTCATTCACCCTCTGCACTGAGGGTAGTCTATGCTACTGTCACAAAGGGCTGCATCAGCAGGTTTTATTTCTTACCAGCTGCTGAGGTCTGAAGATGTGTGTGTGTGTGTGTGTGTGTGTGTGTGTGTGTGTGTGTGTGTGTGTGTGTGTGTGTGTATTAACAAAAAGGAATCTCTCTGGCACATTAGAATTGGGGCATCATAGCAGAAGACTTACTCTTGCTTTGTGCCTGAAGCCCAGAATCCTCAGGCACACCCACAAGCCCCTGCTGTCTCGCTTCTGCCCTTCGGAATGCCAAGCATTCTCTCCGTAATGAGACAGAGGAAGAAGGAAAGTCTCAGGTTAACTTTCACATAACCAAGTGAGGACTATCAAATATAGGAAAGAGCAGGAAATAAACACAAAGTTTATGACAACCACTTGGTGCTTAGGCCAGACTTTGTGTCAGGACCTCTCCTTCCTGGAGAGAAGGCTTTGGGATGGCTCCATGCTGAGGAACAGTGGGTGACTGAAAAAGCAGCTGAAAGTCATCTGGGGCAGCCACAGGGAGACAGGGTCCTGTGGCTTCTGGAAAGCCACACACGGCAGAATTTAGCATAAAAATACCCTTTATAGAATCAGTGTGGAGAATTGGATTTCAGGACTGATTTTATCTTTGCAACCCAAGAACAAACCCCAAGGGGACTGTGAGGTGTGTTCTCTCCTATCTTCTCTTTGGCTCTTTCATATTCGAAAAAGAAAACTCCAAGCACAAAGTTAAGGGATTGGATGTTCTTCCTTGTCCCCTCTGACCTCCTTCTCCTATCTCCCTGCAAAGTTCCACTTTATTTCCACTTGCACTCATTAATGTCTAATCCATAGACACCCACATGCACCCACCCCAGCAGAATGCAGTGTGGTTCAGTACACGGCTTCTCTGGTGTGCTTTGGGTAAGGATACTGAGATGCTCCAGTTTTTAGTGTTTTATAGTCAGTTATTTTCATCCCCAACTGAGCCATTAAGTAACATGAATCCTGAGACTGGTGGTAAGCAGGTCTCTCAAAAACCCTTCCTAGAGGCCCAGGCAGAACTCACAGCTGGGGTTGGCAGGGCATGAGGCTTGGCTCAGGGCAAACCGGTATGATGCCAGAAAAATATTTTTGATGGAAGAAAATCAATTGACACCCCACCTTTAAAAATAAAAGTGCTAGGTACATTTAGACTGACAGGAAGAGTTTACCTTTAAATTACTTTGAAAATTCCTTTTATTCAACTTTAAATATAGTTTCTCAAATGAGAATTCATTTGACTGCATTTCAGTGTGGCCAAAGGGAACAGCAACACATGGTAGTAGTTCAGTTTATCAAATGAACAAATTCATTCACCAACAGTGCATTTACTTCTTTAGGATCCTATGGGAATATGGGGGTTAAAAACGAAATATAGGAACAAGGTAAAAACTTACCAAGTGTGTATCTCCATAGGCAAACACATCAGTCACTATGTGACCCCCTTCAAGCCAAAGTTTAGAGTCTGAGAAAAACAGAGACTCAGTCAAAGTTCTTATTTGCTGTCATTTATTATATATCTGCCACTTCAGATATTTAAACCATCAAGGCATCCTTTGGTCTCTAACTATATAGAGGACTTGACCCACCCCTTGCATAAAAAAAGATTGAATTGTATATCCAGGAGAATAATATATATTAGGGAGTACCAGAGATGCATTTATTTATTTTTTTTTTTAGAGAGGGAGCCCTGAGATGGGATTTTATGATCTGAAGTGTAGATTAAATAAATTGTGGATGGTCATATGATAGACTGTTATACAGCTACTCAAACTCAGGTTTTTTTTAAAGCCTTTTCATAATATATATGTGTGTATATATATATATATATATATATACACACATATATATATATATATATCTCATATGTGTACTTATAGATGCAAAAAGACAAAGGAAACATACCAAAATATTAAGAATGGTTGTCTATAAAGTGTAGGGTGATGTATGGTTTAGAATTTTAAAATATTTTTTCATTCCAGCTATCCTACAATGAATATGTTTCATTCAAAATCAGAAAAAAACATTTTTAAGAATTGTACTCCCAAAGTGTCTAATCTATTTTCTGGAACTTTAGCAAATACGATTAAAGCAGATGTTGATAAGGTCAGGAGGATGAATTTGATCATTTTGTGAACTATTTACTTTGGTTCCTTGGCCCCGTGCTACCCCACAATAAAAGCTTTTTAGAGTTGCTGGAGAAGCAGTTTGAGGTCCTTTCCCTTCAGTGAGTCATTGGCATTATTGTTGCCAAGAGGTCACTGATGCTCAAGAATAATCCAGAAGTGCCCACTTGCTTACATCTCCACTCAGTAGCCTCTGTAAGCGGTGAACGGCCGTGTGCTGAGGTTTAGGGGATCTCTACTGGAAGTTAGAGATCTCACTTCTGGACCCGGCTCTGACTTACGCTCCTACTATGGGCTTAGACAGGGAGCTGCACGGACTTGTTGGCCCTAAGCTCTAGTTCAGCTCTACCTAGATCTACGCAAAGGAGTCGAGCACAGGAAATGGGAACTGCATGGGTAAGTTCATGACAACTGTATGAGCAAATGGGAAGGTTTTCTTTCTGATGACTTAAATATCTTTAAAAGATAATCAGTTGTTTAAAGCAAAACCAGGACTGTACTAAATATTCATATTATTTATTTTAATTTTCATAGTCACCATACTGAAGAAGATACTCTTGTCATGTATTCTTACAGATGAGCAAACTGAGGCTTTGAGACCTTAACTATCTAGCCCAGGGTCAAATAAACATCATTTATATCTTATTGCTTTGTGTCCGTGACACAGTACACATTTCCTTTGCTAAAAGTATGTGGGAGGGAGGAAAGTATATTGAGTAATTACTATATTTAGCTGCTTGAATAAATGCCTCTCTTTGTTGAAAGAAAAAAGACATTTATTGTGACACATTACCAAGTTACTTATAAAAGTAAATGTGAAAAATCTGTAAAAGAGAATGTCTGATTCACTGAAAGGGAAATGACCTGAGAGCTGATGGATTAGGACAAAGACCAGTTGGGCTTCAGGAACATTTAGAGGGCAAGTACCCACCTTTTTGTGGCAATGGTCAAGGAGGAGAGAACAATAATGTAAATGAATATTTGTATTTTAAACAGGTTATGTCGTTTATAATTTCCATATGAAATAGGAGGAAAAAACAATGAAAACAAGATAAATAACAACTGCCCCATTTTCTGCCACAAGTAGAATTTTAGTCAAGGGAAAGAATATATTAAAAAGAACACACATTTTTACCTACTAAGTTTGATGGTACAAATTCCTCTGAATGAACCTGAGCCTTTCACATGATCTCAGACACTACCCAGGTCCATGAGATATTACATGGCTCTTCCTCCTTTTTCAGTGGTATCAATGCTGACCAGGGGAAACTGCATGCATGTGCGTGTGTGCACGTGTGTGCATGTGTGCATGTGTGTGTGTGTGTGTGTGTGTGTGTGTGTGTGTGTGTGTGTAGGGCTAATGAAGCAAGCAACTAACAGAAGTTTGTTTTAAAAAGCTAGCATTTATTAAGTTCTTACACTGTACTGGAAACAGTACCTCATTTTTAAAAATAATATATCATTTAATCTTCATAAAGACCCATATACTGGGTATTATTATCCTTTTTTACAGATGAGGAAATTAAATTATAATGAAATTATACCAAGTTCTGCATTTGCCTGTTTAGTTTCTCCCATTTTGTCACTCCTGACAGGCAGTCTTGCTAGTTTGAGAAGAGTCTAAAACAATGTATCTAATGAAAGAGAGAAACCAAAAGTTGTTAAGGCTTCTGTTGAGATAGAACTTGGGTTACATTTTGAAAGGGGCAAGCCTGGGGGCAGCTTCTGGGTGTGAATGATCTGGAGGGGAGGCGGAGGGGGATGCAGTGAGGCAGTCGGGAGATCGCCTTTGATGATCCTCAAGAAATGCACAGAAAGGGTTTGGGCTGCATTTCAATTATTGTTGGTTGTTGAAATGTGCTTAAATAAAGACTTTACCTCCTTAATCCTCTCACATCTCATCATAGGGAGGTAACTATTGACAGAAGAGGAATGGGAGCTCATTGTCATCACAGCGGCCTCCTGCCCGTTACCATCACACAACAGCTGTGGGGGTTTCAGCATCTGCCGTGTGTGTGGCACTGTTCTTAGTGCTTTACACCTGTTATTTTACTTAACTTCTACAACTTCTTTGTAAAGTATGTGTTTAGGTAACAGCAACCATATATTGGATGCTTCCTGTGTGCTAGACATTGTGTTAAGTACTTTACATTTATCATCTCATTTACACTCAACAGTGGTGTATATATATGCTCTCTCAACAAAACAAAGGCTAGAAGAGTCCTCTCTTTACCTCTCAATATCAATTTAAAGGGACCTAATTTATTTATCTGCATCCTTCCTTCACATCCCGAAATCATCCAAGCCAAAGCGCGGTGGTCATTTTTGAAGAATCTGATATTCTTGACTTGATGTCAATCTCAAGAAATGGAAAAGTCAATCATGCCAAAGACAGTAGGAAAAAGGAATTTCAAAGTCTATTTGGTAACTAAGCACATGCAGAGCAAGAAGAGACAGAGTGTTCTGAGCTGAAAATGCAGAGAGTCTGAGTTATGGTCCAGAACAAATGAGTAGCTCAGAATGAATGACTAAGGACTTTGCCACAGTGTTCTCTGCTCTGGCTATTAGGTCACCCCAGGAAAACACACAGCTATTTAAGGACAGAAAAGAGTTTTGTGTATACCCTCCAGCTGCTCCCTCGCCTTCTTGCAGGCTCTGAAAAAAATCAGTGGCGGATGCTCACAGGCAATTCAGTTTCTGCCGTTGATACTCAGTGCAGCCCAGGGCTCAGCAGTCCCAGCATCATTTAGGTGCTTGCTTCAGCATCTGGGTCCCCATCTGAGAATTACTGAATCAGACTCTGCATTTTATCAAGATTCAAGGCGATTCCTATGCAAGCTAAAGCTTGAGAACTTAGGAAATACTAGATCAACAAGGAAGGAAAATGCTAACGTCAGTAGGCTCCCAACCTGATCCCGGTGTCCAGACCCCTTCAGCAGCACCCACTGCCTTTGGGCTAAGGCTCCAGCTCCTTCATGTGGCTTTAGACTCTCCAGCTTCCTCTCCTCACTCTTCCTTCTTAAGTTCTAGCCAAGTTCAATTTAGTGCAGCAACACGTACCAGCCAGGCTTTCTTTTTGTTCTCTGTTTTGCACGTAACTGAAATAGAACAGTTCTAAAGCCAAAGAAATATAGCATCAGTTAGAAACAATGAACATTAAAGAAGAGAGAGGTCTCCTGACCCCTAGGAGCCCAGAGAATGTGCACATGGCTAGGTCAGTGCGTTAGCTCCGCACACAGCTCAGTTCCAGAAGCACATCTCTTCCCAGGAGGATTCTGGAGTCAGAACTTTCAACTGATGGCATTTTTCAAGGGACTTTTTTGTTTTGTTTACACTTGGTTTGACTCACTGACAATAGCTCCAACACCAGAAAATGACAACAGGACTCTTGGGAGCCTTTCTTAGCTGACCAATGTTGTAATAATTCACTGATACTCTCTATTTGTCTTTCCTTTTACAAATAGGCCTAGTGTTTAGTGTTGTACATGATACGGGTGTCAGCTGTGTTGACAAGAATTTCATAAGCTCTTTCACCAGCCAGCCTAAAGAGCTTCCTCATGGCCTGGAATAGAATGAAGCTTCCTCTTGTTTGAGGAAAGTTACTATTGTGGGCTAACACTAGGCATTGATATTTTTAAACTGAATCCACATTTCCCGTATAAGTAGATAAGAGAGCTGGGTATTATCACAAATTCTTGGTTGCTTCAAGTCCATATGATTTAACTACAAATTACTCGGTAGTAGAGGCATTCATTCACAGCTAGTTAGAAAGAGAGACGGTTAATCTTTAAAGTCTCCAGATTACCAGTACACCAGTCATAGCTGCACAGACTCTATATTTTGCCAAAATTTATTTATTTATTCAGCAGATATTTTTAAAGGCCTATATTATGTTCAAAGCACTTTGATGATCAGAGAAAGAAAAAACTGAGGTATTTCCAAGAGAATGCAGGAAACTGCTTGGCAAGGATACTACATTGCTGCTCCAGAAACTGCATTTCATCAGTGCAACCAAAATCACTAGATCTTTTGTGGTCTGCACCAGTTTCCTATTGCTGTAATAGCACTAGTTCCCTATTGTATGGCTGTAAGACCTTCCTATTGCTGCTTTGTATTATTAAGAATTTAGTGGCTTAAAGCAATACAAATTTATTATTCAGTTCTGGAGGTAAAATGTCTGGAGTGGGTCTCAACTAAAATCAGAGGGTCAGCAGGCTGCATTCCTTTTGGACTTTCTCTGGAAGAATCCCTTTCCTTGTCTGTTACAGCTTCCAGAGGTTGCCTGCATTCTGTGGTTCATGGCCTGCTTTTGTCTTCAGAGCCAGCAAAGGCTGGTGGAATTGTTATCATATCACATTGCCCTGACTCTCCTGCCTCCCTCTTTTAAGGATAAGGACTCTTGTGATTACATTGGGTCACGTGCATTGTCCAGCATAATCTGCTCATCTCAAGGTCAGCTGATTAGCAACCTTAATCCTATCTGCAGCTGGAATCCCCCCTTGCCATGTAACATAGCAAAATTAAAGGTTCTGGGGATTAGGATGTGGACATGGTTGGGGAACCATTATTCTCCCTGTTCAGGATGTGATTTAATCTGACCAAACTCACTGGAGATTAATATATAAACAACAATGATAATTTATTACTATTTACTATGCAAAATGAAACTTTGGAGTTGTGGAGTGGGTGGAAATGGCCATGATGGCTAGTTAGCACCTTCTTTCCCTGTAGACAAATGGACACAGAAAATATATTTTTAAATAGAAGATAGCTTGGAAAGCATGAAATCAGATCACCCCATCAAGCTTAGTGACTTCGATGGCTGGTGAAATGAATGTGGAGAAAAGCTGTTGCTTGAATCCGCCTCTGTGATAGAGATGTAACTTCTGTTCAGACTGGAGACCAGTGTGCGTCGGTATTCTTTGTACTGTACATTAAAACTTTTTATCTTAACGTGACAAAATAATTTATTGAGAAAGTCTTTTATAATCTGTTGGTGCTGGTGATTTACTGAAAAATTCACTTGTTTTGTTCTTATTACTTTGCAGAAACATCCAAATGAATGAAACCACTTTTCCCTCATCTCCCTGAAGAGGGCTGGTGGGGGGCTGTGAGCAGGGGACACACTGTGAAGGGACGACCTGTGGGCGCTGACTGGCCAAACCCCGAAGAGCCTGGTGAAGGATCCTTGCACGCACAGAGAGAGGCATGGAGCAATGGAACTGCCCAAATTAATAGACTTATAAAATGAGAATCCCTGCAGTGGCCATGATGAAACAAAGACCAGAAATATTTCCTTGAATATTTACATAAGCATGTGGTGTCTTGAGAAATTCTAGGAAGGGGGCAAGTCCTTCCAATATGTGACAGATTTTTCTTGCCACTTTTTAAAATGGGGATACCAAACTGACTTAATTCGATTTAGAAAAAAGTTTAGAAAAATAAGGTAAGTTTTTTCTCTCTGTACCAGAGTTATGGAGGAAAATTCACACCAGCCATGCAGGATTTTATCTAGGTGTTTCAGCCTTTCCTTGTGGAAATTACTTGGGAACTTGTCTAAACTGGGCCACAAGGTTACCACAAAAACTAATAACATGTCAGGCAGGCAACACTGAAGTACCAGGTCAGGTCTAGGAAGCAGATGTGGAAAATATAAAATGTGGTCAATGGATTGAGGTCCAAAGGTAGGAAAACATGAAGAAAGTGCGCAGAGCAATTGGTGGGCCATGGTGGACCTTCAGGCAATTGAGGCAGCAGTGAGAGAGGTGACTGAAAATTGGGTTAAGATACTAGTAAAAAAAACTTTGGATGTTGACCAAGAAATTGCACGTTGGACACATTAACTGTTCCCAAACATGGGATAATCTTAGCTTAATGTCTTTGTCTTTTATAGCATGGCATCCTCATCACACCCCCAAGCCGTGTGAGCAGTTAAAAAAATTTATGAAACACTTGAGACATGCGAAGTGCAGGCCTAGATCCTGGGAGGCCATTGTAGAGGAAGAAAGTCAGAAATGAGTAAGGTCCTTCTGGATCCACAATCTGGTGGCAAGACAATACAAATCATTTAATAACTGTATTTCTAATGGAGACTCTTCACCATTGCCCTCATGTGACACCCCAAGATTTATGTGTACCACATTTTTCCTCAGGAAAACAGACCACAGGACAGGAGCGGCTCTGGGTCTACTAGTCCAGCTAAGGGCATCTTCGAAGAGGAAAAGTGGGAACTGTGTAATGAAGAGAGAGAGAGGGGGAGGGCACCAAGGGCACATGCCCGTCAGGCAGTCATCTCGGCTGGTACAGGCCGACCCTGCTGATCGGGGTTTGCCTGAAGCTGCAGGGTTATTGTGTCTGATGTTCTGGGCTGGAAGCAAACAGCATTTTCACCTGGGTGCACAATCCTTTTGTTTTAACTCCCAGTCTCTCTTAAAGAGTCTTTTTTCAGGATTTGGCATCTCTGAATAAGCCCCACATACCCCAAGCTACATATCACCAGCAGAAGCAAATAGCACAATGGCTGGGCTAGTCTTCCTTCCAAATGAGGGAGTGTAACAGCCCAAAAGGTGGGCTCTGATACCCCCAGAGGAAAGAAAAATAGGGCAAGATTTGTTAAAATTCCAGAAAAGAATTTCCAGGGGCAGGAGCTCTCTCTTAGCATATTGCTTTCACTTGGGCTTTTACTCTAAAGAAGTATTACATCATGATAATAGACTTTAAACACATACCTACATGAATGTATATTCACACATATATAGTTTATTATGGAAAATATACATAACATAAAATGTACTATTTTACCCATTTTTAAATATACAATTCAGTGGTATTATGTACATTTGAATAATGGGCAACCATCACCACTATCCATTTACAGAAGTTTCTCATCATCTCAAATAGAAACTCTGTACCCATAAAACAGTAACTCACCATTTCCTCTCCCCCAGCCCCTGGTGACCTTTATTCTATTTTCTGTCTCTTTGAATTTGCCTATTCTAGGTTCCTCATATAAGTGGTATCATTCAAATGTGTCCTTTTGTAGCTGCGGATGTTTCAGACAGACCAAAGGAAAAGAAACCGAGACAAGCCAAATGCAGTTCCCTTGGGTCTGTTACAGCCTGAGGCACATCCCGGCTTCCCTGCCTGCCAAGACCATTCCTCTGTCCCTGGACATCCATACAGGGATGATGCCATTAGGGTCCTCCTCCTAGCTCATTATGCAGTTCATCTCATCTCATTTCCTTCCTCTTTTATACAGAGACTGATTTCCCCTTTGCTGACTCTGTCAGCTGAGCTCACAACCAGGGTTGCATCTATACCACGGCACAGGTTACTTCTTGAGCAGCTTGGCTGGGTTTGGGTAGCAGCTGCCAGGTTTCCAGTCTCCTACGAGGCTGTCCTGCCACAGTGGGACTTTGTGTGTGTGTGACCGCTGGGTGCTGGGTTTGAGCCCTGCTAGCTGAAATGGTGAGTTCTTCCTGACACTCACTGCCCTTGAGACCCAGGGCTTGGAGGGCACTGGGACCTGGAAGATGACCTTTCCCGTGAAAAACAAAACAAAGCCAGCCTCTGCTTTTCCTGCATGGTTCTTGGTTTGCAGTTATCAGTGACTTTCCCAGAACTGACCAATTGATTAGGCAGTCTTGGAAAGCTCATCCCTCAGCATTTAGGGCTTGGGGAATTCTACTTCCAGATCCCAAGGGGACAGAACAGATTTTCAGTGAGTGTTCCTAATTTGAAAAATCTGCCCTTAAACTTTCTTAGTTCTAGAATTCTCTTCCAGACTGTGGGTCTCCTTTATCTGTGATTAGATGTTGAATGTTTATATTCAAATGAGTAGGATGCCCCACACAACGGCACAGAGACCAGCCTATTTACCTATTGGTAAAGATGATTTTGAAATGGCTTCAGAGGCAACTGACCAAACCTTACCTTATGGTCTAAAATCTCCTAGTCTCTCCAAGAATGCTTTTTTTTTTTTTGCCTCTATGTCCAGTCTACCACATAGTACAGTGTGCTTTTTTGTTTTTTTTTTTGACTAGTAGACCCACTAATTTACTTTGCATGGCATTTGTTCTTGTTTTAAGATTTTTTTCCCTCTTAGCTTCCTTCTGATTTATCTCCTCTTTTAAATATTCATGGAAAAGGCTCTTACTTGGCCCCTGAATTTAATTATTCTTCTGGGTCTTGCTGGTGGCATGGGAGAAACTGTAAGTAAGGTTTGGTGTTAGATGCATCCGCCTTCCAAGCCTGACTGTGCTACTTACTAGCTGTGTGACCTTGGACAAGTAACTTAACCTGCTCTGTGAAATGGAAATAAATGACTTGTTATTCTCATGGATACTGATATGACTACTTAAAATAATTAGGAAAAGTACCTGATAACAGGTAGTGACAAACTTTAGCACACACCCCACAACCTTTTCTTTCTAATTTAGTTTAAGATAAGCCCTGCCCAGTTGGTCTTCAGTGGACCTGATTCCTGTGACAGAGCCCCAAACGTTTAGAGTTTTCAGGTCTGAGCTGGTCTAAGCTTCAAACAGGCTGCCCTCAATGAAACATGCTAGTATTCACTTGATTTTTAGATAATGGTTCCTAAGGTCTTCATCTGAAGAGGCAGCCACAACTTGGCGCTGCCCCACAAGCACTAGAAGCCAGGCTGTGCCCAGGAGGGGTTTGCTCCAGAGAGACAACAGCAAAAAAAGATCCAAGTACCTGTGACATCGTTCCACAACCTGGAAAGGACAAAGGACAAAGCCCAGAAACCGAGGGAGGGCTATGTGGTTGGTTTTACCCAGCAGAAGGGACTCTTCTAAGCAGGACAGGGCTGGCTCGCCTGCATTTTGTTATGGGGCAGGTAACTGGGAGACTGTTTCCCCATGAGAAGTTAGGGTGCTGCTGAAGCTCCCTAGCGTCGGAGGGAGGACATGCGCTCAGCCCTACTTACAGTGTGGGCTTAGGTTTCTATTTGTGACAACTTTCTGTATTGGTTGGCAGCTTCTCCCCAGCGTCCACCTCGATCTGGTTGCAGTCCTCGGCGCTGCTCGGATGGGATTCCAAACCCTCGCTGCCGGAGGACAAGGTGACCATTAGTTTGGAGAAATGCTGACCCTGAAGTCCTCGGGTGGGGATCCTCGTGGAGTAGCCAGCTGATGTCTGAGAGAAGCGTCGCCCGCTCTGGGGAAATTGCAGGTTCCCGCTGGGCCCATCGATTTCAGTGTAGATAGATTAGTCGGGAGGCTCAGTCTGCGTTTCAGGCAGTTGCACTGAATGCTAAATACTGCAGCCTGGGGGCGCTGGGGGTGGGAAGTCCTCTCCGCCAGGCCTGTTTATCTCCTTACTTCAACTCTGAAAGCAGAGTTTGGTCCGGGCCCTTAAAGGAGGGCAGGGCGTGATTTCGAGAGGCACACCAGGAGAGGCGAGCGCAGCGGGTCCTGGCTGTCCGCAGCCGGCGCCGCCCAGGGCCTGGGGGGCGGGGGCGGAGGGAGGACCGCGGGGCCCCAGGTTCCTTCCAGCTTGCGTCCCCCGCGTCCGCCCGCCAGCAGCAAGCCCGGCAGTGGCGCTTCGCTTCCCCGGGTTGCTTCTCGGGTTGCGCGGCCGCCAGGGCCTCGGTGGGGGTGGAGGGTAGCGGGGCGGCGTCAGGAAGCCGCTTCCCCCTCCTCCGTCCCTCTCGGCCGCTGCGGAGCGCGGTGACCTTGCAAGGCGGCTCCGAGGCACGCGAGCGAGGAGGCGACCAGCTGGCTCACCTGGCGCGCCGCGGTGAGCCGGCCGGCCGGGGCGGGGGCGCGAGGGGCGCGGAGCCCCGGGTCATCCCGGGGTAGGTCCGGGCAGTGCCGCGGCCCTTTGGAGAACGTGGGAACGGGCTGCTCCGAGGGGGTGGCGGATTTATGTGGAGCTGACTTGCAAAGAGTTGGGGTAAACGACCCGGTGCTCCGAGTGGGACCTCAACCCACTTCGGCGCACCGCGACTCGCAGTGAGCCTAAAGCCTGCGCCCTGCATGGTCCCAGGTGCTGTGTGTCGGACTCGGGGGCTTTTCTCGGTACCCCGCAAGTGGGCACACAGAAGGCGAAGACCCCCGGAGAACCCCTTCCCAATACACCCAAACCTATGGGTATCTGGTGACAAAAAGCAAGAAAAACCAGCTTACCCCAGCTGGTTAGAGCAAGACAGCGCGGCGTATTGTGTGGTCCGCGCGCCGCACGTGAAGTCCACCTGCTGAGAGAGCAACGCGGGCGGCGGGATTGCCGCGTTTCACCCCCACCACTGGCGCCAGAGGATGCCCTAAACCCACCTCCTGCGAAACCGGTGCTGTCAGCTTGGGGAATGTGCAGAACTTTCAAAGGGGGGTTATTTAGCCCTAGATGGGAATTAAGACCCAAAGAAAAGGGTATATTCAAGAGCTGCCCTTGCTGTGTTATTGCAGTGGAATCTGGAAGGATCTTTGAATTGGAGAACCCATGGGTGGGCAACCTTGCGTTTCTTATTCCCTAAGGCCGAGTAGCAGCGAGGTCTTCTTGACAGGGCAGCAAAGCTCCTTGAACTTCAGTTTGCTTGTGTGAGAAGTGGGAGGATACTCCTGCCCTGCGTTATTGACTGGTTGGAAGATAACTAGTGGGGGCGGGGGGAATAGAATTTTGAAAAGTGTAAAATATGGTTTCTACAAATTAAGGTATCCCACATGGCTGCCCACCACACCCTCGGGCCGCCAAAACAACCTTGTCTGGAGCAGAGTTGAGGCAACAACTTCCCGGTAGTGCTGGCGTTTGCCTGATGACCTGTCCACAGGGCGTGTCTGCTTCCCAGTCTCTTGGTGCAATTCCTATTCACTATACTCCCCGCCTGCAAATGCTCGTCACAGTGTGACATCAAGGGACGCAAACTTTGCCTTTTTCATTAAATTCTTTAGGACCTGTACAGAGTGTAGGAAGTGCTAGGAAAAGTCGATGAAAATTTAGAGTCTGGTGGCCTCTGGGGGTTAGATTTGATTAGACGTGTTCTTCATAAGACCATTAAACTCCGAAAACATGGTGAGCTTTCTGACACAGTTCTTGTTTTCTGACACAGGGAAAATTCTGTCAGAGCCAAGGATAAAAGCATTTTAATTTGAAAGATCTTGAGAGGAAGATAAGAGCTAAAGAAAGGGTACATTGTTTGCTAACACGTTTTCACTCATCTGAAGGCACACAATAGCAAAGACAAATTTGAATAGTTTCCCTTGTCACTAAATTAGAAATTCATATTTCTAATATGGAAAGCAACTTGGTTGGTTGTGTTACTGTTAAAATTTCAACAGTTCTTTTTAGATAAATATATCCAGTTTTCCAGAGATTGTAAACATGAGCAATATAGTGTCTGTGGGTCATACTGTATCTTTTCATACCAAAAAAAACCTCTGACTTTTTTTTTTTTCATTTTAATTAACAGGAGTTGAAAGATGACTCAGTTAAGAGGTTGTGAAATAAAACTAGGTCTCCTTAATTGTCCTGTCTTATTCCGAACTGTAAGTCTTTATAAAATAACACTGATGATGATAATAAGGCTGACTTTTATAGAATATTATGTGCCAGATTGAGATTTGCATGTTATAATTCTTTTAGGTCTCACAAAAATCTATAAAGAAACTGGATCGCAGAGAGGGTAAATGCCTTTCCCTTAGTCACATAGCTAGTGAGTGAGTAATAATCTCTCAGATTGGCATAAAATTATATTTGACTGGGACTCGTGGCTTCTTTTCTTAACTTCTGCACTATGTTTTACCACCCACGTGCAGGCGGCGTTGGGCGGGGGTAAGTAAGCCTGAGGATCTGGGCAAGGTTACAGGGTGCTGGCTGGGCAGCGGCCATCCAATCGCTGCGTGGGCTTTGGGGTGCATCCTCTCTGTGGGCCTCATCCACAAAATAGTGATAACAATCCCGTATTGAATGAATGCCTTATTTCTCACTGGACATGAAGTGTGAACTGTGATAGAAAAATGCTTCTCAGCATGTAAGAGGAAGTTTCAGTCAAGTGTCTTTGCCATCTGTAAAGGTAGGCTGAGCATGACAAATGGGCGGAAGCTGAAATAAACCACACAGTGTGATTAGACCAACAATTGTGTTTGAAATTTGTTTTGTTTTGTTTTAAATACTTTAGTTCTGTATACTTGGATCCCTAGCTTTACTATAAGAGATAAATGCAAATTAGACCTCAAAGGTTTTTTGGCAACTAACATTGAAAAGCGATCACAGCCAGCAGGCACTTATCTTTACTTGATTTTAGCTGATGAAGATTGGGGGATAGAGGGGTTTTTTTTGCCTTTTTCTTTAATGCCAACAAGCTATCGTGGGGTCAGAAAACAACTCATCCCTGAAAATAGATGTAAGGTACTTCCCTATTCTGTCTTTCTTTATTTGGAAATTGTTCTTTGTTTATTTGGATGACCACTTCAAATATGAAATTCAAATACCAACTTTTGTATATGCATATTTTAAAGGTATTTTAAACAATATAGCTCAATTGTCAAGTTATTTGTACTGTCCCCTGACCTATATAAAACCTGCTTTTGTTTGTTTGGCGCTCTCTCTTGGCTTAGACCTTGATGTCTGTAGAGATTAGGGCTGAGGGAGGTAAGGATATCAATGTCCCTGATGTTGCCCAGTTCGCAGCAGCCACTCAGTGCTTGGTGTATTTTGATATTCTGGGGAGATGTTGGATCCATGGATTTCAAGGTCTTCCCTTCACCCCTGTGCTGTTGTTGGTCAGAATACGGGCTTGGGAGCAAGACTGCCTGGGTGTGATCTACCTCATTTTTTGTTAGCAGTATCTGTGTGTGTGTGTGCATAGAAAATTGATAACAGTGCCAGGCACATAGTCATTGCCATATGTGGGGAAGTTGGGGTTCCTATGGCCAGGATCCTCACAGAATTTAAACCACCAGCTGATGTTGTAACTGGCCTGTTGCTAGCCTACTGCTTCCACACCTTTAGGCAATAAGCTATTATTGCACTATATAGAGAGCTCGGCCCAGTGCTCTGGGGGGAGGCAGAGACGCTAGTGCTTGACCTCTGGTCGGGAGAACAAGCCGGGCAATGAACCCTTTCACCCCACAGAACGTTTTGCTGTCAGTTTCTGTGGTCACAGTGAATTCATAGCGAACTTGCCGGGACTGAAATCCATTGGCACAACACCATGTAAGTGTTACTTATGAACTGATGGTGATGGGGAAGCTGTCTGAAGGTGAGTGCTATGGAAAAAAATAGGGCAGTAAGTGAGGGTAGTGCATACCTGTAGGGACGCAGCTTTCAAAAGGGTGAAAGTCTCAGTCTGAAGGTTAATTTGAACAAAGAGGGAAGGAAAGAGAATGGTGCAGGGATGCACAGGGGTATAGAAGTGTAGGCATATAGAGGTGATAGACAAGGAAATCAGAGAGGTAACTTAGGGACACATGGACAGATACTACAAATGTTGAAACTTTGGGTTTTTGGTTTTTATTTTTTTAGCTTTTACTCAGGAAATATTCTTCTGGAAAAATTTTAAACTTAGAAGTAGAGAGAATGTACATTTGTCCCATCTTTAACAATTGTCAACATGACTAGTTGTGTTTCATCCGTATCACCTAATGGCACTTACCACTGCATTATTTCAAAGCAAATTCAAGAAATCCTATCAATTATTTCTAAGTCCTTCTGTTTATATTTCTAAAAGATAGGTACTTAACCAAGCATAACTACAACACTTAACCTCTTTGGCTTTGCTTCCCATCTATAAATCCGGACTGGCAGAACCTCCCTTGCAGTCCTGGTTGAAAGATAAGGATGGATGCTTGAAGCCCTCCGTGTAGGGTCTGGCAATGAGCGCCCAGTTACTCGTAGCCACCATGCTAATGATACCATCTTGATCTGCCCCTGTTTTATTTCTGTTCTTTTTCTAGATAATTCTGTCTTGGCATTTTCACTTCTACTTCCTCTCTCTTCTCCGTACTACTTTAGCACACATATTCATAGTAGTCCTTTCGCCTACTCTCTGTTTCCCCTTTTAACTTTAGGTGCTGTTGCTCACATCCTGCCTTGAAACTTGTGCTCCTATGACCCTGTGGCCCATGAAATGCCAGTGTTCTCTACAGTCTTCCTAGAACTTTTTGAAGGGAGATGGGATCTTCTTCCCATTTCATTTTTTTGACAGCACCATTGAGACTGAGATAGAATTCATGTAACATACAATTCACCCACTTAAAGTGGTTTTAGTGTGTTCACAGATATGTGCCAACATTACCACAGTTATTTTAGAACATTTAGAACCTCAAAAAGATACCCTGTAGCCTTTAGGTATCACCCTCTATGTTCCCATCCCACCCTGAAGCAACCACTAATCTATGTTCTGTTTCTATGGATTTGTTTATTTTGAACATTTCATAAAAAGTGATAGATAGATACATACACACACACAAACATATATGCAATATCTTTTGTGACTGGCTTCTTTCACTTAGTGTAATGTTTTCAGGACTCATCCATGTATTAGCATATATTAGCTCTTCACTTCTTATTATGGCTGAATAATATTGCACTGTGTGGCCGGAGTACATTTTGTTTATCCATTCATCAATTGATGAGCATTTGTTTCTCCTTTTTTTTAAAAATATCATTAATGTACAATTACTTGAACAACATTATGGTTACTAGGCTCCCCCTATTATCATTTCCCCTCCACATACCTCATTACAGTCACTGTCCATCAGTGTAATAAGGTGCTATAGACTCATTAATTGTCTTCTCTGTATATACTGCCTTTCCAGTGCCCCAACCCCCAATACATTATGTGTGCTAATCGTAATGTCCCTTTTTCCCTCTTATCCCTCCCTTCCCACCCATCCTCCCCAGTCCCTTTCCCTTTGGTAACTGTTAGTCCATTCTTGTGTTCTGTGAGTCTGCTGCTGTTTTGTTCCTTCAGTTTTTTCTTTGTTCTTATGCTCCACAGATGAGTGAAATCATTTGGTACTTGTCTTTCTCCACCTGGCTTATTTCACTGAGCATAATACCCTCTAGTTCCATCCATGTTGTTGCAAATGGTAGGATTTGTTTTCTTCTTATGGCTGAATAATATTCCATTGTGTATATGTACCACATTTTCTTCATCCATTCATCTACTGATGGACACTTAGGTTGCCTCCATTTATAGGCTATTATAAATAGTGCTGTGATAAACATAGGGGTGCATATGTCTTTTTCAAACTGGGCTGCTGCATTCTTAGGGTAAATTCCTAGGAGTGGAATTCCTGGGTCAAATGGTATTTCTGTTTTGAGTTGTATGAGGAACCTCTGTACTGCTTTCCGCAATGGTTGAACTAGTTTACATTCCCACCAGCAGTGAAGGAGGGTTCCCCTTTCTCCACATCTTCGCCAACATTTGTTGTTGTTTGCCTTTTGGATGTTGGCCATCCTAACTGGTGTGAGGTGATATCTTATTGTGGTTTTAATTTGCATTTATCTGATGATTAGTGATGTGGAGCATCTTTCCATGTGCCTATTGGCCATCTGAATTTCTTCTTTGGAGAAGTGTCTGTTCAGATCCTCTGCTCATTTTTTAATTGGCTTATTTGCTTTTTGTTTGTTGAGGTGGGTGAACTCTTTATATAATTTGGATGCCAACCCCTTATCAGATATGTCATTTATGAATATATTCTCCCATACTGTAGGATGTCTTTTTGTTCTACTGATGGTGTCCTTTGCTGTACAGAAGCTTTTTAGTTTGATATAGTCCCACTTGTTCATTTATGCTTTTGTTTCCCTTGCCCAGGAAGATATGTTTATGAAGAAGTTGCTCATGTTTATGTCCAAGAGATTTTTGCCTATACTTTTTTCAAAGAGTTTTATGGTTTCATGGCTTACATTCAGGTCTTTGATCCATTTTGAGTTTACTTTTGTATATGGGGTTAGACAATAATCCAGTTTCAATCTCTTACATGTAGCTGTCCAGTTTTGCCAACACCAACTATTGAAGAGGCTGTCATTTTCCCATTGTATTTCCATGGCTCCTTTGTCGTCTATTAATTGACCATATATACTTGGGTTTATATTTTGGCTCTCTATTTTGTTCCACTTGTCGATGGGTCTATTCTTGTGCCAGTACCAAATTGTCTTGATTACTGTGGCTTTGTAGTAGAGCTTGAAGTCAGGAAACGTAATTCACCCTGCTTTATTCTTCCTTCTCAGGATTGCTTTGGCTATTTGGGGGTCTTTTGTATTTCATATGAATTTTAGAACTATTGCTCTAGTTCATTGAAGAATGTTGTAAGTATTTTGATAGTGATTGCACTGAATCTGTAGACTGCTTCAGGCAGGATTGCCATTTTGACAATATTAATTCTTCCTAGCCAGGAGCATGGGATGAAATTCCATTTATTACTGTCCTCTTTAATTTCTCTTAAGAGTGTCTTATACTTTTCAGGGTATAGGTCTTTCACTTCCTTGGTTAGGTTTATTCCTAGGTATTTTATTCTTTTTGATGCAATTGTGAATGGAATTGTTTTCCTGATTTCTCTTTCTGCTAGTTCATCGTTAGTGTATAAGAATACAACAGATTTCCGTGTACTAATTTTGAATCTCACAACTTTGCTGAATTCAGATATTATTTCTAGTAGTTTTGGAGTGGATTCTTTAGGGTTTTTTATGTACAATATCATGTCATCTGCAAACAGGGACAGTTTGACTTCTTCCTTACCAATCTGACTACCTTTTATTTCTTTGTGTTCTCTGATTGCCATGGCTAGGACCTCCAGTACTATGTTGGATAAAAGTGGGGAGAGTGGGCATCCTTGTCTTGGTCCCAATCTTAAAGGAAAAGCTTTCAGCTTCTCGCTGTTAAGTATAATGTTGACTGTGGGTTTTCTCATATATGGCCTTTATTATGTTGAGGTACTTGCCCTCTATACCCACTTTGTTGAGTTTTTATCATGAATGGATGTTGAATTTTGCCGAATGCTTTTTAAGCATCAATGGAGATGATCATGTGGTTTTTGTCCTTTTTGTTGATGTGGTGGATGATGTTGATGGATTTTCGAATGTTGTACCATCCTTGCATCCCTGGGATGAATCCCACTTGGTCATAATGGATGATCTTTTTGAAGTATTTTTGAATTCAGTTTGCTAATATTTTGTTGAATACTTTTACATCTATGTTTATCAGGGATTTGGGGCTGTAATTTTCTTTTTTTGTGGTGTCTTTGCCTGGTTTTGGTATTAGAGAGATGTTGGCCTCGTAGAATGAGTTTGGGAGTATTCCCTCCTCTTCTACTTTTTGGAAAACTTTAAGGAGGGGGTATTAGGTCTTCACTAAATGTTTGATAAAATTCAGCAGTGAAACCATCTGGTCCATGGCTTTGTTCTTAGGTAGTTTTTTGATTACCAATTCAATTTCTTTGCTGGTAATTGGTCTATTCAGATTTTCTGTTTCTTCCTGGGTCAGCCTTGGAAGGTTGTTTTTTTCTAGAAAATTGTCCATTTCTCCTAGGTTATCCAGTTTGTTACCATATAATTTTTCATTGTATTGTCTCACAATTTTTTATATTTCTGTGGTGTCCGTAGTGATTTTTCCTTTCTCATTTCTGATTCTGTTTATGTGTGTAGACTCTCTTTTTTTTCTTGGTATGTATGGCTAGGGGTTTATTTATTTTGTTTATTTTCTCAAAGAACCAGCTCCTGCTTTCATTGATACTTTCTATTGTTATAGTCTTCTCAATTTTATGATCTTTATTATGTCCCTCCTCCTACTGACTTTGGGCCTCATTTGTTCTTCTTTTTCTAGTTTCATTAATTGTGAATTTAGACTGTTCATTTGGGATTGTTCTTCTTTCCTGAGGTAGGCCTGTATTGCAATATATTTCCCTCTTAGCATGGCCTTCACTGCATCCTACAGATTTTCTGTTGTTGAATTATTGTTGTCATTTGTCTCCATATATTGTTTGATCTCTGTTTTTATTTGGTCATTGATTCATTGATTATTTAGGAGCATGTTGTGAAGCCTCCATATGTTTGTGGGCTCTTTCATTTTCTTTGTGTAATTTATTTCTAGTTTCATACCTTTGTGATCTGAGAAGCTGGTTTGTACAATTTCAATCTTTCTGAATTTACTGAGGTTCTTTTTCTGGCCTAGTATATGATCTATTCTTGAAAATGTTCCATGTGCTCTTGAGAAGAATGCGTATCCTGTTGCTTTTGGATGGAGTGTTCTGTAGATATCCGTTAGGTCCACCTGTTCTAATGTGTTGCTCAGTGCCTCTGTGTCTTAACTTATTTTCTTTCTGGTTGATCTGTCCTTTGGAGTAAGTGGTGTGTTGAAGTCTCCTAAAATGAATGCATTGCCTTATATTTCCCCCTTTAATTCTGTCAGTGTTTCACATATGTAGGTGATCCTGTGTTGTGTGCATTGATATTTATAATGGTTATATCCTCGTGTTGAACTGAGCCTTTTATCATTATGTAATGTCCTTCTTTGTCTCTTGTGACTTTCTTTGTTTTGAAGTCTATTTTGTTCAATACAAGTACTGCAACTCCTGCTTTTTTCTCTATTAGGTGCATGAAATATCTTTTTCCATCCCTTTACTTTCAGTCTGTGTGTGTCTTTGGGTTTGAAGTGAGTCTCTTGTAGGCAGCATATAGATGGGTCTTGTTTTTTTGTTTTTTTGTTTTTCTAAAATTTTTATTAAGGTATGATTGATATACACTCTTATGAAGGTTTCACATGAAAAAACAATATGGTCACTACATTCATCCATATTATGAAGTCCCCACCCATACCCCAATGCAGTCACTGTCCATCAGTGCAGCAAGTTGCCAGAGATCCACTATCTCCCTTCTCTGTGATACACTGTTCTCCCCATGATCCCCCACACCATATGTACTAACCATAATACCAGATGGGTCTTGTTTTTTATCTATTCAGTAACTATGTCTTTTGATTGGTACATTCAGACCATTTACATTTAGGGTGATTATCGATAGGCATACACTTATTGCCATTGCAAGCTTTGGATTCGTGGTTACCAAAGGTTCAAGGGTAATTCCCTTACTATCTAACAGTCTAATTTAACTCACTTCATTTGCTATTACAAACACAACCTAAAGGTTCTTTTTTAAATTTCCTCCTTCATTCTTTGTATGTTATGAATCATATTCTGTACTCTTTGTCTATCCCTTGGGTGACATCTATTTAGCCTTAGGAATACTTCCATCTATAGCATTCCCTCCAAAATGCACTGTAGAGGTCGTTTGTGGGAGATAAAGTCTCTCAGCTCTTTCTTATCTGAAAACTGTTTAATCCTTCCTTCAAATTTAAATGATAACCTTGCCAGGTAGAGTGTTCTTGGTTCAAGGCCTTTCTGCTTCATTGCATTAAGTATATCATGCTACTCCCTTCTGGCCTGTAAAGTCTCTGCTGAGAAGTCTGATGATAGCCTGATGGGTTTTCCTTTGTATGTGATCTTTTTTCTCTCTCTAGCTGCTTTTAAAAGTCTGTCCTTATCCTTGATCTGTGCCATTTTAATTATTATATGTCTTGATGTTGTCTTCCTTGGGTCCCTTGTGTTGGGAAATCTGTGCACCTCCATGGCGTGAGAGACTATCTCCTTCCCCAGATTGGGGAAGTTTTCAGCAATTACCTCCTCAATGACACTTTCTATCCCTTTTTCTCTCTCTTCTTCTCTTCTCTCTTCTCCCCTATAATGTGAATATTGTTCTGTTTGAATTGGTCACACAGTTCTCTCAATATTCTTTCATTCCTAGAGATTCTTCTTCTCTCTCTGAGCCACAGCATCTTTGTATTCCTCTTCTCTAATTTCTATTCCATTTACCGTCTCTTCTACTGCATCTTATCTGCTTTTAAATCCCTCCATTTTATGTTTCATTTCAGGTATGGAATTTCTTAATGATTGAATCTCCGACTTGAATTCGTTGCTGAGTTCTTGAATATTTTTCTGTACCTCCAGAAGTATGTTTATAATTTTTGTTTTGAAATCTCTTTCATGAAGATTGGTGAATTCAGTTTCATTTGGCCTTTTTCTGGGGTTTGTGAGATTTTGGTCTGAACCATGTTCTTTTGACGTTTCATATTTCTGTGTTGTGCCCAGTAGTGCCCAGAAGCTACAGTCTCTGGAGCTGCTCAGCCCCTAGAGTGAGGTTGGGGGTCACAGGGGAGTGGAGCTGGTGCCTGGGGGGAGGAAATAACTGTTTCCTGATTCCCGTCTGCAGTGCCTGTCTCCAGCATCAGAGCCAGTGGGCCAAGCACAGAGGTGTAAGCCTCTGTGCTTTGCATCTCCAGCTGTTACAGATGGGGCCTCCCTCCAGCTGGCCCAACACCAGCACAGTGGCTGCAGTTTTGTGAACCAGTGATGGCAGGTTAGGAGGATGGTGCAGCAGGCTGCATGACACAGTAGGGGGCCTTGGAGCTGAGCAGACAGCCAAGGGATGGAGCGCCTTAAGCTTCTCAAAGTTCCCAACCAGCTGGGCAGAGCACACCCAGACAACCTTGTCCAGCTCTCCCCCCACCACGCAGCAAGCTCCGTGCAGTCCCCACCCCCTCAGCAGCCCTTTTGCTGCTAGGAAGTCTCTCAGACCATCTGCCTTACCTCTGACACAGAGCAGCCGATTGTGGATCCCCATCCTCCACAAATGGCCAGAATCTCAGTCTCTCAAGCACTCTGCCTGTCCAAGCTCCCCAATGTCCACAGAACCACACAATGCAGGTTTCTGCTCACATAGCAGATCTCCAGGGCTGGGTGTTCAGCAGTCCCAGGCTTACACCCCCTCCCTCACTCAGTTTCTCTTCCTCCCACTGGTGAGCTGGGGTGGGGGAAGGGCTTGGGTCCCACTGGATCAAGGCTTTCATAGGTTACCCTGTTTGGTGAAGTCTGCCCTGTTCGTGAGGT
Organism: Manis pentadactyla; assembly: GCF_030020395.1. Taxonomy (NCBI): domain Eukaryota; kingdom Metazoa; phylum Chordata; class Mammalia; order Pholidota; family Manidae; genus Manis; species Manis pentadactyla. The sequence continues at coordinate 10,046,510 of NC_080035.1, forward strand.
CTGTACAGTCTGGTTCAGCCTTCTTTCTTGTTGTTGTTTTAGGGTTAATTGTATTAATTAACTATATTTTCATACTATTTGTGGTTTTGGGTGGAGTTCTCCATTCTCACCTTTCACGCTGCCATCTTGAATTTCCTTGTTTCTGCTTTTTAGCTATTATGAATAAAGCTGCCATTAACATTTGTATACAAGTTTTTGTGTGAACATATGCTTTCATTTCTCTTAGGTATATATTCAGGAGTGGAATTGATAGGTGAAATGGTAACTATATGTTAATTTCAGGAACTGCCAGGTTGTTTTCTAATATGACTTCCCATTTTATTTCACTGAGAAAGGTGGCAATCTATCCACCTTTCACTGTACCCTTACTTTGGGTAAATTTTTGTATTAATACTTGTTCTAAGTCTTACTTAGTTATCTAATTATATTCATGTATAAGTATTTCTTTTTTATTGCTTTTTATGTATAAAGTTTTTAGTGGAACATTACTTGAACAATGGTTCCCAAAGGAGAGGGTATGTACCTTTTCGTACGTACAAGATTCATTGGAAAGCAAGAACAAAATGCTATTTTGCCTCTTCAATAACCGATGTTGGGAAAACTGGACAGCCTCATATAAGAGAGTGAAACTGGCTTATTGTCTAGCTCCATACACAAAAGTAAACTCAAAATGGAGTCAAAGGCCTGAATATAAGTCATGAAACCATAAAACACTTAGAAGAAAACATGGGCAAAAATCTCTTGAATATAAGCATGAGCAATTATTTCCTGGACATATCTCCTTGGGCCAGGACAACAAAATAAAAAATGAACAAGTGGGACTACATCAAGTTAAAAAGCTTCTGCACAGCAAAGGACACCATCAGAAGAACAAAAAGGCATCCTACAGTATGGGAGAATATATTCATAACTGACTCATCTGATAAGGGGTTAACATCTAAAATATATAGAGAACTCTTAGGCTTCAAAATCCAAAACACAAATAACCTGATTAAAAGTGGGTGGAGCACCTGAACAGACATTTCTTGAAAGAAGAAATATAAATGGCCAACAGGCACATGAAAAGATATTCCACATTGCTAATCATCAGGGAAATGCAAATTAAAACCACAGTGAGATAACACCTCACACCAGTTAGAATGGCTACTATCCAAAAGACAAGAAATAACAAATACTGGCAAGGATGTGGAGAAATTCAAAACCTCCTACACTGTTGGTGGGAATGTAAATTTGTGTAACCACTGTGGAAAGCAGTATGGAGGTTCCTCAAAAAACTAAAAATAGAAATACCATTTGACCCAGTAATTCCACTTCTAGGAATTAACCAGAGGAAAACAAAATCCTTGATTCAAAAAGAAATATGTACTCTTACGTTTATCACCACACTACTTGCAATAGCCAAGATATGGAAGCAACCTAAGTAATCCATCAATATATGAATAGAGAAAGAAGATGTGGTACATATACACAATGGAATATTATTCAGCCATAAAAAGAAAAAAGTCCTGTCACTTGCAACAACATGGATGAATCTAGAGGGTATTATGCTTAGTGAAATAAGCCAGGAGGAGAAAGACAAATACCATATGATTTCACTTATTTGTGGAATATAAAAACAAAGCAAAAGAGAAGGAACAAAATAGCAATAGACTCATAGATACTGAGAAGGGACTAGTGGTTACCAAGGAAAAGGGGTTGGGGAGGGGTGGGGGGGTAGGGTGAGAGGGATAAAGGGGCCCAATCACAATGTAAGTTGGTCATGAGGATGGCAGTACAGCATGGAGAATATAGCCGATGATTTTGTAACATCTTTCTACATTGATAGATACTAACCCCCTAGAGGAGGTGAGGATTTGATAACGTGGGTAACTGTTGAACCACTGTGTTGTATATTTGAAACCAATATGAGATCATTTATCGACAATACTTTAATACAAAAAAAGAGTATTCAAGAAAATAACAGCAGTATAAAACCAATGAAAACAAAATGTTATTTTTATGAATGTTTTATAATTACATAATGTATTAGAATAGCTGTTATATTTAAGGTTTGTAAATAAGTAGTCCTATATTGGACATGTATGTGCAAAGATTTTTTTTACAAATAGGAAGGCATAATCACAAAATTCTGGGGACAACTGTATTAATGACATGGAATCAAATATAGCTGCGTGGTTCTTAGTCCTACATTTTGTGACAAATGTGATGGGAAAATTCTTAAAAATTACATTGCTAATTAAATTGCAAACATCCTGCTAATTTTAGCCCAAATGTAAATGCCAGTGGAAGGAGCTTTGGATCAGGTGTCAGACTTTTGTTTTTGTTCTACTTCTGCTCGTTACTAATGGTGAGACTTTGGGCCAGCTCCCTAACGGTCATTGTGCAGAATGAGAGTGGTAACTGTGACATATGCGGTGACCACAGGAAGTGAGTCGTTTGTGTGTCTTGGGCAACCCTGCAGTTTTCTCAGGCAAAAACTCTGGCATTCCTCAGTCTTTGCCTTCGTTTGTTCTTCCCCTTCGCACTCTACCTCACCTGTTTCCCATTATTGCTTTCTTTCCTTCCTCTGTGTTCTTCTGACAGCAGACCTTGAGAATTAAGGGTCATCGTTGGTCAGAGAGGTGATGCCATCAGCCACCATTGCAGTTTGCCACCGTTTCCTTCCTGGTGCTTTTAAAATTAGAACACAGTGTTCAGCACGTGCTGTGTTAAAGATGCAGCTGTAACGAAAATCACAGTTTACTCCGATTCCTGGCCACTGTTGTGGAAGCTGTGGAGTCACATTACTGGGCTTCTTAATGGTTTCTGTTCAATATGTGATAGTTTAAATCTGTTGACATCCTTGGGGATGGTGAGTCTTTGCTTAAAGTCAAAGCATGAGGGAAGTAGGTACAGAAAGATGGGAAGAGGTTTTGGGGAACAGCATTAACCAAACAGCTCACAGGCTTTAGTTAAAGATAGATTCCCTCTCTGTTTTCAAGTGTTTATTACCGGGCATGCTCAGTAAGACGCCATAAAATTGAATGGAATGGATTTTACCTTTCACCCTAAACTCTGGTTTGTGATTTCTACTCTGTAACATTCTTTATTCTAAGGGAATGGTTAGCAGACATTTTAGGTCATGATCTCCAATCTCTTCTAAAGAGTGACATCTATTCATTGCTTCCTTTCTTGGGCAGCAGAAATAACCAACATAACCATACATAGGTCTGTTTGCTCATCCTTTCATTCATACACTCAAAGAATACATTTACTGAGCGCCTGTTATGTGCCCCCACTCTAGGTTCTGCGGATAGAGCAGTGTCCAAAATAAAATTTTTTTGAAAAGTTCCCTTAGAGATCCTACATCCTAGTGGGTGTTAATCATGGAGGTTAAATACAATGAGGATTAGTGCTAAGGAGTAAAGAGAAAAACAGAGTTGTGAAGGAGGGAGAGGACCTTTTAGAGCAGGACAGTTGCCATTATTTATAGAGTGGCCAGGGGAGCTGCACTGAGAAGGTAACATTGAAGATGAGCCTTTACTCTGACACTCCCAGTTATGTATTCAGTTAATAGTTGGCGCTGGGACAGAGAAAACCCTAAATCTGACATGCTGTGCCTACTCATGGAGTAACTTTAAGATGGTTAAGCATTTAGGAGTTAAAGCTGTTCCTCTGCCATCAGAGTGCTGGCTGCTTGTGGTCTGAAGGACTTTTGTGAAGTCGCTATGGAGGTCATGGTGGCTCATGTCCATCTGAGTCATCTGCCCTTCTTGCAAAGCTTGCATCTTGCCAGTCAGTACTGTGGCTCTGTCGTGGCCCTAGAGTCCCAGCCATTCTTGACAGGACCACTAACCGATGGGTAGGGACCTGTTGGAAGGACTCGTGGGAGGAGTCCAGAGTCTCTCTTGTCCAGGGCCTTTGCTGCTGCATGTCTGTTAACCAGGAAGCTGGCCTGTGCTTGCCCTCTGTAGGAAGTTCTCAACAGAAATGACGGTAAGGTTTGCTGCTTCGTTTCTCTTCCTTTAAAATGTTTTTGGAAATTGATTTTATCTTTGTACCTAAGCATCTCTGATTTAAAGGACCCCATTTATGAGAGCAGGAAGCACTTTGAGAAGATGCCAAGCATTGCTTAGAACTGTATTACCTGCTGCCTACGGGTACCTGAAATGTATGACTATATGTGTCCAGTCACAGTCTTCCCTCTGATAGAATGTAAGCTGGGGGGGGCAAGAAGCTTATTTTAGCTACCACTGTCACCCCAGAGCTACAAAAACAAAAATAATGTCAGCCATGCAGAAGATGCTCAGTAAGTATTTGTTTACCTGAGTGACTAACAGACTACAAGCAATGTGGTAACGATCAACCTACCAGCAAGTCCATGATTGTATCTCATGAATTATCTGTTGCCCTAAAGATCAAGAAGTGGAGATGCTGACCTATCACTAGGGCCTGGACTTTGTTTGCAACCACTGCTCTCTCTTCTTTGTCAATCTGCCTTTCAGGGAAACGCATGCTCTTTAATGAGTATCCAGCCTGGCTTGTTATCCTTTCTCTGCCATCTTCCACTACCCAGCTGTGACCCTGGATGCAGCCTTGAATCTCCAGAGGCCTATTCGAGCTCCAAAATGTTCTCATTTTATAGCCTGGCAAAGGCAGCACCTACTGGTTATTGTATGAATGAAGCAAGAACACCTTTCTAGAAGGAAGTGGAGCATGCATCTGTTCTGAGAATTACTTTTAATAAATAGGAATCTGTTTATGCTCAATGAAATTAAGTCAGTTCCTTGTCTGGGAGGCTCATACATAATGTCATTCCCTTTGAACTATTGACTTTAATCTCTTTATAAAAACACAGGGATCTCTGTTACTTACCTTTTGTTTGAGGCTGTGTGTTTTTCATATGACTTCACATCTGTAATCATCTCCTACACACTAAAACAGACATGACATGTAGAGAATTGAGAGTAAAATATGACTTATATAGCTTCATTCTCTTGGAACTAATGAGGTTATCATGAGCTATAGACACAGAACTAGGAACTAGTAAGAGAAAATATTTAGAAAAGAAAGTCCACAAAAAGCAACATGAACAAAGATGTTCATGTTATATATTTTATTATAGGGAAAAACCGAAAATAAATTTTCATCAGTAAGAGTCTGGCTAAGTAAATTATGATAGGTATACTATAGAAAATGGTAAAATAGTTTGGAAGAATGCTATACACCCTTATGTCATATTGTTGACAGAAAAAGAAGGTATGTTGTAGAATATGTCCAGTTTGATGCCACGTGTGCACAGAAAAGAAAACAAAACATATCTTCTGATCTGACATGTACATATTAATTCATAGAAAGAGGTCTGGGAAGAAAGATAATTAACAATATTATTTCTAGGAATGAAGTAGGATTGGTGGGGCTTGGTGCAATGAGAGTGCTTCACTTTTTACTCGAAGCTTCTGTGTTTTGGCATTTTATAAAAACACAGTCATGGTTTCCTTTTGTAATAATAACACCCAAAATATTGGAGAGAAAAAAATGTGTAGCAGAGAAATTGGGACACCAGGTGAGGTTTGAGGCCGGGGGGAGGAAGATGAGACCTGCCAGGGTAGCGCGTTCTGGCTGCTCGCCACATCCTGGGAGAGCTCGTGCAGTGTCTTCAGGCTGGCATCCATCCATCTGTCATCTGTCACCTACCACTCAATCTATCATCTGTCATCTCTCTCTCCTTCTCATCTACCTAGCTACCTAGCCGTCTGTATCACTTCCAAATGAATGATCTATGATGGAAGGCCCACAAATCAAGAAAACCCAAGAATTTTTCCTATAGTTTTTGCATGTACCTTCTTTCGGTCTCTTTGTAAACTTCGGGTGAGAAAAGTTTCATACCTTTAGGAAACATGGATTCACTTCTATCCCTTTATGAATAATTCTGCCACAGTAACGGAGCAGTTGTATCTCCCACAGAAGTCTTTCCTCTAGCTCCTGCCTATTTCCACTTTGTTGGATTGATTTATTCAGCCCATAACTTTTATTGAGTCCTCATGTGCAACTCTGTGACCCAGCAGAGAACAGACAAGGCCCCTGCTCTCTCACGGGGCTTCTGCCAGGGGGTGGAGAGCAATGACAGTAAAGAGTAAAAAAATTTCAGGAAGAACTACTATGATGAAAATTAAGCAAGGTGATGTGATAGGGAGTAGCCAGGGAACTACTTTTAAGAGAGAGAGTTAAGAAAGATATCTTTGAGGAAGTAATTCATAAACCAAGCACGCAACAGGACGGGAAGGAGCCCGATCTGTGATCATCTGGTGGAAGAGCGTTGCAGGCGGCAGGACTAGAAGTGCGGTGAGGGGGTCAAGAGCTGGAGGGCATGGCTGGAACTCAAGGAGGGCTGAGGACACGCCAGAGTCTACAGGTCAGGCTCATTCGTGCCTTAAGGGCAAGGTAAGATTTTGGATTATGTTTCAGATTTGAAGGGACATTATGGGGGGACGGTTTGATTAGGGAATGACATCTGTTTCATGTTTATAAAGGGTCTCTCTGAATACCTCTTGATTATAAATAGGCAGGAGTAGAAACGGGGAAACCCACAGGAATGATGGCAGGAGGTCCAGGTGGGAGAGATGGTGATTGGACAGGGTGGTAGCAATAGATACCAGCTTGCTATTGGGTTAAAGATGGAGAGTCGGGGAAAGATAGGAACAGAGACTGTTCCTGGATCTGGGCTTCAGCTACCGGGAGGGGAAAACTAGGGAATGGCAGGTTTGGGGGAAATCAGTGTCTGTTTTGGTGCAGGTTGCATTGCCCCCTGGACAAATGTCAATTAGGTAGCAAGAACTGCGGTGGGAACTAACCATGTGCAGACAATGCTATTAGAGAATCTGGAATGGACTCCAGGTTCAGGTGTTCCCCGCCCTTCTTTCTGGCTGGACTCACCCAAGCCCACCACTCCCATCGCTGGGCCTTCTGCTGACCTTGCTTTTGCTGTTGAAGGTTGCTTTGAGTTTTAGAATGTGAAGGACGGTGGGAGAATAGTAGAAGCATGTGCTGGGCCTGTGATTACAGTGACAAGAGTGCTTCTTTTTTTGGTAGCTCTCAACATTTTAATCATTATCTATTTTAATAAAGACAAAAATTGAATTTAAAAGGGAACAGACTTTTTTAAAGATAGATTCTAGATTCACAATGTGTTCTTCAGCTACCCTATGTAAATCACAAGTTTATATTGCCATTATAAATCAGGATTATCAGCTAATATAAGCTACATGAAACAAAGATTTTAGGGCTAATTGTCTTCAGTGTCACACACTACTGTTAAAATGCAAACATGAACAGAAACTAATGAAAATAAGAAACTACGAAAATGTGCTTTTACTTCCAGATGTTATTCCCATTTTGAGTTTTATATTTACTTTTATTGGCATAATACATGGGTGTTTTACATTTTTGTATGTCTTTACAGCAGTATCCTTACTACTTTATCCTTTTATAAAAATAATCCTCAGTTATTTTATGCTTTGAAAACCCTTTCCTATCCCAATGTCATGCCAGCTATGTTTGCTACTAGTTTTATTTATTGTATTTGTAAATCCAAGTGGAATTTACTGTGCTGTATAGGGCAAAGTACAAACTTTGTAATTTTTGTTTTTTTGCCTCCTCAGAAGAATTTGGAGTTAACCATATGATTCAGGCTTTATTTATCTTGAATGATTCTTGTCCATTGCAGATAAACTCCCCAGCCTTCCAGCTGACCACATGGTGAGTCCAAGGCCCTGATCCAGTATCACAGCAGAATTTACACCAGCCCTGAACCTGGAGAGATGGTGTCACAGTCTATGGGTCAGGCAGATTCTCCCGTGGACCCCTGGGATGGGGTCAGCAATGACTCTTGTGATGCTGATGGTTTGCCCAGCCTCCTAGACCCTAAGCACCCCCGTTGCCAATCAGACCTCAGGTTTATGAGGCACAGAGCTGCCTGGATTAACCTCCAGTGTGAGCAGCAACCGCTGCAGGATTTGGGCCCTCAGGGGCCAGCAGTGGGGAACACTGGGAGCCACTTTGTGGGGGCTGCTGCTTTTCCTGTGGGCCTGTCACCACTGTCCTTTGAGGACTCCGTGGGGGAGACATCACTGTCGAAGGATGCTGTGGACTCCGTGAGCAGCTCTTCTGCCCAGGGCTCAGGAGAAAAGAGCAGAGACTTCTCTTGCACCCCAGTGGAAGAACAGGCCGTGCTCCCAGCAGGCCATCCTCAGATGTCTCTGTTCCCAAGATCCAAGATTTTGGCCCCTTCACTAGGCCCTGAGGCTGATGGTGCTCTTCCCAAGCCTTCCCACCTGGCAGCTTCCACTGACGAAGGTGATTTTTGTTGGACACTTCCCTCATTCCTGTCTGTTCACTTGTTTGCTTTGCCTTGATCGTTTGCTTAGCCTGCCCTACTGTCTTCCTCATGAGAAAGTCATGGATTTCCCCTTTGGCCAGAAGCCCGTGCACCAGCTCATTTAATACTGTCTTTGGGCCAGCCACCTGGGCAGTCACAACAGGTGACACCAAGTATTTCCTTTCTCCTTAGACTGCAGGGAAATGTCACCTTAGCTCAGCTGAATTAATAGTCAATACCACTTGCCATCTTCGAGCTGGTGCGTGCCTTCAGGAACTTCCAGCTCCCTGCAAGGGAGAGCATCGGAAGTCCCTTCAGTTCAGTGTGGGCGCGGGAGGTGTTTCCAGACACTCAGCGTAGCCTGCATTCCGCACCAGTGCTCACAGAGGAGATGAGCTCCCCTCACCTGTTATATTTAACTGGACAGTGTGACTTAAAAATTGTAAGACTTATATACAGTAAGCACAACCCCCTGAAATACTATAAGAGGCTTTCTTATTATTATTTAAACAAGGGTTCCCCTTGCTATGAAGTAATGCACCTATGCCTAAAACACTGAAATTCCTAAAATGAGGTAATCCATTCAAAATGCCACACAAGAGTCAATAAATTAGCTATGGTTGTTATTTGGAGCATACTTATTTTATTTTTAAATACTCATCATGTTATGTTCATGCTTTACATTAATTTATATTTCTGTTAGAACACTAACTCAGATAGTCAATGAAGTTTTCTCTTTCAAAACAATTTTAAAAGCTGCCTACTTGCTTGTGTGTGTGTGTGTGTATATGCATTTATTTCCCATTACCAGAACTGGTCCTCCCCCTTTCCTACAATATGGAGTTATTTGCCCAATATTCAAAAATATTGGATATTTTTTAAAAGTTGAAGATGATAATCTTTAACATTGTTTTCATAGCTTAAGAATAGCAGATTATGGACAGTTTTTCAATGTGCCAATTTTGAGATAAGAATCAAATTTGAGTAAAATGATACATTCTGATCACAAGCCTTCATTCTACCTTTTTTCTCACCTGCCAGGATAGTTCTCAGGAAAAGAGTGGCTTGCCAATATAGTGGTTGATAAGGAAGAGGTTGGTAAGTAAGGTTAGTAAGGCATCCTGCTAGATCATCTCCAGGGAGAGCGAGGGGAACATGAAGAAAAGGCAAAGCCGCCACCACCACCACCGCCGGTTATTCAGGGACGAAAATGATCTTTAGGGGCCTGTATACACCGGCCCCAAATAATTTGTTTTGTCACTGTACAGGAAGTACATACTTTAAAGTAATTTAAATAAATTTATTTAATACTTTACTTTATATCTATGTAAAATATAAAGATATTTATATTTAGTAATTTATTTAATAAATAATTTAAAATAGTTTAAAATTATCCTGTAGTTTTGTCTTTCTCCCAGAAAGAAAACAGATACCCCAGCCCCTTCGTCCAAAGACAGTGACTCCAGCAATCTCTCCAGGTACCTTTAAAAACCACTCAGTCTTTTGAGAGTGGCCCTTAAACTTGGTAAAGGGATTCATTCCATGGGATTAAAGAAAAAAGAAGTCCTGAGTGATCTGGTTCCTTCTTCGGGGTGGGGCAGCAATGGGAAGACCAGGCATTTGCTGCTATGACTGGATTTTCCTATGACTGCGGCCTCTCGAATGGGAACCGCGGGGTTTCCTTACTGGATAACATGGTAGGGAGAGCCACCTGAGCCTGTAAGCATGTAAGAAACAGCTCTGCGGTGCCTTTTGTTTGCATAGGATCTGCGCATTACAAAGCACTCACGTTCCTTACCTCCTTCCGTCTCCTAATGGCTCATCCTCCCAGTTTTAAGGAAGGAGGAGATTTTACTGCAGCAGCCCAGCTGGTTTATGGAGAGCTGGAACTAGAGCCCACACTGTCTGATTCTTCTCTGTGCTTTTCCCTCTATACTCAGGTCCAAAAACAATAAACAATGACCTGTGGGCCAAATCTAACTGCCTCCTGATTTTACAAATTAAGTTTTTGTTTTGTTGACAGCTGCTTTCTCACTAGAGTAGCGGAACTGCGTAGTTGCAGGACATGCTGTATGGCCCTCAGATCCCGTAATATTTACTACTCAGTCCTTTTCAGAAAATGTTTGCCCACCCGGGATGGCTTCTGAAGCTAAGAGGTCCAGAGTTTTCCAGGGAGCAGTCACTTTCTTGAAGGAGAAGCAAGGGGTTTGAATGATCCTGCTTGCATCTCAGTTGGTCACCCTGAGAGCTGTAAAATCAGCAAGACATCTGTAGCGTTTTGTTCTAATTTAGCAGGTTGGGACAGCTCAGCTCTTATGGCTCTCACAGACATGTTTTGCCATAAATGCTGCAGAAAGAAACCACGTCACAGAAGTCATTTTTGTTCTGATGGTGTCATTGCCAGTAATGGAGTGGCTTTAGGGTACAGAACAGGTGAGTCAGCTAAATGTACCCTCCGCAGTTTCTTCTTGTTTTTGACTGGAGGAAGACCATTTTGGAGAAGCAATGCTGACACTTTTCAGATAGATTTTGTTTCTGTAAACAGGAAGTTTTGGGTCAGTTGCAGCAGTGGGTTGAAGAAGTGATCCTGTGTTTCTGATGGCCCTGGTCCTAGACTGTTCCTCTTTACCCTTCTTCAGCTCCCGTAGGCAGTTTCCGAGATCCTCTTCTCTTGCTGCCCTCTGTGCCCCTTGTTCTCCATTTCAGTGGTTCTCCCATGACCTGTCTGAGGATTCTGCCCAAGGTACTCCAGTAGCTGCTTGTAGAAATGATCACCATTATGGTAATATCTGCAAGGCCTATGCCAGAAGGGTCTTTCTCCTTCTGGCATCCTAATTTACTCTAGAATTGTGCTAAATTAAAAACAGTAAAATGATATTTAAAAGTCATTCCTTAGAGCTGTTTTGTGTTCCGAGGTAATCTTTGACTTCTTTTTCTCCACTTGTTAATAACTCACTCTGTTGGCAGGTGCTGTTCACGTCAGCAAAAGAGCCGGTTCTCTGAATTCCTTCTCAGCAGAGGCATGCGTGCTCCCTGTCGATGTAGAAAAGGTGAACACTTCGTCTCCTTTTTCCTTTTGGAGACCACAGAGAGGGCAGAACCTTAGGCAGTGCTGTTCTGATTTAAATCTGGGAATTTCACCTCCCAGTGATGACACTTGGCAAACAGGGTTAGTTTTAAGGGGCAGAGGCAGCCAGGAGCTCTAAACTGAGAAGGGTCCGAGGCCGTGTCTGCATTCAGCGAGTTCTCCATGACGGGTGGGGTCACCACCAACCTAGGGTTTTATAGTACAAGGAACCCAAGGTGGTTTTCTATTGGTTGTCATGTCCCTCGAAGACCTGGTTTTTCAATCTAATATACCCTAAGTGAAAAAAAAGTTGGCTATGCTTGTGAGTATTTTAACCGATTTTTTTTTTCTGCAGGAAAATGCCCACTTTTATGTTGCAGATATGATTATATCAGCAATGGAGAAAATGAAGTGTGACATCCCGAGTCGACAGCACACAGAGAACTGGAGGACGGAAGTCAGCGGGGCGCCTGGGAATGATCAGGCTCACTCTGAAGTGAACTTTTACACTAACGTAAAGCAAGAATCTGGGTCTTCCACTTCTTCAGACAGTGGCTATGAAGGCAAGTGGGGTAAACATGAGAAAGTTCTATGCTGTGTTCTCCGTACGTCTCTTTTCCTGTCAAATCACAGAGAGAGGCTTTAAATCCTATCTGTAACTTCTGGAGTAACCTGTACAGTCCTCACCATCTCTGCCATTTGGGCTTGGAGTTGTGATCACGCTGCTGTTAAACTGATGTGTTTTTCTGTTGGACTCCGCCCTGCTTTTCCCCTTGGCAGTGGCTGGCATCTGCCCACTCCCTTTGTCTCTGGCACGTGGCCTTGTCCCCTTCCTTAGTCATTGCTTCCTTTTCCAATCTGTCCTGTTCCATTCATTCCATAAACAAGGAGCCTGTGAGTGCTGGGTGCCAGAGGCAACAAGATGTACTCCTTCCCTCAAGGGGCCTTCACGTCCGAGCAGAGGCTGAGGGATGGCTCCAATGGCACAGGCAGGCCCATGCCTGGTGTGGAATCCGAGCAGCTCACCTCATGGGGTTCAGGGAGGCCTTCCTGAGGGGGGTGGTGCTTGAGCTGAGAACTGAAGTTAGGGCTTGTCATTTTCTTGCCATTTCCTGAATGTGAGTCCCGCTTCAGTCCCAGAGTCATCTCTGTACTGCCCGGGAGATTTCATCCACGGCAGTATCCTTCCATTATTCCCTCTGGGTTGAGCTCTCCCAAATCTGTTTCCAGTCCTGCAACACTCTTCTAAGTGCTCGATCCATATGGCTGGGACGTGTCAAACATGCTCACCTGCCTGGCAGGCAACTAACTTGACGTGTTCACACTAGTTATCCATCAGTCCCTTGCAACCTTGTTCCTTCCAAAAGATAAGAAGCGAGCTTACTCTTCCCTCCCTTCTGACTTCCTTCACCCTAGCATCTTCGTCACGAGCCTTTCAGTAATGAGAGAGTGCTCCTTCCATGTGGCACGTAGGTAGACAGTGCCTGGCACAGAAGAGATGGACAATGAGCAGCTGTTGATGTACTAGCTCAAGTGAGAAGGGATTTCTTTCGAGGCTATAGAGTCTCCTCAGTGAACCCAGTGGTAGGGATACAGAACTGACCAGTGTCACGGGAACTCCGGCAGTTGCCTGTGCTGGTTTATGGCCCCTGGTTGCCTCTCTTCATGTGGTGGCTTCATTCCCCTTTTTCTACAGCCTGACCTCTTCCCCCAACCCCCCAGCCCCTCGTTTCAGCTCTGCAGCCTCCCTCGCTGCTCAGTCTTGGCTTGCAGGACCCCAAGTCCAGATTCCCCAGGAAGAGCCCCTGGCTGGGCCTGCTTGGATTGGGGCTCCACACCTGGTCAGCCACTGCAGCCGGGGGAGAAGGGGCTATGATGTGGACCATCATCCCCTCTGAGGCGACCACTGAAGAAAAAAGGCATGTGGCCCTTCTTCTTCCTTAGGCCTGTGCCCCTGTCCCACTTTTAGTTAGTGAACAAACCAGTCCTGGTTTCTGAGCAAGACTGACATCCCCTTCATTCTCTTCTGATTCCTGCCTTTTACCTGACAGCCTTCTGGCCAGTCATTCTGTGAATATTGCATTCAGGTCCTCGATACATATTTGCTGCCTTGAATTTTCTCTCTTTACTTTCAGCATTTTCCCCTCATTGATTCCACACACATCTGTCTTCCAAAACTCAACTTCTAATCCTCTAAACGGTCCACTGAGTTTCTCCCACATTTTGTCCTGGGCTGTTTATCCTTGTGGGCCTTCCTCCTGCCCTTCTGATGGTCATCTCCTGCCATTTCCCTGCGTGTTCCCTGGGCTTCAGTCACGCCAGCCTGTTACACTTGATACAGACATTTCTCCTAAGCTCCTGCCTCCCTCCCTTTGCTTCTGCTTGGCTAGAATGCTGGTTCCCCAGAAACCATGCATTTGTTCCTCCATCCTTCCCATTCTTCAAAAGCAATCTCCTGCCACCAGCACTGTGACATTCTCCCTGATTTGTTTCAATGGCCAGGGGCACCATTCATATGGAATGAAACATAAGTTGTGCTCCAGAATGCTCTGTGATTGTCTATGTGCATGCCCCGCCCCAAGGGTGTGTGCAATGTGAAGCCCGCCTCTGAATTTCTTAAGACCCATGGCACACAACTGTGTTTTTGTATGATTAAGTATGTTGGTGCCTCAGATTCCTCATGAGATTTTAAGTTCTTTGATGGATGAGAATTTGTCTTATTTATATTTGCATTCAGCATAGTGCCTTGCCTAAAACAGATATTTTATAAATATTTATTGAATGGTTGAGTAGAAGTTCATGTTTAGCTGAAGTTTTAAAAAATATATGAATATGTTACATGAAATTTTCAAATATTCCTAGCACCCAAATAAAAATATCTTTCATTAAGTATCTCTCTTGTGACATTTATGACAATAGATGTTACTCCATTAGGTAGGTCATCATTCCTCAAAAAAGAAAAAAATTAGAAAATGTCAGCATGTACCTCATTTAGTGCGAGCAGTGCTTCCAGGTCTTTTTTATCAGTTAAATATATTTTTGTGTTTGTACTAACATGCAGTGTAAATTGTATGTTCCTGTGGATCATGGCCAAAAAAGTATGAGAAACACAGGGGTGGGTGAAATTTCTGCCATTTCACCCATGAAGAAACTGAAGCTGAGAAGGTCCAGCAAGGAGGGGGCAGGGTGGCTTTAAATGGCAGCCAGTCTGCTACAGAGCCCATTACATAAGCACGACATAAGCTCTGTGTAACCTATGGGCTACAGTACTTCACTCAAAAACTATAGTCATGTCGCTGTGTTTCTCTCTTACGTTTATTCAAGTAAATATAGTTTCATAATAATTATATATTAATATTAATGAAACTGTATTAATAATATGGTTATATTAACAGTATTTCATATCTAGTTTTCCATGTTGCTAGTTTTCACATTTTTCAATAATGTTATTTCTTGACCTAATAGTGGTATTTGCAAAATCAGTTTCCTAGTATTTGCATTTAGGTAGCTTCCACATTTTAATATTTTGAATGAATTGTGAATATGTCCTTTGTATCAAAGGCTTCCTCGTTTTACAGTTTTTCTTCTTAATGACATTCTTTGGATAATTCCCAAGGTGAGTATTAGGGATAGAAAGGCAAGAATATATTAGTTCCCTAGGGCTGCTGTAACAAAATACCCCAAACTGGGTGGCTCAAAACAATAGAAATTGATCCTCTCACACATCGTCAAGGCCAGAAGTCAGAGAGGAAGTTGTTGGCAGGTTAGCTCCTGGAGGCTCTCAGAGAGAGTCTGCTCCACGCCTGGTGCCTGGCTTCCGGGGGTCCCAGTCATCCTTGATATTCCTGGGCTCGTGGACACATCACTTCAGTCTCTGCCACCATCTTCATGTGGTGTTCATCTGGGTATCTGTGTCTGCATCCAAATCGCCCTCTTTTTATGACGCCAGTCCTACTGGACTTAGGGCTCACCCAATTCACTGTGACTTCTGCTTAACATGACGACGTGTGCAAAGACCCTATTTCCAAACAAGATCACATTCACAGGTCTGAGTGAACGTGAAGCTGGGCTGGGGGCACTACTCAGTGCCATACAATGTTGAGGTTGCCTATACTCTTTGCCTCACTGTGAAGCTGATTGTTTTTCCCCCTCTTAAATTTCATTGCATTTTATATTAAGAAAATTTTCGTACATGAAAGTAGGCAGATTATATCATGAACACCCACAAACATATTATTCTGTTTTCACCTAATCATTGTCAGTGTTAAGAACAACACAAAATAGCTCCCTGCATTTTTTACCCCCCGAAGCTGAATTTTTTAATTCTTTCAAATGAACTCTTAGCCCTTTTTATTCCCTAATTTCTGTATAGTTGGGTGTTGGCAGCTTGTGCAGTTTTCTTTTTCTTCTTGCTGGTGAAACCCCCTTGCTTTCTTTTTCTAGGTTGTGCTGTGTTACAAGTCAGCCCACTGGCTGACGGTGATGTGACGAAAGAGGCCTGCAAGTGTGACTTTGATGACTTTGTTATTGTAGGTAAGATTTGGAAACTCATCGGATATGACAAGATACCTCCCCCAACACACACATATGCACACCTGGACATCCATGGTGTGTGATACCCTATTACAGAGGCATTCAAAGAAACTTCTCCTGAGATCAGATTATGTCCCTGAGATAAAAAAATAAGATGTGCTCCTTGTTTTAAATGTCTTGAAAGTTAATCTCTCATCTCACTTGTAGAATTGAATACAAAAGTCAATTCTCTTCATAGTCTGATACCCATTTGGCCTCTCAATTATATTTTGGTGAAGTTTCAGATGAGTATATTTTGAAATAGTCATCTTTGGTCATTGACTGTAGTCTCATAATAGAAACCCGAAGAATCTAAGGTGTGGAGGTGCTGAATCATTGGTTCTTCCTGAGATGCAGGGAGCTATTTTTGTGTTCTTGTAAAAATGACTATGATTACGTGAGTCAGACTGAAAGATCTCACTACTTTTTCTTCTATTTTCCCACAGAACTTGAAGAATTTAGCAATAATAGCACAGAAGAAAGCCCTGGATGTTCCTGTGGCTCCTCTAGCAGGTATGTCTCTTCCGTATCTACCTGCACATAGACCCTTGGGACAATCACCTGTGAGGCACTGTGAACACCAGGCCTCTGATCTCTCAATCCAAGTTCAGCCAGTTCCAATGACAGCTATTAGTAAGGAAACAACTGCCCCTAAAATTTCTACAGTGTTTTTACAGTGTTTATAAGATTTTGCATACATTCTCATTTAATCCTCATGGATAGGCTGGGCAGGGTTTTTTTAACCCCATTTTACTGATGTGGAAACTGAGGCTCAGATAAGATGTGCTTCAGGGCAGAGTGTTAAGTAGCAGATGTAGGACTTGAACTCAGGTCTTCAGGCTCTAAATCCAGTGCTCACTGTACTACACCTGCCAACCTCGGTACCTTCAGCAAATACCTTCAGCCTCCCGTGAGCATGGAGGAATTATGCCGAGTAAGGTAACCAGTGGGTGGCTGATGCATGGTGTCTTTCTTATAAGACACCCCCTCCCAGTGTTTGGAGAGGGAAGGATAGTTGAAAACCTGAATAAGAAGACCCTTAACATACTCCTCATGAATACAGATCTCCATTTTTTGCATCTCTTATATTTCAGTGTCATTTATCAGCCAAACTTCAATTCTGCTGAGCTCCTAGCCAAGGAGCTGTACCGAGTATTCCGAAAGTGTTGGATCTTGTCAGAAGTTAATTATCAGCTGGCAGGTTCCTTGAATGTAGCTGGCTTCATAGTAAGTATCAAAATAAATTGACCTTGAAATGAAAGTTCCTTAATTCTCATTTTGCCTGCTATTCACTGCAGACATTTATGTTTCCTTGTATAGTTGCTGGGTGCTAGGGAAGACTCAAAATGAAGGATGAATCTGACATTTATTGAATGCTTATCATGCAGCAGGGACTGTCCTCAACAATTCCATTTTAATCCCCACAAGTACCTTATTAGGTAGATGCTATTGCTATTTTTATTTTAAAGTGTTAATTCCAGACGCTCAGTAGGGCTGGTCTGATGGTAGAGCAGGAGTAACTTCAGGCTGCCTAGTTTGAAAGTCCAGGCTGGTTCCCTTGGAGAACACACTGCGCCCTGACAGCATGCAGCTCCCTGGGGGGCAGAGGACTCTATCCTAAGGGTAGGAAAGAGCACTCTGGAAGCGCAGAGGAGGCACTGTTCAATTGCAGTCGGGCAAGTTGGGAAAGCTGCTTGGAGATCTCAGAACGTCGACTTAGATTTAGGCCAGGCAGAGCTGTAGCAGGTGGGAACACATGAAAGGGTATTCCTGGCAAGGGGGGCACTGGAGCAAAGTGACAGGAGGTGGGTGGTGAGTTCATCCTGCAGAGTGATTGGTGTGGCTGCATAATGTGTTCGTAGGTGTCTGTGTGTGTGGGCGGGGGGTGCAGGGTGATCCTCCTGGGAATTAAAGCTTGAGTGAAAATGGCCAAATTGTGGGGGACATAGAATGCTAATTGGAGGAATTTGGATCTTCAATAGGAGAGTTGAATGATTCAGAGGGGAGCCACTGAACATTTATAAACAGGGGAATGGTCTTAGAAGAGCTGTTTCTGGAGAAGTCTGACAACAGGGGATTCTGACTGGCAGCATCCGTCAGCCCACAAAGAGGGGAGAGGCTTCGGCTGTGCATCAAAGCATTCCAGGTCACGGTGACCTACTTACAGTAATTGGAAGTCTGGAAACAAATAACCTACTAAAAATACTAAGACAAGTGATCTCAGCTGGGTGGTGTTTTAGATAATTCTCTGCAGATGGCTTTAGATATAGGGAGGGCTATTGGCCTGTCCTTTAGCTCCACTTACAGCAGTTTTAATTTTTTATGGCAAATTTTAATGTTAGAAACATACTTGAATGTTCTTTTTATTTCAATTCCTGAAATATGCTCGCTTCAGTTGTTCCTAAATCCTCTTCTGTGTTATGCAGGTGCTAAATGAAGATCATGTTGGAAAAGACTTTGACTCCAGTGTGGATGTAGTACAGGAAATTAAGCTGAAGTCAAGGATGAGAGGGACGGAAGACTGGGAGCCTCCTAGATTTCAAATCATATTTAATGTTCACCCACCAGTCAAGTAAGTCCAGATTGCTGCTTGGGCCCCCAGCCCAGGTAAAGCAAATTGTGCTGGACCCCGCCAGACTCTGTGGAAGTTGGTGAAGGAAAAAATTAATACTCTGAGGGACAAAGGAAAATTTGTTTCAGGACAAGGAAAGCTGGGCATAATTTTCTTAGTTAGCTTTCTTTGCACTCTGTTTATTGTGGGCTTTGGGGGCCCTGTAAGTTTTGACAAGTTGAGAATTTAATTATGTGTCCTCAATTATAAACATTACATAGCAATTAAAAATTAAATAGGCTTAAAGGGGATTTTTAAGTAACTAAATTTGAACCTTAAAAATCATACACAATAATTTTGAAAGACGAGTGCAATGTGAATTAAAACTCAACAACAAAAATTTTTAGAAAGGAAAAGTGGACTTTGAGGAGAGCTGCTACAGTTAAGAAATGTAACAGAATGCAAATAAGAATATTTTTATTCTCTAAGAAGTGACAAAACCCTAAAAGGCAAAACAACTGAGACAAAAAAAAAAGAAACTCATATATGTATATTATAATAATATAAAGTAGTAGTTAATTTGTTTTGAGTATATGATATTAAGAATAAAGGACTAATTACAAATTTTCCAGTTTCCTTGGCTTGCATTTAATTCAGCCCACAAACTGCAGTCATGAAGGGACTGGACAGGGTTATCGCCTGTACCACGTGGTGGTGCCTTGTAGACCACTTTTTCTTTGGAGGGAAGGCCAAGGCCTCTCGGTTTGCTGGAGCAGAAGAGCTCCCTCTCCAGGCCTTGTTAGGCATCTCCCCTTAACATGGCATGTCTTACCTCTAGGCTCTTTCTAGGTCCTCTCTAAGGCATGCGGGTAGGGTTCCGAATAGTTTCACCTTGGCCATTTTTGCTGACCCTAAACTGTAATAAAATTTTACAACTTTCTCCATTTCTCCAAATCACACGTGAAATTGTGGCCCCAGCAGTTCAGTGGAAAACACTTCAGTCTCTCACCGGAAGTGTCTGAGAGCTTTGTCTTACACTACCTCTTCTCCACCTAAACTCCTTTGGGTCAGTGTGTGAGCTTGCTAAGCGCATCATCTCTTGATGCCTCCTCCCCCTGAACGTTCTCCCAGGCAGCACGTGTCTCTGGTTCTCTCTGGAGAGAGAATCCTGGGCTGAGGCGGTGAGAGGTCTCTGAAGGCCCTTTGGTGGAGCAGTTATTTGTGATTTTGAATTCTGCTCTGGTGGTGGTAGGGGCTCTTAAAACACCCAGAGATTTCAACTAGAGAGCTCTATTGAATAATTCTATTTCTTTCCCAAACAAAAATGACAAAATGAAGGCTTCAAGCCAGGAAAAGCATCATCAAGTCAATTGCTCTTCCAATCAGTGAAAAATGCTCCATGGGCCTCTTCTGAAATGTAACTTCTATCATTTTCTGCACTCAGGAGGGACCTCGTGGTAGCAGCCCAGAATTTTTTGTGTGCTGGCTGTGGGACACCAGTAGAACCTAGTAAGTATGGATCACAGTTGCCTGCTCAGTCTGTGATGACAGAGTGAAGAATAACGAGGTGGGACAGGGCATTGTTTTTGTGAAAGATGCCTTTGATGAGAAGGTGTAAGAGCTTCCGGGTGTTGCCCCCTCTTTCGTGAAGAGGCCGTGAGCTATAAGGCTACGTGACTGGCCTGTTACCTCTCAGATTCTCATCTCCTAGTCATCTTCCCACCAGGCACTCAGCCTGAGCCACAGGGCCGCCCTACTGGTCTTGAAGGTGACAGGCTCACTCCTCACTTAGGGGTTCGCATTTGTGGTTTACTCTCCCTGGAATGCCCTCCCCTGATGGCTGGTTCCCTTACTTCTTTCACATCTTTACTCAGAAGTCATAGGGCAACCTACTGAAAATGTCTGCCTCACCACACTCCTGGCCACAAGCATACAGATGAACACTTTTTCTTTCCCTTCCTTTTCATTTTTATTCTAGCACTTATCTTCCTAAAACACTCTTAGGGTTTACTGATACTTATTATTGTCTGTCTCCCTCACTAGATTCTAAGTTCCATGAGGACAGATATGTTGTCTGGTGTATTCATTGCTTTATCCACTGTTCCTACAAAAGTGTCTGGCATGCGTTGGGCCTTAGAAGATATTTGTTCAATGATTGAATGGCTTGCCAAAAAGCTAGCCAAACTCCTCTGAGAGGGTTTGAGGGAAGTGGTCTGAGGGGGATCATTCCTGGGCCAGTTGAGGCCTAGAAAATGAGGCTTCACCCAGGCAGAAATGCAAGTTGCCTACTTGATATTTGGAATCACTTGTTCTGGTGTGAGGGGGTCTATAGGTCTGACCTGCAGAAGGCTGGGAAGAAGACCTTTGGGGGAAAGGGCTCCCTTGGTCTTTGATAGGCAGTCTTCCAAGGAAAGACTTGGAAGACCTGCACCTCAAGAAATAAAAGCAGAAAACAGAAACCTATCTACACTTCCTTCCACCATGTTGAATGACAATGATGGTTGTAACTACCTTTCTTTAAATGACTCGTCTTCCCAGCTGGTCCAGTAACGACCATGTCTATTTGGTTACCACTGTATTCTGGTACCTCAGGAAATATTGCATGCATGGGTCAGAAAGAGGAACACGTGACTATGATTCCACTGACTTTTTAAGTCTTTCCCTAAATTTGTTCAAATTTGGAGATATGTGCCTATGCTGTTGATGCAACATGGCCCTTATTTCATGGACTGTGCTTACAAGAAGGCATAGTCGTCAGTTAAATAACAAGGGCAATATAGGCAATGAAAGAGAAAGTCAAGAGTACCATGGGATTTACAGCAAGGGAACTTAATCTGGAGTTAGAGACTGGGAGTGAGAGGTTTCATGAGGAAGTGATTATTTCCAGAGGAATGGGCAGTTTTTTGGGGGCTGGGGTTTACATATACAAAGGGCCTGAGGCTGTTGCAAAGGTCCTTGACTGCAGAGTAAGAATTAGAGGAGAAAACTTGCTGCAGAGACAGAGCACTGCTTGGAGAGGCATAAACAGTTTTGGACATTTTTTCGTGAAGTTGCTATAGCTCTTAGGATAATTTTTTTAATTTTTATTTTGAGATAATTTTAGCCTTATAAGAGTTGCAAAAATTATATGGAGACATCATTCTTTATACCCTTTACCTAACTTCCCCCTACTGTTAACTTCTTATAATAATCATAGCATAATTATTAGAACTGAAAAATTAGCTTTGGTATAATCCTATTAAATAAACTCCAGATTTTATTCTGATTTCATTAATGACCTATATCTGCTCTAGGGTCCAATCCAGATTCCCACATTGAAGTTAGCTGTCATTTCTGCTTTGTCTACTCCAACCTCATACACAGTGAGCCCTTTGAAAAGTAGGCACCAGACATGACATTTTCCCCTTTAAGTCCTAAAAATAAGGATGATGACAGTTGTCACACCAAAGAAAATTAATAACAATTCTCCAATGTTGTCTAATTCTACTCCATATTCTCTTGTTGTCCTCAAGCTGTCATTTATAGCTAGTTTTTCCATCCAGTTTTCAACCAAGTTTCATACACTGCATTTAGTTAATGTTTCTCTTTAGTCAGCTTTCTTCTCAAACTGTGCTATCCAGTATGGTAGCCACTAGCTCATGTGGCTACTTACAATCTAATTCAAATTAATTAAAATTAAAAGTCCACTTCCTCAGTCACACTAGCTACATTTCAAGTGCTCAGTAGCCAAATGTAGCACAGCTGCTTTAATGGACAGCACAGACACAGAACATTTCCATCTTCACAGAAAGTTCTATTAGACAGGACTGTTCTAGAATTTTCCCTCCTAATTTTTTTTCTGGGATATTGACTTTCCTCAGAGGAAAATGATTACGGTTTAGAGCAAGGTCTCTCAGCCTCAGCACTACTGACTTTGCGGTAGGGGCTGCCCTGTGTCTTGCAGGATGCTCAGCAGCAGCACTAGATGTCACATCACGAGGCGCTCCCCAGTTGTGACAATTGAAAATGTCTCAGGATCTTTCCAAATTGTCCCTTGTTGGAGAAATCATGCCTGGTCAAGAACCACTAGTTTAGGATGCTTTGTTTTGTTCTGTTTTAATTAAAGGGCTGAAGATACCAAAAGAGAAGAGCATCATTTATTCTGTGTTGATAGTATCATGTTTAGTATATATTCAATGAAATGTGATGAGTGAGTGAATGGTCTCAAAATGGTAGGACTGTAGATGTTAAGGAAATATGAACCACATCAGGAAGATTTACTGACCCTTTCTTCCCTCCTTTCTCTCCCCACCTTGCTAAGTTTGATCAGAAATGTTGAGTACAGGGACCAGCAATACCTCCCTTTTTGCCTGTTTGATATACAATGCATTGAGGCCGTCATAAGCAAAATAATATTAATTACCTGCCACACCAGAGATCTTAATCCAGAGTGGGAAATTGACACAAAACAACAGAGTTTTCAAGGTTTCACATTTGAGAACTCAAACATAATCATTAGGCACTTATGTTCTTACTAATAATTTGTCAACCATAGAGAGATATCACATGATGCAGCGTTTGAGAATAGTGTGCATATGTATGTACCTATAGTTGAACCTCATTGTTCATGAATATTTACAAATTCATCCACTTGATAAATTTATATGTAACCCCCCAAACAGTGATATTTTCAGTCATTCACAGAATATGCATGAGGCACTGAAAAATTTGAGTCACCAGAAATTTGACTTGCCCAATGCACGTGTTCCCAGCTGAAGTTGAATAAAGAATGCTCTGCCTTCTTGTTTTAACTCTCACACTGTAAACAAGTCCTTCTGTAGTTTATTTAGTGCCATTTTTAACTTTTTACATTTGTTGTTGGTGATTTAGCTATCTAAAATACTCCCCCAAGTGCAGTGCTGAAGTGCGGTGTAATGGTGCTAAGCTCAAGAAGCCTGTGATGTGCTTTATCGGAAAAATCCATGCATTAGATAAGCCTCGTTCAGGCATGAGTTACAGTGCTATTGACCCTGAATTCAATAATATGAATCCACAAAATATATTGAAGAAGGTGTCTGTAAAGAGAAAACACGCATAAAACAAGGTTAAGTATTGATCAGTTGATTAAAATGTTTTTACCAGAGGCTCATGGGAACCTAACCCTGTGTTTCCCCAGGAGCAGTACTTGAGTGTTTATTAATTCAGTTTTCATGGCAACTTTATAGAACATTAACTACTGCCAATAATAAGAATCAACTGTATTTATTGGTTTAAATTTAAAAATCAACTCCATGTGCGGTCTTGGTTTATTGAGTTTATTTAAGGGTAGTAATGGACAAGGGAAAATTCATCAGCTCCTCTCCTCTTCCCTCCATTGGATGCACCAGAGGGGATGTGGGGTATGATGGCTAAAAGCTGGAGCTTCAGTCCAGGCCTGGGGCGGAGTCCTGCTCACCTGCTTACTGTCTGTGAGTCTCTGGCATGTGACTGAACTTCACTGTCTTGTGCTTTCATTAGTGATTTAGGGGGAGTAATAGTCCCTGCCTCACAGGCATGAGCACAGAGTGGTATAGTGTACGTAAAACATTTAACCAGTGTGTGACACAGAGTAAGTGTTCAGTGCAGGTTTGTTCCTGTGGTCACTGAGGTCTTGTTTATTTTATTTTTTATTTTTTTTAAATTAAATTAAATTTTATTTTATTTTGTTATCATTTATCTACAACTACATGAAGAACATTATGTTTACTAGGCTCTCCCCTACCCCAAGTTCCCCCAACAAACCCATTACAGTCACTGTCCATCAGCATAGTAAGATGGTGTAGAATCACTACTTGTCTTCTCTGGGTTACACAGCCCTCCCTGTGCTTCTCCCCACATTATACATGCTAATCGTAATGCCCCCTTTCTTTTTTTCCCACCCTTATCCCTCCCTTCCCACCCGTCCTCCCCAGTCCCTTTCCCTTTGGTAACTATTAGCCATTCTTGGGTTCTGTGCTTCTGCTGCTGTTTTGTTCCTTCAGTTTTCCTTTGTTCTTATACTCCACAGATGAGTGAAATCATTTGGTATTTGTCTTTCTCCGCTTGGCTTATTTCACTGAGCATAATACCCTCTAGCTCCATCCATGTTGCTGCAAATGGTAGGATTTGTTTTCTTCTTATGGCTGAGTAATATTCCATTGTGTATATATACCTCATCTTCTTTATCCATTCATATACTGATGGACACTTAGGTTGCTTCCATTTCTTGGCTGTTGTAAATAGTGCTGTGATAAACATAGGGGTGCATCTGTCTTTTTCAAACTGGAGTGCTGCATCCTTAGGGTAAATTCCTAGAAGTGGAATTCCTGGGTCAAATGGTAAATCTATTTTGAGCATTTTGAGGAACCTCCATACTGCTTTCCACAATGGTTGAAATAATTTACATTCCCACCAGCAGTGTAGGAGGGTTCCCCTTTCTCCACAACCTCACCAACATTTGTTGTTGTTTGTCTTTTGGATGGTAGCCATCCTTACTGGTGTGCAGTGATATCTCATTGTGATTTTAATTTGCATTTCTCTGATAACTAGCAATGTGGAGCATCTTTTCATGTGTCTGTTGGCCATCTGAATTTCTTCTTTGGAGAAGTGTCTGTTCAGCTCCTCTGCCCATTTTTTAATTGGATTATTTGCCTTTTGTTTGTTGAGGTGTGTGAGCTCTTTATATATTTTGGATGTCAAGCCTTTATCGAATCTGTTATTTACGAATATATTCTCCCATACTGTAAGGGTACCTTTTTGTTCTGTTAATGGTGTCCTTTGCTGTACAAAAGCTTTTTTGCTTGATATAGTCCCACTTGTTCATTTTTGCTTTTGTTTCCCTTGCCTGGGGAGATATGTTCATGAAAAAGTCACTCATATTTATGTCCATGAGATTTTTGCCTATGTTTTTTTCTAAGAGTTTTATGGTTTCATGACTTACATTCAGGTCTTTGATCCATTTTGAATTTACTTTTGTGTATGGGGTTACACAGTGATCCAGTTTCATTTGCTTACATTGAACTGTCTAGTTTTGCCAGCACCGTCTGTTGAAGAGACTATCATTTCCCCATTGTATGTCCATGGCTCCTTTATCGAATATTAATTGACCATATATGTTTGGGTTAATGTCTGGATTCTCTAGTCTGTTCCACTGGTCTGTGGCTCTGTTCTTGTGCCAGTACCAAATTGTCTTGATTACTATGGCTTTGTAGTAGAGCTTGAAGTTGGGGAGTGAGATCCCCCCTACTTTATTCTTCTTTCTCAGGATTGCTTTGGCTATTCGGGGTCTTTGGTGTTTCCATATGAATTTTTGAACTATTTGTTCCAGTTTGTTGAAGAATGTTGTTGGTAATTTGATAGGGATTGCATCAAATCTGTATATTGCTTTGGGCAGGATGGCCATTTTGACAATATTAATTCTTCCTAGCCAAGAGCATGGGATGAGTTTCCATCTGTTAGTGTCCCCTTTAATTTCTCTTAAGAGTGACTTGTAGTTTTCAGAGTATAAGACTTTCACTTCTTTGGTTAGGTTTATTCCTAGGTATTTTATTATTTTTGATGCAATTGTGAATGGAATTGTTTTCCTGATTTCTCTTTCTATTGGCTCATTGTTAGTGTATAGGAAAGCCACAGATTTCTGTGTGTTTATTTTGTATCCTGCAACTTTACTGTATTCCGATATCAGTTCTAGTAGTTTTGGAGTGGAGTCTTTAGGTTTGTATGTACAATATCATGTCATCTGCAAATAGTGACAGTTTAACTTCTTCTTTACCAATATGGATTCCTTGTATTTCTTTGTTTTGTTTAATTGCTGTGGCTAGGACCTCCAGTACTATGTTAAATAACAGTGGACAGAGTGGGCATCCCTGTCTTGTTCCCGATCTCAGAGGAAAAGCTTTCAGCTTCTCGCTGCTCAGTATGATGTTGGCTGTGGGTTTATCATATATGGCCTTTATTATGTTGAGGTACCTGCCCTCTATGCCCATTTTGCTGAGAGCTTTATCATGAATGGGTGTTGAATTTTGTCGAATGCTTTTTCAGCATCCATGGAGATGATCATGTGGTTTTTGTCTTTCTTTTTGTTGATGTGGTGGATGATGTTGATGGATTTTCGAATGTTGTACCATCCTTGCATCCCTGGGATGAATCCCACTTGGTCGTGGTGTATGATCCTTTTGATATACTTTTGAATTCGGTTTGCTAATATTTTATTGAGTATTTTTGCATCTATGTTCATCAGGGATATTGGTCTGTAATTTTCTGTTTTGGTGGGGTCTTTGCCTGGTTTTGGTATTATTGTGATGTTGGCTTCATAGAATGAGTTTGGGAGTATTCCCTCCTCTTCTATTTTTTGGAAAAATTTAAGGAGAATGGGTATTATATCTTCTCTGTATGTCTGATAAAATTCCGAGGTAAATCCATCTGGCCCGGGTGTTTTTTTCTTGGGTAGTTTTTTTATTACTGCTTCAATTTCTTTGCTGGTAATTGGTTTGTTTAGATTTTGTGTTTCTTCCTTGGTCAGTTTTGGAAGGTTGTATTTTTCTAGGAAGTTGTCCATTTCTTCTAGGTTTTCCAGCTTCTTAGCATGTAGGTTTTCATAATATTCTCTAATAATTCTTTGTATTTCTGTTGGGTCCGTCATGATGTTTCCTTTCTCATTTCTGATTCTGTTGATGTGTGTTGATTCTCTTTTTCTCTTAATAAGTCTGGCTAGAGGCTTATCTATTTTGTTTATTTTCTCAAACAACCAGCTCTTGGTTTTATTGATTTTTTTATTGTTTTATTCTTCTCAATTTTGTTTATTTCTTCTCTGATCTTTATTATGTCCCTCCTTCTGCTGACTTTAGGCCTCATTGGTTCTTCTTTTTCCAATTTCAATAATTGTGATATTAGACTATTCATTTGGGATTGTTCTTCCTTCTTTAAATATGCCTGGATTGCTTTATACTTTCCTCTTAAGACTGCTTTCTCTGTGTCCCACAGAAGTTGGGGCTTTGTGTTGTTGTTGTCATTTATTTCCATATATTGCTGGATCTCCATTTTAATTTGGTCGTTGATCCATTGACTATTTAGAAGCGTGTTGTGAAGCCTCCATGTGTTTGTGAGACTTTTTTCTTTCTTGGTTCAATTTATTTCTAGTTTTATACCTTTGTGGTCTGAAAAATTGGTTGGTATGATTTCAATCTTTTTGAATTTACTGAGGCTCTTTTTGTGGCCTAGTATGTGGTCTCTTCTGGAGAATGTTCCATGTGCACTTGAGAAGAATGTGTATCCTGTTGCTTTTGGGTGTAGAGTTCTATAGATATCTATTAGGTCCATCTGTTCTAGTGTGTTGTTCAGTGCCTCTGTGTCCTTACTTATTTTCTATCTGGTGGATCTGTCCTTTGGAGTGAATGGTGTGTTGAAGTCTCCTAAAATGAATCCATTGCTGTCTGTTTCCTCCTTTAGTTCTGTTAGTATTTGTTTCACATATGCTTGTGCTCCTGCATTGGGTGCATATATATTTATAATGGTTATATCCTCTTGTTGGACTGAGCCCTTTATCATTATGTAGTGTCCTTCTTTATCTCGTTACTTTCTTGTTTTGAAGCCTATTTTGTCTGATACTAGTACTGCAACACCTGCTTTTTTCTCCCTATTGTTTGCATTAAATATCTTTTTCCATCCCTTGACTTTTAGTCTGTGCATGTCTTTGGGTTTGAGGTGAGTCTCTTGTAAGCAGCATATAGATGGGTCTTGTTTTTTTATCCATTCAGTGACTCCATGTCTTTTGATTGGTGCATTCAGTCCATTTACATTTAGGGTGATTATCAATAGGCATGTACTTATTGCCATTGCAGGCTTTAGATTCGTGGTTACCAAAGGTTCAAGGTTAACTTCCTTACTATCTAAGAGTCTAACTTAACTCACTTAGTATGCTGTTACAAACACAATCTGAAGGTTCTTTTCTATCTCTCCTCCTTTTTCTTCCTCCTTCATTCTGTATATATTAGGTATCAAATTCTGTACTTTTTATCTATCCCTTGATTGACTTTGGGGATAGTCAATTTAATTTTGCATTTGCCTCGCAATCAGCTGCTCCACCCTCCCTACCGTGATTTTACTACCTCTGGTGACAGCTATCCTACCCTAGGAACACTTCCATCTATAGCAGTCCCTCCAAAATAGACTGCAGAGATGGTTTTTGGGAGGTAAACTCTCTCAGCTTTTGCTTATCTAGAAATTGTTTAATCCCTCCTTCAAATTTAAATGATAATCTTGCTGGATAAAGTAATCTTGGTTCCAGGCCCTTCTGCTTCATGGCATTAAGTACATCATGCCACTCCCTTCTGGCCTGTAAGGTTTCTGCTGAGAAGTCTGATGTTAGCCTGATGGGCTTTCCTTTGTATGTGATCTTATTTCTGCCTCTGGCTGCTTTTAACAGTCTGTCCTTATCCCTGATCTTTCCCATTTTTATTACTATGTGTCTTGGTGTTGTCTTCCTTGGGTCCCTTGTGTAGGGGGATCTGTGGATCTCCATGGCCTGAGAGACTATCTCCTTTCTCAGATTGGGGAAGTTTTCAGCAACTACCTCCTCAAAGACACTTTCTGTCCCTTTCTCTCTCTTCTTCTTCTGGTATCCCTATAATGCGAATATTGTTCCTCTTGGATTGGTCACACAGTTCTCTCAATATTCTTTCATTTTTATAGATCCTTTTCTCTCTGTGCCTCAGCTTCTTTGTATTCCTCTTCTCTAGTTTCTATTTCATTTATTGTCTCCTCCACCATATCCAACCTGCTTTTAATACCCTCCATTGTGTTCTTTAATGATTGGATCTCTGACCTGAATTCATTCCTGAGTTCTTGGATGTCTTTCTGTACCTCCATTAGGATGTTGATGATTTTTATTTTGAACTCCCTTTCAGGAAGAGTCACGAGGTCCATATCATTTAAATCTTTCTCAGGAGTTGTATTAACATTTTACTCTGGACCAGGTTCCTTTGGCGTTTCATGTTTGTGTATGGCGCCCTCTAGTGTCCAGAAGCTCTATTCTGGAGCTGCTGATCCCCTGAAGCAATGTCGGGGGTCGCAGGGGAGCAGTACTGGTGCCTGGGGTAGGAAAGAGCTGTTCCCCGCCTCCCGGCTCCTGTGCCTGTCTCCACTGCCTGAACCAGTAGGCCAGTCACACAGGTGTAAGCTTTTGTCCCAGAGCAGCCGGATATGGATCCCTGCTTTCCACAAGCAGCCGGAATCCCAGTCTCCCCAGGAGCTCTGCCTGTATTAACTTTCTAACCCGGTAGTCATGCGAGTCTCATGAAAGCGCCATGAAATGTAGGTTTGTGCTCCCAGTGCAGATCTCCGGAGCTAGGTATTCAGCAGTCCCAGGCCTCCACTCCCTCCCTGCTCCGTTTCTCTTCCTCCCACCGTGAGCTGGGGTGGGGGAGGGGCCCGGGTCACGTGAGCCACAGCTCTGCTACGTTACCCCGTTCGCTGAGATCTGCTCTCTTCTCCAGGTGTGTGCAGTCTGACGCTGTCCTCTTTCCTGTTGCTCTCTCAGGATTCGTTGCGCCAATTAAATTTTCTAATTGTATCCAGTTTTAGGAGGAAGCCTCTGTCTCTCCCCTCACGCTGCCATCTTTAATCCCATCTCCAAGGACAGAGTTTTAAAGGCAGCTAGAGAGAGGAAAAAGGTCACCTCCCATTTACTCCATGAATCCGGAGTGCGTGTCTTGTACCTTGGCACATTTGCTCCCAAGGCATAAATGCTATTGGCCTGGGATCTTCTTTTCTGCTGTTGAGACACCATGGCCTTTGTCTTTGTCTTTCCTAGTGGGCTTCCCAGTTCTGTCCAGTCTTGTTTATTTTTAAGGCTGTTTTAGGAAACTATTTAGAATCTGCAGTGTGCTAGGTGTTGGGGTAGCTGCTTTCCCATCCATTGTTCCATTCAATCCTCACTATACATGTCAACTAATATTTGTGTCATACCTCATGGTATTCTAATTACAAAGAAACCCATGGGTCAAATGGTGAATGATGAATATCAAACCTGCTCATCTTAGACCCTAGTGTTAAAGGAGGGGCACACAGTGGATTTACCTGAATCTCTGTTTTCTCCTTAAGCTGGGCAGTGCATAACCAGGTATTTGTTACATTTGTCTCTCTACCTTTTACTTGCCAATATATTTTATTAGAGCTATTTCCAAAAGCAATGCATGTTCATTTTAGCAACTTTAAAAGTGCAAAGAGCAAAAATCCTTTCTACCTCCCACCTTCTGTAAGTACTCACTGTTGGCTTGTTGGTGGTGATCCTTTTGGACTGCAATGTACATTTTCAAAACAAAATCAAGGTGGCATTATATGTATCTGTAACTGGAAGTGAACTGTCCACACTCTCCCCTGTATTTTATAGGCTCTCTTGCATTTCACGGTTGAGTAGATGGTACTTATTTAGCCAGTTGCTTCTTAATGCTTACTCACATTGCTTCCCCCACCCCATTATAAATATGTTGTAATGATCACCTCTCTTTATTTCCATTTGTGCACTTCAGCATTTCTGTCTGATGTCACAGAAGTGGGATTCCTGCTGAACATTTAAGAATTAAAGTGTATCACAGAAATGTCCTCCTAAAAACTAGCTCTCTTGTCAGTGCTGTGAGTGAATACCTGCCCCCCTATGAATCGCCAGCTCTGGAGCCTCTAAATCTGTGACAGTCTGAGGCAAAGCCAAGTCTATATTCTTACTATGCACATCTTTGGTGCTGAGTCTCTTCCCCGTGTCTGTATTTGTTGTCCACATTCCGTCTTCCATGTATTGCCCATTCCCGTCCTTTGTGCATTTATATATATTTTTTCCTCACTGATTTATCCAGAAAGTCTTTTGGGTGCTACTGCCTAACAATGTATGTACAGTGCTTTATAATTTCCAAAGCACTACTCATTGGTGTGATGTCCCGTAACCTAGTTCCAAGTTGCTTTCTGTGGCCCCAGGATAGTTACCTGAAGAGATTCCGACCTGCCCCCTGCCTTCCTGCCAGTGAGAGGTGAAGTCTGGACTCCCACCAGATTTCCAGACTCTAAACCTTATGTTCTTTTGGCTACACTACAGTTTACAATGCCCGTCTTCCAAATCCAGGACTATTGGGGGAGGATTCTGTTTTCTGACATGTGTTTCAAGAAAACACAGCTCACGAATGGCCGTGACTGAAGGCCTCCAGTTCCTGCCAGAGCTTTCCCGGCTGCAGTGAGGCCGACATGGCTTTAGCAGTGCGAAGGCGGCCAGCCGGGGCCTGACCTTGGGTGGGCCTGGCAGTGGGGCTGCCTGGTGAGCGGCGCTCACGCTCCCGTGTACCCGCAGAGTTCGTGAAGCGGCTCCGGTACTGCGAGTACCTGGGGAAGTATTTCTGTGACTGCTGCCACTCCTACAACGAGTCCTGCATCCCTGCGCGGATCCTGAAGAACTGGGACTTCAGGAAGTACTACGTCAGCAATTTCTCCAAGCGGCTGCTGGATGGCATATGGCACCAGCCCATTGTCAATTTGCAGAGCATCAGCCACAGCGTGTATGCCAAGGCCAAGGAGCTGGACCGAGTGAAGGTGAGCAGCCGCCTACGGGGACAGCCGGGCTGGGGTTGAAACGGGCTCATGAGTGTCCCCGGGGCTGGCTTACCGTCAAGTGGGTGGAGCTCCGGCTTCAGAGCCCATTGCCCACACAGGCTCTTTCCAAAGCCCCCTGCCAAATTTTTTTTATCTACACATAGTTTTGCATTTATACATAGCCTTTACAGTGTATTTACTGTTATTTTTAAAAATAAAATAGTATATGCTTAAGGTGTACAACATGATGCTTGGATATATACATACATAGAGAAATGATTACTGGTCACGTTAATTAACATATCCATCTCACACAGTCACTTTGTGTGTGTGTGTGTGGTGAGAGCAAATGAACTCTACTCTCTTAGCAAATTTCCAGTATTCTGTACAGTATTAACTATATAGTCATGCTCTATATTGCGTCTCTAGACTTACTCATAGTCCATAACTGCAAACCTGTACCCTTAGACCAACAGTTCCCCATTTCTGCCACCTCCCCGCCCCTGGTAACCATGTTCAGCTCTCTGCTTCTATGTTATCTTTTATATTCCACACATGAGACCATGTAGTTTTTTCTTTCTATGTCTGGCTCCTTTCCCTTAGCATAACGTCCTCTGAGTTCATCGTGTTGTCACAAATGTCAGGCCCTCCCTCTTTTGTACAGTTTTGTGTTCATCTGAAGGAAGGCCCCCCACAGTGGTGTCAGTGTCAGTCTCCACAAAACCTGGGACCATCCTGGACCCTCTGTGGATCTCAGGACTCAGTCATGAACCCCTGCTACAAAGACTGTTTACTTCCAAGGCTTGTTTATAGATGTAGCATTTCAAGGTAAGAAATAACATTTCAATTTGACTTACCACGTGTAACTATCCCCACTGTTTGGTTTCTCACATTAGGAAATCCAGGAGCAGCTTTTTCACATCAAGAAGTTGTTGAAGACCTGCAGGTTTGCTGAAAGGTACTGCTGTTGGCTGGGACAGTGGGTTGAGAGAACCGGCCCTGCCCATGCCTGCCAGTCCTCTGTGTGCCTCTGGTCCCGGCTCCTCCAGGGTACAGGGCCTCTTAGCACAGCAGTTACCTCACATCTCTCCTTGGGAATGTACACCCTCTCTTTAACACTGCTAACCCCTGTGACTCACTAGCAGTGAGTTTCATGTGGTAAGAAGAATTGGCCAGTACAAGGATGATGTAAGTCTAGCCAGTGGACTTTATTATGATGATGATTATCATTATTAATTTACATTGTGGTAAAGTACACTTTTACCATTTTAACCACTTTAAGTGTATAATGCAGTGGCATTAAGTATATTCACATTATTGTACAACCCTCACCACATCCATCCACAGAACTTCTTTATCTTGCAAAATTGAAACTCTATATCTATTAAGCAGTGTCTCCCCATTCCTCTCTCCTCCCAGCCCCTGGCAACTACTCTTCTACTTTCTGTCTCTATGATTTTGACTGCTCCAGGTGCTTATGTAAGTGGAATCATACAGCATTTTTTTTGACTGGCTTATTTCACTTGGAGTAATGTCCTTGAGATACATGCATGTTGTAGCATGGGTTTCAGTCTCCTTCCTTTTTAAGGCTGAATGATAGTCCCTTATATATTTATACCACATTTTGTTCATACACTCATCCATCTTGAGTTGCTTTCACCTTTTAGCTATTGTGAATAGTGCTGCTACAAGCATGGGTGTACCAATGGCCTTAAAAAAACCCTGATAGAGAGGCATGTAGAACTTTCATTGGCTGTATACTATTTTATACTATGATGTAGTGTTAATTTAAGTATTGTCCTATTTCTGATATATTTTTTATCTAATATATTTTTAATGTCTGAATGTAAAAACTAGATTTTAGTATAACTGTTAAATCTAATAGGTTTTTAATATCTAATGGATATTTAGATAGATTTTTAAATATTTTTTGTTATTTAAAAAAACACTTAACAGATCTTTTGTTATTAAAAAAAAAGGCTTTAGCTGAATCTCTGCCCACATCCATAAGTATGTCCTTAGGATAAATTTCTCATAGTAGAATTTCTGGAAGCCGTGACCATAAAAGTACAGGCATGAGTTCATAGACAGAGATAGAGATTTTTTAGTGGAAAAAGAGTAGGTTTAGATTATATATATATGGGATCATAGGAATCATAGGTTTTAGAAATTTGTTTTGTTTTCTTTTAAAACTTCTTTCAGTTTCTGATCTTTATTTAATGATGATGTATATATTTTAATTGAATTTCTTAGGGAAAAACATGTCTAGTCATTTGGCCTTAACTGTACCTGTGGCATTGGCGTGACAAGTTAATTACTTCTCAGACCCTCAGTTTTCTCTCCTGGAACCTGTAATAATACCTACAATTCTTACCAACTACAAAAATCTATTGAATATCCATTCTGTACTTCAGATAAAAAATCAATAGGCCTCATGTTAGTCCAGGGAGAAAGCAGCAACAGATCACTGAGGGACTCTGTTAGGTGCGTGGGCACAGCGCCCTGCAGGTGAAGAGGAGGCAGTGTTGTGATCATAAGGGAGGTGGCAGGGAAGAGAGCAGCATGGCTTCCTGGAGCTATAGAGCAAGGCAGAGGGAACAAGAGGAGGTCAGGGGTCCTCTGGCAGAAGAAGCAGTGTGAGTGAGCACCCCAGGCCAACAGAGAATTAATTATACATGGTTTGGCATCATTAGACTGTTGAGTCCAGTGTAAACAGCGGCTGGCTTGGGCATGCAGCGCAGGGAGATGGCACTAACTGACTGAGGGACGTCGGAGGAGATCAGGAGGGTTTAGAGAAGACTACTCTCAGTTTTGAATGTTGGTAGGCTATCCGAGTGCCTGTCGCCAGCTCACAGTCGAATGCCTAGGCTTAAGCCCCATGCTGGATGCATGGGCTTTGGAGTCACACCCCTGCTGGCGAGCAGTAATTCTCCTGCTGGCTAAGACTATAGTCAGTGATGCTGATGGACTTGAAATTTAGCTGCAATGTGAAGAAGGTAGTAAATTTTATCTCATTACACATTTTAAGACGTGAAACACAAACTTTCAAATTCTCTTTTGCTCGATGTGTGCCTGGACAGGCTGCAAGAGACACGTTTCTCAGTTTGTTGAGCTTTTTCAAATCAGCCTTTATGGAATTTTAACTTCCTGGCTTCCAAAATGTAAAACTTTTTGCAAGACATTTCCAAACTTGCAAAATGTAAAGTGATGAGTAAGGTTAACTTGTTCCTGAACTATTTTTTCTTTTCTATATGGAGTTCAAAAAATTAAATGTGAGTGTGAGGAGAAAACACCCCCCCACACACACTCCTGCCCCGACCTCTGTGTGGGTGGGTTTTGAATTCCTCTTTGTTTTCTCTCTGGCAGTGCAGTAAAGGAGTTTGAGCAGGTGCCAGGACACTTGACTGATGAGCTCCATCTGTTCTCCCTGGAGGACCTGGTCAGGGTCAGGAAAAGGCTGCTGATGCCCTTACTCAAAGATATTCTGAAAACTTCCCTCGCGCACATTGCCAGCTGTGAGGTGAGCGTTCGCCCACGGATGGTTGTCCCTGGACTGTCCCTGTGTGTCAGGACCTGGGCTGGGTGTGCTGCCCTGTACTTCATTTAACTCTCACAAACCCTGAGGGAAGAGCTGGCAGCACTATTTCCAGATGAGAAAAATGAGGTACGGAGCTGTTAAATAACAGGTCAAGATAATCCTGCGGGTCAGCTGCAGGGCTGGGGTGTAAGACTGGGCCATGCGACTTCTCAGTCTGGCTGCCAAGCCCTATTTGGAGCCTTCCTTGACCCCCATTTTCCCTGAAGTGCCAAATACAACCATGTGGACCCAGGATCCAGTGGAACAGGGGCTCTGTGTCTCCAGAAACTGGAGGACTGTAGGGCAGCGATCAGAAGCAAAACTAGATCAGTTAAAAGCACATGTTCAGATCATGATCTTCCTCTGGTGCCTCACACTGTGTGGATGTGAAGTTTCTCCCTGCAAAATGAATGCACATTTATTGCTCTAAACCATCCTTTAAGGCAGGATATTGCATCCTGTTTCTTCTAGAGGTTGGAATGATATACTTTGAGAAATTGATGTTTATAAAGTTCTACAAAGTGGTAACTCAGCTTCTCCATCAAAATAAATGTTACCAATGAAGATTTCAACTTTTTGATTCCTCTTATAGCTATGTCAGGGAAAGGGCTTCATTTGTGAATTTTGCCAAAGTGCGACTGTCATCTTCCCATTTCAGACCACAATGTGCAGAAGATGTTCAGGTATTTATTAACTTCATAACATAAGTTTAAAATAGCTTAATAATTTAAGTGCACAGTTAAGTTTAATAATATAAACACAACATTAATTCAAGCTTATTAACAGCTTAATAATTTAAGCACAATGTTATTTGCTTAAAGTATAAAGATGCTGGTGTCTGTTTGTATGTTGGACTGGAGCTCATAAAGATTTGGGTGCACAACGAGGAGTATTTGGGAGAGGATAAAGGGTGAGATCTCCTGGATGGGGTTTGTGAATGGAGCTGGTCCCTCTTTGCCTCTGCCTCAATTCGTCTACACCAGGACAAACTGCAACTGCCCTAGTTTTGCAATTGGATCACAGTCAGGCCCGAGCTGAAGTGTTGTCTCTGGCTTCTTTTGCACAGCAGTGGCAGAGTTGAGTAGTCCTTATGGAAACTAGATAGTTCCAAAGCCCTAAAACATTTACTCTCTGGCTCTTCAAAGAAAAGGTTTGCAGGCCCTTGTGGTATTAGTACCCAAGGAAATCCCGAGCTCTCAAAATTGTTTCATGGAAGAGAGATGGTAATGAATTCTGCCTTCACCCTTGAGAGAAGCCTGCCGTCCTCTTAGGCCACGCCAGTGTAGTCTCCCCTAGTCCATGAGGCACTGTCGCAGGATGGTTCCCCAGCAGAGAAACTCTGTGAACACTTGGGAGGTTCGGAGCAGCAGGCCTGGGCCAAGGGAGAAGATGAAATGGTTGGTGGTGGCGGTGAAGGCTTATCACATCTCCCAGGGCACCTTTAGCATTGTCCCAAACTGAGGTCAAGAGGGCAGCTGAGCCTTTAAACCCTACATTGACCAGTCACCAGATGCAGGCTGTTGCCAGCAAGGAGACATGAGCAAGGCAGCTCTTTCCAGTTCGGGCCATTTCCAGAGAAGCAACACCTGTGCTGTCAGCCACCAACACCCTCAGTCACTGAGGGGATGGTCCTTGGCAGGTTGGGTCGGGGGCATTGCAGCATCCACTACCTCAGGCTCTCTGAGCCTCACGTTCATGACCTGCTGGAGCCTTAATAATCCCTGAGTTTCGACCTGCCTGATGATTTTCCTTTTGGAAGACCTCAGACCTCCTCTCTCCCCCGGGTGGGAATTAGTGTCTACATGTACATGAGAAAGTGAGATAGCCTCGTTGCTGACTGCTGCCCTCTCCTCACAGTGTGCAGAGCTTGCTTTCACAAGCAGTGTTACCAGTCTGCCCAGTGTCCCCGGTGTGCGCGGATCACAGCCAGAAGACTTTTGGAAAGTTCTCCCTCTGCAGAGACGTGATGCCCCTGGGTCTTGTGAAAAAGACTTTTCGAAATGCCTGTAACACCTTTTTGTGTGTATTATTGACATCATTGTTTTAGATATTGAGTACTGTCTATTAAGGAAAACATGGCCAATATTCTCTATTATATATATTTAATGTTTTCAAAGAATGCAGGTTCTTTGTTATTAAGCGTAAGTTGTTACTGGTGGTTTTGTTTACAAATGTTCAGGATTTTGCTGCTACTTTTTCTTAAAGAGTCTTTTGATACTTCTTAAATTGTATTTGAATATTTATATTTAGCTGATGTTGGAGCCTGTTTTTTATGAATTGTAACTGACAAGGTGGATTAGTTCCTCTTCCTATAAAGCTCGTTTTGTGAAACAGATTGGTACTGTCAATGAACAAAAATGCAACCAAAAATCTGTTTTCTCAGGCTTTTTTCTGACTTAAACACCACTTTGTAATTGTATCAGTCTACTTATTACAGGATTTGTGTAGAGTACACTCTGTGGTTCCATCTATTTCAAGGTAGTTGGAATTGCTTAGATGTGAGTGGAGGTGCTGTTTGAAGCCATTGCCTCTAGGTGGCGTTCTTTCAGTTGGCACAAATCAAACCCGTATTTGTCATCTCTATTCCAAAATATCGAGGGATGGATGGGTGAATAGAACTTCCTCCTGGCACTTTATGATTTTGTCTCATAGATTTAAGACTGAGCATAAGGTATTTGCAGAATTAACTTGCGGGAAAATACTGTTAATGAACGATGTGATTCTAGTAGTAACATTAAAGTCATAGACACCGATTAATAAGGTCAGGTGAATCACTAAACCATTATAAATTCTTTTTTCTAATATTTCTTTTACTTATATGCTTTCCTGAAATGTGAGCCAATTTTTCTCCTAATGTATATACACTTTCTCCTACCTGAGAAAGAGCCCTAGGGCTGGGTCCTTTCCTGGCACATCTTTAGTTGGAGTGTGGAAGTCAGATCCCTGGGACTCACATTCCCTAAGTAAAACTACTCTGAATGAACTTCTTAAACAGCACAAGTGGGCAATAAAGTGACAGAGGCCTTTCCATGACCCATCCAGGCCTGTGTGTGTGTGTGTTTTGTTCAGCGTGACAACACTGAGCACGTGAAAGAAATGAGTGTCTCCTATCAGTCTGGTGACTTCTCATGCTGTCACTTGTTTTCCCATCCCAGATGCCTCTGCCTGAACTGTCCTCCATTCATTATTTAAGCCAGCTCTCTTTTAAATAGAAATTTAGGCACATGAGATAAGATAAATAAGAACAAATTTAAAACAATCTTTTATTCTTACCTGTAGCTTATATTCCTTGTTAAGAATCAACAGTCAAAGTGGTATGCTGCTATTCCTTATAACAGCTCTCTGAGTTTCATTTTACAGGTGAGGAAACAGGCTTAGAGAAGAGAACTAACTTACCTAGTTTCCCATGGGTAGCGCATGGTAGACCTGGGTTAGCATTCAAGGCCACCTGCCTCCAAAGCGGTGTTCCCAGCCACTACTTCTGTGGTATCTTTTTTGAGATAATACAAACAAAACTTACATATATATATATATATATATATATATATATATATATATATAAATTTAACTTGTAACTGCTGGCCCAACCTAAGTACGGAGACTGGTTGCTTTCTCACATCATTCCTGTGTGTTGATCTGAGGAAGTTGCTGTGGCTTATTGCTTGAAGGGCTGTGTGTCAGGGTATTGTGTTTGTAAGACACTGGTGAGTATGTGTGTGAGTGTGTGTGTGTGTGACACATCTTTGATGTTGGAGAGGAGTACACAGCAACTGTCAGAAAGTGATGCTTTTGACTTTTTATTCTGAGGAAGAGTGAGGCAGTTAAAATGACCACTGTGTGTTTAGCTGGGATGTGGTTCCTCCTCACCCTGGTAATAGAGGCTCTTTCCCTCTGTGGTGCCTCTTAGAACAGAGAAGTGGCCTCATCACATGTGCAGCACCCTGTTGGGAAGTAATTAGTTGTGACATACATGGCTGTTTAAAGGGATTTACTCCTTGCCTGCTTTTACAGTGCAATTCCTTCTTGGCTGCCAGAAGGAAAATGAAGACTTGGTCTTTTTCATCAGACCATCACCCACTGGGAGGCATCGAGTTGCAGTGCTGTGATCCCCAGGATTAATTTTCTGCCCTTGCACTCTTTGCTTGGAAAATTCCAGTAATATGTCCTTCACAGCTGTAGGCCTCAGCTGCAGGTAGGGAGTTAAACCAGGAGAAGGGGAGCAAGGAGGGGTGAGCAATCCCAAAGATGTTCTGGTGTGTTGATTTGCATGGGAATTAGTGAACTGGTTCCCACATCTGCCACTTCCTTCCTGTGTCTCTCTGAGCAAGCTACTTAAATTGTCTGAGCCTCCTTTTGTAAAATGGGGGATAATAGCTATATGCTGTTAATATGATGATTGAAAATGAAGCACCCATCAGAGGGCCTGTACAAGCAATGAATGCTAATTATTAGACCTAGAAAATTAAAAGCAGTTATTCCATCTATTTGCTACATCTGTAGGTAAGTTACTCTCTGAGTCTCAGTTTAATATGACCTTTAGAACAATACCTACTATTGTGGGTTGAATTGTGTCTCCCAAAAAGATATGTTGAAGTTCTAATTCCAGGTACCTGCAAGTGTGACATTATTTGGAAACAGAATCATTGAAGGTGAAATGAAATTAAGATGAGGTCATGCTAGATTAGGGTGGACCCTGACCCAACGACTGGTACTCTTCTAAGAAGAGGGAAATTTGGACAGAGATACAGACGCAGAAATACCAGGGCATAGGCCATGTGAAGGAGGCAGAGACTGGTGTGACACATCTACAAGTCAAGGAACACCAAGGGCTGCTGGCCACCAGGAGAAGGCAGGAGAGAAGCTAGGAACCGATCCTCCCTCAGATCCTCCAGAAGGAACCAACCCTGCTGACGCCTCGATTTCAGACTTCTAGCCTCCAGCCTGTGAGGGAGTAAATCCCTGCTGTTTACCCCCCCGAGTGTGGTGACAGTGATGCTGTTTACAGGAGCCCTAGGAAACAAATCCACTCGCCCTTTGGGGTTGGGAGGAAGGTAAAATGACTCAGTAGCATGTGGGGAAGAACTGGCAGTTCCTGACACAGGAGATGCATCACCAAGGTTTGCATCTCCTACCTTCAGGTGTCAAGACTCAGAAAATGGATGCAGAAAGCTAATGATGACAGAAAAACCTATACCGCTTACCTATTTGTGGGTGTCTATAAAGGTCTCCCGAACACAGAGCAGTAGCAACTGAACACTGCCTCTTCTACCTCCCTTTTCTGTGCTGGAGAGAGCTGCTCACCCTCCGGTGTCAGGAGGTAGCCATAAACTTGGGAGGTGGTGGCTTGAATCACAGGGGAGGGGGTGGGGAAGCTGGCTGTTAACTCACATGATTTTCAGATGTAACAGAAACTGAAACATATCCTGAAATGAATCTCAAGTCAGGCTTGGTTGTGAGCGTTAGGAAGGCCCCTCCCTTCCCTTGCTGTCGCGCCGTGTTGTCCCTCCTCCCTGCTGTCCCCGCTCACCGGCTCCTAGTGTGTCCCTAAGGGACAAGCCCCCACCTGGCTTCCTGAGGAGGACCTCCGGGGAAGAGAGGCTTTCAATAGAAGGTGTCGTCATGCCCTGTGGACGACCCCTGGGCAAGTCCCTCTTGCAGCCCCGTCTGTGGGGTTCCACGCGCACTGTCCCATGAGATGGGGACCAGTCCAGAGCAGGGCTCTGTTTTAAAGCCACGTCTGGGGCATCATCAGGCAGAGGGGAAGATCCACTGCGGGGAGCATGAGGGAGAACACCAGATGCCTGTCGGAGCACAGACTTGAGCTGGAGGTTGAAGACGCACAATGAGTGGCTTGGCAGTGCTGCCCACACAGCCTGGGCCTGGGGAAGAAGGCTCCTCTCGTAAGGAGGGCAGAAGTCAGAGTGCGTGGGCTCTGAAATCGAGGAGAAGTCAGAACGCTGCAGGGTGGCAGGTGCCACTTGGGACACTGAGCAGGGTTGTCAAAACTGATCCTTGAAGGCCCAACCAGACTCCATGCTGAGGAGAAGCGAGGGAAGAGGCCCCAGGAGAGGAAGGGCAGCATGGGGCAGCATGGCAGGGGCTCTGGCTTCTCCGGGGATGCAGGCGTAGACCAGCCCTGGGCTGAGGGATTTGGCTTGGAATGAGGCCGGAAAGGTTAGCAGAGCCTGACAAGGGGGCCAATGACAATGGGGCCAGTGAGCATGTGGGGCTTTGGACTCTACAGGAGGCAGGGGGCTCTGGAGGACTCTGAGGGTAGGACTGTCACAACTCAGCACACACGTAAGGAAGCTCACACTGGGTCCAGGGGCAGCATGAATCCGAGCAGGCACTTAGGCTGCCACCTGACTTTAAGAAGTCCTGAACAAGGGGCCATGAAAGAAATGGATAGGAAGGGGTGCTTGGAAAGGCAGAGAAGAGCTAGGCTGAGGTGAACAAGGCACTCATCTCAGGCATAAGCAATTCGAGGGAGCCCCCAAAACTTAGTACCAAAAGAATCATGTTTTTGTGCAATATTTTAAAAAATTACTGTCAAAAAAATCCATGATGAACAAAATACCAACATTTCAAATCAAGACACGATGCTGCCCTTCACTGGCCCAACTCGGCCTCCTCCTTCTCACCCTGACCCCAGCCCATGGGGAGGACACCGAGGGGACACTGTGGCTGGCAGGTGTTGAGCCTGGAGAGTGGGGGAAGCCCAGGTGGTAGGGGAGGCTGGGAGCTGCCCAGGAAGAAGGCAGCATGCTTACCTAAGTGGGGGACACCCATGGATAAAAGCCTTAGCCCCCAGTGAGCCCTTGGTGGGAAAGCTCGGCAGTCAGCTAGGAAGGAAATCCAGGCAAAACCAGGTGCCAGAGCTCTGGAGCTGGGATAGGGATGGGCAGGATCACCCGGTGGGGAGGAAGAAGGGCCAGGCAGGAACCTGGACACAGTCACCTTCAGGAGCTGGAGAAATGAGGAGACAAGAGGTGGAGGGTCCCATGTCACAAGCTCAAGGGAGTTATGAAAGCAGAGCAAAGGGATCAATGACTGCAAACAAGTCTGAGAGCTGTTCCCAGCGGAATAACGCGGTAGAAGCAGGTATCAGAGCTTAAGAAGAGTGTGTGCATGCGCATGTGCATGTGGTGTTGTGCAGTACATTAGAAAATGAAGAGTTTAGGAGGGAGACAGGAGGGTGAAAGACTCATCACTAACATTTGCAGAGCTTATACAAGAAAACAAGTGCAGGCCCACAAGTTGCTAAACATAGAAAAATTAAACAAAATTTGTTTTAACCTCCTACTGTGGTTGAACATCCCTTCATCAGGACCTGGGAGGGCATGCTTGAATTTCAAAATCTCAAACCCCTTGGTGCTCTTCTCTGGAACAGGGTGGCTCAGGGACAGCTGAGGCCTCTCGCCTTTCTCTGCCCACCACTGGCTCCATCTCCCAGCAGCTGCCCTTGGTTTTGGTGACAACAGCGCAGTTCACCTTCAGGATAGTGGCCCAAGGGAACGTCTTGAGTGGCCCCATGAGTAGTCTGGGCCGCAGGACTGGGAATTCTGGGCACCATCTAAAAGGAGCATGGTGGCTTTGAATGGGCATGTCCCCTTGGCCTTTGTCCCATCACTGGCAAGGAGGGACATAGCCAGAAGGCTGCACCAGGGCCCTGAGTTCCAGGACCTATGGGCACAGCGACCCCAGGCAGGTGGATGTGGGAAGGGGCAGCAAGAGGAGGGAAGGGGCAGCGCCGGGACAGGAGACGCCGGACACGCAGGCAGAGACCTGAGGAAGTGCAGAGGGAAGTACAGGATTCGCCTGATTCTATAGTTAAGCTCTCCGATTCTTAGTCCTCTTGACAAGCAGAGCTGCTCTGAAGTACGTGAGGAAGCAGAAGAGCTGGTTTTCTCAGTTTTACACTGAGGTTTTCCAGTTGTGTTGCATTCTGTTTACCACATCACCCATAAAAGCACTGTTTTAGCTTCTAATGAAGTGAAAAGAGGAACCACGATTCCTCTTTTCAAACCCACTGGGGAATTGTTCATTTAAAGACAGAGATCCTTACCTGTTTATTTGCAGGAAGCATGCTCATACAGGATGTGACAAATGAGGCAGTGCAGGTCTCCACTGTGTCCCTCTTTGGAGAAGACCAAGAAGCCTCGTGACTGCGGCTTCCTGTGTGCGGGATCTGGCTGATGGCAAAGCGGCTGAGACCTGGTGGCAGGTGCTGGACTCCTCCCTCACATGGCTGCAATGTTCTTTTAGCAAGAGGGGGAGGCTGGCTGCAAGGAGGCGCCTGGAGGCACTAGATCGCCAGGGCTGATGTCCAGAGTCGCGGGTCTTCACACCAGCTTCCACCCCTGGGCCTCTCCACTTCCCAGACACAGGTAGAAAAGCT
This sequence comes from Manis pentadactyla, assembly GCF_030020395.1. Lineage (NCBI taxonomy): Eukaryota > Metazoa > Chordata > Mammalia > Pholidota > Manidae > Manis > Manis pentadactyla. Next base: position 10,090,600 of record NC_080035.1, read on the forward strand.
GCTACCTGCTCATTTGAGGACCCTTCCCTGCTGCCACTTCCCTACTCTGCTTATATTTTTCTCATCCTCAGTCCCATTCACTTAAAATAAATTTTAACATTAAGAACAAATTAATGACACAACCAGGGAGCCAAGATGGCGGCGTGAGTAGGACAGTGGGAATCTCCTCCCAAAAACATATATATTTTTGAAAATACGACAAATACAACTAATTCTAAAAGAGAGACCAGAAGACACAGGACAACAGCCAGACCACAACTACACCTGAGAGAACCCAGCACCTGGTGAAAGGGGTAAGATACAAGCCCCGGCCCGGCGGGACCCGAGCGCCCCTCACCCCAGCTCCCGGCGGGAGAAGAGCAGGCAGAGCGGGAGGGAGAGGGAGCCCAGGACTGCCGAACACCCAGCCCCCGCCATCCGGGCCAGAGCGCAGACACAGTGCATGCATGGAGGGCTGGTAACTAGGGAAACAGGGCAGCAAGATCTTTGAGTGGGTCCCGAAGCCGATGCCCCTGGGACAAAGAAAAGCGAGTGCTTTTTGAAAGTCTTAAAGGGACAGGGACGCCACAGCTGGACGGAAGCATCCCGGGTCACAGTCCAGCAGCTGGAAATTCCAGGGAACTCCGGGCGCACTAACCCCCTGGGCAACAGCTCTGAGACCCCTCACGGAGGTAAACAGCGAAACAGCCCCCCGTCCATTACCCTTCCGCCATAGCAGAGCAGCAGCCTGAGGCTTGCCACGCCCACAGCAAGGGAGCTTCCTCCATACCGGCCGGCAAGACACAGAGACCCAGTCTACACGCAATTGCCCAACACAAGCCACTAGGGGTCGCAGTTGTCCCAGTAGAGCAAGGCCAGGAGCAAGTGGAAAGAGTCTAGGCTCTCCCAGATGACAGACGCGTCAATAGCTTACCATTGCACCTGTCAACATGAAAAGGCAAAAAAATTTGATCCAGACAAGACTAACCCAGACAGCTTTGACATCTGCTACATCTTCCCCTGAGAAGGAACCTGGGGAGATAGATTTAACCAGTCTTCCTGAAAAAGAATTCAAAACAAAAGTCATAACCATGCTGATGGACTTGCAGAGAAATATGCAAGAACTAAGGAGGGAGAATTCAGAAATAAAACAAGCTCTGGAAGGACTTCAAAGCAGAATGGAAGAGATGCAAGAGACCATTAATGGACTAGAAAACAGAGAACAGGAACACAGAGAAGCTGATGCAGAGAGAGATAAAAGGATCTCCAGGAATGAAAGAATTTTAAGAGAACTGAGTGACCAGTCGAAACGGAACAATATCTGTATTATAGGGGTACCAGAAGAAGAAGTGAGAGAAAAAGGGATAGGAAATGTCTTTGACGAAATAATTGTGGAAAACTTCCCCAAACTAGGGGAGGAAATGGCCTCTCAGACCACAGAGGTACACAGAACTCTCATGACAAGGGATCCAAGGAGGGCAACACCAAGACACATAATAATTAAAATGGCAAAGATCAAAGACAAGGACAAAGTATTAAAGGCAGCCAGAGAGAAAAAAAAGGTCACCTACAAAGGAAATCCATCAGGCTATCATCAGACTTCTCAACAGAAACCCTACAGGCCAGAAGAGAATGGCATGATATACTTAATGAAATGAAACAGAAGGGCCTCAAACCAAGACTACTGTATCCAGCACGAATATCATTTAAATATGAAGGAGGAATTAAACAATTCCCAGACAAGCAAAAGTTGAGAGAATTTGCCTCCCACGAACCACCTCTACAGGGCATCTCACAGGGACTGCTCTAGATGGGAGCACTCCTAAAAAGAGCACAGAACAAAACACCCAACATATGAAGAAGGGAGGAGGAGGAATAAGAAGGGAGAGAAATAAAGAATCATCAGACCGTGTTTATAATAGCTCAATAAGCGAGTTAAGTTAGACAGTAAGATAGTAAAGAAGCTAACCTTGAATCTTTGGTAACCACAAACTTAAAGCCTGCAATGGCAATAAGTACATACCTTTCAATAATCACCCTAAACGTAAATGGACTGAACGCACCAATCAAAAGACACAGAGTAACAGAATGGATAAAAAAGCAAGAGCCATCCATATGCTGCTTACAAGAGACTCACCTCAAACCCAAAGATATGCACAGACTTAAAGATATTTCATGCAAACAACAGAGAGAAAAAAGCAGGTGTTGCAATACTAGTATCAGACTAAATAGACTTCAAAATAAAGAAAGTAACAAAAGATAGAGAACATTACATAATGATAAAGGGCTCAGTCCAACAAGAGGATATAACCATTATAAATATATATGCACCCAATACAGGAGCACCAGCATATGTGAAACAAATACTAACAGAATTAAAGGAGGAAATAGAATGCAATGCATTCATTCTGGGAGACTTCAACACACCACTCACTCCAAAGGACAGATCCACCAGACTGAAAATAAGTAAGGACACAGAGGCACTGAACAACACACTAGAACAGATGGACCTAATAGACATCTACAGAACTCTACATCCAAAAGCAACAGTATACACATTCTTCTCAAGTGCACATGGAACATTCTCCAAAAGAGACCACATACTAGGCCACAAAAAGAGCCTCAGTAAATTCCAGAAGATTGAAATCCTACCAACCAACTTTTCAGACCACAAAGGCATAAAACTAGAAATAAACTGTACAAAGAAAGCAAAAAGGATCACAAACACATGGAGGCTTAACAACACGCTCCTAAATAATCAATGGATCAATGACCAAATCAAAATGGAGATCCAGCAATATATGGAAACAAAAGACAACAACAACACAAAGCCCCAACTACTTGTGGGACACAGCAAAAGCAGTCTTAAGAGGAAAGTATATAGCAATCCAGGCATATTTAAAGAAGGAAGAATAATCCCAAATGAATGGTCTAATGTCACAATTATCAAAATTGGAAAAAGAAGAACAAATGAGGCCTAAGGTCAGCAGAAGAAGGGACATAATAAAGATCAGAGAAGAAATAAATAAAATTGAGAAGAATAAAACAATAGAAAAAAATCAATGAAACCAAGAGCTGGTTCTTTGAGAAAATAACAAAATAGATAAGCCTCTAGCCAGACTTATTAAGAGGAAAAGAGAGTCAACACAAATCAACAGAATCAGAAACGAGAAAGGAAAAATCATGATGGACACCACAGAAATACAAAGAATAATTAGAGAGTACTGTGAAAACCTATATGCTAACAAGCTGGGAAACCTAGGAGAAATGGACAACTTCCTAGAAAAATACAACCTTCCAAGACTGACCCAGAAAGAAACAGAAAATCTAAACAGACCAATTACCAGCAACGAAATTGAAGCAGTAATCAAAAAACTACCAAAGAACAAAACCCCCGGGCCAGATGGATTTACCTCGGAATTTTATCAGACATACAGAGAAGACATAAAACCCATTTTCCTTAAAGTTTTCCAAAAAATAGAAGAGGAGGGAATACTCCCAAACTCATTCTACGAAGCCAACATCACCCTAATACCAAAACCAGGCAAAGACCCCACCAAAGGAGAAAACTACAGACCAATATCCCTGATGAACGTAGATGCAAAAATACTCAACAAAATATTAGCAAACCGAATTCAAAAATACATCAAAAGGATCATACACCATGACCAAGTAGGATTCATCCCAGGGATGCAAGGATGGTACAACATTCGAAAGTCCATCAACATCATCCACCACATCAACAAAAAGAAAGACAAAAACCACATGATCATCTCCATAGATGCTGAAAAAGCATTCGATAAAATTCAACATCCATTCATGATGAAAACTCTCAACAAAACGGGCATAGAGGGCAAGTACCTCAACATAATAAAGGCCACATATGATAAACCCACAGCCAACATCATACTGAACAGTGAGAAGCTGAAAGCTTTTCCTCTGAGATGGGGAACAAGACAGGGATGCCCACTCTCCCCACTGTTATTCAACATAGTACTGGAGGTCCTAGCCATGGCAATTGGACAAAACAAAGAAATACAAGGAATCCAGATTGGTAAAGAAGAAGTTAAACTGTCACTATTTGCAGATGACATGATATTGTACATAAAAAACCCTAAAGACTCCACCCCAAAACTACTAGAGCTAATATCGGAATTCAGCAAAGTTGCAGAATACAAAATTAACACACAGAAATCTGTGGCTTTCCTATACACTAACAATAAACTAATAGAAAGAGAAATCAGGAAGACAATTCCATTCACAATAGCATCAAAAAGAATAAAATACCTAGGAATAAACCTAACCAAGGAAGTGAAAGACCTATACCCTGAAAACTACAAGACACTCTTAAGAGAAATTAAAGAGGTCACTAACAAATGGAAACTCATCCCATGCTCCTGGCTAGGAAGAATTAATATCGTCAAAATGGCCATCCTGCCCAAAGCAATATACAGATTCAATGCAATCCCTATCAAACTACCAGCAACATTCTTCAATGAACTGGAACAAATACTTCAAAAATTCATATGGAAACACCAATGACCCTGAATAGCTAAAGCAATCCTGAGAAGGGAGAATAAAGTGGGGGGGGGATCTCACTCCCCAACTTCAAGATCTACTACAAAGCCACAGTAATCAAGACAATTTGGTACTGGCACAAGAGCAGAGCCACAGACCAATGGAACAGAATAGAGACTCCAAACATTAACCCAAACATATATGGTCAACTAATATTCGATAAAGGGGCCATGGACATACAATGGGGAAATGACAGTCTCTTCAAAAGAAGGTGCTGGCAAAACTGGACAGCTACATGTAAGAGAATGAAACTGGATCACTGTCAAACCCCATACACAAAAGTAAATTTGAAATGGATCAAAGACGTGAATGTAAGTCATAAAACCATAAAACTCTTAGAAAAAAACATAGGCAAAAATCTCATGGACATAAACATGAGTGACTTTTTCATGAACATATCTCCCCAGGCAAGGGAAACAAAAGCAAAAATGAACAAGTGGGACTATATCAAGCTAAAAAGCTTCTGTACAGCAAAGGACACCATCAATAGAACAAAACGGTATCCTACAGTTTGGGAGAATATATTTGTAAATGACAGATCCGATAAAGGGTTGACATCCAAAATATATAAAGAGCTCACACTCCTCAACAAACAAAAAGCAAATAATCCAGTTAAAAAATGGGCAGAGGAGCTGAATAGCCAGTTCTCTAAAGAAGAAATTCAGATGGCCAACAGACACATGAAAAGATGCTTGTCATCAGAGAAATGCAAATTAAAACCACAATGAGATATCATCTCACACCAGTAAGGATGGCTGCCATCCAAAAGACAAACAACAACAAATGTTGGCAAGGTTGTGGAGAAAGGGGAACCCTCCTACACTGCTGGTGGGAATGTAAATTAGTTCACCCATTGTGGAAAGCAGTATGGAGGTTCCTCAAAATGCTCAAAATAGGAATATCATTTGACCCAGGAATTCCACTTCTAGGAATTTACCCCAAGAATGCGGCACTCCAGTTTGAAAAAGACAGATGCACCCCTATGTTTATCGCAGCACTATTTACAATAGCCAAGATATGGAAGCAACCTAAATGTCCATCAGTAGATGAATGGATAAAGAAGAGGTGGTACATATACACAATGGAATACTATTCAGCCATAAGAAAAAACAGATCCTACCGTTTGCAACAACATGGATGGAGCTAGAGGGTATTATGCTCAGTGAAATAAGCCAGGCGGAGAAAGACAAGTACCAAATGATTTCACTCATATGTGGAGTATAAGAACAAAAGAAAACTGAAGGAACAAAACAGCAGCAGAGGCACAGAACCCAAGAATGGACTAACAGTTGCCAAAGGGAAAGGGACTGGGGAGGATGGGTGGGAAGGAAGGATAAGGGCGGGAAAAAAAGAAAGGGGGCATTACGATTAGCATGTATAGTGTTGGGAGGGCACGGGGAGGGCTGTGCAACACAGAGAAGACAAGTAGTGATTTTACAGCATCTTACTATGTTGACAGACAGTGACTGTGAACGGGGATGTGGGGGGGGTCTTGGTGAAGGGGGAGAGCCTAGTAAACATAATGTCCTTCATGTAATTGTAGATTAATGATACCAAAATAAAAATTTAAAAGAAAAATAAAAGAACAAATTAATGAAACCATTTAAACAGCAATTTATTGAGCAAGTATTGCTGGCAGACACATAAGATGCCTTTGGGAAAGGGATTACCTATAGACTCTAGTTACCCAAGTCTGAACTCTTTCCCCTGTACTCTGCTCATTATATTCAGCTCCATGAGTATAAAATAAGAACGAGCACATTGCCTTACCGCTGAAGGTGAAAGGCTCTGGGGATAGCTTCTCTACCAAGGACCGGCAGAATATGGCTTGTTGGTAGCTGGTGAACAATCTTTATTATATCAAGTTAATGGACAATGGCTCTTATTAACTGTAGGGCTTGAAGGAAACAAGGGAGGGTATGTTTGCTGTTTGTAGCATGTCCACGAATATCTGGCTCCCTTCTTCATGGGTACAGTTAAACTACATGCCCTGGTCCCCTTGCATCTGGGTGAACCAATGTGGCTGAAAGGTGGCCAATGAAATACAAATGGAGGCTATGACCGTTACTTCCCATCTGCCCTTAATGCGTCCTGCTTGACCTTCTGCTCTCTCCCTTCTGTCTGCCCGTCCACAAGTGAAGGACTCTGGGACAGAAGAGCCACATGATGGAAAAAGCTCAGCTCCCTGAGTGACTGTTTGAAAGAGACCTACTCAGATGAAGGCATCTATATTAGACTTTGTACAATTAAAAGTAAATCTTTGTTTTGTTAAGTAACTGAGATTTTGTGATGCTTGTTATCGCAGCATAACCTTACCTTCCTGGGTTAATGCATGAGGCCTTCACGCCTGTTGTCAGTGGGTAAGCAGATGGGGGCAGGTTTGGCACACAGTTGGCAAAAGCCGTTCAGCTACGTCTACACTAACCACTATTTTACTGAGAAATGAATGACTAAACAGAGGGGAAAAATTATTTGACTTTACATTCATCTCCATTTCCACATCTATGTTCTTTTTCACAGCAACATTTTTGAAAGAACAGTCTTTAATTTTTGTGTTCATTCTACACTGCCTGTTTTCCCCTTTACATAGTCCAATAGAGTTTCTATCCCAGTCAGCCCACCAAACCCATCCAGGTCACTGATACTGTCCTTGTTACCAAATCCAGGAGTCATCTCGTGGTCTTCACCTCAGTCTATCACTCAGGAGTATTTACCATAGCTGCCCACACTCTTTAAAAAAAAATTAAACTATGATCATAATTTCATTTAAAAATATACAAATACAAAATAGTAAAAATAAGCTAGAATGAAATTCACCATATTTATTTTAATGGTGAATATCTGTACAGTGGGATTCACCTAATTTTGAAATTTTTCTTTTGTAAGCTTTACTGCATAGAATACATATCAGACCAGCACTCTGATCCTATAAAAAGGGTGACACTTCCATTTCTGCTGTCCAGGCCAATAGTGGAGAAATCAGGTTAGTGCTTCAGGGCCATCTTTACCTCCACCATTTTTGGGTCTGCTGCCACATGTGTCCCTGTACACCTGGGTCTTAGTAAGAGGGTACATAAGAATATGTCACTTTCTCAGCTTAAAGTTTAAATCAGTAAGTCAGTAAGGAGATGTTTTTTTTTTTTGGTATCATTAATGTACAATTCCACAAGCAACATTGTGGTTACTAGATTCCCCCATTATCAAGTCCCCACCACATACCCCATTACAGTCACTGTCCATCAGCGTAGTAAGATGCTATAGAATCACTGCTTGTTTTCTCTGTGCTATACTGCCTTCCCCGTGCCCCCTCCAATGTTATGTGTGCTGATCATAATGATCCTTATTCCCCTTATCCCTCCCTTCCCACCCATCCTCCCCAGTCTCTTTACCTTTGGTAACTGCTAGTCCATTCTTGGGTTCTGTGATTCTGCTGCTTTTTTGTTCCTTCAGTTTTTCCTTTGTTCTTATACTCCACAGATGAGTGAAATCATTTGATACTTGTCTTTCTCTGCCTGGCTTATTTCACTGAGCATAATACCCTCTAGCTCCATTCATTTGTTGCAAATGGTGGGCTTTGTTTCTTCTTATGGCTAAGTAATATTCCATTGTGTATATGTAACACCTCTTCTTTATCCATTCATTCTACTGATGGACACTAAAGATGGCTTCCATACCTTGGCTATTGTAAATAGTGCTGCAATAAACATAGGGGTGCATGTGTCTTTTTCAAACTGGATTCCTGCATTCTTAGGGCAAATTCCTAGGAGTGGAATTCCTGGGTCAAATGGTATTTCTATTTTGAGCTTTCTGAGGAACCTCCATACTGCTTTCCACAATGGTTGAACTAATTTACATTCCCACCAGCAGTGTAGGAGGGTTCCCCTTTCTCTGTATACTCACCAACATTTGTTGTTTGTCTTTTGCATGTTGGCCATCCTAATTGGTGTGAAGTGATATCTCATTGTAGTTTTAAATTGCATTTCTCTGATGATTAGCGATGTGGAGCTTCTTTTCCTGTGCCTGTTGGCCATCTGAATTTCTTCTTTGGAGAAGTGTCTTTTCAGATCCTCTGCCCATTTTTTAATTGTATTATTTGCTTTTTGTTGTTGAGGCATGTGAACTCTTTATATATTTTGGATGTCAACCCCTTATCAGATATGTCATTTATGAATATATTCTCCCATACTTTAGGATGCCTTTTTGTTCTACTGATGGTGTTCTTTGCTGTACAGAAGTTTTTAGTTTGATATAGTCCCACTTGTTCATTTTTTATTTTGTTTTCCTCGCCTGGGGAGATATGCTCATGAAGAAGTTGCTCATGTTTATGTCCAAGAGAGTTTTGCTTATGTTTTCTTCTAAGAGTTTTATGGTTTCATGACTTACATTCAGGTCTTTGATCCATTTCGAGTTTACTTTTGTGTATGGAGTTAAACAGCAATCCAGTTTCATTCTAAGGAGATTTTTTATAATGGAAAAATTCACTGGGTAACCTCTGATCACTGTTATGTTAGCGTAGGCTCAGTGTGCACACCTTGACCCAGGGAAACAGGTGTGTTTTAGTACCTGCCAGGGTTGTAGTAGTAATTACACTCCAAACTCTAAAATTGGAGCTTCTAGTCATATACAATTCATTCTCCAAGAAATTTTTGCTCAGGGAATGCTCTTTCTGGGACCTAGATATACAAAAAATAGATGCCTAGTTTTAATGCCCTGGGAATATAATCTGGGCTTGGATACTTGCTAGATCTGTGGCCCAGTAGCCAATCTCACCTACAAGGGTTGTGATGAGTAATAATTGAAACACTGTATGTGAAAACATTTGCGACGTATAAAATGCCATTCAAAGGTTTCTTCTACTGGATATGCCATAAATGTGTAGGGACTGCTCTAACGAGAGAAGTAAGAAGGTGATTTACAATTCATGAAGTGCCACATTGTTATGGCTTTTATGCCTAAGACCCCCTCTGAAGATTAGCATTTTCAGCCTGAGTAGAGAAAGGGAGGCACTCTAGAGACAGCTGATTTTATAATGCAGTTTGTGCAGCTCAGATCATGGGAAACTGTAAGGATGGGCCTTAGCCTTCCTTTCACTGAGCTCAGCTCCTTCAAAGAGGTTCTCTGGGCTCCAACTAGTCCTTCCTGTTACAAGACATTTGGCCCCGCATTGACAGAAGCCAAACTCACCCACTTATAACCAGTCCTTTGGCCTTCCCAGCTGTACTAACTTATACTAACAGGTTAATGTGTTCTCTCAGTCCTGTACCAACTTCAGAGTTGGGGGCAGGTGAAGACTTCAAACAACAATTCTTTATACTTGTGGCTTGTCTGTGTCAACAACACTACAACCTATGCTGTCTGGGAAATGGAGGAAATGAATATTTATCGTGCATCTATTATGTAGTGGAGACAGAGGTTTTTCATTTTAACATGAATGGCCAGAGAAGGTCACTGGAAAAGTGACACTGATTCTGTGCCTTAAGTTAGAAAGAGTAGACAGAAATGCAAATATTTGGGGCCAGAACATCCTTTGGCAGAAAGAATAGCAAATGCAAAACACTCAAGGTAAAAGGAGCCTGCTGTGATCAAAACACAGAAAGAAGATCATGGCTAGAGGAGGACAGGGAGAGGTCAGACAGAAGGTCCTGTAAGGCTGCCAAGGCCTTGGTGAGGGTCTTTATTTTATTTTGTCTGCAACTGAAACCTGTAGGAGAATTGCATGAAGGGGATTAGTATGCTCTGCCGTACATATGGAAGTGATTACTATGAGAAGGGAGTACTTAGGGAAAAAAATAAGAGCCAGAGAGGCGGAGCCAAGATGGCGGCATGAGTAGAGCAGCAGAAATCTCCTCCCAAAACCACATATATTTTTGAAAATACGACAAATACAACTCTTCCTAAAAGAGAGACCAGAAGATACAGGACAACAGCCAGACCACATCCACACCTGCAGAACCCAGCGCCTCGCGAAGGGGGTAAGACACAAGCCCCAGCCTGGCGGGACCCGAGGCCCCTCACTCCAGCTCCGGGAAGGAGGAGAGGAGTCGGAGTGGGAGGGAGAGGGAGCCCAGGACTGCTAAACACCCAGCCCCAGCCATCTGCACCAGAGCGCAGACACACAGTGTGTGCGTGGGGTGCTGGAAACTAGGGAAACAGGACAGTATGACCTGTGAGTGGGTCCCCGCAGCCGGCGCCCCTGGGACAAAGAAAAGCGAGTGCTTTTTGAAAGTCTTAAAGGGACAAGGACCCCACAGCTGTACGGAAGCATCCCGGGACACTTAGCCCAGCAGCTGGGAATCCCAGGGAACTCAGGGCACTCTACCCCCCTGGGCAGCAGGGCAGCTTGGAGGCCCCTCACAGAGATAGACAGCCTCCTGGCCATTTCCCCTCTGATGCGGCTCTGCCATATCGGAGCAGCGGCCCAAGGCAGGCCACGCCCACAGCAAACGTGGAGCTAAACTCCACAGCGGCTGGGCAAGAATCAGAAGCCCCGTCTGCATGCAGCTGCCCAAGCCAAGCCACTAGAGGTCGCTGTTCTCCCAGGAGAGGAGGGCCACAAACCAACAAGAAGGAACGTTCTCCCAGCCATCCCTCGCGCCAGCTCCGCAAACTATCTCTATCGCCATGAATAGGCAGAAAAATTTGATACAGAGTAAAATCACAACCCCTGAGAAGGAGATAGACCTAACCAATCTTCCTGAAAAAGAATTCAAAATGAAAATCATAAACATGCTGACGGAGATGCAGAGAAATATACAAGAGCTAAGGGATGACATCTGGAGGGAGATTACAGAAGTGAAACAAACTCTGGAAGGGTTTATAAGCAGAATGGATAGGATGCAAGAGGCCATTGATGGAATAGAAACCAGAGAACAGGAACGCATAGAAGCTGACATAGAGAGAGACAAAAGGATCTCCAGGAATGAAACAATATTAAGAGAACTGTGTGACCAATCCAAAAGGAACAATATCCGCATTATAGGGGTACCAGAAGAAGAAGAAGAGAGAAAAAGGGATAGAAAGTATCTTTGAAGAAATAATTGCTGAAAACTTCCCCAAACTGGGGGAGGAAATAATCGAACAGACCACGGAAATACACAGAACCCCCAACAGAAAGGATCCAAGGAGGACAACACCAAGACACATAATAATTAAAATGGTAAAGATCAAGGATAAGGGCAGAGTATTAAAGGCAGCCAGAGAGAGAAAAAAGGTCCCCTACAAAGGAAAACCTATCAGGCTGTCATCAGATTTCTCAACAGAAACCTTAAAGGCCAGAAGAGAATGGCATGATATATTTAATGCAATGAAACAGAAGGGCCTTGAACCAAGGACACTGCATCCAGCACGATTATCATTTAAATATGAAGGAGGGATTAAACAATTCCCAGACAAGCAAAAGTTGAGGGAATTTGCCTCCCACAAACCACCTCTACAGGGTATTTTACAGGGACTGCTCTAGATGGGAGCACTCCTAGAAAGAGCACAGAACAAAACGCCCAACATAAGAAGAAAGGAGAAGGAGGAATAAGAAGGGAAAGAAATAATCATCAGACTGTGTTTATACTAGCTCAATAAGTGAGTTAAGTTAGACAGTAAGGTAGTAAAGAAGCTAACCTTGAACCTTTGGTAACCACAAATCTAAAGCCTGCAGTGGCAATAAGTACATATCTTTCAATAATCACCCTAAATGTAAATGGACTGAATGCACCAATTAAAAGACACAGAGTAATAGAATGGATAAAAAAGCAAAGTCCATCTATATGCTGCTTACAAGAGACTCACCTCAAACCCAAAGACATGCACAGATTAAAAGTCAAAGGACAGAAAAAGATATTTCATGCAAATAACAGGGAGTAAAAAGCAGGTGTTGGAATACTAACATCAGACAAAATAGACTTCAAAACAAAGAAAGTAACAAAAGATAGAGAACATTACATAATGATAAAGGGCTCAGTCCAACAAGAGGATATAACCATTATAAATATATATACATCCAACACAGGAGCACCAGCATATGTGAAACAAATACTAACAGAACTAAAGGAGGAAATAGAATGCAATGCATTCATTCTAGGAGACTTCAACACACCACTCACTCCAAAGGACAGATCCACCAGACAGAAAATAAGTAAGGACACAGAGGCACTGAACAACACACTAGAACAGATGGACCTAATAGACATCTATAGAACTCTACATCCAAAAGCAACAGTATACACATTCTTCTCAAGTGCACATGGAACATTCTCCAGAAGAGACCACATACTAGGCCACAAAAAGAGCCTCAGTAAACTCAAAAAGATTGAAATCCTACCAACCAACTTTTCAGACCACAAAGGTATAAAACAAGAAATAAATTGTACAAAGAAAGCAAAAAGGCTCACAAACACATGGAGGCTTAACAACACGCTCCTAAATAATCAATGGATCAATGACCAAATCAAAATGGAGATCCAGCAATATATGGAAACAAATGACAACAACAACACAAAGCCCCAACTTCTGTGGGACGCAGCAAAAGCAGTCTTAAGAGGAAAGTATATAGCAATCCAGGCATATTTAAAGAAGGAAGAACAAACCCAAATGAATAGTCTAATGTCACAATTACCGAAATTGGAAAAAGAAGAACAAATGAGGCCTAAGGTCAGCAGATGGAGGGACATAATAAAGATCAGAGAATAAATAAATGAAACTGAGAAGAATAAAACAATAGAAAAAATCAATGAAACCAAGAGCTGGTTCTTCAAGAAAATAAAAAAAATAGATAAGCCTCTAGACAGACTTATTAAGAGAAAAAGAGAGTCAACACACATCAACAGAACCAGAAACAAGAAAGGAAAAATCATGACGGACCCCACAGAAATACAAAGAATTATTAGAGAATACTCTGAAAACCTATATGCTAACAAGGTGGAAAACTTAGGAGAAATGGACAACTTCCTAGAAAAATATAACCTTTCAAGACTGACCCAGAAAGAAACAGAAAATCTAAACAGACCAATTACTAGCAACGAAATTGAAGCAGTAATCAAGAAACTACCCAAGATTAAAACCCCCGGGCCAGATGGATTTACCTCAGAATTTTATCAGACATACAGAGAAGACATAACACCCATTCTCCTTAAAGTTTTCCAAAAAATAGAAGAGGAGGGAATACTCCCAAACTATGAAGCCAACATCACCCTAATACCAAAACCAGGCAAAGACCCCACCAAAAGAGAAAACTACAGACCAATATCCCTGATGAACGTAGATGCAAAAATACTCAACAAAATATTAGCAAACCGAATTCAAAAATACATCAAAAGGATCATACTCCACGACCAAGTGGGATTCATCCCAGGGATGCAAGGATGGTACAACATTTGAAAATCCATCAACATCATCCACCACATCAACAAAAAGAAGGACAAAAACCACATGATCATCTCCATAGATGCAGAAAAAACATTCGGCAAAATTCAACATCCATTCATGATAAAAAACTCTCAACAAAATGGGTATAGAGGGCAAGTACCTCAACATAATAAAGGCCACATATGATAAACCCACAGCTAACATCATACTGAACAGCGAGAGGCTGAAAGCTTTTCCTCTGTGATCAGGAACAAGACAGGGATACCTACTCTTCCCACTGTTATTTAACATAGTACTGGAGGTCCTAGTCATGGCAATTAGACAAAACAAAGAAATACAAGGAATCCAAATTGGTAAAGAAGAAGTCAAACTGTCACTATTTGCAGAGGACGTGATATTGTACATAAAAAACCCTAAAGACTCCACTCCAAAACTACTAGAACTAATATCAGAATTCAGCAAAGTTGCAGAATACAAAATTAACACACGGAAATCTGTGACTTTCCTGTACACTAACAATGAACTAATAGAAAGAGAAATCAGGAAAACAATTCCATTCACAATAGCATCAAAAAGAATAAAATACCTAGGAATAAACCTAACCAAGAAAGTGAAAGACCTATACCTTGAACACTACAAGACACTCTTAAGAGAAATTAAAGGGGACACTAACAAATGGAAACTCATCCCATGCTCTTTGCTAGGAAGAATTAATATCATCAAAATGGCCATCCTGCCCAAAGCGATATACAGATTTATGTAATCCCTTTCAAATTACCAACAGCATTCTTCAATGAACTGGAACAAATAGTTCAAAAATCCGTGTGGAACCACCAAAGACCCCAAATAGCCAAAGCAATCCTGAGAAGGAAGAATAAAGTGGGGGGATGTCACTCCCCAACTTCAAGCTCTACTACAAAGCCACAGTAATCAAGACAATTTGGTACTGGCACAAGAGCAGAGCCACAGACCAGTGGAACAGAATAGAGACTCCAAACATTAACCCAAACATATATGGCCAATTAATATACGATAAAGGAGCCATGAACATACAATGGGTAAACGACAGTCTCTTTAACAGATGGTGCTGTCAAAACTGGACAGCTACATGTAGGAGAATGAAACTGGATCACTCTCTAACCCGATACACAAAAGTAAATTCGAAATGGATCAAAGACGTGAATGTAAGTCATGAAACCATAAAACTCTTAGAAAAAAACATAGGCAAAAATCTCATGGACATAAACATGAGTGACTTCTTCATGAACATATCTCCCCAGGCAAGGGAAACAAAAGCAAAAATGAACAAGTGGGACTATATCAAGCTGAAAAGCTTCTGTACAGCAAAGGACACCATCAGTAGAACAAAAAGGTATCCTACAGTATGGGAGAACATATTCATAAATGACAGATCCGATAAAGGGTTGACATACAAAATATATAAAGAGCTCACACACCCCAACAAACAAAAAGCAAATAATCCAATTAAAAAATGGGCAGAGGAGCTGAATAGACAGTTCTCCAAAGAAGAAATTCAGGCACATGAAAAGATGCTCCACATCGCTTGTCATCAGAGAAATGCAAATTAAAACCACAATGAGATATCACCTCACACCAGTAAGGATCACCACCATCCAAAAGAAAAACAACAACAAATGTTGGAGAGGTTGTGGAGAAAGGGGAACCCTCCTACACTGCTGGTGGGAATTGTGGAAAGCAGTATGGAGGTTCCTCAAAAATGCTCAAAATAGAAATACCATTTGACCCAGGAATTCTACTTCTAGGAATTTACCCTAAAGAATGCAGCACTCTCATTTGAAAAAGACAGATGCACCAATGTGTTTATTGTTGCACTATTTATAGTAGCCAAGATATGGAAGCAACCTAAATGTCCATCAGTAGATGAATGGATAAAGAATATGTGGTACATATACAGAATGCAATATTACGCAGCCATAAGAAAAAAAAATCCTACCATTCGCAACAACATGAATGGAGCTAGAGGGTATTATGCTCAGTGAAATAAGCCAGGCGGAGAAAGACAAGTACCAAATGATTTCACTCATATGTGGAGTATAAGAACAAAGAAAAAACTGAAGGAAGAAAACAGCAGCAGACTCACAGAACCCAAGAATGGACTAACAGTTACCAAAGGGAAAGGGACTGGGGAGGATGGGTGGGAAGGGAGGGATAAGGGCAGGGAAAAAGAAAGGGGGCATTACGATTAGCATGTATAGTGTCGGGGGGGGCATGGAGGGGCCTGTGCTACACAGAGAAGACAAGTAGTGATTTTACAGCATCTTACTACGCTGATGGACAGTGACTGTGAAGTATGTGGGGGGGACTTGGTGAAGGGGGGAGCTTAGTAATCATAATGTTCTTCATGTAATTGTAGATTAATGATACCAAAAAATATATATATATACATATATAAGAGCCAGGTGATCCGTTGGTGTGCTTCCAGCTCCAGGTGAGAGCTAGTGGTGCCTGGAACTGCAATGGTAGCAGTGGAGGTTGAAAGAAGTTGATGGTCTATTGCACAGGCCTTGTGTTAAAGACACCAAAATATTTTTATGCTGTAATGTGAGGTAAAGCAATGCAATAACCAAAATTATGTCAAAACCATGTACCAACTCAGCACATGGTGAGATAGGCTAAGATTAATATCTTTTCTCTGTCCTTCGTATCTCTGTTAACTGTTTAAAAAAGAGGGAAAACCATCATCCGTTTCCACAGCAGGTGGCAGCGCTGCTTAGAGGTCTACACATCACAAGCCTCGAGCCAAGAAGCAGACAGCTCAAGGCTACCAAAGTCAGCAGCATTTCAAACTCACCTTGGTGTCCCCTCAGGAAGAGAAGCAGCTTAATCCATCTTTATCATTACCTAGAAAATCACCCTTTAAAAGGAAGATGGTTGATCAGATTGTGGTATAAATGTCATTTTCCCATAAAGACAACATGCCATCTTTTTTAAAAGGAGCTGGTTTTTCCAGTCATTACGAAGCACCATATTGTACCACAAGGGCTTTCCTGATTAGTCTACAGCATCTTTATCATTTTAACGGAGGGGATCCCAGAGCTGGGTGCTAGGTCTGGGGTGGGGCTGGGTAGCACAGAGCTTAGAGCCTCCAATCTACACCACTTTGATTTCAAAACTGACTCTTAAACTTACTAGTTCTGTGACTTCATGCAAGTTATTTAACTCTTGTGTCTCAGTTTGCTCATCTCTAAAATAGGCATAATAACACCATCCGCCATATGAAGTGGTTGTGAAGACCGAGTTACTAGTGTAAGTGTGCAGAGCAGTGCTGGCTGCATGGCAAGCGCAGTAGGAGTGATGGCCAACACGGGCAACACTGCATGTGCTTGAGGGCGAGAACAGCTTTGAGAGCGCCAAGCGCTTGTTGCCCAGGCCAGGAGCAGCTGGCCACAGCAATCTTGACTCTCCCAAGGGTGGAATTTAGGGGGCCAAAACCCAAAGTTGGAGTGGACTGAGGGAGGCATAAGGTATGTCCCGCCTCTAGAATGAATCCATGTGGAGGCAGGTAGGATCTATATTTGCACCTCGTCCAACATCCCTCTCCTGTAGGATCCCGACTTGAGGGTTCAGCCTCTGCTTGAGCTCTCTCAGAAAGCACTGCAGATGCTCTCCAAGAACTTGAATTTGACCCCCTATCATTCATG
The DNA here is from genome assembly GCF_030020395.1 of Manis pentadactyla. Taxonomy (NCBI): domain Eukaryota; kingdom Metazoa; phylum Chordata; class Mammalia; order Pholidota; family Manidae; genus Manis; species Manis pentadactyla. The sequence continues at coordinate 10,108,197 of NC_080035.1, forward strand.
CCCCTGATCCTAATTCCACGTTCAAATCAGCCTCAGTAAATAGAAATCTACTCCTATTCCAAAGGTTCTTCAGGGAAAAGAGTCATGGGATATGCTCAAATATTACCATTGTTGGGATGTGATCCCTTAGGAAGAGAGACTGTTGGAAAGTTCATTAAGGAAAAAGGGACTCTTTTTGAGCTTAGTATCTCCCTGCGTTTGGTTGGAAGACAAATTCATCACAGTAGTACTGGACCTCAGGGGCTGCCATGAGCTGGTCCTCCCTTCAGCGAGTGTCTAAGTGCCCTGCATCCGTATGCCGCATCAACAGGAGAAAGAAAAAAATAGAGTGTTTGAATATCTGTGAAGCAGCACCAGTGACAAGGACAGGGCTTCCCAGAGCTGAGTGAGGGCTGTCCCCGACCCCACCCCCAGCCTACCTTATCAGTGCTACCCAAGAGAAGCCAGGGTACGGCTGAAGCCCAAAGGGCTAGGACATATTTGAAAACATAGTGATTATTAAGTCACTCAAATTATAAGCCTAATGTAAGCAAGTCACCTCACGACCCCAGGCCTTCATTTCCTCGCCTCTAGAATGAATGAAATCAGTGTTTCCAGAAGTGACTTAACTGGAACATTAGTCCTTTGGGTTACATCACGAAGGAAAGAGTTTTATGGTCTAAAGCAGTGATTTCAGTCAGGGCAGTTTTGCCCCTGAGGGGCCATTTGGCAATGTCTGGAGATATTTTTGATTATCATGATTTGAGGAAGGGGGCTGCTACCGATGTCTAGTGGGTAGAGGCCACGAATGCTGTGAAACACTCTACATTTCACAAGACAGTCTCGCAGCAAAGCTAGAGGCCCGAAGTGCTGAGGCCCAGGAACTGAAGTGCAATGAGAAACCCTGTCTAAGGAGTTCGGGATTTATGGAGCATACGTTCTCAGCTCACATCAGCATAATGAAGACCAGGAGGGTATCCGTAGAAATTCTCTCCAACCCAGTAATTCTCAGACTTGTTTGATCATGGAACACCTTGTCTCTTGCCTCACCAACGCATACCCACAACCTTACAATCCTCCTACAGAAGTGCCTCTAGGTAGTGGGCTGTTTGGGGAAATGCTGGCTAGATGATCTCTAAACTTATTTTCTATTTTGAAAACCATTTAAAGATATTTTCCTTTATTGAGGCAGCAAATGTTGAGCCCTGAATATAACTTGGAATTCTGCCTGAGTTCAGTCCCGCTCCATGACCTGTGAGCTACAGGACTTCCAACAAGTCACATCAGCCTTGGTTCCTGTCTCCTGACTTTTCTAGTGGCAGCAATGGTACCACCCACCATAAAAGGGTGTGGTAAGAGCTGTGGATCCGCATTCAACGCTCAATAAGCCCTCAGTTAAACGTTCGTTATTTTCTACGTGCTTTAGTTGTTTTGATACTGTAATTTCAAGGCACTGTGGCTCTTTCAGTTTCCAGATCTTGCCCACAAAAGGCACTGGTGGCACAACCTTGACTTAAACATCTTCAGATCTAGTTGGATGGCGGAGCAGCCGCGGTGGCATCCTTGGCCTGATTTCCTACGCACTGCTGAGCCACAGATTTTAGAGTGGGGATTATTACAGGGTCAAATAATATAACCCAGTCTTCATATTTTGCAGTTATAAGCCACAGAAGGTTGAATGTGGAGCTGATGAGTGACTTGCAAAACCAGCGCAGTGTCAGGAGAACCAGCTTCAAGTACATTCTCTGTGCAGTTGGATGGTAAGACAGGAACACTGTCTTTCTGGAAGAAGGACATCCAATGATGTCCCAAGCTGGAATGAGAGAGAGTCACCAGTGTGTGTGTGTGTCAAAGAAAGAGAGAGACAGGCTCGGGGGAAGGGGGTGGGGGGTAGCGGTACTTTTTTTTTTTGAATATGGAAATGCCAGTTGGTGTACTGTTTCTTTCCTCTGCACCAGCTCAGAGGATGAAAGTATTCAAAATTATATTTGACAGGCTGAGCCTGAGAAGGTCTTCCACACCCATAGCTCCTTTAGGGGTAACTGCCCTGCACACAATCCCTGGGGCTCAGGCACCCATATTTGGTCCTCCATCCTCTGCAGCCACACCTGTGCCAGTGGTGTCCAGTCCTTCAACTGGCCTGGGACATGTGGCTCATTGCCTGGTGGGATGAATGATCTAGATCAATCAGAAATCTATTTTCTGAGATCAAAGTTATCAAAAGACAGAGGTCGTGGGAAGTGAGTGTTCCCCATGAGGACGAGGGAGGCGAGGGTGGGCTGGGTGACCACACAGAGGCCAGTGCACAGCAGAGCAGAGCGTGGGTGTCAGCGGAGGAGTGAGAACAAACCGCAGGAAGCCGAGTGCCACATGGGGCTGCAGACCATGTACCCACGGGGGAGCCAACGCAGATGCTCGGCTACTGGTACCTCTGTCGTCACCCCTTCTTTTGAGGCAGTTTGCTTGAGTCTCTAGTTTCCTACAGCTAGATTGCTTAATGAAGATAAAGATAAAGTTTTGATGGCACTATCACATTGGAAACTTCATGGTGTGTGTTTATCCTAAGTGAGCCTGTGGGTGTGTGCATGTGTTCAGAGAATAGCTTCAAAAAATAAGGACATCCTCTTACAAAATCAGTTCAGTGATCAAAGTCATAAAATTAACATTGGTATAATGGTTCTATCTTTTCAAAAATCTAAAAGCCTTATCTTTGTCAAGCATTCTAACCCAGAGCCAAACATTGCATTTATTATTTTGTACAGCTCTCCCTTAATCTGGGTCAGTTCCTCATTTCTTTGTCTTTCATGACCTTGACAGTCTAGTTATTTTGTAGGATGCCCTCAATCTGGGTGTGTTTCCTCTTGATTGCCATCATGTTCCATGTTTTTGACAGGAGTATCACAGAAGTGAGGTTATGCCCTTCTCAGTCAGGAAGACACATCTTAAAATTCCCGTTTCTCTGTGGCAGGCAAAATGCAGCCCAGCACTTTCCCAGAGCGTAGGGAGCTTCTAGCCAGTGCCCAGGCCTTTGAGAAGAGTTGGGCTTCCTGGAAGAATTGGCCCTTGAAATAAGTTCTGAAGAGCAAGAAAAGGTTTTTCTGGAGGGAAGGAATTCTGGAGGGAAAAAGCAGTTCACTTGCTTGGGGGTGACCACTTGTGCCGTGTCGGGGGCCCCCCGGCCCTGGTGTGGCCTCTGCGGAAGCTGTGCACATCCCTCCCTCACCTCCTGGCTCTGCTCACACCCTGTGCCCTTAGCCTGGTACCACCTCCCAGCCTCTTACCATCTCCTCTTTCCTGGCAAGTTCCCACTCAGACTTCAGAGCCCTGGAAGGACTTCCCTTCTCGTGAAGAGCCCTGGCTTGAGTCCGGTGAGCCTGGCTTCAAAACCTGCTCTGTCACTTTAACAAGTGAATGATCCTGGGCAAATAATTAACCTCTCTGAGACCCAGTTTCTTTCTCGGACAAATGAGAGGTTACAGCTAGGTGCCTCATTTCCAGGACCTCGAGTCCTTCCCATGGTTCCTGTGCTATACTTCTCTAGGTTTCCAGTGTGTGCCATTGTTTAATCTTGTATCAAACCCAGACACGAGGCTCTGCTCTTTCACCGTTTTCAAAAAAGAATTCAAGCACACCCCCTGTTGTGTTTAAGAAGCTCACCGCAGATTTGAGGGGCTGTGGGGAAGTGCCATGTGGCTCACTGCCCGTCCCTCTGCCCACCTGGGGCCAGTCTGTCAGTCCCCTTGAACTCTGTCCCATTCCCGAAGCCCAGGGATGGCCACTTAGGGTTCCTCATCTAACCAACCTTCACTTGCCCTTGGAAACTGAAGATTACGAGTCAAAGCTGAATCACAGGGTGGCCCGTGTGGAGGTGGCAGGACACTTACAATGGTTACTCATTAATTCAGGAGTTATTTATGAAGCATCTCACAGCAGGCAGCGTGTTAGAGGCTGAGATTATAGGACAGTGAGACAGACATGGTCTCTGTCTTCAAGGAGCCTACAGCCAATGGGAACTGCAGAAACTGAATAGTTACATGGGCTCCGAGTATGATACAAGGTGCCAAGGATTGGGCAAGGTGCCACAGGAGAACTAAAGGGGGAGCTCTAATGCAGCCTGGAGGTCAGGGAATGTTTTGTTAAGGAAGTGATGGTTAAGTTGAATCAAGAAAATGAGTTAATTGAGTGACAAGTCCAGCATGTGCAAAATGCCAAAGGGGGAAAAGTGTGGCCATGTGAGGACCTGAGAGAAGTACAGAATGGCCCAACTGTAGAGTGTGAGCGGAGATTGCTGACACGAGGCCGGAGAGACAAGCTGGGAAGGGGTATCGGAAAGTCACTGAACATTTCTAAACAGGACACTGATGGAGCTTCTTTATTTTAGGACAGCTGTGTGAGAAACTGGCTGGAGGACTGATGTGTGCGGCCATCGCAATTCATAAGCTATTACAATGGTATAGTTGGGAGACAACAGTGGTCTGGAGTTGAGTGGTCACAGTGGAACTACAGGTATGTAGAAGAGATGCTTAGTGGTAGAATTGACAGGACTTAATAAGTGATTAGAAGTAGCGTGGCCATGAGAACATAAACCACTTGAACCATTCAGCTTAATCCTGACTCAGTGTGGGGGGGAGCGGGGGGGGAGAGCCAAGAGCAAGAGAGAGAAACCAGAAATCTATACCCTTGGGAATAAACAATGCTATTTTTACTAACTTCATAATATCTGTATTCTCCGGGGTCCAAGGTCAAGCAGTCCTAGATGGAGCATGAGGTTACTGAACTAAGAACTTAGTGGCACTTACTAATATGATGAGAAATGACACTAGGAGTTAGAGCCTGTGCCAGACATCTTGTGTTTTCCTCTCCAGATCCACTCACCACCTGTCTCCACCCTGCTGTATGCCCCAGGAGGCCAACCTGTAAGCTCTGTGTCAACGGCTTCCTTGCCTTCTGGCTTCCAGATGGGTCTGTAGCCAACCAGGAACTCTGAAAGGGGACCTGAAAGAGGAAGGAGAAGGAGATCAGTGTATCTGTTCCCCTGGATTTTTTCCTATGAGGCTCACTTGAGTTGGCCATGACCCTCGATCAAGGGGTGACCTGCTCTGCATAGCTCGCCCCCGTCTTTGGTCCTGGAAACCTGTACCCTCCTCAACCCTTCAGGCCAGGGGTGTGAGGCTCTGCTGCTACCAGCCCAGGTTCCTCTTCCAACTCAAGTTCAGCTAGTCCCTGTCCGCACCCTTTGTGAGCGTACAATATTTGTGCTTCCTCACGTCCGTGACTCCAACCTCACTGCTGTGGACAGCTTGCAGAGAAGCTGGTAGTACTGCGGTGAGCTGCACTTGTGCTTGATCTAGGACGTGAAGAAGCCAGAGGCAGAGACCCCGTGGGAGCTGAAGGAACTGTGAGATCGGGCTGTCCCGTACCAACGAGGTGAGCCAGCAGATCCATGAAAATGTGCGTGAGCTGCAACTGGGTCTGACCTCCATCAATTTTCAGAGAGGAAATGTGGCTAGTGCCTCACGCAGATTTCTCTTGTTGCACACCAAGAAGGGAATTCTGGAAAACTCAGCGCAGCTTAGCCAAGGTGACACATAAAACCAGCAGACGAATGCTACTGTTCTTCTTTCTAAGTATCTTCATGATATTTCTAACGTACCAAACTAAGATGATGGATTTCTGAGTTAAGAAAAGATCTGGTTTTCACAAAACCTCAGAACTGTGAAAGGAATGAGTATAGGATACCAACTCCAGTGAGAGTGTTTGCAGGATAACAACTTTTCAAGTCCCAGATTTTGATCTGGATTTTACCTAAGACAGTATAAAAGGAATGGGTGAGGGGTACAGTACATATTAGAAAAACTTTAACCATTTGACTGAGGAAGTTGTGAGGAAATTAACCATATGTGTGGGCACATGGGGAAAAAGTCACCCATTAAAATAAAGACCCTTGAGCACGCACCACAAATAGGCATCATGTCTTGGTGTGTCCTACTTTTAAGGGTTGTGAAACTTAAGCCAAAAAATGAAAATGCAGATCCATCCAGAACCACTGGAAACTCTAGGGCCCTGGCTAAAACAAATGCAGTATTTTCATAGCCCAAGGCTCAGGGGGACCCCCACCCCATGGGAAAAATTATCCCTACTAAAGGTGAGTACAATAGAAAAACAACTTTCTAGCTAAAGAGAGAAGTCATCTCCCATGAAGGAAAGTTAGCACACATAATAAACAGGAGGGTAACATCCTGAGAATTTGAAATAGTCTGAAAGAAACTATAAAGTAACTATATTTATAATGACTAAATATTTTAATAAGCTTAGAAACCATAATAAAAGCATAGGTACTAAGAAGAAGACAGAGTTAAGAAAGAATCTAATAGAATTTCTAGAAATAAAGTAATTAGAAACAAAAATTCAATGTATAAATTAAACAGCATATTAGAAATGGCCGAGATACTGGACGGTAAATATGAGGAAGTCATCTTGCACAAAGTACATCAAAATAAATAGATGGAAATATAAATGAGAATTTCAAAGATACGGAGGACTAAGAGGTTAAAATTTGCATCTAGCAGGTCTTCTGGAAGGAAAGCATAGAGCAAATGGTGGAGAAGATAATGAAGAACCAATGGTTAAGAATTTTCTAGAAAGGAACAATATGCAGCCTCAATTTCAGGAAGCATACTAAAGTCCCAAGCGTAACAAATAACACCAAATCCACACTACACTTGTTACAGTGAAACTTTGCAACATCAAAGACAAAGAGGAAATATTTAATACAATAAGACACATAGGTTACCTAACAGAGTATTAATCATGCAAAGAACAGACTTGTTTTTAACAACAATAGATCTAGAAGATAAATGTCAAAGTGCTGAGTGACGTTCAATAGCTATTGGTCTAGAACTCTACACTCAGATAAATTATTATTTGAGAGTGAAATGAGATAGAGGCATTTTGTACATAAACACCAATCACATAACAGAACTTATTTCTGTATGTAAGATGTTTCTAAAAATTAGTATTTCCCCATAATACATTTTATAAATGTTACTACTGTTGACTCAATTCTCTGAGAAATTAAATGCAGAGTTCAAAAAACACCTTTTTCAACTTTACCACATAAATCAAGGACAAAAAACAAACTGTTAGCTTTTGAAGCACAAAAATCAGTACGGTCTTTTCTCTCTTAATAAAGATATATAACTTATATTAGTCAGCTTTTGTTAGGTAGGTTACAGTAACAAACAACTCCAGAATCTCAGGGGCTTAGAACAATGAAGGTTTATTTCTTGTTCACAACACATGTCAGCCAGAGTTGGCTAGAGCCTTGTTCTATGTAGCTTCATTCTGGGATACAGGCTACCTGAAAGATTCTGCCTACCTAAGACATGCCATTTTTGTGGGACAAGGAAAATAGCTATGGTTAGACTATGTAATAGATTTTAAACTTCTATTGAGACATGGTACAAGTCATCTTCTCACATGCCATTAGCCAAGGGAAGTCTATGTTCAAGTCTGATATCAATAGTGCGATGAAATACATTCCACAAGAAGGCACAGTGAGTCACATGGCAATAGGCATAGATGTATATTTCTTTTGTAGAGGTTGGTAAATAATTTGGAAAAATAATGCAATCTACCACACATCCCAAAGATATTTTCTCATTTATACTTTTACAGACAGTTGTTATATATAGTTTCTCTTCTTTCATACAAAAAATCAGTTGTCAAGTTACAAAATTTTTCTGAAATGAACTCTAAATTTTGGAGGTTTTCTGCATCAGTGCTCCTCAGAATTGGATCCAGGAACTATTTGTTAACTATCTGCCATGAGATAAGAAGATTGTGCCAAAAAGTAAATCAACACATTCCTTCCTTTATTATGAAAGTCTTGCTAAACAAAAAATAAAATAATATGGGTACTAAATAGTGTACTTACTGAAGTAATTGGCTAACTTTTTGGCTTAAGCTCCTTGTCCTATCATGGAGAGTGCTATAGGCTGAACGTTTATGACCCCCAAATTTGCATGTTGAAATCCTGACCCCCAAAGATGACAGTATTAGGTAGCAGGGCCTTTGGGAAGTACTTAGGTCATGGCAGCAGAGCCCTCATGAATGAGATTAGTGTCCTTATAAATGAGGTCCCAGAGAGCTCCCCCGCCCCTTCCGCCACACAAGGACACAGTGAGAGGGCAGCAGCAATGAACCAGGAAGAGGGCTCTCACGGGAAGACGACCCTGCTGGCCCCTTAAGCTTGGACTTCCCAGCTTCCAGAACTGTGAGCAATGAGTTTCTGTCGTTTATATGATACCCAGTTTATGGTATTTTTTTTACAGCAGCTTGAGCGGCCTAAGACAGGTAGGTAACAAATAGTTACTGGACTGGCAGTGACCCCCAATGCACAAAACCATGCATTGAGTGACACTGTACTGCAGCACAGTGGTTTCACCAATAAGATCACTCAGTTTTAGAATTTTAGAGCTGGAAGGTGCCTTAGACGCCGTCTAGTCCATATCTCTGGTTTTACTGTTGAGGATCTTGGGAACCTGAAAGTTTTAGCAACTGTCCAGGCATGTAGTGGTTGCAATGAAATATGAAATAAAGGCCAGTTGTCCTGACACTGTCCCGTCACCAGCACTCCATGGAGCTCCTATAGGAAGATGGATTTCCTCTGAGGTTCCTGCTGAATAGTTTTCGGGCTTCATTTGATACATGGACTCAGGAGAGGGGCCAGGTTGCCTTCTGGGTGGGAGCATTTTGTGGAGAATGAGCATGGGCCTTCAGAACAGAGCTGGACCATGTTACAGCTCTACCTCTTACTAGCAGAATATCTTTGGGAAAATTCCTTAAATTCTCAAGGCCGCAGCTTCTCACTCTGTAAACATTCCACCTGGGAGGTTGCTGTGAGAATTAGAGACACAAGACTAAGTCTCTGGCGTTCCCTCTTTTTTTTTTTTTTTTTTTTTTTTTTTTTTTTTATTGAAGGGTAGTTGACACACAGTATTACATTACATTAGTTTCAGGTGTACAACACAGTGATTCAACATTTATATACATGATAATTCTAAGTACCAGCTATCACCATACCAAGTTGTTACAATATTTTGACTATATTCCTTATGCTATACATTACATCCCGGTTGCTTATTTATTTTACAATTGGAAGTGTGTACTTTTTCTTGGTTGTTGTTGTTAGGGCATCTCTCATTTTTATTGATCAAATGGTTGTTAACAACAATAAAATTCTGTATAGGGGAGTCAATGCTCAATGCACAATCATTAATCCACCCCAAGCCTAATTTTCGTCAGTCTCCAATCTTCTGAAGCATAACGAACAAGTTCTTACATGGAGAACAAATTCTTACATAGTGAATAAGTTACATGGTGAACAGTACAAGGGCAGTCATCACAGAAACTTTTGGTTTTGCTCATGCATTATGAACTATAAACAGTCAGTTCAAATATGAATACACATTTGATTTTTATACTTGATTTATATGTGGATACCACATTTCTCTCTTTATTATTTTTAATAAGATGCTGAAGTGGTAGGTAGATACAACATAAAGGTAGAAAACATAGTTTAGTGTTGTAAGAGAGCAAATGTAGATGATCAGGTGTGTGCCTGTAGACTATGTGTTAATCCAAGCTAGACAAGGGCAATAAAACATCCACATATGCAGAAGATTTCTCTCAGAACAGGGGGGGTGAGGTTCTAAGCCTCACCTCTGTTGATCCTCTGGCGTTCCCTCTTATGGCAGGCAGAAGAGTGGTCCCCAAAGATGTTTACCTAATCCCTGGAATTTGTGATTATGTAATGTTACTGGGAAATGGGGGGATTAAGGTTCAGATGGAATTAAGGTTGTTAATTAGCTGATCTTGAGATAAGATTATTCTGAATTGTCTGTTGGGCCAGTGTAATCACAAGGGTCTTTATAAGAAGGCAGAAGAGGAAGAATCAGAGAGACAGCAATGCGGGAATGACTCAGCCTGACATTGCAGGCTTTGAAGATGGGGGAATGGGGCCATAAGCCAAGGAATGTAGGCAGCCTCTAGACTGTAGAAAAGGTAAGAAAATGGATTCTACCCTAGAGCCTCCAGAGGGAACACAGCCCTGCTGATACCTCAACTTTAACCCATTTAGACCCATTTTAGACTTTAGAACTCCTGATCTGTAAGATAATAAAATCATATTGTTTTAGGCCACTGATTTGTGGTAATTTATTACAGCAGCTATCCCAAACAAATATACCATTCATCTGAATATACTTCCTGCTCCCCTAGAGCAGTCTCTACATCATCTTTTGGAAGACACAGTTTTTGGAGGATATACCTCATAGAGGCGTTCTTTGGCAGAATCCCTGCAACCAGCCAAGGCAGAAGCACTCCTTCTTTTGAGGGTATAGCTTTTCTCTCCTGCTGCTTAGCTGTTTGGGTTAGAGCTGAATTGAAAATAATTGTGTGTATTTGGGAGTCCTCACACTTGGGAATTCAAATGTACTTTAAATTAGCTGGTAATCTGATCTTTTTTGTCTCTTGCCAGATTGTACGTTTTAGTTAGAGGTGTAGCCTTTCCAGAAAGTGCTTCCCTCTTACAGTATGTTAGACACTATTTGCCAGGAAAGGATTGAGAGGGAGGCAACGATAAGTTTCCGTGATGCCTGGTAATGATGGTAGACGGTTTGTGGTCTCTGCCCCTTGCAACACCCATTATCCTGTTTGAGGCAAGCCTTTGATGCAGTGTGAGAGGCACTGCAGCAGGAGCTGGCCTCTCTGTCTGACCCACTTCCTTATGCTCCAGGATAGGTATTGGGATTTGCTTGTTTGATAACTACATATTCATGAAGTTGCATAAAATTCTCAGCATGTGGAGCCACCCTAACCTGACACACACACACCCCTATGCTTCCAACCACACGAGCCTGTCGTGCTCAGCTTCTCGGATGATGCTGGTGCTGGCTCCAAGGCACTAGCTGTTAAGAGAAATGGAGCAAACCCCTTTCTGGTTCCTCAGAGTAAAGAAACTGTTCCTACTTCTGAAACAAGCTGTAGAAGTGTGAGATACCGTTAGCTTCTCCCTTCCTTTTAAACATAAAATAGCAAAGCTGGCTCCAGCTCAAATAACGATGAATTTAGGATTTATGCCATGTTTGCTCCTAACAAAATTGAGGAGTATTCCAAAATTAAATTATAGAAATTAGGGAATTTAAAATAACTACAGTAAGTCATCATTTTCTCCTACAAATGTTTAACTATTTTAGGAGGCAATCACCAATGTTTTGGTGAGTGTGTGGTGGAAAAGATGACCGTGTAGACTATGGAGTGTTTACTCAAATGGGAGGCATAAATTTTCCAGAAAGCAAATGGTCTAACGTGTTAAACATGTTCAGTATAAACGTGTTTATATTTATAACCTTGAAAACACACTATTCAGAATCCATCCTTTTTAAACTAACCCTTTTCATTTCCTCACCTGCAAAATCAAGATATTAATAGAAACTATTTAACAATGGTGATGTGAGAATTAAACAATGGGTAAATGACATTCAGTATGTGCTGGACAATTTTTAGACATGATTATAGATGGAAAAATAAGAATCTTTGCATATAAAAAAATTATTACAACATTGTGGCACAGAAATGTCAGGCACTGATGGCTCCAAGTGCTCCAGTGAACCTGAAAATCAATGATTTTAGGTAGAGAGCTTTGGCCCACCCACTTCCCATTCCATGCTTGAAATAGATTTCTTAAGATGTCTCAAAGTTATGTAAATCAGAAAACTTGATTTAATTCAGACATAGTGTCATAGAAAAGGACAAGGACTTCTTTGACATATAAAACTATACCTATTACTTTTATGGATTACTTTTGGGGCAAATTTAATTTTCCCCTGAGGGAACATTTCTAGTGAGTATTCAGTTCCTGGAACATTTCTAGTGAGTACTAAACACCAAACTAAGTGTTTAGTGTATGCTTATCAACCTTTCTCAGCGTGCACCATGGGAGGATTAGGATCTGGGTCTATTTGAACGTTTTCAAAGAATTTTGAAGAAAGAACCTACCTGCCCCTGAGGGAAGGGGATCCAGATTGGCTCTGGCTGGTAACGATGGGCAAATCCAGTCCTGTTGGGAAGGAAAGAGGACAAGACCGCCATTAGGGAAGGTGGTAAAGACAGTGTGTGGCAGGAACTCATGGAGAATAGAGGAGAGAGCTGCTGGTAGTGGTGATGGGACCCAGTTACCTGGGACTGAGCAAGACAGATGGCCAGAATGGGGAGGTGAGACTGTCAAGGGAAGGGGGTGGGGATTGGACTGATGGGCCTCTGCTGAGTGCTGGGCCCCTCTCAGGTGCCCGGGAGCCATCTTGAACGGTGTCTTCATCACTGATCACCCATCCATCCCACATGGGGATATCTGCATCCCCTCCACCTCTGAGCTGCATGCAGGACAAACCGGGGCTCCTCTTGCCCCTGTGTCTTGCCAGCTGACACATTAGCAGGGGTGACCCACAGCAATGTCACAAGGCTTGTTTGCAAATACCCTGTGTAGACAGCTCTCCACAACTCCCCAGTATACCTGTACACCTAAACAAGCCCTGGGGGAGCTCCCCGCCCCATGCTGGGGGGGTTCCTGCCAACTAAGTGAGATTTAGACCCTTAACTGGGGACAGTGCTTAATGGCATCCTATTATCTTTATATCCTAACATTATTTTTTACTTCTATTAAACTTGTTTGTCTTTCACACAAAACACATTATCCACTGTGTACACTGATAATTACAAATAGGTGTAATTCCTTTTGCTCTGTAAAAAGGGGGAGACAGGAAACAGATCTAGAAGTCATGATAAGAAACACCCTCCATTATCCTAATGGAGTGAATGCAGTTGGAATCAAAATACAGGGGCATTTGAGGGTTCTTTGAGCTTTGACAGAAGAAATTCTGTAGGTCATTTTGGGGCTCTTTCTTGGTGCATTGCCCAACAGAAGGGGAAATGAAATTGGAAAGTTCCAGCTCAGGCCATTCGTTCTATGATGCATGATGTTTCAAAGAAGTGCCCTTGTCTGGATGCTATTTCAAGGACTGTCTAGTATCATGTTTTCTGGGCCAAGAGAATCTTCTTTTAAGGTCAATTGGAAATCTGGTGTCCTGGCAGGTATTTCCCAATTAGATAATGACTTTTTGTAACTTTCTCTGCATCTGTTCTAGGCCTTATGGAGACTATTGATCTGCTTGTTGAGCCAAATTTTGCATTACTATAAATTACTTGGGTAATCTTACTTTTTAGTGCCTCATTCCTTAAATTAAGAGTGCATGACAGAAACAAGAGTGAGTCAGGGATCAAAAAGTGCAATTAATGTGCATCTCTTTTTAGTACAAAAACCTTATACAACCCCTAAGCTATGTGAAATTGAGCTAGAGAAAAAGGAAGACAAACAAGATGACTATTATTTGCACAGTTTCAAGTAAGCCCATAGTTCTCACCAAACATTTAAAAATTACAGTAAGTGGCTTGGCTGAGTTCCTGAGTAATATGCCAATTTCCCCCATTTATCAAGTTAAGGGAAAGCTAGTCATAGTGGTATTTTGGAGATATTCCTGGCTTCTGCAGAATTTCCAAAAGTCAGCTTTCTGTATTTGAAACAGTGAAAACTTAACTGGTTTAGATTTTCCCAGTGATAAAACAAATTCAGCAGGATGATGTGGAAATATTAAGGAAGGTTCAGACAAAATTTCAAATATGATGTTATACTTCGAAGGGACTGATTCTTCTTCTTCTCATGCTCCAGGTATTAAGAAACATCCTTTCCAATTTTTAGGAGCAGCTGGGGTGGAAATTCTCTCAAAAGGGATAGGCGGTTCCAGTGTCCAAGCCTCACATGTTGTCTACGGACCATGGGAGGCCAGATGGTAAAGGCGACATGGCTGCTCTTTCGAGCAAGTGGAAGCCGGTGAGGGGAGGAGGCAGCAGGGAGCGGCATGGGGTGACCTGACCCTTCTTCTCTGGGGCTCTTTATAACCTCTTCCAAGAACTGGTTCCATCCCTGCCTCTGCATGAAATCTCTTTATATCATGAAGTCCTTCCCGGCCTTTGGGTCATAAAAGGAATATCATCAGAGCAACAAAGCATCCAATCCAGTGTAATAGTCACACTCTCTAAGGTCTTAAGCAAGTGAGAATAGTATTGAGTCAGGCTTGAAACCCTGGGAAGGGTCATGACCGGCTGCGTCTGTCACCTCCACATGTCCCTCCCACGCCTGGCTGTCTCATGGCTTAACTGCAGTGTCTGACCTTTTCAGGTGCCCCGGGGAACAGGGGATCAGGAGGAAAGGACACAGTCTTTGCACTGGCACTGTCATGCGCTGACATTGCGCCATCCAGGCTTGGTGGATGCTCCCAGTTGATTCTCTTGGGCAATTTTGTGGGTTTCTTGGAGAGTCCCCCACTCATCAGAAATCTCCCACTTGCTATCACAAAACTAATTTTGCCCACCTTCTTTCCAAGTTCTATATAACACTTTGATTTGGAATGTTCTTTATAGTACCTCAATTTGGAAACATATCCTTTTATTTTAAGCTTTTGGGTCCAAGCTAGAATGGAAACAGCAAGAGAGTTCCATTTTAGCTCTCTGTTACAGTTGCTAACTAGCACCAAACAATAGTTAGCAACCTAAGAAGAGGTAATAATAATAAATAAAAAATAATAAATGCATTTATACGTGGTAACATGAAAAAGAGATGCTAGTCTGGTGAATTATACTGACAAGGGTTCAGAGGCAGATCAAGGCGTGCAGATTAGGAGTATTTAGTAATGTCTGCAGTACTGTTGACTATGATGATGTGAGGCTAAAAATTTGCCATCGCAGTAGATTTGGAGGGAGGTAATAACAAATCAGATCTTATGTGCTATTTCCAAGATTTCTTGGTTTGCTGAATTAGAAGACAATTTTTTTTCTTTTAAGAGGTATTCAGAGGTACAAAAAGGAAAATAATTTGTCTAGAAATGGCTGGTTTCTTCCTTTCCAGTAGGCCACACAGACCAGTGTCTACTGAGATGGGAGAACACAGGCCCCCACCCCACTCTGCAAATGGGACCACAGGTGAGTTAGTTTGCTTCACCTTGTTCCCAGCCAGTTAAATGTGTAGACTTAAATGCAATCAGATTTGAAGCAACTTGAAGGGAAAAAGAAATGAGCCAAAAACATATTACACAATACTCTAGTAGAGGGAATATGACTCTTTTCTCATATAGTTAGAGTATATTACAAGCTCTATTGGTTAGGATTAAGTTTGGCTGGAGACAACAGAAAAACCCAAAGTATCGATGGCTAAAACAAGACAGAAACTGATTTCCCTTTCATGTACAAGGTAGGCGATACCAGATCTGATACTGCGGCTTATGGTTTCATAAAGGACCTTGGCTCCTACTATCTGTTTTCAAGGCCACTTCATGGCCCAAAAATGGCTGCTGGAACTCCAGTCATCCTGCTTGCATTCTAGGCTGGAGTAAAGAGGAAAAACCAAAGAGCAGAAAGGGTCTTCTCTCAAATCAGTCGGCTCCTTTTGAACGGCATTCATGGAGTCCTACTGATACTTTCACTCCTATTTCATTGACCATAATTTAGTGACCGGTTTAGCTTCAAGAAAGCCTGGAAAATGTAGTGTCTTATATTGGAAGACAGTTGTGCCTTGCTAAAAATCAGGATTCTTTTCCTAAGGAGGAAAAGAATAAAGGAAATGCTGTGGGTAATCAGTCCTCTGTGCCACACAGGTAATACTAGAAAAGCAAAGGTTTTAATATCCTTCCTTTTCTTTGTTATATGAAAGGACTTCACAAATTCTAAAATATTTAGTCAATGAAATCTGATTTATAAGGGTATGTAAGAGTTTCAAGTGATGCAAAGATAATACACTATTTGCTGAGAACTTTAGTGAGCAAATGAGTATTCAAATCATAGTTCTTTTTCTCCTAATAAATAAACATTGTGACTATATATCTGATTTTTAAAATGAGACTATATAGTCTGGCATCTCATCTGTGTCTTAACAATAGATCAGAATACTTAAAACTGTGAAGTCATTTATGCAATGTATCATTAAGCCACTTTTTGCTCTGTTGAGAATTTACTCAATTGAATAAATATGTAGACGGTGTCTGCACTGTGCTAGAAAATACCTAAAGACCCAGCAAAAGGGAGAACAGCACACACTATTTTTTGAAAGAAAGAAAAGAGAGAGAGACAATCCATTAGGATGCAAATTTCATGAGGACAGGAACTTTTGTCTGTTTGATTCACTTCTATAACTGAAGAATCTAGGACAGTGACATACAGTAGGAACCCAATACATATTTTTTAATTAAATGAATGAATGAATAAGCAAATTCATCCTAGACAACACTTACCTGCCACTTACTCTAAAAAGATATATCTTGGAAAAAATACCATAAATAAACTCAAAAAGCATGTATATGTCTGTTTTTATAAAGTAGGTGTTTCTGAGGAACAGTTTATGAAATCATACTTAGAGTTGACAATTTAAAGGTGTCATATGAGCATTTATTTTATAAAACAAAGAATCCTTTTATAAAGAGAATAATCACTCTTATTTGTTTGTTTGACAAATCCAGATTTTAAAAAATGTGACAGTTGCATAAAGTGGCTCAACTCCAGGTTGAGAGAGAACAGATTATGAATCAAAACCAACATATAGTTCTGAAATATCATATTTGTTGTATGAAACTGTTTTTTTCTATGACAAAGTTATACACTTGAAGAATTAATGAGTGAAGTAAGGGTTTTTTCCTGTCTTCTTTCTATGAAGTACAAATCAAGGGAATCATTCTAGAGATACCCCTCTGTCCCCATGTTCAACATCCAACCTGCTAATTTTATATTCTAAATATTTCTTGAAAATTCTCCTCACTACTACTACTGTCATGCCTGGATGGAGACCTTAGCACCTTCTCTGAATGTCCCAAATCAAACACACATTTGATCATGCTACTGTTCTGTTAAAATTTTCAACGGCTCTTTAGCAGCTAGTGACACTCCGTAGCATGGCCTGTGACAGCCTTATGACTCCAGCGTCTTTATTTCTCTAGCCTTATCTCACAAGATCCTCTGCCATACACTTTACAACATTAACCCAGTTCACTGGGTTTGATTTCTGCACCCTCAGGAAGTCTTCCTTGACTCCCAGAGTTGGCTTTGTGCTACCTCACGGAGCGCCTATGTCCTGGTGAACACACCTCTGTCATAGAACATTCCACATTATACCTTATCCAAAGGCCCATATTTCATGGTGCCTGGCATCTAGTAGGTGCCCAATAAATCATCAGTGAATTGAACTCAGCTGAGAAAAGTGTGATCTCCAGGGAACACTAATTTGAAAGTTTTACCCAAATACAGTTTGTGATTATTATTTATTCTCTTTCTCCCACTACAAAACAATGAATCTTCAGGTGTCCCCAGAGGTATGCAGCAGAAGGACACTCTGAACCTTTCGGTCTCCCACACATATGTTCTCCAACAACCATTTTATTATCAAACACACAGCATTTCTTATTGGTGAAAAATAGAACTTCCTAATGTGTTAGAGAAGAGTGGTTAAATAGTCAAAATGGGTTGGGATTCTTCATTTGTAGAGGTATGAATTTCTGAGGTTAATTGCATTTATAACCCTTGTGTTGTTTACTAGCCAAAGGAATCCAATTTAAAGGTTAGAAGTGCTTAACTAAGTTCAACTTGGGGAAAGTTAGAAGAATCAATTTTCATCATTAATGTCTAATCCTTCCCCTCCCCTAAATGTAATGAAAACAACAAATAAAAAACTTAGAGTTCTTCAATTGACATTTATTCAATCCATTGGAAATGTCATTGTGTTGGTAATTTTAAAATAGAAGAAACTGGAGAAATATGTTTAAAATCTATTTAAAAACACAAACAAACCACAGTGTCCCTGAAGGCAGGGGTCATGGTTTAGCACAAGGAAGACTTGGGCTGGGCCTGAGGAGGCACACATTGTGACATTAAAAATGAGAGCTACCCTTTTCTGAAGCTTACCCTGTGCCAGGTCCAGCACTAGGTGGCTATCATCCCTGTAATGAGCAGAGGACCCATGGTCAAGTCACCTGACTTCCGCTTTTTGACCTTTTTGGGAGTAAGAACCTGCATGCGGGAGTTTGGGAAGGACCGGGCATTACTGGAGGAGAGTGGTTTGCCTGCAGAGGGCCTGCTCACCACTACGGAACAGTTGTCCGGCCTTCCTCAACAAGCACACTCAGGACCTGGCCCCCTGCGCCTGCAGGAAGAAGAGGCCCTGAGTGGTACCACCTGGTACCTCACTGCAGCTGTGCCAGCCTGGGCTGGAGAATGTTCTGAGCTGCCTTGGTTGAGGACTGGTGCTTCCCCATTCTCATCCCTGCTATCTCTGGCAGACAGTGACCCCATGGAATATCTTCAATTCATCACTCATGGGGTGTTGTTGGAAGGGCAGTTTATGGGAGTCAGACTATCAAGAGTATGGGCTCAGGATGTATGAAGTCAGATAGCATAAAGGTGGCTTTTCAAATTGATGGGGTAAAGATTCGGAAGATAATGAATGATGACACAGCTTCCAGCATTCTAGAAAACCTCGAATATGGAACCATACCTCACTAATCATACTAAAGTAATTCTGAGATGATCAAAGAATAAGATGTAAAAAAAGTAAACTACAGATCAATTTTTATGTAAATTTGGGAGTAAGGAAGGACATGTTAAGCTTAACAATAAAAAATTAAAAGAGGAATAGATTGATTTTAACCAACATCTCCCCATTTTCTCTAACCCCCTTCTCCTGGAAACCACTAATCTACTCTCTGCTTCTTTGATTTTGACTATTTTAGATTTCACAAATAAGGGAGCTCACTCAGTATTCTTCTTTCTGTGTCTGGCTTATTTCACACAGCATAATGCCCCCCAGGTTCATCCATGATTTTACAACCTCAATCTAAAATGGTCATGTCAAAAAGCCCCCTTCAAATAAAAATGAAAGGCAGGCTGCAAAATGAGAAAAATATCTTCATCATACATGACAGAAGATTAATGTTCTCAGTACATATAAGCCATTTCAAACAATAAGATGACCATACCAATAGAAACATCAGAAAAAGTTATAAAGAGAAAATCAGAAAAGATGATAAAATAAAGACTACGTAACATGGAACCCAAATCAACTCTACTTGTAATAAAAGAAAACAAATGAATCATACATACTTTTGTCTGTCTTATCAGCAATGAATATACTAGTTAATCAATCAACTAAGATCAGTGATGTTGCAGGTTTGGGGAAAGGGCATTTTATACATGGCTAGTGAAAAGCTAAACTGACATGAAGGCAAACAATTTTATCATAAGAATAAAAAGCCTTAAATCTCTGCACAATGTCTGTCTAGCGATCATAATGTCAGAAATTTATACTAAAATCAAATCAAAACAAGTACAGACCTAGCAAAGATTTAGCTTTAGAAATCTTTATTAAATTGTTGTTTATAATAGATAAAAATAAATAGGTAATTTATTCAACAAGAGAATATTAGATAAGTAAGTTAGGGCACTTTCTATGACTGATTTCTCACCAGATTATCATTGAAGGCCTTTTGAATTCTGGCACTAGCCTATGGGTTCAGGCTTTATGAGATGAAGGTCGAGATAAACGAGAGGTATTACCTGTTCTAAGAGCCTGGTCATGAATTGGAACAACTAAATAAAGGACTGGAATTAATCTTTCATTCTTAAAGACAATCACAACCATGTTGGCACAGGACAGATTTCCACAGAAATGGACCCACATTAAGAACATGGGTGCATGGCTTTCACCCATGAGAAAGAAACCCCACTGATGACTTTGGAATGTTGTCTTAGCACTAAAAATGGATGCATGAAAAGGCCCATTGTAAGGAAAGTCCTTTCTGCAAAAGATTCTAACATTTCTCTTACTACAGTTAACATGCTGTAAAGGAAATCTTCTAGATCTTCATTGGAATCCAAAAATCTTTACTAATCCTTAAATAATTATTCTGCAACAATTCTCTAATAATCATGAACTTTCATAAGGAGCTAGGATTACAAAAAGGATTCACTTGAGAAGATACTTATGTTTTCCATACAGAACCTGTACTCTCAAAAAATTGTACACATAATTGTACACATAATTACTATACACATAAACTTTAATGGTTGTTAAGGTGGAACTCAAATCATAGATGATTTATCAACTCATAATTTAGAGCTACTCTTTTACCAGGAATACTGTTTGAAACAAAGGTGCTTTCCTTTACTTTTCTATAAGAAGAAGAAGAACACACATGGAACATGACAGGAAGTTGAGTTGCTCCAAAAATATCACAGGATTGGATGACACGAAATCCTTCACCAAACTTTGGACCATGACACGATTCACATTTGGATGTGCTGCAATGGAAGAAACATCAAATCAATATTTAGTAAATATCTACTAAAAGAAAGATATTTTGTTTGATGCTATGTAAGACTCGACATAGTATAAAATATGACCTTTATCATTATTGATCTTATCATCTAATTAAAGAGTCAAAACATATCGAAGTAAAAAGTTAAATGCCAAAAAATAAAGTAAATATATGTATAGAACAGTCCTTGTTTTCTAAAACAAAAAAGTTTGGATGCGTAACAAGAAAGCACTATATGGTAGATCCCAAATAGAAATGAGCAATTATTCTTGGACAGTGTGATCACAGGAAATTTTAATTTCTTTATAATATTTTTCTGTATTTTCCAAATTTTCTATAATAAATGTGTATTGTTCTTATAATTCAAAATAAATGTATCACTTTTAAAATAAACAGACTATAGAAGACAACATAGGCAAAAATTTCCTGAATATACACATGAGCAACTTCTTCCTGAACACATCTCTTCGAGCAAGGGAAACAAAAGCAAAAATGAACAAATGGGACTGTATCAAGCTACAAAGCTTCTGTACAGCGAAGGACCCCATCAACAGAACAAAAAGACATCCTACAGTATGGGAGAATATATTTATAAATGACATATCCAACAAGGGTTAACATCCAAAATATATAAAGAACTCATATGCCTCAACACCCAAATAGCATATAACCTGATTAAAAAATCGGCAGAGGATATGAAGAGACAATTCTCCAAAGAATAAATTCAGATGGCCAAGAGGCACATGAAAAGATGCTCCACATCACTAATCATCAGGGAAATGCAAACTTAAAACCACAATGAGATAGCACCTCACACCAGTTAGGATGGCCAGCATCAAAAAAGACTACAAACAACAAATGCTGGTGAGGATGCGGAGAAAGAGGAACCCTCCTACACTGCTGGTGGGAATGTAAGCTAGTTCAACCATTGTGGAAAGCAATATGGAGGTTCCTCAAAAAACTAAAAATAGAAATGCCATTTGACCAGGGAATCCCACTCTTTGGAATTTACCCGATGACTACAAGTCCTCAGATTCAAAAAGACATATGCACCCCTATGTTTATCACAGCACTATTTACAATAGCCAAGATATGGAAGCAACCTAAGTGTCCATCAGTAGATGAATGGATAAAGAATATGTGGTACATATACACAATGGAATACTACTCAGCCATAAGAAAGAAGCAAATCCTACCATTTGCAACAACATGGATGGAGCTGGAGGATATTATGCTCAGTGAAATAAGCCAGGCAGAAAAAGACAAGTACCAAATGATTTCACTCATTTGTGGAGTATAACAACGAAGCAAAACTGAAGGAATAAAACAGCAGCAGACTCACAGACTCCGAGAAGGGACTAGCGGTCACCAAAGGGAAGGAGTGTGGGAGGGCGGGTGGGGAGGGAGTGAGAAGGGGATTCATGGGTATTATGTTCAGTACACATGGTGTGGGGGGTCACGAGGGAGACAGTGTAGAACAGAGAAGGCAAACAGTGACTCTGTGGCATCTTACTACACTGTGGACAGGGACTGCATTGGGGTGTGGTTGGAGACTTGATAATATGGGTAAATGTAGTAACTACATTGTTTTTTTCATGTGAAACCTTCATAAGGTGTATATCAATAATACCTTAATAGGAAAAAACAAAAGAAAAAAATAAATAAATAAAGGGACTATCACAACCTAGTGTAAGATTGGTGTTCATATATATTTTTAAATTCTCACAAATCAGTTTTTTAAAAAAAGACATCAACCAATTAGTACATTAACATTGGTACATGAATAAACTGTTCACAGAAGAAACCCGAATGTGCAGAGAACATTGGGAAGTAAGATTTCCCAATCTCGTTAGTAATTAGGGAGTACAAAACAAAATAGCAAAACAATATTTTTTCATAATCATCAGATGGGCAAAATGTGAAAGTATGACAGTACAAAATTTGGTTAAGAATAAACTTTTGTGCTTTTTTGATGGAGTATAAAATGGTATAATCACTTTGGAGAGCAATTTAGCAATTTTTACTTTAGTTTATGATGTATGTATTCCATAACCTAGAGATACTTGCACATTTGCATAAGGAGGTACGCTTTAAAAATGTTCATTTCTGAGTTCTCGGTAATAATGAATTGTTGGAAACAACCCAAATATCCATCAGCAAGAGAAAGGATAAACAAATTGTGAAAGATTCATTCTGAAATTATACCAGAATTAATGAACTAGAGCTACATAAATCAGAAAGGATAAATCTAAAAAAATGTGAGACATAAAAATTAGTTACAGAAGGATATATTTTATCTTATTTATATAAAGTTTAAAACATTAAAAAGAAAGCTACATATTTGTTAGAGATTTTTTCTAACACCAACCAATTCTCCAAGTCTCTGCAGATTCAGCTAGGTGTCCTACAATTCAATTCATTTGTGATGCTAATTGCCTGGAGTTATCATTAGACTCCACAGGTTCAAGGGCTCAGTCCCACAAGACTGACCTCCCTTCAGAGGCAGTTGCAAGTGTCCAGTCCCCAGGTTACCCACACTTCTCTCGACTTGCTACAAAATGGGAGTTCCCATGACCATCCCTAGGCTCGGTAATTTGCTGGAACAACTCACAGAACTCTGGAAAATGCTATATATGTTTTTATAGCATATTATAAAGGAAGGATACAAATGAAAAGCTGGATGAAGCAGGTCTAAATGTGTTCTGAGGACAGGAACCTTTGTCCCTGTGGAGTTGACGTGCCCACTCTCCAGGAAGAAGTGTTCACTAACTTGGAAGTGCTCTGAAAGCCATTGTTAGGCGTTTCCTGGAAGTTACATTACATAGGAATGATTGATGAATGACCAGCCTTGATAATTGAACTCAGTGTCCAGTCCCTCTCCTCTCCCCAGAGGTGGAGGCAGGTGCAGCCGTAATTTCCAAGCCTCTAACCACCAAGGCTTAATCTTTCTGGCCGCCAGCCCCACCTTGAAGCTACTGACCTTCCCCCACTTCATCCCCAATCCAGAAAGTCATCTATGAGCATAAATTCAGGTACTGTTGAAAGGGGCTTATCATGAATAAAAGAAGATACTTCTATCTGTCAGGAAATTCCAAGAAACTTAGGAATTTCTGTGCCAGAAACTAGGGGCAAAGACCAGATATTTTTTCTCATACCACAGTATTGTTTATGGAAACACACAGATGTAGTAAAAGTAAATATGTAGGGGAATCACAGCTACCAAAGTTAAGGAAAATGATTACCTCTGGAGATGAAGCAAATGAGACTGAAAAAGTGTCAAAAGTAGCCTTAACTGCCTTTGTAATGTTCTACTTTAAAAAAATAAAGATCTGAAACAAATAGAACAAAATAAGATTTGCAAAGCCATTAGGTACTCAGCTTTAACTATATTCATTATATCCATATATGTATATTAGTAATGCCTATATGTATTTCACAATATATATTGATGAAAACAATGTATGCTAAATTGAATACTCTGTAAAGGAAGTTGTCTAGATATGGTACATGCCATAACTCAGGAAGGCTGAGGTGGGAGTCAAATCAAAGCTTTTGAAACTGATTTCATAGAAACAGGTCAGACCAGTGCAGGTAAGGCAAGAGTGGTAGTGAATGGCAGCAGGCGCGCAGGCACCAGAGAGCAAGGAAGAGCAGAGGGAGGAAAAGGAAGGACATTGAGCTCCTGCTCAGTACAGGGCAAATCCCTGGCAAACTCCTGAGCCAGAGTCACCGGATTCCAGTGTCTACTTGAATCTGGAAGGTGTGGGAACTAAGCCCCTGCCACCCCAGGATTTGGGGGAGCCACAGAGCACTAGATGAAGTGAGATTATGTTCTGAGAACTTTCCAAAGGTGAAGAAAGCAGATTTGTGGGCAGGCTACTAAGAAGCATGATCACACAGCTGCTGCAGTCCTGTCTGGGTCATCCAGGAGATGGGAACTTGCAGCCCAAATTCAGAGATCTCAGTAGCCCTTTCCTACTTGTCTAAAGTAGGACAGGGAGAAGACTAATGCTTAAGTCTAGAAAACTGAATGAAATAGTGAACAAAAATGCTTACCACTGGAAGATCTCAGACACAAAATGCAGTGAGTTGAGCAGTAAGAAGTCTTTAAGACAAAACGTATACACTTGAAGAAAGAGGAGTGCAGGCAACCTCAGAGAGGAGGCATGCTTAAGGCGCTTACGATTCTGTCTTTTAAGGCTTTCAAGAATGGGGCAAAGGGTAGAGGGGAAAGGGGGGGTCAATGTAGGCTTGATGTGTGATCTCATGCTGTCTATCTCCAGTGACAGACATTATGTCACTATCCATGATCAGTCCTCTAGATATTCTGTAAGATAAATGTAATACAAGGAATTTCTTGATCCTGTTCTTCTTCAAGATAGTGGTTACCCTCAAGCAGTGGGGACATATCATTTAGAACAGTTTGCCCTGCCTTAAGGTTTGGTTATTGGCTGATTACCATAAAATATGTTAGGACTCTTACCTCCTAAATTTCCTGGTTTTTAAAATGGAATCTTAGCCTTAAGATGGAGTCCCTCCTCTTCTTACTATACTATTTATATTTCTGCATTTTTCATCATAGGCAGGAAAAGTTAATCATGATGCTTGTCCCATGTCCCTGCCCTACCGCAGGGGGAGAGGGGAATGGGGAGATGTTGGTCAAAGGGTACAAACTTTCATTTATAAGCTGAATAAGTTCTGAGGATCGAACGTACAGCATGGTGATTATAGTTAATAATATGTTATTGCATACTTGATATTTGCTGAGAATAAATTTTAAGTGCTGTCATCACACAAAAATGTTAACTGCGTGAGGTGATGAATGTATTAGTTAACTTCATCTTAGCATCATTTCACAATGCATATATATATCAACTCATCACATTACACTTTAAATACACACAACTTTGTCAAAAACAAACAAGTTGAAGCTTTTGAAACAAGCCTCCTCTGGCTAGGAATTGTAAGGGAGGGAAAGATTGCTTCCCCTACCCATTTTAGGTCCACGGCTGTGGCCCTTGAAATTAAACTTGTCAGTTTAAGTTTGTGAAACAGATTCACAAGAGAAAAATCAGTTTAATTATGTACATATGGGACTTTCACAGAGAAATGAGACTCAAAGAGGCAGCCAGATGATTGAGTGTTACATGCCAACTTAGCCTAAACAAAGGGAAGGAGATCTGGGGCTTCTGGGCTGGGGAGACAAGTTATGAGAAGGTGGGTGAAGGAAATGTATGGTAAATAAGCATTCTCCTATTATGTGAAAATATTACACTTTTGTCAATTTATGAAACTTTGACTTACTGTTTATGTTTTTTGTGTTTTTCTTTTAAGGGTTCTTTCTCTACCATGAAGTCATACAATGGTCTCCAATATTTGCTTGTGAAGGCTTTAAAGTTTTGCTTTTGAGATTTAATTCATTAATCCAGCTGGAAATGGTTTTATGATGATATGTTCATAGCAGGAATCTAATTATATATTTTTCCTCTATAGATGAGAACAAATGTCTCACTATCATTTATTGAAAAATCTGTCCTTTCCCTACTGACCCACAGTGCTGTTTTGTCCAATATTGTTTCCACATGTGCATGAGAACATAACTGTGCTGTATATTCTCTTCCATTGGCTAATTTGTCTT
Source organism: Manis pentadactyla (assembly GCF_030020395.1). Lineage (NCBI taxonomy): Eukaryota > Metazoa > Chordata > Mammalia > Pholidota > Manidae > Manis > Manis pentadactyla. The sequence goes on from NC_080035.1 coordinate 10,134,282, forward strand.
TTGTTGCATGTAAAACCAACAGTATTACTTTCTATAACTTTATAATGTCTTTATATCTGGTAGGCAAGTCTCTTATGTTAGGCTTCTTTTTCAGGTTTGTCTTGGCTATTTTGTAGTCTCTGCTTTTCCATACATATTTTATAATCATCTTATCAAGTTTCTCAGAAAACTTTGTAGGGTTTTAACCAGAATTGCATTGAATATGTATTCTGTATATGAATATGTATTCTGCATATGGGAAGAATGGATATATTTTTGGCATTGAATCTTATTAGACCTGAATATGTGTATCTCACTTATTTAATTCAGTCTTCTTTGCCTTTTTGTAAAGTTTTATGTTTTTTCTCCATAAATATCTTGTACACATTTCACTTGATAAAAATCTTGTACATATTTCATCTAGGTACAGTATGTTTTCTCTTGCTATCATAAAAAAATATCCTTTAAAAATCACATTGCTAACCTTTTAATGTCTGGTTTTAGTTACATCTTCCTTTTAACACCACACCATAGACATTGTTGTTATTATTTCATAAGTCTGAGAGAGCAGGTTTGTTTAACTACAAAGTTTCCAATTTCTTTTCCCTCCATCCCTCTACTTCTCAAAATTTACTTCTGGAGTATTGTCCTGCTTTCTGATTAACATTTTTTGCAAGTTCCTTTGTGAAAACTTAGGAGGAGTAGATTCTCTCTTCTATTTTCTCTGAAAGTGCTATTCTTTCTCCCTTGTCTTGAAAGTTCATCTTGGTGGGCAAAATAACATTTTTTCAGGTATCCCAGTTGCTGGCAGTTGATTCATTATTCTTCGTAAGTGGCGTTTTCCCCCCAGCTTATTTTAAGTCTTTGCCTTTGTCTTTGGTGTTTATTTCTCTGTGTAGAGATTTCAGCACCTGTGAATTCACATCATTCATTGCTTCTAAGAATTTACAGCATCATATCATCAAATAATGACTCCCAACATTCTCTTTAGTCCCTCTTTCTGGGACTCTAAATTTAGGTTAAATCTTCTCCTTTTATTGTCCATATCTCTTTACTGCCTGTCTACATATACACAGTAATTTCTTCAGATCATTCTTCATATGTGTATAATTGTCTAACCCACGTACCAAGTTAATTTCAACAATTGCACGTTTAGTTTCTAGAACTTCATTTCAAATTTATTTTTTGCATTTTCCCAGGAGTATTTGATGGTCTTTAATACCTTAACCATCTAAAAATATACATTTTTTATTTCTTTAAACACTTAAAGTAGGTATTTCATCTTATGTACACAATTCTAATATCTTAGACCCTTGGAGATTTGTAGCTGTTGATTGTTTTTGGTGACTTTTACTCTTGTGGCTTATGCATTTGGAAACTTCTTTAAATTGTGAGATAATATTTACTTGAACTTAGTTTTCTGAAATCTTCAAAGTTTAAACTGAGGATGTTTCCCTCAGAAATGTTCTGCTGGAAGGGAGCTATTCGCTGCTCTGGGACCGCTCAGCCCTTTTGTGCGTATGGATTTGATTCGGGAATGTCCCATTCAGCTTCCCTGCTGGGGGAGGAATCAGATCTCTTAATCCCATATCTGCTTACCACTCACTAGTTACAGTTTATTTCCTTTTAAGATGTTTTGTCTTTGGATATTTTTCTTACTTTCTCATGTGTATTCAAATCTCATGAATACTGACATCTCAATGCATTAAAATTAAAAACTCTGCTCAGATTTTCCTTTATTGAATCAATATTGGTAATTTGTATACTCCTAGGAAACCATTTTACTTGGGCATACAAAAAATATTTGTTAAATCAATAATATGAACATTTATGATCAGTTCTGCAATAAAAATAGTTTCACACCATCTGAAGGAAATGAAATAAGTCTGAGTAGACTACAGTGTGTGGTGTTTTAAGACCCCTAATTCTGAGTGTAGGCAATGATTTTCATACTGGCCTTTGATCGCTGAGGAAGAGAAGTTGCTCTAAGTATGTCTGTTCTCTTCCTGGTGTCTCTGATGTTAGAGTAGAGTAAAGCATTTTCCTGCATAGTGCACCTGGGACTAACGAGTCTTTTTTTGAGAACCTACTTTTATCCTTAGTAATTCATAGAAAAGATTTATACTACAACTGTATAGATGTTGTATACAGCTATAGCTCAGCAATCTGTACCTCACATTGAATTTTTTTTTTTTTTTAGATAATTATTTTTTATTGAAGGGTAGTTGACACACAGTATTACATTACATTAGTTTCAGGTGTACAACACAGTGATTCAACATTTATATACATGATAATTCTAGGTACCAGCTATCACCATACCAAGTTGTTACAATATTTTGACTATATTCCTTATGCTATACATTACATCCCGGTTACTTATTTATTTTACAATTGGAAGTGTGTACTTTTTTTTGGTTGTTGTTGTTAGGGCATCTCTCATATTTATTGATCAAATGGTTGTTAACAACAATAAAATTCTGTATAGGGGAGTCAATGCTCAATGCACAATCATTAATCCACCCCAAGCCTAATTTTCGTCAGTCTCCAATCTTCTGATGCATAACAAACAAGTTCTTACATGGAGAACAAATTCTTACATAGTGAATAAGTTACATGGTGAACAGTACAAGGGCAGTCATCACAGAAACTTTTGGTTTTGCTCATGCATTATGAACTATAAACAGTCAGTTAAAATATGAATACACATTTGATTTTTATACTTGATTTATATGTGGATACCACATTTCTCTCTTTATTATTTTTAATAAAATGCTGAAGTGGTAGGTAGATACAACATAAAGGTAGAAAACATAGTTTAGTGTTGTAAGAGAGCAAATGTAGATGATCAGGTGTGTGCCTGTAGACTATGTGTTAATCCAAGCTAGACAAGGGCAATAAAACATCCACGTATGCAGAAGATTTCTCTCAGAACAGGGAGGGTGAGGTTCTAAGCCTCACCTCTGTTGATCCCCAATTTCTCACCTGATGACCCCCCTGCGACTGTGCCTGTCTTAGGTTGTTCCTCCCTTGAGGAATCTTACCCGTCTCTGGCTAACCAGTCATCTTCCGGGGCCATACAGGGAGATGTAAAGTTGGTAAGTGAGAGAGAAGCCTTATTGTTTGAAATGGTTAGCTTTTTATTTCTTTGCATATTTATGCCCTGTGGCTTCTATGCCCAGCATTTGTCTTGAGGTATCTTTACCACTTGGAGGAGTTATGATACTCGGTAAATTTGATATGAGGCACGAATTCTATTTAAGAATTCGTTGTAATTAGGAAGGAAGAAGAAAAGCTATAGAAGTAGCAGGCGGGAGAAAACATGGGAAGATTGATTATTTCTTTGACATATCTTCTTGTAGAGTAACTTCAGCATGTATAGGTTTTAAGCTACTACTTAAATTGCGCACACACATTAACATAATAGGAGTATAGTTACATAACCAAAGCATACCTGTAATTACCAGCCATCTCCAGTGAAACCAAGAAAACCAGTTAGGCACCCTAGGCATTTGTGAAAACTTATCAATGATATGATGGTTATTATCTAACTGAATTTGAATAGTTTGAGAAAAATCAGACAAATTAAAACAACCCATTCCTGGGCATTGTTCACATGCCATATGTTCTTTTAACAGTAAATAGTTTGTAGTTGTAAGATTTTGGAGCGCTACAATTTGCACTTCTCCTAATTCTTGGTTGAGTTCCAACAGTATAGATCCAGTCAAATTTGTTGTTTTACTGTATGCACAGGCCAGCTTAGATATCTCCTTCCTCATTCCAATGGCAATTCCAGGAACTGGTGGGATGAGTGCATCTACAGCTGTAGCAGTGCGTGGATCTTTGTTGGGGTTTTTTGATGATCCTCTTCTGGCATGAGTCTTCCAGAGAGTGCTGATGTTGGAAGTTCTCTTTCATATCGTATCTTAGTTCATTTTCGGGGTAGCCAAATTAGGCTTTGATCCTCTGTATAAACACAAACAGATCCTTTGCCTACACTTTTATATGTCCTTTATATCATTGTGTAGAACTCATTAGAGGTCACCACATAGGAACTGCATTTTTTTTTTTAATCATTAATCTACACTTACATGACGAATACTTTGTTTACTAGGCTCTCCCCTATACCAGGTCCCCCCTATATACTCCTTTACAGTCACTGTCCATCAGCGTAGCAACCTGTTGTAGAATCACTACTTGTCTTCTCTGTGTTGTACAGCCCTCCCCTTTCTCCCACCCCGCTATGGATGCTAATCTTAATACCCCCCTACTTCTCCCCCCCTTATCCCTCCCTACCCACCCATCCTCCCCAGTCCCTTTCCCTTTGGTACCTGTTAGTCCATTCTTGAGTTCTGTGATTCTGCTGCTGTTTTGTTCCTTCAGTTTTTCCTTTGTTCTTATATTCCACAGATGAGTGAAATCATTTGGTATTTCTCTTTCTCTGCTTGGCTTGTTTCACTGAGCAAAATACCCTCCAGCTCCATCCATGTTGCTGCAAATGGTTGGATTTGCCCTTTTCTTCACATTGAATTTAAGTAATAATTTGAAAATATTAGAAGATGGGCTGAATTCAGACTACATTAATATGCCTGAAGAGCCAGAAGGAACAATTTGAAGAACTGTGCATCTGTTTTGGTGTGTGGTGTAGGTGTTCAGTGTGGGGTGTATGTGTGTGCATGAATAGTAAAACCCATCTGGGCCTCTAATGAAGAACATACTAAGTGCTTAAAAGTGCATTTTGGTTAACAGGACTTCAGAATTTGCTCGCCACATTAGTAAGTTTTGAATTTCCACTGGGATCACATCATAGTATTTGTGTAGATCATTTTTTATAAAGAACAAAGAAGTAAGTTGAGTAAGACACTGTGGACTATTTAAAGAATTCTCTTTCCAAAAGATAGGATAGGTGAAATTATTCCCAAATAGGATTTTTTTCAGATTAAGCTTCAAAATTGCAGCTGGGCAAGTAGTCAATTCATTCCCATCAACAACCAATTTATCTATCAAGGAATCTGCAAACATAGGAAACCATATTTTAAAAGGTATTTATGCAATTTATAATGCTGAAGTAAGATTCTGTCCCAATGTTCCTGAAAACTGGTGTCAAACTTAGTGGCAGTAAAATACAAGTATTTAAGTATTTCCTTGGAATCAAGAGAATTAACTTAAAAAAGCCCCTGAACCAATACATTATTATGCAGATAAGCACACTTGTGTGAATGCAATTTGGGTCTTTGCAACAACATGTCATCACTATGAAAAAAGAAAAAATATTCATAAACAGCAAGACAAATGAAATGTTATACTACATAAATATAATATGGTTTAGTATGATGATGCAAAGGAAGAACATATTTTCAAAGACAAATTGAACATCAACACTTTATTTTCATTCAAGCCCAATCAAAACAGTCAAATTAACACTATCAAAGTGAATCATGTGCTAAGTTGTATTTTGACTTTTCATCACCTGAGTCCCCTTGGTTTTTACTGTGTCAATTGGTTCTACTAACTCTATTCTTGTGTTCAAAGAGAACCAACATAATTGGTTTTCTCATTTTATACTACTTGTCTTGAAGGTCATTTACTTTTACATTATATTACGTTTATATTAACAGTCATTTACTCATTTCTAATTGGTGCTGGAAACCAGCAGAAAAGTATCTGCTCATAAGGGCTTTAGAAAAATCAAATTAAAGGCCAGTCCAACTTGTCAAATGTATTAGGATGAAGAGGCTGATAGATGGACATTAGGTAATAAGAAGCTTAGGGTCTCAAGATTCACATTTGCAGTCAAGTTTCACATCATCTTATACACACAATTTAAGTTATTTAATTATGACTCCTGCTGACGATATTAAAACATGGTCAAAGAAAGCATTTAAAATAGCAAGGCTAGAAAGATGGCCCCTCAGCTGTCTTCAACCTTCAACCACAGTTTGACTACTGCCCTTCTCATAGTCCTGAAAAGGTGAGTGAGACCCCAGGCTCTGCTTCGGTCCTGAAGGTCCAAAGCTGGCAATGGCCACTTCTTCCTCTGCACCAAAACAAGCCTCAAGGCCAGCAGCCTGGAGACCCATGGACACCCGACTAAGTGCGGGCGCTCTAGGGAAATGCCAGTGAGCATCCCCTGAACACTCATGGGCGAGGCTGCCCTGCCCCCATGGGTTTATGTCACAGGCCCCACCTGTGACTATTCCTCTCCATGAGTTCTGGGAGAGCTCAGTAGACTAAACAATCTTTAAAGCTGGAAGAGCTCCATGCTGGGACAGCCCCTGCAGCGGAGCATCCTGGGGGACAGAGAAACTTATTCCTTCTACGCCACTCAACTCACACTCACTCACATGTGCTCTGCATGTGTTGCCCAAAAGGCAGAAGTGAGGTCCTGCTAGGAATCCTTTGTTAAAAAGAGGCATATGTCACAGGTCCTGACCATGTTTTTGTGAGTAGGTCCCCCTCTTTGGTGAAGACCCCTCAGGCTTTTCTTCCACTACAGCCCTGAGCCCTCCACTCCACTGTGGAACTGGACTGATAGTAAATGATTATTTGGGCAGTGGACACATGTAGGACCAGAGGAAAAGCAGGTAAGGCCAGAGTAATAATAGCTTAGCTTAGATGTAAATCAGGATCACAGGACTTCAGCTTACCCTGAAGGGCTATAGATAAAGCCTTGTCCCATGTTCTTGAGCAGTTTCACAAGAGCCGAGATCCCACCAGATGGATTCATGCTTCCCACAAGCACGTAGAACCCAGACGAGTTGGAGCCCAGAAGACTGATGATTAAGATTCCAGAAATATCTCCTGGTGACCTCATGCTCATCCAACCAGATGCCCATGAGCTGGTACACGATGTAGGAGTGATCAACAGACACACCTGTAGGCTGTAGGTGTAATGACGTACTCGGCAGCCCACTTCCCCAGCTCCACAGCCTTTCACACTGAAACCTCGCCCTCCCTTCCAGAGACCCTGCTTTGGGAACTACCCCCAGTAATAAAGCTTGTGCCAACTAATAAAACTTGTTCCTAGCCGAACCTTGCTTGATGTGACTTTGGCTCAAGCTCACCAAGGAGCAAATCCACTGTGTTCAGTAACAAACTGTGCTCTGAGATTGCTGCTGGACCTGAGCAGCAGGCAGGGCAGCCGGGGGAGAATAACAAACAGAATGCACCAGAGTTCTGGAGGCAAACACACCCTGTGGGGACAGACAAGAAGTTGAGGCAGGATAGGCACGAAAAACACTTAATAAGATTCAGATATAGCACACACATACACACACATGCACAAAGACTTTCTTGAATCAAAATACATGATTTGTAAAATTAAAAAATTAACTGGATGAACTAAAGAACATGGTCTTCATAGAGCTCTGAGTTAGAGGCAAAGGCAAAGTAGAACTCAGAGCAAAAATATAAAGAAAAATCATAAGGGTAAAAATATAAGTGCCATGGAAGACAGTCCAGGAGACCTAACATATTGATAATAGGTGTTTCATGAAAAGAAAATGAATCAGATGGAGAAGGAGAGGCAATAATTAAAACATATTACCTAAACTAAAAAAAAGTTTGAGATGGGTGATTAAAGAGTTCACCAAATTCTAGAAAAGATGGGTTTCATACTGTGAATTATAAAAAATATATATTTTGTCACTAGGTGATCAAAATTTATTTCTTATATCTATTAGGTCTTGGTCCACAGTTGCTGGCTCACAGCTCCCAAAACCCTTGAAATGTCCTGAGCAATAAAGAACAATAGGGGCATCTTTTCTTATGTTTGGTCTTCCTCAGTTTCTGAAATCACTTCAGAGTCATAAACATGAAACAGGTGTTTGTTATTCATAACAAGGCCCTTTCCACAGCAGCTGGGTTTAGGTTGAGGAGATGACTTCTGGAAAACGCTTAAGGCTGGTTGCAGGGGAATGAACCCTGACTAGACGAGTGGAAGTTTTGGTTTCACTCCCTGATTTCAGGGAGGCCACAGGGGCGGGAGGCTGAACGAGTCACCAAGCGCCAAGTGATTTAATCGATCATACCTGTGTAATAAAACCTCCATAACAAAAAAAAAAGAGGAGGTTTGGAAACTTTCCAAGTTGGGGATCCAGAACACCCCAGTGCCCCACTGTGCCAGGCTCCAAGCTCCATGCAGACAGACGCTGCTTTCTTTGGGAACTTGTCCTGTATAGCTCTTCATCTAGCTATCAGTTCATATCCTTTAATATATATCCTTTGTAATAAACCAGTAAGCTAGTGAGTAAATTGTTTTTCTGAGTTCTGTGAGCCATTCTAGCACATTAATCAAACTCAAGGAGGGCATTGTGGGAATCTGATTTACAGCCAGTCAGTGAGAAGTACAGGTGACACTGGACTCATGAATGGCATCTGAAGTCCAAGAGGGGGTGCTGGGAACCTCCAAACTGTAGCTGCTCTGTCACAAACACAGGTAACAACATGGACTTGCAATTGGCATGTGAAGCAGGGGGTGGTCTTGTGGGACTGAGCCCTTAACCTGTGGAATCTGATGCTATCTCCAGGTAGATAGTATCAGACTTGAGTTGAATTGTAGGACATCGAGCTGGTGTCAGAGAACTGCTTGTTAGTGTGGGGATTCTTCCCCACCCCCTACACAATGGTAGAATTGAGTGCAGATATTTTTTAACAGGTTAAAAAAAGCCACACTCTTATACATAAGCTGATAAAATTCCAAATATCAAGGATTCACAGTGTTTCCAGACACAAACAAGAACCACTTAAAAAAAAATCAAACTGGCATCGGGTACATCATCTATACCACTGGCTGGAAGCTTGTCGAGGACAGGACGATCGAGATTACTCATGACAAGGGCCGCAATGTAAGATGGCCCACCCAGTTAGGACATCGTTTATCTGCTAGAGTTAAAGAGTCAGAGGCAAAAATTACCCGCTTACTCTCTCTGAGGAAAATAAATAAGGAAAAACTCTAAACAGTCAAAGAATCAAAGGAAACAACTCCAGGTTCAAGATGAGAGAAAGAAAAGCAATAAACAAGGAATCTTAAAATACAGAGTTAAATGTAAATGGAGAGTGATTGAAAATGCTTATGAGATCTGAGTGCTAAATACAAATCTTTAAATAAAAAGAGCCAATGCGGAAAATGCTAATGAGAATCTGAAACAAGTTTCTAAACAATCTCAGTAAAACAGAATTAGATAAGGGGTACGTTCATTTGGATGGGAACTGGGAAAATAAAAGTATTCTAAAGGTTTCAACTATTGGTGGAAGGCAGCAGTATGGGGACAGACCATCATGGCAGGAAAAGTAGTTTTTATATTGCTTTTATAAAATATTAAAGAAAATTCTGTTTGTGAGTTTTGGGAAAGGAAAGAGCCATTAATAGTCTGAGAAAGTACAGTTATTTTTTGGGGGCAGAGGAAGGGCTTAGAATTATATTTAATGTTCTTAAAGATCATGATCTAAAAAGAATAGTTGAGAGACTATTATTGGAAAATAATCTTCCAACTAGTTATTAAAAATTATTCTAAATTCATAATGAAAATGGTATGATACTGAGCTAGGATGTAGATGAACTTGACACTTCCAAAAAATTAATGTGAGAATCAGAGTTTAGTATTAAAATTACACTGTATATTATTAACTTTTTGTATATATATATTTCCTTACAAGAAATAATCAAAACTGACAAGAACTAAAGGTGCGCACATGGAAGAATGGACAAAAGTAACTAGTTCTATTAAGTGGTTATCAGTACTGTCTTTTAAATATTTACTGAGAATGTTATGTCTTAAAAATACTATTCATTAACCATACAAATTAAATTTTGGTACACTTCATGCTTCACATATTATGATTTATGCCTACTGAATAAATGAAAGGGCTCAATTTTCTGCACAATCGTCACCAAATATATTCTTAGGTGTCATATGGCTTTGTATGTACTTACTACTTCCAAAATACCTGAGTTTCTGGATTTCATTTGGAATAAAAGCAATTTTATTGTAGGAAATGTCAAGTTCCTCAAGGTAGAACAAAGAAAATAACCTTAAATAGAAAGAGAAGATGAGCTGTAAAAATGATTATGTTTGTCATTACTGAACATAAAGAATTTAATACTTGAGTAAATAGGTAAAAGTAAAGAGAAATTATATTTTTCTAAGATCTTGAAGTTTATATAGACTTCTTTTCATTATAGATCATGTAATTACAGTGATATTTCCTAAGAATCATTTCTCTATCCCTTAAAACTGGCTTGAAATGTTTGGCGTGCATAAAGCTCTGACTAGAAAAAGCCACCTGAGATATTTCTAACAACATTTAGATATACTTTTTTCTTGGCTGAAGTGTTCGTTTCCTAGCACTGACATGCAAATTACCATAATCTGGATGGCTTAAAACAACAGAAGTTTATCATCTCACAGTTCAGGGGGTCAGAAGTCAAAACTTGTTCTCTCCCAGCTCGTGGTGGGTGCCGGCAACCCTTGGTGTTCTTTGGTCTGTGGCAGCATAACTCTACTCTCCACCTTTGTTCTCACTTGGCCATCTTTTAAGGACGCCATTTATGGATTTAGAGACCATCCTAAATCCAGTATGATGCCATATTAACTCAACTAATTACATCTGCAAAGACCATATTTCCAAATAAGGTCATATTCTGAGGTTCTGCTTTGACATGAATTTTTGAGGGACATTATTCAACACAGGGCCATTGCAGTAAGACTTTCGTGAAATATCTTTGGCCTTTCTTTCCGTTAAGCTAAGTACTTAAGAGTAAGAACCAAAGAACACGAAGACTGGTAACACAGAGCGCCCTGTCTTGCGGGGGTGGAAGTGGGCGTTGTTTCTCGAAGACTGGAATTGAAGGGCTACATATGACACTCATCAAAATCCCTAGTTAATATTCGTTTCTTTGTGTAACCTGTTCTTGAATACTTTTCTGTTTTACATATAAATAAAAGACTAAAAGAATTGCTTGCATGATTGCTAACTAAAGCATTGACAGGACAATATTTCATTAACCTCCCGCTATCTCAGCACCGCATGTAACAGTCCTCGGGACCTGGCCCCAGACCACTTGTCCAGTTCATGCCTCACACTCCTGCATGGTCACCTATGGCCCAGCATTTGCTAAAATTCCATGAATTAGCTAGTTCTCACATATTTCCAAATACTGTGTGTAATTCTCCTAAACTTGACTCTTGTATCAATGTCTTCACTTTTTAAGCCTTGGTCCAGATATCACCTCTTCCAAGGACCTCTTCTTGAATCTTTCAGACTGAGTGAGCTGCCTCCTCTGCTCCTCTGTTTACCCTTATCACAGAATTTACCACATTGTGTAATAAATGTCTGTCTCCTAGACTATGAGATGCTGCTTCATCTTGCACTTCTTTGTTAAGGTGACAGCTTCTTTCTTTAAAACTAACAAACCACCCTCTGCTAGCTTCCATATTTTCTTCTGCCTCACCTCTCAGCCTTCACAGAATTGAAGAGAGTTAGGGCCTTGCTCTGGATTAGGCTTTGTCTTAAGCGGATGTTGTGGCTGGTTTGAGCTTCTATCCAGACCACTACAACTTTCTGCATATCGGCGATAAGGCTGTTTCACTTTTTCATTCATGTGTTCACTGGAGTGGCACTTAATTTCCTTCAAGAACTGTTCCTTCACATTTAAAACTTGGTTAAGTGGAGCAAGAAGCCTAGGTTTTGACTTTCAAAATGTCTTCCTTACTAAGCTTAATCATTTCTAGCTTTTGGTTTAAAGTGAGAGACATGTGATTTTTCCTTTTACTTGAATACTTGAAGCCTTTGTAGCGTTTTAACTGGGATAATTTCAGTATCACTGTGTCTCAGAGAATCCAGAGGCCCAAGGAGAGGGCGAGAGATGGGGCGATGGCCAGTTGGTAGGGAAGTTAGAACACACAACATTCATCAGTTAAGCTGGCTGTTTTAAATGAGTGAGGTTCACGGACTCCAAAACAATTACAGTAGTGTTAGGAAGGTTAGGGTAGACATGAGCAGCTGGGAAAGGGGAAGATGAAGCCCAAAGAAGAAGCCGCCCAGATAAGATTCATGGAAAAAAGGCACCCAAACCCTGCCCGGGTGGGAGTCCCGGGTGGAGACCACAGAGGCTTAGCAGGGGGGTAACTTCCTCCCCAGCCAGATCGCAATCCGACAGAACTGAGAACTGCCCCCATAACAACACCTCAGCACGGGGAAAGCACATGCTCACTGAGAGGGATGGCGGTATAGAAAGAACTGTAAATCAAATAACCACACCTTGTCAGTCAAAGAGGCACCTCCTAGCCAGAGTGCAATAAACATAGAAGCCTCTGGCCCAGCAGATCCGGGCCTTTGTCTGCCTTGACTGTGCTCCGCTCCTCCCTTCAGGCGTATTCAAATAAAACTGTCCCCCTGCTTCGCTATTGGGACTCCGCCTTTCAGCTCTTTGTTGAGGTGGGGACAGGCACCGAAAAGAACGGACCCACCCTATAGCAAAAGTAACACCAAGGATCGCTGACTGCAGAGCACCATCACAAATATAATAATAATAAAGAAGTTTGAAATATTAGGAGAATCACCAAAATGTTATACAGAGACAGGAAGTGAGCAAACGCTGTTGGAGAAAATGATGCCAATATAGATTTGCTCAGTGCAGGGCTGCAACAAACCTTGTTTGTAAAAAAAGAAGTATCTCAAAGCACTGTACAGTGCAATAAACAGGTCTGTCTACTCATGCAGCAACATGGGTGACTCTCAAAAGCAATATGTTGAGTGAAAGGTGCCATACACTTGCATAAAAACTATTGTATGAATCAATTAATATCATTTTCAAGAAGAGGCAAAACAAAATTTTGATGTTAGAAGCTTAAAGATTAACTGGAAATGTCCACAAGGAATTTTTCTAGAGTAATAGAAATGCTTAATATCTTGTTTTGGGTGATGGCTACACGGGTGTATACATTTGTTAAATCCTTTGAGTCAAATACCTAAGATCTCTGCATTTTTTTGTAGGTAAATTTTACCTGAAAAATTTTAGAAATAAGAAAAAATAGGAGGAAAGAGGAAAAAAATCCAGAGTGCTAATAACTATTTTTTATGTATGGTGAAATACATATAACATAAAATCTACTATTTTAATCATCTCGAAGTGTACCATTTGGTGGCATTACTTACAACCACAGTACATTGATCACCACTGTCCATTTATAGGATTTTTGCATAATTCCAAACAAGAATTCTATACCTATTAAATAGTAGCTCCCCTTTCCTCTCTTTTCCCCTACTCCCTCCACTCTGCTCTCTGTCTCTGAATTTGCCTGTTCTAGGCACTTCATATAAGTGGGATCATACATTTGTCCTGTCATGTCTGACTCATTTCACTTAGCATAACGTTCTCAAGAACCACCTTCATTGTACATTATAAATTCATGTATCAGAATTTAACTCCTTTTCAAGGATGAATTATATTTTATTGTATATATGTGTCACATTTTGTTTATCCATTAATTCGTTAATGTGCTTATGGGTTGTTACCACCTTTTGGCTATTGTGTGTAAAACAGTTTTTCCATTCTCCTGGTAATGAATATTTGAATTGTTTCCTGTTGAAGGTTATTGGGGAAAAAACTGCTATGGACATTCTCATAGATTATTTTATTACTGAGGTTTAAATTTACCTTTTCCTTCTTACATATGAGTGACTGAGCTACTGAAGAAAATCACACAGCAGTGTAGATCCAGTCATGGAGATTAGTGTCATTACAAATTCATGGTTTCCAGCCTCGGCTTAAAACACATCACTGTCTGTCAAACTTCCATTTCCTGTGTGCTTTGTTCTTTTTTGCATTCCTCTCAACGTTATATCAAATCATCACAACTGTCTTTTAAGTTCCTTCTCAATCTTTACTCAAGGGTGATCTCAATTTAAGTCATTTTAAAGTTATCTACCTCAACTGATACATAGTACAAGCTAAGTAAATCTTTATTGACTGAATAAATTTCCTATTTTCTTACCCATGTAACTGTATATTTTCCGAACTCATTCTTACAACCAGTCTCCAGGTGTAGGAGATGAGGTTAATCTTCCTATCCAAGACCAGCATGTGCCTATGACCCCTTTTTCTCTCACTTCCTGTGAAAGTTCACCATAGGTCATCCTTTCATACCTTCAATTTATTCCCTACTGGTCCTTTTCCAACATCCTCAAGTATGCCTAAATCATTAAAAAACAAATAACAATTTTAAAAATTCTAAAATGCTGTGTTCTTTATAGCTTTTATCTAATCTCTCTCCTTCCTCTTACATCCAAATTTCTCCAAAGAGTGGCCTTCACTCTCTATGGCCAGTTTCTCTCTTCCCATTCCATCTCAACTTACCTCAAACTGGCTTTTGTTCCCACCATTCTACTGAAACGGTTCTCAGCTTTAATCTGACTGAGTTTTTCTATTGTGTTTGAACACTGTGGATCATCCTTCCTTTTTGAAATAATCTATTTGCTTGGCTTCCATGTTACATCTGGAAGTGTACTGGCATGATATACTTTATGCACTTTGAGCATTTTTTTCTCAACCTTTATAATTCTTCTTCCTCTTTCCATACCTGAAACATTGGTGTTTCTCCAGGAATATCTCCTCAGAAGATTGCTCTACACATTCTTTCTGGTTTCAGTTATAACTCACTATGTTTCTCTCCAGCACAAAACTCTCCTATGAGTTTAATTGCTTAGGTCCATCTGAGATAAGCAACACATCTGAAAACCAACATGTTAATCTAAAACTGAACTCACTGATTTTTTTTCCTTCAAGCTTCCTTTACTTTAATCTCATCACTCTTCTGCTTAAAACCTTCCAATGGCTTCTCATTGGACTTAGAATAAAATATAAATTTCTTCCATGACCTCCAAGACTTCATGGAATGTAGCACCCCCCCCTTAAATTCTTGAACCTTTCCTGGGGACACTGCCATTCCACTATATTGTAATAAGGAGAACCACAGGCCCAAAAATGGAGTCACTCATGCTAATGGCCCTATGTCAGCAAACTGAGATTAATACGCAATCTAACGGCAATTTCAGTCCCCCAGGAATGTAACCTTGAATCAGCCAACATGCAATTTCCTAGTTAGTGCTAGGAAATTTACTGATAGTCTCCTTCTGTTCTCTTTAGCAGGATAGCCTTGCATAAAACAATAGATTCTCTGCTAATAATTTCCTTTTTTCCTCTCCATCTCTATTTTTTAAATCTTTCCTTTTCTGCAGTTCAAGGTAGCATCTCTCTACTTGCTAGAGGGATTCATGAGTTGCTTAATAAAACCAGTTAGCTCTTTACATTCACTTGGTTGAATTTTATTTTTTAACAATATCCTAAGCCTACTGCCTTTCCGTCAGCCTTCACAGAGTCCCAGCCCTTGCCTCACATATGTCACGCCCACCACATGAAGTATTCTTTTCATCACTCTTGGCCTGGACTTGTTTCTGCTTGAGTGCCATTTCTCAGATACCTCTTTCTTAGTGACTCAATTTAATAAATGTCCTTTTTGATATCTTCCTTATTGTTCTCTTCATCCATAGTTCTTAGAATGTTTTATATTTATATATTTATTATAGTGTTTGTTAAAATTCCCTGTATCCTTCCCTGGATTCTAAATCCCATAAGGAAAAGGATCATGCCCTTTGATTTACCGATTTAACCGCAGTCTTAGCCACAGCCTAGTATTCCATAAATAATAAATATATTTGACATGATTGAATTATTTCACTCTAACTAGAAATCTGGAAGTCACTTTGACATATTTTTTTACCTTGACTTGTCTGTTCCCTATACCTTCTATATCCAATTAATACCAGATCTTGCATATTTTACTTCAAATTCTTACAATTTGTTCCTTCTTCTCTGTGCTACCATTGCCCTGGCCCAAGTTCTTTCCATCTCTTGCCTGGACTACTGTGATAGCCCCTAAACTGGTCACCTGGAACTCTGCTTTATCCCCTCATATCCATCCTTCACACTGCCACCATCATGAGCTAAAATGTAAGTAGGACTCCACCTCTCCCCTGTGGAAAACCCTTTAGTGGCTCCTCCTTGCATGCAGCATATAGGACAAATTCTTGCTTAGAGCACAAGGTCCCTAGATAATCTGGTCCCTGCTTACTGCACTAGGCTAATTTTTCACCACTTGGCCTTGCTTACTAAGCTTCAAAAACAGAAAACAGCTTATATTTCCCATCCCACATTATACATGCTGCTTCACATCCTCTTCTTTACATATATATTGTAACATATGTGAAGAAATATCCACCCCTTATCAGTCCAAGTATCTCTTGTCTTCTCTTACATTTAACCTGGCTAATTCATACTCAGTCAAACTTAGTTCAAGTATCATCCTTTCCAGGCAGTCATCTCTGACTCTCCAGATCAAGTTCTGTACCACTGTTTGGAATTTTACAACGTGCATCTGTATTATTTTACTTTACTTAATTGTGTTCAACTGCTTGCGTTCCCCCAAGGTGGTGAGCTCCTAGGAGCACACAGTAGGTATTTCATAAACATCTACTGAATTAATTATGAAAATTAAAATATAATATTCAAAGTGAAAAAAAAGAAAAAAAATATTCAAAGTGTATCAGTGCAATTGCTTGTAACATAATAATATCCAATTACATAATCATTTGGTTCACGGCATTTCACTCACCATCATCCAGTTACTAATCCCTAAGTCCTTCCACTCTGTCAGGTCTGCTTTTCTCAGCAAACTAAAGTTCTGACAACAATCTTCAGACACAAAGAATTCAGCACCCTCATTCCTCATTGTATAAGCAGCCTCTATGTGAGTTTTCATTTAAAAAGCTCTGCGAATGAACATTTTCACATGTCACAGTTCTAAGTTCTGAGGTCGATAAAGTTAATCCCCATAATAATTATGAAATAATTATATTATTATTCCCATAATTCCATTATTTCTAATTCTTGGCTTCAATATGCTGTCAATCTTCCCTTGACATGCATATATGTAGCCCGTGTTATTTAATAAGAACTATACTGCTTTATTTTAGAAACACTAACATTTTTGAGAAACAGCTCCTTAAAACTTTGATTGCAATCAACAGTTCAAACTAATTTGCTTAATCTTTAAACAATGAACAACATTGACTTTTTAGTTTTGATCAGCTTTAGTCACTTTGAGAAATTTTGTTTAAATGACAGTTATGTTACTTAAAGTATGTAATTATGATGATAGATCATTGTTTCATGCCAGCCTCAGCCTGTTTATAGTAAAGGTATAAGCTAGAAATGCCTGGGAGCCCTCACCTGGCCCAGGCGAGCTTTTCACCGTATCCTCCCTTTTCAACCCAATGTTAGAACTGGATAGGTCCTTATGGTTCTTATTATAATTGCAAGATGCCCTTCAGCAAAAATAATCAGGAAACTTTGGAAAATAGGGATTTATTACTTATAGGAGCGGGACATTACACAGCACAGCTGTGGTGATACAGCAAGTTGGAAGGTAGAAAGAAAGAGCCCATGGGCTGAAGGCTATACTTTTATTGTGGTCAAGGGTGGGGGGACCTAGGGTTATGAACTCACCCTTTGTTAGTGCATTTAAAATATAAGAGCAGGGAATTTAAAGCACAGGAAGAGAAAAGACAAGTGACCCAAGTGGTCAGTTATGGAAATCAGCCAGGATTTCAAAAGCAAAGGACCCCACTGGGGAATGTGGCCTGGCTCTTTATCTAATCCTGTGTCTGGCAATGTATTTATTCTATTTGAGATAGCAACTTTGAAATGGATGCCTTGGCAATCAAAGCTTAAGTCAGGCCCTTGCATTACAAAAAAAGAAAAAAAAAACCTGTCAGGGTTTTACACTGCAATTATACAATATGAATTCATGTTTAGAAGTATATATATATACATGTATACACACATATGTAGCTGTATATATGTATATGTACATATATGTAGTTGCATATGTATACATATGTAGAGGTCTCTGTGTGTGTATATATGCATGCACACAGAAGCAATTACAGATATGTGTGTGCACATAGATTAGCATACATACAGATACTGCTTAGCTTTGTTCACTGAGAGTGTCTAGAAGCAATGTCATCCCAAAAGCAATGGGGACACACAGCACCAAGATCTTGGTTTTTCAATACTGTCCCCCAATAAAAAGGAAACTGTTTTCTTAGAGAAATGGCTGATCCTAATACCAGGGCAGGAAAAATTCAATTTATGTTACTTTGGAAAAATATAGAAGAGTCACACAGATAAAATACTCATAACGTAATATTCTTACTTCCTTAATGGTCTTATATATATATATATATATATATATATATGTATATATATATATATATACACACACATATATATTATATGTGTGTGTATATATATATAGTGTAATGTGTGATGCATATATGTATGTTTTATACAGAAATGGTATTACTTTTACATACTTTTTTTATTCCTTTAAATGACTGAACAGTTTTATAGTGTATGAATGTAGAATTTGTGGGATTGTTAATTACAAACAATGCCAGATAAATAACTTCATAATGAATTTTAATGCACTTCTTTAATTACCTTAAGAATCTTCTTTTGCAAAATGTTATTCACTGTTGAAGAGTCCCTGGTCCTTTGCCCTTAACCTACATTCAGTCTCTTAAACTCTTAACTGCAAGTGGTATCTTGTTGTGGCATTTAGTTAAGATTTTGGATTAAATTTTTAATTAATTAACTGATTACCAGTCCATATGTGGGCAAAAAAATTCATCTCTTTTATACCCAATTATCAACATTACTATAGAGTTTAAAGGATCTTAGATAATACACATGCTAAATTCTTAGTTTATAGATTAGGAAATTGAGAATGAGAATGGTTAAGTGATTTCTCTAGATCATATAGTTGATAATAATCAACTTTAAAGTTAAAAGTCTAGATTTCCTAAGTCCAAGTTTACTGTTCTTTCCATATCCAAAAGTACTATCAAGGGAAAGATGCAAAGTTCTCCCCCGGGCTTCTTTACATGATTTGTGTTCATTTAATCCATCCTCAAATAATGAATCTCCAAATTTGTATTCCCCAGCCCCATATTATTGGCATCTATGTAGCTGGTGGGATTATTTTTAACACGATAAAAAGCAAATTAACTAATAAAATGGCCAAAAAATTTCTCACTGCTTTCAAAAAGGGGAACTGATCCTTTTCTAAATTATAAATTTTTTTCCTGTGTTTATCTCAGACTCAACCTTACCAGGTGGAAGAGTAGTGATCAAATTAAAGGCAACATTGAAAATTCTAAGGAACTCAAGTTGTTGAATTTCAGAAGGGATTTCTTTGATAGGATTATTTCTCAGGATCAGTACTTGTAAATTTTTAAGACAAAATACCTGAGGAACAAAAAAAGACAAACAAACATGAGTAGACTAAAAAGTACACAAATCTCTATCTGTTACATTTTATAAACCCCTTGAACTAATGTAGCAGAATCAGTATAACAACATTAATTGGGTGCATGATATATCTCAATAAACACCTTCGGCAAGCCTTCAAAATAACTGGCTAGCATTAATATGTATGATATGGTAGGACAGTGCCACAATTTTTTACCCTTGACTCAAGAATGGCTCTTTTCTAAATGGGAAAGTCATCCTGTTTGACTAAGTGCATGGTTTCATAAGAGGCAGTTTTGCAAAGAATGAGGGAGGAAGAAGATATATGCAGAGCCAGGAAAGTAAGTGAAATTAATTTCAGTAATCAGTGGGGCATCAAATATCATAGCCAGACCATTTCACCAATACCGTAGTGATTTTGTATACACTGATTTTTCATATGAAATTTAAAAATAGGACATACTATTTAAATATATGATCTTGATTAATGTATTTCCTGATCTCTGGTGAATCTTAATAAGGTCTTACACTAGCTCTCTTTAACATTAAATTAAACCTTTTTATAGTCATAAAGATATAAAATTGGTGGAATAGAGCTTATTCTCACAATCAGGAAGTATTCAGTCCTCTAAGTTTGTTTTTCCTTTCCGGATTGTTTGGTCTATTTGGATTCTTTTGCACTGCCATATGATCTTTAGGACCAGCTTTCCAAATTCTGCAAAAAAGACAAGTTGTGATTTTCTTAAGGATCGTAATGCATCTGTAGATCAATTTGGAAGTACTGCCAATTCGCAATATTAAGCCTGTGGATCCATGAATGTGGGATGACTTGCCATCTAAGTATGTCCCCTTTAATTTCTTTTAACAATGTTCTGTAGTTTTCACAGTATAAGTTTTCACATTCATTAAACTTACTCCTAAATATGTTATTCTTTCTCATGTAAACAGATTGCCTCCTTAATTTTACTGTCAGGATTATTTGTTGCTAGCATATAGAAATACAACTGATTTTTGTATATGTTCTTGTACACTACAACCTTGCTCAAATCATTCAATAGCTTTTGTTAGTGAATTCTTTAGGATTGCTATATGCAAGACCATGTCATCTATAACTAGAGATAATTTAACTCCTTCCTTTTTAATCAGAATGCCTTTTATTTCTTTTTCTTGCTTAATTGCTTTGGCTAGAAACTCCAGTACAATGCTGAATACAAATGGCAGCGATTGACATCTTCATCTTTTTCTTGGTCTTAGGAGGAATATTTTCAGTCTTTCACCATTAAGTATGATATTTATAGATGCCCTTTATCAAGTTGAGGGCATCTCTTTATATTCCTAGATATTAAGTGCTTTGGGCATGAAAGGATGTTGAATTTTATAAAATGTTTTTTCTGTCTATTGAAATCATTGTACAGTTTTTTCCCCTTCACTATATTAATATGGTGTATTAATTAAGCTGATTGATTTTTGAATGTTTAAACAATCTTGCAGTCCTGGGATAAACCTTATTGCTTATTGTGTATAATACTCATTATATGTTGCTGAATTTTGTTTGCTGGCTTTTAATTGAGGATTTTTGTATCTATATTCATAAGAAATACTGTACTGTAGTTAGCTTTTCTTTCTATATGTCTAGTTTTTGGTATCAGAGTATAACTGATTTAAAAGTTTGAACTGGGAAGTTCTCACTTGTCTTACATTTTTTAAGAAGCATTTGTAAAGGATCCATGCTAATTCTTTTTAAGACATTTGGAAGAATTCAACAATGAGGCAATCTATTCTTGAACTTTCCTTTGTGGAAAGTTTTAAAGTTACTATTGAAAATTTTTCCTTTTTATAGAACCATTCAGACTTTATTTTTCTTCTTTAGCCCATTCTTGTGTCTTTCTAGGTATGTGTCCATTTCATCTAAGTTATCTAGTTGGTTGGTATACACTTATTTGTAGTATTCTTTTAAAATATTATTTATTTCTGTAAGATTGGTAGTGATGTCCCCTCCTTCATTCCCAACTTCAGTAACTTGGGTCTTCTTTTCTTCTTGTCAGTCTATATAGGGTTTGGAAATTTCGTTGATCTTTTCAAAGTAACAACTTTAAGTTTTATTGATTTTTCTCTATTGCTTTTTTAGTTTCTTTTTCACTAATTTCTGCAGTAATATTTTATTATCTCTTCCTTATTCTTTCTTTAGGTTTAGTTTGCTCTTTTTTCTAGTGGCTTAAGATAAAAGGTTAGGTTGTTGATTTCTTCCCTTTATAATAAAGGCATTTATAGCTATAAATTTCCTTCTGAGCACTGCTGTAGATGCATCCCATCAATTTTGGTATGTTGTGTTTTCATTTTCATTCATCTCAATGTATTTTCTAATTTTCTTTTGATTTCGTTATTGAATCATTGGTAATTTCAGAGTATGTTACTTAATTTTCATATATTTAATTCCCATATATTTCCAAATTTCTTTCAGTTATTGATTTATCATTATATACCAGTGTGGCAAAAATATACATACTTTTTGTGATTTTTAATTCTTTTAAATTTGAGACTTGTTTTGTGGCCTAACATGTGCCTATCTTAGAAAATGTCCCATGTGAATTTGAGTATTATACATTTTGTTGCTATAGTTGGAGTATCCCACAGATTCTGTTAGGTCTAATTAATTTACAGTATTGTTCAAGTCTTCCATTTCCCTATTAATCTACTGACTAGTTGTTCTATGCATAATGAAAGTGGGGTATTTTGAAGTGTCCAACTATTGTTGAATTTTCTATTTCTTCCTTCAGTTCTTTCAGTTTTTACTTCATGTGCTCTGGGGATTTATTGTTAAGTATGTACATGTTTATAATTGTATCATTCTGATGGATAGAAAAATGTTCCTCTTTATCTCTAGTAATATTTTTTGTTTTAATATCTATTTTGTCTGATATTTGTATAGTCCTTTCAACTTTCCTATGTTTGCTGTTTGCATGATATATCTTTTCTCATACTTTTACTTTTAATCTCTTTGTATCTTGTGATCTTAACTATTTCTCCCATAGACAATATGTTGTTGGAGCTTTTTTTAATCTAGTCTGACAATCTGTATCTTTGGATTGTTTGATATATTCATGGTTAATATTATTACTGGCATAGTTAGCTCTACATCACCATTGTCCCTATAGTTTTCCATATGTCTTATGTCATTTGTTGTTCTTCCTTTACTGCCTTCTTTTGTATCAACTGAAGATTTTCTAGTATAACATTTTTATTATTTCAATGATTTTTTTCCACTAAATTCTCTTGAGTTTCCTTAGGGATTGCTTCAGCAGTTGTAACATACATTTTAATTATCAGAATCTATTTCAGATACACTAACTTAATTCTAGTGAGATATGGAAATGTTCCTAAATAGTTCTATTCCTTCTTCCTTTGTTTGCACTATAATTGTTAAACATACTACATCCATATATGTTACAGACCTAACAATACATAAATAGTTAATTGTTATTGTGCATGATTTTATACAAACATATTTCAAAGAAGCTAAAAGAAGAAAGGAGACTATTGGCAGGGTTTGCAATGTTAACCTTATTTACCATTTCTGATTCTTCCTTTTCCTTTCCTGAACTATTTTAGTAGACTCTGTCCTCTGCCTGAGACAACCATCTTAAATTTTCCACAAAACATGCAATAATTCCAATCACCACATTTACACCAGCCTCTAGTCTTCTATTATTTGTATTTATGCTATGCTAATAGCCTACCCCCACCATAACCCTTCCAAGCTGAATATTATCATCTTGATTGGAATATTTTATTTATAACTATACAACACAGATTTGCATTTTAATGACAAGTTCTACTGATTTCTATCACTTTGAAAATGGGCACTTTATATTTTACACCTGAAGAGCTCTCTTATATTTATACATTCTTTTTTAGTGTACAGAGTATTCTTTGGAAGATACACAAGCCTCATGTATGACTAGAAGAAAGGTTAAAATTAACATGAAGAACTAAGATCCATATATTCCATGGGAATTCTTGTCAATTTGTCCTAGTTAAATTAATAAAACTGGTGTTATGTATTAGAAAAGAAAATTTAACTCTTCTAGTGAAAATAAAAGCACCATATTAGAGAGGAATTATGGAAAATATGCTTTCAGTACTATATGTTTGAACTACAAAACAAGTCAGTTTGCTAGAAATCAATTTAATAAAAGTCAATATAATGGAACTCAATTCACAAAACAACCAATCACCCAGTGACCAATGAAGCAATGACTAAAGACACTAAAGACATATACTCTATCCTAATCACTCACACTGACTGATTTTTTAAAAATTACAGTGAATTAGCTCATCCCATATCTGATTATTCTTGATATGTTTTATTAAATAGAATATCCTTTTTCAGGTTATGATAATTAAAACTTGTTACAAAATCATATTACCTGATCAGTAAGCCGATTAACACATGGGTAGATTTATTTTAGGTTTTATTCAGAGTTAAAAGAGTAAATAAACTATTTTATATACATTTTCCAGTTATGAGAACATATTTGAGAGCCTGGTTATAACATAGTCTTTGAGGACTATATCATGGGACTTCGTAAGAAAGATGTGCTTTTGGTACTTCTAAGAAAAAGGCTTTGGGATGCAATCCAAAAATATATTTTCTTTGAAATAACCCCAGGTTGTCATAGGTGTCCATATTTAGATTATGATTATTATTCATAATAAAAAATTATTGCAATATGGACAATAATAAAAGTGGACTCACTTCTGTTGGAAAGTCACTGATATCATTAAATGATAAGTTAAGATACATCAGTTGGGAAGCCAAAGGTGTTAAGTCTGGACAATTCATGATAAAAAAGCCCTAAAATAAAGAGACACAAAAAGTGAATTATTAAAAATACACAAAATAGTTTATACAAAAAATTGAGCACATAATCTGAGTGACAGTGTTTGACATATGTTAACAAGCCTACAATCATCTTACATTTCATTTATTTTAGTCATAATAATTTCTAAACATGTTAAGTATAGAAACAAAAGAGACAAACTGCTAAGTATTTATGCATGTAATAAATATAGTATTATATGTGTCACAGGCATTATTTCAATTAGGATCAAGCAAACACTCACTGAGTGTCCACTACATGCTGAAACATAAGTAATTAAATATATATATATATTTTAAATGATTTCTTTTACCCCATTTTTTTCATGTTTCTACTTTCATTTCTCTGTATTTTTTCTATTAGTCTAACATCTATCTAAAACTTCTTAAATATGCCAACTTTTGATTAAGAAAAATATGTGCCTTGTTATAGACTAAATGTGGTGTGCCCCCAAAATTGATATGCTTAAGCCCTAATGCCCAGTATGATGGCATTTAGAGGTGAGATCTTTGGCAGGTAAAAAGGGTTGGATGAAGTCTCAAGGGTGGAGCCCTCATGATAGGATTAGTGCCCTTATAAGTAGAGGAGGTGACCAGAGCTCAAGCTCCCTCATGAAGCCACATGAAGACACAGCAAGAAGGCAACTGTGAACAACAGAACCAGCAACCAGACCAGCTAACACCTCAGTCCTGGACTTCCCAGCCACCAAAACTGTGAGAAATAAATGTTTGTTGTTTAAGCCACTTGTCTATGGTGTTTTGTCACAGCAGCTCCAACTGACCAAGACACGCCTGGTGCCCCCACTGTCTTTTATGCTACAGGGAAGTTGGAACATTTGTTTCTTAAGGATCATAGAATCAGTAGTGATCAACTGAATGAAGAAATTGTGATGCTGGAGGAGCAAACCTCAGCTCATAGTGAAGGGAATCATGGTGCCTTCAGGCTATGGCATGTACTAAGTAAGAATGGAAAGGGAAATGACTAAAGAATCTTAGAATTGACAGTACTAGCTTCAAGACTGACCTCTTATTAAAGTATTACTATTTGTAAATGTCTGTATGTTGGAAGTAAACAAAAATAAGTATTCTTTCTTCCTGTCATTAAACGTTTTTCTCTTCTCTGCAGAACTGGTGACACACTAAGTTGTGTAGCAGACCACCAAGTTGTGTAACAGACATGCGTCCATCATAGTCTCTAATCATTCCACTTAGTGTGCTCAGATTACTAGTATCTTTACATTTCCTTCTGCTTGCAAAGCTCTTATGCCATCTCTTCCCATGAATTATCTTCTTAGTTCATTCAGCAACATGCTTCTAGACAGCTGTGTGTTTATCAGTCATCTGACCAGAGAGGCCTTCCTTGGCCAGATAAACAGCAGCCTTTCAAACTAGTGTTCCATCAGTGGATTCTTACCCACTCCATTTGCCTTATGTTTCTTCATAGCTCTTAATATCACAGGACAGACTATGTATAAGTGAATGAATGAATGAATGTTTGATCTTACCCCATTAAAGTATAAATTCAATGAAAGAGACATTTTTCTGGTTTGCACACTGATACACAGTGAGATACATAGTTCCCACTGGCACATAGTGGGTTCTTAATAGATACTGGTTCAATGAGTGAATATCCAGGACTTTCATATGCCTCATTGAATCCTTACAGGGATCTTCACTGTGAATATACCATGAGACCTGCCCACCATAGGCACCCGGTATCTCTCTTTTACCATCCCATCATAAACCCTGTCTGCTGCAGTTTTCACAGAAGGGATGTAAAGAACTAAGTAACGCTAAGAATGTGGAGGCTTTCTCAATCTCTCAAATTGCTTTAGCAACCTTTAAACACTTATGCACAGGGTCTGTGTTCTATTTATTTTGTGTAAATTCTCATTCAAACAAAATCTTTTTTTTTTTAATAAGTCCCTGAGATAGAACAGGAATTATGACTTTTAATTTTTTTATATCACCTTCACAGAGCTCAGGATTCTATTCAGGAGACAAATACTTTTAAAAATACTAATGGCTGCTGAAATAATTATTTTTCTTGACTAGTTTCACTTAAGCCTTTAAAAATTTTATTCTCCTCCATTTAAAGCAGCTATCAGTAAGCTACAATCCACCACCCTTTTCTAAATAAAATTTTATTGAAACACAGCCATGCTGCTAAATTTAGGTATTGTATATTGCTGTTTTTTCATTACACAACAGAATTGAGTAGTTATGACAGAGCCTATGCAGCCCTCAAAGCCTAAAATTTTACTATCTAGCCCTTTACAGAAAAAGCTCACTAACTTCTTACTTAAATAAATTTACTTCAAAATCAAATAATCTGATTTTTTTCACTTCTACTAATGATCAACAACCTTGGGCACACTGGAAAGGAGATAACAGCAAAAACAGTAAGGTTATATATGGATACTGGTTGAACAAGTAAATATGTTAAGGATAGTAGTCATAACATTTCTCTGTGTTGGAGAAGGGGGTTACAAATTGAACAAGAGAAAAAATTAGGATGTTAGATTGGAATTGGATGTACTGATATGGATTCATAGTTTCAATATGTGTGTGTGTGTGTGTGTGCACACGCTTGTACACACACCTATTACCTAGCTTTGTCCACTGAGCCGATAATCCTCTAATATTTATGAGAAAACCCAGTGCCCAGATCTTGGCTACCTCACAAACAATAACCAGGGTTCCTTGGATAAATGGCAGATTCCAGGGCTCGGACAGAGAGAATACAAGATAAACCTGGAAGTATGATGGGCATGTGTCAAAAGGATACAGAAACCATCTTAGATGGGCTTTTACTAATAAAATCCGGTGCACTTAGAGATCAGCCAGAGGTAAAAAGCTTAGAGTCTTCTCAAGTCTTTTCTGAGAATGCATCCTGCCCTAAGTATGCACATGGCTTGCTTTCTAAATGCCCTAGTAAATATAGGCATTTTTGAATGCCCTAATTTCCCAAAGAAAATCTTCCTGAAGCTTTACCCATTTTTGCAATTTCTATATGGGTTTGAACTTATTTCAAAATAAAATTTAAAATAAAAGAGCTTAGATTTCGAGGCCAAAGACTTCTGGGTTCAAACCCCAGCTCTGCCTCTTGCTTGCGGTGTCATCTCATGCATGTTATTTTTTTCGGGCTTCAGCACTCTCATCTGTAAAATGAAGACTGTAAAACCTACTTTGCTGAATTGTAAATTTTAAGAGGAACGTTTGCTTTGCACACAGTGGGCGCCTAGTAAATGGTAGCTGTTATTATTATTGTTCATCACACTGGGTTTGTGTTCAGTGAAAGGGCTAGCCTAGTGCTGGATTTGGCACATGGGCCAAAGATTGATAATAACTTAAAAATACAATAACTGAATCCCACTTTCCTTATCATGTTAGGTAATAAAAAAGCACTATAATTGCTTCAGACCTGAGAATTTTTTAAACTGAAAGGAAAGCAGACTAGGACTGATAGGTTTAGAGATGCAGTTTGAATGTATTCCTAGGAAATCTCTATTGCAACAGAAAGGATCCCTACAATATTATGGGAACTAACATAAATTAGGAAGCCTAATGCAAAAATACTTGATAATACAACAGGAATTTGCCACTAAAAAGACCTAGGGTACCTTAAGATTAAGTGCATTTCTTCCGTGTATTTGACAGTTTATTATGGCCAAGTCGGCTATGGCTGTCACACCGCATCACCCTAATGGCCTTAAAACCTTCACCATATGGAACATGCCCCTCTGCATCCTCTCTTTCTGAAGATTTAATGAGACCAAAATAAACAAACAAAACATGAAACTTAAATGTGTTATTACTTAGAGTGAACGTTAAAAGGTGTTTATGCTATGGTAACTGTCAATCAGCATATATAGATTAGCTGTACACATCCTCTGGAAGAGATTCACCATCACCTTCACCAGCCAATCTCACTCGGTTCTGTTTGTCAAACGGGATTTCATTGTTTGTTTGTTTTTTTAAAATATGAGATAGTACAACTGTCTTTCAAAAAGAAAACCATATGTTCATATATTTCCACTGGGATAATTTAAAGTCCATCAATCTCAGAATTTTTGTACTATGTGTGAAAAATTTTTAATTTTACTATGTATTAAATAAATAACTTCTTGCTTCACAAAATCAACAAAGGACATCATATAAGCATAACTCAGAATTAGTTCACCTCCCAAGGATCAATCTTGCCTTATTTCCTAATATCACCTTGATGCATGATTCAAATGCCCTATGTAATTCAGCAATTCGATCAGTGTGAAGACCGCACACAAGTAAGGGGAAAAACCCAAGCAATTCCGGCGTTGGCCAAACAGAGACCATCTGAACTGACTTTACCATGACCCTCTGGGTTTCACCTTCCTTCAGAATGGCCCATCCGAGTATATGCCCCAGGGCAGCAGGAAAATAATTTGAAACTTTATGAACTATACTTTCATTCCCAGCCATTCCTGCTGTATGACTTGCAGCAACATATTTCACAATCAGTAATTCTTATACCACTGTTTCAAGTAGAGGAAATAATAAACAAAGAAAACAATGTTCAGTTGTTAATTTCCAAAATAGGCCCTGTGTGCCCACTTTAGATCACAACAGATGTGAAAGTTAACCACAGAATAAAGAAAGATGTATGATATGATATAGTAATTACTTGTCTTGGGAGGGGAAATGGAGCAGGAAGGAAAGGAGAGCATGTTAAGACAAAAGTCTGTGGTCTGGTCTTAACTCATCGACTATCATAGTCCAAGCCCAAGTAACTGGTTTTTTGAGGGGAAAGGAGGGAGATTGAGATGGGGAGGTGGTTAGAAATTCCCTGATTAATTTCTGAAAGATTTGAGGGCATTTCAACTCAACTGAAACTTTGCAAAGAGGGAAAGACAAGAGTAGAATAAATTAAAAATGAGAAATGGCAGTATGACTTGTTTAGGCTTATGACATGGAAGAGACTCCTAAGTTAATTGTGTCACAGGCGGTAATACAGAACTGCTGGGAGGCGTAGTGGGCTCAGAAAGCCCTATGTTTGCTATAGCTGACAGTACTGTAGTATTGTATATTTGACAGTTGCTGAGAGAGTAAACCTTAAAATCGCTCATCAAAAGAAAAAAAATAGTTACATGAGGTGATGGATGTTAACTAAACTTATTGTGGTAAGCATTTCACAATATATACACATATAAATCGTTATGTTGCACACCTTAAATTTGCACAGTGTTATATGTAAATTTTATCTCAATAAAACTGGGAGGAAAAGAAAGTTCTATGGTTAGAGTGTTCAGTATATAACCTATTAAGAATATGATTTTTTTCTATCTAGAATTTTATTTGATTCTTATTTTTAAAATAAAAAATTCCAGTTCCCCAGTAAAATCCTTCAACTTTTTAAAATTTTCCTGAACACAGTAATCACCATTATTTTACAATCCTTATTTGAAAACTCTAATGTCTGAATCTAAAGGTCTGTTTCTATTCTGTTTTATCTTACTGGTTTTCAGACATTTCATCCTGTTTTTAGGATGCGTTGTAATTTTTAAATTTAATGCTGGACATTGTGGATGTAGATTTTAAAGGGTCTGGATAATGATATCCCTTTCTATAGGTATTAGGTTTTCTTTGATTAGGCAGGAAGTATCACTTTGACTTATGAAGGATTGGGTTTGAGCTTTATGTTAAGGATACTCTTGCTAGTTTTGCCCTTTCTCCTAGGCATCATCCTATTCCTAAGGCATGGGTCTTCTGGGTCTTCTATCGAAAACCCAGTATGTTTACTAAGACCCCACCCCCCTCCCCACCACACCACTTTGGCAGAGCTTGAACTCTAATAACTGTCTCCTATGCAACTATGAAAATTTATGCTGAACTCCTTAGCATCTCAGCTATGTTTTCTGCTGTTCCTTAGAGTATTGTCCCGCACATGCACAGCTTAGAAATCAGCCAACACCCTCCAGGAGTTTATATGCAGATATTTGGATTCACTTCTCTTCTCTCTAAGATTTTGCCCCTCAAGTTGTAGCTATATTATAGACAGCTCTGAAGTTTGACTGCTATCTTCTCAATCCAGGACTACTGCCACTTTCTCCTTGTACCCTATTCTCCAACATCGCAATTGCCCTTAGTCAAAAGCCAAGGTGAATGTAGACTGAACTCATGGGCTTCCCTTTTTTCAAGGATTGCAGACAAACTCATGCCTGCAATGGTTACAGTTCAATAACTTCATCAGCAATTTTGCATATTTTGGGCATCTTTAATAACTGATTTTGGTGGGAGGGTTTGTCCAATACAAGCTACTCAATCTTGAACAGAACCAGAAGTCATCAGGTTATTTTAAAATCTGCATCTGATAATTCTAATATCTGGAACACCTGTAGCTATGTTTTGCTAGTGTTCATTCATTCTCTTTCTCTTTGTGTGCGTGGTAATTGTGAATTGTTTACTACACACTGTATTTGTGAAATCATTCTTGGGAAGAATGTGAGGTCTAAGATGATGGTACCTTTCTTTAAAGATGATTTTTCATTTGTTTCTGTTAGGTAACTAAGGTCAAAGCACTTAGAACAGTGCCTGGCATATGCCAAGTAATTTACTCTCATTAATGCATGCCCCTCCCAGATTAAGGATACTCCAGCTATTATGTTCCCAACATCAGTACAAAGTTTGGTTTATAATAAATGTTTAAAAAGTAGTTGCTGAGTAAATGGTTTAAGGAATTGGAAATGAGGTAAGACACTGAGTCATAAACACATACAGAAACACAGTATCATGAATACTTTATTACAGAGCTGTAACCTTATATATAGTTCTTAAAAGAATGACATAAACCTAGGACTTACCTTCAGGTAGGCCTGGCATCCTTTGCTTTGGGACATTTTCTACATTTTCATATTGTGCTGCATAAGTTTCTAGAAAAAAAGAAAAAACTGGGACAACTTTTGGATACTTGTGGAAATTCCATGTTGAGAGTGCTATGATTTCATTATAATCATTCATCTTTTAATGAATTGGGATCATCCATGGAAATGTGCCTATAAAGATATCCATCAACATTGGCTTTTGGCTTCTTGAGTTTATCTGGATCACCTTCTAAATTATTGCTCATTCTCATGTCTTTTTATTAGCTTCTCTAACCCTAGAACTCCCTTTTCTGGTTCCCACCGCCATCTGGCTGGAGTACGCAGTTTGTCTGTGGCAGACCTGCAAGGCCACTGATTCTGTTACCACATTCTGGCCCATATATTAAACATATAAGCAAAAATGACCCAACCATCCCACCCTGCAAACCCAAGGGGGGCCACCATTTTTTCATACGACCTCTGTCCCCCTGGCTCTACTAGACGTCATTATTACAGACCATGTTCAGAATGGACTTACCTATCACAGACAGTCTTGGAGGTTTTCTTGGTAAAACTGGTGTTGGTATGGAAATGGTACCTGGAAAATTACTAATATTTAGTACCATTGTAGTATTTTCTTGTGTTTGGTCAGATTATTTTCTTTCTGCTTTAACAGGTATATTTCTTGGTAGAGATCTTGGCACTCTTGTACTTAAATTGACCAGAGGCTGCTTAAAAGTATAGGTCCTACTTTTTGGTAAAGATGGATACTCAGAGTAAACTTTCTTGAGTTTGGGAGAAATAACTAGGGAAGGGGCACTTGAAGATTTGGAGAACTCTGAGGAGACAATCAGAGCATTTTTTAGCACATCAGCATAAATATGTTTTATTCTTGATGGCTCTCCCTTTGAATTTCTTGAACTTTCCATTTGACTGGTTTCTTTCCTAAAAATTCCATTTGATGCTGACTGACAACTTGGAAAAAATATGGAACCAGTAGCAGTGTCTGGAATGTGCCAGTAGACAGTCTTCATGGATTTTTTAGATGTTGAAATAGTAGTCACTCTTTCTGGTACATGATGATCAAGAATGACATTTTGGATATTGGTAGGGGTTTGTGATTCACTTCTTGAAACAACATCATGAAAACTTGCTTTATCTGTTTCAACTGAAGTGGTTTCATCTTGAGCGAACTTTACACATGCTGGCTTACTTTTACCAGTCTTGGCTAAGCCAGAAAAATTTCAAAAAAAGAGTACAATTAGGTTATATTTATCTAAGTCTCAGGGACAAAACTATTAATGTCTTAACATTCATAGCTTTTCTTTATCCATTCACCCCACTCTCACCTTCTAAAAATGTTTCTGTCTGTACTTACTCAGGTACCAGGACTTTAGTTTAGCTAAGTGGAATAAAGTTTGAGTGAACAACTGGGGAAAAGAGATTAATTAGTGTTGGACTTAAAAAGGGTAGGGAGATACTCTCAGAAATACAGAATTAATGGAGAGAAAGATAGGACATAAAGGGATATTTCTTAGCAGTCACCACTAAAAACCTGGGAATATGAACAGGTAAAAATGATTTTGATGAAGTTTTGCCACTTACCATTTATCATTATCTTTTCCTCATTTGAAACTTCTTTAAGCAAATATTTGCATTTCTTTTCAATGCTAAGTGTCAGACCCATGTGGCTTTTGAACATGGTAACATTCTGATACTGGCTACAAGATACCACAGGTTCCTTTAGGTTACAACAGTAAGTATTCTTTGTTCTCTTAGGCCAGAAAATGCACCATGCCTGCATTCCTAAGTACCTTACTACATCATATATGCCTCCTCTTTCTTATGCGACGAAATGTTAAATTACTTTTTCTCTGTTGTCTCAGTAGAGTACAATAAATGATGAGGACCTCTACATTCTAATGAGGACATAATAGACCTGTTAGGGAAAGACTTGCAAGGACATGGACAAAACAAATCCAACACCAACCCTCTTACGCACCTGCTGTCTACACATGAGAGATGGTGAGAGATGGTGAAAAGAAAGGATTTCTTTTCAACAAAACTGTTTGAGTTGTATGTGTTTCCTCAATCTTTCCCTCCCCATGGTGGGTGGGAGAGGAGGATTTTCTCCCACCTCAAACTAAGTGAGGGGTGTTCTCAGAGAACCATTTATAGAGAACTCCAGGAGTGTATGCCACAAGGAGAAAATAACATCTTAGCACTCCCCATCCCACCTCCCCCACTGATGCCTGCAGGGTAACAAAAATATATTGGCTCACCTAGTGTTGGGTCCCAGCTGGAGTGAGGCAGGAGAATCATTGAAATTACTTGGCCTGCGTCTCCTGGCATTTCAGGTGGGTACAGAGACTGATGCTTGATTCTCGTCTTAACTCTTAACTCAGCTCCTTAACCCCACATATGGAGGAACCAGAAACTGGGAGTTTGAAGACGAGAAATAAAAGAACAAAATGGAAGAATTTATCATGTTCTTGTTTTTTTTCAGCTTGTCTAAAAATTTGCAGACCTACTCTGAATGAGGAGAAAGAGCAAGATTTGATTACATGCTAGATGGAAGTACTGATTTAGATTGGACTAGTTTTTTAATATCTGTAAGTGAGACAAGGCAAATATATGAAAGACTAGAAAAGCCTTGGGAGAGAGATGAGTGCCATGTAGGTTTGAAGGGCAGTGCTACAGGAACAATGTTTGCTTCCTGCTTATGAGGAACTAGTTAAAGTTAGTTCATTCAATAAAATGGTTACACCGCTATCTTCAACTTTATTTTCTTTTTCTCCCATATTAAAACAAAACACAGTAACATAAGCAAAAACCTTAATAGACTCCAGAACTCCTCCCATCATCCACCATCCCACCATATTTATCCTTCCCTTCAATGACATGCTGAAATAATTTACATTCATTAGTTTGGCTTCCTGTTCTCTCATCTCTGTTCTGTTTGTTGTTTCACTTTATTTACTCTGTAACTTTTAAGTTAGTAGACTTATTTTTACAACAGTTTTAGATATATAAAAAAGTTGAGCATGGCAGTAGTTACCCTTTATTCTTGTCCCCTGTACGCAGTTTCCTCTATTATTAGTATCTTGCATTAGTGTGGTACATTTAGAAAAATTAATGGACCAATGCTGATAATGATTAAAGTTCATGGTTTGCTTTAGAGTTCACTCTTTGTGCTGTATGGTTCTATAGGTTTTAACGAATGCGTAATGTTATGCATCCACCATTATAGTTTTATACAAAATAATTTCACCATCCTGAAAATCTCTTGTGCTTTACAATCTCTCTGAACTGGTGGTAACCGCTGGTTTATTTTTTACTGTCTCTATAGTTTTGCCTTTTCCAGAATGCCATATAGTTGGCATCCCACAGTATATAACCGTTGCACTCTGGCTTCTTTCACTTAGTGATGTGCAGTTCAAGTTCTTCTACATCTTATGTGGCTTGATGGCTCGTTGCTTTTTATTGTGAGGTTCATTCCGTTGGGTGTATGCACTGCTGCTCTCCAGTGGTGGTGTCACCATGTTGGGTTGTAGCTATTCTTATAGGTCTCCAGTACATCTCACTGCTGCAATCCCAGTCATGTCCAGGCTACTGGTGAGCCCATTAAAGTCATTTTTCATTTTTATTACAGTGTTTTTTATTTCTGGCATTTCATTTTCATTTTTCCTTAGAATTTCCATATTCCTCTTACATTATTCATCTGTTCTTGCATGTTGTCTACTTTTCCACCAAGGGTCTCAAAATATCAACCATATTTATTTTCAATTCCCTGTCTGATAATTTCAATTGTGTCGTATGTGAGTATGGTTCTGATGCTTAACTCATCAAACTATGTTTTTTCTAGCTTTAAGCATGCTTTATAACTTTTTGTTGAAAGCTGGGCATGGTTTATTGGGTAAAAGGACCTGAAGTAGTTGTAGCTGTAGGTGTCAGAGGTTCAAGAACTCTCTGTTGGATCTAAGTCATTAGTTGTCACTACTGTTTTTAGTTTTTTTCTCTTTTGCTGTTGTTGCACTTCCCCTCAAACTCCTTTTCAAATAAAGTCTGCCTCTTACAGTTCTCTCCACTGTAATCCACTGTTATTACAGTAGAGCCCTTTTGATGTGGTGATAAGCAGTTGGGGAAAGGAATTGTTCTATGTTCTTATGATTGAATCTCAGTTTCTCAGTGGGCTGGAGTCCCAGGCTGTGGCTTTCAGAAATGTTTCTCATTTCCTCCCCTTACATGAGACAGAAAGTCTGCAGGGGGCTAGAGCTGTCTAACTGTCCTTCCTCCTGGTCAGTTAGCTCTGGTAATCTAGTTTCCCTTAGATGGTGGGCCTTTGTTATGGCGAATGCTCTGGGAGTGTTTAGGACTGTTATTTTCTCCTTCTTCCTGGAGGAATCATGAGCAATTTTTTCTCTGATCTTTGTGAGAATCTGGTGGCACTCCTGGAGTTAGAGCCCATGGCAGTGTAGAGGCCTCCTAAGACTGGGCTTTCAGGAGCCCAGAGAGTTTTAACTATTAAGCAAGACCACAGTCAACCTCCAGCAATTTGTCCAATCAGCACGTAAGTGCTCCCACCAGTTACTGGCTTAAGCATCTTCTGGATGGTGCTGTGTTCTGTGACCTGAGCTCTCTGACGGATCTAAGTCATTAGTTATCACTATGGGCACTTTTTTCTTGTTATGAGGATAGGAGTGGTGACTTCTCATCTCTTTATACTTTGAAGCTGAAACTGAAAGTCTCCTCCCATTTATTTTTCAAATCATCATCACTTGGATTTGCCAGCTCTACTATCAAAACTGTAATTACCAATTATTATTGGTTCGTGTTTGCTAAACCCAATGGATACACATCATTATCTTTATTTAACCTCTTTTTTTTTGAGAGGGCATATCTTATATTTATTGATCAAAAGGTTGTTAACAACAATAAAATTCTGTATTGGGGACTCAGTGCACAATCATTAATCAACCAAAAGCCTAATTCTCAACAGTCTCCAATCTTCTGAAGTATAAAGAACAGGTTCTTACATGGTGAACAAATTCTTACATAGTGAATAAGTTCTTACATGGTGAACAGTGCAAGGGCAGTCATCACAGAAACTTTCGGTTTTGCTCATGCATTATGAACTATAAACAATCAGGTCAAATATGAATATTCGTTTGATTTTTATACTTGATTTATATGTGGATCCCACATTTCTCCCTTTATTATTATTATTGTTATTATTTTTAATAAAATGATGAAGTGGTAGGTAGATGTAAGATAAAGGTAGAAAACTTAGTTTAGTGTTGTAAGAGAGCAAATGTAGATGATCAGGTGTGTGCCGGTAGACTATGTGTTAATCCAAGCTAGACAAGGGCAAGAAAACATCCACGGATGCAGAAGATTTCTCTCAAAACAGGGGGGGAGAGGTTCTAAGCCTCACCTCTGTTGATCCCCAATTTCTCACCTGATGGCCCCCCTGCGACTGTGCCTGTCTTAGGTTGTTCCTCCCTTGAGGAATCTTACCCGTCTCTGGCTAACCAGTCATCTTCCGGGGCCATACAGGGAAATGTAAAGTTGGTAAGTGAGAGAGAAGCCATATTGTTTGAAAAGGTTAGCTTTTTACTTCTTTGCAGATTTATGCCCTGTGGCTTCTATGCCCAGCATTTGTCTTGAGGTATCTTTAGCACTTGGAAGAATTATGATACTCGGTAAATTCGATATGAGGCACGAATTCTATTTAAGGGTTGTAATTAGGAAGGAAGAAGAAAAGCTATAGAGGTAGCAGGCGGAAGAAAACATGGGAAGATTGATTATTTCTTTGACATACCTTCTTGTAGAGTAATTTAAGCATGTATAGGTTTTAAACTACTAATTAAATTGCACACACACATTAACAAAATAGGAATACAGTTACATAACCAAAGCAGATATATAATTACCAGCCATCTCCAGTGAGGCCAAGAAAACCAGTTAGGCACCCTAGGCATTTGTGAAAATTTGTCTATGATATGGTGGATATTGTCCAACTGTACTTGAACAGTCTGAGAGACATCAGACAAATTAAAACAGCCCATTCCTGGGAACTGTTCACATCCCATATGTTCTTTTAACAGTAGATAGTCTGTAGTTGTAAGATTTTGGAGCGCTACAATTTGCACTTCTCCTAATTCTTGGTTGAGTTCCAACAGTGTAGATCCAGTCAAATTTGTTGTTTTACTGTATGCACAGGCCAGCTTAGATATATCCTTCTTCATTCTCCTTCTTCATTCCAATGGCAAGTCCAGGAACCGGTGGGATGAATGCAGCTACAACTGCAGCATCGCCTGGATCTTTGTTGGGGTTTTTTGATGATCATCTTCTGGTATGACTCTTCCCGAGAGTGCTGATGTTGGAAGTTCTTCTTCATATCGTATCTTAGTTCATTTTCGGGGTAGCCCAATTAGGCTTTGATCCTCTGTATAAACACAAACAGACCCTTTGCCCACACTTTTGATCTGCCCTTTATACCATTGTGTAGAACTCATTGGAGGTCACCACACAGGAACTGCTTTTTTTTTTTTTAAGAGAAAGGAATATTATCAGAAAAGTGTACCTCCATTGCCAATCATCTGACACCCTTTAAGTGATCAAAATTAAGGATATTTAAAGCATGCATTAATCGTTGATTTACAGTTAGTTTTATCCTATCATGGAGTAATCCCCCTTTTCTTTCTTTCTTTTCTTTTTTTTTTGTTATCTTTAATCTACACTTACATGAAGAATATTATGTTTACTAGGCTCTCCCCTATACCAGGTCCCTGCTATAAACCCCTTTACAGTCACTGTCCATCAGCATAGCTAAATGTTGTAGAATCACTACTTGCCTTCTCTGTGTTGTACAGCCCTCCCCTTTCTCCCACCCCCCCATGCATGCTGATCTTAATACACTCCTTCTTCCTCCTCCCCCCCTTATCCCTCCCTACCCACCCATCCTCCCCAGACCCTTTCCCTTTGGTACCTGTTAGTCCATTCTTGGGTTCTGTGATTCTGCTGCTGTTTTGTTCCTTCAGTTTTTCCTTTGTTCTTATACTCCACAGATGAGTGAAATCATTTGGTATTTCTTTCTCCACTTGACTTATTTCACTGAGCATAATACCCTCTAGCTCCATCCATGTTGTTGCAAATGGTAGGATTTGTTTTCTGCTTATGGCTGAATAATATTCCATTGTGTATATGTACCACATCTTCTTTATCCATTCATCTACCAATGGACATTTAGGTTGTTTCCAATTCTTGGCTATTGTAAATAGTGCTGCGATAAACATAGGGGTGCATTGGTCTTTCTCAAACTTGATTGCTGTGTTCTTAGGGTAAATTCCTAGGAGTGCAATTCCTGGGTCAAATGGTAAGTCTGTTTTGAGCATTTTGATGTACATCCATACTGCTTTCCACAATGGTTGAACTAATTTACATTCCCACCAGCAGTGTAAGAGGGCTCCCCTTTCTCCACAGCCTCGCCAACATTTGTTGTTGTTTGTCTTTTGGATGGCAGCCATCCTTACTGGTGTGAGGTGATACCTCATTGTAGTTTTAATTTGCATTTCTCTGATAATTTGTGATGTGGTATTTAACCTCTTTTTAGCAGTTGATATTTTAATCCACTCTTTTCTCATGAAATTCACTCTCACTTGGCTCCCATGATAACACCCCTATCATTTCTCCATTCCTACTATGCTGACAACTTTTCTTTCCTTTCTAGGCATATGCTTCTCAATTTACCATTTAGTCTAAGGGTTTCTAAGGGTTCTGTCATCATCCTTCTTCTCACTAGAACTTGTTTTTTTACATACAATAATAATTCTAAAATCTGAGCCTGGAAGCTGTTAAGCACTCACACTTGTCATGTCCAAACCAAACTCACCCTCAGTTTTTGTTCTCCTTTATCTTATCGAGGTACATCTGCTGTCTAGTCTCTGTCTTTATCTCTGTCTCTGTCTCTCTGTCTGTCTGTCTGTCTCTCTCTCTCTCACACACACACATATACAACTGGAATCCTTGATTTCTCTTGTATTAGTTTCCTCTGGCTGCTCTAACAAATTACTACAGGCTTGGTGGCTTAAAGCAACAGATATCTATTCTCTCACACTTCTGGAGGCCAGAAACCCAAAACTACTATCAGTGACAAAGTCAAGGTGTCAGCAGGGCCATGCTCCCTCTGAAATCTCTTGGAGAGAATTCGTGCCTTGCCTCTTCCAGCTTCTGGTGGCTGCCAGCACTCCGTGGTTGGCCACAGCACTCCAATCTTCAAATCTTTCTTTGCTCTATCTTCACATCACTTACTTGTCTGTGTGTGTGTGTGTGTGTGTGTGTGTGTGTGTGTGTGTGTGTGTGTGATGCCCCTCTGTCTCTCTTTTACAAGAATATGTGTGATTGCAGTTAGGGCCCATCTAGGTAATCCAAAATAATCTCTCCATCTCAATATCTTTATCTTGATATCTACAACCCCATATAATTTTTCA
Organism: Manis pentadactyla; assembly: GCF_030020395.1. Lineage (NCBI taxonomy): Eukaryota > Metazoa > Chordata > Mammalia > Pholidota > Manidae > Manis > Manis pentadactyla. The sequence goes on from NC_080035.1 coordinate 10,173,846, forward strand.
CTTTTTTGTTACCTAACATTCACAGGTTCCAGGGATTAGGCTGTAACCCATCCAATCAATCATCTCCAGGCTTTATTCAAATTATATATACCAACTCTAAAGCAACTAATTTGCAACCTCTTTTCATTCCACCCCATCCCCAGCCTAAGAGGGCATGCTCTCTTTCCTTTTCTACCAGGATAATCACAGAAGTGAGCTATTGTTCTGATGGATTTGTACCCCAACCTCATTTGGTTTAGAGTGGAAAAAAGGATTGAAAATCAGTTATCTAATTCTGCTGTTTCAGAATAGAAAGCTAAGACCCACTGACTAAATGACTGGTAAAGCCATATACCACGTTGGTGTTGGAGATAAGACCAGAATTCAGATCCCTGGACTTGTGTTCTAGGTGTTTGGCACTGTTGCAAGTCATACCTAACTTCAGGCCAACTGGGAAGTGTTATGAGGATTATAACATCTTATAACTATACCATGGCTTTATAGTTTATAAAGTGCTCTCTGACTGGCTCTTGCATTTTAACCTCCTTCTCTTACAGTTAAGTGATCAAAAACCCCAGACTTTCACTTCTGATTTTCACTAGTTTACATCAACTAAACTTTCCCTTTGATTTTCTGATATAGCCTTATTGTATTTTCATCAAATTACCTGAATCTAATCAGTGATACTTCAGATTTCTTAGTTTGTTATATAAAAATCTATGCAAACTGGGCCCACTTCACCTGACCTTGCTGTGTGGTAATTCCTTAATTTGCAATGACAACCCTTGCGTACTCCAAGTTTTACTGATAGTCACAAAGGCCATATGGCTCATTTATAACTTCATTTCTTTATGTTGATAACACTGTGGAATACCTTCTTTTACAATCAATTTGTCATTTTCTTCTTTCAAAGTCTACCTTAAACCTTATGTAACCCATCTTTCTTTTTTTTTATACCCCTCCCCTATCTTTCTTGATTAATACAACCCACACCTATTCTTCTCATTAATTTAACACACATTTAACATCTACCACGCACCACCTGTACACATAATGCTGAGGGTATAATCACAAAGCACAACCTTACCACCATCAAAGATCTCACAATTTAATATAGAAACTAGGCAAGTGAACAGTTACAGCTGAGAATGGTATGTATTAGTAAGGGTACCTGTGGGATACTGTGGGAACATAAAGGAAGGCACTGACTGGTGAAGGGGAAAGAGGTGCTTAGGAAAATCTCCCCAATGAAGACATCTGTCTTCTCACTTCCATACTCCCCTTTTTTTTTGACTCATTTCCCCATGATTTCTTTTCTGTTAAATATCTCCTCTATAATTAAACATACTTCATTCTACTTTAAGAATTCCTTGAGTTGTAGTTCAAGCGCGATTCCTGCCCCAGTGCTTTCTCACATCTATGAACTACTACTGTCTGTACCAATAATTGGACATAAATTTCATGCCACTTTGTACCATTATTTAAGGTTCTTATTTCGGTGTATCGTATCTTTAAAACTTAATTAAAGGTCTTCAAAAGTCCTGAAAGACAGGGATCAGACTGTTGTGCCACCAATTCCCAATAGCATTTAGCATTGCATGCAAATGTGTATACTTATTTCAGGATTTTCTTTCAGCATTGAATATTCATTTTCATAAGTCGTACTTTAGTCATTTAAGTATTAATTCATTCAGTAAGCATTTTGAGCACCTACTATGTGCAAAGCACTCTGCCAAGAGCCTTTGGAGACAAAGGATTAATAATAGTCAAGGTCACAGAGTCTCTGAGGTGCAAAAAGCAAGGGAGCCCCCCCCCAAGAAAGAGGTACCAGCCCAGAATGTCAGCAGGGAGACACTGTACTAGAGGATAGATCTGAGCTAAAAGGTGAATGGAAAAACTACAGCAAACTACATAACTGTGGGTATTATTATGATTAGAGAACAGAATGTAAATGTGGACATACAGAACTTTACAGAAATGTAGAAATTATATAATAATGTAGAACATTACAGAAATGCACAAATGACAGAGTAGAAAGTATATAATAAAATTTGTTAAGGAAAGTGGGAAAGAATATTGAAGACAGGATAGGTGTGTGGATTTACACACCTTTAATAGCCATGGATCAAAAAGTAATAATTTAACATTGTAAATCAAGTTACAGAACAGGCATATTTTAAAGTATAAATGTTGACACTAAAATAATACAATCAATTAAAATTAGTTGGTAGAGGAGACTGAAAAGAGGAAAGATGAGGAAATATGCTAATTTTATCATTGCTTGTAAGTATTATAAAGTCAATAGACATGATATAAGGAAATACTGGATTAAGGGTATTATACAAAGTTATAGAAAGGGCTCCGTTTTACTTCATAGCACTTATCACAGGGTAATTTTACATTTACTTGTACAATTATTTGATCCCACCAGAGAGTAACTAATAAAGAGGATTGGCAGGGTCTGTTTCACTCACTATTATATCCCCAATTCCTAGCACTGTGCTCATAAATACTGTCAATTCTTGTTATTTGCAACAGTTCTATTTCTATAAAGTCTCAGTGAGCACTCAATCATCCAATAGTGAGCCATTGCTCCTAGGAAAAATGCAGGGTTAGGTTCCTGCAAACCTCAAGTCTTAACATTATGGGCAACCAATCAATACACAGACTTGTTTTATATGTTTTTTTATTTAAAGATACCTTATTTAATATATATTGCTGATTCATTAATAATGAACTCATGGATGGTGGAAACTTATCTAACACACATATTTTTCCCTATAAGGCACATCACAGCCTTCTTGTGCTTAGGAACACTACACAGCATATCAGCACTATGGCCGGGGGCCAGTTTAAGCAGCAAAATAACTAACAAAACATGCAAAAATTTGAAAAACATGGGATTAAATAAATAGAGCAGGAAAAGGGCAGTTGTACACTCCTTAGAGTGTACCTGTTTGACCTCAGCTGGGAACATATGTATTTTCACTGTCCTATACATATCCACAAATGACCGAGAGTTACCATGTATATCACTCTCCTGCACACAGTTTTACCTATTATAAAAAGTGAGAAACTTCTCTGAAGTGTTCTTCATGATACAGTGTTGAGTTAAAAAGGCAAAGTACAGTACAATATACTGATTTCTGGCTCATAATAAATTTTAGCAGTTGGGTAAATTTGTACCTACAGAATGCAAGAGTAGTGAGAATTGATTGTACTTAGAGAAATGAATTGGATGTTTTCCTACAACAAACATTTGTAAGTTACTGGTTATTAGTGTCACTATTCTGACTCTAAGCTGTGCAGGTTGAGGAATTTCTATGATAAATAAATAAAATTAATAACATATCTGATTAATACACATATCTGTTTGGACTTTCTTCTTATATAAAGGCAGCTTAGGGAGTTTTGGAGGTAAAGGTCTTTGAAGCAGTTGTGGTTGGTGTTGCATTTTAGTTAATAATTAGCACTTTTTCACAGCTATTGTTTAAGTGAGAATTGAAAAGGTTTTGAATATGTTTGAATTGTGGCTGAAAAACCATCTTAATGAAAATCATTCTGTGCTAATACTGTTTTGAGTCCAAGCAAAATTCCTGTAAAAGTAAGAAGTTAAGAAAATAATACTTTAAAACTTCTGGAAAGAATCTAGATAAAATTCAGGTTTATAACTAACACATAATTTTAAAATTCATATACTTTTTTACCAGTCAGGATCATTCTAAAATTTCCCATGTTAGCAAAAAGTTCAATCTGCCAGTGCTAGTTCAACTAGAAAATACTGATTTTTCAGAAGAGCAGAAATGACACTCATATTTTTCTCTGCCTCCAATATGTTACTTTATAAATTTGGGAAGAGTTTTTGTTCAAAAAGATGAGTAAATCCCTCCATGATAGCTTCTGAAGATCCACAGTATCTAAGAATTCACAAATAAGTTTTCTTTCTGTAACAATGCTTTAATTTAAATTCCAACCACTATAGTTGGCCCATAACACTTTAATCCAGAAATAAAATGGCCTTCAATATGAGATTTTCCGGGATCACCGTCCCAATTAGAACTGTTTAGAAATGATGGCAGCAGACAGACCCAAACGTTCTCATTAGGTAGACGGGCTTAGTTCCCAGGGCAACATCAAAGTGCCTGGCACTAATCCCTCGACAACCTAGAAGGGAACGTTTTGGAGCTGCACAAATGGGCCGTTTTATCTCCAAAAGGTAAGTGCACACAAGCGCTCCAGGTATGCTGCCTGGTAGTACGTCCCACTTGATGCCAATAATTTTCCTTCGGCGCTGTCGTATTATAGGAAGATACGCTTGGAAGAGTTGGAGTCCTACACTATCCTTTAGAGCAATCAGCTGCTTCTCAAAATAAACGGCGTTTCCTTTTTTTTAATCTCTTTTTCCTAGGAATTTAGGCAGCGACGTAAGGGTCAGATGAGGTCGCGGGTTTTCCCGCGGGATGCTGTCATGGAAAGAAAGACCCGGGCTACCCTTATCCCCGGGCAAGCAGCGGCCAGAGACCTAGGCGATAAGCCCTTGGCAACCAACAGCGGACAGACCGGTCCGCCCTGGCCCACGCAAGCGCCGGAGGGGAGGGCGGGGATAGGGCGGGGCTATGGGCGGGGCCGCGCACCTCCGGGGCCGGCCCCGCCCGCGGCGCGGTGCGCTCGGAGCCCGCTCGCTTTTGGCAGCCGAGGTGTGCGGCTGTCTAGGACGTTGCAGGCGCTGGGGACTGGAGGAGATCCCCCTCCTTGTGCAGTTGCTGTACGGAACCCCATGGTGACAATCGTTATTATTATTTTTATTATTAATGACAGTGACAATTATTATTTATTTACTTTTCTCGATTACACGATGTTTAACTCGGCTATCGAGGGTCTGGGCTGGCATTCTTTAAAGCTGCACTTGGGCGCAGCCAGGTCTAGTTGCTGATTTTGCAATGTGCACGAAAAGCGAACATTGTTTTCTTCCGCTTCCTTTAATGCAACCTGTTTTGTCTTGCTGATCCTGTAAAGTTACTAGATGAAGAGGAATTGTGTAGGAATAGGGGCATTAAGGATCCAAGTGGGCTTCAGAAGAAGCCCATTTCTTACTGTCATAGTCATTTGTTCTGATAGTCGTATTATGATTTCTCTCCTCTGTCATGGTGTTGATGAACCTGTAAGTACAGTCATCAATATATCGGGTATGTTTGCCTATTTCTCTGGAGACATGAGGGAGAAAGAGCGCGGGAGAGAACTCAAGTAGATTTGTAAATTCCAAGTCCCAGTAAAGTAGAAGGAGCTTCTTTCCAGTCTTGTTTTGTTGTTTTAAGTACAAGTGCAGGAACTTTAGTAAAAGGCGTTGGAAGATGAGAGACTTCTGTATGAATCTTTCTAGCTTTTGGGGTTTCTCATGATTTACTCCTTAACCAAATCTTCCTTTTTCTCCTTAGGAGCAAGCGCATACTTTAAAACAGTCAATGAAAACAGTGGAAAAGTTAAGAAGTATTTCATCAGACTCTGGAAAACATTATGCACCTTGTTTTCCTTTAGAGTATTAGCTCGTGGGTTTTTTTCTTTGTAAAATTACTGTGTCCTAATTAGATTGCCCGGCCAGACCATGACTTTATACCACGTTTGTCTGTCTGCTTCATGGATTGATTACTTTCCCAGAAAGACATGAAAGCTGATAACAATGAGCAGACCTGATTGCTAGGTTTTGTCTCAAGTAATATTTGTTGAGCAAGTAATATTTGTTTGTTTTGTAAGTGTGAAAATTTTATATTTTTAAGCATAAAACGTGTATGTTGCAATATCTAAGTTGAGTCAGGTTCCTACTGACCAATGCTTGGCCTTTAAATTTTATGCTCAGTATTTCACTGTCAAAATCAAAACAATGCACTTCTCAATAGTTTTTTTTAAAAAATGCTTCGTCACAAGTGGAATCAGGCATCAGGTTTCATTCCCTGCAGATTTCTTCTAGCAAGTACCAGGCAGAACCTAGGACCATTTAATATGTAATCTTAGGTGTGACTATTTTGTCTTCTACTACTTCTATTACTAAGCACCAAACATTTAGGCAAATTGAGATAGTTGTTATGAAAATTAATTCCAGGCTTGTTGTATTATATTTGAATATATCAGTTACTCTAACACATCTTACCTGCTTCATCTATGTATGTATGCAGGCTGGATTTAGATAGCACAAATCATATTCAATTTGGATTTTATTGTTTTTATTTAACTTATTAATTTTTTATTATTTTTGAAAATATTACTGCCTTGATTTCCTTTTTTACTTTAAAAAATCATGTCTCTTTAGCTAATATAGCTCCCTCTTTGATTTTAAGGGTAAACTTTACCTGATGTACAGTACTGTCAGCCTGTTTATTTGTCCCATTAGCTTTGCAATTTGGCAGAACCATGTGATGAAACTTGTGAAATTGAACCACAACACTTTCACTCTTAGCAGATTGTATTAAGGAGGCCAGGGTAGAGGTGAGTGTCAAGGTTATACACATCCTGGTTTGTTGTTTTTTACACATTGCTAAAATGAGATAAAAGCCTTATACAAAAGCAATGTTAGGTACCCTGCAGGTAATGCTATTGATTTTCCTAATGAGTGGGTAATACTTGGGGAATTCGCAGGTTGCTATTGGTGAAAGGACACAGCTTTGTTGGAATGGTATAGAAAAATTGTTTCTAGAAATCTTCACTATTTTCTGTATACCTCTCTCCTCTTGCTTGTTTATTTATTTTCCTTTAAAATAAGACAGAGGTTTACTAAGCCATTTGGTCAGTATAGATTTAATCTAAGATTTACTTTATGGCTGTAACTGGAGTAATTCATATTTTTAATGCTCATATTAGTTTTTAGAAGGTCTTTTAAAAAATGAATAGTTGTTCTTGAGTACATATTGAGTAAACTGTTTCTTGAGGAAGACGTATTGGTCTGAATTTACCTGACCATTTTATTATGTATGCTGGGAAATGTCTTTACTCTTCACCATTAACAATGATTTAAATGTACTCATTTAGTTCTTGTGTCTTCATGCTCCTGCGTGGAGAACAGTTTTATATTTTCTTTTCTTTTCTTTTTTTTTTTGTAGATAATTATTTTTTATTGAAGCGTAGTTGACACACAGTATTACATTAGTTTCAGGTGTACAACACAGTGATTCAACATTTATATACATGATAATTCTAGGTACCAGCTATCACCATACCAAGTTCTTACAATATTTTGACTATATTCCTTGGGCTATACATTACATCCCGGTTACTTATTTATTTTACAATTGGAAGTGTGTACTTTTTTTTTTTTTTGTGAGGGCATCTCTCATATTTATTGATCAAATGGTTGTTAACAACAATAAAATTCTGTACAGGGGAATCAATGCTCAATGCACTATCATTAATCCACCCCAAGCCTAATTTTCATCAGTCTCCAATCTTCTGAAGCATAATGAACAAGTTCTTACATGGAGAACAAATTCTTACATAGTGAATAAGTTACATGGTGAACAGTACAAGGGCAGTCATCACAGAAACTTTCGGTTTTGCTCATGCATTATGAACTATAAACAGTCAGTTCAAATATAAATACTCATTTGATTTTTATACTTGATTTATATGTGGATACCACATTTCTCTCTTTATTATTATTATTTTTAATAAAATGCTGAAGTGGTAGGTAGATACAAGATAAAGGTAGAAAACATAGTTTAGAGTTGTAAGACAGCAAATGTAGATGATCAGGTGTGTGCCTGTAGACTATGTGTTAATCCAAGCTAGACAAGGGCAATAAAACATCCACGTATGCAGAAGATTTCTCTCAGAACAGGGGGGGTGAGGTTCTAAGCCTCACCTCTGTTGATCCCCAATTTCTCACCTGATGGCCCCCCTGCAACTGTGCCTGTCTTAGGTTGTTCCTCCCTTGAGGAATCTTACCCGTCTCTGGCTAACCAGTCATCTTCCGGGGCCATACAGGGAAATGTAAAGTTGGTAAGTGAGAGAGAAGCCTTATTGTTTGAAAAGGTTAGCTTTTTACTTCTTTGCATATTTATGCCCTGGGGCTTCTATGCCCAGCAATTGTCTTGAGGTATCTTTACCAATTGGAAGAATTATGATACTCGGTAAATTTGATGTGAGGCATGAATTCTATTTAAGGGTTGTAATTAGGAAGGAAGAAGAAAAGCTATAGAAGTAGCAGGCGGAAGAAAACATGGGAAGATTGATTATTTCTTTGACATATCTTCTTGTAGAGTAACTTCAGCATGTATAGGTTTTAAACTACTACTTAAATTGCGCACACACCTTAACATAATAGGAGTATAGTTACATAACCAAAGCATACCTGTAATTACCAGCCATCTCCAGTGAAACCAAGAAAACCAGTTAGGCACCTTAGGCATTTGTGAAAACTTATCTATGATATGGTGGATATTGTCCGACTGAACTTGAACACTCTGAGAGAAATCAGACAAATTAAAACAATCCATTCCTGGGGACTGTTCACATCCCATATGTTCTTTTAACAGTAAATAGTCTGTAGTTGTAAGATTTTGGAGCGCTACAATTTGTACTTCTCCTAATTCTTGGTTGAGTTCCAACAGTATAGATCCAGTCAAATTTGTTGTTTTACTGTATGCACAGGCCAGCTTATATATGTCCTTCTTCATTCCCATGTCAAGTCCAGGAACTGGTGGGATGAGTGCATCTACAGCTGTAGCAGTGTGTGGATCTTTGTTGGGGTTTTTTGATGATCATCTTCTGTCATGAGTCTTCCAGAGAGAGCGAGTGCTGATGTTGGAAGTTCTTTTTCATATCGTATCTTAGTTCATTTTCGGGGTAGCCCAATTAGGCTTTGGTCCTCTGTATAAACACAAACAGACCCTTTGCCTACACTTTTATATGCCCTTTATACCCTTGTGTAGAACTCATTGGAGGTAACCACACAGGAACTGCCTTTTTTTTTTTGGTATCATTAATCTACACTTACATGAAGAATATTATGTTTACTAGGCTCTCCCCTATACCAGGTCCCCCCTATAAACCCCTTTACAGTCACTGTCCATCAGCATAGCAAAATGTTGTAAAATCACTACTTGCCTTCTCTGTGTTGTACAGCCCTCCCCTTTCTCCCACCCCCCCATGCATGCTAATCTTAATACCCCCCTTCTTCTCCCCCCCCTTATCCCTCCCTACCCACCCATCCTCCCCAGACCCTTTCCCTTTGGTACCTGTTAGTTCATTCTTGAGTTCTGTGATTCTGCTGCTGTTTTGTTCCTTCAGTTTTTCCTTTGTTCTTATATTCCACAGATAAGTGAAATCATTTGGTATTTCTCTTTCTCTGCTTGGCTTGTTTCACTGAGCATAATACCCTCCAGCTCCATCCATGTTGCTACAAATGGTAGGATTTGCCCTTTTCTTATGGCTGAGTAGTATTCCATTGTGTATATGAACCACATCTTCTTTATCCATTCATCTATCGATGGACATTTAGGTTGCTTCCAATTCCTGGCTATTGTAAATAGTGCTGCGATAAACATAGGGGTGCATTGGTCTTTCTCAAACTTGAACTTGATTGCTGCATTCTTAGGGTAAATTCCTAGGAGTGCAATTCCTGGGTCAAATGGTAAGTCTGTTTTGAGCATTTTGATGTACATCCATACTGCTTTCCACAATGGTTGAACTAACTTACATTCCCACCAGCAGTGTAGGAGGGTTCCCCTTTCTCCACAGCCTCGCCAACATTTGTTGTTGTTTGTCTTTTGGATGGCAGCCATCCTTACTGGTGTGAGGTGATACCTCATTGTAGTTTTAATTTGCATTTCTCTGATAATTAGCGATGTGGAGCATCTTTTCATGTGTCTATTGGCCATCTGTATTTCTTTTTTGGAGAACTGTCTGTTCAGTTCCTCTGCCCATTTTTTAATTGGGTTATTTGCTTTTTGTTAGTGGAGGTGTGTGAGCTCTTTATATATTCTGGACGTCAAGCCTTTAACGGATCTGTCATTTTCAAATATATTCTCCCATACTGTAGGGTTCCTTTTTGTTGTATTGATGGTGTCTTTTGCTGTACAGAAGCTTTTCAGCTTAATATAGTCCCACTTGTTCATTTTTGCTGTTGTTTTCCTTGCCCGGGGAGATATGTTCAAGAAGAGGTCACTCATGTTTATGTCTAAGAGGTTTTTGCCTATGTTTTCTTCCAAGAGTTTAATGGTTTCATGACTTACATTCAGGTCTTTGATCCATTTTGAGTTTACTTTTGTATATGGGGTTAGACAATGGTCCAGTTTCATTCTCCTACATGTAGCTGTCCACTTTTGCCAGCACCATCTGTTGAAGAGACTGTCATTTCGCCATTGTATGTCCATGGCTCCTTTGTCAAATATTAATTGACCATATATGTCTGGGTTAATGTTTGGATTCTCTCGTCTGTTCCATTGGTCTGTGGCTCTGTTGTTGTGCCAGTACCAAATTGTCTTGATTACTATGGCTTTATAGTAGAGCTTGAAGTTGGGGAGTGAGATCCCCCCTACTTTATTCTTCTTTCTCAGGATTGCTTTGGCTATTTGGGGTCTTTGGTGTTTCCATATGAACTTTTGAATTATTTGTTCCAGTCCATTGAAGAATGTTGCTGGTAGTTTCATAGGGATTGCATCAAATCTGTATATTGCTTTGGGCAGGATGGCCATTTTGACGATATTAATTCTTCCTAGCCATGAGCATGGGATGAGTTTCCATCTGTTAGTGTCCCCTTTAATTTCTCTTAAGAGTGACTTGTAGTTTTCAGAGTATAAGTCTTTCACTTCTTTGGTTAGGTTTATTCCTAGGTATTTTATTTTTTTTGATGCAATTGTGAATGGAGTTATTTTCCTGATTTCTCTTTCTGTTGGTTCATTGTTAGTGTATAGGAAAGCCACAGATTTCTGTGTTGATTTTGTATCCTGCAACTTTGCTGTATTCCAATATCAGTTCTAGTAGCTTTGGGGTGGAGTCTTTAGGGTTTTTTCTGTACAATATCATGTCATCTGCAAATAGTGACAGTTTAACTTCTTCTTTACCAATCTGGATTCCTTGTATGTTTTTATTTTGTCTGATTGCCATGGCTAGGACCTCCTGTACTATGTTAAATAACAGTGGGGAGAGTGGACATCCCTGTCTAGTTCCCGATCTCAGTGGAAATGCTTTCAGCTACTCGCTGTTCAATATAATGTTGGCTGTGGGTTTTTCATAGATGGCCTTTATTGTGTTGAGGTACTTGCCCTCTATTCCCATTTTGCTGAGAGTTTTTATCATGAATGGATGTTGAACTTTGTCAAATGCTTTTTCAGCATCTATGGAGATGATCATGTGGTTTTTGTCTTTCTTTTTGTTGATGTGGTGGATGATGTTGATGGACTTTCGAATGTTGTACCATCCTTGCATCCCTGGGATGAATCCCACTTGGTCATGTTGTATGAGCCTTTTGATGTATTTTTGAATTCGGTTTGCTAATATTTTGTTGAGTATTTTTGCATCTACGTTCATCAGGGATATTGGTCTGTAGTTTTCTTTTTTGGTGGGGTCTTTGCCTGGTTTTGGTATTAGGGTGATGTTAGCTTCATAGAATGAGTTTGGGAGTATCCCCTCCTCCTCAATTTTTTGGAAAACTTTAAGGAGAATGGGTATTATGTCTTCCCTGTATGTCTGATAAAATTCCGAGGTAAATCCATCTGGCCCGGGGGTTTTGTTCTTTGGTAGTTTTTTGATTACCGCTTCAATTTCGTTGCTGGTAATTGGTCTGTTTAGATTTTCTGTTTCTTCCTGGGTCAATCTTGGAAGGTTATATTTTTCTAGGAAGTTGTCCATTTCTCCTAGGTTACCAAGCTTGTTAGCATATAGGTTTTCATAGTATTCTCTAATAATTCTTTGTATTTCTGTGGGGTCTGTCTTGATTTTTCCTTTCTCGTTTCTGATACTGTTGATTTGTGTTGACTCTCTTTTTCTCTTAATAAGTCTGGCTAGAGGCTTATCTATTTTGTTTATTTTCTCGAAGAACCAGCTCTTGGTTTCATTGATTTTTGCTATTGTTTTATTCTTCTCAATTTTGTTTATTTCTTCTCTGATCTTTATTATGTCCCTCCTTCTGCTGACCTTAGGCCTCATCTGTTCTTCTTTTTCCAATTTCGATAATTGTGACATTAGACCATTAGTTTGGGATTGCTCTTCCTTTTTTAAATATGCTTGGATTACTATATACTTTCCTCTTAAGACTGCTTTTGCTGTGTCCCACAGAAGTTGGGACTTAGTGTTGTTGTCATTTGTTTCCATATATTGCTGGATCTCCATTTTGATTTGGTCATTGATCCATTGATTATTTAGGAGCGTGTTGTTAAGCCTCCATGTGTTTGTGAGCCTCTTTGCTTTCTTTGTACAGTTTATTTCTAGTTTTATGCCTTTGTGGTCTCAAAAGTTGATTGGTAGGATTTCAATCTTTTGGAATTTACTGAGGCTCTTTTTGTGGCCTAGTATGTGGTCTATTCTGGAGAATGTTCCATGTGCACTTGAGAAGAATGTGTATCCTGTTGCTTTTGGATGTAGAGTTCTGTAGATGTCTATTAGGTCCATCTGTTCTAGTGTGTTGTTCAGTGCTTCCGTGTCCTTACTTATTTTCTTCCCGGTGGATCTATCCTTTGGGGTGAGTGGTGTGTTGAAGTCTCCTAGAATGAATGCATTGCAGTTTATTTCTCCCTTTAGTTCTGTTAGTATTTGTTTCACATATGCTGGTGCTCCTGTGTTGGGTGCCTATATATTTAGAATGGTTATATCCTCTTGTTGGACTGAGCCCTTTATCATTATGTAGTGTCCTTCTTTATCTCTTGTTACTTTCTTTGTTTTGAAGTCTATTTTGTCTGATATTAGTACTGCAACCCCTGCTTTCTTCTCTCTGTTGTTTGCCTGAAATATGTTTTTCGATCCCTTGACTTTTAGTCTGTACATGTCTTTGGGTTTGAGGTGAGTTTCTTGTAAGCAGCATATAGATGGGTCTTGCCTTTTTATCCATTCTATTACTCTGTGTCTTTTGATTGGTGCATTCAGTCCACTAACATTTAGGTTGACTATTGAAAGATATGTACTTATTGCCATTGCAGGCTTTAAATTCGTGGTTACCAAAGGTTCAAGGTTAGCCTCTTTAGTATCTTACTGCCTAAGTTAGCTCGCTTATTGTGCTGTTATATACACTGTCTGGAGATTCATTTCTTCTCTCCCTTCTTATTCCTCCTCCTCCATTCTTCATATGTTGGGTGTTTTGTTCTGTGCTCTTTCTCGGAGTGCTCCCATCTAGAGCAGTCCCTGTAAGATGTCCTGTAGAGGTGGTTTGTGGGAAGCAAATTCCCTCAGCTTTTGTTTGTCTGGGAATTGTTGAATCCCAGCATCATATTTGAATGATAGTCGTGCTGGATACAGTATCCTTGGTTCAAGGCCCTTCTGTTTCATTGTATTAAATATATCATGCCATTCTCTTCTGGCCTGTAGTGTTTCTGTCAAGAAGTCTGATGTTAGCCTGATGGGTTTTCCTTTATAGGTGACCTTTTTCTCTCTAGCTGCCTTTAAAACTCTTTCCTTGTCCTTGATCTTTGCCATTTTAATTATTATGTGTCTTGGTGTTGTCCTCCTTGGATCCTTTCTGTTGGGGGTTCTGTGTATTTCCGTGGTCTGTTCGATTATTTCCTCCCCCAGTTTGGGGAAGTTTTCAGCAATTATTTCTTCTAAGATACTTTCCATCTCTTTTTTCTCTCTTCTTCTTCGGGAACCCCTATAATATGGATATTGTTCCTTTTTTATTGGTCACACAGTTCTCTTAATATTGTTTCATTCCTAGAGATCCTTTTATCTCTCTCTATGTCAGCTTCTATGCGTTTCTGTTCTCTGGTTTCAATTCCATCAATGGCCTCTTGCATCCTATCCATTCTGCTTATAAACCCTTCCAGAGTTTGTTTCATTTCTGCGATCTCCTTTCTGGCATCTGTGATCTCCCTCCGGACTTCATCCCATTTCTCTTGCGTATTTCTCTGCATCTCTGTCAGCATGTTTATGATTCTTATTTTGAATTCTTTTTCAGGAAGACTGGTTAGGTCTGTCTCCTTCTCTGGTGTTGTCTCTGTGATCTTTGTCTGCCTGTAGCTTTGCCTTTTCATGGTGATAGGAATAGTCTGCAGAACTGGGACGAGTGACGGCTGGAAGGACTTCCTTTCTTGTTGGTTTGTGGCCCTCCTCTCCTGGGAGAACAGCGGCCTCTAGTGGCTCGTGCTGCGCAGCTGCGCGCAGACAGGGTTTCTGCTTCCTGCCCGGCTGCTATGGAGTTAATCTCCGCTGTTGCTGTGGGCGTGGCCTGGCTCGGGCAGCTACTCCAAAATGGTGGAGTCGCGTTGGAGCAGGAGCTGCTGGGAGGCTATTTATCTCCGTAAGGGGCCTCCCTGCTCCCTGCAGCCCAGGGGTTAGGGTGCCCAGAGATCCCGGATTCCCTACCTCTGGATTAAGTGTCCCGCCCTGCCCCTTTAAGACTTCCAAAAAGCACCCGCCAAAACAAAACAACCACAAAAAAAAAAAAAATTAAAAAATTAAAAAAACAAACAAGTAAATAAATAAATGGCTGCTCGTTTTTCTTTATTCTCCGGTGCCAGCCTCAGGCATCTGCTTACCGGTCTTGCTGCCCTGTTTCCCTAGTATTGGGGTCCCTATCCCTTTAATACTTCCAAAAAGCGCTCGCCAAAACAGAAAAAAAAAAAATGGCCGCTTGCTTTTCTTTTGTTCTCTGGTGCCGGCCTCCGATACCCACTCGCTGGTCTTGCTGCCCTGTTTTCCTAGTATCAAGCGCCCTGCACTCTGGCCCGGATGGCTGGGGCTGGGTGCTCGGCAGCCCTGGGCTCCGTCTCCCTCCCGCTCTGCCTGCTCTTCTCCCGCCGGGAGCTGGGGGGAGGGGCGCTCGGCTCCCGCCGGGCCGGGGCTTGTATCTTACTCCCTTTAGGAGGCACTGGGTTCTCCCAGGTGCAGATGTGGTCTGTATGTTGTCCTTTGTCCTCTGGTCTTTATTCTAGGAAGAGTTGTCTTTGTTATATTTTCATAGATATATGTGGTTTTGGGAGGAGATTTCCGCTGCTCTACTCACGCCGCCATGTTGGCTCCACCCATATATTTTCTTAAATGTAAAAAGGATACTTTGAAGAAGCTGCTCTTTACCTCTCATATCTCACTGCAAAGACAAAAACTTCATTTATGTTTTTAATTATTTTAATTATTTTGGCTAGTTATTCAGTTATTTTTGGTCTCTCAGCATGATAATTATTTGTTTCCCTTTGTTGAACTAGAGTGACCCTAGGATTACTTTAGAAAAAAAATCATACTAAGGGAATGCTTTGAACTTCATTAATAAGAAAATGTCATCCAACCTGATCATAGAATTTAAAAAAACATCCCAAGCATAATGAAAAGGCAATATCTATCTTTTTAAAAGCATATTTATGAATACAGTCATTCATTCCAGAATGATTTATTGAAAACCTACTATGCGTAAGTTGCTTTGCTAGGTGCTAAACTTTGAACTTTATTGAAACAACTTATGATTCTTTTGAGGTTTAATAAATTTAGACATTGAAATGAAATTTACATCATTTTCAAAGGCTTTATTTAGCTGTAACTACTTGAGGTTGTAAAAAATTTCTTAATTTTTTATTATGTATGCTTTTTATTGTATGTATTATGTTTATGTTATACATGTATATAAGTGTACATATATAATACATGTCATTATATACACATGTATATATAAACATGTATGTATTTATTATACATAACAAAATTTTTATGTGTGTGTTTATTATATAAACACACATGTTTATTATACATAATAAAAATTTTATTACATATGCTTGTGCAGAATAATGTTATTCATTCACACTACTTGGAATACTCAGAAAAAATGTTTTATTTCCTTAACCCAGCTGATATGAGATATCTGTGTATATTATGTGGTTGTATCCTTCACCAAAAAATATGTAAATAATATTTATTTCCTTAATGGTGACTAAGCAACATTGATTTTAGCTATTACTGATGAAATGTGAATGTTGGTTGGAATGTGGAAGACACAGTTCTAAGTGTTGATTTTATGTTTTCTCTTACTTTACAATTGCCACATTAATTGAAAATTCTTATTTCAATCAGAGGCAGCATAGGGTAGCTCAGCTTGGCTGGGTTCAAACCCTGGCACCACTTGTTAGCTGTGCACCCTTGGACCAGCTGCTTAACCTGTTTAAGCCCCTGTGGTTTCTTCACCTGTAAAATTGGAGTAAAGTGGTACCTAAATCAGGGTGTTGTGAGGATTTTAAATGATAATCTGTGTCAAGGATTTACCTATAAAGTATCACATTTAGTTTGCTAGTGTCCCTGGTACATTGTGAAACAAATGCCAAGCTCCAGGCAGGTTCCTACATTCTGTCCCTGGTCCTTATGCCCCTCTGGGCTGCAGAGGAGCTGTGGGACAGCTCATGCCTAAGAGAGCCCAAGTACAGTGATGTGAGTAAGGAGGCCTTGACTTGTCCTTCACATGAGCTGAGTCCTCAAGCTGCTGTCGGCATTGCTGAGCTGGACTGAATCTGTGATGAATTTCAACCGGTGACCCAATAATAAAAGTCACTTGTTGTCAGTATCCTCCAGGCCAGCTGGGGAGCCCAACAAGGTGGAAAAGGCAAAGGGGCTGTAATGTG
Organism: Manis pentadactyla; assembly: GCF_030020395.1. Lineage (NCBI taxonomy): Eukaryota > Metazoa > Chordata > Mammalia > Pholidota > Manidae > Manis > Manis pentadactyla. Next base: position 10,190,561 of record NC_080035.1, read on the forward strand.
ACCTTCCTTTGGATGGCTAGAGGGAAAAGTATCCCAAAAGCACATAATCTTTCTTGGGTGTTTTCTAATGTGCACAATCCAACTTTGAGAGATTTATCTACTGAGTTCTTGGGACCAGCTGGAATTTAGTCCTAAACTTACAAGGTGTGTGAGCTGCATGCCCTCTGTCCAGTCCTCCGGAAAAACCTGCAGCATTCAAGACCTTAGTGAACAGAAATGCTTTGTAATAACATACTCCTCATTCTAGGGCAAATAGCAATTTATGACCTTACACAGTAAACACAATGAATTTGGTCTTCGAATCTATCATTCTGCTTTATGCTCAGAGTCCTGACTGAGTATGTGTTTCTTTCTTAAGTGTATGAGGCTAAATTGTATGTAGGGCAAAGGGTAGGGAAGAGCACATATTGTGTGGACATGTAATGGTGCATTATATTCTGCACGTTGGTGAAGAACCTGCGTTCCTCATGGTACAGCTGGACAAATAGAACTGTAACTTCTTCCAATGTCACACAGTTGCACTTAGAATGCTTTTGACAGCCTTCAAGATTGACAACAATCTCAATCCCCCCTTCTGTTTTGATGTCAGAGATTTTTTCAGGGTAGAAATTACGAAGTTCCAAGACATTGCTTTTCTCCTCACCCTGTCCCACATAGTCATCTGCCTTGATGGGATGGGGACAGTTCCTTCATTTCCTCTGCCAGCTATTCCAGGTGATGTAACACCTTCCAATGGAAGAGGACACAGGTCCATCTCTCTTCAGGAGCATGGGGAAGACAGAGCGTGGGGCTTTACTCTTCCCTTCACTGAATTTCCAAGCAGAGCAGCTACACTTTTATCTATTCGAGTTATTAGCCTGGCTCTGCTGAAGACTTGCTTTAAGGAAAAGGTTCTGTAACTGGAAGAGATTTACATGCAAACCACCAAGATCAGACTTAGACTGTGTCCTACTTCTCACTGGTTGGTCACTTGCCTTCGGTCATGGCGACCTTGCATGCCAATGCTGGTGGGGTACCTTCCTTAGGCCAGGGAACCCCAGGACCCCATCACCTAACTCACCCAGAATCAAACCCATAAGGAGATACCTCTAGTAACCACCTCTTAATCAGGAACTAGGGGAACCAGAGTGTTCCCCTCCTCCGCGACCCCACTTCCCAAATCAGACTCACAACATGAAAAAGGATTGCTTCCAGAGGCTTTGCAGCTTGCTGTGTCACTTCACCAAGTTGATTCTCCTTGGGAGGAGGAGGAAAAAGAATCTCTTCCTGCATGCTCACTCTGGGGTTATTCTCGGCACATAGTTGTGAGACACTTGATGTCCCCAGTGAAGATGAAAGGAAGATGGCACTGATGGGTTCAGCAAGGAGCTAAAGCAATAGACCATGCCTGGAAGTGGACCATGAGTACAGCAATCTGGCTTGCCACCATTTGCTTAGTAGAAATTATTTAGTTAGGAACCAGAAGAGCAGGTTTGCTAATCCTGTACTTTGTGAGCTGAGCCATAAGATGAGCTGTAATGAATTAGAGCTGCTGTGATTTTTAGACCCACTCCTGAGGATTAGACTTGGCCCAGAGTATTTCTTAATACATACATTTCACCTATTTCTACTTATTTTCAAGGGGAAAACTCATTTTTAAAGAAAAATGTTTCTATAAGGTATAGAAACATTAGAGCATTGAATGCTTAAAGAGCTTCCTATAGTGGAGGTATGGATTATAAAGTCAAAATTTTCATATGAGTTTATTGACATATTCTGGCTGGAAGATAAAGGAACCACAGAGGTGAAGAGTTCTGGCTGAAATGGAAGCAAGGACTATATCTCCTGCTTGACCTCTAGACCTCCCCCAAATGACCTCTGCCCTTTAGAAACATCTGGACAAAGATTAACAGACATCTTTCTTCCAGGTCCCTCATAGCTCCTCTCTGAACTAGAAAGGACAGACTTTTGATGGGGTCAGGTGAAGCTTGGAAAGTTGGTACTGGGGAGGTCACACAGCTCTAGTCAGAGGTAAGATCGAGATTCTGTCTTTTGAAACAGTGAATTGCCCTTTATGGTGGTTTTTAAACAGTGGGTGTATTTCTCAAATGTGCGGTCATGAAATTTACATAAAAATTATCATTACTGAGTAACTTCAGGATAGCGCCACCCTGACTCACCAGAGAAAGATTCCAGAGAATTGTTAGGATTGTTGTCATCTGTGTATCCAGACTAAAAAGTTTCTGGAATGGTGCTGGAACTTGGGATGGTATGGCCTTAGCTGGCTTACCTCTGTGAGCCTCCATGTCCTCACCTTCCCATATTCATGCTCTGGCTTTATTACTGTTTCCCATTCATGAACTATTATTGATCAATTAGCCTTAAATGCAGCTAAATAATGAGTATGTTGATATTTCCCACATACACCAATCTTGGAGTTAGAATATCTATAAATCTTCTGATTTTCATGTACTAGACTGGGTAGTTTTATTTGCCATTACTAGTATCTGTTAAGCTTAGGTGGATGAAAGCACTCATGATATTTTTGTGATTTAATGAATAAAAGCATGTGTTTACTTTATAGATTTTAATAAATTCTTCCTCCAACCTTCATTTTTTAATTGAGGGTTTTAATTACAAAATAACTAATGTTTTTTGGGAAAAAAATAACATAGAAATGTAGAATGTAAATGTCTTCTCTAGCTTCTTCCTAATCTCAAATGTTTTGATGTGTAATATTACAGAATTGTATGTATATATATATAATTATATATACATGTAATTTTAATTATGTATAAAAATGTATTTATATTGTATATACTTATATATAATTATATATTGCATATTTATATAAATTATATATGTAATTATATACTTATAAAGAATATATAATTGTATAAAAATGTATATTATGTGCACTTATATATGATATAAATATGAATTTATAATAATTATATGTAATATAAATTAATTATTAATATATTAATAATTTATATATGATATATATTTTATATATATGCATCTATCCAATGGGACACTATTCATAGATCCACCTTACTCTTTCCAATCCATCCTTTAATTTTATAGGCTCAGAACCTTGCTTTTTGAGTCTATCTAGATATTGTTAAAAAATACTGAACTAGGGTCATGAAATTAGTTAATGTTTATTGTATAAAAATCAATTTTACAGAAAAGCAAACAAAAATAAGAGAAGAAAAATTTCCTGTAATCCTTTCATATAGAGATAATTCTTGTTAATATTTTGATACAGATATAATTTAAAACATTTTATGTACATACAAATATACACATGTATACTATATATGTATTAATTTAAAAATATTTAGTTCCACTGCTATTTTATAATCTTGCTTTTCTTCTCAAAAATGTGAGAATTTTTTTTCCATGTGGCATAAACATTTTAAGGTTTTTGATAAAATAGTCTCTATGTGTCTTTTTGAAATACTGATTTAAGCTCCCACCAGCTGCATGTAAGAGTGCTTACTTCCCTTCATTCTAACTGATCTAGGGAATTAATCAATTTCTTAGTCTTTGATACTCTGATAAATAGAAAGTAACATGTTATTTTAGTTAGCATTTGATTATTAATGAGCTTTAGCATCATTTCCTCTGTTTATTACTGAATATGTTTTATTAAAAAATGACTTATCCTAGTCTTTTGGCTATTTTTCACTGTAGTGTTTATTGTTCCTCCTGGAGATTTGTACACTTAATACACCCAGTTTGCCTTCCTAGCTCACTTAAGATGATGGATATGTATTTGAACCCTAAACCAAACAGACATGGTTTGTGTACTGGCTCCACCACTTATTGTTGCATGACTTTGGCCGAGTTACTCAACATCTGTAAAATTGGGACAGTTATGTCTTATATAGAGTTGTTGCAAAGATTAAATAAGAATGTGTTCAAAGTGCTTTAACACAGTTCCTAAAGTATTGAAAACGCTCAATAAATGTCAACTATTATTTTTCTCAGTGATAATTGAGAACCTAATAGCTTCAAGGAAATGCCATACTCATGATTATTATTATAATTGCATTTAACAGTGACTTTCTTTGTTGCTAAATTATACTGTATATAAAATTATACTAAAATGAAACATGACTTTCTTAAACATATATATGTGAGTGTATATATACATATGTGTGTACATATAATATGTATATATATATGAACAGTCATAAAGTTATTTTATACTTGAGATGTGTAGTTTGTTTAGTTGGTTAGAAATTAATGCTAAGAATTTCAATCTGTGTGGCTACCAGCCACTATGTGGCTGATGTGGACAGCTTTTTATCCACCCCAAATACATAGAAATGCCAAATAAAACATGTAGCTGAGATGAACAGAAAGGGAAATCTTGGGTGTTGGAAACAAAAAGAACTTAATGGCAATGAAGTAAGCTTGAGGTGAAGCCAAAGTAAGCCCATGGGGGATCTGATATGGTCTGAGAGGCCATTTCCTATGAGGGATCTGATTTGAACATGGACTTTTGTGGTGGCCGGGCACTGGGATTACACCACCTGCATGGGAAGTAGAGATGAGCTCTCTAGTCTGCAGCAGGCAGAAAACTGAAACAAAGCACTGCAAAAAGTTGAGAGACTCAAAACTGAGACCCTTTTTCTGAAACTAGAAAATCCACAGCCTGGCATGCTAAAGAAGTCAGCATAAGGTTGTGCAAGCAATATATAATTATCGGACAAAGTGGGCTCTCATGGACTCATTTTTTTAAGAATACAAAGAAATGGTTCATCAAGATGATATGCCAACCTGAGGCTGCACGTAACAACATAACTTTTAGATACATGAAACAAAAATTGACAGAATTATAAGGAGATATTATGGATAAATCCACTTATGAAATGGGGGTTTTAAAAAACACATCAAGCAAACAGAAGATTACTAAAGACTAGTAAGCTTGATCTGTTAGATATCTATAGATAACCTATATCCAATAAATAGAGAACACACGTTTTCTTTACATAACAAAAATATCTGCAAAGGTTGATGTGTTCTTGGCCATAAAGAAAATGCAACAAATTCCAAAAGGATATTTAGCCAGTGTCTTAGTCCATTCTGGCTGCTGTAACAAAAATACCGTAGACTAGGTTGCTAACAAACATTTGATTTCTCACAGTTCTAGAGGCTGGCAAATCTAAGGGCAAAGCACTGGCTGATTTAGTGTCTGGTGAGAGCCTGTTCCCTGTTTTATAGATGGCTGTCTTGCTGTCTCCTCACATGGTGAAAGGAGCACAGGTCTCTCGGGTCTCTTCTAAGGGCACTAATCCTGTTCATGAGGGTGGTTGATAGCTCCCCAAAAGCCCCACCTCCAAATGCCATCATACTGAGGATTGGATTTCAACAGATGAATTTCAAAGGGAAACATTCAGTCTGTGGAAGCAGGCATCCTGGTTTGACTAGAGAAGTGGGTAGATAAGGTTGCAAATGTAAGTCTAGGAGGAACTTCAGTGTCAGGATTTTGACAGGCAGTAGAGAGTTGCTGAAAGATTTGAAGCTGGGAATCTACTGGATGTGCATTAAGAGATGAATCTGGAATAGAGGCCAAGTTACTCCCTTAATTTTCAAGGACTAATGAGAAAAGAACCAGCTCCACATAAATCTTGAGCTGGTGCAAAGTGAAGGCCAAATGATGTCATGGAAGGATGCAGTAGTGCAAAGAAAGCAAAGTGGGAGAATTGACTGTTGCCAAACACAGCAGAGAGCATAGGCAGGGAACACAAAAAGCCTAGGCAGTCAGGGTCAGCACCTCACTCACAGGGCAAAGCGTGGCTAATTCCAGGAAAATCACCAGTGACCTCATTAAAATGAAAACACTTAATTTGATTTGTTGTTATTGTTTCAAATTTAATTTTTAAGCTAATTTTGGATTTATACTTAGAATCTAACTGCTTCAGCAGTTTACACCAAGTTTTATATTTACTTATGTAATAGAAATAGTTAGACAACTATGGAAATCTGGGAGAATTTTTCTAGATAGTTACCCTTGTTAGAGAAATTCTGGTTTAGTTGATTCCCCTCATTTTATGGTTATGTAAAATGAAGCACAGAAATATGACTAATAATAGTAACTATAATGTAAGATATTAAATATGAATATTAGCCCTGTTGGTGCATCTGCCTTGTATTGGTCATTATGCTAAGCCCCATTCATGCACCTCCCCATCACCTTGTAACTATGCTAGGATATAAGTGTTATATACATTTCCTATTTTGATGAAGAACAGGCTTAGAGGGATTAAGGAACTCGTCCAAAGACACAAAGACCAGAAATCCAGGGATAGGTGAGGAACCCAAGCCTCTGTAATTCCAAAGCATGTGCTTTTAAACACCTTGATGCACTGGTTTGATCTGGCCACTCATATTAAAACTTAGCCAAATTTAAAACCAAGAGCTCTTGACTGGTGGTCTAGTATATTTTTCACTTCATCTCAGGCCTCCATTTCTTTGAAAGTATACAGCTGAAGCTACAGAGTAGTTCAATAACTTATTGTAAGAAAAATGCATATATACTATATCAGAAGTTCATCTATAAAAAGACTCAGCCAAAGGACAATAGGAAAGGCAAGTAGAACTAATTAAATGTCACTGAGGTTCAATCCTAGTTACTTTTGATGGAAAACAAAGAGGCAGGATGCAAACTGTCATGGGCTAGACTATGAATTCCAAATCATATTTTCAATTTCACTTGGGAAAACCTTTGACTTTTTATAGAGTTCCTGGAATGTTTCAATTAGATATTTGACTAATCTTTTATTTTCTCTATCACCTGTAGCACATACCAGGTGTTCAGATTTTATTATTAGTATTTGTTGGATGGATGAATGAAAGTCTAGAACCTCTTTTCTACTTATGAACAGGATAGATTTCAGAAGGTTGTTTTCAAGTATATTTGTGTATAAGTCTATAGTGACAAAAACAGACTTAAGAAGTATTTCCCAGAAGTCCCCAGAAGTATTTCCACTAAAGCTGAATATGAATCAGTCAGTCCTACAAAACTTTAAAATCAGGTCTATTTTTCTCCTTTGAGATCATAAACAGTCTATCAAACATCCTTTTCTATAATTGATTGTCTTAGTCTACATTGTAAATCTATTGAGGCTATTAACCTTTCTCTTTGATGATACTGCAACTGGTTACACCTTTCTAAGGCACTCAGTTGATAAACCACCATATTAAATCAACTCTCCACCTACTCAGTACCTGCACCTGTGGAGATGAATAGGGTGGGAGAAAAAACATGCAGAACGCTTGTATTTTAGATGCATGATCACCTAATTATTAGAGAGAAAAAAAACAGCTTTGCAGTGGAGGACCCTGGAAAACATCATATGTGATACACTAACAAAATATTGCTTGTGTGGTATTCTTGCCAAAAATCCATACCTGATTTTAATTGTGAGGAAATAGATAAGCCCAGACTAAAGGATACCTTATGACTAGCCTTTTCAAAAGTGTCAGGATGATGAAAAATGGATTGAAGAACTGTCCCAGATTTCAGGAGACTGAGACATCACAACTAAGTGGAATATGAGATCACAGAATGGGTCCTAGTCCAAAAAAAAAAAAAAAACTGATAGGACAGTTTACCAAATTTGAGAAACATCTGTAATTTAGTTAATAACTAATTTCCTGATATTGCCAATAGTATTATGGTTATATAAGATGTTAACATTTAGGCAAGTTGGGTGAAGGACATTTAGGAGTTCTTTGAACTATTTTTGCACCTTTTTTGTAATTCTGAAATTATTTCAAAATGAAAAGTAATTGCAAGAAAAGTATTTTAATGTAATCACTAGCCATGAATGCTGCTGAGCCATCATACCACATGCCACTAAAGCATTTACTCTTTTAAACTCCTAGGCAACAATTTCATATACTGTCTGTTCTCTACAACCCTTCCATAGCTTATTCCTTAAACTCATTCATTGCAAAATAGAGGCAATTGGAAGAATTTCCATAGGCTCATCTCCTAGCAACTGTGACCATTCACTCTGCTTTTCTTGTCTTCGGGATGAGCTCTCCCTGCTTCTAGCCAAAGCCAAGCCTTCCAGGGGTTTACTAGAGCTCATCCGCTCTCACCTATTCAAGAATATTGTTCTAGCAAATCTGCCCTCTGTCTCTAGCATTTTTTTTCTTTCTCTCTGCTAGATAATTCCTGGAATCATAGAAGCACACTGTGATTTCTCTCTTCTCAAAAAAAAAAAAAAAAAGAAACTTCCCCTTTGAGCCAGCTTCTGCAACATTTCTCTTCTTCCCTTTACAATAAATCTTTTAAAACATGTGTAGTTGCTGTCTCCAGTTTCTTCCCTCTGGTTCTTCTGGGACACCATTCCAGTGGGATGTTTGCCCCACCCCTCCACCAGACGGCTCTTGACATGATTACTAATAGCATCCATGTTATTGTCTCCAGTGCTCAGTTAGTTCTCAGTCCTTGTCTTATATGAACAGCAGCTTCCAGAGGTGGATTCTTCTCCCCAAGTTGAGGTCTGTCTTCGCTGGGCCTCTAAGTCATCACAATCACATGATTTGTCTCCTCCTTCCCTGAGAGTTCCTTCTTAGTAACCCTTGCGGGCCCTCTTCATTTTCCTGACCTTTTATGTTGGAGCACCTCAAAGCTCAGAGCTTGGACCTCTTCTCTTCTTTGTCAGTGTTCACTCTCTACATGATCTCATCTAATCTCACAGCTTTAAATACCACTGATATGCTGATGACTTCAAATTTAAACCTACCATGTGACCCTCCAGCCTCTATATCCAGTGGCCTGCTGGGCATCTCCTCGTTGGATCCCTAATAAGCATAACAGGTCTAACACTGAACACTTGCTATTCTCCACTTCCAAGTCACAAACACATTTTGGGTGTATCTTTCATTTGTCTTGTGTATGTCTTGATTTAAACAGGAGAGAACAATGAGAAACAAGGTGAGTTGACAAAATATCCTTCTGCCCACTATGTTCTAATTCTTCTGCTTGAACTTCATGAAAGAGTGGGAGGATTTTGTAAGGTTGAAACCCTCTCTGTTAAACAACTGGCACAGCACTCTGGAGTGGCGGCAGGAACACTCAATCACTCATGTTAAAATATATGCTCACTTGGACATGTATTTGTCACATTTTCTGGCTACCATACAATTTATCTAAAAGCAGACCTCCATCTGTGGGTTAACAAGCACTCAGCCTTCATCTATAAGAAGACTCAGCCAAAGGACAATAGGAAAGGCAAGTAGAACTAATTAAATGTCACTGAGGTTCAATCCTGGTTACTTTGGATGGAAAACAAAGAGGCAGAATGCAAACTGTCATGGGCTAGACTATGAATTCCATAAGAACAGAGAATGTGTCTGTATTACCTACCGCTGTATTCTCAATGTCTGGCTGGATGCCTTGCAGGAAGTAGGATGAATGAGGAAGATAATGAATGAATTTAGATGTTGTGATCATTGTAGGCAGAAACAAGCTTTCAGATTTTCTGGGCACTCCCAGGATCTCACTGATGGAAGCACGTCTCACACATTGGTGCAAATGGAAATGAACTAGTTGAAGGACTTTATTTTTAGCCATGATTTCTTTTTCCTCTATATGATTCTTCCCCAAATGAACAGAATTTAAGGTTCACATGCCTTCTCTTTATTTATACTTAACCTTTACTGGGCACAGAAAAACAAGAATAAAATATAGGCCTTTGTTATTTAATATAATCTAAAATAATATGAAATCTAATATAATGTTATCTAAATGTTTTCCAGTACATGACAAAAGACTCATCAAATTGGCCCTTAGTGTTAGATGTTGGTCACTGAACTTCTGCGCATTTGCTTCTAAGTGCCCAAGTTGACTCTATCTCAGAGTTTTAGTTATCTCCTCACTAATGAAGCTCAGATCTGCATCTTTTTCCTTAACCTAGCCCCACAGCTACAGTTACATAGCTTGCATTTTGCACAAGTGAGCTCTCCTGAGCATTTTCAATGTTGCCTTAATCTCATGGTCAAGGGGATTTCATCCTTATCTTCCCTAAATGCCATATTTCTATCCAGGACAGCATTCTTGACTGAATTCCTTAGCTGACTGATCTCAAAGTTATCCTTGACTCAGCCTTCTCATTTATCCTCTATAGACAGGCAACCTCAAAAACATCTCTTCTGTTTGTCTCTGGCTTCCATTGCTCGTTGCCACCATCCCAGGCCTGGCCATTGTTGCCCCATACCTTGTCCATAGCTGTGGCTTCCTAACCTTTATCCTTATTTCCAGTCACTTCCTATTCCATTCCATTTCTCTGCCCCCAGACTAATCTAAAATCATCTAATTGGTTCACCCTGTATTACACATGTTTTCTATGGTTTTCTTTATCTGTGCTTGTTTTGTATCTTCTTTGGTGTAATAAATGATTGAAATAAGGAAACTGCATCATATGAATTCACTGAAGCTGTGCTGACTATCCTTTGGCCTAGGGTGCAGAGAGCTAGCAGCTGATTCACATCTCTATTTAAAGAATGAAGAACTTGACCAGAAATATTTTCATATTACAGCTGCAGATCAGCAGTAAAAACACAAACTTCTCATCTGGGCTGCAGTTTCCTTATCTTAAAATAGAGTAAATGCCACTTACATCATGGCTTTGCTGCAAATGGTAAATATGATATTCAAGTTAAGGCACCCAGCATTGGGTCACTAGCAGATGCAAAATAAAATCCAGTTGAATCTTAATTTTAAAAATTGATTGAAAAATTGAATAAATGAATTTGAATTGACATAATGAAATATTTAGGTATTTTATATAAATGATTACTTACAAGTTCAGATTCAACTAAAATTTGGCACTAACTAGGACCACCATGTTGGGGTGTTAGCATATATTCTGTCAACTATTCTTCAAAGTAACCCTGTGAGATAGGTAGTATTTTCTCCAATTTACTTGTAAGTTCAGCTGAAGAAAGGAAAAATGCCTTACACAAGATCAATTAGCATATGCTGGAATCAAGATTTGTCTCTAAGGTTTTTAATTTCAGGCCTTTGGCTTTTTCTGTGTACCATGCTCCTCAAGTATTTTTCTTATTTTTTCATTTTTATTTCTTTTAGGTTTGCATCATCAAAAGGTCATGACTCTCCATTTTAATACTCGGTTCACACCTTTTTCTTGTATTGTTTCCTATGTACTTACTTTAAAATCCTTGTCCTTGTGCTTGTACTCTTGGTGGTTGAGAGCATCTCAAACATTGTCTCCGTAGCAGCAGTGTATCTGTTTACAAAAATTGAGTAAATATTATATTGCAGTTGAAGGAAAGTGGCATACAGGTGTTTCAGCCTACATCTCTTTTAATGAGTCTGTTAGTGCAAATGGGTTGTAAAATGTCAGTGAATATCTAGGGAGTTGTTATAAGCTAAAAGTATGCAGATTATCTACCTCTGAAATGGTCATAGCATGCATCATGTGCTGGATTCAACTTTTTAATACTTAGAAATATTGCACAGATAACATTTTTATGTACTTGACATTTTATGAAAATAGAATTTGTAGCTATGAACAGCCCTCCTCCTTTTATAATCTACCTGGTAATAACTATAACTAGCTTTCATTGCACTGTTATCAGAAAGGGATTGTAAAATTAGCATTAAACATGTAAAGTCTGTCTCTACATGGCAGCTGCATATATAAGTTCTCTGGGAGACCTATCATGCTAGGGAGTGAATTTTAGATGCATATTTAAAATATCTAATTACTTTTGCTCTTTGGCTTAACTTTCAAATGCCATATTTTTTATAGAATCAATTCACCTTCTCAACTAATCAATTATTTATTGAATTTGTACTATAAGCAATGGGTCATATTAGGCAGTAGAAGAGTGTGTAATTCCTGTACTCCAGAAGCAGACATTTAGTTGGGAGATTCACATAACATCCCCACGTTATTTCTACATGCTGGTCCCTCTATCTGAAATGCCTGAAATCACTCTTCCCCTCCTTTGCCTGCCCAGCTTCTGCACATTTTTGGAGGCTCAGCTACACACCTAAGATGCCCTTGCTGCCTGCAGCCACACTCCCATGGGCTTGGTACCTTGGGCATCTATCTATCACCGTGTTTGTCACAGGGCATTATAATTGTCACTAGTAACCTCCCAAACTACAAGCTCCTTGAGTATATGAGACTGAGTATTTGGTTGTTTTCTGAGTGCCTGGCACAAAGTAGAATCAAGCTCATCAGAGCCTGATGAATGAATAAAGATGCTAGAAACACATACAGATATACAGCCATAAAAATTAATTGGCAAAGAAAGGTAGCATGCAATAAATGTCAAGAATGGCTTATAAACTATAGATTTTAGGAGGAAAAGAGAGAATAGATTGGTGGTCAAGGAAGGATTCTTGATCAGGGCCTGCCTCATAGACATGCAACCTACACCACAAAGGAAAATAGGTGCAACTTGGATCATATGTGGGAATGAGAAAACAGTAGGAGGCAAGAAGCACCCCAGACGTTCCCAGGCCCATGGTGCACTCCTGCGACCTACGAAGTAAAGGATGGGGTCCAGAGGAGCATGTTTGTCAGAATGGTGAGTTCAGTTTTAGACACTTGAGATGACAACAGGATTTCAAAAACAGGATTGTTCGCTTCGCAGTTAAATATAAATGATTGTCCATGGAAGAGATAGTTGGAAAAAGGAAAGGATGGTTGACAGTGTCAAATGTTGCATAAAGGCAAGGACAGTAAGACTGAGTGAAGTCCTTTAGGTCATGGTTTTGGAAAAGTGATGAGAAAAGCATCCTGATAGAGTGTGGGAATCAAGAACATAAGGTAGCAGTTCCTAAACTCAATCTTCTTCCCCAAACCTGCTCCTCCTATGTTCCCTGTCTCATTGGATGGGACCCCTCTCCACCACCCATGCCCCATCCAGAAATGGGGTCATCCTTGACTTCTTCTCCTTTATTCAGTCTCTTTTCTCCCTCTGTGTTCAGTCAGTTCTTTCTTGTCCCTTCTACCTGGCAAGTCTCCCTTGAATCTGCCCTCCTCTCTTTGCCCTCTGCCGCCGATCATCACCTTACGCAGTGCTGAGGGCGAAGGCTCCAGAGTGCTCTGATCTTTCTCCCACCCACCCCCGACACCAACCCCTGCTATCTCGTTCTTCTCATTGGAGGAGATTTTTCTAAAAGACAGGTCTGACTGTGTCACTTTCTGTTTAAGACCCTGTTATGAATTGTGTTTCCCCCAAACGTATTAAAGTCCTAGCCCCAGTTCCTATGAATCTAACCTTATTTAGAAACAGGGTATTTTCAGATGGTCACATTAACATGAGGTCCTTAGGTGGGCCCTAGTCCAACATGACTGTCTCCTTATAAAAAGGGGAAATTTGGGTACAGCAGAGATCTGGATGATGCCTCTACAAGCCAAGGATACCGAAGATTGCCAGCAAGCCAGCAGATGCTGGGACAGAGGCACGTGACAGATTCTCCCTCACACAGTCAGAAAGGGCCAACCCAGCTAACACCTTGACTTCAGACTTCAAGTCTCCAGAACCATAAGACAATAACTATCTGCTACTTTAAATCACCCAATTTGTGGTACTTTATTACAGCAGCCTTAGGAAACTAATACAGACCATAAAATAGCTCCCCCTTACTTACAGGGTAAAGCCCAAACTCCTAAACATGGCTTAAAAGACCCACCATGAGCTGATCTCTGCTAAATTCTCCAGCCTTCTCTTTCTTTGCTCTCTCCCAGGCCGGCACCCCACTCCCTGCTGGCAGTCTTCACCACAGGGGTACAGCTTCTTCCTGGTTCTAGGTGGCCTTGGTTTTCTCTCCCATCCGTTTCTTTGTGGCCAGGGCTTATTTCCACCTTTCCTGTCCATTCCACCCTTCAAGTATCTCCTTAGTCCTCTTCATTCATTTATTCAACAAATATTTTTAAAACGCCAGGTATAGTGTTTAGAAGCTAATAAAACAGAACCTTGGCCTCATGGGATTCCAGTCTAGTAGGAGAGACTGATAACAAATGAGGCAGCAGTAGACAGATGTCAGCAGAATGCCAGAGGCCATAAAACAGATGGACTGTGGGAAGTGCTGAAGCATACACAACAAAGCTGAACCCCAAGCCTCTAATGAAAGAAGCCAACAAAGAAGCAGTTGGCATCATACCACAGATTCTCCACACAGCTCAGAACCCTGAGGCACCATGTACTTTTGAAAGCAGCAGTGCAAGATAGAGCTGAAAAACACAGAAGAGTTGGTAAAAGGTTTATATGAGGAGCATTAAGACATTCCTCACCTCATCCTGACCCCCACCTTGCTATAAAAAGGAATATTCAGAGAGAAAGAAAGAGCTTTTGGCCATTTTTTTTTAATGGTAGAAGAAATAAAATGTTCAAAAGAAGTTCTGAAGAAAAAGTTGAGAAACTTCCCTGACAGAACAGGAAAGCAGGAAAAAAAGAAGCAAATTAGATGATCAATTTAGGAGGCCCAACAACCAAATAAATCTAATCTCAAGGAGAGAGAATATAGAAAACAGGAAAGGTAATAAGAAAAAGAGGCAGAGGGAGAGGGAGAGAGAACATTCCAGAACTGAAATAATTTAATTTCCAGATTAAGAGACCACTGAGACTCTAGCATTGTGGATGAAAACACACCCACTCTAAGCCATGTCATAAAATTTCAGAACTCCAGGCATAAAATGAAAATTCTAACTATTTCCAGAAAAAAAAATGACATGCAAGGGGCCATAAGTTGGGATGGTTTCAGACCTCTCAAGAACACTGGATCAATTCCTTCAGAATTTTAAGAGGAAATGATTTCCATTGTGGATTTCCAAGAATGAGGAGAGACCATATATGTTTTCAGCTATAAAATGTCTCAAGAAATTTATGTCCCATTTAGACTTTCTCAAGAATCTACTGAAGAACATGCTCATTAAAATAAGGAAGTAGACCAAGAAATTGGAGGGCTTGTGGTCCAGAAATGAGGTCCAAACCAGGGGGAGAAGTAGGGGGTTCACAGGCTGATGGTGAAGGGAAGCTTCTAGATAGCAGCTGGGCAGCAGGACCAGACAGGGGACAAAGGTCTCCAGGAAGGGCCTCTCTGAGAAGGAAGAAAGGAAGATCAGATTAATTTCCTGGCTTTCTAAATGGTAGTTTAGCTCTGTTAAATTCTTTGGTAAAGAATTAGTAGTACACATACAGAAACCTAGCAAATGAAAAAAGGATACAAAAAGGAAATATAAACATTGTGCTCTACATAACTCAACTGTGAATATTTATGGTCATTTTCAAAACTGACTTTTGATTGAAGTAAAAAGGTGTTAATGACCTGTTCTAGAGGAAGGTGGGAAGGCTCATGTGAACCCACTGAGGGAGTAAGAGGGTCAAAGCTTTAGTCACCTGTTTCTGTGGTAACAGCCGGCAAATCTCAATTGTTTACAACAACTAACCTAGGTTTGTGGGTCAGCAGGGATGGCTCTGCTTTGGCATGAGGGTTAATAGCTGGATTTGGCCTGGATTGTGGGTTGGGTTCTGGTCAGCCTAATGCATCTCCTCATTCCCCTTGAAAAAGGATGTGTTTTTTTCACAGTAAATGTCAGAAGCACATGTAAGCAAGTCAAATCATGTAAGAAAATTCAAGACCTCTGTATCTTGTCTGCTAACGTTCCAATGCTCAAGCAAGTCACGTGGCATGAGCCCCGGTAGGAAGGGGAGCAGAATTCCATCTACTGTAGTAGAAGGTACTAAAAAAGCCTTAGAGAATATATATGTACAAGTCTATAGTAAAGAGGTAGTGAAGAACTGGAACCTATAATTTGTTTAAAATTGAGGGAAAAAATACATAATTCATAGGACTGTTGTGAGGAGTAAATGAAATAATCTATGTGAAGGGTCTAGTCCAGAGTCTGGTATCAATATTAAAAGTCTAGTTAACACTTACATAGCATATATTATGTGCCAGAACTCTTCCAGTCTTCTACAAATATCAGTTAACCTAACCTTCACAACTGTACAAAATGGATATTATTCTTATCCCCATTTTCTAGATGAGGAAAATGAGACCAGTGAAACGAAATAATTTTCACAAGTCACACAACTCGTAGAGTAGTAGAGCTGGGGTTTGACACCAGGCACATGGCCTCTTTGCTCTTAGTCACTCCGCCCTGCTGCGTGCGCATGCCTCCCAGACCCCAGGCTGGGATTTCTGTGTTCCCATCAGCACTGTTTTCATCTGTCATGGTTCTGAGTACCTCTTGCCTTTTCACTTGCCTGTGCCCTTGACTACGGTATACGCTCTACAAAGGCAGGGGTTGTGTCCATCATCAGTACTCTCATTCCTTGCCCATCAAATACCAGAGTGAACAGGGGTGTTTTTCCCTTTGCACAAATTCCACAGTGCATGGAGGAGAAGGGGAATGTCTATAAGAGATTAAAGATGCTAGAAAAACATGACATAATTGATGGAGCCAGGCCTTTAAAAAGTAGAAGGTATTAAGATTAACGTGAGGAACTGTGGACCTTGAGAAGACAGAAGGACACCTTCTCCTTTAGGACTGAAAGAGGAGGAAAAGGTAGATCTTGGGACAGTCAAGGAGGCTTGCTAAGGAAGATCACACCAGGTGACTTGGATTATCCCAGGAAATAAGGGGCAGGAATCTTGGACTAGGAAAGGATCTAGAGGGTGCAGTGGGGGATTGAGGCAAGAGGAGAGTGTTTGAAATAAATGTTTAACTTTTGGGATGTGACCTTATCAATATGATGATGAATAGTGTGATGGACACAGAAAAAGAACATACACACAAAACTGGCATATAATTTTAGAGGACCCCAGATTGAGAAAGCTAGCTCTCAAGGACTAACGACATGGTATAAAAGTATTTCTCAGAAGTAATGTGAAGGCAAGTAGCTTGAATTTATAGCATTTCAAGTCTGAGTTTCTGTGACTTTCTTCCACACATTCAGTGGCTGGAGAGTAGCAGCTGATTCAGCATTAGGGATGGAGGCCATGGGCTTCAGAGCAGCCCAGGGATGGGACGAAATAGGTGACGCAAAGGACACAGTGCTGAAGAAGTGGCAGAGGTGACAGTGGAGGCCTGTGGAGGGTGAGAACTGGCGGGTGGGAGAGGTCCACGCCGGGTACAGGCTGCCGGGGTGCATGGTCTGTGGACAGTAAAATAGAGTAAAACCCAAAGTCAGTGTGTTTGCTGCCACTGATGCGCAAGCAATTCCAAACACTGACAGTGATAGAGTGCTCCCCTCTGGAAAAGCCTTGGTCTGAGACCTAAATAATTGCCTGTATCTGCGTACATTTGTGCCACTGAGAAGCAGATAAAGAGATTAAGATGGAAGGAGTTGTCCAGGATGTGGGTGAGGCAGTGGTGGGTGGCTGAGGTGGAGCCCAAGCTGAGGTGGGGCTGGGGCAGAGAGAGGCTCCTTCAACAGGGTGGTTGTAAGCAGCACAGGTCTGTGCTTCCACCTTCTGATTCTAGATGTCTGGAATCCAAAATCCATCTTTCGACTGCTAGTCATAACCATGCATGTTTTGCTGTCTTCAGATGTCGGCTCTGCTCATACCTGCACCTGCCTCAATGTTTGGCTGCCTTTTGCACCTCTTTCCTAACAGCTGGCATTTATTTACTTACCTGGTTTTCTCCCCTACTAGGTTATGTACTCTTTGAGAGCAGGGAGTGTGTCCTCCTCATTTCTGAATCGCCAATGCCCACAGACAGGCACTCAAACACTTGCTGACCCGATGCACAAGCATATTTTTACTCTCTATAAGTTTCCTCAGATCTCCGGTGACCAGGCGCCGGTAGATACCCGATGCTGCCGCTTCCCTTCTCCCAGGGAAATGGGGTTAGTCTCTGTTCCCTTTATGAAGTGCTCCTGCTAGACCTTCACGCCATCTGGAAACCACAGGGATGCAGAACCAGATTAGAGAGCCTCAGCTGTCTCCCATTTTTCATCCTTAAAACCATCAAGACATTATGTGTGGGGTCCTGCTGCAGGGCTCGGAGTGCTGACTGTCCCCATCAGGGTGGAAGCCACCGGCATCTGACTGCTTTGTAGTGTGATCAGTACTGTCACAAGGATGCTTGGACATTTCTCTGGTGTCTCAAAAGAATTTGGGAGCTTCCTAAAACCCCTCTACAATCCATTACTTGGGGGTGATTATGCAGTAGAGACAAGTCTTCCCTGGGGAGTCACAAGAGGCCTGAGAGTTCTCTGTCAGGGGAACACTTCTAGAATGGATGAAATCTGCCCCATCTCTTCCCATTTTCCTGCCCACCCTCTTCCCCAAGATGGCTTCCGTGGGGTTCAGACCAAGAAGTAGCCACACCGTTGGCCAGTGAAGCACATGAACCAGAACGCCTTGGTTTAACATTTGAGGCCAGAAGCAGGAACTTTCTAGAGGAGAAATCAAAAGAAGCCAAATACGTATAAAAACAGCCGCTCAGCCAGAGTACCCACTGCCCAGGTCCCAGGCCCCCAGCAAATACAGAAGTGGGCGGAACAGTCAGGCACCTTCAGCTCACTGTCAGACCCAGTGCACAGCCATTTATTCTCATTCCTCAGCCGCAGGCTCACTGCGGGAGCCGCGCACGGTCTCTGGGCAGTGTGGGCATTACGCTTAATGTTTAGTCAGCACTGCCAGCGGGCTGCACAACCTTCACAGCCACAGATAGGCCACAAGCACTTGAGTGCTTACATTTGAAGAGGAGAATTTGCCCTTAACACAAGCATCCGGGGTGTGGGCACAGCATAGGGGCCTTTTTATTCTCTTGCTAATTTTACATAATGTGCATTCAAAAAACAAATCTGGTCTGTATGAAGGAATTTAGCTGCCATTTGACCATAGCAGCTGCCTTGTGATCCACTGGCTCTGCAGGAAACATCTAAATAATTGAAATCTTTAATTGGGTGAAAGAGATCCCTAACACATAGGTGTTCTATAAATAAAAGAATGCGTAAATAATATAGTGCCCTTCCTTTTCAGCCCCTTCCCCTTAAAGAGGTCATTTTGTTTTGTTTGTTACCAATAAGATCCCCGTTCAAGGACTCCTAAGAGAGGTTTGGTTTCAACTGGGGCAGGGCTTTCCTGAGGAAATCTCTTAAGTCTGTTTCGAGGTACATTGCCACCTTTTTTTTTCCCCCTTAGCTCTTTCACTAAAATGAATAATTTGTTTGCCTTGGCTTTAAGTAGTTGGGCATCCAGACTGCGTGTGCCGCTGGGGTCAGAGGAAGAAGTCAAGGCAGCAGCAGGCCGTCCGTGCCTTGCTCTGCAACCAGGCGGGTTTAAGTAGTGAGGAGCCCATACAGCCAGAGAAAGGGAAGGAGAGAGAAACAGACTTACAAAGGGGAAGTGGTAAGAGGGCTTCTGAATTTCAGTGAGACCTGCTCTGTCAGGTGATTTTTGTGGGGGAGGAGACGTGAAAAAAAGTTAAGTAAAATGTCCTTATAAAGACAAAATCTATTTCTTTCCTGGCTGATGATTTGTCATTGTAGGCACTTCCTGTCTTGTGACCACAGGGTTGACAAATTTGTTCTGAAGATCAGAAAGAAGCGGGTTTCTGGTCCCACACCAGTACCACCGAGGACAGCTTTTCTCTGAGGTAAATTGTCCTTATGTCTCTCTCTTATTTCTGAGTGGTGTTCATGATGTTTTGCCTGCTGGGCATCTGTCCCTGTGGACTGTGGCTCTGCCTCAGGGCGCTAGAGGCCTGCGCACCTGTCACCTGAGGCCTGGGTGGGCCCTGCCCCCTGTCTAACGGCCTGCAAAGCTGCAGCCGCCTCGTGTAGCCGTCCAGGGGGGGGCCGCTCCAGTCTCTGGGGTGGCTGCTTCTACAGTTAGCCAGTTATCACCGCCCCGCAAAAAATTATGTTTTGTTTTCCTTTTTAAACCAAACCATGTTCTGATTTATTTCTGCTGCTTTATTTCAGGGAAGCTATTTGCTGTGATTTTATCTACTTTAAAATGTTTTCAGGAAAGTGCATATTGATCATTTCGATTGTGCAACACATCAACCTAATAGGGATAGTTTAATTTTAGCCCCTGTGGTTTGTTTTTCTAAAAAACTTCTTTGTACAACTTTAGTGGCTATATTAACATCTTGAATCGTGTATTACTGAGTGTGATACTGGTTATTTGAGTGATTTTGGCACCAACAGTTTTTAGTGGGTGTGGTTAGTTAACCGAGTGGAGTTAGGGGCTGCCTCTTCTCCATTTTTTTCTCAAGAAATAAAATCAGTTTGTGTTGCTTAATTGTACTGTTTTTATAGAATTGTCTGAACTATTTGTTATGCTTACAACCACACAATGACTGTTAAAGTTCTGAACAACAGAAATTCTAAACATTGGTATGGGACATTTACCTCAGAACTTTTGTTGAAACAAACTTTGGATCTTGTAGCATCAGCCTTTATTTAATTATCATTATGCAGCAATATTAAGAACCACTGACAGATGATAAACATAAAAGCCATTTGGGCTGGAAATGGATTCATTTATCAGTGTACTTATCAAAACCTGATTTTTCTTAATCAAATATAGCAACTTGTTTTCTCACTTCATCAGGACAGCTTTTAAAAAAAAGTATTATTAAACAAAGGTAGTTTGTCTACATGTCTTGATTTTGAATTTACATAAGCTTATCATAATTGGTTTCTATTAAAGGTGGTTAAAGAACTTCCCCACAGGCAAATTTGAATGAAATTAACCGTTACTTTAAATGTAATACATTTGGAAGTTGCAAAATGTGACCATCCATATTGTTTCACACCCTCCCCTGAAGTTTTAAACTAGCAACAATGTGGAATTGGGGGATGGGGACTTGAACCCCCAAAAAGAACAAATTAAAAATATGCTGTCTTATTTTATGTAAAAATATTTATGAGAATAAAGCAAGTGAAGATGCAAAGGTATGTCACTATTTTTCTTACATTGGGAGGAAATAAGACGGGATATAGAAAATTTAATTCAAAATAGAAAAAAGTCTCTTCATTTAACCAAATTTAGATTGTTAAAGCATCAACCTGATAATGTTATAAAACACTCATTCCTCTTCACTGTAGCTCACTCCCAGAATGTTCTGGGCCCTGCCCTTTGAACAACCACTGCTGTGGGAGGATGGAGTTGTGCTTAGTGGGGACTTTTCATTAGCATCCCAGGTGTGCTTTTCTTTGGCACATTTTAAATGTTGTGTTCTTCATAAATTATGCCTTGAAACAGTGGGTAATTTGGGAAACACTGTCAGCATTTTGACATCATTTATAATTCTTTATCTGAACCCTTTGGAAAAGAGGAGGCCACAAGGAAAGTCTCATTCAAATGCATCTATTTAAATTAGGATAGAACAAGTAATAGCACTTAATATTTATGAGTACTTAATATGTGCAGCCAGTCCTCATGCATTACCTCATTTAACCCTCCGGCTACCTCCTGAGATGAGAGGTGGCATTAGGTCCCTGAAAGAACTGGCCCCAGGTCACCGGGCAGTTGGAGGGGCGAGGGGCAGGCTCCACACAGCTTCTCTACTCGGGATCCTCTCCTTGACACCAGCTGTGGATGTAGAGAACTATAGGCTTTTATTTCTGAAGCTGACTAAAGAGATCTTGGCACTCAAAATTTTAAAGGCAGGTGGAGGGAGGGAGAAAGAAAGAGAAGAAAAAAAATATTCAGTAAACCCAGAAACATTTTTATTTTGATAAAAAGTTAAGAGATATCATTGTGGGTTTCATATAATATGAAGAAGTATTTTCTTTTAGTTAAGGCATAATTTTACTAAAGAATTGTGTGCCTCGACCACTTCCCCAACCTTATTTCTCGTCACTTCCTTCTGCTCTGCTTCGCTCCGGCATCCTCTCACCACCCCCAACCCCCGCTTACCCACATTCTGGGTGCACAAGACCACAGCCACCAGAGAGTTCCGTGCTCTTTCACTTCTTTTTGCTCCAACTGTTTCTCCCATTGCTTTTTCTTTATTTGTAAAACTTACAGTCATTTTACAAGGCTCAGTTCAAGAAACATGTTCTTTTGGAAGTCTTCCCTACCAGATCCTGCCCCTACTAACTGTTTCTTCTGTATGCTTAATGCTTTGATCTTAAAGTATAGCAGTAATCATACTATTGTAGCTTCAAGTCCTTATTTGCTGACAGCCTAGCCTTCTTCGCTAGCTCTTCTAGCACATAGTAGGTGTTAATGATATTTATTGAGTTGAAAATTTGTCACAAGTATATTTTTCTCAGTTCCTATGTTGTTAGGCAGCTGTGGCTGGGGAGGTCTCTCCCTGTGCACTAGGTGAAACCTCAACCCAGACAGGGGAGGATTTTTGACTCTGATGTAGAAAGAATTCTCCACCCGGTAAGATGAGTGTAGGTAAGGAAGGAATTCATTAAAGCAACAGTAGAAGCCAATGTCAGCAGGTGTGCAGGCAGTAGAGAGCAAGGAAGAGAAGAGGGAAGAAAGGGAAGCTCACTGAGCTCCTGCTCAGCATAGGGCAAATCTCGTGCCAACTCCTAAAGCCAGGGTCACTTGGCATCCAGTGTCCGCTTGAATCTGCACAGCATGGGGACTCAGCCCCTACCACCCTAGGATTTGGGGGAGCCACGGAGCACTGGATGGAGTGGGATGTTCTGAGAACTTCCACTTCCCTGCCTGTCTGAACAGGGAGAGAGAAAAGAACTGTGTTAAGACTAGAAAGCTGAATGAAATAGCAAAGTGACAAAGACACTTACCACCAGAGGTGGAGTTCTTAGCTTTATCTTGGAGAAGAGGTCAGGGACAAGTGCAATCGGATTATGCGAAGGAAAGTTTATTTGCTATAAGAAGTATACACCCAGATGAGAGTGCAGGTGACTTCAGAGAAGAGGGATGCTTAAGGGTTTAAGGGCGTGGGTTTTATAGGGCTTTGGGTAGGGGTTAGTACTAGGCATGATGTATACAGGTGATTCATAATTCTTTTGAAGTTTTGTCTTTTAAGAATAGAGTCAATTAGGTGACTGTTGATCAGATCTCAGCATTCTTATCCATATAGGTTCATTTACACTTTGAGGTCTATTTCTCATTCTGGTTACAAAGTTACTTAACTGATTAAGGGGCTGAAAGAAAAGAACAGCACATAGATTAAGTTAAAGAATAAATTAGGCCTTTTTTGTAGGCTAGGTAGATTTTACAATGGCATGACCCTTGTCCCATTTCCCTGCTCTGTCTCACTTAGATATGCAAGGAGTTCTTTTCTTTGATTTCACTTATTAATATTTACTGAGTTCCCCCAGTGACTACTATGAAAGAAGATACAACAATAATGTAATATTTTGCCTTCTACCATGCGTCCTCTTTGCCAAAGCACTATTCTTCATTTAAGATTCAAAGCACTAAATGGATGTTGACTTCAAGGAATTTAAGAAATTTTACAATGACCTTAGGAAACAAAATTATAATCTCATTATTTTAGTCTAAATACATCTATTGTGCTGAAATTAAGCTACCCTTACCAAACCTATGTGCCTTTTTACCAGGTTTCTGTAATGATTAAAGAACACAGGAATAGATCATTAACTTTTACTTAATCACTTTGGGTTATTCTCAGAAAATTCCCAAGTTAACTTATTCTTGTTACCTAAAGAGTAAAGGGTCCTCCATGTATACAGGAGAGATGGCAAAGAATTTTAAAGTCAGATTAGGTAAAATAAAATTAAGAAATTTGCTCATAAGATTATTTTTATGAAGAGTCAAAAATGTATAAAATAATATTATAAAGGCATTGGTTTTTATGAACTATAGCAGATTTTATAATAGACTGACCTTTTCTGATTATCTTCCTAGGGTTTTTTGTCTGTTAGTTTCCCAATTCACAGATATCATCAAATTAAATGATTCTATTCCTTCTGCTTATTGACCTGCAGAAATAATACTTCGAATTAAGAGCCCACCAAAATATAAAGCTAATCACTGTCGACAGATTCAAGTTTTCCTATTTTGCTAGATGGCAATGCACTTCTTAAACCAAAAGTGTTCATGTTTTGCACTGTTTACATTTTGAAGTTCTAAAATACCACCTGACTTGATGCTCGTCTTCTAGGGGCATCTCCCCACAGCTGCCGTGACCCTGGGCTCCCCAGATGGCTTCTCCCCGTTGCTTTCCTCAGTTCCCTCCTGATTCAGCTTCTTCAGCCTATTGACTGTTCCTGTTGTTTTGGTTTGTCAATTTCAGTCATTATATCAGTCTTCCCAGTAGTTTCATGATCACTCCATCTTGTAAGATACCGTAAGCAGCAGAGGGCGGGGAGAGAAGCATTTCAGTTTATCACCCTGATAATAACAGTTAGCACCTACATACTACTGAGAATTGAGTCTTTTTCTAAGTGTTTTAGCCACATTAATGCAGTCATCATAATAATCCTGTGAGGTTGTTACTGGTATTATCTTCATGTTTGAAGACAAATTAATCCATTCAAATATTTTATTGGTTTAATTTTCTACACTTGAATAGAATTTCCCCTGCCAAATTCCAGGGGAAACCACCTAAAATAAACAGGCAGCAGACCATTGTGTTTAAGCCCTTGAGTAGAGCTCAGATAATCATAATTTATCCCAAGTAAATGGATCTGTATTATTATCATTGCTTTTATTAAGCAGACTGCTCCTTATCATTATCATCAGGATTCACTCAGCTCCTCTGTACACTTGACTATTTGTTTTTGTTTTTTTTTACCAGTTGATGGTCCTCTGCATGGGTAATAAAATATGATCTCTATCCTCAAAAACTTTGAAAAGTTCTCAGTCTTAGAAGGTCAGAATACTTTTACTCAAATGCCATTCACATTTTCTAACTGTTGTGGTTGATTAAAAAAAAATCAAACAGTGTAGTATTTATACCCAAGCACACATATCTATAATTATATACTAATGGCTAACTATAGGTATCCTAAAACCATGAAGGATTGTTTTAATTGTAAGTTGAAGAATAGAGTAAAAAGTGACCCACTTACTGAGTTAAAATAAGTTTTGCTGAACTCCAGAGCACGCCTGCGTCAGCCCCATTTATAAATTATGAGGAGACTTGTTTCCCAAATATGCTTGTTTTTTTCTCGTGGAAGGAAAAACTAAAATGTTAAATTGAGGAACTAGCAAAGCCACAGTTCTGTGTTTGCAACACTGATTCTTGTTTTAGCCCAGCTTCAGTTACACGGACGGATGGATGCTCTTTCTCTCTGTGTCTTCTCTGTCTCTCTGTCTCTCTCTCCCTCTCTGTCTCCCTCTCTCTCTCTCTCTCTCTCTCTCTCTCTCTGTCACACACACACACACACACACACACACACACACACACACACATCCTCTTGACAGACTGAGGTAAAATGGAAAAGAGGTTATGTTCTCCACAGGCAGAAAAACCAAAACAACAAATTCGGCAGGCAAATGAATTATGCATGTGAATTGCAATCTCCTGGATAGTTTGTTTTCCTTCTCCTCTGGTTGCACTTTGAAGGGGGAAGTGAATAAATGGAATAGTTGCTTTGCATTTGAATAATACCGTACCTTTTGATCCTTCAGTCTAGTTGTCACCAAAATTTATGCAAGATGTATATCCAGATGTATGAAGAGGTGAACAAATGTATTTGCATAAAATCTGCATCTTCTTCCTTTCTCCATTCCTGAGCCAAAATTTAGAATTAGAATTTCATCTTCATTTACCTCAAGTGCAAAATTTTAAAATGTGGATCCCTTGCACCTCCTTGACATCATCAATCAGCTCACACTACCTTCTCCAGGAGGGCTAGATTAAGAAAGAAGAGTGGAATATACATCCCTATTGAGAAAGCTAGGTAATAGGTGCAAAGGAAAAGGAAAAAAAAAAAACAAGCAACATGTGTGCAGTTTTGCATTTTATTAAGCCCTCTTTCTTCATCTTAAAAATATGAAATGAACTTCTCTTGCCATTTCCAGTTGTTTATAAACATTAAACATTTTTTCCCTTTGGAAAGTTGGAATATTATAGCCTCGTTTGAGGAACTGTTCAGATTTTTCCCTTCCCTGGTTGTCTTTCAAGCTGAGATTTTTCATCAAAATATCCTTGATTCTCTTGTTTCTTTCCTTCGACCACAGAGAAAGACAATTGTGACATGATCTGTTTGGTGATTGTATAATGTACATAATATATAATGTATTTATATGCTGTATCATGTCACTTTCTTAAAGCTTGTGAGTCTGAGTGTCTGCAGTTTCTGTGAGTGAAACAAACATGTATGGTATAAAGAAGAGAGCAAATCTGGAAGCAAATTTGGATTCGTATTCTAGCATTTTACTAAATGTGCAGCATGAGTAAGTCTCTCAAACCTTCTGAAATTCAGTTTCCTCACCTACAAAATGAGGAAAGTACTATCCACTTCCTGGTCTGTTCTTGGGTCCCCGTTCCCCTTCCACTTCCCTGTTTATCGGTCGGGATGCGTGTTTCGCCCCTCAGCACTCGCCATCGCTGGTGACCGAGCCCTTCCTAGTTGTTAGGCATCATGCTGAGCAGCGGACATGTATCTGCTGATACATTCACACCCAAAAAGCTGCATAGGGTTGACGCTGGCATCTTCTTATAGCAGAGGACCAGACTGAGGTTCGGGGGGGGTTTAGTCTAAGGCCCCAAAGCCAGTAAGTGCCAGAACCAAAATACATATCTTGCCTCTTTCCAATTTTATATTCATAGTTTCTTCAAGGCACAAACTATATCTGTTTAAACTGCATCATATCCTCCAACATGATCTATTAGCTGCTTTCTAAGAAGTCTCAACATTCCTTTCTGTGATTGAATATTAGGTAATTATTCCCAATGACACATTTTCCATCAGATAGACATCCCAACTCCACTTCTGATGGGTGTGCTGGTGTAACAAGCACGTGTGAAAAACAAATGCTTGAGCATTTCATGGTCTAACAAAGTGAAGATAAGTATTAGCCCATCCAATTAATACAGATTTCCTGCCTCAGTTTACCTGTAACTCCTTATTTTGTTTTTTATGAGAATGAGCTTGTCAGTAGATATTCTAAAAGAACTACCCCCAAGGAGCCCATAGAAATGGAGGTCATATTATTAAGAATAAATAGAAGCTTCTGTCGTCATTGCTAATATTCAGATACCTGCTACACATTGTCTCACTGTTTTTCCAGCTCAAGCTACAATGGAGAACATGCCTTGAGAGTTAGGGAGTGGAGAGCAGGTAGAGCACAGGCTACCAGAACAGAAGCAGTGCCCCGCAGTGGTGCAGCCGAGAGTGAGGAGGCATTGCCCGGTGGGCCTCATCAGTTACCCAAGGACCTCTCTTCCCGTCATGACTCATGATGGTGTGGTTAGGCTTTTCTGAAGATTGCTGTACAGTTTCTCACTTAGGCCACACTTCCTCATCTGTCAGAGGGTACTTTCCACCGTCAGTACTCAGGCAAGCTGAAGCCCGAGCCCCTTGACCATTCAACATGCGATCCGCACTTGCTGATGCCAGTGCTGTTGGCTTCTAGATGGTGTCACCTACCAGTCCTGCACTACCTTTTGAAACCAACTTCAAGGACTCTGGACGCGAAGTATGGAACAAGAGCCAAAACAAGCCAAGCTGAAAACATTTGAAGACAGAGCACAAGATGTGAAATCTAGATTTACACCCATCCACCATACATAAAATTAAGTGTGGATTTTAGGTAGTGACTCTATATTTTATACAATCTATAGTGGAAACTGGGTTTGTCCCCAAGAAAACTTTGTAGAAGCTTTAGCTCTTTTTTTTTAATTTTCCCCTTTTTTCTTTCCTTCCTTCCTTGCTTCACCAAACACTATTGTATACAGTTTAAACACTCTGTCTTTTTTGATTCTGTCACAGCCCTATGGCTTGAACTCGTGATAGTATTATTAATATCCCCTTTTTCAAATAAAGAAACTGAAGAAAACTTAAGTAACATGTACAGAGACATACAAAAAGAAGTAGTTGCATCAGAAAATACATCCTTTTACCAGACCACGTTGCTTGCCTGTCCAGCATTTATATATACATACAAAACAAGCCTAACTTCATGAAGGAAGATAGGATCATTAGTGTTTGGATGAGGTTTGTGAGTTGCTTGAAATGCCTTTTAGTCTTTGCTGGCTTAGACCGGGAGAAAGGTGGATCTTGTTCTAGCATAGGAGATGCAAATTAAGGAGCCTGTTTGATTCCTGAAGCAGGTGGAATAAGAAACTACCCCCCACCCTTGTTCTCTCCATCCACACACCTAAGATGTGAAGTACATTTCATGGACTGTGCATCTTAAGGTTTTTAAAAAATCTTTAGGTTGTTTAAATGCTAATTGAGTTGTGTTTTTCTTATATACCTTGACTAGACCAAACTGTAATTCCTGAGGCTCCACTTCTCTTTTCAGACTAGTCACTGACTCACTTTGAGACTTTGGGAAGCAACTTCATTTTTCAGGTCTCCAGTTTGCTGTTTTCTAACATGTCCAGCTCTCTCCTCACTTTGCAGAGCTGCATTTTCTAAATGAGAGATGATGATACATGGAGGAAGCAATGTACATACAAACCGAAACAGCCTCTAGGTAGAATCATTTTGTTGTTTGAGGAGGTGGAGGGGTATTTTTATTATCTAACTTCAATGCAGGAAGCAGTGGGGCTGAAGACAGCAAGGAGACAGCCTAGGTCACCAGGGTTTTCCTTTTGGAAACAAGAGCTAGTAAGGAAGCGAACCGCATGGGCCCTTCCCGAAGCTTTCCTCCTAGAATCCTGCCTCCCACCCCCCTGGCCAGCCATGCTACACGCCTGGCAGCCCCCTCAGTGTGCTCCTGCTTGCCTCCGCCCTTTGCAGGGCTCTTTTCTCAGATACAGTAGGCCCTCCCTGTCCATAGTTTGGCTTTCTGTGGTTTCCGTTACCCGTGGTCAGCCATAGTCTCAAAGCAGCTGATCCTTCTCCTGACAGGACATCAGAAGGCCGATAGTAGCCTAATGCGCGTCATGACGCCTGTCACTCACCTCCCTTCATCTCATCACGTAGGCCTTTCATCATCTCACATTGTCACAGGAAGCCCAGCACAATAAGATATTTTGAGAGAGGCCACATTCACCTAACTTTTATGACAGTATGTTATTATAATTGTTCCATTTCATTATTTGTTATTATTATTAATCTCTTACTGTGCCTAACTGATAAGTTAAACTTTATCATAGGAGTATATGTATGGGAAAAAGCAGAGTAGATGGAGGGTGTGCACTATCCGCGGGTTCAGGCGTGCACTGGGGTTCTTGGAACGTATTCCCCCAGCTGAGGGGACCGCCAGGTGGAGAGGTGGAGTGCCCTTCTCCAGTCCATCTCTAGAAAACCCCCAGTGGTTCTCTAAGATGTGACTCAGTGGTCAGTGCTGTTCTTTGGAAAGCTGTCCCTTCTCTTCTCAGGCTTCCTTGTCTGTGTTCCATTCCTTGGAAGTGTGAGGATCAGTGTCATCTTTTACTTGCTGTTTTCCTTCACAATACTGTGCATCCCTCAGGAGCAAGGATTATTAGCTAGTCATCGCTTCTTTTTGTGTGTTTCTGATACAAGGATTGTTTGTATCTCAGTGTCTAGGATGAGGCCAGTCTTTATTAAATGCGAGTGGATGACAGGTATGGAGGCTGCAAATCGAGAGGACCTCTTTGCCCACAGAGGCCGGGGCACGGACAGGAGCCAGCAGATCGAGCCTGGTGCTGTTCTTACTCTTCCTAACTTCCCTCAAGATGTTGAGGGACTGAAGAGAAGAGATATTTAGAACTTCTCAGAAAAGTCCAGAAAGCACCCCAGTCAGAAGTAAAATCTCGCCGAAGTGACTGTGTGTCCCTAATGACTATGAGGTCAGAGATGAACAGCTCCAGAGGGGAGCAGAGGACCTTGAGACACAGAAGTGCAGTGGCCCGAGGTGCAGCGAGGGGTGCAGCGAGGGGTGCAGCGAGCCCACAGCCAGGCGGGCCCGCGCGAGGAGGCCATGTGGGCCGCTGCCCCCGCCGGGCCCTGGCCTAAGTGTGAGGCTTCCCCAGTTCACAGCAGTGTAACCTGGGGCCAGTATTTGAATCTCAGTTCCCTTATCTGTAAAGAGGAAATCATCATAATGCTGCACGAGACTGTGGCAAGAATTAAGTATGTGAATGCCTACAAAACTCAGAGCATTGAGTAAACATTAGCTGGTCTTCTCGCTCCTCCTTTAGGAATTTTTTTCTCCAACTCCAACATAGACAGACTTTCTATGCAGAAAATATCGAGTAATCATCCCTCGTGAATTAGAAAAAGGCTGGCTAACCTTTCAGCAGTCTCCTCCCCTGTGGAAATCCAGGTCAGACGTCATTTCCCTTGGGAGCCATGCTTGGCTGGCCATGAGAGAGCTATTTTTCCCCTTCCTGTGGATCTAAAATGTCCCCTGTATTCTAATGACTGGTGTCTCTGTCCTCTACGGAACAGGCCAGGGCCACATCTTTGTGTCACCAGCATCTAACCCAGGACCTGCCACATAGTATTTTTACTGAACTGTTTACCAAAAAAAAAAAAGAAATGTACAAATAGATGAATTCACTTAGTGGCAGACATTCAGAATTACCAGATGAATGTCATAATCCAGAGAGTGATCTGCAGATTACACTCAGGTGGACACTTGCTCACATTCCTAATGATTTCCTGTGTTCTCCTGGTCCACTGAGTTTGTGCCTCCCAGTTGCCCTCTCTGAGCCATTGCTCTGTCTCCACAGCCCCTTTCCTCCCACCTCAGCAGGACTCGGCTCAAAGTCAGACACTATGTATTTAGAAACTCCCTGCCAGGTTTCATAGGCAGCCTGCAGGGCTTACAGAAACAGCTTGAAGAAGCCAAGCACCCATTCTACCGCAAAAGGAAACTCTCTGGTGGCTGGGAGAGTGGGGCCAGGGCTAGTTTGAATACTGGCTGGGGATATGTGCCTCTCTTTAGTCCCCATATCAACTCATCAGAGTTGGTTTTTTCCAGCAAAGTGGTTCCATAAAAATAGGTGTTTGTACCTGTCAGACGGAGGGACAGTGTATGTACATTAAAATACTATTGTTAAATCCTCAAAGAGTGTGGTGGAGGGCTTCTCAAACCCTGTAGACCACTCATTCCCTAAGTCCCTGCCAAGTGCCAGACACTGAGGCAGCTCTGTGGATGTCTAGACTGTGACCTCACCATCTGCTGGAGGAGTTGGTGGTAGGCACCAGAGTCACCTGCAGAGGTCTGACCAGAGCTCCAAGGAGCAAGGGCTCATTAACCCCACCCAACAGCCAGGGGAACAGAATGTCGGAAACCATGAGGACTGTTCATAGAAGTCTGAGGGTATCACCCTAATACTGACCTATAAATTTGGCATTTCGCTTTAAACACTGTGTCTCAGGGTGAGTTGTTTTAATGTAGTTTGCTTTTAGGTTGCTAAGGAAAATCAGAAGGCCTTAATGCAAAGTCAAGAATGAATAGGTAGATGAACACATGGGCACTCACCTTACCTTGGTCATTGGAACCAAGAAGGTGCCTGTCGATGAGTACATAGTATTTGGAGCATGTTCTTTGTAGCCTTGCTCTCAGCCAGTGCCTTCTCAGTACCAAGATTAAGTTCTCCTGCAAGTGCAGGAAACATATATGAGACACACAGAAAACATACATTCAGATATTCATGAGATAGTTGAATTCATGGGGGAACTTAACTTACTATAGGTTGAACACATTTTTCTTAAAGAACAACATTCCCTGTTAGTTTTGAAAACTTACTATAAAAGACAGAGGAGAAATAAGAGACCTAGACCCAGTCCCAAGGACTCTGTGACATTGGGTGCGTCCTTTAACTTGGGTGTCATGTCACTCCTCTGTGATAGGAAGAGAGTGCTCAGGTAATATCTAAGGCCCTTTCACCCCTACATTGCATGACTGTTACTCTTACGTTATTATTTAAGGAACTTGGCATATACCCAAAAGGTAGCCAAGAAAACTATTAAAGGTTTAGAACATAAGCCTCAAAAAACAGGTAAAAAGAATTTTTTGATAAGCCCAGTAGCAATCACCAAGGCA
This sequence comes from Manis pentadactyla, assembly GCF_030020395.1. NCBI lineage: Eukaryota > Metazoa > Chordata > Mammalia > Pholidota > Manidae > Manis > Manis pentadactyla. The sequence continues at coordinate 10,222,599 of NC_080035.1, forward strand.
TGTGACAGAATTTTTATGAATTGAGCAGCTTCTGTAATTCCCTCTGAGAATAGCCCAAGAAAGAGGGAGCTTAATCGTATCAGAAAAGATTTAGGTTACAGGATAGGGATATGAGACACCAGAGAGGTTGTAGGGTTTCCTTATTTGGACATTTTTAGGAAAATAGTAGGTGGCTCTCTTTCTGGGACAGTTTGCAAACAGTCCTGCCTAGAAACTAGGCGTGAACTGGATCAGCGTGTCTTAAGCTGTCTGCAGTGACATCCCAGAAAGCAGGTATTCCGCCCGCTCTGTGCCGAGCGGCCGAGCAGTGGGCATCTGCCCTGGTCAGTGAGGAGAACTCATGAGGACAGAACGTTGCCTGCCACTGAGGTAAGAGCAGAGCCAGGTGGGGCTGGGACATGCTGGGTCCTTTTCAGAAAAGGTACACCAGGGTCATGACCAGAGCTCCAGACGGCCCCTAGAATTAGGGGCACAGGCCTTACCCTGTCTCTGACTTACACATGCATTTGTCAGCTACCGAACAGACTTTTGGAAGTTTTAACACAGAAAGGACTTCATCTCTCAATTTATAGATAAGGACATGGAGGCCCTTAGAGGCGGCATGGAGCCTGACCCCACACGGACAGGTGATAGCCTCGGTCTCCCAGCCACCAAGCTTTCAGAACTTTCTTCTACCCTCTGCCAGTTATTTCAGTTATGGTTTCCCTGGATATGTACACGTGTGTAAATTATCTGAATACCTTTATTAAATGGGCTAATTCAGATGTTTGATGTTTGTAGTTTTTGGTAAGTTTCTATGCTAATTTCACACTCTCAGCTAATCTTTTTTTGTCTTGCAGCCCTGTGTTCAGCCTTTTCACTGGTTCATTATTGAACTTCAGAAATTTTTTCGTTGTATTAATGATTTCTCCACAAGTGAGCAATAATATCTCTGTTGCATTTAAAACTTGTCACTTTAGGCTCATGAAGCCTGTCTTTGTAGCCCTGTAGCCCCATAACCAGAGCAGGGCCTTGCACGTAGACTCACAGGTGGAGTGAATGAATAAATGAGTATTGAGGTAATCGTTGTAATAGTGGATAATCACTTTACCCCTAATAATAGTCAGCTTTTTTAAAAGACCCAGGGATAACCTGAGTTTTCAGTAGGGGAAGGTCAGATCTTAAAGTCCTGTGGGAAAATGCGAAATGAAGAGTAGCTGTGGATTTTCAAGACACTCCCACCAGGAGTCCTGTTGTCCACAGCCTGGGGAAGGAGGGTGGTGCCAGGGCAATGTGGGCCTCCCCACCCTGCAGCCTGGAGTGTCCCCTTCCTTCGCAAGGGTTTGCTCTGTGTCACATCCTCAATGGCTTTGAGCAGCTTGGCAGAAAACAGGTGTCAGGGGTGTGCTTGGGGAGAGGAGGCAGGGCGACGGGTGCTCCTTGGCTGGTGGCAGAGCTGGGCTCTCTGTACTATGCTGCAGAGAGCTTCGGGAGTCCTTCAGTTAGGTGATCGAGCCACAAAGCAATGCCAGGTTCATCAGGGCTGGAGTAATCTTCCTGCTGTCCTCCCCTGAGTGTTTCCATGGCCAGAAATAATAAAGCTGTTGCGTCTGTGCTATGACCAACCTTCCCTGACTTGTTCCTACTGAACTTATCTCCAAGACTGCAGAGATAAGAGTTCTGTACTCCGGAACAGCCCTTGAGAGGATCAGGGTATCTGTAAGGAGAGAAAAGACAATCTAAAGGAGATTTTGGCTCGACAAAAGAATTCATGAGACAGAATCATCCTTTACGTGAAACTTTGAAATCTCTATATCTATAGAGAAACCCCAAGAATATGTAGTAGATTACTCATAGTTAGATCCCCTAGAGTGGTCTACTTTGTAAAATGAGACTGGATTAAGTGGAAGCAAAGCCACTTCCTTATCTGATAAAACTTTATCACAATGGCTTTTTAAAAATCGTATGAGTATTTTATTTTACTTGGGAGTCCAGTGTACTTTATATCTCACTTCTTTAGTCATTATTGCAATATGGATGGTGTTCTGGGTTACATGTTATTGTGGATTACTCACTGCTCACTGAAGTGTTTGGAAGGTGTACGGTTTTCTGTACAGTTTTCCTCTGGATATGTACTGAAATCATTGAGGTAAAGCTAGGAATTTGGGCCCTGAATTTCCAGTTTTACTTTACCCACCGTGTCAAGTTGCAGGAAAGTAGGGCATATTCAGAGTCTCCTGACAATGTGACGCTGGGTTACAGACGCCTCGCTGAACCTGCTGTTGTATAATTGGGCATCAGTGTGTTGGATCGAAATACTAACCAGTTCAGCGCTACCACGTTGCAGAAATGATTCTAGCCTGTGAGCATCTCAATCTGAATGGGCCACCTTTTTCCACCCTTTCTGCTGCTTTTCAGTATCAGTTATGAAACTCCTCAGAGAAAATTCAGCTTACATTTCTACATTTATTTTAGAGAACATACTTCCTTCTGTACATTCTACATCACTGTGCTCTGCAGTCACCTCCTAAAGATGGCTTCTGTATTCAGACTTCAGGGAGCTTGAGTCAGGTGCATTTATTACAGGTAGTCACTATCAGAAATTTCCTGTCACTACCGATCTGGGAAATACCAGCCTCCTTTAAGCAGGGGCTCAAAACTCACTGACCAAAAGGAATGAGCAGGTTTTCTGGCTTTTGCAGTTTGAGGGGTTGTTTGATATTTTTATGACTTTAAAAATAATACTATAAAAATGAACAACTGGTACTTTCCTTGGCCAAATGTCTTGGGATTCTGTAACTATTGATTTAATAAATGTAAGTGGTCACAGAAAAACTAGCAGCCTGACGTGACTTAGATGAATTGTTTGAGATTTGTCTCAGATGTATGATTTGGGCTCTGGTTCAGAAACAGGGTTCCAAAATTCACCACTGCTTTGCAAGAGACCTTAAAATGGTTCCTGGCAGGGCATAGTTAGATGATGCAGTCATTAAAAATGGATGAAGTTGTGGTATGTGCACACACACAATGGAATGTTTTTTAGCTATGAAAATGAGGAGATCCTACCATTTGCAACAACATGGATGGAACTTGAAAGCATTATGCTAAATGAAATATGTCAGACAAATAAGAGAAAGACAAATACTGCATGATCTCACTTACATGCAGAATCTTAAAAAAAATCCCAAACTCACAGGAAAAGAGATCAGACTTGTGGTTACTAGAGGCAGAGGGGAAGTGAAGGGAGAATTGGAGAAAGGTTATCCGAAGGTACAGACTTGCTGTTATAAGATAAATAGGTACTAGGGATTAATGTACAGCATGATGGCTATAGTTAGTACTGTTGTGTGACATATAAGGAAGTCGCTGAGAGTAAATCTTAAGAGTTCTCATCGCAAGGACAAAACTCTTTCCTTTATTCTTTCCTTTTTTCTTTTCTTTTTATCCTATCTCAATGAGAAGATGGATGTTAGCTGAACCTACTGTGGATGTCATTTCTCAATATATGTAAATCAGACCGTTATGCTGTAACATTATGTCTTAAACTTACACAGTGATGTATGCCAATTATTTCTCAATAAAACAAAACACAAGGTGGGTGGGACTATACTTAATGCCGGACAGATGAGCAGAATCGAAGAAGCTGTTCATTCAGGCCCTGGAAGGGAAGCGCCTCCTCTGCCGTCACTGCAGCAGCTCTCTAGCGTCTGTGGCCGGCGTGGTGCCGGTAATTTGCAAGCTGAAATTCTCACCGGTTATCCTTAAGATTCATACTACTGTTATTAAAACCCACCCATTAAAATGGGTGTATTTTTTCCAGGCAAACACATTAACAGACTGTGGGTAAAATACCTAATATTTGACTCGAACCTCAGCACTCTTCTTCCTAGAAACGGCCTGATCTACATGGCTCTTCCTGCTCCTCTGCTTTGTGACGGTGCTGCCATTTGCACTTTCGTTCCATCAGTTAAGGGGCTCTTTTTGGTGGGGACAGGAATGGCCCGGTTAACGGTGCCTCCATCCTTGTCCCGCTCTGCTCACCAGCAACCTCAGTTACAAACGCTAGCCTGGCATTGCTTTGAGAACTTGCGCATAGACAAAGTATTTCATCTCATTGGAACTTCAGTTTCCTTATCTGTAAAATGAGGGAGTTGTAATATATTATTTCCTAAGGCCCTTCCATCTCTGAAAGTTGGGTTGTTTTTCCAGGATATTCTGATCATCCTGATGTTAAAAGAGACCCCCTCCAGATACCTGTGCATGTTTGGGCCCTAAACAGCAAACACTATCCCAGCAACTCAGGCTGTTGACTCCTCCTCCCGTTTAGTCTTTTAAACTAATTCAGTTTACTCTCCATTCCTTTCGCTGTTAAATCACTGAAGGGTTTTGGAGTTTTAACAGTTGAAGGCTCCCTGAGTTGATCCTCTCCATTCACATATCTCTTAGAAAAATATGGTCACCCAAATGCTCAGGTTGCTATCTTGGTTTAAAAATCACATGGTTTTCAAATTACACTGTCCTCCCCATCCTAGGTCTTTCATTTGAATGGGCAATGCAATTTTTATTCTAAAATATTTTCTCCACTTTTTCTTTGTACCATGATGTTTAGACTTCCTTTCTCACTCAACACTGTAGTTCTTTCACTTCTTGACCCTTAAAATGCAGGCCTGGTGCAGTGTTCTTCTCTGCCTTCACTTGTATTTCACCAGTCTGTTTGGGTGCTCTAAAATCTCAAACTCTTTCGTCAAAGGATAGGGGTTAAGTTTAGATTCAGATTGAAATCTCATTCATTTTCCTTACCTTTAACATCATCTCATGTTGTCAGGGTAACTAGGTCAGTAGGTCAGTGGAGATGTGCCTCCCCTGAAATGAAGAGCAATACCTGGCTTGTACAAAGGCATTCAGAAAATACTTGCAGATGAATGAGTTTACCTCATAATCCCATGAACTTCCTTGAACCAAGAAGTGTAAGACACTTAAAAACAAGAAGGGCCAGCCAGATGTAGAGCTTTAGGCCAGATTTTACAAAAGATCTTGCTAAAATAGGATGGGGGGAGCCTTTTGTTCCTGCACAGATGGAGTATTGGCACAGAGTACAAAGGGAGCAGAGCCGAATCAGTCAGAGGAGTGTAGTGAACTCTACAGCATTACTGGTTTCTTAAAACAGAAGCCTTGACTTCTTAACATGAAAACAAAGTCTTCCTAAGCTAGAACACCTAGACAGGCTGTCTGTGTTACAGTTTTTTAAATCTCCCGTGGACTATACATATTAAAGATGCTCAGTGAAGTAATTGCTGAGTGAATGAACAGATGGATGAAATGAGTGTCTGACAGGAATGTAAAGGCGTTGAATCTGAATGGACAGCATGAGAGAGGAGAAAAGACTTGTGAATTGGAATCCTGGTGCTGCTCTGCGTAGCTGTGGGATCTGAGATATGTATCTTAACTTCTCTGAGCTGTTTCCTGCTTTATAAAATGGGATTACATATATTTATGCCATCAGCCTTCACTGAAGAACATTATAAGAAACACAGAATTTGTGTTTACTGCCTCCCACAAGAGTCCTCTTCTTGAGGGTGAAGGTGTTGCTATCAGATGTCAGCTCTGCTGCCCTAAGAAAATTGGGTGATTTGGATAAGTGTTAGATAGACTGAATTGTGTAGCTGATATTTCCATTTTTGCATTAGCTTCTGGAGAACTTAGAGCTAATTTTCAGCCTACTTTCAACAAAATGTGCAGTCTCAACCATGGATTTGGAGTACTAAATCTCTCTCCTGCTATCATGTGATTTTACCTATGCTTATTTCTCCTTCTCACCAATTACATGATTTTATTTGCTTAGCTCTCAGGTTTAGATATATCTGTAAACTGGCTCAAATTGTTTTTGGAACAAGGTTTGGGGGAAAAAAAAGAACGGAAGAAGGGAGACAGAGATACAGATGGCCAGACAAGACAGACAGACCAGAACAGGAAGGAAAGGGAGCAATGAAGGCAAGAAGATCTGCTGAGACCTGTCTCTGAGTTACTGTGATGCATAAGTGAGATCTCAGTTGCTTATACAATTAAGGCCTCAACAGTTTCTGCCTTCCCTCAGAGAACCCAATGAACCAATACCTTTTTAGACACATAGGGTAAATAGTAGGTACAATAAAAAAATTATTAATAATAAAATATATTCTTAGAGGAATTGAAATAATGTCAAGGTATGTAATTCTACAATCAAATAATGCTCCCTGGACAAGGAGCGGGAGAGTGGATGCAGGAGGACATCTGGGTTCTCCAACAAAGGCTCTTAGAGTTGTTATTTTTGTTTGCTTTTATATACATGGAAGGTTTCTGTTAATAATGGGTGGTTGGGAAAATAAAAGTTCAAAACAGCTGATATGTGCACATGATAAGCTAGTAAGCAGGAGGATAATGGATTTGGATTTGTAAAATTGAGTATGATTCAGTTTTGTTCTACAGATTTAAGTGTTAAAACTGTCCCCTTTTTTCTGTGATGGTTAGCTGCCACTGGGAACAGTACAACACTATAGAATGATTTGAAAACAGAAAATGAAATCCATTTAAAACAAATGCTTTAAAAAATGTATTTTAAAAAATCATTAACTCCATTAAAATGCCCAAGATATTATTATGCATAAAAATATCCCATCCTCCACATTCCCATCCCACTCATCTCCTCCGCACCAGGAAATCCAGGAAGCTTTAATGAAACTTGTATTTGAAACATGCTGGTGTGGATTGGCTAGGGAATAGAGAATATAATCCATTTTCTGTTTCATTCTGTTTCTGCCCATTAGAGGGCAGCAATGATGCACCTGGAAAACAAACAGCTCCAGTATTAGAGCTGTTTCACAGCAAGACTAGCCTTTCTGAACAGAGAACACCTAACAAGTCCCCCTGAGTCACATACAGGAATTACTCGAGGGTCAGATTCCCTTCCTCCTTTCCTTAATATTTAACGAACTTTGATAATTCCCTTTCAAGTTATAAAATTTATCTGTTTGGCTTGGCCACACATATTAATTTTAAATACAAACATTGTATCTCTACAAAACACATTGATGCAAAAGCTTAAGCATGTTAGTTGTATATTGCTGTGTAACAAACTACTCCAAACCTTAGTGACTTAAAACAACCATCACTTTATCATCTCTTTCGGTTCCGTTGGTTAGCTGGGCATAGCTGGGCAAGTCTCGTGCTCCATGTGATGTGGACTAGGACTCAGATGGTCTGGAATGTCCAAAATGGCCTGGCAGTTGACTGTTAACCAGAGCACCCAGTTCTCCTTCATTGGCTTCTTCATGTGGCTTGGACTGTCTCACAGCATGACAGTTGGATTCCAGGAGGAAAAATCCCAGGAAACCAGTGAGCGATCCAAGAGGAAGGAAGCAGAAGAGTCTAGTCCTAGACATAACTTTCACTGCCTCCCACATGGTCAAAGTGGGCACAGATGAGCCAAGATTCAAGGGGGGGAGAATAAACTCTACCCCCTGATGTGAGGAGGAGTCTGCACACACAGGGAGAGGCAAGAAAAGTGAGGGCCTTCTTTGGAGACCGCCAAATGGAAGGCTAAGAATAAGGGCATTGCTTACATTTTGAAGACAGTTATAAATTATAAGTGATGTAGAGGAGTATTGTGCCATTTAACACATGGGAATTACTTCTTTATGTGGTCCTTTAAGGATGAAACTGCCTAACAGTCACTCCTTATGTTCTCCCCACTCTGCAGATTTGGTGTCTAAAGCAATAAAAAAATGGCCAGAGGATCAGTGTCGGATGAAGAAATGATGGAGCTCAGGGAAGCTTTTGCCAAAGTTGGTGAGTAGACCTGACACCTCAAGTCACAGTTCTCTTCTTCATGGAATAGCTTCAGGACAGATCCAAATGGTAACATGGGCAAAACAGCAGAAGTGACAGGAATGCAGTGGAATTGGTTAGAGTCACTGGGGGAACTTACTTTTGAAAGTTACTTTAAGAAAATTACTTCTATCTCTGTCAAAACATGGAATATGGACCCTTTCTTACCTGTAGCTTTTCCTGGAAATGGACCCTAATTCTCATCTTTTTATTGTTTCCTTCCCTTGTTTTCTCACTATTCCATACTTTTGCTTGCTCGGTATCTCTATAAGCCTGTGATTTATTTCCAAATGTCTGTTCAGATCCTGTTGTCAGAACCTCTGGTTTGAAATCATGATTCTTGGGTGTCAGAAATGATGCTAATGCCCAAATCCAGTAGTCACAGGCCTCTTGTGAGATTCTGACTCTTGTTTGGGGTCAGGCTACAACCTCTGAACGATTGCCTTTCCAGCCCACTCACCACTCACCTGGCCTTCCCTCACCTCTCATGCTGTGAGCTGAAATGCCCTGAAACTTCAGCTCCACATTTGCCTTGCAGATACCGATGGCAACGGGTACATCACCTGCAATGAATTGAATGACTTGTTCAAGGCCGCTTGCTTGCCTCTGCCTGGGTACAGGGTGAGAGAAATCTCAGAAAACTTGATGGCTACAGGTGATCTGGACCAGGATGGGAAGATAAGCTTTGATGAGTTTATCAAGGTGAGTATGAGGCAGAGTACAAAGAGATACATTTGAAATTTGGGACTTTAATTGAAAAAATATCCTGTGATACATTCCCATCCTCCTTGCTTCAACATTATATACCCTTCCCTTTGTGGCTTTCTTGATCACAGACAGGGTTTCTAAAGACACATTATATTTTTGCAGGTTTTTCATGGCCTAAAAAGCACAGAAGTTGCCAAGACCTTTAGGAAAGCAATCAATAAGAAAGAAGGGATCTGTGCAATCGGTGGTACTTCAGAGCAGTCTAGTGTCGGCACCCAGCACTCCTATTCAGGTAGGCTGTCTTGATGGGTGCAGAGCGGAAGCAGAGAGGGTGCTGGGATGAGGAGAGGGTGGGAGGGTAGCAGAGGGGGAACCTTGTAGAAAGGATCCATGTCTTTTGGGGTTACAGATTCTAAACTTGGTGTTCACACCTAACGGGTGCAGTGAGAGCCAGGCACCAACATGAATTTATTGACTACTGTTTCGAGCTTTATAAACTACTCTGTTAATACTGTTCACCACAGAAGCTACTTTGAGTTTATTAACTACTGTGTGTTACTGGACCATTTCTAGGGACATAAATATATAGGAGGAGCATTCCTAGTTCTAGGTAGGGTCCAGTACCAAATAATCTCACCAGCACTTGAAAAAGACATTAAAGGTTGTAAAAATTCCTTTGTAAACCTTAAGGACAAAATGAGGCCCTCAAGCTTCTGCCTCCAAACTTTACGATTATTCTCAATGCCTGCTGAGTCGTCAAAAAAATTGTTTTCACGGACTTGGAAGAAGGTTGTGTATTTATTCTGAAGGCTGCCATCCAACATCTTATTGGAAACTTCTACAGGCTCAAATGGTGCAGTAATTCAACAACTCCCAAACTGAGTCTTCAAAACATTAGTTGATCTGAAAGGTAAATTCACATTTAAGCACCGCCTGTAATTGTGAAGACATAGTTAAGCCTTTTATTTTTAATCACAGAAATTTTCACAGCCTTTTACTATGTAAATGTACATTACAAATCTTTAAGACAGTTATTTGTTATATAGCGTTTCCCATACTCTTGTGATTGGGGATTTTTCTAAGTGGCGTTATTGTTTTCAATGATACGCAATTTAGGAAACGTGATGCTGGGGCTGTCAGGCATCGCATGAGATTGTATTCGAACTTCTAAAATCAACCTCTGGCAGCTTTACTGGTAGGAAAGAAATATTATATCACAAATGATTTCCATTTCATAGCAATTTCATTGTAATTTGATAAAGCTCAAAGGTATTGCAAGGATTGTCTGTGACATCCACATTTAAATCAGCTGGGCTCAAGGCCGAACCCTGAGTTATATCCTGTAAGCCCTAGACCACATTCTTATTTAAGTTGCATATAAATATATATTTTGATTATTTATATGTATTTGCATATATAAAAATAAAGGCAAATGCTTCTAAATATAGTGTTTATACATATTTACACATACATATTACACTTACATATATATAGCTTCTAAATTTGCTCCCTGTATGTTTTATAACTTGGAATGAACAGAGATCCTTTATCTGTTTCCCAAGTTCATCTGAGGTTTTTGAATGTTAATAAATGTGATGTTAGATGATAGGGTAATGGACCAGATAGCCTCTCAGTGTCTCTCCTGGGCATGAGAACCTAAGATCCATGTGCATATTTTAGCTTATATCAGATTTTTGTTTTGCAGTAAGTCATTGTAATCATTTACTTTGCAGAGGAAGAGAAATATGCCTTTGTCAACTGGATAAACAAAGCCCTAGAAAACGACCCCGACTGTCGGCATGTCATCCCAATGAATCCAAACACAAACGATCTCTTCAGTGCTGTTGGGGATGGCATTGTCCTTTGGTAAATAACATTTCCTTCTTGGTTTCCAAACGTTTCCCTAGAACTTTCTGGAATACCAACAATTCATTGTGTTTATCCTAGGCATAAACACAAATTTTTGGTGCTTAAATGGACCCAAAATGCTTTTCAGGACTTTGACTTGGCAAGTCCAGGAAACAAACTAATTTCAAAAGCAACTTAAAATGAGAAATGTAAAAGTACTATTGCTTGGGTGGAAGGGAGGGATGCACAGTATGGAGACAATGACAAGCATGGCGATATAGTATGACAAGGCCAAAAGCAATTATTTTTGGAATATATGCCAGTTTGCTTCATTTGAACGTGGACTACCACGGAGTGTAGGAAATTGATCATCGCAGCATGGTAATCGAAGCAGTCCAGGGCAAGTCCTCAAGCAAAGGGACTTTTGAGTGGGGCACATAATACACAACTCAAATGTTGAGGTCACCAGGGAAAGGAGGGATGTGTTCTCTCCATGGGGGCCTGTTACCACAGCTGGTCAGTTCAGGACTGTGTCTTTAAAATGCCTCTGCAACTCTCACTTTAGCAGTTTCTCTGTCATTGTAAGACATGGTGTCAGTGAAAAAGCTTGAAATACCCAGTCGCAGGGGGGCTCAGGAGTTAAAAGGAAGAATGGATGGGCAAGACTTTGTGTGCCCTGTCCTCTGCAATGACCAGAGCAATCATGTTCCTGATATTTTACTTATTAGAGCTCACCATCAGAGTTCAGTTTAAAAAGGTTTAACTGCCAAAAAAAAAAGACACCCAAAGCCTAGGTGACAGGACCAAGTCCTGACTCCCCAATTTGGACCCAATGCCCTCCGTGGTCTGCCCTCCATCTCCTTCCAGTTTTACCTCCCAAGACACCACATCTCAGGTGCCCAGCCCAGGGGACTGCGTAAGCAGTTGCATGGGTGACGCAGTGAACCAGCAACCACACGCCCTCTTCCTCGCACACACTCCGGTTGTGTAACTGGGAACTGTGGCTTTGTCTTTTATTTGCCTTTGTAAATATGCCCTTTCCCATCCTCTCCTCCTAGATGAATTCACCTATCATGAAGTTTTCTGGCCTGTTTCAACCCCCAGTGATCTCCCCTCACTGAATGCTTAAAGCACACACTCTGTAGTACTTTGGGAGCCATTGTAATGCCCTGCTTTGGATGGTTATGAAATGTTTCATATCCATATATTTTGTCTCTAACTTGACTATAAGCTTTTCAAGGGCAGGGATATTTTATTCTTTCTAAACTCACCCCACCTCCATCTCCTGGAGCTTCTAGTTTACTACCAGCTTCATATTTTTCAAATAATAATTCAGGCATTTGTTTTGCCTAAATGTCAATAAGGTGCCTTTATTTAAATATATGTACACACACATGACAAAGTTATAAAAATGCATCTTTAAAGAACAACCACAGAAAAAGGTAGTTGCTTAAAAATTGTTAGGAAAAAAATGTTAATACTGATTTCTTTTCTCATTAAAAAAAGGAAGAGTTACAGTCAAGTTTATTGTCCTTTGGTTTTGTTGTTGTTCTGGATTTTTTTTCACCTTCTTTATATAAAACTGAGGTAACTTAAGGACTTTTTTTTATACCCCATTGAAGGTTAAACCAATGCTAACCGGGTCAAATCAGTTTTTCATAAATAATAAGTGCTTGTTTTAGATGCCTGATCAATGTATGAAATACTTAAATGAGAACTTTCTAAAGCACTGATACAGTAATGACTATGGAGGGGATAAAACATTTATCCTACAGTTAGTTAAAGGCATAGGGTTAGAATATGTGTCAAATAGAAATTTAGACTATGTAAGCTCAAAGTGCGTAAGGAGTCTTACATACAGGGGACAATTTTCAACACATGGAGGATTTGCTTTGGCTCTCCACCCACAGTTTCCTCATGTACTAAGGGAATCACGATAATTTTGCAGCTTTTTAGGTCAGTGAATGAAGTGGGGTTCTTCCTACTTCAATATATTAGTATGACTTCAGGAACGTTAACCTTTTGTACAGATAGTTTGAATCTAGTCAAAACTGCATAACTGATTTTATGTTTAAACTCAGGGCAGCACAAATTATGTTGCCATCAGGTTTGCTTATGGTATTGCTAGAATTTAAACTCAGTGTTACTGGATTCTGTTATTCCAAAGCCTGCTTTCTTTACTTTAAATGTTTCACTTTCAGTAAAATGATTAACCTATCAGTGCCAGACACAATTGATGAAAGAACAATCAACAAAAAGAAACTCACCCCTTTCACCATTCAGGTATGTCCTCCTTCCATTACCTTAAGAGAGGATTGTGTTGGGAATGAGTGGGCACCACAGCTTCGGGTCAGTCCCTTGCAGGTGCTCAGATTTATTCTCAAAGCCCAGGTTTGGGGCTAGTGATTTGGCAGGACTGGTGGGGATGAGGGAATACATTTCTGTTTGGGATTTTATTAAGACAACAGTGGGCTGGGAAGGAGGGAGAAGACTGGTGGGGTGTTAACAGCTGGGGACTCCTGTTTTGGCCACTTAGGAATAAAATTTACATTGGCTAAAGTTGAACTCAGACTTCCCCTAGCAATTTATCTTTGAGCTGATGTCGAATACACAGCATTTTTGCTAAAAAGATAACGCCTTTCTAAGAAGTGAGGGGGTGAAAAATGGGAAGTGGTCTGGCAGCCTCCGTGGCGGCACTGGACACAGTCTCCAGTGTGATAAATGTAACTTGCTTTTATGCCTTCAGTTTGTTGATGGACTGGGACAGTAGCCAGTAGTAAGAAAGCTGTATTTCTATGTTATATTCAAGCATATTAACATTATTGTAATTCTCTTACTCAGAAACCATGTCTCACTTCTTAAATCACAAACAGTGTGGTGTGTCCAGTTCGGATTTAAGCAATGCTGGGCACTGTTACAGTGGAGGTGGCCACCGAAGTGAGGAAAGTGATCAAAAATATATGAACACACTTAATGTTTAATTTAACCTTGATGTTACATTTTAATCTTGGCCATAAGTAGGAATGATATTTTTTCACTCATCGTTTAAGCTCTACACGAGAGCAGAAACCCACTTTTGTTCAGATAGTCCCCTTCCCAATTTGGTGGTGGTGTGTGTTTTGTTTTGCTTTGTTTTTAATTTGTCAACAAAACAACGCTGTATGATGTCTTCTCCTTTGTGGACCCAAGAATTGTATAAAGATTCTAGGCTAAAAATTTCATCGACTCTTTTCCACCTATATGTTAGTTACATAGATTATTATCAGTTTTGAAAACTGTGTGTGTGTGTGTGTGTGTGTGTGTGTGTGTGTGTGTGTGTGTGTGTGTGTGCACAAGGTCCCCAGATACTATGGGTACTGGATAAACTGCCCTAGTGAAATTACTCCATCTTCTCCAGGAATTTGATCTGTCTCTTTCTCAGTCCCTTAATACTCGGACTGAAAGTCAAAAAGCTTTTCTGTTACTCTCTTTCGTGACCTTGATTTACATCAATTGTGTTATAGATGACAGCCAGTGACAAGGCAATGACTACCGCAGTGGAGCCCTTTATTTCTGGCTGATGGGCATGTTGAGTGTGTGTGCTCTGTCACAGAGCAAAGTGGAAAAATATAAGACTCCATATTAGTTTCACCCTGAAGAGAAGGTTCCTTTGGCTCAGGGGGCCAGTTTGATCAAATACGCACTGCATAGGCCGTGTCTGGGTTACCAGACTTTCTCTTCTAGTGAACTGCTTTTTCTCAATGTTAAAATCTAGTGAAGACCAGACCTCTAGACCTGTGCCCTTCCCAGAAACAAAACACTGTTCCTGCTGCCAATCAGGAATTATCGTTTGGCATCTGCATAATCAAAGACAAAACTCGCATACTTTTCCTCCCTCAGGAGAATTTGAACCTGGCTCTGAACTCTGCCTCTGCCATCGGGTGCCACGTGGTTAACATCGGGGCAGAGGACTTAAAGGAGGGGAAGCCTTACCTGGTCCTGGGGCTTCTGTGGCAAGTCATCAAGATTGGGTTGTTTGCAGACATTGAACTCAGCAGAAATGAAGGTACGACAAAGATCAGGCTTTAAAGGCATAGCTTTTATTAATGCATATGTTGGGAGTGTAGGTGGAAGATGTCAGGACTGGTCAAACTCAGATCCTCAAGTTTTAAAAATTACAGTTATATTGAATCCATTGGATTAATATAACAGATTCTGTCCACACTGAGCAGACTTTTCAAACTACAGAGCAAAAGCTTTTTTTAATTCATTTCATTATCATTAATCTACAGTTACATGGAGAACATTACGTTTACTAGACTCCCCCCTTCACCAGTCCCCCCCACCACAAACCCCATTACAGTCACTGTCCATCAGTGTAGGAAGATGCTGTAGAATCACTACTTGTCTTCTCTGTGTTGCACAGCCCTCCTCATGACCCCTCTCCACATAATACATGTTAATCTAATGCCCCCTTTCTTCCCCACCCTCTTACCCCACACTTCCCACCCATCCTCCCTAGTCCCTTTCCCTTTGGTACCTGTTAGTCCATTCTTGGGTTCTGTGATTCTGCTGCTGTTCTGTTCCTTCAGTTTTCCTTTGTTCTTATACTCCACATATGAGTGAAATCATTTGGTACTTGTCTTTCTCCACCTGGCTTATTTCACTGAGCATAATACCCTCTAGCTCCATCCATGTTGTTGCAAATGGTAGGATTTGTTTTCTTCTTATGGCTGAATAATATCCCATTGTGTATATGTACCACATCTTCTTTATCCATTCATCTACTGATGGACACTTAGGTTGCTTCCATTTCTTGGCTATTGTAAATAGTGCTGTGATAAACATAGGGGTTCATATGTCTTTTTCAAACTGAGTTGCTGCATTCTTAGGGTAAATTTCTAGAAGTGGATTTCCTGGGTCAAATGGTATTTCTATTTTGAGTTGTATGAGGAACCTCCATACTGCTTTCCACAATGGTTGAACTAATTTACATTCCCACCAGCAGTGTAGAAGGGTTCCCCTTTCTCCACAACCTCACCAACATTTGTTGTTGTTTGTCTTTTGGATGGTGGCCATCCTTACCACTGTGAGGTGATATCTCATTGTGATTTTAATTTGCATTTCTCTGACGACTAGCTATGTGGAGCATCTTTTCATGTGTCTGTTGGCCATCTGAATTTCTTCTTTGGAGAACTGTCTGTTCAGCTCCTCTGACCATTTTTTAATTGGATTATTTGCTTTTTGTTTGTTGAAGTGCATGAGATCTTTATATATTTTGGATGTCAACCCTTTATCGGATCTGTCATTTATGAATATATTCTCCCTTACTGTAGGATACCGTTTTGTTCTATTGATGGTGTCCTTTGCTGTACAGAAGCTTTTCAGCTTGATATAATCCCACTTGTTCATTTGTGCTTTTGTTTCCCTTGCCTCAGGAGATATGTTCATGAAGAAGTCGCTCATGTTTATGTCTAAGAGATTTTTGCCTATGTTTTTTTCTAAGAGTTTTATGGTTTCATGACTTACATTCAGGTCTTTGATCCATTTCGAAATTACTTTTGTGTATGGGGTTAAACAGTGATCCAGTTTCATTCTCTTACATGTAGCTGTCCAGTTTTGCCAGCACCATCTGTTGAAGAGACTGTCATTTCCCAATTGTATGTCCATGGCTCCTTTATCATATATTAATTGACCATATATGTTTGGGTTAATGTCTGGAGTCTCTATTCTGTTCCACTGGTCTGTGGCTCTGTTCTTGTGCCAGTACCAAACTGTCTTGATTACTGTGGCTTTGTAGTAGAGCTTGAAGTTGGGGAGCGAGATCCCCCCCCCCACTTTATTCTTCCTTCTCAGGATTGCTTTGGCTATTCGGGGTCTTTGGTGTTTCCATATGAATTTTTGAACT
The DNA here is from genome assembly GCF_030020395.1 of Manis pentadactyla. Taxonomy (NCBI): domain Eukaryota; kingdom Metazoa; phylum Chordata; class Mammalia; order Pholidota; family Manidae; genus Manis; species Manis pentadactyla. Next base: position 10,238,884 of record NC_080035.1, read on the forward strand.
ATTTGTTCCAGTTCATTGAAGAATGCTGTTGGTAATTTGATAGTGATTGCATCAAATCTGTATATTGCTTTGGGCAGGATGGCCATTTTGACAATATTAATTCTTCCTAGCCAAGAGCATGGGATGAGTTTCCATTTGATAGTATCCTCATTAATTTATCTTAAGAGTGTCTTATAGTTTTCAAGGTATAGGTCTTTCGCTTCCGTGGTTAGGTTTATTCCTAAGTATTTTATTATTTTGGATGCAATTGTGAATGGAATTGTTTTCCTGATTTCTCTTTCTATTAGTTCATTGTTAGTGTATAGGAAAGCCACAGATTTCTGTGTGTTAATTTTGTATCCTGCAACTTTGCTGTATTCCAATATCAGTTCTAGTAGTTTTGGAGTGGAGTCTTTAGGGTTTTTTATGTACAATATCATGTCATCTGCAAATAGTGACAGTTTGACTTCTTCTTTACCAAACTGGATTCCTTGTATTTCTTTGTTTTGTCTGATTGCATGGCTAGGACCTCCAGTACTATGTTGAATAACAGTAGGGAGCGTGGGCATCCCTGTCTTGTTCCCGATCTCAGAGGAAAATCTTTCCGCTTCTCACTGTTCAGTATGATATTGGCTGTGGGTTTATCATATATGGCCTTTATTATGTTGAGGTACTTGCCCTCTATGCCCATTTTGTTGAGAGTTTTTATCATGAATGGATGTTGAATTTTGTCAAATGCTTTTTCAGCATCTATGGAGGTGATTATGTGGTTTTTGTCCTTCTTTTTGTTGATGTGGTGGACGATGTTGATGGATTTTCGAATGTTCTACCATTCTTGCATCCCTGGGATGAATCCCACTTGGTTATGGTGTATGATCCTCTGTATGTATTTTTGAATTCAGTTTGCTAATATTTTGTTGAGTATTTTTGCATCTACGTTCATCAGGGATATTGGTCTGTAATTTTCTTTTTTGGTGCAGTCTTTGCCTGGTTTTGGTATTAGGATGATGTTGGCTTCATAGAATGAGTTTGGGAGTATTCCCTCCTCTTCTATTTTTTGGACAACTTAAGGAGAATGGGTATTATGTCTTCTCTATATGTCTGATAAAATTTGGCAGTGAATCCATCTGGCCCAGGCGTTTTGTTCTTGGGTAGTTTTTTGATTACTGATTCAATTCCTTTGCTGGTAATTGGTTGTTTAGATTTTCTGTTTTTTCCTTGGTCAGTCTTAGAAGGTTATATTTTTCTAGGAAGTTGTCCATTTCTTCTAGGTTTTCCAGCTTGTTAGCATGTAGGTTTTCACTAGTAGTCTCTAATAATTCTTTGTATTTCTGTGGGGTCTGTCATGATGTTTCCTTTCTCTCTTTTGATATTGTTGATGTGTGTTAATTCTCTTTTTCTCTTAATAAGTCTGGCTAGGGGCTTATCTATTTTGTTTATTTTCTCGAAGAACCAGCTCTTGGTTTCATTGATTTTTTCTATTGTTTTATTCTTCTCAATTTTATTTATTTCTTCTCTGATCTTTATTATGTCCCTCCTGCTGACTTTAGGCCTCATTTCTTCTTCTTTTTCCAATTTTGATAATTGTGACTATTATCATATGATAATATGTGAAAAGTTAGACTATTCATTTCGGTTTGTTCTTCCTTCTTTAAATATGCCTGGATTGCTATATACTTTCCTCTGAAGACTACTTTCGCTGCATCCCACAGAAGTTGGGGCTTTGGGTTGTTGTTGTCATTTGTTTCCATATATTCCTTGATCTCTATTTTAATTTGGTCGTTGATCCATTGATTATTTAGGAGCATGTTGTTAAGCCTCCATGTGTTTGTGAGCCTTTTTGCTTTCTTTGTACAATTTATTTCTAGTTTTATACCTTTGTGGTCTGAAAAGTTGGTTGGTAGAATTTCAATCTTTTTGAATTTACTGAGGCTCTTTTTGTGGCCTAGTATGCAGTCTATTCTGGAAAATGTTCCATGTGCACTTGAGAAGAATGTGTATCCTGTTGCTTTTGGATGTAGAGTTCTATAGATGACTATTAGGTCCATCTGTTCTATTGTGTTGTTCAGTGCCCCTGTGTCCTTAGTTATTTTCTGTCCGGTGGATCTGTCCTTTGGAGTGAATGGTGTGTTGAAGTCTCCTAAAATGAATGCATTGCATTCTATTTCTTCCTTTAGTTCTGTTTGTATTTGTTTCACATATGCTGGTGCTCCTGTGTTGGGTGCATATATATTTATAATGGTTATATCCTCTTGTTGGACTGAGCCCTTTATCATTATGTAATATCCTTCTTTATCTCTTGTTATTTTCTTTGTTTTGACGTCTATTTTGTCTGATACTAGTACTGCAACACCTGCTTTTTTCTTCCTATTGTTTGCATGAAATATCTTTTTCCATCCCTTGACTTTTAATTTGTGCATGTCTTTGGGTTTGAGGTGAGTCTCTTGTAAGCATCATATAAATGGGTCTTGCTTTTTTATCCATTCTATTACTCTGTGTCTTTTGATTGGTGCATTCATTCCATTTACATTTAGGGTGTTTATTGAAAGTACTTATTGCCATTGCAGGCTTTAAGTTTGTGGTTACCAAAGGTTCAAGGTTAGCGTCTTTACTATCTTACTGTCTAACTTAACTTACTTAATATGCTGTTATAAACATAATCTAAAGGTTCTTTTCTATTTCTCCTCCATTTTCTTCCTTCTCCATTCTTTTTTTTTTTTTTTTTTTTTTTATAATAATTATTTTTTATTGAAGGGTAGTTGACACACAGTATTACATTACATGAGTTTCAAGTGTACAACACAGTGGTAGAACATTTATATACATAATTCTAGGTTCCAGCTATCACCCTACCAGGCTGTTACAATATCTTGACTATATTCCTTATGCTATACATTACCTCCCGGTTACTAATTTATTTTACCATTGGAAGTCTGTCCTTTTTTTTCTTTTTTTTTTTTTTTTGTGAGGGCATCTCTCATATTTATTGATGAAATGGTTGTTAACAACAATAAAATTCTGTATAGGGGAGTCAATGCTCAATGCACAATCATTATTCCACCCCAAGCCTAATTTTTGTCAGTCTCCAATCTTCTGAGGCATAACAAACAAGTTCTTACATGTAGAACAAATTCTTACATAATGAATAAGTTACATAGTGAACAGTACAAGGGCAGTCATCACAGAAACTTTCGGTTTTGCTCATGCATTATGAACTCTAAACAGTCAGTTCAAATATGAATACTCATTTGGTTTTTATACTTGATTTATATGTGGATACCACATTTCTCTCTTTATTATTATTATTTTTAATAAAATGCTGAAGTGGTAGGTAGATACAAGATAAAGGTAGAAAACATAGTTTAGTGTTGTAAGAGAGCACATGTAGATGATCAGGTGTGTGCCTGTAGACTATGTGTTAATCCAAGCTAGACCAGGGCAATAAAACATCCACGTATGCAGAAGATTTCTCTCAGAACGGGGGGGTGAGGTTCTAAGCCTCACCTCTGTTGATCCCCAATTTCTCACCTGATGGCCCCCCTGCGACTGTGCCTGTCTTAGGTTGTTCCTCCCTTGAGGAATCTTACCCGTCTCTGGCTAACCAGTCATCTTCCGGGGCCATACAGGGAAATGTGAAGTTGGTAAGTGAGAGAGAAGCCTTATTGTTTGAAAAAGTTAGCTTTTTACTTCTTTGCATATTTATGCCCTGTGGCTTCTATGCCCAGCATTTGTCTTGAGGTATCTTTACCACTTGGAAGAATTATGATACTCGGTAAATTTGATATGAGGCACGAATTCTATTTAAGGGTTGTAATTAGGAAGGAAGAAGAAAAGCTATAGAAGTAGCAGGCGGAAGAAAACATGGGAAGATTGATTATTTCTTTGATATATCTTCTTGTAGAGTAACTTCAGCATGTATAGGTTTTAAGCTACTACTTAAATTGCACACACCCATTAACATAATAGGAGTATAGTTACATAACCAAAGCTTATCTGTAATTACCAGCCATCTGCAGTGAAACCAAGAAAACCAGTTAGGCACCTTAGGCATTTGTGAAAACTTATCTATGATATGGTGGATATTGTCCAAATGAACTTGAACAGTCTGAGAGAAATCAGACAAATTAAAACAACCCATTCCTGGGGACTGTTCACATGCCATATGTTCTTTTAACAATAAATAGTTTGTAGTTGTAAGACTTTGGAGCGCTACAATTTGCACTTCTCCAAATTCTTGGTTGAGTTCCAACAGTATAGATCCAGTCCAATTTTGTTGTTTTACTGTATGCACAGGCCAGCTTAGATATCTCCTTCCTCATTCCCATGGCAGGTCCAGGAACTGGTGGGATGAGTGCATCTACAGCTGTAGCAGTGCGTGGATCTTTGTTGGGGTTTTTTGATGATCATCTTCTGGCATGAGTCTTCCAGAGGGTGCAGATGTTGGAAGTTCTTTTTCATATCGTATCTTAGTTCATTTTCGGGGTAGCCCAATTAGGCTTTGATCCTCTGTATAAACACAAACAGACCCTTTGCCTACACTTTTATATGCCCTTTATACCCTTGTGTAGAACTCGTTGGAGGTTACCACACAGGAACTGCCCTTTTTTTTTTTTTTTTTTTTTGCTATCACTAATCTACACTTACCTGACAAATATTATGTTTACTAGGCTCTCCCCTATACCAGGTCTCCCCTATAAACCCCTTTACAGTCACTGTCCATCAGCATAGCAAAATGTTGTAGAATCACTACTTGCCTTCTCTGTGTTGTACAGCCCTCCCTTTTCTCCTACCCCCCCATGCATGTTAATCTTAATACCCCCCTACTTCTCCCCCCCTTATCCCTCCCTACCCACCCATCCTCCCCAGTCCCTTTCCCTTTGGTACCTGTTAGTCCATTCTTGAGTTCTGTGATTCTGCTGCTGTTTTGTTCCTTCAGTTTTTCCTTTGTTCTTATATTCCGCAGATAAGTGAAATCATTTGGTATTTCTCTTTCTCCGCTTGGCTTGTTTCACTGAGCATAATACCCTCCAGCTCCATCCATGTTGCTGCAAATGATTGGATTTGCCCTTTTCTTATAGCTGAGTAGTATTCCATTGTGTATATGTACCACATCTTCTTTATCCATTCATCTATTGATGGACATTTAGGTTGCTTCCAATTCTTGGCTATTGTAAATAGTGCTGCAATAAACATAGGGGTGAATCTGTCTTTCTCAAACTTGATTGCTGCATTCTTAGGGTAAATTCCTAGGAGTGGAATTCCTGGGTCAAATGGTAAGTCTGTTTTGAGCATTTTGATGTACCTCCATACTGCTTTCCACAATGGTTGAACTAACTTGCATTCCCACCAGCAGTGTAGGAGGGTTCCCCTTTCTCCACAGCCTCGCCAACATTTGTTGTTGTTTGTCTTTTGGATGGCCGCCATCCTTACTGGTGTGAGGTGATACCTCATTGTAGTTTTAATTTGCATTTCTCTGATAATTAGCGATGTGGAGCATCTTTTCATGTGTCTGTTGGCCATCTGTATTTCTTTTTTGGAGAACTGTCTGTTCAGTTCCTCTGCCCATTTTTTAATTGGGTTATTTGTTTTTTGTTTGTTGAGGCGTGAGAGCTCCTTATATATTCTGGACGTCAAGCCTTTATCGGATGTGTCATTTTCAAATATATTCTCCCATACTGTAGGGATCCTTCTTGTTCTATTGATGGTGTCTTTTGCTGTACAGAAGCTTTTCAGCTTAATATAGTCCCACTTACTCATTTTTGCTGTTGTTTTCCTTGCTCGGGGAGATATGTTCAAGAAGAGGTCACTCATGTTTATGTCTAAGAGGTTTTCGCCTATGTTTTCTTCCAGGAGTTTAATGGTTTCATGGCTTACATTCAGGTCTTTGATCCATTTTGAGTTTACTTTTGTATATGGGGTTAGACAATGGTCCAGTTTCATTCTCCTACATGTAGCTGTCCAGTTTTGCCAGCACCATCTGTTGAAGAGACTGTCATTTCGCCATTGTATGTCCATGGCTCCTTTATCAAATATTAATTGACCATATATGTCTGGGTTAATGTCTGGATTCTCTAGTCTGTTCCATTGGTCTGTGGCTCTGCTCTTGTGCCAGTACCAAATTGTCTTGATTACTATGGCTTTATAGTAGAGCTTGAAGTTGGGGAGTGAGATCCCCCCTACTTTATTCTTCTTTCTCAGGATTGCTTTGGCTATTCGGGGTCTTTGGTGTTTCCATATGAATTTTTGAATTATTTGTTCCAGTTCATTGAAGAATGTTGCTGGTAGTTTCATAGGGATTGCATCAAATCTGTATATTGCTTTGGGCAGGATGGCCATTTTAACGATATTAATTCTTCCTAGCCATGAGCATGGGATGAGTTTCCATCTGTTAGTGTCCCCTTTAATTTCTCTTAAGAGTGACTTGTAGTTTTCAGAGTATAAGTCTTTCACTTCTTTGGTTAGGTTCATTCCTAGGTATTTTATTTTTTTTGATGCAATTGTGAATGGAGTTGTTTTCCTGATTTCTCTCTCTGTTGGTTCATTGTTAGTATATAGGAAAGCCACAGATTTCTGTGTGTTGATTTTGTATCCTGCAACTTTGCTGTATTCCGATATCAGTTCTAGTAGTTTTGGGGTGGAGTCTTTAGGGTTTTTTATGTACAGTATCATGTCATCTGCAAATAGTGACAGTTTAACTTTTTCTTTACCAATCTGGATTCCTTGTATTTCTTTATTTTGTCTGATTGCCGTGGCTAGGACCTCCAGTACTATGTTAAATAACAGTGGAGAGAGTGGGCATCCCTGTCTAGTTCCCGATCTCAGAGGAAATGCTTTCAGCTTCTCGCTGTTCAATATAATGTTGGCTGTGGGTTTATCATAGATGGCCTTTATTATGTTGAGGTACTTGCCCTCTATTCCCATTTTGCTGAGAGTTTTTAACATGAATGGATGTTGAACTTTGTCAAATGCTTTTTCAGCATCTATGGAGATGATCATGTGGTTTTTGTCTTTCTTTTTGTTGATGTGGTGGATGATGTTGATGGACTTTCGAATGTTGTACCATCCTTGCATCCCTGGAATGAATCCCACTTGGTCATGGTGTATGATCCTTTTGATGTATTTTTGAATTCGGTTTGCTAATATTTTGTTGAGTATTTTTGCATCTACGTTCATCAGGGATATTGGTCTGTAGTTTTCTTTTTTGGTGGGGTCTTTGCCTGGTTTTGGTATTAGGGTGATGTTAGCTTCATAGAATGAGTTTGGGAGTATCCCCTCCTCCTCTATTTTTTGGAAGACTTTAAGGAGAATGGGTATTATGTCTTCCCTGTATGTCTGATAAAATTCCGAGGTAAATCCATCTGGCCCGGGGGTTTTGTTCTTTGGTAGTTTTTTGATTACCTCTTCAATTTCGTTGCTGGTAATTGGTCTGTTTAGATTTTCTGTTTCTTCCTGGGTCAATCTTGGAAGGTTATATTTTTCTAGGAAGTTGTCCATTTCTCCTAGGTTTCCCAGCTTGTTAGCATATAGGTTTTCATAGTATTCTCCAATAATTCTTTGCATTTCCGTGGGGTCCGTCGTGATTTTTCCTTTCTCGTTTCTGATACTGTTGATTTGTGTTGACTCTCTTTTCTTCTTAATAAGTCTGGCTAGAGGCTTATCTATTTTGTTTATTTTCTCGAAGAACCAGCTCTTGGTTTCATTGATTTTTGCTATTGTTTTATTATTCTCAATTTTATTTATTTCTTCTCTGATCTTTATTATGTCCCTCCTTCTGCTGACCTTAGGCCTCATCTGTTCTTCTTTTTCCAATTTCGATGATTGTGACATTAGACCATTCATTTGGGATTGCTCTTCCTTTTTTAAATATGCTTGGATTGCTATATACTTTCCTCTTAAGACTGCTTTTGCTGTGTCCCATAGAAGTTGGGGCTTAGTGTTGTTGTTGTCATTTGTTTCCATATATTGCTGGATCTCCATTTTGATTTGGTCATTGATCCATTGATTATTTAGGAGCGTGTTGTTAAGCCTCCATGTGTTCGTGAGCCTCTTTGCTTTCTTTGTACAGTTTATTTCTAGTTTTATGCCTTTGTGGTCTGAAAAGTTGTTTGGTAGGATTTCAATCTTTTGGAATTTTCTGAGGCTCTTTTTGTGGCCTAGTATGTGGTCTATTCTGGAGAATGTTCCATGTGCACTTGAGAAGAATGTATATCCCGCTGCTTTTGGATGTAGAGTTCTATAGATGTCTATTAGGTCCATCTGCTCTACTGTGTTGTTCAGTGCTTCCGTGTCCTTACTTATTTTCTGCCCAGTGGATCTATCCTTTGGGGTGAGTGGTGTGTTGAAGTCTCCTAGAATGAATGCATTGCAGTCTATATCCCCCTTTAGTTCTGTTAGTATTTGTTTCACATATGCTGGTGCTCCTGTGTTGGGTGCATATATATTTAGAATGGTTATATCCTCTTGTTTGACTGAGCCCTTTATCATTATGTAGTGTCCTTCTTTATCTCTTGTTACTTTCTTTGTTTTGAAGTCTATTTTGTCTGATATTAGTACTGCAACCCCTGCTTTCTTCTCACTGTTGTTTGCTTGAAATATGTTTTTCCATCCCTTGACTTTTAGTCTGTACATGTCTTTGGGTTTGAGGTGAGTTTCTTGTAAGCAGCATATAGATGGGTCTTGCTTTTTTATCCATTCTGTTACTCTGTGTCTTTTGATTGGTGCATTCAACCCATTAACATTTAGGGTGACTATTGAAAGATATGTACTTATTGCCATTGCAGGCTTTAAATTCGTGGTTACCAAAGGTTCAAGGTTAGCCTCTTTAGTATCTTACTGCCTAACTTAGCTCGCTTATTGAGCTGTTATATACACTGTCTGGAGATTCTTTTCTTCTCTCCCTTCTTGTTCCTCCTCCTCGATTCTTCATATGTTGGGTGTTTTGTGCTGTGCTCTTTCTAGGAGTGCTCCCATCTAGAGCAGTCCCTGTAAGATGTTCTGTAGAGGTGGTTTGTGGAAAGCAAATTCCCTCAGCTTTTGTTTGTCTGGGAATTGTTTAATCCCACCGTCATATTTGAATGATAGTCGTGCTGGATACAGTATCCTTGGTTCAAGGCCCTTCTGTTTCATTGTATTAAATATATCATGCCATTCTCTTCTGGCCTGTAGGGTTTCTGTTGAGAAATCTGACGTTAGCCTGATGGGTTTCCCTTTATAGGTGACCTTTTTCTCTCTAGCTGCCTTTAACACTCTTTCCTTGTCCTTGATCTTTGCCATTTTAATTATTATGTGTCTTGGTGTTGCCCTTCTTGGATCCTTTCTGTTGGGGGTTCTGTGTATTTCCGTGGTCTGTTTGATTACTTCCTCCCCCAGTGTGGGGAAGTTTTCAGCAATTATTTCTTCTAAGATACTTTCCATCTCTTTGCCTCTCTCTTCTTCTTCTGGGACCCCTATAATACGGATATTGCTCCTTTTAGATTGGTCACACAGTTCTCTTAATATTGTTTCATTCCTGGAGATCCTTTTGTCTCTCTCTATGTCAGCTTCCATGCGTTCCTGTTCTCTGATTTCAATTCCATCAATGGCCTCTTGCATTCTATCCATTCTGCTTATAAACCCTTCCAGAGTTTGTTTCATTTCTGCGATCTCCTTTCTGGCATCTGTGATCTCTTTCCGGACTTCATCCCATTTTTCTTGCGTATTTCTCTGCATCTCTGTCAGCATGTTTATGATTCTTATTTTGAATTCTTTGTCAGGAAGACTGGTTAGGTCTGTCTCCTTCTCTGGTGTTGTCTCTGTGATCTTTGTCTGCCTGTAGCTTTGCCTTTTCATGGTGATAGGAATAGTCTGCAGAACTGGGACGAGTGACGGCTGGAAGGACTTCCTTTCTTGTTGGTTTGTGGCCCTCCTCTCCTGGGAGAACAGCGGCCTCTAGTGGCTTGTGCTGCGCAGCTGCGCGCAGACAGGGTTTCTGCTTCCTGCCCGGCTGCTATGGAGTTAATCTCCGCTGTTGCTGTGGGCGTGGCCTGGCTCGGGCAGCTACTCCAAAATGGTGGAGTCGCGTTGGAGCAGGAGCGGCTGGGAGGCTATTTATCTCCGTAAGGGGCCTCCCTGCTCCCTGCAGCCCAGGGGTTAGAGTGCCCAGAGATCCCGGATTCCCTACCTCTGGATTAAGTGGCCCTCCCTGCCCCTTTAAGACTTCCAAAAAGCACCCGCCAAAAGAAAACAACGACCACAAAAAAAAACAAGAAAAAAAATTTTTTTAATTAAAAAAAAAAAAAAATTTTTTTAAAAAAAAAAAAAGGTGGTCGTTCGTTTTTCTTTATTCTCCGGTGCCAGCCTCACGCCTCTGCTCACCGGTCTTTCTGCCCTGTTTCCCTAATATTGGGGTCCCTATCCCTTTAAGACTTCCAAAAAGCGCTCGCCAAAACAAAGCAGCAAAAAAGCAAAAAAAAAAAAAATGGTCGCGCGCTTTTCTTATGCCCTCTGTCGCCCAGCCTCCAGTGCCCGCTCACTGTTCTTGCTGCCCTGTTTTCCCAGTATCGAGGGCCCTGCACTCTGGCCCGGATGGCTGGGGCTGGGTGTTTGGCAGTCCTGGGCTCCGTCTCCCTCCCGCTCTGCCTGCTCTTCTCCCGCCGTGAGCTGGGGGGAGGGGCGCTCGGCTCCCGCGGGGCCGGGGCTTGTATCTTACCCCCTTCACGAGGCGCTGGGTTCTCTCAGGTGTGGATGTGGTCTGGATATTGTCCTGTGTCCTCTGGTCTTTATTCTAGGAAGGGTTGTCTTTGTTATATTTTCATAGATATATGTTGTTTTGGGAGGAGATTTCCGCTGCTCTACTCACGCCGCCATCTTCCGCCCCACTACCCTCCATTCTTTATATATTTGGAATCATATTCTGTACTTTTTGTCTATCCCTTGATTGACTTTGGGAATAGTTAATTTAATTTTGCAGTTGCTTAGTAATCAGCTGTTCTACTTTCTTTACTGTGGGTTTATTACCTCTGTTGACAGCTATTAAACCTTAGGAACACTTCCATCTATAGCAGTCCCTCCAAAATGCACTGTAGATATGGTTTGTGGGAGGTAAATTCTCTCAGTTTTTGCTTATTTGGAAATTGTTTAATCTCTCCTTCAAATTTAAATCATAATCTTGCTGGATAAAGTAATCTTGGTTACAGGCCCTTCTGCTTCATTGCATTAAATACATCATGCCACTCCCTTCTGGCCTGTAAGGTTTCTGCTGAGAAGTCTGATGTTAACCTGATGGGCTTTCCTTTGTATGTGATCTTATTTCTGCCTCTGGCTGCTTTTAACAGTCTGTCCTTATCCTTGATCTTTTCCATTTTAATTACTATGTGTCTTGGTGTTGTCTTTCTTGGGTCCCTTGTGTTGGGAGATCTGTGGATATCCATGGCCTGAGAGACTATCTCCTTCCCCAGACTGGGGAAGTTTTCAGCAACTACCTCCTCAAAGACACTTTCTATCCCTTTCTCTCTCTCTTCTTATTCTGATATCTCTATAATGCAAATATTGTTCCGTTTGGATTGGTCACACAGTTCTCTCAATATTCTTTCATTTTTATAGATCCTTTTCTCTCTGTGCCTCAGCTTCTTTGTACTCCTCTTCTCTAGTTTCTATTTCATTTACCGTCTCCTCCACCGTATCCAACCTGCTTTTAATACCCTCCATCGTGCTCTTCAATGATTGGATCTCCAACCTGAATTCCTTCCTGAGTTCTTGGATGTGTTTCCATACCTCCATTGGCATGTTGATGATTTTTATTTTGCACTCCCTTTCAGGAAGAGTCACGAGGTCCATATCATTTAAATCTTTCTTGGGAGTTGTATTAATAATTTTACTCTGGACCAGGTTGCTTTGGTGTTTCATATTTGTATATGGCGCCCTCTAGTGTCCAGAAGCTCTATTCTGGAGCTGCTCAGCCCCTGATGCAATGTCGGGGGTCACAGGGGAGCGGTACTGGGGGGAGGAAAGAGCTGTTCCCCGCATCCCAGCTGCTGTGCCTGTCTCCACTGCCTGAACCAGTGGGCCAGTCACACAGGTATAAGCTTTTGTCCCAGAGCAGCCGGATATGGATCCCTGCTTTCCACAAGCAGCCGGAATCCCAGTCTCCCCAGGAGCTCTGCCTGCATTAACTTTCCAACCCGGTAGTCATGCAAGTCTCATGAAAGCACCATGAAATGTAGGTTTGTGTTCCCGGCGCAGATCTCCGGAGCTAGGTATTCAGCAGTCCCAGGCCTTCCACTCCCTCCCTGCTCCGTTTCTCTTCCTCCCACCGGTGAGCTGGGGTGGGGGAGGGACTCGGTCCCGCGGAGCCACAGCTCTGGTACGTCACCCCGTTTGCTGAGGTCTGCTCTCTTCTCCAGGTGTGTGCAGTCTGGCACCGTCCTCTTTCCTGTTGCTCTCTCAGGATTAGTTGTGCCAACTATATTTTCTAATTGCATCCAGTTTTAGGAGGAAGCCTCTGTCTCTCCTCTCACACCGTCATCTTTAATCCTTTTCAGAGCAAAAACTTTTTAAGACCACAGGCTAAGAATAATGCTTATTTAAAACCTGTAGCTCAATCTAGCTGTCTGGGACTTTGACCTCAAGAGCTGTCCTGAGTTCACTTTATCTTAGACACTTTGTGAGAAATTAGACTTCTTTTAATTTGTATTTTATAATGTGGTTCACATTCATATGCTGCAGTGTTAACACTGGATTCGGAGAAACTTAGCATGTTTCTTACCAAGACTAAAGAAAATTAAATTTAAGGTTTCCAAGTTCTCAACTAAACATTGTAGCTATAAATAAATCCTTTCTGATCTCAGCATCCTATCAGCTTTCAAACAAGTACAGCCCCATCCTGTAGACAAAAGTAGTTAACCTTGATAGTATGATATTAAACACAAATTTTACCATTTAGTTTTCCATTACAGATCCTGCCAATATTAAATCTGTAGCTAAATTCTGATCTTTAGTTATATATACTTTTTATTTATATGGCTAATTCACAATAACCAGTGAAGAATCCTGGGGTGATATTTTAAAACCAACATATTAAATATAAAGGAAAAAAAAGCAAATAGGGAAATTTGAATCCACAAGAAAGAATATTGATCTGCAAATAATGGCCTCAGCTAAATTTAAATCGAGCTGAGCAAAAATATTTATTCATCTGGGAAACTTAGAGGAAAGACTTGATTATACTTTTTGAGATGCTTAACCTATGCAGGTAAGCATTTGAGATCTAAAACACCTATGGGAATGGAGACAAGGAGACATTGTCATTATTACACAATTGATCTCTTAAAAGCAAAAATATTGCCCTATCATGAAATGCGATCTGACAGACCTAGTGGAGCATTCTGAGCCAATAGTCTTGGTTATTTCTGTGGCTCTCCCATGGTGTTCTTAGGCACAGCACTGACATTCGTTAATGCCTTGTTTTCTCCATCTGAAGAGTGGGGGTAATAAATAAGCTCATGATACCTTACATCTGTTTTCAGGGAATACAATCAAGTGTTTATTCCTTGGGAAAAACATTACCTCCCAGAGGGATAATGTTGCTATCTTTGGCTTTCTAGCGGGGCTCAATGAAAATAATAACTAATCCTCTCAGTTATCCCTGTATTTATTTCTCCTCCGCTTTTGTACCTCTTCAGCTCTGATTGCTCTTTTGAGAGAAGGAGAGAGCCTGGAGGATCTGATGAAACTCTCGCCTGAGGAGCTCCTGCTGAGATGGGCTAATTACCACCTGGAAAACGCAGGCTGCAACAAAATCAGCAACTTCAGCACAGACATCAAGGTAGGAGGAGTGTCCTTCGAACATGACTAACTGCGGCAGTAAAGGGGAAATGGGGTGCTAATGGAGGAGCGGCAGAGACCATGTGCTGGGGCGGGGTCCCTGGGCAGGAGGGATGGGGTCAGCCCTCAGCCCCAGGGGTCCCTCCCTCAGCCCCAGCGTTAGTTTGAGAGTGGCTGCTGCTGATTTGGAGCCATTTGCTCTTCTCAAAGAGTCTACCGGCGGCTCTAGTTCTGAGTCACATGCAAACCTTCCCCAAGGTCCTTGCAACTGCAGTTACCAAGTGGAGATGAGTCTCCTGGGGCATTTCAGTAGCAGGAAGTAGAGGGAAGGGGGACAGGGAGAGGAAGGGCAAGAGAAAGACTGCTTTTCAAGTAAAAAGAGTATGTGTAGGACTGTAATGTCACACTGATTTTAGCAATGAGCGCATCAGATTGGGATGCCTTTAAGAGGATCGCTCTTCTAATTATAGTAATAATAGCACACACTGTGTACTGCATGTCAGGCACTATTCTAACTTTATATATGTATTAACTCATTTAATCCTCATAACAAACCTTTGAGATAAAGATTATTATTCCCTCACTTTACAGATAAGGAAACTGAGGCAAACAGAACTTCAGTAACTTGTTCAAGTTCACTTAGCCGATTGTGGTCAGGATTCAAATCCAGCAGTCGGCCTGCATGGTCCCCATACTTGACCACCATGCATACTGCCTCTCCGAAACCAATCGTGCATTTCTTAGAAGTTTTCCATTTGTAGAAACCAGAGTGAATTTTAAAAGACAATGATTCTGGAAGCCATCTACAGTGAGAATTTACCCCAGGGCATGTGGAAGATGCTACCAGTTCTGCAGTAGAGATGCAACAGGGGAAAGGCTGAGGGAGGCACACACTGTGGTTTTCAAGTTTGTGAGGAGTTCCACGCCAGGGTGAAAGGAAACAGCTGCTGGCATTGAGGATAGGTAGACCAAGATAGAAAGATTTTAAGGAACAGAATAAATATTGTGAGATGTGGGGATAGGGCATGAGCGAAACATTTCAGTCTTCACTTCCTCAGAAGTTAAAGAAATTTTCTCCAAAGGGAAAGAGTCAGAGGAAAGGTCACATGACTCACCAAGAGCTGAGCCAGGCTTATAATTCTTTGAGTGACAGCTTCCCCCTGCTGTGGACTCAATGGCTTTTAGAATTCAGGGTCTGCCAGGCATGGTGCCAGTCAGAGTCAAACTTCTAGATGGGAAATCCCACATTCCTTAGGACCTAAACTAATAATGTCAATTCATTTTTCTAAATAAATAACTTTCACTGGTAATTGACAGTCTTCTAGCACCACTAACCACACAGGGATTTAACAGGAGCTGGACAGCTTTATTTCCCTTTGTGCTGAACAATTAAGCTCTGCAGTTGTTTCAGCCAAAATTTCAAGCTTTCCAGCCAAAATTAGGCTGCTTGTTCTGAGCCATAAGTTTACCTGATTTCCCATCAATAAAAGCTGATGTTCTTTAGAATAATTACCCTTTTGGACTTGGGAAGCAGCTCATGGGCAGGAGCAGGCCAGCTGAGCCCTACACAGTGGTTGTGTCCCTTCTCAGGGGGCAGCTGCATCCCGCCTGAGGTCGGTGCTGCGACGTGTATGTCTGAGCGTCCAGCAACTTCACAAGATGCCCTGAACTCAGAGTCGGCACAGGCGGGGAGAACACCCTCCCAGAGTGAGGGAGAGGGGTTTATTAGGGCCAGGTAAAAGGAGGTGACTCTTTGCAAAGCTAAACAGATACTAACGTGTGGTAGGCAGATTTTATTTGTCTCTAACACCTGCATGGAACTTTCACTGACTTCAAAATAGCTACAGCAAAAAGTAAGAGAAGGGGAGGGTAGAAAGGAGAGATGAAAATCAGTTTCCACAGGTGCAACATCAATGGCTGGATTTCTCTTGTCCTTATCTTTCTAATGCCACAAGTGGTGAGCATGCCTCTGTTCTCCCCAGGCCCTACCCAGGTTTAAAAACAGAGCAACTGCTGGTTTTTCAGTCTTTAAGAGAAATTAAGATGCCTTTTAATTATTTAAATAAATTACCTGAAAATCAGTATGCTTTTATTGAATGTGAATAAATTTATAATTTTGAGGCTATGATTCTGAGAATTCCTTTTGCCAATAAGCACATTTTTAGAATCTAAGAAAAAATGAGAATTTAATATCCATATCCAATCTGCTATAACTAAATTTAACCATTTTTTCCAGCTTTTGAGTAAGCATTAAATGCACATGTCATCTTAATTTCATGAAGGCTGCTTGTTAATACTTTAACCTTTTGTCTTTGAAATCTTTATTTTTATTTTGCTGATTGTCCATTTAAATGCATTTTTAAACTCTGCTTTAAACTTCTGCTTCCTTTTTCTGTCACTTTTTTTTAATTAAACCTTAGCTGACTGACTTCTACAGCAATATAAAGGTATATATATTTTCCTGTATACAATTTAAAACATGTACATAAATTATTTTTTTCCCCTAAGAACAACAGAATAGTATTTGCCTCTTTGGGTTGCCTTTTGTGTAAGTTCTATATTTTTACTTGTGATATTCTTTTTAAAAAGAAAGGCAAATAGAATTTGTAAACAGACAAATACTTTGGTGATTATGTTGCATTCTTGAATGATAGCCAAATAAGAAATAAAGTAAGTTTGCTTTGGGGAAACTATTGTCGTGCTAAGTGTGTAATTAGCTCTGCTGTTTTGAAATTTTAATTTCTTAATTTCTCACAGGACTCAAAAGCTTATTACCACCTGCTTGAACAGGTGGCTCCAAAGGGAGATGAAGAAGGGATCGCAGCCATTGTCATTGACACGTCAGGACTGCGGGTAAGGCCGTGTCCCAGCCTGTGTGCAGGGAACGGGCTGCTGTCTTTGTGTGGCCCTGACTCTGGGTCCTGGGGGTTAACAGCTCTGCTTAAAGCCCTGTTAAAACTGTTCAAACTGTTAACAGTTCTGGATAATAATCATGGAAAGTTGAATCTGGAAATAAACATTAAGGGAAGAAAGAAATTAATATCAATTAAATGCCACACACCATGCTAGGCATTTCTATGTATGTCTCATCATTTAATAGGCTCTATACCAGGAAGTAGTATTATTTCCATTTTTGGGTACCTAAGTATTATTTCTGGAAATAGATGGGATATGTATACAAATAAATTCTTACTTTAGCAACAAAAAAACTGAGACTCAGAAGGATTATTTAATATGGCTAAGATGATATGACAGATTGTTGGAAGTTATTTGCTCCAAGGCTGGGGTCTTTTTCCCCTGGTAATAAATGACAACACCCCACTCACTGAGTTCCTCCTATGTGCCAGTTACTATGCTAGGCGTGTTGCATACACTACCTCTAATCCTTGCAAACATCACTAAGGTGAGTGTTAATAATTGTTTTATGGTTGAAAAACTGCAAGTCAGAGAAGCTAATAATCCTGTCATGGCCACAGAGCCACTACATGGCATAGGAAGGATTTAAACCCAATATGGCTCCAAAATTCATCCCTCCACAACCCTCCCTCTACATCATTGAGAGTAATGGGAGGAAAGGACTGGACAGGATCATGTGAATTCTTAGAAGTGTCTGGTTTGGCAGTTCTTTAAAACAATGGACCCAACATGGGATTGAATGTTAAAACTTAAGTTTTGCCACCACCTTAATATTGATCTTGAGAAGTCACCTCACCCATTTTTGTGCCTCTTTTAATATCATTTGAGTTAGGTCCAATGAGTTCATATTAAACTTAACTTACTGTTGAATGAGAAATAAAGCTCATGAAATGTGTAATCTATAGTGTTCTCTACTAAGGCATCAAATTAAGAAATAATTCATTTCTGGTTCCTGAAAATTGGTGGTTTCATACACTATAAAGAGCTTTAAGGACAGTGGACTATTTCAATAAAACCATAGTCTTTCAATAAGTGTCTGCTACAAATGACTGGAGAGTCTCTAGAACTATTTGAGTAGACTTTTAATATGTTAAGTGAGCATTACTCAATCTGAAGTCAGCAATAGGCAAATTGATATTGTATATTTATCAATGACACTATTTAGCTTAACTAACTGACCACATTTATTTCGTTTGAGTTGCAAGGACATAAACTCAGCATGAGAAAGGTGGTGATAGTAATCAGAAGTTCTTATTGACAGGTGTTAATTGGAATATAGTTCATGACTGAATAAACATTTTTGATAGATAAAATCTCATGAAGTATGTGAAAGAAAATAATATAAAGGAAGCTTACTGGTTGAAAATAATTAAGATCAGCATAAATGGTAAGATTGTAGAAACTACTGAATCCCTTAACCACCAACCATTCCTCTGAAATGGCTGTCTAGAGAAGAGGTCTTGATTACTCAACTTCTGGGATTTTTACTTTTGACTTTCTGATTTGGGTTCAGGCAAGAGTAAGTAATAATATGCTGTTATTAAGTGTTAATCTGAGGTTAAATACTAAGGGTTTCTGGGAGATTCCCATTTCTTTTTCTTGTTACCCATGTCCGCTTTGACCCAGCCTTAACACTCCTTTCGCTGCAGGAGAAGGATGACACCCAGAGGGCGGAGTGCATGTTGCAGCAGGCGGAGAGGCTGGGCTGCCGGCAGTTTGTCACAGCCACGGATGTCGTCCGGGGAAACCCCAAGCTGAACTTGGCTTTCATTGCCAACCTCTTTAACAGATACCCTGCCCTGCACAAACCAGAGAACCAGGACATCGACTGGGGGGCTCTTGAAGGTAACTGGAAACTAGTTGCTTAAGAGTTCAGAAAAGCATTTACAATTCCAATTCAAGGGCAATTCAAAACCACTTCCTAAGCAAATATAAATCCCTCACACATGGGGGAAGGTTTGCAAACAGGTCATCAATTCTCTGGTACATAACAAAGAGAATAAATAGATTAATCAAGTCAATTACATCCAAACAGAAATAATCAGATTCCATTATATCACATCCATTATACATAGGCTTCATCCATTATAAGAATTAAATGTTTTAGGGAAGACAATGCATTTAATTATGGGATGAAATAAATCCTGAGTTCCAAAAAGCTAATTTATGTACTTAATGGAGTAAGTGTTAATTTCCTAGAGGCAAGAAATTGCAGCCATTCATCATCTAAAAATGATACTTAACTTATGCTAAGACGTGTTTGCTGAGGGTTCTTTTTTTTTGTTTCTTTGATTTAGATGGGGGTGGGGCACAGAATAATACTGTCAGGCAGAATCCCTGACAATTGTTTTTTCATCATAAATTAATCTCAATACCAAGACAGAAAAATCAAGTCAAAATCACTATTAAATGAATATCACTAAAGAAAGGAAATCCAGATTTAAAGTATTAGTTGATCCTTTTCTGCAGTGCTTTACTCTAGCTGGCAATGCAAAGTCAATCTGTAGTCCAACATTGCTACATATGAATCATTTGATAAGTTGTGGTCAGATGTCCCGGCTTTTTGCTGACTACCAAATATATGTATCAAACTCTCTAATCACCAATTCCCACCTGCCTCTATAACATCCCGTTTGGTCCTTTACTATCACTTGAAATTCAACATATACAAAACAAAATTAATCATTTCTCCTCCCCATTTGCCTTTCTACCCTACATCCCCCCATCCTCTCTCTTTTAGAAATTCTCCGTTTCTGTTAAACACACCCTTTTTTTTTTCAGTCACCAAAACCCTGGGTTTCACTTTGATATCTTCTTCTTCACCCCTAAATCTATCAAATCAGCATATATTAATATTCTTCCTGCAGAATGGCTGTTTGATTGTTATTTTTCTTTTCTGCTCTTCTGGTCTTGTATTAAATCACACTTCAACTATTTCAATAGGTCTTCGGGGCCTTTTCCTCCATTCATCAAGCACTTGAATGTGCCCATGTGCTAGCATCAAACACTGTTCCTCTGTGTGTTTGATTTAAATGCATAGTGCTTTCCAGTAATTTCGCACACTGCTGCCAGGCACATCACAGTACACAGTACTTTTCATTATATCTCCGCCTTGCTCAAGAATTTATTATAGTAATAAAAAAAAGAACCCATAATGACTGACATTGCATAATATATCAACCAAAATCTGCTACCTGGCGTTAAAATATCCCCAGTTCTGGTCCCAGCCCCTAGACAACCTTATCTCTGTGCCCTGACAAATTGGTTTCTAGTGGTTTTAATACAGACCTTGCACATCACTCCCTTTGTGTTCATATTTATGCCGTCTTGTACTCCTACCCTTTACAATTCTCCCAAATCCTCTCCTCTCTCCTCTTTACTAGCCTAGATTTTACTAGCCCTAAAGGTGAAACTCAAATTCCATTCCCTCCAAATTTGGCCTTATTCTTTCCCCTATCTCAACTCAAATAACAAATATGTCTACTTTGTATGTGAGTTCCCCAGCTTGCATGGTCTCTCTTTAAAAATCTTGTTTTCCAGGAAGAATGTCAGCCTTTTAGGGTCAATTCTGAACAGTTTCCCCACATAGGAGCTCATGGGGAATAGATGCTATAGAAATACTTGTTCGAATTGAAATAGAAAAAAAAAATTAACACAGAATAGCAACCCTCATCCACATCCATTAGGGTTTTTTTGTTGTTCTACTTTTGCTTTTTATTACAACCTGGTTAGTTAAACTTTGATCATAAAAAAGGCATATTTTCTAGGAGCCTGAAAGCTAACCAGTGTTCCTTCATTCAGGTGAGACAAGGGAAGAGCGGACATTTAGGAACTGGATGAATTCCTTGGGCGTTAATCCTCGAGTCAATCATTTGTATAGGTGAGAATATTTGGGGACTCCTCCTTAATGTGAGACCTTGAAAGATCTGCAGGATTTCAGGTCCCACTATGGTATGCAGTGCTCTTCACCAAGTGTGCTCACTCTGGTGAGGAGGGGAAAGTGCCAGAGGAGCTGCACTGTCGGATCTTCAGCCGAGAGCCTCACTTCCATACACCAACCTTGCTCTGTCTTTGATATAAAATCTTAGCCCAGCAGAAGGGCACATTTACTAGGTGTTGTGAGTCTGTGATCTGCTCACAAGCAGGCGAAACTATAAATGTTAAGGTTAAGTGTCCCTATGCCATTGGTTGGAGCCATATTTCTTCTCCTGGAGGCAGTGTGTTTCTGCTGAAGGGGCTCAAGTACTTACACCAGGGGGACACCTCACGGTCAGTACCCTCAATTTCTCTGAGTCAGAGTTTCTTCACATCTAAAAATGATACTACTACTACCAATTTTCCCAGGTTGTTATGAATGTTCCTGGAGCTAATATATAAGGAAGTGCCTGGCCCACTGTGATCCTTAAGAAATGCTGGCTAACCAAGAATTCTGCTGTTTGTTTTGGTTCAGTGACTTATCCGATGCACTGGTCATCTTCCAGCTCTATGAAAAGATTAAAGTCCCTGTTGACTGGAACAGAGTAAACAAACCACCATACCCCAAACTGGGGGGCAATATGAAGAAGGTAAGAAATGGCTTGGATGCTCCAATAGGCAGGTGAAGTCGTAGCCTGCAAGAGTACCCTCTGAACACTCTGTTAGGAGGTCAAACTTAGATAAGTGGAGTTTATTCAGGAATTAAATGACACAGCAATCAGAAACCTGAACAGCTTTATTAAAATGAGTCTGTTACTTCAATTGATTACTTATTTATAATTCCATGTTGGATGTCTTTAAACATTCTGACACAAAATTTCTAATTAAGGTAATTAAAGCAAGCAGAACTACAGAGTTGCTTTTCCACCAGCAGGATCCTCATTCAAATTTTCTAAAGAATTGGAGCTTTACACTGACAGTTTGACTTGACAAATAGTTTGTCTGCTGTCAACACAGTGGTAAGACATTGTTTTGTAAAAGTAGCAACAGGACTGGCACAACTATTTCTCCCCATTTCTTGTCTCCATGACTCTTCATGACCCATGTGTAGCCACAGAATATCTGTTCCACCTGTCAGTCTACTATGTGCATATAGGATGGAGAATCTAGATTTCCCATGTCAGTCTCCATGAATTCAGCTATTTTAGGAATATTGTGGACAGGGAAGTAGAACATGGTTCTCCACACAGAGTGATAAAGCCATGAAAATATTCATAATAACGAATTCATTTGGGTTTTATACTTAGAGTACACAATGAGTATTCTTTGGTGGAAATGAAGGGTTCTATTTGAGAAAAGATGAAAAGATCTTTGACTAATTTAGAATCCTAGAATTACAGAACCAGGCAAGACTTAAGAGATCATTCAATCTGACGATATTTGTTTCATTTTGTGTGTGTACTTTTATTATCTTATTTTATCTGGTATTTATCATCATAGACATGATGACATTAGTTTTCCTTCCTGCTCATTAACAGCTTGAGAATTGTAACTATGCAGTGGAATTGGGGAAGAATCAAGCTAAGTTCTCCCTGGTTGGCATTGGTGGGCAAGATCTCAATGAAGGGAACCGCACTCTAACATTGGCCCTGATTTGGCAGTTAATGAGAAGGTAATGTAAATCCGTGGAATGAATTTTTTTATTGAATGTATCATTTACCTAGAAGAGCAGTAACAAATTTTCGGGAATGTGATTTAAACCAGTAAAAATATATTTTAAGCTGAACTTTAAACTGAAGTTGTGTTTTGTTATTTTCCTGTTATTTTTCACCTTTTCAGTTTCTATCAGGTATTTTGTATTGTTTCAGGTATTTGAAACTCTTAATAGGTTCAGAAATGCTTTAGATTGTTTTGTCCTCTTAATGAATCACCCCTTTTTCATTATGGAATGATCCCCGTTATGACTGGTAATATTCTTTTCTCTGAAGTCTACTTTCTCTGATATTAATATAGCCACTCCAACTTCCACTTGATTTGTTTCACCATGACGTATCTTTATCCATCCTTCATTTTGAACAGATTTGTGTAAATAGCAGTCAATTACATTTTAAAGCAACCTTCAAAATAAAAGGGAAATATGCTCTACTTTCCTACACATTTGACATTTCTGGTGCTCTTCTTTCTGTGGTGTAGATCCAGATTTCCATCTGATATTTGCCTTCTACTTGAAATATTTCTAATACTGCAGATCTGCTGGCAAGGAATTATTTCAGCTTTTCTGTGCCTTAAAAAGGATTTCATTTTCATTTTTTTTTACAGATATTTTCTCTTGAGTGTAGAATTCTAGGTTGATAGTTTATTCTTTCAATACTTTAAAGATACCTCTCATTGCTTTCTGGCTTGCATTGTTTCCAGTGATGAATCTTGTGTCATTCTTATCTCTGTTTCTCTGTATAAATATGTCTTTTTTTCTGCCTTTAAAAAAATATGTTCTCTTTAATTGGTTTTAAGTACTTTGATTATGATGTGTTTTGTTGTTCCATATCCTTAAGATTTTTTGAGCTTCTTAAATCTATGGATTTATAGTTTTCATGAAATTTGGAGAAAAAATTTTTGGCCCTTCTGTCTTCAAATATTTATCTTATGCCACCCACCCCAGTTTTGGGGGAATTCCAGGTACATATATATTTGGTCATTTGAAGTTGTCCCAGGGCTCACTGATGCTCTACTCATTTTTAACTCTGTTTCATTTTTTCCTGTCTGTGTTTCATTTGGGGTAACATCTATTGCTTTGTCTTCAAATGTACTAATCTCTTCTGCAATGTCTAATCTTATATTAATCCATCCAGTGTATATATGTTTTATTTCAGACATTATATTTTTCATGCATAAATTTGTCTTGGACCTGTTTGGCATCTTCCATATCTCTTTGCTTTCTTGGACATATAGAATATAATTGTAATAACTATTATATTGATGTCTGTTTTTACTAATTGATTTTATCCTATTTTCCTACTTTGCATGCCTACTAATTTTTTATTGTATGTGAGGCATTGTGAATTTTACCTTGCTATGTGCTAGGTATTTCTGTATTCCTCTAAATATTCTTGAATTTTATCTTGGGATGCAGTTAAGCTACTTAAACACAATTTGATCCTTTTGAGACTTACCTAAAAGCTTAATTAGTCTAATTTTGTCTCTCAATTCTGAGATAATTTCTCCTTAAATACTTGATGCTCCATGTATCATGAGGTTTTTCCACTCTGATGGTGGGAAATAAATTACTGGCAGCCCTGCGTGAATTCCAAGAACTGTTCTGCTCATTCATTTCCAGCAGTTCTCTTCCCAGCCTCTGGTAGTTTGCTCATATGCATGCACTGAGTAGTACTCGGCTAAGGACTTAAGGCAAACCCTTAGAACATATCCAGAGCTTTCTAGATGACTCTGTCCTCTTCAGGAGCTCTCTCCTCTCTGCTGTTCTTTCCCACAAATTCCAGGTACCTTGGCTTCCTTGAGTTCTCAACCCTGTTTCCTCAACTTAATGGGACTACCATGGTCTCTGAGTTCTTGCTCCCTGTGCTGCAGCCTGGAAACTTTCCATGCAATAAGCTGAGACAATCTTAAGGCTCACCACGTTTGCTTTCTTTCTTTCAGTGACCACTGTTTTCTGCTTCCTGTTGTCCAATGTCTGAGCAACATTGTTTTATATGTTTTTCATTGTATTTTAAGTGTTTAAGGCAGAAGGGTAAATCTGACCCCTGATACTGCATTATGGCTAGCGGTAGAATTTCCTGCTAGTTCTTTATGAGAGAAATTTAGATACCTTTTAGGACTGAATATAAACTTGATTATTGTGAAAGCTGTGTAGCAATATTATTCAAACAATAGTTAGAATACAGAATATAATAAGATATACAATAGAAAAGATAGTGTAAACAATTTTTAGTACAAAAGCACGAGCCTAGGAGGGATTTTAGATTGGAAATCTGTAAGTATAAAATAATTTACTTTTAAATGCTTCTCTCTTTCTCCTTTTACTGATAGCCCGGACCAGGCAGAAATCTTACTCCCCTTAATTAGAACCTGTATTAATTAGTATGACTTAATTCATTTTTCTACCTGAAATGGAGGTCCAGAAACCATGTATACATTACATTATGTCTAACAAGGTAATTGCCAAGACAAGCTATTCTCTGCAGACCCTGATATTAATAATGGCCTTCAAAGTGATTACGTCAGTGTTTCCAGGTGATATCAGAAGTGACTGTAATAGATTTTAGTACCACATCGGCTTTGCCAAGTATAGTACTCTACTACCCATTTCTACACCAGGGTCTCCTTGAAGATGGAAGGCAGATGTCATAAGGCTCTCCTGGCACAGAAAACTCAACTCTCTCTTCTATCTTACTGCATGTATCCAGAACATCACTGAAAGTTCCTACGGGCCCTCTTGCCAGTGCATTTTCAGAAACTATTTGTGAGCTATTTTCTCTATTGTCTTTCACATGTGGTTTTAATTCTCAACAGTGGCTCTCGGTACTGATTCCTTTAAAAACCAAAGCCAAAGTCTTTTTTAGTAGCAACAGTTAAATTAACTTATGGGTTTGAATATGAAATAATCTTTTTTAGTTTCTGTTTCAATGATAAAAAAAAACTTAGGCCAACTCCATGCTATTCTGAATATCATAATATCTGAAAATCACCTTGTAATATGATCTTCATTCAGGAAATTTTATAAAAATGTGGTCCAACCTCATACTTTATGAGTGGTGTGTGTGTGTGTATATACATATATATATATATATATATATATATATGATAAAGAATAGTCTGCCACTGTTGTGTGCACCTGGTTAATAAGTCATATTTATCATGAGTGTTTACTATTAAAAAATTGTGCATATAAAAAAGTGGACAGAGGAATACATTACTGTTGCAGGTGATGAAATGACTGATAATTTTATAAATGCCACCAGAAGGTATTTTTTTCTCTGTCTGCTGCACATTAACAGATCTATTAAATTTAGAGCCAGTTCTAGCTAGAATTTATTTCACTGGATTGCACAGATGTGCTAATTTGGTCATTTATCTGGACAATAAATGGCATCATTTTCCCCCTAAGAACAAATGAGAAATGTGTGCTTAAATCTCCCTTTCCCCTTCAGTAACCTGAAAATCATTCTCAGATTGGAAATCTGGCAAATAGTGCATATATAAATTTGGAAACAAAATCTGAAGTAAGTTGGCTGCTGGCAGACAGATATGACAGAGTCCAAAAAATGAACAAAGAGTCAGATGCAAGCAAAAGGGGGAGTTTTCCCCAAATCAAGCAGGCTGTGGACAGTAAATTTGGGGTAGGTCCATAAAAACAAAACACTGAGGTTTGTCCCTCTGAATGTCAGATAAATAAAAGTGGAAGGCAGGAAAGCAAGCAGGCGGCAATCACAGCCCCCAGCACCGCCCATGCCCACCCCATCAATCCTTGCCTGTTAAATGAGACACTGGCTGTGCTGGGGCTCAGGGTGTCATTTTATTTCAACAGACAGCTTTTCAGCACAATCTGCAAACAGTGGTACTGGGGTCTTGTCTGGAGGGTTCCAGTTAATAATAGCACAGTTGCCGCAAAGCACATTTAATGATATGGAGTGATTATCTCACAAGGAAAATGCTAGGTAGACACCTGCCAAACTGATTTTTATTTTAAAATTTGAATCTACATTTAGTGCTTAGTGGGCTGTCCAGAGATAAGGCTCCCACCTAAGGCCTTCTGTTCTCCCCTTTGTATCTACCGCTGCACCTACAAGCAGGTATATGATTCTGCCTGCTCCTCTGCATCTCCCTTGAGGTTGCAGAAAGACAACTTAGTGCTGACCAGAGCTCTGTGCCACCACAGGGGGCTGTTGCCAGCCCCTTGAGCTGTCTCCACAGTTTTCTGCATCTAAGTTTCCCTGTTCCTTAATGGCCTTTGCCTTAGTGGATGGACTGCACAGGAGGGTGAGCTGCACTGGTTTGAACCTTTTGCTTTGTTTTCCTTTCCTGTTTCTCTTCTCTTCTCTTCTGCTTTCTCTTCCTACCCAGAGCAATGGCAGTGCTTAGAAGAAGGTATTTGCTCTGCGTCTCACTGTAACAACCATGAAGTTTCATTTTAAGTTATTCTAAAAGGAACTAATATGTTTTTCTTTTCCACAAATGCTATGGTGTCTGTGACACACCTAGAAAGAAAAAAACATTTCTACCCTGGTTATTTTCTATGAGTTCTTTAGCAACTTTACTCCAAGAAAGCATTCTGTTTGCTCAGGTACACACTGAATATACTTGAAGACATTGGAGGTGGGCAGAAGGTCAATGATGACATCATTGTCAACTGGGTGAATGAAACATTGAAGGAAGCAGAGAAAAGTTCATCCATCTCCAGTTTCAAGGTAAAATTGTTAGCCTCTGCTCACTGCCCCCTGAGCTCTATGCTTATCTTAAGTGTTTTCTTTCTACTTTAAAGTGACCTTCAGTGTGAGGTATTTGAGGCTTCCTTCCAATGCTGATTTTGCTTGAATGTTATTGTTCTGAGTTTCAAGGCCATTTCAGACAAATTTCTTGTCACTTTTTCCTGTAATATTTTTTTAAAACATTTTTTACACATAATTTTAGGCATTGTTCTTCCAAAGTAACATAAAATATGAATTTTTAAAGCATTCACAGCTCCATGATTCAGACTGTTAACATAATGAAAGTGAAATGTAAAATGCTAAGAGATCTCCCATGTGGTGTTTTTTGGGAAAAAGCAGTTGTGTACTTGTATCCAAATCCCATTTTTATTATTAACAGCACTATATTTTATTAAATTTCTTAACTCATGTTTCATACATTAGCTGTGATCCTTCCCCAAGGGACCTGCATGCTTGCTTGATCCATATTATAATGTCTGCACTGTCTTGACTACATTTGCTGGTTTAAAGGTCAGAACTGGGGGAGGGACCCCTTCAGAGCTGTATGAACAGGGCTGCTGGGGAAGTTGGTCATGAGAGAAATCCTCTGCTTCAAAATCCAGAGAGCAAAATCTTTCCCAGCAGAAAGGACAGAAGGCATCCCCGGGTTGCGCTGTCCCAGGAGTGCCCACTGCCTGTGAGCGCATCCCGGACAACAGCCCCTCTGCCCTTGCGCCGGCCCTGCTCAGCCTGGGATGCCCAGCAGAGGGCAGCAGAGGCTGCTGACGGCTGAGAGCGAGTTCCTCCAGGAGGAGAGTTGGGAACGCAGGCTTTCTCACGGCTGCTCATCTCTGCCTCTGTAGCAGGGAAGCAGCTATAGGAAATACGTAAATGAATAGGCATGACTGTCCCAGTAAAACTTCATTTATAAAAACAGACAACAGGCCAAATTTGGGAGCACTCCCAGTGTGGGATGTGTTCTGAGTACCAGGGGCTCCTTGTTTGTGATGTCTCATTTCATCTCACAGACATTGTGAAGGCAGCTTTACTGTTTTCCTTGTTTTATAGGTGAGGGAATGGAGTGTAGGTAACTCCTGAAGTCATCGTTGGTAATTGCAGGTGAAGGTCCATCAGTGAGGGGAAAGTGCCTTTTGCCTGTGGGATGAGGCGGTCCTTGCACGGAGCGTGTCTGTAGGTCACTTACCCATTACTGTGAAATGACCAGCTGCACAGCCCGGGGGTGCGTCTCTCTGTAGGAGAGCGGCCGCTGCGGCCCATTATGTCATCTGGCGCTTCTGAGCTGTTCTGGTGAGGACTCACTCTTGGGAGTATTTGACAGCTCTCCTGCTCCTGGGTTACTCTGGGCTAATTTTTTCCTGTGTTCCCACTGAGTCTTTACAGAACTGATGAAGTAAAAAGGATTACAGAAGGAAAAAGTCAAATTAGCTCCACATCCTTTTTAAGTGAAATCCTTAAAAAAATGAACACAACCTACTGTTGATTAACCATTTTGAAAATAATCCTGGTCCCCTCCTCAGCTGCAAATACTGCCAGTTGCTGTCAGCACTTTCACAAGACTGGGCAGAAAGGAGGAAAGGAGGCAAAACTCAGATCTCTCCATTTACTTCCCTTGTGGTTTTTCAGCAAAAAGTTCTGTAGGGACAGAAGCTCAGGCTAATACTGGGAATTAGATTAGGATTGTAGGTTGATTTTAATGTTATGCAGCTCTTATATTGCCCAGAAGTAAATAAAAATGGACCCATTCTTTTTTCAAAAATATTTTTCTACCTATCCAGAGGACCAATGCTAGAGACTTAGCATCTTGCAGAGGGTCTGTATCTTGTGCATTGCTTAGAATTGACTCTCATTTGGACCCTGATGGTGTGAGGCCTCAGGACTTGACTGTGCTCAGACAGAAACATACGGTTGCCTCCGTGTCTGCACTCAAGGTCTGC
Organism: Manis pentadactyla; assembly: GCF_030020395.1. Taxonomy (NCBI): domain Eukaryota; kingdom Metazoa; phylum Chordata; class Mammalia; order Pholidota; family Manidae; genus Manis; species Manis pentadactyla. Next base: position 10,267,871 of record NC_080035.1, read on the forward strand.
ACGCAAGAGGAAAGAAGATGCTGCAGGGTTTTGTGCACCTTTAAGTTTTCCTAGGGCTAGCAAGTGCTCGTAACTCTAGGTGTGAGCATCAAAACATTTACAAATGCCCAAGAAAGACCCCAGGACTTTCAGCCAGAGTACCTAGGTTCAAATCCTGGCTCTCCCACTTGTCAGCAAATCACTTAACCTCAGAAATCCCTTTGCTCCCGGTACATTAAAAGTAGATGCCTGTACCTGAAGCTTGTGGTGACAAGTGAGATAACCTACAAGGAAGTGCTGGGCAAACCGAGGGGCACCAACAAGTACTAGTTCGGGTCAGAGCATTTACTCCCAAACTGCACACCATCTCCTTGAGCCTATGGACTCTGTTCTATTCCTGGGGTCGGCGAAACAAGAGCATCTGCTGAAGCTCCTCAGCACTGCCCCTGCCAGTAACCTCTCAGATGCCGCTGCTAAATGAAGCAGGTTTCTCCTCATAGCTTCAGTCTCTCCTTTCTAATGGTTTCTTTTTCAAACCTTCCATTCCTCTACTACACAGTTAAATTAGACAATATTTTGTTTCAGCCTCTGTTTTTCTCTAGTTGTTGCAAACTTCCTTCCATGCACTATTTGAGAATGACTCCCTGCTGTTGGCAGACAATGAGTTCCTCTTGTTAGCACACCACCTGGAAGTCAATGATGCCCCTGCAGAAACTACAGTTGATTTGAAACACCATGTGGAATGCTGTGACATTTTCCCGACCAGGCTACATGTATTTCGTTAAGAGGAAAGAACCACCCGCTTCCCCTGATTTGAATAATAGTAATCTGGGGACGTACTGGTAGAACCTACCCTTTCTCTCTGTGCAGGACCCGAAAATTAGCACAAGTCTGCCTGTTCTGGATCTCATTGATGCCATTCAACCAGGTTCCATTAACTATGACCTTCTGAAGACAGAAAACCTGGATGATGAAGAGAAACTCAACAATGCAAAGTGAGTAAATAAACCTTAGATTGGGGAGGGGAGAACCAAACCGGCACCCGGATAGCTGTGAAGTCTGTTGCCCATGCCTTTGTGCAAACATCTTATTTTCACTATTGATGCTTTTATTTCTCCTGACTTACTGGGTCCCACCTTCATTATTTTAGATATTGTACAACAGCAGTTTAAGACTTCTAGTATCAGAATGAGAACAAAGCAAAAAACAAGAATATTCTTTCAGTTAATAAATAAGCCTTTGGTTTCATAAAACCAACTTCCTAATCATAATCCATAGGAGACTTTCTAAATGAAGTTTATACCTGGAGGTCCAAATGTAAACATCCCATCCATGAACAGTCAGAGATATGAGTGGGGAGGGTGGGGTTCAAGACCAGAGTCTTTACCAGCTTAAGAGCAGCTGCCATTTGCTTTACCATGTGGTGCAAAGGTCAGCAGACTACAGTCTGTGAGCCAAATTTTGTCTGTTGTCTGCTTTTATGAATAAAGTTTTATTGAAACACAGCCATGACCATTCACTTATATATTTTCTATAGCTGATTCCCTGCTACAACAGCAGAGTTGAGTAATTGTGACAAAGACTGCAAAGTCTAAAATATTTCCTCTTGGTTCTTTATGGAAAGTTTGCTGACCTATACCCTAGAAAAGTGCCTTTCTCAGAGCAGAATGTATGTTTCCTAAATACCACAAATAGGTGGCTTAAAGCAAAAGAAATTTATTCTCTCATGGGTGTGAAGGCTGGAAGTCCAAGATCAAAGTGTTGAACAGGGTTGGTTCTTTCCCAGGGCTCTGAGGGAGAATCTGTCCCATGCCTCTCTCCTTCTTTCTGGCAACAGCCAGCAATTGTTGGCTTACAGATGCACCACTCCCGTCTCTGCCTCCATCTTCACATGACCTTCCCCCTGTATAGCTTGACTTTATATGCCTGCTTTCCCTCTCTGTGTGTGTCCATGTCTCTCCTTCTCTTCTTAAAAGGACACAGTCATATTGGATTAGGGCCCTACCCTACCCTACTTCAGCATGATCTAATTTTAATTAATTACATCTGAAACTACCCTATTTCAAAATAAGGCCCCAATCTAAGGTGCTAGGGGATAGGGCTTCTTATCTTTTTGTGAGGGACGTAATTCAATCCATTATCACAGGTCCAGAATTAGCAAGTGATCTAGTGACCCAGCAGCCCTTCTGTGCATATAACCCCAACAGGGCTTATACCCCAAAATTACTTAGGAAAATGAGTAAATGTTAAAATGGTTATGTTATGGTGGCAATATTGTGCATGACTTTTTTGAAGCTCTTTTTTTCTAATTTTTAAATCATATTCCCTTTATATTTTATAATAAAAAAAATAAATTTTATATCATTGATAATATAGAGGAAGTGATTGAGAGATGGACAAGAAGATAGAATGAGAACTATTCCTGTCTGATACTCTTAATTTAATTTGATCAATAAAGTAAGAGTGAAGCATCCTAGGAGAGCCAAGGGAGTAATGAGGCCTTGGGTGGAAGGGAATAACCCCTAGGTTACTGGGCTCATTTGAAAATGGGTTACAACCAGTAAAAATTATCTTCATATAAGTGGAGCAAAATATTCTGATGTGCCTATGATAAACTTATTTGAAAAATGTATAATATGAAACTGGTTATTCTAGTATTATAGTAACAAATACATGTATATATGGGCAAGGATTTGAATGGAACAAGGGATAAAAGAGTAAAAGAATTGCAGGTGCATTTCCCCTTTTCTTCCTTGTAGAAATGTTTCTGTAGTTGAAACACCGCCTGCAGAATCTTCCTTGCACACATACTTGTTCAATTCCATGGCTTTTTCTGCTGCTGTAGAGCCCAAGAGAACACTCATAGTGTAGGCATCAAAAGTGTCAGGAGCTGGGGAAGTCTCTAAGGACAAATAACAAATTTGGTGATTATCACAAAGCTAGAAAGCAAGTCTGATGGGGGAAGGAGCTTTATCAAGCCAAAATTTGCCCACAGAAATGGGAGGATGCCAAGGGAATGGCTCCAGCTGTGCCACGAGGGAGTTCTGTATAATATATGGTATGTAGAACAATTGTAACTATGATTTTGAGGGGTCCCCTTCATACTTGTTGCTCATTTTCCCTCTTTTCTCCCTTCTAGGTATGCCATCTCTATGGCCCGGAAAATCGGAGCAAGAGTGTATGCCCTTCCGGAAGACCTGGTTGAAGTGAACCCCAAAATGGTCATGACGGTGTTTGCTTGCCTCATGGGGAAAGGAATGAAGAGGGTGTAAGGCCCAGTGGGGTGGGGCTGGAAGTGGCACACACTCATTCCTGGCTGCTCAGCACGGGATGCCTGCAGGAAGCGTGGGGACAGTTTCAGGCCATTCCCAAGTTTCTATCTTGGTGACATTGTACATGACTCCAAAAAGTGTATATTTGTTCAGCCAAGCAGCCTTTCCTGTACTTAACAAAAAGTGCTTCATCCTTTGCAAAAGACCTAATCTCTTACAAGTATTTTTTTATTGTTGAATATATTGCCTCTTTGAAAATCCAGAGATGAAATGAACTTTCCAGGCACCCTTCCTGCTTTTTCCATTAGTCAAGTATAGAGGCTTCAGTGATACTGATTTTAATATAAAATTTCAAACCAACTTAATTTGACTATCTACTTGTTCAAGGTGAGGACCAGGAGGTGAGGAATCATCAAACCAGTCCTCAAGCCCGTTTCTGGAGGCCAATGTTACAAGCCTCTCTTCCTGTCCCTCTCCTCCCACGTTCTATCTCCCTGTGATTTTGCTGTACCCTCTCACAGAACTATGCTTTCTCTATGGCCCTCTTTTACTGCCCGTCATTATCTTTGGGACACTTAGCACATATCACAAATCAGTTAGGCTGCTGGGGTTCCCACAGTTTCCAGTAACCTGCAAAAAGAAGTAAGACTCATCACCAGAGCTGTTCCTCAGAACTGAAGGTTTTTTAAGCTACTAGGAAGCCCTTTGTTTTTAACCCTAGGATTTGAACTCAGACCAAATCTAGTATCTTGAACACGGTGCCTTCCAATAGATCAACTCATGGTGGAAGTTTAGATACAAGGAAGGTGTAATTGAACAGAATCCCACCAGGGGGCAGTGTGGGGCCATAACAGAGCATCTATCCTTTCCAGTGCTTCCTGTCCGTGTATTTAGCCCAGCTTGTCAGATCTAGTTACTGTGGTAGTGCAAAATATCTGCTGACTGGAAACGATCCGGCTCTGCTTTCATACGCTCTTAGACCTTAGCGTATCTGATTGCTGCCAGGCCATTATCAATGTTTACTTTTTTGGTACTGTAAAAGCTTTTTGCCACCCCCAAGCTCAAGGGAGCAATATGTGCCAATGATCAGTGCCCTTACCTTACCCCCTGCCACTCACACAGTCACATTCACACATACCTAGCCAGGTGTCAAGCTGAATAAGAACTGGATGAGTTGTTTTACAAAGACCTAATTTACTGGATATTTAAAGAATTCTGAAACAAAACCAGAACTGTGTGAATTTGAGCAGCCCTAATAGATTATACAATTTCCATAAAAATCTATGAAGGGCTAAAAAGCAACAGTGTTGTGAACCACTACACTCCCTCTATCATGGTGAAAGGGCTCATTAATGAAGCATCTTTGAAAGTGACCTGTATTGGTACTTAGCCATTTATCAAAGCAATTGAAATGCATTGCCCCAAATCTATTCCTTGGCAGTGGGCTAAAGAAGCAAATATGTGGCTTCTTCTGGTCCATACCCTGTATTTCTGCCTCATCTGAATGCAAAGTGGTTGGTTCTTAGTCTGAACTTAAGGTAACCTCAGATGATTCCCCCGCATCTGCCTCCAGGAAGAATAATGTTACTGCCGTAATGGAAAATAAAGATAAAAGAATACTCAAGATCTCTCTAAATAAAATGTTCCCTATACTAGGTGTGTATCTGAATATTTTCTTTTAAAGCTTTCGTAAGAGTGTATTATCACTTATTCATTCTCTCATTCAGCCAACATGCACTGAGTGCCTAATAAGTGCTAGGCACTGTGTAAGTTTTGGGAAACATGCCTATAAATGAGACAAGCATTGTTCTCAGCTGATCAGATGTGACAGAGGTTAAACTGACAAGTGTGCTAAGTGCTAAATAAGGGCAGGGTGAGACTGGTGCTTATAACACAGGGAAACGTCTAAGAAGAACTATTTCAGCTGCAAACTGAAGGATAAATTGGAGTTAGACACAGGGCGGGCAGGGGGCAGTGGGAATTAGAGTTAAGATACAAATTCTCAGAAACACACTGAACCCAGTCATGAACAAAAGCCAGATTTGGGGATCCGTGCAAGACGGCTTCTAGAATGATTTGAGAAGGAATCTTTTGGTTGGCAGTGCTGGGTTTCCACTAGCCTGGCTGGGTCTCCCATTGGTGAAAGGAGGGAAAAGTTAAAGAATTCGGCTGTTGCCAGCAACCTCTCGGATGGGCTGCTGAGCCAGAGAAGCCTCTACGTGGCATGGCCACACCCTGACCTGCAGAGGGCGGCACAAGCACGCAGCTGCTGGGAAGCTGGGCTTTTGTGCTGCCCCCGTGTGTCTGGCTCCACCAGCAGGGTCTTTCGGGAGGGGGCTCTTTCCTGGCCAGGCCCTTCAGCTTCTGCACTTAGCCGACAGCTGCGTTCCCTACACATCGAAGCTGCAAATACGAAGTGCTTCTTGTACAAGGCCGCACTGATGATGATCTGAGTAGAGTTAAGTGTTCTCAAGGAAAGTAAACTAAGACTGGCTTTGGGAAGGCTAAAGGAATACAGCGATTTAAGCAAGATCATTTTTCTAAATTTAATTTTATTGTTTTAGATTTTAAATAGTACAAGTATGGCATCAGAAATTAAAATCACACCAAGGGCTACAGTGGAAAGTGGGCACCTTCCCACCACTGTGTCCCGTGGTTTGCTTTGAAGTTGACTCATTACAGCTCACTGGAGCCAATTCTGTGAGCCCACTGTGAACCACTGTCCAGTTTAAAATTGGCTATGATGGAGGTTTTATACCACAGCTATGATAAAACTCTACAAATAGGGTATCTTTTATCCCCAGAGAGCTGATTTATCAACCCACCACTCCCTCTGTTCCAGTCTCCGAGGCCCCTAACTGGTCTGCAGACACTGTTACCAATTTCTTTTGTGTCCTTCTGGAAATACTCTGTGTGCTTGTTAGACACACACGTACACCTTTTCAATTACAAATAGCATCCCATACAAATCATTCTGCATCTCACTTTTTTCACTTGCCACTGTATCTTAGATATTCCACATTTGTACATCAGATATATAGTATTTTATTATATGAGTGTGCCAAACTGTATTTAACCAGTGGCCAATAAATGTCTATCTAGATTGTTGTAATAATTTGCCACAGATAATAAGGTCACAATGAATAATATGCCCACTTCTTTTGCAAAAATTGTTAATTTTAATTCAACAGGAACTTAACTTTCTGCTCTAGAAAAGGTATTGAACATTAGATAGTTAAACATAGATCTTAAGTTTCTTCAATTATTTGACAGAACAGTCCCTTGAGCCCATCCTACCTTCCCATTTTATTTTTTAAAGAAGCATGTTAGTCCAGCAAAAACAAAATGAACACATTCATACACACACACACACACACAATGTGACAAAAAGCAGAATGTGAAAAATGCTACACTAAATTTGTAGATAAGGTATGGAGCTCAGGAAAATTAATTCTGAAGGATTAACAAAAGTTTGCAGAAGAGCTGAGCTCCAATGAATGAGAAGTGGGCAGAAACCATGCTTTACACATTTTGAGAACACATTGCAGAGCCAAGCCTTTCTCTATATTTTTAATGAGAGTTCAGTAACTTTTTAAAAATGGATTTGTATTAAACAAGTGTCTCCTGACTGAGAGACATGCCAAACAGAGAAGTCATTGTGAAAAAAGGAGTAAATAGACTTACCTGCAGCATTTCTAGAATGGACTGGATTTCTGTTTGTCTGGAAATTTCAACATTAGAGCCTGTCTGATGCAATGTGTTGGACTAGATGAACTTTTAAAGTCTCAGTCAACCTTGTGATTTTTATCCACTTGCGCACGCAGACATACACATGTGCATGTGATCTAGTCTGCCTTTGAGAGCACAATTGTGGTTTCAGTTGTGACAATTGTGTAAACTCAGCTCACCTTACCGCAGCACATCTCAGACTGATAATTCATGAAAGACATTTCCATGTGCTCCCAGCGTGCTCCCTGAATGGCTCCTCAGCCCACCCTCTGTGCAGTCCCCGTACCCACTGTCATATGGCAGCTGCTGAGATGTCACTGATCTTTGTTGTCTGCACACCCCAGTGGACCGGTATGCTTGGGTTAAGTGCTGGCAGTGCTCTCTTAGTGAACTTGACATTGTTTTGCTCAGCATGTCCCTGGCAACCTTGTGATCTGGAAAGCAAAGCTGATGCTTACAGCAAGTTAGCAGCACTGACTGATCCTCTTGTGAAATCTAGTCACTTTGACAGTTTCCTAATAAAATTCCAGTAATTAAACTCTCAGCTGCCAAAGACTGCTCTTTCTTCAGTGTCCTCCTCCGCATTTCTGAGAGTTTACCAGTCTGTGCATGGGTGACCAAAAAAAATGTAAAGAAATTGTTCAACTGTTTTCTCATGTCTAAGGTCTACATGTATTTAATGACCCACCTTATGTCAGGCACAAAAACACAGGTAGTTCAGGCAATACCTACTAACTCACCTTTAACAACTCAGGGTCAAGTCCACAAAATATCTAATTTTTATGTTATCTGGCATGTCAAAATTGGGGTGTTCCATTTAAACAAGTGATTTGGATAATAGACAACTTTCATATCATATATTATTAGAATAGCAACTTTTTAAATTCTGATGTTATTGTAACAAAAAACCTACCGACTCAGTAGGCATTTCTGGACTTGGCTATCTACACCACAAGCCCAAAGACGAGTCCCAAGTACTCAAATCTGCTTGCTCCAACGGTAGTGCTCAGGCCAGTAGCACCCAGAAGCTGGTTAGAAATGCCATCTCAGGCTGCCTGAATCAGAATCTGCATTTTATAAGACCCCCAGTTAATTTGTGTGTACATTAAAGTCTGAGAAATACTGGTTTGAAAGCACGGAAGTCTCCTAAGAGCTCATAGTTGGCAGGTGTTAATGCAACCAGCCTTAAATTAAATTACACTTTCCTAATTGCAGTGGATTTGAGAGATTAAAATTACTTTGCACTACTGTTTTCCCATCATTAGTGCTCATGTGAGGTGACCAGAGTGGCTCTGCCTGCCTGCGTTGGGTGCATCCTGCAGCACCAAGCCTTGCCCCTTGCTGTCCCTGTCCCCCTTAGCCCCTCTCTTCCCTGCAGCACCCACTCCCAGGCACGGCCCCAAGAGCTGCTTCTTCCTGGTCCTGCCAGGTACACTGAAGCCGTGTCTCAGCACAGCCTTCTCTCCCTGGCTTCCGGGGCCACCATTCAATGTGTCTGCAATGGTGCCGCATCCCTTGTCCCCCCTCCTGCTCCTTCACTACCTACATCAGACCCACTGGCTCATCCCCCAGTCTCCGGAGCAATCTCCCGATGACTTCTGGAGACAGTAAGTAACTTAATAAACCAAACTGTCCCAAGGGGAGAGGCCCACAGTCCTCCAGTGTCTACTCATCTTCCCCAAAACATTCACTTTGCAAAATGACTTTCTAGGGGTATACCTTCATCAATGTTATCTTAATCAATTTTCTACAGGCAAAGATAAAGAGGAAAAAGTTCTCCAAGTGAGGAATTACAATGTGCAAAGGTCTGGAGAATGGAAGGAGCTTATCTTTGACGAACTGAAAGATCGGTGTGACTGACAGAGAGCAAGAACTGCCATCCCATGAGAGACAGGTGGACTGTGAAGGGTTTAGGAGGGATTCTCAGACTTTAGGGAGCTTAAAAATCACCTGCAGAATTTGTTAAAACACAACTTTCTCAGATCCCACCTTGAGATTCAGTGCCTATAGAGCTAGTGGGCCCAAGAGTATGCATTTTCCACAATAACCTGAGGAGATACGTGACCCACAGAACATACTTGGAGAAGCACTGGTCCAGAGCGGCTGTTCTCAGCCCTGGCTGCACATTAGAATCATCTCAGGAGGTTTAAAAACTGCAGCTGTGTGTACCTTTACCTCCGAGGTTCTGATATAACTGATCTGATGTGCAGTCTGCGCAGTTGGGTATTTAAAAGATCCCCAAATGACTCAAATATGCAGTCAAGTTTAAGAACCTCAGATCTGTAGCCAGGGGTACTCTTCATAGACTCTTAAAAAGGATAGGGACCAATAAAGGGAGTGATTATTCAGGATGAGAGAACAATGGGCTGGAAATTTCCAAAAACAAACTTTGCTTTCCTCACAATTTAACCACCAAGCCAAAAAAACATATGCCTGTTTGGGGGCCTGGGAATCCTCTTGGTGCCACAAGTACCAGGCTTGGTCTTGCTGGCCAGAGCAAGGGGACCAGAACGTGCCACAGAGTTCTCTGCTGTCAAGCCTCAAATCCCCTTTCCAGTGGCTTCTGAGATGATGTCACCTGTTCCAGAGAGGAAAACACAGGCCAGATGCACCAAGCCTCTGTGTAAATTATACAACTGCTTCGCTCTCCATGAATAAACATGAGAGAGAATGTGTGGAGGGAAAAAACATTTATCAATTATGTGTCTTTGAAACCTCCCAAGATTATGCAGCTTTAATGGCTGAATGGTTTTGAAAGGAAAACTTGTAAATTGAGCTGCTCCTGAACTCGTAATAAAAAGCCATGAAATTAATGGACTTTCAGCGCTTACCTAAAAGTGAGCCGCTGCATACCGAGTGAGGCCAGCCGAGACCCCAGCGCCGTTGGCCTTTACCCTCAGGCTGCTCCCATTAGACAGAAAGGCAAAGCACACTGCTCCTCACAGGGCGGGTCATCACACGCAGTCTTGATAAAGGCAGAGGGTTAGGGCTTTTGAAGAAACACTTGCCATATTATTTCTGCCACCTAATATTCCAGATTGTTTGGAGAAAAAAATATACAAATTAGCTGGGCCCCCCAGGGGGCATGATTCAGTCAGATAGATGCCCCAGGACTATATCGCCTTCCGAGTGGTGGCTCATCCCCGACTCTCAGGAGCAGGGCAGGGAGAGGGCGAGCTGTGCCCAGGGTCACGATGAGCCTGCTAGGGCTCTGCACGGGGGGCGGGGGAGCCCCTGCCAACTGCCTTCCTGCTGGATCCTTCCGATAGCAGTGGGACGCACTGGGCGCCTGTTTGTGCCAGGTACTGTCAGATCCGCCTGAATTCTCACACAGCCCTCTGAGGTAGGCCATTATTAACCTCATATTTTAGAGGAGGAAACCGCACCTCTGAGAGGCTAAGAGATTTGCCTGTGAGCTGTGGGTGGCGTCCACTTGGTGAAACTTTTGTGTTCTTTACAAAGAGATGCCAAGATCATCTCAAGGAAAAATAAAGAGTGAGGAAAGAAACTGGTCTCCATTTCTTTTCTTCTTTTCTCTTTTCTTTCTTTCTTTCTTTCTGTCTTTATTCAAAAAAAAAACCCAAACAACTTTTGAGTATCAGGTTTGAGAAATTTGGGGTGCATACAATTGTGTAACTACCAAAACAATCAAAATAAATTATTTTCAATAGGATCTTTCCACCACTCCAAAAAATTCTCCCGTAGTTTGAGGGTTAACCCTTCCCTCCCCAGCTCTAGCCCTGGCAACAGCTAAACAGTGTTTTCTGTCTCTGTACTTTTACCTTTTATGGCATGTCAAATAGATGGCATCATACAATATAAATCTTGCAGTATCTGGCCAGTTGTCACGATGTCTGCGCATGATCAGTAGTCTGTCTGCTCCTTCATATTGCTGAGGGGTATTTCACTGTATGGATGTCCCACAATTTGTTTATCCACTCCCCAATTGATGGACATTTGGATTATTTCAAGTTTTATTTAAATTTTAACTATTTTTCTGAATAAAGCTGTTATAAATATTCAACTTTTAAACATTCAACTGCTATGACCATTCAGGTCTTCATTAGGACAATGTTTTCCTTTTCCTTGGGTAGATACCTAGGAACTGAATTTCTGGGATGTATGTTAGGTACATGTTTGACTTTATAAGAAATGCCTAAACTGCTTTTTCAGAGTGGCGGTACCATCTTACATTCCCACAAGCCAAGTATGAGAGTTCAAGTTGCTCCACATCCTCACCATTACTTTTATTTGTCCTTTTTTTCCTTTCTTTTATTTCATTTTATCATTCCAAGGGTGGGTAGTGGCTTATCATTGTGGCTTTAATTTGCATTTCCCCAATAACTAATGACATTTAGTAGGTGATTACTGGCCATTTGTATATTTGGTTAAGTGTCTGTATGATCAATCTTCTGATCATTTTAAATGGTTTTTTGTCTTCTTTTTTTACTATAAGTATTCTTTATATATGTTGCAACAAGTCCCTTACCTGATAAGTGTTTTACAAATATTTTCTTCCTGTTCATGGCTTGTCTTTTCATTTTCTTAACAGTGTCTTTTGAAGAGCAAGTGCTTTTAATTTTGATGAAGTCCAATCTTTCAAATTTTTCTCTATGATTTGTACTGTTTGTGTCCTATCTAAAATATCTTGGTCTGACCCAAGTTCTTTGGGTTCAGCCATAGGAAGCCCCAGAAGGAGAAAGAAGGAAAGGAAGAAAATGAGATCAGGATATTTTGTTCTTCCAGCTCCCTTCCTGCAGGATTAGCAAAAATTAGCCAAGTCTCTCAATGACAACTCTCAGGTCCTGTCGGGCAGCCCTCTCCACAGAGCTCTGTCTGTCTCCACGTTCTTATCCTTATAGTGCCTTGCTGTTACTAGTGTTGGTATACTGTACAAACCCTTGTAATGTCTCTATAACCTGCCCACATCCGTGTAAACATAAATGTATTAAACTTCCCACAAATGAACTAAATTGAATAACCATCATACAATATTTACCAGGGAATCTTCTCAGGTTCACCTAAACATTCAGACTCACAAAACCTCAGTCTCATTCAGCCCTTGTTTATGCACAAATGTAAGATAGACAGCAAAGTTTGAAAGCAAAGTAATGTCAGGAGTTCCTGGAGCATCAGTGCAATTGTTTGTACAGCATCCCAGAACTCCCACATGGCATCTCAGGTATGCATTTCACGTCAAGCAGGGATAAGAATCATCCTGGCTTAGCAGTCCCAGACCCCACAGTAGCCAATCTTTTATAATTACTCCACAAGCAGAGAATCCAGGGCCCCTATAGAGACATTCTCAGTTACAAAAGTCACCACATTCAAGGAAGCCTAGGACCATGCTGTCTCAATCAGTCATTTACAATGCTTCCCAGTCCAGTACAATTTACCCAGCAGGGATTATTTCTACCAAAAGCAATGTTGCCTAGGAACATAGTTGACATTTTATTTTTATCAAGTTCTCAAGGGAACAGAGTGAGAGAGATAAGCAAACGTCAAATTTTCATGCAGAGAGGGACATCTGTTCCCCCCTGGCACACAGCCTATATATTCTGTATGTTTCCTTTTGTCTGTTTAAGCTGTCATAGACAAATAACAGTATGCTAAGGTATTCTCTATGTTTTTGTTTACTTGTCCTTGTATTTCTATCACATTTTGCTTTACATTTTAATGTTTTCTTTCAGTTCATAAAATTTAATGCCTGTTGCATATTAATTATACCTGTTATCAATCCCTATTGATCTTTGTCCAGTTTAATGTTTTTGCTTTGATTGAACTTGCTTTGTCTGATTTCAACACTGCCACATTTTTTTTAACTAAAAGACTTGTGTGGGGCAGTTTTAGGCTTTAGAAAAATTGATCAGAAAATAGAGTTCTCATATACCACACAGTTACCCTTATTATTTACATCTTGTATTAGTGTGGTACAGTTTGTTACAATTGATATATCAATATTGATTTATTATTATAAACTGAAGTCCATAGTTTCTTTAAATCAGAGTTCACTCTTTGTGTCATACATTGTATGGTTTTAACAAATATGTAATGACATGTGTCCATCATTATAGTATTATATAGATGAGTTTCACTGCCCTAAAAATCCTTTCTATTTCACCTACACATCCCTCCCCCCACCCCCAAGTCCTTGGAAACCACCCATCTTTTCACCGTCTCCATAGTTCTGCCTTCTCTGGAGCGTCACATGGCTGGAATCATACAGCCATACGGCCTTTTCAGATTGCCTTCGTGCACTTAGCAACATGCCTTTAAGTTTCTTCTATGTCTCTGTGGCTTGATAGCTCATTATTTTTTATTGCTCCACACTAGCTTTTGTTTCTGTTTTGTTGATGTCTCTTTCTATATACCTTTCATTTTTAATTTTTGTAGATCATTCTACTTTAGGTGCACAATTTTTAAAAATCACAGAGGGGCTGGTTGTGCCTGGGGAGAGGCAAGAGAGCTGGGGGAGTCCTGGAGCACCGGGCCTGCTAACAGGGGCAGAGGCAGAGAACCAAGACAAACCCTGAGGCAATCAGCCCCAATTCCTGCTAAAGAAAAGGATTTGATCTTGCCCTGAAGTAATTTACAGTTTGTGGTAAATGAAAATAGCAGCAAAGCCCAACCCAGCTCAATGGCGGCCTGGACTGACTCAGTCCTTCACACCAGTGGCCTGATGGAAGATGTGTGACCTACTCTGAGCATAAATGCTACTTACTTCAAGCTATGCTATCATTTTATACATAATAGCTGGCATTCAATAAAAAATTACAAGCAAGTAAGAAAACATGAAAATGGGACCTAACTTCAAGAGAAGATATGGCTGAAAGAACCAGATGCAGAAATTGCCCATGGATAACATGCATGAACAGATGGGGTAATGTAGCAGTGAGAAGAAAATGCAAAAAAATCCAGATACAAGTGTCAGACATGAAAAATATGATATAGAAATGAAGAGTTCTTTTTGATGGACTTATCAGCAAACTGCAATAGCAGAGAAACAAAAAAGTGAACTTGAAGCCAGAGCAATGGAAAATGTCTAAACTGAAGCACAAAGAGAAAAAAGAGTTAAGAAATAAAATGCAGAACTCTTTTAGTTATTGCTTTTAGAAAAGAAAACCACTGCAAACTTAATGGTGTAGATATACACTTACATACTCAATTGATTTTTCACAAAGATGACAAAGCAATTCCATGGAGAAAGGAAAGTCTTTTCAACAAATGGTGCTGGAACAACTGGATGTCCATAAATAAAATTAAAGAACCTCAATCCCTTCTCATACCATACACAAAAGTTAATTTGAGATGGGTCAAAAACCTAAAAGTAAAAGCCAAGACTATAAAGCTTCAAGAAGTATATTTTCATGACCTTGAATTAGTCAAAAATTTCTTAGACAAAAGACAGAAAGTACAAACCATTGCAGAAAAATTGATAGATTAGACTTAGAAAAATTAAACTTACGCTCCTCAAAAGACACCAGTAAAAGTGGCTGACCTACTAAGGGGCAGAAACACTCATAAAATATATCTGACAAAGGAGTTGTATTTAGAATATACAAAGAACTCCCACAAGTTATAATAAAAAGACAAACAACTGTATTTTTCAACATAGAAGACTTGTTAACATATGCTTCCCAGAAGAAGATATATTCATAATACTTCTAGCTGACATAGGACTGATAGCCAGAATACATAAATAACTCCTACTATTTGATAATAAGACAAACAGTCTGATTAGAAATCAAACCATTTGAATGAGTGCGTGCGCACACACACACACACACGCACACACACACACTCAGCAAATAAGCACAGAGAAAGTTCTCAACATAATTAGTCAACATGGAAATGTAAATGAACACCAAAATTAAATTCCATGACAAAGTTAAAAATACAGCTGAAATGAAAAATACTCTATCAGATAACAAGAATGTGATCATCTAAAACTCTAGTACAGTGGCGGGAGTGTAAAACAGTACATCCACCTTGGAAACAGACACAACAGTTGCTTACAAAACTAAACATTCCTATTACCTAGTAATTCCAGTCATAGATATTTACTCAAGAGAAAAGAAAACATGTGCCCACCAAAAAAGCCTTGTAGAAATATATTCACAGCAGCTCTGTTTAGAATAGCCCCAAACTGAAAACATCCCATATATCCACTCATAGGAGAATGGAGAAACAAAGTATTATATTACCCAGCAATAAAAAAGAATAAATTGCTGACACATGCAGCATGAGTTTGTAAACCTGCTGAGCAAAAGAAGCCTGACACAAGAGTCTATCCTATGCTCTATAGCATCAATGTTTCTGTTCCCTACCCCTCATTCATATGTTGGAATCTAATCCCCACAGTAGTATTTGGAAGTGGGGCTTGTAGGTGATGAGTTCATGATGGTGGACCCCTCATGAATGGCATTAGTGCCCTATAAAAGAGGCCCCAGAGAACTCCCTCACTTTCTTACTGCCATGTGAGGACACAGCATGAAGGCAACCTTCTATGAACTAGGAAGCAGGCTCTCACCAGACACTGAATCTGTGCCTTCATCTTGGACTTCCCATTTTCCAGAACTGCAAGAACTAAATGTTTACTGTTTAAGCCACCTGGTCTACAGTATTGTTGTTGGGCAGCTGCATCTGGTGGGGTCTCTCCCCGTGCACTAGGTGAAACCTCACCTGGATTTTGATGGAGAAGGAATTTCCAAACAGGTCTGATGAGTGTACGCAAGGAAAGAATTCATTAAAGCGAGAGTAGTAGTGAATGGTAGCAGCCATGCAGGCAGTGGACCACAAGGAAGAGCAGAGGGAGTGAAGGGAAGCCCATTGAACTGCTCAGCACGGGGCAAATCCCTTGCCAACTCCCAAAGCCAGAGTCACGTGGTGTCCAGTGTCTGCTTGAATCTGCACAGTGTGGGAACTGAGCCCCCACCACCCCAGGATTTGGGGGAACTGCAGAGCACTGGATGGAGTGAGATTATGTTCTGAGAACTTCCCAAAGGCAAAGAAAGAAGATTTTCAGGCAGGCTGCTAAAGAGCATGATATATAGCTGCAGTCCTGTCCCGGTCACCCAGGCGATGTAGAGCAGCAAGAAGACTTCATTTAAGAGAAAGTACACGCTTGAAAAAAGGGGCATGTAGGCAGCTTCAGAGAAGAGGTGTGCTCAGAGGCTTAAGATTCATGTCTTTTAAGGATTTCAAGAATGGGGTAAAGGGCCAGGGGAGCATAGGCTGACTTGTGGCCTCATGATGTCTCTCTGGTGGGAGACATTATCTTATCACCCATAGTCAGTCCTCTAGATATCCTGTAAGATAGACTCAACACAAGGATTTTATTGACCCTGTTCTTCTCCAGCAGAGTGGTTACCCTCAAACAGTGGAAACATACCATTTAGGACTGCTCACCCTTCCTTAAAACAGGGTCAGTTCTTGGCTAATTACCATAAAATACGTTAGGAATCTTACCTCCCAACTCCCTGGTTTTTGAAATGGGATCTTAGCCTTGAGACGGGGTATGCTTGTCCCGTGTCCCTGCTCTGCCGCAGTATTTCTGCTTTAGCAGCCTGAACTGACTAGGACAATATATGATTCCATGAGATTCTAAAACAGGAAGAATTAATCTATGGTAATAAAATCAGAACAGTGGCTGCTAGAGTAGAGGGAAAACCAGCTAGGAGGGATATGAGAGAATATTCTGTAGTGATGGAAATTTTCTGTACCTTGCTGGGGTGTGGGACATTCAATTATGTGTATTTCTCAAAACTCATCCAATTGTATGCTTATGATCTCTGTATGTACCTCAACTTAAAAAAGATAAAACCCACTGCTGCCTGGGATTGGTTTATTAGTAGCTGCTGGTCTGTAGGAGACAGAGGAGTAACTAAACCAGCAGTAACTAAGCCTGCAACTCACCTAAGTCAGCCCTGACTGATGACTGGATGTTTGAAAGCCACCGTATTATCATTGCTCTGAAACTCCAAAAATCAGTTTAAGACAAGGTTCTGGGGGCTGCTTGGAGGCATGTACAAAACAGAGAGAAGACAGCATGGGGAAGGAAGGCAGGAAAAGAAGATAAAGGACTTCAAAAATATGCCTGCAGGCCACGATTCCAAATCACAGAAGAAATCACATGCTAAGAGCAGGAGCCAAAAAAATCAATGCTCAGAACACAAATTCACCCTAAATACAATTAATCTTCTAAAACAGTCTGACACAGACTTTAAAATAAATATTTTGCCAAAGTTCTGAAGAAACCATATCCATAAAAATAAAACAATAAGTATTTTTAAATACTGATATAAAAACAAAATGGATAGGAGTTATTTCCGAGATGGCGGCATGAGTAGAGCAGCAGAAATCTCCTCCCAAAACCACATATATCTATGAAAATATAACAAAGACAACCCTTCCTAGAATAAAGACCAGAGGACACAGGACAATATCCAGACCACATCCGCACCTGAGAGAACCCACCGCCTCGCGAAGGGGGTAAGATACAAGCCCCGGCCCCGCGGGAGCCGAGCGCCCCTCCCCCCAGCTCCCGGCGGGAGAAGAGCAGGCAGAGCGGGAGGGAGACGGAGCCCAGGACTGCCGAGCACCCAGCCCCCGCCATCCGGGCCAGAGCGCAGACACAGTACCTGCCCAGGGGGCCCTGGATGCTAGGGAAACAGGGCAGCAAGAACAGTGAGCGGGCACCGGAGGCTGGGCGCCGGAGGACATAAGAAAAGTGCGCGACCATTTTTTTTTTTTTTTGCTTTTTTGCTGTTTTGTTTTGGCGAGCGCTTTTTGGAAGTCTTAAAGGGATAGGGACCCCAATACTAGGGAAACAGGGCAGAAAGACAGGTGAGCAGAGGCCTGAGGCTGGCACTGGAGAATAAAGAAAAACAAGCGACCACCTTTTTTTTTTTGAATTAAAAACTTTTTTTTTTTCTTTATTTAAAAATTTTTTTCTTTTTTTTTTTTTGGTGGACGTTGTTTTGTTTTGGCGGGTGCTTTTTGGAAGTCTTAAAGGGGCAGGGCAGGTCACTTAATCCAGAGGTAGGGAATCCGGGATCTCTGGGCACCCTAACCCCTGGGCTGCAGGGAGCAGGGAGGCCCCTTACGGAGATAAATAGCCTCCCAGCAGCTCCTGCTCCAACGCGACTCCACCATTTTGGAGCAGCTGCCCGAGCCAGGCCACGCCCACATCAACAGCGGAGATTAACTCCATAGCAACCGGGCAGGAAGCAGAAGCCCTGTCTGGGCGCAGCTGCCCACCACAAGCCACTAGAGGTCGCTGTTCTCCCAGGAGAGGAGGGCCACAAACCAACAAGAAGGGAAGTCCTTCCAGCCGTCACTCGTCCCAGCTCTGCAAACTATTCCTATCACCATGAAAAGGCAAAGCTACAGGCAGACAAAGATCACAGAGACAACACCAGAGAAGGAGACAGACCTAACCAGTCTTCCTGACAAAGAATTCAAAATAAGAATCATAAACATGCTGACAGAGATGCAGAGAAATACGCAAGAGAAATGGGATGAAGTCCGGAGGGAGATCACAGATGCCAGAAAGGAGATCGCAGAAATGAAACAAACTCTGGAAGGGTTTATAAGCAGAATGGATAGAATGCAAGAGGCCATTGATGGAACTGAAATCAGAGAACAGGAACGCATAGAAGCTGACATAGTGAGAGACAAAAGGATCTCCAGGAATGAAACAATATTAAGAGAACTGTGTGACCAATCCAAAAGGAACAATATCCGTATTATAGGGGTCCCAGAAGAAGAGAGAGGAAAAGAGATGGAAAGTATCTTAGAAGAAATAATTGCTGAAAACTTCCCCACACTGGGGGAGGAAATAATCGAACAGACCACGGAAATACACAGAACCCCCAACAGAAAGGAGAAGGGCCTTGAACCAAGGATACTGTATCCAGCATGACTATCATTCAAATATGACAGTGGGATTAAACAATTCCCAGACAAACAAAAGCTGAGGGAATTTGCTTTCCACAAACCACCTCTACAGAACATCTTACAGGGACTGCTCTAGATGGGAGCACTCCTAGAAAGAGCACAGCACAAAACACCCAACATATGAAGAATCGAGGAGGAGGAACAAGAAGGGAGAGAAGAAAAGAATCTCCAGACAGTGTATATTACAGCTCAATAAGCGAGCTAAGTTAGGCAGTAAGATACTAAAGAGGCTAACTTTGAACCTTTGGTAACCACGAATTTAAAGCCTGCAATGGCAATAAGTACATATCTTTCAATAGTCACCCTAAATGTTAATGGGTTGAATGCACCAATCAAAAGACACAGAGTAACAGAATGGATAAAAAAGCAAGACCCATCTATATGCTGCTTACAAGAGACTCACCTCAAACCCAAAGACATGTACAGACTAAAAGTCAAGGGATCGAAAAACATATTTCAAGCAAACAACAGTGAGAAGAAAGCAGGGGTTGCAGTACTAATATCAGACAAAATAGACTTCAAAACAAAGAAAGTAACAAGAGATAAAGAAGGACACTACATAATGATAAAGGGCTCAGTCAAACAAGAGGATATAACCATTCTAAACATATATGCACCCAACACAGGAGCACCAGCATATGTGAAACAAATACTAACAGAACTAAAGGGGGAAATAGACTGCAATGCATTCATCCTAGGAGACTTCAACACACCACTCACCCCAAAGGACAGATCCACTGGGCAAAAAATAAGTAAGGACACGGAAGCACTGAACAACACAGTAGAGCAGATGGACCTAATAGACATCTATAGAACTCTACATCCAAAAGCAGCGGGATATACATTCTTCTCAAGTGCACATGGAACATTCTCCAGAATAGACCACATACTAGGCCACAAAAAGAGCCTCAGAAAATTCCAAAAGATTGAAATCCTACCAACCAACTTTTCAGACCACAAAGGCATAAAACTAGAAATAAACTGTACAAAGAAAGCAAAGAGGCTCACAAACACATGGAGGCTTAACAACACGCTCCTAAATAATCAATGGATCAATGACCAAATCAAAATGGAGATCCAGCAATATATGGAAACAAATGACAACAACAACACTAAGCCCCAACTTCTATGGGACACAGCAAAAGCAGTCTTAAGAGGAAAGTATATAGCAATCCAAGCATATTTAAAACAGGAAGAGCAATCCCAAATGAATGGTCTAATGTCACAATCATCGAAATTGGAAAAAGAAGAACAGATGAGGCCTAAGGTCAGCAGAAGGAGGGACATAATAAAGATCAGAGAAGAAATAAATAAAATTGAGAATAATAAAACAATAGCAAAAATCAATGAAACCAAGAGCTGGTTCTTCGAGAAAATAAACAAAATAGATAAGCCTCTAGCCAGACTTATTAAGAAGAAAAGAGAGTCAACACAAATCAACAGTATCAGAAACGAGAAAGGAAAAATCACGACGGACCCCACGGAAATGCAAAGAATTATTGGAGAATACCATGAAAACCTATATGCTAACAAGCTGGGAAACCTAGGAGAAATGGACAACTTCCTAGAAAAATACAACTTTCCAAGATTGACCCACGAAGAAACAGAAAATCTAAACAGACCAATTACCAGCAACGAAATTGAAGCGGTAATCAAAAAACTACCAAAGAACAAAACCCCCGGGCCAGATGAATTTACCTCGGAATTTTATCAGACATACAGGGAAGACATAATACCCATTCTCCTTAAAGTTTTCCAAATAATAGAGGAGGAGGGGATACTCCGAAACTCATTCTATGAAGCTAACATCACCCTAATACCAAAACCGGGCAAAGACCCCACCAAAAAAGAAGACTACAGACCAATATCCCTGATGAATGTAGATGCAAAAATACTCAACAAAATATTAGCAAACCGAATTCAAAAATACATCAAAAGGATCATACACCATGACCAAGTGGGATTCATCCCAGGGATGCAAGGATGGTACAACATTCGAAAGTCCATCAACATCATCCACCACATCAACAAAAAGAAAGACAAAAACCACATGATCATCTCCATAGATGCTGAAAAAGCATTTGACAAAGTTCAACATCCATTCATGTTAAAAACTCTCAGCAAAATGGGAATAGAGGGCAAGTACCTCAACACAATAAAGGCCATCTATGAAAAACCCACAGCCAACATTATATTGAACAGCGAGAAGCTGAAAGCATTTCCTCTGAGATCGGGAACTAGACAGGGATGCCCACTCTCTCCACTGTTATTTAACATAGTACTGGAGGTTCTAGCCACAGCAATCAGACAAAATAAAGAAATACAAGGAATCCAGATTGGTAAAGAAGAAGTTAAACTGTCACTATTTGCAGATGACATGATACTGTACATAAAAAACCCTAAAGACTCCACGCCAAAACTACTAGAACTGATATCAGAATACAGCAAAGTTGCAGGATACAAAATCAACACACAGAAATCTGTGGCTTTCCTATATACTAACAATGAACCAACAGAAAGAGAAATCAGGAAAACACCTCCATTCACAATTGCATCAAAAAAAATAAAATACCTAGGAATAAACCTAACCAAAGAAGTGAAATACTTATACTCTGAAAACTACAAGTCACTCTTAAGAGAAATTAAAGGGGACACTAACAGATGGAAACTCATCCCATGCTCGTGGCTAGGAAGAATTAATATCGTCAAAATGGCCATCCTGCCCAAAGCAATATACAGATTTGATGCAATCCCTATGAAACTACCAGCAACATTCTTCAATGAACTGGAACAATTAATTCAAAAATTCATATGGAAACACCAAAGACCCCGAATAGCCAAAGCAATCCTGAGAAAGAAGAATAAAGTAGGGGGGATCTCACTCCCCAACTTCAAGCTCTACTATAAAGCCATAGTAATCAAGACAATTTGGTACTGGCACAAGAGCAGAGCCACAGACCAATGGAACAGACTAGAGAATCCAGACATTAACCCAGACATATATGGTCAATTAATATTCGATAAAGGAGCCATTGACATACAATGGCGAAATGACAGTCTCTTCAACAGGTGGTGCTGGCAAAACTGGACAGCTACATGTAGGAGAATGAAACTGGACCATTGTCTAACCCCATATACAAAAGTAAACTCAAAATGGATCAAAGACCTGAATGTAAGCCATGAAACCATTAAACTCTTGGAAGACAACATAGGCAAAAACCTCTTAGACATAAACATGAGTGACCTCTTCTTGAACATATCTCCCCGAGCAAGGAAAACAACAGCAAAAATGAGTAAGTGGGACTATATTAAGCTGAAAAGCTTCTGTACAGCAAAAGACACCATCAATAGAACAAAAAGGATCCCTACAGTATGGGAGAATATATTTGAAAATGACACATCCGATAAAGGCTTGACATCCAGAATATATAAAGAGCTCACACGCCTCAACAAACAAAAAACAAATAACCCAATTAAAAAATGGGCAGAGGAACTGAACAGACAGTTCTCCAAAAAAGAAATACAGATGGCCAACAGACACATGAAAAGATGCTCCACATCACTAATTATCAGAGAAATGCAAATTAAAACTACAATGAGGTATCACCTCACACCAGTAAGGATGGCTGCCATCCAAAAGACAAACAACAACAAATGTTAGCGAGGCTGTGGAGAAAGGGGAACCCTCCTACACTGTTGGTGGGAATGTAAGTTAGTTCAACCATTGTGGAAAGCAGTATGAAGGTACATCAAAATGCTCAAAACAGACTTACCATTTGACCCAGGAATTCCACTCCTAGGAATTTACCCTAAGAATGCAGCAATCAAGTTTGAGAAAGACAGATGCACCCCTATGTTTATCGCAGCACTATATACAATAGCCAAGAATTGGAAGCAACCTAAATGTCCATCGATAGATGAATGGATAAAGAAGATGTGGTACATATACACAATGGAATACTACTCAGCCATAAGAAAAGGGCAAATCCAATCATTTGCAGCAACATGGATGGAGGTGGAGGGTATTATGCTCAGTGAAACAAGCCAAGCGGAGAAAGAGAAATACCAAATGATTTCACTTATCTGTGGAATATAAGAACAAAGGAAAAACTGAAGGAACAAAACAGCAGCAGAATCACAGAACTCAAGAATGGACTAACAGGTACCAAAGGGAAAGGGACTGGGGAGGATGGGTGGGTAGGGAGGGATAAGGGGGGGGAGACAAAGGGGGGTATTAAGATTAACATGCATGGGGGGGTAGGAGAAAAGGGAGGGCTGTACAACACAGAGAAGGCAAGTAGTGATTCTACAACGTTTTGCTATGCTGATGGACAGTGACTGTAAAGGGTTTTATAGGGGAGACCTGGTATAGGGGAGAGCCTAGTAAACATAATATTCGTCATGTAAGTGTAGATTTGTGATACCAAAAACAAAGCAAAACAAAGGGCAGTTCCTGTGTGGTAACCTCCAATGAGTTCTATACAAGGGTATAAAGGGCATATAAAAGTGTAGGCAAAGGGTCTGTTTGTGTTTATACAGAGGATCAAAGCCTAATTGGGCTACCCCAAAAATGAACTAAGATACGATATGAAAGAGAACTTCCAACATCAGCACTCTCTGGAAGACTCATGCCAGAAGATGATCATCAAAAAACCCCAACAAAGATCCACGCACTGCTACAGCTGTAGATGCACTCATCCCACCAGCTCCTGGACTTGCCATGGGAATGAGGAAGGAGATATCTAAGCTGGCCTGTGCATACAGTAAAACAACAAATTTGACTGGATCTATACTGTTGGAACTCAACCAAGAATTTGGAGAAGTGCAAATTGTAGCGCTCCAAAGTCTTACAACTACAGACTATTTACTGTTAAAAGAACATATGGCATGTGAACAGTCCCCAGGAATGGGTTGTTTTAATTTGTCTGATTTCTCTCAGACTGTTCAAGTTCAGTTGGACAATATCCACCATATCATAGATAAGTTTTCACAAATGCCTAAGGTGCCTAACTGGTTTTCTTGGTTTCACTGGAGATGGCTGGTAATTACAGATATGCTTTGGTTATGTAACTATACTCCTATTATGTTAATGTGTGAGCGCAATTTAAGTAGTAGTTTAAAACCTATACATGCTGAAGTTACTCTACAAGAAGATATGTCAAAGAAATAATCAATCTTCCCATGTTTTCTTCCGCATGCTATTCTATAGCTTTTCTTCTTCCTTCCTAATTACAACCCTTAAATAGAATTCGTGCCTCATATCAAATTTACCGAGTATCATAATTCTTCCAAGTGGTAAAGATACCTCAAGACAAATGCTGGGCATAGAAGCCACAGGGCATAAATATGCAAAGAAGTAAAAAGCTAACCTTTTCAAACAATAAGGCTTCCTTCCCTCTCACTTACCAACTTCACATTTCCCTGTGTGGCCCCGGAAGATGACTGGTTAGCCAGAGACGGGTAAGATTCCTCAAGGGAGGAACAACCTAAGACAGGCACAGTCGCAGGGGCGCCATCAGGTGAGAAATTGGGGATCAACAGAGGTGAGGCTTAGAACCTCAACCCCCTGCTCTGAGAGAAATCTTCTGCATACGTGGATGTTTTATTGCCCTGGTCTAGCTTGGATTAACACATAGTCTACAGGCACACACCTGATCATCTACATTTGCTCTCTTACAACACTAAACTATGTTTTCTACCTTTATCTTGTATCTACCTACCACTTCAGCACTTTATTAAAAATAATAATAATAAAGAGAGAAATGTGGTATCCACATATAAATCAAGTATAAAAACCAAATGAGTATTCATATTTGAACTGACTGTTTAGAGTTCATAATGCATGAGCAAAACCGAAAGTTTCTGTGATGACTGCCCTTGTACTGTTCACTATGTAACTTATTCATTATGTAAGAATTTGTTCTACATGTAAGAACTTGTTTGTTATGCCTCAGAAGATTGGAGACTGACGAAAATTAGGCTTGGGGTGGATTAATGATTGTGCATTGAGCATTGACTCCCCTATACAGAATTTTATTGTCGTTAACAACCATTTGATCAATAAATATGAGAGATGCCCTCACAAAAAAAAACAAAAAAACCAAAATGGATAAAGATGAAAAAGAACCAGTTGTAAAGTTGGAAAAGACCTATACATAGTTGTTGAAATTTTTTTAAAAATCCTCAATTGACTATTTAATCTAAGCTAGAAACAAAGGATGAATTAGTTAATTTGAAGGTAGTGTCCACTAGGAATCATCATAGAGAGGCAAAGACTATCCTTTTTTTAAATATGAAAGGTCACTTACAAGACCTGAAGGGCAGATCAGGGAACTCTGAAGGGAGCCCATGAAAGAGACCAGCAGAGATACAATAGCTGAAGAAATAATAATATTATTTTCTAAATTTGAAGAAATATCTAAATCCTCAAATCAAAAGTACATTTTGTGTATTTTGCAAGATTATAGAAAAAAGTAAATCCATATCAAGACCAGAGTAATTAATCTGAGGAGCAGCATCAAAAATAAAAGTCATGGAGAAGAAAGGACTGCTGACCTGCAGGGGAATGACAGCTACCCAGACTGTGAGTTCCTACCGTGCCGAGAAACAGTGGAAGACCTGTCACGCTAGAATATTATATTCAGCTAAACTAGTCTTTGAGGCTTAAACTAGTCTTTGATGGCAGAACAAAATTACTGTTGTGTATACAGAGTATAATAGAAATTACTACCAATAGATCTTCACTAAAGGAACTTTTAAAAGATTTCTTTAGCAAGAAGAAATGAAAACCAGAGAGGAAACATAAGATACAAAATAAATACAAAGGACAAAAGTTGATAAAATTTGTCAGTAAATGTTAATTATTAACTGTTACTTTAAAGTTACTTTTTTGTGTTAAAAAAAAGGTCAGAGTCAGCTGAGTTAATTTTTCCTCTCCCTGCTTCTGTGTGGTTATGTTATTTATTTAAAACACAACTAAAAGTTCATTGACTTTTGTTTGTATTCATTTTATTTACTTGTTTCTTTGTTTTGAATATGTGAAAAGTTAACATGGTTCTAAAATTCACAAGTATTCAAAAGTTTTCCTCAGAAAAGTGTCCCTCCTCCCATCTCTTCCATCTTTTCCACCCACCATCTGAAGTAAACAATCTAATGAGTTTCTGGTCTGTATTTCCTGTGTTTCTTTCTCAAGGAAGGAACAAATACACGTATATTTTCTTTTTTCTCCTTTCTTATACAAAAGATAGTTTCAGTGGAGGTCCCCTTAATCCATTTGTATGTTTCAATAGCTTTGACTCTCAGAGGGAGAGATGTAAATCTCAATCCTTTCCTTCTCAAAAGTTCATTGTGGGGATGTTGATTTATTTTGCAGATTCGCCTGATCTGACCTCAAGAACTTCCAAATACATTTACCAGTGGACAGGTAAGGAGGGTGCCAGGGCTCCATCCACTTACAGAGGTTAGTTGTGGCCTCATACTAGACAAAATGTTGTAAGATGTTACCTTCAGATGACATGTTGTGGGCCTCGATTTAATAAGTGACCTTCCTTAATTAAACATGATTCAGAGTGACCTGATTTCTTTATTGCGCAAAAGAACTCCCTATGACATAGTATTCCCATTCTCTTACAGGTGGGCCCATCACTCCTTATGGACAAGGAAAGATCTCTTTGAATGGAGATTCTGTAATCCTCCAGACAAGCTCTCCTTCTCAGCCTTGTATCAGCCACACACATTTGAGAAAACACACCTTCTGCATCTTCATCTAAGTTGAAAATGTTGAAAAAGACAGAAGCAAAGGAAAACCTTTTTAGTACTCCACTGGAGACCTCCCTCAGCGTGGGTTACGATCCTTAGTCAATACTCTATGGCTCTTCAGCAAATCAAACACATTCCTGCTACATTACTATCCTTCTATTCTTGGCCTCCTCTTCCCGGAGGAGTTAAATAGTTTCTAGGTAGTCTAAATTGAAGACAACAATGCTCACCGTACTTTCTTTCTGAGGGTGGGAATGGAAGCTGAGCCGACTGATCAGAGGGGACATGCCATTACAGTTTAACCAGTGTGTAAAGAGACTCTTATGTAACCAGCTATCTGGGCCCTTCTCTTCAGAGAATTTTGTTTTTCAGTAAATCGCTGTTAGGATGAAGCTTTATAGGTTTGGGGTCCTCGCAGCCATCTTCCTCTTGTGTGAGCAGCATGTCTTCGCGTTTCAGAGGTAACCCAATAGAATCCTGGGTGGTGGGGGGCCATTTTCCTCACTTGTTTGCCCCACATGGAAGCCAGTCAGCGCACTGGACCAGGGAGCAGAATGTTAAAGTCTGAAGGTCAGCTCTCTCAGAAACTCTGTTGCCCTGTTGGATAGCAGATTTCAGTATAAAAAGGATCTCACTAGATGCAGGGTATTCTTTTTTCTTCTCTGGCTCTAGTTTTATTACTGAGAAAACTCTGGATGATATATGTATTCAGTGGCTATGGAGATTAAACAAATGGAATCTTATAAAAATAATTATTTATACCCTAACATCACATGGTTTATATGTTTTTCTCTTACATAAAAAATATATTACCTATGGATAAATTATTTTCCTCTTGTACATGGGGCATAGGAGAGAGAAGAAGGTGGGCATCAAATAGGAGGTTTGGGTTGTGCATGGATATTCGGCATGGAATATGAAAGGAAGAATAGTTGTGTTATAAAAAACACATTTTAGAATATATCTAAATTCTTATTTTGCTTAGTAGAGTGAGTGATTTTCTTAGGATATTCTACCATAAACCACTTAAAAGGAAGAAAATGAACTCATGCTCTAGCATGTATAACACATGGTGTAAATAGTTCCAGACTGTGTGTAACATTGGAATTTATTAACTAATCAATTTTTAGACTTTTAGAATTTGATTTTGTTTCTTTAGGGATTATCTTACTTTTTCCCTTAGTTTTGCTTCTGTGGTCCTTTTCTTCTCCAATTATTTCTGAGACAGTTTCCTCTCTCCACATTTGTGAATGGCAAAGAGAGAAGGCACATACTAGAGACAGGGAAAATTCCACTGAAAAAACTTTTCTGAGTCATAAAGAGCCCTAGGACAGCATTTAAGAAAATAGAAGTTGACTTGTAAGCCTATAGCTGTGTTTGTGTACCATCAACTGAACTAACTATAGCTGGTTGATTCCTTTTTGTTCAGTATGATTGTCAAGTGTCAATCCATCACCAAATAATGATTGTCACTGAACTGACATGAGAGTCAAATTGCTAGAATAATGGGTCACTTATGTCTCTGTTTTATCAGTAAATCAGATGACTATGATTTCTAAGATCTTTTCTAGTTCTAATAGCCCATAATACAGTGATTGGCTTTAAATAAACTAAGGGTAAGGGAAGGAGGGAAGTTGATACCAGCATGTCCAACCAGGGTACTCTAGAAGCGGCGCCTCTTTGGCAGAGGAAAGTGGGGAGGAAACGCGTGGTCATCCAGCACCTGTGTTGTCTCATGCACTGGCTAGGACCCTAGAAACGTTATCTCATCAAGTGCCTACAATTCTGCACCATAGGAATCTTCATCGACATTTTACAGAGGAGGAAACCGAGCTTCCAAAAGAATAAATCATTTGCCCCAAATCAAAGGATAGTGCAGAGTTTGGATTCACACTCACCTTCGCCTCATTTCAACTCTTTGCACTGCACAGGCATTGCTTCTTAAGAAATCGAGAAATTAGGAAGAGGGACAACTTGAAGGGAGGTCATATTTAGTCACAGTGAGTTTGCAGAGAAGACATCAACCCGGAACGTAGCCTGGAAGAGAGCCGGGGCTGGAAGCGCCACCTCGGTGTCCTCGCTCAGGGCGGGTCTCACGGCGCCCGGCTGGCTGTTGCCGAGTTGCGGGGCTCACCTGCAGACCGCTGGATCACATCGTGACCTAAAGTCCTAGATCAGACAACCATTAGCAAGACACACCAAAAGCTGTACCATGTCACTTCAGAATAAGCAAGCATACAGCGCTTCAGCGGCACTGAATATTGTCCGAATAAAGGAACTATACAAAAAGAAAATAGTGAAGAAATGAATGAGAAAATTCTCTCATGCGTGAAATTTCTTGCTCATTTTTGCTTCAGTATCTGCTCTGAAGTCTGATTGATACCTACGCCTGAAGAGAGGAATGAGAATAGGGCTACATTTTAACCAAATAATCTACTAAACTATTTTATTAGTTTGTGTGCATTCTGATGGTCCCTGTGAACCGGGTGTGGGGAACTGCAGCTTTACTGGCATGATTCCTTAGTCCCACCCCTCCACAAGAAATGACATTACAAACTCTACTTTCTGGGAGTAAAAATAATTTTTTTTAACCAAATGTTTCTGAGTATTTGCTTTTCCAGGAATGGCTTATTACAGAAGCTAAAAAGGAAATCTAATTTCATTCAGGGCGACAGGCTTTGATGAATTATTCCTAGGGGCGAGAACATAACCCCTTCTAAAAAGGACTAATGGTCTGGCTTTTTCCTAAAGCTGTTCTTTGTTAGTGTTTTCTTGTCGTGATCATTTTCCTAATAACACTTTGCATTCAGGCACTCTCTTACTGGCTGATTTGTAGGTGCATTTTGATAAATCTCATCAGTGAAATGCCCTGGAACAAGAACAAAAAAAGTTGTAAAGGCATAAATACCATATGCCAAAGAGAAAGGCAGCCAAAAAAAACCTAACAGAAAACAAAACATGTCTCCATATTCACTTGCTTTTAAAAGCCAAGCAGTATAAAGGGTAAAAATAAAATACTAGCAAGAATCTTGTAAACGAAGTCATTAATTGTATTGTGTTATGATCACCTAAATGCAGCCTATTTATTTATTTTATTTTTTAGGCTATTTGGAACGAGAAAGTAAGAAAAGGTAGGAAGAAAGGAATTAGAAAGAGGAGAGTTGAGGATAGAGATCTTCTGAATTATTAATAGATTGCAGGAAGTGTTCTTTCTGTTGACTTCATAAACTATCTGCCACCTGGAGACTAGTTTATTTCCTTTCACTTAGTTCCCACTGATATATTATTTTCATCTTAAAGAACAGGGCACCAGTGGTCTTAAAAATGCTGTAATACATAAAACAAAACTGCAGCCTTTGGCTGTGTTCCATTGTTCAGGGGTATCTCACCAACATTTTACATTCAAAAACAATCTTTCAGCATCTCACCAGCATTTTACATTCAAAAACAATAACTCTAGAACAAGATGGGTTTCTTCTTTTGGTTTTAATTCTCTCTTGCCAACTGCAGACCAGCCACATGCAGGTTTGGCTTCCCCAGGAGCAAGCCAGGCACCAGTCCTTGTGTCTCTAAACTTGAGGAAATATGTTCAGACACTCCTCTCATCCTTTGGAAATCCTTCCTACTATGTTGAGATGAAGGAAGTAACACCTCAAACCTTCATCCCTTTGGGGACAGTGGGGACCAACTGAACTGCAACAACTTACTCCAAAGAAATATCTTCACCACTCCTCTCCCTTTCTCCACTCTGACCACTTTGCATAGCCTCTGTCTGACCAAGTGAAGTTTCAGGGTCATGAAACTGATTTTCAAAAATTGCAAGTTCTACATAGAGTGATCTGTCTCATTCCATTACCTGATCCTATTGTGTTTGCACAAACTCGAAATAGGAAGAGTCCAGCTCAGCACAGTTTGAACCTGGACTCACTAATATATTTCATAGTGAATTTTTACCCTCATAATTTTACTTCTGTATGTTTCCTACTTTATTTTTCGTATTTGCTTAATTTTTTTTCTCCTGAAGAAAGAGGCCTATTTGGATAATACATTTTTTACCGTTACATTTTCTTTTTCTCTCTTTCCATGACTAACTTTGGTACTTTGTCCTCCTTAATACATTAGAAAAATGCCCCAAGCATCTTATCTTCTAGTCAGCATAAGACTTCCTTTGCATGGAATTGAAATTCTACTTCGCCTTGAGTAACAGAGAGAGAGCTCATGCTTTGTAAGGCATCCCATTTCATGGTTAGCCTACCGTGTTAGGAAATTCACTCTAAAATTATACTGACTTTATTATATGAAATTCCACTTTATACTTTACCTCAAAAGACAGCTTTTAGTTTGTCACTATTTTGCTCAAACTCAGCTGCCTGGTAAGTAAGGGCCATAGTCTTGACCTCCATGACTTGCCAGTTTTTCTCAGCTGATCCAAAATTCACATGATATCATAGATGTAGTAGGCTGGGATATCCAGACAGGCTAGTTCCCTCTAGTCATTCCCATAGTCATACTATGACAGTGAGTAGAAAACTTAATTTAAGTTGAAGCAAGACTGCTAATATACACTGGTGTCTGTCTGCAGTGGATGTGAACTATTTCTGAAGCTTTTTCTAATGCGGACAGCCCAATTGCTGAATACTGTACACCCGCTGCTCTGCCTAAAAAAGATAACACTGAGCACAAGTGGGACTCCTACTTGGTTGAGTCTGATTGTCTGCTGTCATCTATAGGATCCATCTGGCTGGACCAGACTGGTGAATTAAAAGTGGATTTAATGGGAACTATCATCCCTGCATATTTAGGTCTTTAAGAGTGGTGCTAATATCTTCCATTTCCCCTCAGGATGCACTTTTTAAAAATTTTACTGTTTTGGGGTGGACAGTTTTACCTTTTGGCTTTTCTCACTATGAAAGCTCTTACGTTACAGCCAAGGAACCAGTGTGGGGGTTCTGCCAATCACAAAGTATGTCCATTTCGATTATCCTGGTAGCATCCATGGACCTGCTGCATCCACTCTGAGCTGGACTTAGACCAGAACTCCAGTTCTCCAGGTGTCTTGCCCATGGGTTTCAGTCCCAGGCAAGTTCACCATGGATTCAATGTGACCAAAGAAATGACAGTAGAACGTTCTTGGGGTGAAAGGGTTTTTATACCCAACTTTATTCCCATGGTGGCACGTCAGTCACTAGAATCCCATCCACTCAGAGCAAGTCTGCAGGCAGCAGGTAGGTCTCTGCCTTGGGCCTCTCGGCCTGCACAGCCGTCCTGTGGGCCTCTGTCCTTGGCTCTGCTCACCTGCAGCCTTGGAGCCATGCCACCGTGTCACCCAGAGCACGGGGCAGAGCTTTTTATATAGAGTCAATAACAACATATTGCCCATATTTGTGTAGTGAGCTAGCTGACCAGGGGCAGGTCAGAATCCTGGCCACAGGAACCTTCACTTTATCCATACCAGGCTTCAGTGTAATATTGGACCCTGCATCCAAAAGACCTCAAAATGCTTGAGTATTCCCTTTTCCCTAGTTCATTGCCAGAGATCCCTTTGGGAAAGGACTGAGGAAGTCATGATAATATGCCTTTTCTATACTGCTGCAGGGTCTTCCCTTGTAGAGATCTGAGTCTTTCTTCAGGCAAGAGATTCTGGATCTAAGAACTGGCTCAGGTCTGGAAACTGTATGATAGATTGTGACTTTTGATGGGAATAGCTATCTTTGGACTCCCTCATATCCATCCTTGATTTATTTTTGTTGTAAAGATTGAGCAATACCTTTGTTGGCTGCCCATGTATTTTGCCCCTAAGAACTCTGTGTTCTCTTAACTAACTCTATAGCTTTCTGAGGGTCACATCGCTCTGGTTGCCACTCTGACTATGCTCATTATAATAATTGCAACCATCTTGTTACTGGTGGCTAAGCACTGCCACCTGGTTTCCAATATAGAGCCATCTCATCCCCCTCATTGCTAGTGGGGAACTCAGTTCTGTAATGTCATTTCCTACTGTCAGCCCCCAGGATCTACTCCCACCTCCCCAGACCAATAACTAGGGTTAAGTCATGACATAATCTGTCTGTGGAAGGGCTGAATATGTTAAAAAAAAAAGGAAAGGTACTATATCCCTAAGGCAGGTCACTCATCCATGATATAGGGTTTTTTCATTCTAGTTAGATCCTTGGGAGGTGGTGCTAACTGTTGCTAGATGGTTTTGAAAGTTTGGAGAGATCAATGGCCTTCATTAAGTGGACTAGGAATGTCATGGCTATTTTGCCAGATATTTAAAAAAAAGGAAAAAAAAGCCCTTGAATAGGGCATACTAAAATGAAGATATGAAAGGCTTGGAACCTCACTGATGGGCTCAGAGGACATGATGAGAAGCGTAGTAGTGGCTTTTTCACAATCAGAGTAATTTTAAGTTTTTTTCCCTGATTAAATAAAGTAAGAGCTCTTTACTGTTAAAAAAATGAATAGTATGGAAAGGCATAAAACTAGGGAAACATTGAAATTTCATCACCCAGAGAAAACATCATTAATACTTTATTGATCATTTCTTCCTGCATTTCTCTATATACTTATATAATGTTCCATTAGCTGAATATCATGTCTCTTTTAAGAACTATACAGATCTGCTTTTTAAAAACAATCTTATTTGGTTTTCCGCTCCCCTCACCTACCCAATCATACAACTGCCATTCTCCACCATCTAAATCAATGTTGACAAGAGGATTAGAGATGGTGGCATGAGAGGAGAGACAGAGGCTTCCTCCTAAGACAGCATGCAATTAGAAAATATAGTTGCTGCAACTAATCCTGAGAGAGCAACAGGAAAGAGGACGGGCCAGACTGCACACACCTGGAGAAGAGAGCAGACCTCACCGAACGGGGTAACGTACCAGAGCTCTGGCTCCGCAGGACCTGGGCCCCTTCCCCACCCCAGCTCACTGGCGGGAGGAAGAGAAACGGAGCAGGGAGGGAGTGGAAGGCCTGGGACTGCTGAATACCTAGCTCCGGAGATCTGTGCTGGGAGCACAAACCTACATTTCATGGTGCATTCATCATACTCTTCTGATTACAGAGTTGGGAAGCTGAGACAGGTGGAGTTCCTGGGGAGACTGGGATTCCAGATGCTTGTGGAAAGCAGGGATCCATATCCGGCTGCTCTGGGACAAAAGCTTATACCTGTGTGCCCGGCCCACTGGCTCAGGCAGTGGAGACAGGCACAGGAGCCAGGAGGTGGGGAACAGCCCTTTCCTCCAACCAGGCACCAGTACCGCTCCCCTGCGACCCCTGACATTGCTTCAGCTCCAGAGTAGAGCTTCTGGACACTAGAGGGCGCCATATACAAATATGAAACGCCAAAGGAACCTTGTCCAGAGTAAAATTAAAATAACTCTGGAGAAAGATTTAAATGACATGGACCTTATGACTCTTCCTGAAAGGGAGTTCAAAGTAAAAATCATCAACATGCTAATGGAGGTACAGAAAGATATCCAAGAACTCAGGAATGAATTCCGGTCAGAGATCCAATCATTGAAGAGCACGATGGAGGGTATTAAAAGCAGGTTGGATACGGTGGAGGAGACAATAAATGAAATAGAAACTAGAGAAGAGGAATACAAAGAAGCTGAGGCACAGGGAGAAAAAAGGATCTCTAAGAATGAAAGAATATTGAGAGAAATGTGTGACCAATCCAAGCGGAACAATATTCACATTATAGGGATACCAGAAGAAGAAGAGAGAGAGAAAGGGATAGAAAGTGTCTTTGAGGAGGTAGTTGCTGAAAACTTCCCCAACCTGGGGAAGGACATAGTCTCTCAGGCCATGGAGATCCACAGATCCCCTTACACAAAGGACCCAAGGAGGACAACAGCAAGACACATAGTAATTAAAATGGGAAAGATCAAGGATAAGGACAGACTGTTAAAAGCAGCCAGAGGCAGAAATAAGATCACATACAAAGGAAAGCCCATCAGACTAACATCAGACTTCTCAGCAGAAACCTTACAGGCCAGAAGGAAGTGGCATGATGTACTTAATGCCATGAAGCAGAAGGGCCTGGAACCAAGATTACTTTATCCAGCAAGATTATCATTTAAATTTGAAGGAGGGATTAAACAATTTCCAGATAAGCAAAAGCTGAGAGAGTTTACCTCTCACAAACCATCTCTGCAGTTTATTTTGGAGGGACTGCTATAGATGGAAGTGTTCCTAGGGTTGGATAGCTGTCGCCAGAGGTAGTAAAATCATGGTAGGGAGGGTGGAGCAGCTGATTGTGAGGCAAATGCAAAATTAAATTGACTATCCCCAAAGTCAATCAAGGGATAGACAAAAAGTACAGAATTTGATACCTAATATATAAAGAATGAAGGAGGAAGAAAAAGGAGGAGAAATAGAAAAGAACCTTTAGATTGTGTTTGTAACACTACACTAAGTGAGTTAAGTTAGACTCTTAGATAAGAAGGAAAGTAACCTGGAACCTTTGGTAACCAAGAATCTAAAGCCTGCAATGGCAACAAGTACATACCTATTGATAATCACCCTAAATGTAAATGGACTGAATGCATCAATCAAAAGACATAGAGTCACTGAATGGATAAACAAACAAGACCCATCTATATTCTGCCTACAAGAGACTCACTTTAAACCCAAAGACATACACAGACTAAAAGAGAAGGGATGGAAAAAGATATTTCATGCAACTAACAGAGAGAAAAAAGCAGGAGTTGCTGTACTAGTATCAGACAAAATAGACTTCAAAACACAGAAAGTAACAAGAGACAAGGAAGGACATTACATAATGAAAAAGGGGGCCAGTCCAACAAGAAGATATAACCATTATAAATATCTATGCTCCCAACACAGGAGCATCCACATATGTGAAACAAATACTAACAGAATTGAAAGGGGAAATAGAATGCAATGCATTCATTCTAGAAGACTTCAACACTCCACTCACTCTGAAGGACACATCAAACAGACAGAAGATAAGTAAGGAGACAGAGGCACTGAAAAACATATTAGAACAGTTGGACCTAACAGACATCTACAGAACTCTACACCCAAAAGCAACAGGATACACATTCTTCTCAAGTGCACATGGAACATTTTCAAGAATAGATCATATACTAGGCCACAAAAAGAGCCTCAGTAAATTCAAAAAGATTGAAATTGCTCCAACCAGTTTCTCAGATCACAAAGGTATGAAACTAGAAATGTATTATGCAAAGAAAATTAAAAATCCCACGAACACATGGGGGCTTCACAACATGCTCTTAAATAACAATTGGATCAATGACCAAGTAAAAACAGAGATCAAGCAATATATGGAGACAAATGACAACAATAATTCAACACCACACAATCTGCGGGACGCAGCCAAGGCTGTGCTAAGAGGAAAATATGTTGCAATACAGGCCTACTTCAAGAAAGAAGAACAATCCCATATAAGCAGTTTAAACTCACAATAAATCAAACTAGAAAAAGAACAGCAAATGAGGCCCTAAGTCAGTAGAAGGAGGGACATAATAATGATTAGAGCAGAAATAAATAAAATTGACAAGAATAAAAGAATAGAAAGAATCAATGAAAGTAAGAATTGGTTCTTTGAGATAATTAACTAAATAGATAAACCCCTAGCCAGAATTATCTAGAAAAAAAGAGTGTCTACACACATAAACAGAATCAGAAATGAGAAAGGAAAAATCACTACAGACACCATAGAAATACAAAGAATTATAAGAGAATACTATGAAAAATTATATGCTAACAAACTGGATGACCTAGAAGAAATGGACAACTTTCTAGAAAAATAAAACCTTCCAAGGCTGACCAAGGAAGAAACAGAAAATCTTAGCAGACCAATTACTGCAATGAAATCGAACAGGTAATCAAAAAACTACCTAAGAACAAAGCTCCTGGATGAGATGGCTTCACTGCTGAATTTTATCAAACATTTAGTGAAGACCTAATGCCGATTCTCCATAAAGTTTTCCAAAGGGTAGAAGAAGAGGGAATGCTTCCAAACTCATTCTATGTGGTCAGCATCACTCTAATACCAAAACCAGGCAAAGACCCCACAAAAAAAGAAAATCACAGACCAATACCCCTGATGAACATAGATGCAAAAATACTCAACAAAATATTACCAAACTGAATTAAAAAATACATAAAAAAGATCATCCATCATGATCAATTAGGATTTATTCCAGGGATGCAAGAAGGGTACAATATTCGAAAATCCATCAACATCATCCACCACATCAACAAAAAGGACAAAAACCACATAATCATCTCTATAGATGCTGAAAAAACATTTCACAAAATTCAACATCCATTTATGATAAAAACTCTCAACAAAATGGGTATAGAGGGCAAGTACCTCAACATAATAAAGGTCATATATGACAAACCCACAGCCAACATCATACTGAACAGTGAGAAACTGAAAGCTTTTCCTTTAAGATTGGGAACAAGACAAGGATGCCCACCTTCTGCACTTCTGTTCAATATAGTTCTGGAGGTCCTAGCCATGGCAATCAGACAACACAAGAAATAAAAGGCATCCAGATTAGCAAGGAAGAATTTAAACTGTCCCTTTTGCAGATGACATGATATTGTACATAAAAAACCCTTAAGAATCCATTCCAAAACTACTAGATCTAATATCTGAATTCAGCAAAGTTGCAGGATACAAAATTAGTACACAGAAATCTCTTGAATTCCTATACACTAACGATGAACTAGCAGAAAGAGAAATCAGGAAAACAATTCCATTCACAGTTGCATCAAAAAGAATAAAATACCTAGGAATAAACCTAACGAAGGAAGTGAAAGACCTATACCCTGAAAACTACAAGACACGCTTCAGAGAAATTAAAGAGGACACTAACAAATGGAAACCCATCCCATGCTCTTGGCTAGGAAGAATTAATATCGTCAAATGGCCATCCTGCCTAAAGCAATCTATAGATTCAATGCAATTCCTCTCAAAATACCAACAGCATTCTTCAATGAACTAGAGAAAATCATTCTAAAATTCATATGGAACCACAAAAGACCTCGAATAGCCAGAGCAATTCTGAGATGGAAGAATAAAGCCAAGATATGGAAGCAACCTAAGTGTCCATCAATAGATGAATAGCTAAAGAAGAGGTGGTACATATACACAATGGAATACTATTCAGCCATAAGAAAGAAACAAATCCTACCATTTGCAACAACATGGATGGAGCTGGAAGACATTATGCTCAGTGAAATAAGCCAGGCGGAGAAACACAAATGCCAAATGATTTCCCTCATTTGTGGAGTATAACAATGAAGCAAAACTGAAGGAACAAAATGGCAGCAGACTCAGAGACTCCAAGAATGAACTAGTGGTTACCAAAGGGGAGGGATGGGGAGGGGGGTGGGGAGGGAGGGAGATGGGGACTGAGGGGTATTATGTTTAGTACAGATTGTGTGGGCGATCACGGGGAGAACAGTGTATCACAGAGAAGGGACATAGTGGATCTCTGGCAACTTACTGCACTGATGGACAGTGACTGCATTGGGGTATGGGTGGGGACTTGATAATATGGGTAAATGTAGTAACCACATTGTTTTTTCGTGTGAAACTTTCATAAGAGTGTATATCAATCTTACGTTAATAAAAAATAAATAAATAAGTATTGATAAGTGCTGTTTATTTTTTCATACCGTTTCTCTTTTAAAACAAATAATTTTCCTTTTTCTAATTTTTATTTTTTTTAAAATATGGGATAATATTTCTGAGTTCTCTAAATCTTGCTTCTCTCCCTTAATATATCATGTAACTTCCCCAAAGTTAATTCTTATAAATGTAACTCATTCTTTATAATCATAACAAAACATCCGGAATGCAGAGACACCACCAACATGCAACAATTCTGTTACTGTTAGGAATTCATATGATTTCTAGTTGTTGTTGTTATGAATAATCCTGCAATACATATTCTTGAACATACATCCTTAAGCACTGGTTGAATATTTTATGCTAAAACTATACCAGGGATTGACCTAAAATTTCCTAGTTTATTGTTTCTTGTGAGCCACTCCTTCCCTCTTCAGATAATCAAGTCTCCACAGGTTTATTTCCATAATTTAGAACCTTTTAATCAGGCTCGCCAAAATAAAAACATCCTCCATCCTGCTATCAAAGTTACTCTTACAAATTGCAAGTCAAATGATGTCACATTCCTAAGTCCTAATTGCCTACAAGATATACCAAATCTCTCAGCATCCTTCTCTCAGGGAGGACTAACGTAAGTTCTCAAACTCGTTTCTGTCCAGCTGCCATTCTACCCCGCACTCAACAGCAACTAGCGGCTGGCTCTTCCCGCAGAAGGCCCTTTGGTCTCCCGCCGTTGGACCTTCACACACTCTTGCTTACTCAGCCATCTCTTCCATGAAGCCTTTGCTAATAATGACAAGTAGAAGTTATCTTAACCTCTTTGTGCTTCCAGAGTTCTTGGTGCATTTTTTAAAATAAAATTTTATTTGAAATATTTTTTAGATTTACAGAAAATTTGCAAAGGTATTACAGAGAATTCCTATATACTCTAGAGCCAGTTTCCCCTAATGTTAGCATTTTACATTACTTTGGTATATTTGTCAGAACTAAAAAACCAATATTGGTTTTATGTATATAATTACTACTAACTAAACTTCAGGCTTTATTTGGACTTCACCAGCTTTTCAACTAATGCCCTTTTTCTATTCTAGAATCCAATCTAGGATACAATGTTGCATTTAGTCCTCATGTTGTTGATATTTAATTTATTGAGTGCATAATAAATATACATATGTATGTATATATATGGTCCAGTTTTTAATGTTTCCAGCAGGAGGGTAAACCTGTTTCTCTATGTTGATTGGAAGCAAAGTCTAATATTGGTTTTAAATAAAGCAAAAGGAAAGCATTTTATTTCTGATTAAAAAAATATTTATCTTCACATAAAGATAAAGAAAAAACTCTTTATTAAAAAATGGCCCCCCTCTGGCAAATGACATCAATATGGCTTAATTTTAATTTGAATAAAATGGTTACTTAAAGGTATGCTAGAAACCTGAGAGTGATATTGCTATTAATGGATTCCACTCATATCTGTAATTCCTCCCCTCACTGCTTCCATTCTCTCTTTATCCAAATGTAACCTTACTTGCAAAATGGATAGAGAGATGCAAGTGTGAAAAAATTTACTAAGAAATTCCTTCCTTTCTGATTAAGTGGTATGTGAAAATAAAGTTGATCCATGTTGATTCACACTAATCCATTGTCTTTGCAAGAATCACTAAACATTCCTCATGGCCTTAGCCAGCATTGCAAGGCAGAAATAGGACAAAGACAAGGTGAGAAAACAAATTAAACCAAAAATCAATTTAAAAAAACTCTGTTAATGTAACTTACCACATTAAGAGACTAAACCAGAAAATCTTTATGCTCATCTCATAAAAAGTATATGATAAAATCTACACTTCTTCATGATAAATACTTTTAGAAGAGAGTAGAAGGGAACTTCTACTAAAAGACATCTACCAAAATTCTACAACAAACATTCTAACAGTGAGACATTAAAAGCTTTTCTTAAAAATTAAGAATCATGCATTTTGTTTCAACTTCTATTCAACACTGTGCTACAGGTCCTGTCCCAATATAGTTTAACATGGGAAAAAAATTCTAAAAGCATTGACATGAAAGAAGCAAAATTTAGTGTGTGCAGTTGTAATGACTGCTTGCAAAGAAAAAATAATAAAATGTCTATATTAAAATGTCCAGAATTACCAAGGGAGCAGCATAGAAAAATCAATATTTATAAATCAACTTCATTTCTATACCTTTGGCAAGAAAGAACTATGAGATGGAATATTAAAAGTTACCATTTACAAAACAAAAAAAATTTCCTAAACTATAATAAAAATGTGCAAAATCTTTATGGATAAAGCAATTAAAGAAGACTTAAGCTAATAGACAAATCTGTATTTACTGATAACAGGAGACTCAGAATTATGAGAATGTCATTTCTATTACTGATTTATATAGAATTATTGATCTATACAGAATTAATACGATTTAAATCAAAATCCAAACTTTTTCATGAAAAATGAGAAGTTGATTTTTAAAATTTATGTGGAAAAACAAAGGCTCAAACTAAGAAGCTCTTAGAAAAGAGCTAGTCAGTGGAGAGGAGAAGCAGGATCTTGTCCTATGGGATGTTAAGATTGAATATGAAGCCATGGGCACAAAGACCATAAGGATAGACAAGTATACCAATGGAACAAAACAGTGCGCCAATAAATAGACCACCTGTACTAGTAAGGATACCCCTTGATTGTGTTATAATGGCCAATGCACCCTGAAATAGCTTTTCTTGCTACAACAAAGGTTACTTTCTCATCCATACATCAATTGATGGAGGACATAGTGCTCTCCCTGGTGGAGATTTGGGCTGATTCTAATTTGCAAATCCATATCCTGAGGTTCTTTGCCTTCTGCCACAGGATGAAAGAATATGCACATAAGATTTCCCCCTTGCTCATAACTACAGCACCTCACTCCCACTCACATGCCCGCTGCAAGAACTCAGGCGTGTTGTGTCAACACAACCACACAGAAGACTGGGAAATGCAGGTTTTCCACCTGCCCAGCAAGAAGAAATGGCATGATGAACCAGCATTGTCTCTGCCAAAGAGCATGAAAATTTGTTAGATGATGGCCTCAGGGTTTAGGAGGGAAGAGGAGCTGAAGGGTATCCCTCCCACTATTGCTGGTGAAAATATAGATTAATACAAAAAGCTTGAGAAATAATTTGATACCATCATATGAAATTAAAATCGTGTGTAACCCCAAGAAATAGCAATTCCACTTGTAAGCAAATTCGTGCACATCTGAAGTATGGTTAGGTATTTCAACACAGATGATAATCTTGAAAATACAATATTGAATGAAAAGAGCAAGATTCAAAAGAGTACATATGATATACTATTTCTATAGAGTTAACTCAAGTAAAACTAAGGATATATTTTAAAAACCACGCATACAAGAATCCATTCCATGTGTTTATGAATCTATACTGTAAAAAAAAATAAGGGAATGAACAAAGTAAAAATTTAAAGTAGTGGATACCTTTAGAGATGTGACGGGACAGGCTGGCAAGGAGCCCACAAGGGGCCTCAAAGGCCAATAACATTGGATTTCTTAAGCCAGGTAATGGGTTCATGGGCATTCATTTTATTATGTAATTAGCATAAATATTCCCTTATGCATCAAATATTTAATTTTTAAAATTAGAACACACACACATGCAGGAAGAAAGAAGTGAGTACTCTGCAAGCCAACTCCCATTCAAAAGAGCTATTGATTTTGCGATTGCCTAGGAGCATAAAGAATGAGAGAATATGTTTTCCATAACAGTCTATAGAAAAAGCTTTCTTCTTAACATGTTAAGCATGTTTCCTTTTTACAATTACCTAGAAACCCCTCCCAGTATAATTTATCTCATTTTCACTTTTTATCTTACATCAAAATTCTGTTTTGTTCTTTCCCAGTGGCCAGGTTTTATCTGCAATTCCTAGAACCTCTAGGCAAGTTCAAATTCTGCAGAATCTTACTACAACATATGAGGTAATTTCTCTCCCATTAGTCATTATATTGATTTCATTTTGTGTAAGTGTTGTGTGCCATGTTCTCTCCTATATGTTGTCAGCCTTATATATAACTGATATAACCCCCTCTTCTTATAGTCTGTCCCCCTTCCTATAAATACATATCTTTGCTGGCTCCCAAAATAAAACCTTCTTCATTTGTGCTATGGGTTTTTCAGCCAATTGCATGATAGTTCTTTGAATTGGAAGTGTGTACTCACAAAGATGCTACAATAACAGAATGTTACTTATAAAACAATGGTTCTTAATCAAGGAGTAAGCATCAAAAACACAAGGGAAAAGTTATTAAAATTTTCCTGCCTGGGACCCATCTCCCCAGAATGCATATGGTGTAGAAAACTGACAGAGTTACAGCATATCCTGGTAGAAATTGATGGCTCTGCATTTGCCAGTTAGGGTTCTCCAAGAGGCAAATGTCAAAACCAGATAATAGATGAGAGGGATTTATTAGGAGGAATGCTCGTGAAGAATGAGAGGAGGAACTGGAAATGGCAGGGAGCAGTTGTAGACTGCAATGCAGCTCTGACACCTGTGCAGAGAGGAGGATGGTGCCTGGAGGACCCCTAGACTGCAGACCAGTGTCAGTGAAGGTGGGCTGGACCAGTGAGGGGTCTTGAGCCAAAGTCACCTGTAAGAGGAAACCCCTCTCTCTCAGGAATGGGCGCACAGTGATATGCCCACAGAGCTCAGTCACTGGCCATAGCCCGGGGGCAGCAGAGCCTCGCCTCCCATGGATCAAGAGGGGCGGCAGCTGGGAAGGTCAGTTAGCTGCTCCTCCCAGCGAAAAGCTGAGCAGTGCACCGTCATGGCCGCCGCACGGCGAACAGAGGAAACGCCACCAGGGCAAGCATCGGTGATTTGAGTTCTTGTTCTGCCACGTCCTTGATGTATGAATCTAGACAAGTTGGCAATGAGCCTTGATTTTGTTACCTGCACAATGAAATAGTAACATCTGCATAGTCTATTACCA
The DNA here is from genome assembly GCF_030020395.1 of Manis pentadactyla. Classification (NCBI taxonomy): domain Eukaryota; kingdom Metazoa; phylum Chordata; class Mammalia; order Pholidota; family Manidae; genus Manis; species Manis pentadactyla. Next base: position 10,311,209 of record NC_080035.1, read on the forward strand.
ACATGTAATTATAATGGTCAAAGGCAAAGGGTGTGAAAGCGCTTTGGAAAAGTGCAATAAAATAGAAAAAAATGTAAATGTTATTGGAAGACATTGTCCAAAGTGTCTAATAAGACTAAAGAAAAGGAACACCAACATGATAATAATATCAAGGACATGAAATTTTTATTAAAGAAAATCAACATTTAAACAACCTTCTTTGTAGACAAAATTTCATGTCTTTTTAAATATCTCACATACACATCCAGTTTTACAGTTGGGTCATAAATATGTTCATTTGGTCTCACCTCATTGTTCTAGGCCCTCTTTTGCAGCTGAGTTTAGAGAGAATAAAACAAGCTCCCTGCAAAATTAATGTTTATACTGCTGTGTGTATGAATGGGAACCAGTGGCCAGGATGTGTCTTTTCATTTCCTTTATAGGCACATTTTTATGACTTTAGCTGCAGATGAGAATAATGTGAACAAACATTTTTGTTTTATCATTTATTCCCCTTAAAACTGCAGATTGTTCTCTGGCAGCCAGTAACAGCTGAATTTATTGTGAAGAACAGAGATGTCCATTTTTTTGTGAATGAATCTGATGTAAGCAATGTAAAAGCCCATTTAAAAGAAAACAGAATTCCATTCAGGTAGGCATCATTCAATATTTGCTGAGCAGCTATCGTAAGCTGTATGTATACCGATGATACACTTTATTAGCAGGTGGTATAATTGCTTCCTGGAAAAATAAATACTTACATTAAACATGACAACATGGAAATCTCTGAAATGGACTGGTGATGAAGACCAAGTGGCTGGCTCTGTGACCTTGGACAAGTGGTTTATCTGCTCATGGCCTTGTTACCTTATCTGAAAATGACTCTTAGACTTAATGATCTGCGGAGCCTCTTATAGTTCCTCTATTCTGTGCCCGGACACGGGGAGCAAAATTGGCACTTATCTTAGTAGGCTTTGTAGTATCTCTTGAAAAGGAGCTGCTGAAGGGGATTTTGCTTGTTTTACAAGGTCAAGAACATTCCTGAATGTCTGACCCTAAACTAAAAATTGTATCAGGGGTGATTTCTGCACAGCGTGCTCTTTTCTTTTTGGATTCTCCCACCCAGTGTCTCCTTTCTGTATTGATTGCTCTAGGGCTAGTCTTCCTCCTGCTGCCTTAGTGCTTCCTGGAGGCCACGCCTCCTTCTGTGCTCCCAAAGGCAACCTTTGGCAAATCTACTATGACAATAATTAATAATATGTTATAGGTGTTTACTGCCTTCCAGGATTTGTGCTGGGCCTTTGTATGCATTGCTTCATTTAATCCTTATTTAACCCTGTGAGGTAGAGACTATCCTCATTATGCAGATGAAAAAGTTTTTCATAATTCCAAAGGAATTTCTCAAGGTCATCTAGAACATGGCAAAGATAGAAATCAAACTCAGACTTTTCTGATGTTAAAGCTTGGACTAAACTTTAATTGGCCTAAAAAAATTTAGGCCAATTTAGTTGGCCTAAAACAAATAAGACAATATTCAAATGTTAGCTAACTTTCAAATTGTTCCTTCCAGGTTAGAGAACAGCTTAATTCTGTTTGCCTAGCTAACAGTGTGGCTCTTCTCAAGAGACATAACAAGATCCTTTTCCATACCTTCCCTTTTCCTGTGCTTCTATTTTTCTAGAGATCTGATCATCTTTGGCTATGCAGAACATCTGGTGTAGGTCAACAGCTGTCACAATAAAAAACAAAAAGAAAAGACATTCTGCTTCTCCTTGGTCCTGAATGAACACAATGTTACTCTAGATTGAAGAAAGTTATCCATTAACCTATGTGTTCCCATGAAAGACACTAATGAATCACAATTAAGAAATGTTGATAGTGGTGGGGAAAGGGTGGACTTTTGAAAGTCCTGGAAACATACCACACTGGAGCCACTTTCTCTTGTGCCTTAGGCTCTACTGACAAGGGGGTTTGTGAATTTCAGCTTACTACAATATTAGGTGGTGGTGTTTTCACTTTGATGAACTTTTGCTGATTAGATTTCTTAGTGATTTTTGTCCCCAGGCTCACCTGTTGTGTCTGCAATGGGCCATATGGGAAAACCAGAACCCTGTTTGGAAATCAGCTATCCCTCTGTTTCATCCCCTAGTGTCTCTGTGGAAAATGTGGAAGATCTTATCCAACAGCAGACTTCCAACGACACAGTCAGCCCCCGGGCCTCCTCCTCGTACTATGAGAAATATCACTCACTAAATGAAGTAAGCTATTACATTTCTCTCCAAAATTACTATTTCCATTTAACTAGCATTGCCATTTGAACCATGTGAAATTAGTAAAGAATCATAACTGGTGGAAGCGAATTTTTTAAAATCACAATTAGATTGTATGGTGGTAATTTACCCTTTTATAGGTACCTTCCCTGGGAAGGTAAACTGCCTCTCACAGGGTGTTTGCCCACAGTTAAGAGTAACCTAACTGCTAGGAGTAACTCTGCATGCTAAGGGAGAACAGGAAATAAAAAATAGGGCCTTTTTTATTAAACTGCCCCCACAAAATTAACAGTCCAATTAATCAGGTCTCATTGGGCCATTCCCCTGATTACACTCTTAGTGAATAATTACTACATATTCTCACTGAATTAAAGGAATTTATTCACTTATATTTAGTGTGCTGTAAATAAGTGCACTTTAATCCCCTTTGAAGGAACCTATTATACTACTACAGATGATGACAACGACAAATGATGATGATGCCTGTGTTTTATAGCCTTTAAGAAACTGATTCTTTTTTTACATGTTCAATTTTTCTAAAGAGAACCTGAACAAGATTCTCAGTAAGCTTTCATATAATACTCCAAGAGTCATTTTCCCCCATTTGTTAGTTGTTTGTTTCTTTTATATAGTGTACTCTGAGTAATACAGATCACTGGATTCCTTTCATTCTTTTGTAGGAGTACGCTGCAATGTTGCTTAACTTAAGTATTTTTATCATCTTTGGCTAGGTGCCCAGAAACTGTTAAGGACCATATCCATGTTTTTAAGACATCTAAGAGTTAAGTTATAAGAATCAATTTTCTATTTAATCTTCAAAAGCATCTGTTCCTTTCCAGTTAGTTAAGCCAGAACTCAGTCTGCTTCTAGAATCAATATTCTTGACTAATTGATAGGAATCTTGAAATTGCATCCCCCTCCTTTTTCTCTCCTACTTTGCCTCTGTTTATTCCCCCCAGATCACCCCCCTCCGGTGTCTATTATCAGCACTGTTATAAGCAAACTTAATGCCCAGAGTTGAGAGGCTAGGTAGGAGTGATTTGCAAAATGAAGAAGATAAATATGTCAATGCTGTGTTAAAGTTGGTAGGAAAAGGGGAATGCTTTGAACAGTATACTAAAAATACACTTCAATTATATATATATATATTTTCTTATCCTATCCCTAAAAAAGAGTTAGAAAAACATGGGAAGGGGGAAAAAAATACATGATTGTATTAGTTTGCCATATACTATATTAGTCTGAAAAACAAAATACCCCTGCCTGGTAGCTTAAACCACAGAAGTTTATTCACTCACAGTTCTAGAGGCTGGCAGTCCACGCTCAAGGTGTCAGCAGGGCTGGTGAGGTGTCTCTCACTGGCTTGCAGATGCATCCTCACATGGCCTTTTCTCTGTATGCACATCCCTGGGTCTCTCAGTCCTAATCTCCACTTCCCATAAGGACACCGGTCAGGTCAGCTTTGGGCCCACACTAACAGCCTCATTCTAACTTCATTACTTCTTTAAAGGCCTACCTCCAAATATGGTCACATTCTAAGGACTGGGGTCAGGGCTACAACCTACAAATTTTGGAGGCAACATAATTCAGTTCATAGCAATACCATTCCATAAATATTTTGTGCCCCTCCTCTCTCCAAGCCCCCATCCTTTCTAACAGGTGCATAGAAGTCTTGCCCTCAGGACCTTCTGCCAAGTCCTTCCTCCCCCTTCAGCGCTGATGCCTCCTCCAGTCCTCACCACAAAGTCACCGGGGTTGGGGGCGGAGGGCTTCTTTTGTCAGCAAGTCTCACTAGGAAATCTTAAGCAATCCACTAGAAAAACAAATGGCCAAAGAAGAGAGTTATTCAAAGGATGTTGCCTTCATTACCCCAGATGAGATTGTGAAATGAATGAACTTTTCTGTAAAGCTGCCTTCATACAACACAACCTCCCCTGTTAGAGAAAATCCTTGAACCATCAATGCTGTACACAAAATAGTTTAATGTAGCAGTTCTCTCAGATGAACTCCTGCCACGGAAGAGTAACACAGTGTACAGAGACCCAGGGAGGAAGTGCCTGATGGCTAACTGTCCAACACCTCATTGGTATCTGGTGGCAGGTCGGCCTTCTGGGAGCACCCTAATTCCCAGGAGCGCAGGACAACCACTCATGCATACCACTCAATGTAGTTATGCTACTCTACGAGGACCCAGGGATAAGTAGTGCTCCAGTTCCCATCAGCTATGATTGCTTTTAAAATTACCTCTAGAAAAGTTCTCAGAAGTAAGACCAAGGGTTGGTCATTTCCATTTCAGAAGGCATACTGGTTTATCAATGGCCTCTGAGAAGGTGGCTCACATTAAAACATGACAGAGTTCCACCATCAACACTTGCTTTGATGTGGATACTAGCCTAAAATTAGTCCCAGAATTTTTTATTTTTGTTTTCCTTCTGCAATAATCTTAACAGAATCACAAATATGACTACACTTCCACCAAGGAAAGAGGTCCAGAATCAAACTCTTTCTCAGGATAGAGGAGAATACTTTTTTCTGCAGACTGTCCTTACCTTTACCTCTCAGCATTTCATAGATTCTGCAGTGCACAGGTCTCTAGGGGGAAATAATGGCACTGCCATTTATCTTGTACAAAGACAGTACCCAGGGTTTCCTTAGGTTAATTTTGAAAAGTGAATTTTTTTAAAGCCATATAAAAGTGAACTCTTGAATATGTGATAAAGAGGATTTCATCCATAGAGGCAGGGTGTCAATGTGATGAGCCTTTAAAAATAACTTTCAGGAGGCACACTTTAAAGATCAACTTTTTCTACTTTGTTTTAAGTTCCTTAGCAATTCTCTACTCTACCTCTAAACCTCAATGTTTTTCAAAACTTTAATTTTCTTGATTTTCCTAAACAGTAGAAGAAACACCCTGGCCCAAGTACTTCAGTTCCTCATTCTTTCTACATATGAAATTTTTAAGACATCGCTTTGCCTTGAAGAAGTTGTCTGCTTCCTTTGATCAGGGAAGTGCTCTGAACTTGCTCAGTGACTGCTGATTTCCCTTTTGACAGATTTATTCTTGGATGGAAGTTATAACTGAGCGGTATCCTGATAGAGTCGAAAAAATCCACATTGGATCATCATATGAGAAGCGCCCACTTTATGTTTTAAAGGTATGCTGTGGGGAGAGTCATCGATCTCCCGACTGGAGGGTGTGTTAATCCTCCAGCCATGCTTGGTGCTTGTTAGAACTTGGAATTTTTCTCTGAGTTCTGGAAATATTTGTATTATAACTATTTCTCAGCTTTAATATCCAACTATTTAAGGATTGGTTAATACTTTTTTTTCCTTTACTAATGCAATATTGGTCTGAAAGTGGAAATCCCAGTTTTGGAGTTAACCCTGTCTTGGTTTATGTGACATAGATAAGCCACTTAGTCTTTCTGAGCTTCAGTGCTTCACTTCATGAAATGAGAGGAGTGGTTTGGGTTGTTTTTCAAGTCTGTTTTCTTCACACCACCACCACCACCTCTGACTGGCTTACTTAGGCAAATAAACAAATAATTAAAATAAAAGAAGAAAAACCCGCTATTGGATAAATACTGACACAGACAGTTTGTGGAACCAAAGACAGAGCTGAACAACCAAACCCAGGGAAGGATAGGAGTCAGAGCAATGCTTGGCAGCAAGGCCGATATGCTAGCTTCTGCTCTAATCAATGTCCATTTGGTTATTTACTTACAGTTGAATAAACTGGCCTTAGTAAAAGTCAGTGGATATGGTCACAGAAGAATTTTTGGGAGCCAAGAACCCATGCAAATTTGTCCCTATTAGTTTCTAAATTTACAGTTCTATTTTTAACCACTCTCTCTCCCCTAAAAAAAAAAAAATCCAGAAAAAAGTTAAGCATTGGAAGAATACATCTGATTTAGTAACATTTAATTTACACATACTTCTGACATTATCTATCTAAGTTGTAATAGGTGAGCCTCTTTGGTCATCCAAAGCACTATTTTAAGTCAGAATTCCTGGGTTTTAATCTGTTCTGACAAGGACTTGCAGTGCAAACTCATGGAAGACATACGAAACATTGGAACTTCTGAGTGACTGAGTTGGCCAGTCAGATTGGATCATATCGTCATGGCGTAACCACCTATGACATTTGCTTTCAGCCATGCTGTGTATAATCTTTGAGACTTGTGTTCCTGAGACCTAGATATACAGGCTGGAAAACCATGCTTCCTGCTTTATTCCCACTCGTACTTGACCAAGGATCTGCACATAAAGATGAGTTCCTCCATCTTCCTAGTGTCATTACCCATACGAAGAGTTTGCTCAGCACAGTTAGACAGAGGGTCAAGTAAGGCAACTAGTCCAGACAACTAAAGATTTTCTTTTAAATTGAGTAGATTAAGTCAGCCAGGTAGAGAAAGATAAATAACATACAATTTCACTTTTAAGTGAAATCTAAAACCAAAACAAAACAAGCAAAATAGCAGTAGACTCACAGACAATGACAAGTGATTGGTGGTTACCATGGGGGAGGGGTTGGGGTACATGGATGAAATAGGTGAAAGGAATAAAGAGGAATAAAATCTCAATTGTAATATAAATTCATCATGTGAGTCTCTGGGGTAATGAAAAGTCCAGCATAGAGAATATAGTCAATAATTCTGTAGTATCTTTCTATGTTGATAGATAGTAACTATACTAGTCGGGGTGAGCATCTAGTAATGTAAATAACTAGAAGAAAGAAAAGTAGAAAAAAACCTCCCAGGGTGGCATAGAGGGCAATCTGCAAATCGAACTCTCTCTTGTTCTTGTTTTGGAATTTTAACCCCATATATCTGTTTGGTTTACAACACTCTTCTCCATTCCCTCCGTACCCTAAAATTGTGTTGTAACTGATTTTTAAAGGCAAATGAACTATGCTTCATTTGTTTGGAGGTGTTTCCGAGAATCCTTCTGATGGCATCAAAGGCTATTGCTGAGGAAAGGTGGGGAGTTGTTACTGCACAGAGATGGCAGCTTGCACTGGCCCCCCACCCCCGTCCCCACCCCAACCCTGCAAGTCAGAGCAAGGCCTCTGTCTCCAGACCTGTTGGTAAGAAGTTTGTGTGAAGTTAGATGTGTGCTTCTTTTTGTGTGAAATGGGGAAATAGTCTGCATTTCAAAAGTGCACCCCCTGAGGAAAATGGTGAGGGAATCCAAGTTTATTTTTGGCACCACTGGGTTCCTTTTCTCAAATCTTTCTGTGTTCAGCAATCTCCCACAGAAAGCTGCCCCCCAGCACTTACTCATGAACTCCCAATTGAAGTGTCAAACTGGTGTGAAGTACTATTTCTCCGGTCTCTGCTTCTACATGCCCACGTGCGCACTGCTACGACCTGGTACTTGTGGAGAGTGGGGGAATAAAAAGAGCTTTGAATCAAAAGTCATGGCCTCAAACCACAGTCCTGACTCTCAGCAGCTGGGTCACCTGAGCTTTAGTCTCTACAGCTTTTAACTTCCCTTGAGAATCCTCAAAGAAGTACAGAAAATAATGTGCATTTCATAGATTTGTTGAAGGGTTAAATATAAGTACTATATAAATGGAGGTTATTATCCTGAAGCTTCCTTTTATTGTTTTTGGTTTTCTTTGGGCAGGTTTCCAGAAAAGAAAAAACAGACAAAAATGCGATGTGGATTGACTGTGGAGTCCACGCCAGAGAATGGATCTCTCCTGCTTTCTGCCTATGGTTTGTCAGCTATGTAAGTATTCACATTCGCTTAAGCTAGCATTTCTTAATATATGGCCTAAGACCACATGTGTCAGAATCCATTACCTATAATGAATGAAACTGCCCAGCTCGGGGAAGGACCTTCTAACTTCTGGGCTGTGTTAAGGATCTGGTTAATTGGGAACTCTCCCATTTGGTCAAGGTAGTTGGGAACTACCAGTAGAGGCTGGGAACTTCTCTGTAGGGTCACGGATGCTGCAGCTCCCATTGGTAGGGAAGAGAAGATGGTAAGGCAAATGAAGGTAGTATTTGACAAGACCCAGCAGAGGCAGAAATATTTTTACCTTAGATATACCTCATTTGTTATGACAGATCAATCTAAGTGGCAATCTCTTAATTTCCTAACACATCTACTTTGTGTAATTGTGTGTCTGCGAATACAGAGACAACAGTAACCATTATCAGAAGGACACATATTTTAAATTATTTTTCCATTGGCAATGGATTTTTGTATAAATCAGTAGAGAGGACATCTATTTCCATTTTATAGGATCTGAAGTATAATTTTTACTGTTTTCATTTATTAAAGAGCTTTATAGTCATTATAATTTTTACTTTTATGGCATACTCTTTGTCTTATAATGGGTTTTTTGATTCCAAGGACTTCTTCAGGGACAAATTCTCCTAATATGACATACGGGAAATATGATCTGCTCCATAATTTCATACTTTATGTTCAATTTCCAAGGGCAGAATATGGCAAAAGATGTCTGGATAATTCAAATCAAAAGAAAAAGAAATTAGTTGGTACTCAATTTAAATAATTGTTTCAGTTCTTTCTTCTTCTTAATAAACATACAACTACATATTTTTTAATTATCTTCCAGTGTTTAGCCCCAGAAATGTAGGAAGGAAAAGGCCATAAATCTTTGGGGTTATTTAAATGCTTGAAGTTATGGTTCTCAAATTTAGTATGTATGAAAGTCATCTGGGAAGCTTGTGAAATTATAGATTCCCAAGCCTCACCACCAGAGATGTTAACTTAAGAATTCTGATATAATCTGGGAAAATGCATTTCAAAAAACAGCTCAGGCCACATTCTCTTAAGTTAGAGTTTCTTAATTTGTGGTCTAAGACCAACATGTCAGCAGTCAGTGGGAGGAAGAGATGCAAAGCAAGAGAGAAAAAACATCTGTTTTTCATTCTATCGCTGAACCTGGAAAGAGCAGAAAGTAACTCCAGTTCATACTGACTCTAATTCATGTTGGTGATGTTGTCTCTTATAGCTGTCCTTCCCAAATCGACACTTTTTTCCCTCCTATTACACCTGCTATTCTCTACCTCACACACTTGCCAAACCTTTGTGAGATGAAATTTGAGGTTCTAGACACTGGAAATACAATAGGAAACAAGATTCAGCTCAAGAACCTAACAGTCAAGTAACTGCCCCAACAACGTGAATCTGATTTTTGTAGCCTAAGTCAGCATAGCCAAGAAGCAATTTTTAAATGGACATTTAAGTAGCTGTATCCTCGCCTGGCTAAAACTAATCTAGGTCACCTGGCATCTAGGTCATCATTCGTAATGATTCAAACTATATGAGGAAAAATAAAATATTTAACTTTAAAAAATTTGTGTGGGTAGATTTTATATTTAAAAAGTAAAGCACTCAAAGATGAATTGAAATCTTAGCTTTTAAGTCTCTAAAGAAAACCTACTACATTACTCCCATTTTTCTCTTTTAATCTCATTCTGCAAGGGTCCTACCACTTAACTGAATTCTGACACTGTCTACCTGGAGATAGTATCAGACTCCCGAGTGTAAGGGCTCAGTCATATAAAACTGCCCTCCACATCAGATGCCAATTGGAAGTCCAGGTTGTTACTTGTGCTTCTGACCAATCAGCTATAAATCAATGGTTCTCATGACCCCCTCTTCAGGTTTGATTAATATGCTAGAGCAGCTCACAAAATTCAGAGACACAGTTTACTTATTGTTGGTCCATTTATTTTAAAAGGATATGATAAAGGATACAGATGAACATCTGATGGAACAGATGCACAGGACAAGGTACACAAGAAGCTGCATAGAGCTTCCATGGGGAAACCCATTACTCTACACATTGGGGAACTTGAAGCCAGTCATTTCTACCTATGCCTTTCATTCATCCTCTAGAGGCCAAATTTAACTCCCTTCCACTTCTGCAAAGGCAGGGGCTGAGGCTGACTTGCTCACGACTGCATCACACAGGCCAAATGCAGCACAGGGTCTGACATGTCACAGGAGCTCAATGAACATGTGTTGACTACCACACCTAGGTCAGAAGTTTGTCTACCAATTGGCCTTTCTCACTTCTAACCTCCCTCTGAACCTCTGCCTAGAGAGCTTTCATTTATTGCACACAAAGTTGGCACTCTACAACCTCTGGGCCTCCAAAACATTCCTTCTGCTGTTCCTCACCTTAGCTGACATGTGATTTGTAAAGGACATAGCTACATAGTGGTTTCATCAAGTAGAGGGGATGCTCCTTCTTTCTTATCTCCACATGTCAAGGGACCAGGAGTGCATCAACATTCTCCTATTCTAATACATATTGCCTTTGCCCTCTGTCTTCCCCAAAACTCATGATCTGATATGATTGAACAATTTTTGTCTTTTCTTATTACTGTCATCTATTGGCCTCCAGATAATTCCCTGAAAGATGGCTCATGGTTCTTTATTCCCCTCCAATTCTTGTCATCATTCTGAGTGAATTCAAAATTTTAAATTGAATTAAATTATTTAAAAATTGAGGCTTTAAACACAGTCAGAATTGTAAGACTAACAGAATTTTAGGGATTACATACTTCAGTGACATGATCAGATATCTAGGTTGTATGCTTTTAAAGTATAAATAACTAGATAAATGTCAAATCTGTAAATATTTTAATAAGAAATAATATTATTTCTCCACAATGCCTAGAAAGGAACACAGGTTTGCCCAATTACCAAGTACAATCCAATCTAACCTTTAGCTAATTGGGAAAATACCCAAAGACTTGAGGATACTGTAGCATTTCCTAGCTAATGCATTCGGGCCAGCCTTCCATCAGGGGTCACCTTCTCTTACAGGCACTGGGAAGTCCCTTGGTTGCACAGTTTCCTTCTATCCTTCCTTTCTCTAAGCCTCTTCCCTGAAGGTTCTGGTTTAATCCTACAGTTGCTCCTCAGAGTCTCACCAATCTCATTCACTCTGGACCCTCATATTCTTTAAATATGCACCTAGGCAGGCCCACTACTAGTCCAAAGGGTGCCTTTGCACAGGATCAAAGAAGGCACCCTTTTGCTTGAACACCTAGATATCCACATGCACTCCTGCTTTGAACCATATACTCAAAATTAACTCAAAATATTAGCTCAAAATGTGCCCAAAGCCTACATTTAAAAGCTAAAGTTATAAAATTCTTGGAAGAAAACAAAGGAGTAGTAAATCTTTGTGACTTTAGACTAGGCAATGATTTATTAGATATGACACCAAAAGCACAAGCAACAACAAAAAGAGATAAATAGAACTTTACCAAAATGAAAAACCTTTATGCTTTCTAAAGACACTACCAAGAAAGTGAAAAGGCAACCCAAAGAATGGGGAAAAAATTTGCAAATTGTATATATAAAAGGGGCTTGTTTATTTAACAAATAAACAATAAGAAGACAAATAATCTAATTTAAAAATGGGCAAAATATCTTTAAAAGTTCCCCAAAGAAGATACACAAATAGCCAATAAATACATGAAAAGATGTACATGAATAGTCATTATGGAAATGCAAATCATAATCACAATCGGCTACTACTTCATAATCACCAGAATAGCTAAAATTTAAAAAAGACAGATAATAACAAGGTTTGGTAAGGATGTGGAAAATTGTAAACTTCATCCTTGCTGTTGGGATTGTAAAATGGCTCAGCCACCTTGGAAAACTCAGTAGGTTAAGCAAAGAGTTTCCATATAACCCAGCAATTCCACTCCTGGGTATATTCACCCAGGAGAACTGAACACATTTGTTTGCAAATATTCATAATAGTCAAGAAGTGAAAAAAATCCAAATATCCATCAATTTATGAGTAGACAAAATGTGATATATCCTTACAATGGAATATCATGCAGCAATTAAGTACTGATTCATGTTACAACATGGATGAATCTTGAAAACATTATGCTAAGTGATAGAAGCCAGACAGAAAGGTCCCATATTTTATGATTCCATTTATATGAAATGTCTAAAATGGGCAAATCCACAGACACAGAAAATGGATTAGAGGTTACCAGAAGTTGGGAGAAGTGGGAAAAGAGGGAAGGGGAGTGACTCCTAATATGTAAAGGGATTTTGTGGGGGAGGGCAGGTAATGGTAATGTTCTGAAATCAGATGGTGATGATGGTTGCACAACTCTGTGAAAATATTAAAAGCCACTGACTTATATTCTTTAAAATGGTGAATTTTCTCATATGTGAAATATATCTCAATAGAGCTGTTAAAGAAAATAGGCACCCCTTCCTCTAAAATTTCAGCAGCAGCCCCACATGAAGGTAGGGCTAGGCATATTCCAGCCCTCACTTACCTTCTGTTTGGAGTCCCGCTAACTAGATGAGAAATTCCAGGGCTAACACTGATCATCTCTCAAAGCCTAACTTTCTGCTGAAAGACTTCCATCCAACCACTGGTAAAGGTAGATAGGAAGCAGACAAAGCAAACTGTAATGCCACACCTGTTAAAAGTTCAGCAAACACTGTAGACATGAAAATGATAAATGCTTTATAACTTTGAAAAAAATAAGGTCTCCTAATCTTTTTCTCATAATGAACACCTTTTTAATACTGAAAAATGACTCCAAAATAAATTTACAAATTTTTAGCATAAAAATGTATTCACTCATTGCTCAACTATTTAAAAGATTGTTTCTCTCCTTCTGTAACATCTGCCTCCTTCTCATTAAGCTTTTATTTCTGACACACAATAGATGAAAAAACAACTTGTGCTTTTGCTTTCCTTTCTTCCATATTTCATAAGTGGTTATCCATGACAGAGAATTTGAATATGAGTCATGGTTGTTCTGAGGAAGTATGAGTATGATATTTCAAATATTTAAAGAAAAAAACGATAAAGTTTTAGCTATAGCAAAGTTAAGATTTCAAAAGCATTTTTTCTTCTGTGAATAATGAAAAAAATAATTCTTAACAAAGTCTTTCGAGTAAAGTTTAAAGCAAAAAATAACTGCAAACCAATCCACAAATTAAAATGTAGCAATCTTGTCACAATGAAGATTTTATACCAAAGCTTAGTCCTAGATGAAATGATTTAACCAACTGAAATTTGTCTTTGGAGTACTCCTACTCCTACACTTGGTCATTTTGTAGTGAACTTGTTAGTCATCAGAATATATATGTTCTTGGGTCATGTTGAAATACATAACTGTAAACTGGGTATGAGTGTAAAGCAGAGAGGAGCAGTATCAGATGCCGCCTATTAGGAAACTCACTGCTTTTAAAACCAAATGACCTAATGTTTGGGAAACACACTTGATTCTAGCAAAAATTTAGTTCCACAAGTTATAAGGGAAATATAGAAAATATCATCTAGTCATATCTTGGCAGAAAACAAAGTTAGTTCAAGCTCTGATACAGACTATTGAAAAGGAGCCAAACTATCTAGATTTTGTTTTCTTAAATCTTTGTAGTAGGATTTATGGCTTAATAAGGAATTTTCTTTGTTTCTTGGAGGAAATTATAGAAAATAAATCGTTCTCTTTCTGCCTCCATTAAGTAGGAAGACCGTTTGTCCTGTGTCCAAGGCCTGTGCCAACACTTGGCAGCATGTACTCTAAGTTCAGTCTCTTTAGGAATTAATGCTCTTCCTGAAAGTTACATTTGAAAATGTAAATATTCTAAGTGACTTCTAAAAAAAAGAAAAGAAAATCATTCAAAGAAAAAGATTAAGTTTAGAAGGACTGTAAAGAGATATTTTAAAACACAGTTGATTTTAATTTGTAGGTAACTCAAATTCATGAGGAAGAAAATCTGTATTACAACCTTCTGAGGCACATGGATTTCTATGTTATGCCAGTAGTTAATGTGGATGGTTATGACTACACATGGAAAAAGGTAAGTGAATGCAAAGAAAGTAAAACTTACCCAATTTTGGGTTACAGGATGCATAGAATGAATTATTTTATTTAAAATGTTTTTATTTAAAAACATATACTTTTAATTCTTATTATGGAAAATATCAAACATGTGAGTGGAAATGATTGTATAGTAAACTCCTATGTACTCATACACAGCTTCATCAAGAATCATCTTATGGACAGTGTGTTTTTTACATCTGTATCCCTAACCCACTTCTACCTTAGGCACATTATTTTGAAGCAAACCTCAGACACCATATCATTTCATCAATAAATATTTAAGGATGCAACTCTAAAAGAGCTCTTTAAAAATAATCACAGTACAGGTATATCTAACAGTTAATAATAATTACTGAATGCAAACTGTCCAATCAGTATTTAAATTTTTTCAGCTGTATCTTAACTTTAAAATAAGTTTATTTGTTTGATTCGGGATCCAAATTAATTCAGTATGCTGTGATAGGTTTATATGTCTTTTAATTCTATTTTAACTTACAGGTTCTCCTTCCATTTCTCTCTATTTATCTCCTTTTCTTTGCAATTTATTCATTGATTTATTATTTCCCTGTCTGGATTTGCTAATTATCTTACCATGTTGCAGTTTAACATTCCTCTGTCCTTTGCATTTTCTAAAACTTGGTATTTGGATTGTAGAGGCTTAATCAGATTCAGTTTGACTTTTTTGCCAAGATGACTTCATCGTAACAGTGTATTCTCTCACCAGGAGGTGCACAATCTCTGGTAGAATCTCCATTTGTGACATTAGCTACCACTGCTGCACACTGCACATTCATTCTTACTAGGAACTGTTTGAACAGCATTTTGATTTGTAAATTATCAATTGCAAGATTTAGAACTGCATTCTAACTGAACTTGTATTTTAACAGAAATCCATTCTCATATATGAATTTAAAGGAAAGAAAATTAAAATCCTATAAGAAGCCTAGTAAAACCAAATGAGATTTTTATGTGTATAGGTCAAAACTGATGAAAAAAGTACCATAACATGGCTCAAACTAAAAGGTTTCTGGGAACATGACAGAGACCTGGCCAGAGACAGGGGCTGTGAGAAAGAAATACTGTAAAGACAGTGTCAGGATGAAGTAATGGGGTTGCAAGAGAGAGCCACAGCCCTGGCCACTTAATATTTAAAACTTGTGTCTTTGCCTGAGTGACAAACATAGCCACCCTGGTTATCTATATTTTGTTTATTTAGGATCGAATGTGGAGAAAGAACCGTTCTTTTCATGAAAATAATCGTTGCATTGGAACAGACCTGAACAGGAACTTTGCTTCCAAACATTGGTGTGGTAGGGTGTTTACTTTATTTCTAGCAATGTCTACTCTTTTTAAAGGTGATACTCATAAATTAATTAATTCAAACTAATTAGAGGGGAGCCTATCTGAATCAGGAAGTAATTTAAACAACAAATATTTCAGCCCTGAATGTTGACAGCAAATCATCTTAAACTCTCCTACCTGCCATTTTCTCATCTTTAAAATAAAGAAGTTGGACCAGTTCTTTAAGGTCCCTCTAGCTTCAAAATTCTAAAATTCTCCTTTTCTAGAATAACAAGGAGATGACTGTTAAAAAATCCTACTAAAGTAAACAAATATCATTCATCATTAGGATATCAAAGGGTTGGGTGAGTACCTCTCATTTTCAACTGCATCTATACATGTTTACTTCCATAGTGTTTGAAAACATTTTCTTTTGTTCTCACTATTCTTTTCTGTGACAAGTGCTTTCTTTCATGAATATCATAAAGGTAAACTGTCTAGCACAGTGGGAGTTTATAATTCCTTGATTTGAGTGAAGTAAGGTACTCAGTTAAGTATTGATTTAGGTATTCAAGAACATTGTCTGCTCCTGGGGGAGGTAGGGCTTAGTTCACCCTCCCCCATTGTATTTCATAGTTACTACATTTAAGGAACAGCTACAAATCAAAACTAAGCCTAACAATGAGCTTAAATCATCTCTATTTTTGGACAAGAGTACATGTCGCTCTGTGGAGCAAGGAAGAAAAGCTATTGAAACAACAGAAACACCCTCTTCTTCCCATGTCTTTGCCCTACACAGTCCTGAGTACATGATCTTACATACATCCTTTAAAATAGAACTGAAAATTCATGATGTGGGACATTTCATCATTATCCCAGAGTATATGTGGAAACCTCACAACAGAGTACTCACCTGATTTCTTTACTTCCTTCCCCTCTAGGCTAGAAGCTCCACGGGGTCAGGGACCCTTACCCATGACCTAGGGCAGTGCCTGCCACATGGAGGGCTCTCAGAAAATATTGATTCATAGAATATATGAGTGAATTTAATGGTTCTAAGAAAGCCACAGATGTAGTAAGCAAGCAGAGAAAAGAGCAGTTAATGCTGCCTCAGGCTCAAGAGAATCACTTAGTGGTTGCTCCATAAAGCCATTCCTAAGACTGTCCAATAAAAGTGCCCAGTGAGGCCCAAGAATACATAGCAGTGATAACTGGGCAGGGAGTCAGAGAAGCAGCAGCCAACATAAAGTAGATCTGAATAAATAGAGCTGACAGTTACTTAGTGCTGAGCAGTTTACATTTTTATTATCTACATATCATGGGTGGAGAAACCCAACTTGTAAAGGTTAAAGCTGTTGCTCAAGGGCACAGAGCTAGGATATAAAGCCAGGCTGACTGACTTCAAATTTATTGAAATTCTTCTGTGTCTGAGAATCACTCCTCAGTTATATAAGTGCCCCTTTGAAACTTCTTATTTTATCTTTAGGCTCCGTTGGTGCTCTACTTGACATAATATTTTTCATGGTGAAGCCAGTGTTGCATACTTTGAATGACCATGTAGTCAAAATATATTCTATTATTGCCGTCAAGAAATATCTCAAGCCCCTCTTAGGCATGGAGCTGTGTTATTACATGTTACAAGAGTTATAACAGAAACAGAAGCGGCAAGCATATAGACAAGAGAGAGTTCCAAATGAAACAAAAAGTCATTATAAGGACCTTTTCCTTGCCAAGTGCCCAGCATCTCTTCAGTGTTATGTAACGAAGCCAGTGAGAAACGGATTAAATCTTATCTCTTCATTGTCCCTACAACTAGAATTTGCTTTTATGACACTTGGTTAAGGATCAGAGGTGCTAAACATTGAGGTGTTAAAGGAGCACCTCATTTATTAACAGGAAATGACTCATCAAGTTTACTTATTCATGTTATGTTCATTTTACCCTTCCTCCGTATTAAAATTGTATGCGCATGTGTGTGTGTGATAAGAATGGGTGAAGGAGTGTCTTAGTCAGCTTGGGCCGCCATATCAAAATACCACACACTGAGTGGCTTAAACAAGAGAAATATACTTATTGCCAATCTGGAGGCTAGAAGTCCAAGATCAGGGTCCCAGCAGGGTGAGCTTCTTCTGAGGCCTCTCTTTTTGGCTCACAGATAGCCACCTTTTCACTGTATCCTCATGTGACCTTTTCTCTGTGTGCATACATCTCTGGTGTCTGCTGCCCTCTTCTTACAAGGACAACAACCCCATCTTTATGACTTTACTAAGCCTTAGTTACCTTCTTAAAGGCCCTGTTTCTAAGTATAGTATATTGTAGGTTAGAGTTTCAACATAGGAATTTGGGGGAGACAGAGTTCAGTCTATAACAGGGGGTATTTTGTGAAGACCTCTGGTCACAAACTTCCTAAGACAGATCAGCTCATTTTCTAAAATGTTAAGTTAAACTGTACAGTCTTGCAACTCATATGAAGTGGAAAACCCTTAATTTCTTTTCCTATAAAACTATAGTGTCTTTTAATTATTATTATTATTTTTGTATTAAAGGTTTTGTTGGGTTATATGCCCATTTCCTTTTTTTTCTTTTTCTTTTTCTTTTATTTTGGTATCATTAATATACAATTACATGAGCAACATTGTGGTTACTAGTTTCCCCCCATTATCAAGTCCCCATCACATACCCCATTACAGTCATTGTCCATCAGCATAGTAAAATGCTATAGAATCACTACTTGTCTTCTCTGTGCTGTACTGCCTTCCCCATGCCCTCTGCTACATTATGTGTGCTAATAGTAATGCCCCTTATTCCCCTTCATCCTCCCTTCTCACCCACCCATCCAAGTCCCTTTCCCTTTGGCAACTGTTAGTCCATTCTTGGGTTCTGTGAGTCTGCTGCTCTTTTGTTCCTTCAGTTTTTTCTTTGCTCTTATACTCCACAGATGAGTGAAATCATTTGGTACTTGTCTTTCTCCGCCTGGCTTATTTCATTCACTGAGCATAATACCTTCTAGCTCCATCCATGTTGTTGCAAATGGTAGGATTTATTTTCTTCTTATGGCTAAATAATAATACTCCAATGTGTATATGTACCACATCTTCTTTAGCCATTCATCTACTGATGGACACATAGATTGCTTCCATTTCTTGGCTATTGTAAGTAGTTCTGTGATAAAATAGGGGTGCATATGTCTTTTTGAGACTGGGAAACTGCATTCTTAGGGTAAATTCCTAGGAGTGGAATTCCTGGGTCAAATGGTATTTCTATTTTAGTTTTTTGAGGAACCTCCATACTGCTTTCCACAATGGTTGAACTAATTTACATTCCCACCAGCGGTGTAGGAGGGTTCTCCTTTCTATGCATCCTTGCCAACATTTGCTGTTCCTGTTTTTTTTCTATGTTGGCCATCCTAACTGGTGTTGAGGTGATATCTCATTGTGGTTTTAATTTGCATTTCCCTGACAATTATCGATGTGGAGCATCTTTTCATGTGCCTGTTAGCCATCTGAATTTCTTCTCTGGAGAAGTGTCTGTTCATATCCTCTGCCCATTTTCTAACAGGGTTATTTGCTTTTTGGATGTTGAGGTGTATGAGTTCTTTACATTTTTTGGATGTTAACCCCTTGTCAGATATGTCATTTACAAATATATTCTCCCATACTATAGGATGCCTTTTTGTTCTGCTGATGGCATCCTTTCCTGTACAGAAGCTTTTTAGCATGATGTAGTCCCATTTGTTAATTTTTGATTTTGCTTCCCTTGCCTGTGTAGATGTGTTCAGGAAAAAGCTGTTCGTGTTTATATTCAAGAGATTTTTGCCTGTTTTCTTCTAAGAGTTTATGGTTTCATGACTTCCATTCAGTTCTTTGATCCATTTTGAGTTTATTTTTGTGTATGGAGTTAGACAGTAATCCAGTTTCATTCTCTTGCATGTAGCTGTCCAGTTTTGCCAACACCAGCTGTTGAAGAGGCTACCGTTTCCCCATTATATATCCATGGCTCCTTTATCATATATTAATTGACAATATATGCTTGGGTTTATATCTGGGCTCTCTGATCTGTTCCACTGGTTTATGGACATGTTCTTGTGCCAGTACCAAATTGTCTTCATTACTGTGCTTCGTAGTAGAGCTTGAAGTCAGGTAGCATAATTCCCCCTGCTTTATTATTCCTTCTCAGGATTGCTTTGGCTATTTGGGGTCTTTTGTGGTTCCATATGAATTTTAGAACTATTTTCTCTAGTTTGTTTAAGAATACTGTTGGTATTTTGATAGGGATTGCATCGAATCTGTAGATTGCTTTAGGCAGGATGGCCATTTCGACAATATTAATTCTTCCTATCCATGAGCACAATGTGTTCCCATTTATTGGTATCTTTTTTAATTTCTCTCATGAGTGTCTTGTAGTTTTCAGAGTATAGGTCTTTCACTTCCTTGGTTAGGTTGATTCCTAGGTATTTTATTCTTTTTGTTGTGATTGTGAATGGAATTATTTTCCTGATTTCTCTCTCTGCTAGTTGATTGTTAGTGTATAGAAATGCCACAGATTTCTGTGTATTAATTTTGTATCCTGCAACTTTGATGAATTCAGATATTAGATCTAGCAGTTTGGGAGCAGATTCTTTAGTGTTTTTTATGTACAATATCATGTCACCTAAAAACAGGGACAGTTTAACTTTTTCCTTGCCTATCTGGATGCCTTTTATTTCTTTATGTTGTCTGATTGCCATGGCTAGGACCTCCAGAAATATGTTAAATAAAAGTGGGGAGAGTGGGCATCCTTGTCTTGCTCCCAGTCTTAAAGGAAAAGCTTTCAGCCTCTTGCTGTTAAGTATAATGTTGACTGTGGGTTTGTCATATATGGCCTTTATTATGTTGAATTACTTGCCCTCTATACCCATTTTGTTGAGAGTTTTTATCATGAATGGATGTTGAATTTTGTCAAATGCTTTTTCAGCATCTATGGCAATTATCATGATGTTTTTGTCCTTCTTTTTGTTGATGTGGTGGATGATGTTGATGGATTTTTGAATGTTTTACCATCCTTGCATTCCTGGGATGAATCCCACTTGATCATGATGGATGATCTTTTTAATGTATTTTTGAATTCGATTTGGTAATATTTTGTTGAGTTATTTTGCATCTGTGTTTATCAGGGATATTGTTCTGTAATTTTCTTTTTTTGTGGTGTCTTTGCCTGGTTTTGGTATTAGAGTGATGTTGGCTTCATAAAATGAGTTTGGGAGTATCCCCTCCTCTTCTGCTTTTTGGAAAACTTTACGGAGGATGGGTATTAGGTCTTCACTAAATGTTTGTTAAAATTCAGCGGTAAAACCATCTGGTACAGAAGTTTTGCTCTTAGGTAGGTTTTTGATTACTAGTTCAATTTCATTGCTTATAATTGGTCTATTCAGTTTTTCTGTTTCTTCATTGGTCAGCCTTGGAAGGTCGTATTTTTCTATAAAGTTGTCCATTTCTTCTAGGTTATTCAGTTTGTTACCATATAATTTTTCATAGTATTCTCTCATAATTATTTGTATTTCTGTGGTGTCCATACTGATTTTTCCTTTCTCATTTCTGATTCTGTTTATGTGTATAGATTCTCTTTTTTTCTTGATAATTCTGGCTAGGGGTTTGTCTATTTTGTTAATCTTCTCAAAGAACCAACTATTGATCTCATTGATTCTTTCTATTGTTTTAATCTTCTCAATTTTGTTTATTCATGCTCTAATCTTTATTATGACCCTCCTTCTACTGATTTTGGGCCTCATTTGTTTTTACTTTTCTGGTTTCATTGTGAGTTTAGATTGTTCATTTGGGATTGTTCTTCTTTCCTGAGGTAGTCCTGTATTGTAATATACTTCCCTCTTAGCATGGCCTTCGCTGTGTCCCACAGATTTTGTGGTGTTGAATTATTGTTTTCATTTCTCTCCATATGTTGCTTGATCTCTGTTTTTATTTGGTCATTGATCCATTGATTATTTAGGCACATGTTATTAAGCCTCCATGTGTTTGTGGTCTTTTTCATTTCTTTGCATAATGTATTTCTAGTTTCATACCTTTGTGGTCTGAGAAGCTGGTTGGTACAATTTCAATCTTTTTGAATTTACTGAAGCTCTTTTTGTAGCCTAGTATATCATGTATTCTTGAAAATGTTTCATGTGCACTTGAGAAGAATGTGTATACTGTTGCTTCTGAATAGAGTGTTGTGTAGATGTCAATTAGGTCCATCTGTTCTAACACATTGTTCAGTGCCTCTGTCTCTTCACTGATTTTCTGCCTGGTTCATCTGTCCTTTGGAGTGAGTGGTGTGTTGAAGTCTTCTAAAATGAATGGATTGCATTCTATTTCCCCCTTTAATTCTGTTCGTATTTGTTTCACATATGAAGGTGATCCTATGTTGGGTGCATAGATATTCATAATAGTTATTTCCTCTTGTTGGATGGATCCCTTTATCATTATGTAATGTCCTTCATTGACTCTTGTTACTTTCTTTGTTTTGAAGTCTATTTTGTCTGATATAAGTTCTGCAACTCCTGCTTTCTTCTTCCTATTAGTTGCATGAAATATCATTTCCCATCCCTTTACTTTCAGTCTGTGTATGTCTTTGGGTTTGAAGTGAATCTCTTGTGGCAGCATATAGACAGTTCTTGTTTTTTATCCATTCAGTGACTGTGTCTTTTGATTGGTGCATTCATACCATTTACATTTAGGGTGCTTATTGATAGGTATGTGCTTATTGCCATTGCAGGCTTTAGATTCATGGTTACCAAAAGTTCAAGTGTAATTCCCTTACTATCTAACAGTCTAATTTAACTCACTTATTATGCTATTACAAATACAACCTACAGGTTCTTCCTTTTCTCCTCCTTTTTCTTCCCCTCCATTCTTTATTTATTAGGAATCACATTCTGTACTCTTTGTCTATCCCTCGATTGACTTTGAGGGTAGTTGATTTGACTTTGCATTGGCTTAGTAATTGATTGTTCTACTTTGCTGTGGTTTTATTTCCCTTTGCAAAAGCTATTTAGCCTTTGGAATACTTCCATCTATAGGAGTCCCTCCAAAATGTACTGTAGGGGTGGTTTGTGGGAGGTAAATTCTCTCAGCTTTTGCTTATCTGGAAATTGTTTAATCCCTCCTTCAAATTTAAATGATAACCTTGCTGGATAGAGTATTCTTGGTTCAAGGCTCTTCTACTTCATTGCATTAAATACATCATGCCCTCCCTTCTGGCCTGTAAGGTTTCTGCTGAGAAGTCTGATGATAGCCTGATGGGCTTTCCTTTGTATGTGATCTTTTTTCTCTCTCTAGCTGCTTTTAAATGTCTGTCTTTATCCTTGATCTTTGCCATTTTAAATTATTATATGTCTTGCTGTGTTTTGCTGGGTCTCTTGTTGGGAGATCTGTGCACCTCCATGGCCTGACAGACTATCTCCTTCCCCAGATTGGGGAAGTTTTCAGGAATTACCCACTCAATGATACTTTCTATACCTTTTACTCTCTCTTCTTCTTCTGGTACACCTATAATACGAATTTGTTCCATTTGAATTGGTCACACATTTTTCTCAATATTCTTTCAGTCCTACAGATCCTTTTTTTCTCTCTGTGTGTCTGTTTCTTTGTATTCCTCTTCTCTAATTTCTATTCCATTTACCTTCTCTTCTACTACATCTAATCTGCTTTTAAATCCCTCCATTGTATGTTTCATTTCAGATATGGAATTTCTTAATGATTGAATCTCCATCTTAAGTTCATTTCTGAGTTCTTGAATATTTTTCTGTACCTCCATGAGCATGTTTATGGTTTTGTTTTGAACTCTATTTCAGAAAGATTGGTGAGTTAATTTATTTGGCCCTTTTTCTGTGGTTTGTGAGATTTTGGTCTGAACCAGGTTCCTTTGACATTTCATATGTGTATGTGCTGCCCTCTAGTGCCCAGAAGCTCTAGTCGCTGGAGTTACTCCATTCCTGGAGTGAGGTTGTGGGTTGCAGGGGAGCAGTGTGCTGGTGTCTGGTGGGAGGAAAGAGCTGTTTCTTGCTTCCCTGCTGCAGTGCCTATCTCCAGTGTCAGAACCAGTGGACCAAGCACACAGGTGTAAACTTCTGTGCTTTGCATCTCTAGCTGTTGTAGGTAGGGCCTCCCTCTGGCTGGTCTGATGCCAGCACAGTTACTGCCAGTTTTCAGGCAGTTGCTGGCAGGCCAGGAGGAAGGCGCAGTAGGCTGCATGTCACAGTGGGTGGCCTTAGAGCTGAGTAGCCAGCTAGGGGGATGAAGTGTCTGAGGCTCCTCAAATTTCCCAACCTGCTAGGTGGAGTGCACCCAGACAACCCTGTCAACCTATCCCTTCTCCTGCACAGCAAGCTCCGTCCAAACTCGGCCCCTTCAGCAGCCCTCTCACTGCCTGGAAGCCTCTCAGACCACCTTCCTTTCCTTTGTCCCAGAGCAGCTGGATGTGGATCCCAGTCCTCCACAAATGGCTGGAATCTCAGTCTCTCAAGCACTCCGCCTGTCCCAGCTCTTTAACACCACCGACCTCCAGAGCACCACACAATGTAGTTTTGTGCTTCAAAGCATATCTCCAGGGCTGGGTGTTAACAGTCTTAGACTTCCACCCTCTCCCTGCTCTGTTTCTCTTCCTCTGGCTGAGTGGGGGAAGGGCTTGGGTCCCGCCAGATCAAGGCTTTGGTACGTTACCCTGTTTTGTGAGGTCTGCTCTCTTCTCCAGATGTATGCAGTCTGGTGCAGCCTTCTTTCCTGATGCTGTTTTAAGATTAGTTGTATTAACTATATTCTTATACTATATGTAGTTTTGGAAGGAGTTCTCTGTCTCACTTCTCACACCACCATCTTGAATCGATCTCTAATTATTTTTTATTATGGTAAAAATATGTAACATAACATTTTCCATTTGAACCATTTTAAGTGTACAATTCAGAGTCACTGAGTAAATCCAGGATGCTGTGCAACCATCACCAGTATCGATTTCCAAAACTTTCCATCATCCCAAACAGAAACTCTAATCACTAAGCAATATCTTCTCATTCCCCAGTCACTTCAGGCCCTGGCAATTTCTAATCTACTTTCTGTCTCTATGAATTTTGTTGTTCTAGATATTCTTTTATTGCATGCCTATATATCACAGAATGCTTGAGCTTGAAGGGACCTGATAGAACAAGCATTTCTTGGTACAGATGGAATTCCTTCGGCTGAGAGAGTGAAGCAGCTTACACAGATTAACATGCCTGGGTAATGGCAAAGTCTCAAACCCGTTTTCTGATTCTGTGTGGCTCTTTACACCAAAATGTTTGAAATCTCTAGAATGACGGTTATAGAATGAGAGCCTGAGGCTGCACTGTCCTCTACTGTAGCCAACATACATGTGGCTATTGAGCACTTTAAAAGTGGCTTGTCTAACTAAACTGAGACGTGCAGTGAGTGTAAAATACATACCAGATTTCAAAGACATAGGGTGAAAAAAGTAAAATATCTCATGAACAATTTTATGTTGGTTACATTTGAAATTATAATACTTTGTATATGTTGGGTTAAATAAGTTATATTATTAAAATTTGTTTCACGTGTTTCTTTTTTTAAATGATCACTTGAAAACTTAAAATAAATATATGACTTGCCTTATATTTCTATTGTATTGCTCTGGTCTAAGGATTCATATTAGGACACCACCTCTCCCTTCATCTCTGTCATGTCCTCCCCACCTCTATCTCCAATACACAATATTAGTTTCTAGAACTGTATATCAGGGAAGAAAAGAGCATGGGTGTTCAAAGGTGACTGCACTATCAAAATGGTTTGTCCAGTCACATTACTGGTTAAAAATGAACACTAATAAATACTTGGAAAGGCCTTGGGTTTTCAGTCCATTTCCTTGAGGGGAAAAGAATATTTAACAACCATTAAGGTTGTTTTTATTGCAAGTAAAAGGAAGAAAGCAGAGCAAGCTTAAGCAAGACAAGTAGGCTCTGTAACGGTAATGGAGTAGCCCACGGAAGCCAAGGACAGGGATGCAGCCAGGCCCCAGAACCAGAATGGAGGTGGGCCTGAGCCCTATAGAGGGATTAATGAGTCCTCTCTCTCCTTATTTTATCTTTGTGGTACACACTGGCTTTTTGGGGGTTTCAATCCACATGATGGTGATGATGATAACAATGACAAACAACAATTACTGAACCTTTAGTATGTGGCAGGCACTGTGCAAAGCACTTTATATATATTAGCTCACTGAGTCCTCATGAAATCTTCATTTAATGGATAATTTTTCCATTTAGCAGATAAGATTATTGAGGTACAGACAGGTTTAAAATTCGTCAGTGTTGACAAATGAGATGGGATGACAAAATTTGTCAAGGGTGACAAATGAGGTACAGACAGGTAAAATAAAAAAGGCCTTATAGCTATTAAATGGCAAAGCCAAGATTAGAATCAACTGATTGGGTGATTAACAATATGTCAGGTAGCCTTTTATTGTAAAGGATGTTTACCACCGAAGCACTCAATTTGCATCTCTTATAATGACAGTATTTACATCATAGGGTTGCTGTCAGGATGAAATGAGATATTGCTTGTAAATTTTACCAGTCTTCCCATTAGGTGGTTGTGGTGGTGGTATCTTCTTTGTCCAAGAGAGCAGCCTGACCACTAGAATCTTTATCTCAGTTCCAAGTTATCAGGGGAGGGATGCAGATTGGCAGAACACTCGGTAAGCACCTGGTTTAGGGCTGATCACCTGTTTCCAGGAAGGAATTATCTTCTAGTTCAGAGGTGGCTCCCTCGGGCTCTGCCCCTATGAATTAGGGACAGAAAGGAGGAGTGTTGGGAGGCAGGCTACCATCCAAAGCGATATATACCGTTATCTCTCAAAGGGATGAATAAATAGTGCTGTAACACCAAGTGTCACCATCTCATTTTATTTACCAAACTGCTTCAGCAAGTTAGAAGTAGCACGGAAGGCAGACTGGCACATTCTAAGCTCCCAAATGAGACTTTCCTGTCATGGGCTATATTGATGAGTAATTTTTAAATTACAAGTATCAGAAATACCAAATTTTACATTTTATTAAAGAAAATGGGTTTATTTTTTCTCACATAACCACAGGTTTGGAGGCACGGCTAGCATCTCTGCAAGTCCCTTAGCCACTTTCTCAAGGGTGTAAAATGGCTATCCCCAGGCAGTAACTGTTGGAGTATCTGCTATGAGGGCATAAATATTTGACTTCAAAAAAAACCATAAAACAACATTTAATGGACATCAGAAATATGTTATTTACAGAGGTCTATCAAATCATTTATCTAAAAATGTTACACCTTAGATATTAGGAGAATATACTATTTGGGAAATCACACATTGCAACAGTATATGTATCCCTCATAATTCCACTCTGTCGATTTCACTTCAGAGGAAGGAGCATCAAGTTTCTCATGTTCACAAACCTACTGTGGACTTTACCCTGAGTCGGAGCCAGAAGTGAAGGCGGTGGCTGATTTCTTGAGAAGAAATATCAACCACATTAAAGCCTACATCAGTATACATTCATACTCCCAGCAGATACTGTTTCCATATTCCTATAATAGAAGCAAAAGCAAAGACCACGAGGAACTGGTAAGTGCTGCTTCATTATTTTTCCCACTAGCGTTTTGGATATCAAATAATACTTTATTCAAGAATCTAAAACCGTTGTAAAAAAATTTCCCTTCTAGAGGACAGATGGAGAAAGATGCTTTAAATTTTGGTCTAGCTCCTGACAGTCATCCTGTGTCAGGGTTTACTGAGAAACTGTAGAAAATGGGGGCTTTCCCTGAGGATATGAACTGCAGTCCAACAGATGGGCCCTAAAAAATGTCAGACAAACTCCTTGAAAGGCAGGGGGGAACCATTCTACCTGAACCTGGTTTATATGTGAAGCCATAAGAGCAAAGATAGGACAAGAGTCTCTGGAATTGTGGTTCTGCTTTGTGATCACTAAACTTTCTGTAATAGCCTAACACAGGTCAGTTTGATATTAGCATGGGGAATTACTTACCCATTGACCTCCCTAATCCCCAGGGGTTGGTCCTATTTCAAGTACCTCCAGTTTCAGCATTGAGGCAACCCCCTCCAACCCCATGTTTGGAGGAAACTCAAAGAGAACTCACACCGTCTGCTACTGCCTGACTATTCTGGTCCCTTTTTGATGTTCTATATTTGGGCTGATGGCAAAATATGCAAGTGTTCCTGATGGATTGTGGCTAGGGTTGGCCGGACCTCATCCCAATAAAGGACACTTTTCAGGTAATGGAAATACTATGGCAACATTCTAATTCCTATTGAAGGTCTGATTTTTTATGTAGTGGTTTGTTTCTTACTGAATCATTTTGTTCTGGTTCTCATAACAGAACAAACTGTAGCCACATTAACATCTAACAGTTTCTGATGACAAATATAAGGCTGTTAACATTTTCTGAAAACAGCTCATTTAGAAGACAAACATAACTTGAGACTCTTTTTCTTCTTAAGGGAAAACTTTTAAGGAAAGATCCTTTATTGTTATCTTTGAAGAAATGAGAAGATATTTATTATGATTTAGAAATAGAATTAGTCTGATTTTGTATCATTTTTGCATTACTATTAGCACAAGTATTTATTGAGAGTCATTACGTGTAAAATACTGTGTTCAGTGGGCATTGAAAGAGCCATTAGGTAGGACCCTGGCTTTTAAGAGATATGCTACGGTAGGGAGCTCAGCCATAGCAAATGTTACACATAGTTGTTCTCTAAGTTACAGTAACTACTAAATAAGTGGCGCAAATGGTAGAACACACTTCTGACTGGGATAGCAATAAGTGGCCTCGTATCATCAGTGATTCAGAAGAAAATCCTGTGATAAATTAGGCAATAAAGTCCCTGTCCTTGAGAACTTTATCATGTACTAAAGGATAACATACTACAAAGAAAAAAGGAATGAAAAAGTAAAAAGGAACAGATACAATTTCAGCCAGACATTGAAAGATGGAATTTCTACAGGTGGACAGGGAAGGGAGGACATTCTAAGCTGAGGAAACAGCATTGCCCACGTGAAGTATATTCAAGGAACTGTGAAGGTGCCAAATGGAGGTGACACCATCAAAAAGTAGATGAGGTTGATTTGTTTGAATGTTGGAATAAATTTGCATTCTGTAGAAAATCAGATTCCATTAAAAAAATTTTTTGAACCAAGAAATGGCAAAACCTAATAACAACTGATATTCCTTTAAGGGATTCAAGAAAGTGACAGTGGATACCAACCTAGTTCTAATTGCAGAAAAGATCGGTTAAGGTAGAAACAAATGCAGTGGAACAGTGAGTTTAGTGGTTAGCCTGCTCCATATCAGGGACATATTCTTTTTTTTATCTGATGAACCTCTGGGAGTTTTTAGACATTTTACACAAGAAGAAAAGCGAGTTTGTGAGAGAAGGAATCATGTGTGTATTAAGTATATGTATTATTTAGAGAAGTTGGACCTAAAATTTGGTAATAATTTTGTCTAGGATAACCCCAGATTGTTTGCCTTTGAAATATAATTACACATCATTTTACATGAGCTCATTAAAAAGGCATATGAAAATTATTTTTTCTTCAAATTAAATTTTTCAATGTATTGGAAGAGTCTGCACTTAAAGCCACCCAATTGTGATTTCTATAAACCAAAAAATATTTTTAAAAAGTTAATCTATTTTTCTGACTATACCTTTTGGATAAATGCAGATTTTTCAGATATAGTTTTTTCCTCAGCTTTATGGAACATAATTGACTTACAACATGTGTAAGTTTAAGTTATACAACGTAATGTTTTGATATACATATCAATTGTGAAATGATTACCACAATAAAGTTAGTTCTAACACATCTATCACCTCATATAATTACAGTTTTTTCCTTTGTGGTGAGAACATTGAAGTTCTACTTTCTTAGCAATTTTTAAGTATATGATACAATATTGTTAACTATTGTCACCATGCTATATATTTGATCCCCAGAACTTATTTATCTTTTAACTAGAAGTTTCTATCTTTTGACCAACATCTCCCCATTTTATCTATCCCCCAGACCCTTGCAACCCCCTTTCTACTCTCTATTTCTATAGTTTGGCTCTTTTATACATGATTGTTCTAGAAACTTTGATCAGTCTTGCTTTAAAGCAGCACATTAACTGAAATTCCATGTTCTATTAATTTCAGTCTCTAGTGGCCAGTGAAGCAGTCCACGCTATTGAGAATACTAATAAAAACACCAGATATACACATGGCAGTGGTTCAGAAAGTTTATGTAAGTATTTCTTCTCAAGATCATGGAGAACTGTGAGGTACTAAAGACATCTGTGTTTGGGTTTCCTGTATTTTTAATTTTGCTAATGGAATCTTTAAACAAGCTCACATGTAAAACAACTGGATTAGAACAATTAGAAATGGAAGAATGGCTGAGAAAGCAGTGAGCAAAGCTATATTAATAAATTAATGTACTAAAGATATGCCATCTAAAGATGAATATAAAAATGATATTTAAGAAATTATGTTCATTGCTATATGTAGGGAGTATATACTTGGCATTACTTTAGCTGAGTAAAGCAGAAAAGGTCACAAAGGGTCAGAAGGATGTGTAAGATACCTTGGGCCACCATGTAAATTTGTGCAGATCAGCATTATACAAGTCTAGAAAACACCATTTACATTAGATGCCTTTTAGTGACAGCCTCTGCCTGAGAGTATAGCTCATAGCACACTATAGTTGAAAGTCTTTGTTTTATCACACTGATGAGAGCTTATGTGTGGCAAACTCTAAACAAATACTTTAAATTAATTTCTGCTGAAAGATATTTATTGAGGGATTCCTTTGTATCCATAAGGGATGACAGACAATGATTTCGCTCTTTTGAAGCTGAAAGGGGATATGGGAGAAGCGGAGGAGAAAGTAAACATAGTGTCAGCAAACTATGGCCCACAGGCCAAATCCAGCCCACTTCTGATTTTTGTATAGCCTGTGAGCTAAGAATGATTTTTCCATTTTTAAAATAGTTTAAAAAAATGGAGAATAAGATTTTGTAACACATGAAAATTACATGAAATTCAAATTTCAGTGCCCTAAATAAAGTTTTATTTGAGCACAGCCACACCCATCCATTTACGCATTGCCTATCGTAGCTATCATAACAGCAGAGTTGAATTGTGCTGACACAGACTGTGGACTCACAAAGTCTAACCTATTTACTATCTGGTCCTTTACAGAAAAAAATTGTCAATCTCTGATGTGATCAATTAAATAGTAAAATATAGTATAACCCCACGATTAGTGAAGAGAGGAAAATAGGCTTATGAGTTTGAGAATGACTGCAGGAGAGAAAGGCTATTTAGCTGAAGTGGCCTGGGGCATTCTCTCTGTAGTTCATATTTCTAGGAGAGCTATCTGGCAAGTGACTGCCAAACAAAGGTGTGGGGGAAAAATAGGGATGGAGAATGGCTTGCAAAAGATCCTTGAGACAATATATTGAAAGTATCACAGTTTCCTTTAACAGATATGATATACAAGGGTATAAAAATACATTCATACTAATCACATTCATATTATGTTCAATAAATTGCTTGAACACCAGATGCCCTATTAGAAAGTCTAGACTCTTCCTCTTCTCAACAGATTGGTCCACATAGTATCTCTGTTTCTTGGTGTCACTGGTCCAATGTTGCCTTTGCTGACCCAGATCCTCATTCTGTCACAGAGGAACCCCTCAAGTTCCTCTCACAATTCAGAGCTTTCTTGATTCCCATCCTCTTCTCCACTGTACTCAGGGCTTCAGGGCTGGAGACATTTACAGAGCAGCTTTCTGTTGTGAAGAAATCAGTCCATCTCCACACATTCATTCATTCACTATACATCTATGTGTATGTGTGAGTAAGCATAGAGAAATGGCTGGAATAAATACCAAATATTGATAGTAGCTATCAGAAATATTTTCTGAATTAATGACTACCTACCTAATATTCGCTGCTCATGGATATTTTTCCATATTATAAACAATTCTTCAGTAGTTGATACAAGTATAGGTATTAGAGGAAAAAATGATCACTTTGCATATTATATGATTGTCTACCTAAAAAAACAATCTAAAATCTTAGTACAGTAAGAGAGTTGAATAAGGTAGCTGGCTATGAATTTATTTAAACAAATTTGTAGCTTTCTTATTTACCAAAAATAATCAGGTAGAAAGTAAAATGGAGAGAAGATTCTACTGCCCCCTTACATGTACATATGTCCACATGCACACATATATACATTTAGATACATAACTGTGGATTCATTGTAAATGCATATATGTGTGTAGACATACAGATCAATATGGTCTACCTGAAAAACCTAGAAAAGCACACTGGTGTACATAAAAGAAGACAAATAAAAGGAGAAACCATGTTTTTTAGTGGGAAGACAATATTAAAAATATGTCAGTTATAAATTAATCTATATATTTAATGCAATACCAGTGAACACTTAAATGATTTTCAACTTCATTTGAAATAATAAACTTGGTAGAAGAGCTGTAAAATTCTGAAAAATAAGACTAATAAGAGAAAATTTGCCCCAACCATGTATTAAAACACATTATGAATGTATAGCAATTAAGACTGTGGAACTGAGCCTGGAAGAAATGTATTTGTAGGATGGTATAGTGAGTACAGAAAGACACTCAAATATATAATATCGAGTATCTCATAAAGAAGGCATTTCAAACCAGTTAAAAATGTTAATTATTCAACCAATAGGGTTGGAAAACCTGACAAGTTACTTAGAAAAACAAACTGGATTCCTACTATGCCTTTCTATGAAATAAATGACAGATAGATAAAATATTTTAACACGAAAACTCTGTCATAAACCAAGTCAAAAGCTAAATAATCAAATAAGGGGAAAAAACCTCTCTATATTATATAGGGCTAATAATGCTAATGCGGCTTTTATAAACAATTTATTAAATGAACCAAGTAGAAAACTGAGCAAAGACAATTGGTAAAAAATATAAAGATGCGCAACAAATATACCAAATTAAATGTTCAACTCGTTGGTAATCAAAGAAACATAAAATAAAACAATTTGATATTATTTTTCACCCATAAAATTGCCAGAATACGTAATTCCCATAGATGGTGTGGGAGGGGGAAGTAAGCATATTCACACCTTGCTAGTGGAAACATAAATTGGTTCAATTCTTCTGAAGGCTATTTGGCAACATGTAGCCTAATTGTAAAAAGTACATACCCTTAGACTAGCAGATTTACCTCGAGAAAAGAATGTTCTAATAAAGCAAAGAAACAATTATGTATAAAAAAAGATGTTTATTGTTAAGTTGTTTACATTAATTAGAAATTTTTAAAAAATGTAAAGGTCTCAAAAAATCATTTAAATTATACCATTTTGCAATAGAGTGATATGAGATCATTCAAAATGAAATGCAGATACGAACTTATTAATACATAAAGCTGGCCACAACAGATTATGTTTAGAAATGTTACAAAGCAGTATGTATAGGATGATTTTATTTATGCAGAAAAAAAATTAATGAAAGTATATTAAAGCTTACACTGAAAAAAAGGCACTAAAATGTTAATGGTGATTATCACTCCTTGGTAGGGTTATGAGCAATTATTTTCTTCCTTAACCTGTTTTCCTTCAACCTCCGTTTTCCACCAGAAATTTAGATTACTTAATAATCAGAAAACAGAATTTTTTCAGTTTTAGGGGGAAAAAAGGAAAAAAATCCCATTTTGTTAGTTAACTTGAAACATCTGTATTTCAAAAGTAATTTCTTTTTTTCTTTTTATAGACCTAGCTCCTGGAGGTGCAGATGACTGGATCTATGACTTGGGTATCAAATATTCATTTACAATTGAACTTCGAGACACAGGAAAATATGGATTCTTGCTGCCAGAGCGTTACATCAAACCCACTTGTACAGAAGTTCTTGCTGCTGTCTCTAAAATAGCTTGGCATGTCATCAGGAATGTTTAATGCCCTGGATTTTTTCACTCTGCTCCCACATGTTAATTTGCTGATTCCAGCAAGACCAAATCATTGCACCAATTCCTTTCTGTTTTACCAGTAGTTAAGATAAAAAGGTTTTCATAGTCCCTGCTTTTGTCAAAGAACAAAATACATGCCACCTTTAAATTAGTTAGACAAGGGTACACCTTTAAAAAAAAATTATAAGAGGTTAGGTACTGATTTTTTTCTTTGAGTCAAGACGTTTGACTAGTCACTGCAAGCAATTTTAATAACTACAGTAGTATCATGCAGATCTTTTGGACCCTAAACAACAAAAGGAAAGGTCGTCAGAAGTACATCAAAGATTACTGTTTTAAATTTTCAATAAACTTCTGCTTGCGCCTTTAAAAGCATAATTGTGCATTCCGTTTGCTCCACAGTCATAAGCTATGGCCCACAAAACAGAGGTGTCAAAAACAGGACAAACACTACCTGTCGCTCCAGCACCATTGCTCAATAAACATGAATGAATGAATGGCTGTGGTTATTTTTTAGAACAAATGTGGCAGTTTGCGCAGTTACAACAGCCATTTCTTACAAGAAACTATGTAATGAAAGGAGGAAACTCTCTAAAATTCACTGTTAATTGGAAATTTTGGCCCTCCCTAGGCCCGGGTTTCCGCTCCAAGGACACAAGGCACAGGTTTGAGGATTTCGACTGTACGCCACCGAGAGGGCGTTGCGCCCGGGGGCGTGCCCCGAAGGGGCGGTGCCTGCGTGCTACGACTAATCTGGCGGCCGGAAGCTGCCTCGGTCCGCAGAGAAACAGGGCAAACCCTTGACTTCCGGCGGCATTTTGAGGTGATCCTCATAGCGGCCTGGTAGTGTATTCGTTGCCTTTTCTTGCTCATCGGTCTCTCCTGGGCCTTTTTCTTATTACATCCCAGTCTCGCTTGACTCTGGCGAAGCGGCGAGAGGTTTGGTTCCTGGGTGCCCTGCGCGCACCTCCTTCTCCTCGTCGGCTTCCCGGGGCCAGGCGCGGACCGGAGAGTTGCCTCCCCCGCCCCTTGGAGCGGTGGCCGCCGTGGCACCTCCGTACTGCGTTTGCGAAGGGAGCTCGGGGAGGAGGAAGTAAGCTTGAATACTTTGAATCGGTGTGAATGTTTGAGAAAAGGCTTTGGCGGACCCGGGATGGGGAGGTTCCGAGTTGTCCTCCATCCTCGCTTGGGTCACGCCAGGATTTTGAGCTCGCCTTGAGCATCCCACCCTTAACTTAGCAGTAATTGATCTCTGCTGAGGCCTTGTTTCTCGCCGTCGTTCTGATTCTTGCGAGTTTGTGTACGGGAACGGGTTTTGACAGAAGCTTCTTCCTGGTCACTACCGTTTGTGAGCTTGGGAACTCTGAAATGCGGTATTCACATTTGCGTGCGATGGGAAGGTGCAGGAATATGGTCTTAGATGTAGAGGCTCCCTCTTTACGCATTCCAGACCTGTTAGGGAAATGTATCATACTTTTTTTTTTTTTGTATTTGGTCTTGTTTATTTCTCAGCAGTGATAAATTAACCACATAGGTCCTGGGAGTTGAGGACTGCTGCTGTTTTACATTCCCTAGGTGCTTACTTTTGGCAACTGTGTCAGAGAAGGTTAAATGAGAGGAGAGGATCTTATATTTGTCATTATCTCTTTCTAAATAAGTTATTTATGTGGCTGAAAATTATTCAGAGGTGATATTACTTGAGTGATATTGGCAAGATCTTACTTGTGGAGTGGAGTGTCTAAGCTATTCGGTTATACTGAGAGGTTTTCAGATAATTTGGACTACCTAGAAAAGTATGGGCTTTTGCGGTCTCTTCGGGTTTTAGGGTTTTTTGAAGAAATATTTAAAGTTTGGAGAAGATCTTAACATATCAAGTTTTCAAAGTCCGTGATATTGTTCCAGTAAATCCAAGTGCTTATGCAGTACAGTCCTTGCGTATACGGTGTCAATTCACAAAGTCTGTCTAGTTCTGTAATGTTTGAAATTACTGTCTTTACTACCTAAACGATGGTATTTTGCAGAGCTTTGAGGATATAATCTGTAGATTTTCAAATAATTTCCAATTTTATAATGAGATATCTAGATTATAACCTGACAGTTTAAGTAAGAAACTAAGAGTTTTGATGCAGGTATGGAACAATTTGTTTCTGTAAAAATAGTTGCACCATGAAACGTTTACTGACTGGGTGTATTCTGGTAAAATCCAGTTTTATGTAACTCTTTGCCTCTTACTGGCTTACTAATTATTGGTGACTCAAAATGAATATTGCATATTTTAATATATGAAAATCAACCTAATTTTCATATCTAAATTAATATCCAAATCCATCAGGTGGGTGCAGTTTACTATACAGGTTATTAAAATTTTAGTGTTATTGGTCTTAATGTGTATTATTATATGCCTTGTCGGTTAAATAGAGAAAGCAGAATTGATTAACCTAACATTTATTTGAAGAATTGGTTATGGGTGGGTGTTCATCTTCCCCACCTCCCCTGTGCCCCGCTCTCCATTTCATATAGACTTGGAGCTATTTCAGCAGATTATTTAGTAACAGTTGAAAGGTTAACTGGTGTTGCTATATGAAGTGTCTTTTATTCTTTTTTAGAAGTTTTGTATGTTGCAGTTATGTTTATTTCACTTCATAGTAGCTGCCAGCATGGGATACTCTCTGTGCACAGTCTTCCTAACAGGTTATTTCTTTTGCCGTGTTATGGTGTTGCCTTGCTCCTCATGCCTGTGTAGTCAGTTTAGTTCTGTCAGCTTTGTGTGGAATGCTGTTTGGGATTGTTTTGGTCTGTCTGTATATACAAGAAATTTGCAAGATTGTTTTAGAAAGTTCTTTTAAAAAATTTCCTAGATTGTGCATCAAATCAACTTTTTTCCTCTTTCAAAAGTATGATGTATAAGTAATGAGACCTTATTTTTAATATAACCCTTTTAACTTGAGAACTTAAGTGGATTGGAATTTTTTTTACTACCAGTTAATAAGTACATTTATATAATTTTAATTACTTAATTATTTGAGAAATTTCTAATCTTAGGCAGCTACTCATCCAGATTAAAGTGGTTTATGCTTTCATTAATGCTACCTGAAGATGAGACCTCAAAAAGATATAATTATGGATTGAAATGAGGATACTAGAGCTAATACATGTTTAATTGTCAAGATTTTAGTAATTAGTCTTCAGGAATAATTACTCAAAAAGAGGCCCCTATGTGTTTCTCCCCTCTCAGCCATATTTATGGTATGAAACTTTGACTATATTGTGATACTTGTAAGTTTTGTAAGGGAAGGGACAGTTCCTATTTATTAAGACCCTCATTTGTTGTGTTTTAATAGATAGATTCAATTTTGTGTCCTTTTTTTTTTTTTTCAGTTGAAAAGATATCTTAAAAACTTTTGGATTTACTTTGCAAATGGAGAGGAAAATGGGAAAATAATTCAGTAGGTTTTCACCAGTATTGCTCTGACTTTGATAATGCTGGTGTTTGGGAAAGACATGATTATGTAGGTGCAAGTATGATGGCAGCTTGAAATCAAAGAATAATTTGAAAACAAAACTGAAGGGAAACCTTCAAAATCTCTGAGATAGGAAAGATTTTAATAGTTATGTTTTTTTTATCTTATTTTATTGTTTAACTCAAATACTTTGAAGCCCTTCTTATTCTAGCCTGTTCAGATTTTAAATGAACTCCCCCACCCCCAGTCAAATCTACATCTTATTCTGTGGTGGTATTGATCTTACTTTTTGGGCCCAATGTTTTACATTGAAAAATTTTAATTAAGTCACATTAGTTGGTAACATACTTTCAAATTAAATTAATAAATATATATGTTTGAATGCTATTTTGGTGTATTGTAGTTATGTGTATATATTTAGACAAATAGCATTTAAATATTATATTTCATATTCTTTGTAAGCATAAAGCATTTTATTTATGCAATATGAATGTTTCAGTGATAATATTTAGATAATTTTTATGGTCAACTACCAATAGAAGTCCCTCTGTAGATGATCAGAAGAATTCCTCTTTCTTCCTTTTGTTTTCTGTCAGGGATCTCCCAGGAACCTAGACCTAGTACTCAGGTTCAGTGCAATTTTAGGGCAAGGTTTGACATCATTGGACTCTGAGAAGAGAAAAGAATATATGTTTACTTCATTGCTGTTTTTCCCTAAGGTGGAGGACTTGACAATAGCTAGAGATAACATTCCTGGAATAATCACTATGTAGGTGAATCTAGATACAGTTATTATTGATGTCACTCGTAAAAGCAACTTTGTCTCTGAGGGAAGTAACCTTTCTGGTGTAAGAGTACAAGGAGGGGTGTGATACTGGATTGTTAGTCCTCACTTGTCTTTTCCTGTCTTTGCTGTAGCAGTCCAAACCCTTTGAAATCTTCAAAGCTTGTTTTAGTGATCTAGGATTGGAGAGAAGTTGTGAGACCGTACTTTCAAGCATTAGATCTGCGGAATAGCAGAGTGCTTATTATGCAAGCAACAGGTTACAGAGCCAGAAGAGAGACAATAGAGTTAATATCTGAAGCCCTAAGAAAAACAAGAAAGAAGATGATAGGTGATCAGTGTTTCAAGTATAATAATAAATAGCCTGTTGCCTCAATAGTGGAAAATCCTACCATTGATATTTTTGGAGAAGGGTGTTTTGCGAGGGGGGGCATGTTGGTGATAGGAGTTTTGGGGACATAACTATTTCCATTGTCAGTGGAGAGAAATATGTAAGGTTAGGGTTTGTCGTCTTGAGGCAGTGTGGTGGGATGATGTCCCTGTTTTCCAAGTTCTAGATAGCTATAATAGCTACTACAGAATTTTAGAACCTATTTGATTTTCAGTTTATTAATAAATGTTTAAAAAATGGAATTAGATTACTATGTACATTTACATATTAATATTTGTAGTAACATAATGAAACTTCAAACATTTGTGTTCTAAGTTTTCCTATATATTTTATGATATACTTCTTATTGAATTCTTCTCAGATATAAATTGTAAAATGGTTTTCTCAGTTAATCAAAGCTGTATATTTTCTAGGTCTTTCTCAGCTCCACTTATCTTGGCTTTTAGTTCTATATCGTCAGTAAATCAAATGGACATAATGAAATCTTACCACTTTTCCTCTGTAAATTCACATCTGGGTTGAGAATGAGTTCAAGAAAAGTTAAAGATTATTTTATAATACCAACTCCAGTATGTAGGGCTGGCTGCATTGTTCCTTACTTGGAAAACAATTGATACATAAATGATTTTATGTTGCATCAAATTCTTACTCATTTATCTGACACTGTACACTCTTTTTAAAAAATTTATAGTTACTTTAAATTCTTTGAATCACTAAAAATAATTGCAAAAATAAGAATATGTTATATTAAAGAATAAGAACAATATATTTCTTTCCAATTGCCAACTACCATATTGTATCATATTTTCCCCTAGTTTTATTATCTTTGTTTATTTATCAAATATTATCCTTATTCTTTGGATCCTTTTAAAAATGTGGCCTGAAAAGAAATATCTAATTGAACCAAACATTTATAATTTTTTAAGCTTTTATTTGGTACTATTATGATTTAATTTCCTTTAAAGTGCTATGTTTTTACTTTGAAATAACATTTAAAAACATTTGTGAACTCTGTGGAAACCAGTTAGTTATATACCAAATGGAACTTCTGCTTCTTGAGCTGCTATCATTCATTCTATTAACTTTTAACTACTAATAAGACTTCAGCTGACATTTAGATTGTATAAAGTGTAGTATAGTTTAGTTCTTCTTTCTTTCTTTTAGGCAGTTCCTATCCACTTTCAATAGTAGTTACCCTGTAGGTTATTCTAGGGGTAGAATTTAATATTGTTTTCTAATGTATATCATAGTTCTATTATCTTTTATTTTCATTTCCAGTTGAATCATCTGATAATATACTTGGATTAATTCTCTATTTTAAAACTAGTTTGAAATGAGTTTTTTTGTAAAATATTTTTACAATTTGTCTTTCTTGTTATTAATAATGGGAAAATAGCCTGGTTGATTACTTATAGCATCTTTGACTTTTATATCAATGTAGTATAGATTACAGGAAAATCCTGTTTTATTTTGAAAGAAATTCATTGTATCAACATTGAGGTTTTTGGGGTTTTTTTTCTATTATTGGAAAATAAATATCCTTGGTTACATTGTTCTTTGACTTCTGTAAGACAAAGAAAATATTTAAATAGTATTCATTTTTCTCCCAAGTTGATTTTTAGAACATAACTAATGATGTCACTGAAACTGTAAAAATGTGTGCTTTCTACTATCAGTAAAAATTCTCACCTGCTTTTCTCTCCCATTTTCATTGACATAGCTTTCTTTTCCAGTTAATCAGTTGTTGGGGAATGGTAGCACAACATTTCCATGAAAGATAGTTACTAAATGTTAATGTTTTTATGTAAAGGAATTTAGATACTAAACTAGTGTGTTTTCTGAGGTTGAATGTACTATGAAAATTTTATTGTGTGAGTAGAATCTTTCTTATTTGCTCTGCAGAAGA
The DNA here is from genome assembly GCF_030020395.1 of Manis pentadactyla. NCBI lineage: Eukaryota > Metazoa > Chordata > Mammalia > Pholidota > Manidae > Manis > Manis pentadactyla. Next base: position 10,351,181 of record NC_080035.1, read on the forward strand.
GGTAAAATTCTAGCCTACAGATTTCAGAGTTGTTATAAATTCACTAATAAGGTGTGTCTTAGGATGCTTCCATTCACCTGTTTACTTGTGAACTCTCCTGTGCCTTTTTTCTCCTGAGGAAAATCTGTAATTTTACAGTGTTATCTACAGCTTTATTAAAGTAATGGGCTCTTGAAACTGAAGAATTTACAGTTTTGTCTCTCTTTTTTTTTGGTTAAAGTAGTACAAAATGTCAAAAATTAGAAGGAAGGTCACAGTGGAAAATACCAAGACCATATCTGATAGCACATCCCGAAGACCCAGTGTGTTTGAGAGGCTTGGACCTAGCACTGGCAGTACAGCAGAGGTGAGTTGTCACTAGAACAGTCACAGGGGTTCTCTTACAATCCTGTTCTTGAAATACTTATTTGTGTCATAAAAATGCACAACAGGCTGTTGTATTATTGGAATGTTGGTTCAGTAAAATTTTTATGTGCGTTTCATAAAAAAGAGTGAAAAAGGTGATAGTATTTATGGGTTTTTCATTTTCCTGATATTATTTGGGGAGTAATGTATCTCAGGAGAGCTGGAATTTTAATAGGTTTTGTTTTAATTTTGTCCCACTTAACATCTTTTTACCAGAAATAAATAATGATATTTACATAGTAATATCTGTCTCTTAGACACAGTGCCGTAACTGGCTGAAGACTGGCAACTGCCTCTATGGAAACACATGTAGATTCGTACATGGCCCTTCACCCCGTGGTAAAGGTTATAGCAGCAATTATAGAAGGTAAATTGAGAACTTTGAATTGTTCATATACTACTAGAAGATGGCTATTGTAATTTAGTATAAAAATCTGAAATACAACCATATATTTGGTCAAATTTTCTATTTTGGTAATTGACTTGTCAATAGTCAAAGGTCAACAAACTCTTTTTAGTTAATTTAATATTACTAAAATGTATGCTTTCAAATTAACTTATTTGCTAAATATTTACGTGTTTTTAATCACAGATCTTTTTATAATAATATGTATGGCTTACAGCTCCCCCAATATGTTTTAAATTGGTTCTTAAGACAGCAGAATTTTGTGGGTTTATTTTAGTAAGAAAATTTTCAACTCTTAAAATACTAAAATTTAAATAGGTTATAATTTTAGCTTTTTAAGATGTTTTAAATTCAAATCTTAATGACAAAAGATAATCTAATGTAAGCTCTGTAGTTGCCAAATCCCTTATCACAATGTATTGATATAAATGAAAATAGGCACTTTAATGTGGGTAAATGTACTATTTAGAACATCATTTTGCCTCAGCTCAAGGCAAGCTAAAATAAACTTTCTTAATAAAGACTTCTTCCTTTGGTTCCTTCAGGATGATTTTGTTGTAGTGTTTAAAGATGTAACATACTTAAAGACTGTCACAAGAACAGTTTTAACTTGATTGGTAAACAAATAATTAATGTAGTCCTAAAATTGGATGTGCTTATTGCTTTGGCTATAGAAACAGTATAAAACTGAACATTGGCATTTGGAGATTTTTTTCTTAATCAGGTGAGTTTTTTTGTGGGTGTATAGATTTTGAAGTTTAATAGAATTTAAAATTCAAACCCTTAACATTAGCTGAGTTTCTGTTCACTTAAACATTGTACATTTTAGTTTACTTGTGATGCTGATTACTGTTTTATTTGTATTTAGGTTGCCATTTGTCCCTTCTATTAATGTGAGGAAATTAGTCTTTATTATAATGTTTAATTACCTGTATAAACACACATCTGAGGAAAGTATTTCAATAATTCGTTTTGTTTATATTATTACTACACTTTTAATACATGCTTTAATTTATCTTTGAAACTTATTACTGACTCAAAATTTTATATAAGAGAGTTTTGAGGAAAATGGTCAAAAATTCACCTAAACTAGTATCATTAATAAAAGACGTTTGTTATAGTTTTGCTATTTTGTGCATGTTTTTCCATTTGATAACTTCTTTTGTACTTGGGTTTTTTTTCCCTTTTTCATAGGGAAGAAAAACAGTTTATAATGTGATTCAAAGATGGAAAGAAAAAGCAATGTATTTCAGCAGTGCTTATTTAGTCACTGAGCTTCACTGTATGTAGAGCACTCTGTCAGATGCTGTTTAGGACAGAAACAAGTTCATAATAAACTGCTTTATTATATAAAGGAAACCAGGGCAAATAAGATTTATGTGCACATCATAGTTATAATTTAAGTACTTGTTCTTAAGAAGTTACATTTTCAAGTTGTTTTAACTGTTAAAATATGTAGTATAGACCTATAAAATGTACATAAATATTGAGACTCTTTTAAAGTGGATTAAGTGAAATTATTTCTTCACTAACCATGTGATTTGTATTAATGATTGATAAAGGAATTGATTTCAATTATGTGTTGTTACTTTACTTGAAATAGATGTGAATATTTATGTGATTTGTTTATATATATCTTTTGAAAAATATTTTATATAGAGTTTTTGGTAGCCAAAGAGGGTCATATCATTCCTTAACTTTATTGTCCTTTTTTAAAAGTGTGCTAGGAATATTCTTTAAAAGCAATGTGTTTTCCATTTGTGCTTTGTTTTCTCACATAGTAATGGTGTGAAAGTCATTGAAAAGCCATTTATCAAATTTCCAGTATAAATTATGAAGCCTTACCACAGTTGAATTATAAATATGTATGTTTTCCTTTTTAATTAAAAAAAAAATCCACAGTGGAATATAAAATCACTGTCTAAAGTCTTGCTTTGAATCCTTTAACTATTTTTTTATTCTGAAATAACTTTAAATATAAGAGAATTATATAAATAACACAAACAGTCCTATATTTGCTGTGAGTCTTATGATGCATAATTCTCAGTTGTTATCCCATGACATACATGTGTAGATGATAATACTGTTGCTTCTAGATTAATTACATGATTAGTAGGAAAACATATTAAGCTGTTAATTTCAAACCCCTTTCTCTCAGCTCACAGAGTTTCTTATTCATATCACCGGTACCTGCCACCCCATGGAATTGTAATGTGTATGTTTTGAATGGTAATGGGAGATAAACTTATAAATTATGCTCATTTTTTAATACATTAATATTTAAGTTGAAGCAAATTATTTTTCTGAGGTTTAGGAGCCATGAACAGTTAGAAAAATTATATTGAGATTTGTGACATTATTTCTCTAAATATATTCTTTAAAAATGTTATATAAATACAGATTTTTGTTGTTTTGTTTTTCTGTTTTGTTTTTGTTTTTTGGCTCTAAGGTCACCAGAAAGACCTACAGGGGATCTGAGAGAAAGAATGAAGAACAAGCGCCAAGATGTGGACACTGAGTCCCAGAAACGAAATGCAGAGGAGTCATCCTCACCTATTAGGGTAGGAATGAATTTCCTGAAGCAGAGTTAAATTTTGGTAGTGATTTATTATTTATGTTCCATTTTAAATACTGTGTGCTAAATATTTGGTAAATGTGTTATTATGTTATCACCACACTATAAATGGATAGTGTAATTTAGAGGAAAAAAGTCCTTTGGAAAAACTCATAATTCTCTGATTGTTTGTAGTTCTTGGTGTAGTTAAGATGAAGGGCATTGATTGGCAGAGCTCAAGTACTTTTGTGGGCATCCTCAGTATCTAAATATTAAGTATTTACAATTTCAGCCAGCTATTGTATCCTTCCTGCTTCTAAGAAAGATTTAAATTTCTCAAAGTAGAACACTTACAAATTAAAACAATGAAAGCAAGGCATGGTGTTGACAAAAACTGAACTAAAAAACTTAGGTTAAGGAAAGTACATTTGACCATACAATTTAGTGGTGAATTCCCTGGCAGTGAAGCCAAAAGAGAAACACAATTTATGAGGTAGTTTATTGAGTAAAAGAAAACACCAGTATTTTCAGGAATAAAAATCTTTTCCAGAGGGTTTTTTTCCCCCATGAAATTTATCATATCCTTATGTGCTGCTAACATTTATAAAATAAATTCATATACCATATAATTCATCCATTCAATATACTTCAGTGGTTTTTTGTGTATTTAGTCATGCAACCATCACCACAGTCAATTTTAGAACATTTTCATCACCCAGAAAGACAGTCCTTACCCTTTAGTGGTCTCCCTTCTGTCCCTCCTGGACTGTCCCCCAGCCTTAGGCAACCACTGTTCCACTACTATCACTATAGATTTGCTTATTCTGGATCTCTCATATAAGTGGACTCATGCAATATGTTTTTATTTTCTGACTAGCTTCTTTCACTTAGCATTGTGTTTTCAAGGTTCAAAGAAGACTATAGGATGTATCAATATTACTTTCTTTTGCAGAATAATATATTCCATTGTATTACTATATCATGTTTTGTTTATTTACCAGTTGCTAAATACCTAGGGTGTTTATACTTGTTGGCTCTTACGAATAATGCTGCTAAGAACATTCACATACAAGTTTTTGTGCATACGTTTTCATTTTTGGGGGTTTATATCTGGAAGTGGAATTGCTGGGTCATATAGTAATTCTATGATTAACATTTTGAGGGACTGCTAGAATGTTTTCCAAAGCAGCTGCATCATTTTATATTCTTGCCAGCAGTGTATGAGGTTTCCAGTTTTCCACATTCTTGTCGGACATTTTTATTACCTTTTGGTTATAGTCATCCTAGTAGGTGTGAAGTGGTTATCTCCTTGTAGTTTTGATCTGCACTTGCCTGATGGCTAATGATATTGAACATCTTCTCGTGTACTTATTGGCCATTTGTATATCATCTTTGGAGAACTGTGTATCAGATCTTTTACCTATTTTTTAATTAGGTTGTCTTTTTGTTGATTTGTAAGAATTCTCCATATGTTTTAGATACAAGTTTCTTATCATGTATGTGATCTGCAAAAATTTTCTCCCTTCTGTGGGTGGCCTTCATCTTCTTGATGTTGTCATTTAAAGAACAAATGTTTCTAATTTGTTGAAATCCACTTCATATGTTTGTTGTTGCTTGTGCTTTAGGTGTTTTAAGAAACCATTGTCTAATCAAGAGCACAAAGATTCATGACTCAGTTTTCTTTGAAGAATCTTGGAACTTTAGTTAATACTTTTAAGTCTTTGATCCATTTTGAGTTAATTTTTATTTATGTTGTAAGGTAAGGTTCCAGCCTCATTCTTTTGCATATGGATATCTAGTTGTCTCATATTGTAGTCTTTTTATGAAAGTTGCTGAATTGTTATAAGCAGCAACCTCTTTGATAATTTAAGATACATAGAAGCTTTCTTTTGGCTATTTTTGATCCTTGATAAAAAGCTATGTCACAGTTGTACATTATAGTGTGTAAAGATTATCTCTAGGGATGTAAAGTAATGCAGTTTTCAGTATGTAGCTTTCTAATGTCTGATGTGATATGTAATTCCATTTTAGAAATCTCAGATATTTCTCAGTGTGGAGGTATATATCAAAATTCTTTTTGGGGAAAGGTGGTCTTTTTCAAAGTATACCTGCTGCTATTCTGCTACTGATCTACTGAGTTAGAATTTGCAGGTAGGGACTGAGCCTGTGTATTGCATTTTGAGATAATTTGTTGATTCAGAATAATGAATAGACTCCTTGTTTGCTGTTAAACAAAAAAACCACCCAGAAAACAAAAGAAAGCCATGCTTTGTAGGATTTATCAATTTCCTTGGTGCAGATACTCCCATCATGGTCAGTTTCAAGCTAGCAAAGTGCTATCATTGAATACAGTTGGAAAGACATAGTCATTTGCACACCATAATATAGTATTCACATTCACACACCCCCTACTCATACACACATACATACAAGAAATGTAATTAATCTCAAGAGCAAAATGTATAAAATATTTAAGAAGTGAGTTTTGAATGATTATTACCTTTTTTATGATTTATATTATTTTGTTGAATTATTTATGTAATTTAATTTTAATTATAGCTCTGTTTAATAATGGCTTGTACAGTTCCTAAAAAATTAACATTTGGCTCTTGTGAGTCAGTGTGAACTAGCTCTAGCACACCACTAGACAGACTAGTTAATGTAAAGAACAAACATCTGGAATTCATATTCTGAACACGTGACCTTAGGAATTGTTATTTAACTCAATTGTCAGTTTCCTCATCTGTAAAACGGAGTTGATAGCCTGTATCAGTGTGTAGTTGTAAAGAAAACTTATGTAAAATAAGACTGACTATTCCATGATGACTGCTTACTAAATGATGCTTACTGGTATTAGAATACCTCTTAACCTTTTTTCTGTCAGTTGTTTTTAGGATCTTAATAAGAGGTGGGCATTAGCATTGGAGATTTAGGTTAATATATACCTAAGTGGAAATGTGTTGTTGATCATGAAGGTTTATATTGTTCAGCATATCAATGTAGTACCGCAAAGTTGGCATTTTTTAAGAAACTTAAAGCCTATTCTTGTTTTCCTTAGATGAGAAAGCCTTCAAAGGCCTGAGCTTCATGCATAATAAAGGATATAGTGGCAAGATTCAAGAGTGATCAAGTTTTGGGGAATTTACTATCCAAACTTAGAGAAAACTGTTAATAAACTATTATTATTTTGGGTGGTAATATCTGGCAGGATGACAGATGTCCATCATTTCTATAATACATTCCTACTTCAACACATGTGACCGTTAATCTTCACATAATTAATTTCTCTAGGAAAAATCAGGTTTAGTTTTGGTAGGGGATAGCATAGCAAAGCTAAGATCGAATGTGTGTGATTTTCTGCAGATTTACTGATCCCACCCTTTCTCTGTATCTGAACTCAACTACAGTGTGTCTGAATTATTGGGTTGATAACCCATGATCTTGCGGGGAGACAAATGCATAAATAATGACATACCTTGGAGGTATTTTGGGTTCTAGACCATCACAATAAAGTGAATCAAAAGAATTTTTTGGTTTCTCAGTACATGAAAAAAGGTATATTTCTACTCTAGTCTGTTAAGTGTATAATAAATAGCATTATGTCTAAAAAAGCAATGTACATGCTTTAATTAAAAATTGATTGTAAAAATACTTTGATTTGAACTTTCCGCAAGTCATTATCTTTTTGATGAATGGAAGTGGTTTTGCCACAGTGTTGATAGCTGCTGATTGAGTGGGATAGTGGTTGCTGATGGTTTGGATGGCGGTGGCAATTTCTTAAATAAGACAGTGAAGTTTGTGACATTGACTGACTCCTCCTTTCACAAATGAGTTTTTTGTAGCAATGTTGCTTGATAGCATTTTACCCACAGAGAACTTCTTTCAGATTTGGAGTCAATTCTCTCAAACTCACTGCTTTATCAACTAAGTTTATTTATTCTATATCCTTGTTGTCATTTCAGCAGTAAATTGCATATCAAGAAACCACTCTGTTGGCTCATGCATGAGGAGCAACTCCTCATCCACTCAAGTTCTGTCTTGAGATTGCAGCAATTTAGTCACATCTTCAGGCTCCGCTTCTAGTTCTAGTTCTCTTGCAATTGCCACCACAACTGCAGTTACTTTCCCCACTGAAAGACTTGAACCCCTCAAAGTCATCTATGAGGGTTGGAGTCAGCTTCTTCCAAACTCCTGTTCATGTGATTTTGACCTTTTCCCATGAGTCATAAATTTTCTTGATGGCATCTAGAATGGTGAATCCTTTCCAGAAGGTTTTCAATTTACTTTGTCCAGATCTATCAGAGGAATCACAGTCTATGGCAGCTAAAGCCTTTAAATCTGTACTTTAGTAATAAGACTTGAAAGTCAAAATTATTTAGTGGTCCATGGGCTGCAGAATGTGTGTTGTGTTAGCAGGCATGAAAACAACATTCATCTCATGCATCTCCGTCAGAGTCTTGGATGACCAAGTGCTTTGTCAGTGAACAGTAATATTTTGAAAGAAATCTTTTTCTGAGTAGTAGGACCTCAACAGTAGGTCTTATAGTTTTCAGTAAAGCAAAAACAAGTGTGCTATCATCCAGGCTTTAGCCTAATTCTTAAGGTCCCTAGGATTATCGAAATGATAAATGAGATGGGCTTCAACTTAAAATTCCCAGCTACATTAGCCCCTAACCAGAGAGTCAGCCTGTCCTTTGAAGTTTTGAAGCTAGGCATTGACATCTCTCTAGATAAAAAAGTCTTAGATGGCATCTTCTTCCAACAGAAGTCTGTTTCATCTACATTGAAAATCTGTTTATTGTGGCCACCTTTATTAATGATCTTAGCTAGAACTTCTGGATAACATGCTGCAGCGTCCACATCAGCACTTGCTTGACTCACCTTGCACTTTGTTATTATAGCAATGGCTTCTTCTCTTAAACCTCATAAAGCAGCCTCTGCTAGCTTCCAACTTCTGTAGCTTACTCACCTCTCTCAACCTTCATAGAATTGAACAGGGTTAGGGCCTTGCTCTGGATTAAGCTTTGGCTTAAGGGAATGTTGTGGTTGGTTTGATCTTCTGTCCAGACCACTAAAACTGTCTCCATATCAGCAGTAGAGCTGTTTCACTTTCTTATCATTTGTGTGTTCACTGGAGTGGCACTTTGCATTTCCTTCAAGAACTTTGCTTTGCATTCGCAACTTGGCTAACTCTTTAGAGCAAGGGGCCTATCTTTTGGCCTGTCTTGGCTTTGGACATGCCTTCCTTACTAAGCTGAATCATTTTTAGCTTTTGATTTAAGTGAGAAGTGTGTAACTCTTCCTTTTACTTAGAGGCCATTGTAGGGTTATTATTTGGCCTAATTTCAATATTGTGTCTCAGGAAATAGGGAGGCCCAAGGAGAGGGAGAGAGATGGGAGAACAGTCAGAATACACACATTATTAAGTTCACCATCTTATATGGGTATAATTTATGGCACCCCAAAACAATTACAGTATATCATCAAGGACCACTCAGCACAGATAACCATTAACAAATATAACAATGAAAAGTTTGAAATATTTCAGGAATTACTGAAATGAGACACAGACAAGAAGTGAGCATATGCTGTTAGATAAAAGGCACTGATACACTTGCTTGATCAAGGTTGCTACAACCTTCAATTTGTAAAAAATGCAATATCTGTGAAGTGCAATAAAACGTGCAATGAAAGTGCAATTAAAAAATTCATCTGCAAGGTAGAGAAATTGTAACTATATAGAGTGTGGTGTTATGTCAGAGGAATGTGAGCAAAGTGTACCATGGAGAAAATAAACAGCTGTCTGGGGAAACAGAACACTTAACAGAGAGAAGTGACGTTTACACTGGGGTGATGAAGGAGGGAAGGGGTGAAAGTTTAGGAAGAGGAAAAATGAATACAGTAACACTAACAAGTTTTAAAGGACTAGTGTGTTTGAGCAACTATGAGGATATGTGTTGCCTAGAGTGTAGGATTATGGCACATAAATGTGAGATAAGGGCCAAAGATGTAAATTAGGAGCAGGTTGTGATTGGTCTTAATGTGTGAGAGTCTAGGTTTGGCAAGAGAGAAAAGAGACTTGTATGCCAAGAGATCTGTCTTGTTCACAAATTCATCTCCAGACCCTGGAACCAGTAAGTTCACACTGAGTAAATGAAAAGTGATTCTGATAATGCAGCCAGTGTTGAGAACCTCTTGTGGTCTAGGGTCTGCACTGTCCAGTGGGACTGTTGAGCACTTGTATAGTTGGTCTGAATTGAGGTGAACTGAAAGGGTAAGGTACACTCTGAATTTCAAAGAGTTGGTTTGTAAAGTAAAAGTCAAATTATCTCATTGATAATTTTTATGTTGATTATATATTAGAATGACAATATTTTGGATATATTGAGGCAAATAAAATGTATTACCAAAATATTAATTTTACCTGTCTCTTTTTTTCTTTTTAATATGGCAAGAAAATTTAAAATGACGTGTGTGGCTTGCATTGTGTTTCTGTTGAAAAGGGCTAGTCTAGGCAATCTGAAGTAAACTTAACACAGTAGAACTGAATTTGACACAGAGGCTTATGTGAAGTACAGTCATTAGCATTTGATGACCAAAAGAATGAGTGGAGGGGAGGTGCTAAACCTAGCTATGGGCTTTCCATGCCAGGAGCTAAGGTGGGGAAGAAAGTTAAATTGTGGCCCCTTTTGTACACTAGGCTCATATCATCATGAACAACTAATTTTTGGCACTATGTTTAGTACTTATACTGACACTAATATGCTATTATGATCCCTGTTGACATTCATTTACATTATCTTATGTTTAATGGTTCCAGAATAACAATTAACAATAGTATTACTAATAACATGATTGCTGAGACCTGTTTAAGGTATCTTTGTAGTTATTAGAATATAGCCCATTAGGGAAATACTTGTGGAAATCTCTTAGGAATATATAATCAAATTACTGTACTTGAAGTCACTTGAAACAGCTCTTCTTTATATGGTTAAACCACAAAATTGAAAGAACAGTTGGGTTGATTTATTTCATCTTAATTTTAGTTTTAGGGGTTTCTTTTTGTCTTTTTGACTTAATTCTGTTTTTTTAAATTATATAAAACATTTTACAAGGGTTCAAAGTTAAATATTTAAGACAGGTTATATTTAGAAAAGTCTTATCTTTTATCTCCTGATCACTCTGCCCTATTTCCTGTAGATAACCATTTCACTAGTTTTTCGATTGTCATGACACTTTAACACACAGATGTATATATGATATATGCACTTAAAAATTAGGATTTATATAGGAGTATTATGCTTTTTCTTAGATAAAAGTTAGTATATTGTATACATTTTCTTTACCTTGCTTTTTTTTAAGTTAACAGGAGTCCAGGAGGCCATTCCATAGCAATGTATACACATGTTTCTCATGCCTTTTTACACTCTCATAGCACCTCATTCCATGAGTGCACCATGCATACCTAACCAGTCTTCTGCTGATGAGCATTAGGTTATTGTAGTCTTGCTGCTGCAAGTAAAACTGCAGTGAATAGCTTTGTGCACTTGTGTTTTTGTTGTTTTGGGGTTTTTGTTTTTTAGTTTGTCTTAGGGGGAAAGAAATCCCTGGAATGGAAATGCTGTATCGAGGGTAAATGCATATATAGTTTTGCTAAATTATGACAAATTCCTTTTCAGAGCCATACCATTTTGCATTGTTGCCACCAGTATATGGCAGTGCCTGTTTCTCCTCTGCTTTGTTAGCATATGTTGTCCAACTTGTGACCTTTTGCCAGTTTGATAGAAAAATGCTGTATTAGTATAATTTTTGTTTCTCTTATAAGTGAGGTTGGACATCTTCATATATTTAAGGGGCATTTTCTATGAATTCTTTTGCTATCTCCAGCCCATTTTCCCTTTTTTTTGGTCTTTTTCTTCGGTATTTTAAGAACCTCTGTATTTTAAGGACAATGACCTTTTGTTTATGATATCAGGTGCAGATAATTTTCTCATTTTGTCTTTTCTTTTTTGTAATTTGAATACTTTATTTTTTAGAGTTTCAGGTTCATTGCAAAATTGAGCAGAAGGTACAGAGATGTCCTGTATCCTTCTGCCCCATAGATTCACAACCTCCCTCATCAGCATCCCCAACCAAAGTGGTACATTTCTTAAAATTGATGCACCTATAACAATACATCATTATCACTCAAAGTCCATAGTCTACATTAGGGTTCACTCTTGGTTTTATACATTCTGTGGGATTGAACAAATGTATAATGACATGTATCCTCTGTGATAACACATACAGAGTAGTTTTATTGCCTTAAAAATTCATTTCTCTCTGCCCTTAACTGCTGGCAACTACTGATCCTTTTACTCACTGTCTCCGTTGCTTTGCCTTATTTTGTGATAAGGGGAGAGGCTTATTGGCAGAACCTACATTGCTTCCTATTATGGTAAAAGAAATATGCCTTAATGTGAGGTCTATACTAGGAATAGCAGAACTGTGAGAAAGGAAAAAAAGAAACTTCAGTCTGTAATGATTTCATTGTATTACCAAATCACCCCATCCCTGAAGTTTACTCTATTTCTGATTTCATTTTTATGTGAGATTGTAGTTTAAATTTAGATAGTTTTTGTAAGATTGTTTCCTTGTTTAAGCTTCATGCAAAACAAGTTAGATTTCATTAATGCAAGTATAATTTCAATTCTACACCAGGAAAGGTAGGAGCAATATGCTATATGCTGCTCTGGCAAAACCAGTTAATTATAGTTATCATGTTTCACTGAAGCACATTGGCAGATTAGTTTGCCCAGAAAAGATGAGAGTGATGAACAGTATGCAGATCATGAAATGTTAATGATCAATGTGTAAGGTATATTTGGCCTAGTATAAGAAGATATTGAGGAGATGTAGTAACAGTGTTCATATATTTAAAAGGCTAGCATATGGAATAAGTACTAGATTTGTTTAGCACAATTCTAGAGGGCAGAACTAGTTCTAATCAAATTTTGGAGAGGTATAAGAAGAGAGTGTAAGATTTTTCTGATAATTTGAACTGTGAAAATGGGAGCACAGGGTTGCATTAGTGAACAGCAGAGACCTCAGGAATAAATTTTTTTTCCTGAAATTCTCCTAATAGAGGACTTCTATAACTATACAATATTTAAGGAAACCTTTTCTGCTTGGGGAAGGTTAGATTATATTACTTACAAAGACTTTTAATATTTCTAGTTGCTAAATCCAGTTTTACTAGTTTTCAACTCTTTTAGCTCAACACTTCTTTGTAGATCCAATTCTTGGTCATACCTCCTTACTATCTAAAAATAAAGTTCACAATGAAGGTAATCTGCAGTTTATATAATGTTTAAGGAAAAATATGAATGTAATATAAAATAGAAATAAAATGAAAGTAATTAAAAATCCACAGTCATTTATTTTGTTTCTGAAACATAAGAACCTTAAAACCAAACATTTTTCCTAAGTTAGGCATAAATTTATTTAGCAGCAAAACTTGATCTTAATTGATAAGAAGCTAATTATTGTCTTCATGCATTTGGTGAATTGATTTGTTTTGTTGAAAAAATATTAGTATGTTTGATCATAGATTGCTGCTTCAGACCCTCTTGGTGGTGTTACTTAATATACTTTGAAATACAAAAACAATTCTGAATTCTTATTGCAAGGATACTTGTTAAAATATTGTGGCTCTTTAACAAGTATTTCAACATGCACATGTTCCGGGATGGCTAATTTATAATACATAATAAAACAGTCAAACAGTTGTACTTCTAATTCATATGTATGCACTTCTGAAAAGTAAGATGACAAGCCAGTCTGTTCAAGAAATAGAGGAAGGTAAAAGAGCAGACCATGCTGTACTACATGGAACAATACCCAACCCTACTTACTTGAATATGACAAGAGAAAGAGCGAAGTAATGTATTATGATTTGAGATGAGATAGTGACAAAGTATTAGAAAAAACATGTCTTCTAACTTGAAATTCCACCTGGATTCAGTCTCCAGTACTTGATAATAGAAATTATTCATGATCTTTGGGGACAGTATCAGACTCATACTGAAAAACAATAGACAACTCAAAAATGACATAATTTAAATATATATGGTAAACATTATAAAATATTTACATAAATGGCTACTGAAATTTATTGAGATTATATTTTCTAAATATGTTAAAAATATTGTTACAAATTTGCAGATTGTTGATTTTGCAGTACCAACACAATTGCTCTGAAACCCTTGTCAGCTAATATTTGTAATTGGATATTACCTGATATTTTCAGTAGACAGAAAAGCAATATATTATTCAATAATTTGGATGTAACTTCCTATAAAAATTTTTTTATATAGTACATACTGAACATACTATAATGGGTTTAATCCATAGAACATTCAGAGGGTGCATGGGATATAGAGTGGTTCTTCATTGATGTTCCATAGAATATATTTTAAGAGTAAAAATAGATTTTGTTCCTTTTGCCTTAATATAAATAGGAGCTTCTTTCCTTTCCCTTTTTTTTTTTTTTATCTTTTACCATATTTCCATGGCTAGTTCTACTCTTATATAATCTTTTAAGGATTTTTTTCACCTGTTGTCTTACCAACAACCATATATGTCATATAGCAACTAACACTAACAACATGACTTCATACCTAAATAAGTAAAATTTAGGGGCAATTATTAGAGTTCTTTAAAGAGAATGTTACAAAGAGAAATTGTGTTTTGCGATTACAAATTTTATATTGTAATGCCGAGAAAGAACTTTTAGCAATTAATGTTTTTGTGTGTTAGGGTCTTTTGTAGTCAGGACTGAGAGTATTAATGAAAGAGACACTGTGGTGAGAAGGTAATAACTTTATGACACTATTTTATTTTCTTACCATTTAACAAAATGTGATTTGGAGTCTTTATCCCTCTAAATATAGGATATATTTCCTAAGTTAGGCATAAATTTATTTGGCAGCAAAACTTGATCTTAATTGATAAGAAGCTAATTATTGTCTTCATGCATTTGGTGAATTGATTTGTTTTGTTGAAAAAATATTAATATGTTTGATCATAGATTGCTGCTTCAGACCCTCTTGGTGTTAAATTACCATTTAACAGAATGTGGTTTGGAGTCTTTATCCCTCTAAATATAGGATATTTAATTTTTGTAAGCAGAATTGCTATTATCCTGTTTTGACTGTATGTTACTGTTACACCTCGAAATAAATGTAAAACTTCTGTTTTTCAGTTGCAATATAAGGATTGATTTTCTATATTAGCTACCATTTTGGTTTCATCAAAATAGGGAAAAATCCTTTTGTTGAAGGATTTGTAAAATAATTAAATGAGTTTGTATTTGTCTTTAGCTGTGTAGGAGAATGCTGTTACATAACTATGAAAGTCAGATCAGCAATTATTTTTGTGAGTCTACTCTGAACAATGTAACCTATTTTAGTCATTTTTTCTTATATTCACTTATAAATCCTTCTGTTGTATTTTATCCACTTTAAACTTTCCCCTTATGATTTTCACATAGAAACTTAGTGTGTGGTACACTATCAAGTGCTTATTAAAGTATTAGATTTGCATTGTGTATTTTAAAATCTCAGTTACTCTACATTTATTCCTTACATTTACTAAAGAAATGTAACCTTAAGAAGTTGCAGTTATTTAGTAAAAATAGATACAGTATAGGATTTACATTGTGGTAATACACAAAACTTGTCGCTTTCTCTACCTAGTAAGTAGATAAAGTAATTATTTGCAAAACTGATTCTTTAATGAAACAAAGGTGAATGAAGTTAGAAATACTCTGTATTACAGTAACTATCTCACAAAGTTTTAATTAAATATAGTAATCTGTATGTATATACTTTTTAGAAAGAATCTTCAAGAGGCAGACATAGGGAAAAGGAAGACATAAAAATCACTAAGGAGAGAACTCCAGAAAGTGAAGAAGAAAACGTAGAATGGGAAACTAGTAGAGATGGTGAGTTTTTTAAATGATTGTGTATACAGTCAATTTATTGATTACTTTGTAGACTTTCTGTGGACTTCAAAATACTTTTCTTTCAACTGTAATCTCCCTGTTCTTTCAGAATCATTTATGACTTGTTCCTACCTTACTGAGTTACAAGGCAGAAAATGGCAAATAGTAGCAGAGCAAAGGCAGAAAAAGTGTCTTTCAACTTCCCCATCCTTTTTTTCCCTCTGGAACTTTATTGTGTAGCATCACAGTCCTTTGGAATTTTATCATATTTGTAGATTTTTAAGTTCCTCAATGCCAAGGTTAAAAAAAGTTCTAAATTTATGTTTGTTGTTCTGCATAAAATGTAAAAGTGAGATTTTAAAATCTTAAGTACCTGGAAAAATTATTTCCAGGAAATTGTTGGCTTTCATCCTTAGAAGAAATAAAAAAATCAGATGATAATTGAGATATGTGATTTGTTCATGAAAAATTAGCAAAGCCGTCTTTGAATCATTGTCTTAACAAATAAGCATTTATTTTCTACACTATGAATGTTTTCTTTTCTATTCTATGACGTGGAAGGTGAACACTATAGCCTCACATTACCAAATATAGGGAACTCACATACATTGAATATGTTGGGTGTGCTAGGAATTTTAATATAATTTATATACTTACCTCATTAATTCAGTAGCTTTCTTCCTGTGCTTAGTGATGGCAAAACTAGAGTTTTAAGAATTTAAGCAATTCCTTAGCAGGAAACTTAGGTGCTAAAATCTTAGACCAGGTGTTAGAAAACTCTAGCTTGTAGGCCTGCCTTTATTTTGCAAATAAAGTTTTTAGAACACAGCCATGCCCATTTGGTTACATATTTTCTATGGCTGTTTCTGAGCTACCATGGATGAGTTGAGTACTTGTTAACAGCCTAGAACCTGCAAGCTTAAATTATTTACTACTATATTTAAGAAAAGTCTCTGAAAACTTCTAGACTAATACTTGTAAAGTACCCTAAATGCCCTTCCAGTAAATTGAAAATCAGTACTTTTTAAAGAAAATTCATTCCATCTTTGGACAGTGTTGTCTGTTAAAAAGTTCCTTCTAAGAACAAATAGGAAACTTCCCTATGATAATTCATTGGGATTTCACAAGCCATTCCAATAACTCCCACAAAATAGCAGTAAAGGCAGCTAGCTATAATGTCCCATTGTAGTTGATAAATTAGTTAATATAATGAAATAAAATATGACAAACCTTGACTGTTCTAGGTTGGACAGTAACTTTGGCTAAATACTAAGGGATTAACTTAATACACTCAACATTCTTTCTTTTCATTTTAATTATATTTGGATAAAAAAACATTCTGAAACATACAGATGCTTATCTATAGAGAATAAAAATTTCTCTCTTCTCATTTAAAATGTTCAGAAACCCAAGTCAGTTCTCCCCTCCTCTTCATAGTAGCTATTTCAAACCTCTACTTAAGTCTCCAATTCCTCCTTTTCTCCTGCTTACTATTTACTACACAGAGGTGATGGAACTCTTTATGCACGGACTCCCTCAACTTCCTCCCATTACTTCCACAAATTAGTGTTTTTTCACACTAAACTTCTTTACTTCCTATTACTTTTTGTAAAAGGCCTCCCTCCTTCTATATAGTTATATTTCCCTGTATTATGGATCTGATTTCCTCCCCCCTTTGTAATCTTGTTCATTTATTATACATTATCTTTCATATCCTTAACATCCATATTAATTGTAGCCATCACCCAGCTCACTCCCCCTTTACAACTAAAGTCTTATAAGAGTTCTTTCTATACCTTACTATATCTGTTTTCTCTCCTCGTGTATTTAGTCTTCTGACCATAGTCTTCACTGAAATTGCTCTTCAAAGTCACTAATAACCTCCTCTTTGCTAAGTAAATGGAGACCAACTCCTCTCTCTTACAACCTTTCTGCAGCAATGACATATTCAAGACCTTTTTCTTCTTGAAACACTTTCCTCTTGGCTTCCAACTATCACTCTTCAGGTTTTCTGTCTTTCTATTCAATATAGAGGCTTACATATTCCTGACTTACATAGAGGCACCTTGAATTCTATTTATCCGTTAAATGTTGATTCCCAAGGTTTTGCTCTAGACTCTCATCTTTAAAAAAAATCTAAGGTAATTTTACTACAAGAGCCTTTTATATACAAAATTATTTTAAAAGTTGAGTAAAAGTCTTGAATAGTAATTTTACATACAAAATATTCACATGTCTGTTTAAGTTTTCTCATGATTGAAACTCACAGACTTAGATCATTTTGTCTCTCTGGTTTAAAAGTATGTTTGGAAGAGTATTGAAGAATGAAGTTTGTCAACTCAGTCCCCAGTTAGTGAGACTGATTTAGTTTAATGACTTACCTTCTATATTTTCAATCTAAAGTAAATAGAAGTTTTAGCTAGACTCAGAAGTAATTGGTCTATATTAGTATTTCTCAAACTTTTTGATTACAGAACACTTCTCAGTACTCTTTTTTAATTTTCATTAAAGTGTCATTGATACACATTCTTACGAAGGTTTCACAAGAAAAACATGGTTGTTATTTCATTCACCCTTATTATTGAATGTCCCCCCATGCCCCATAGCAGTCATTGTCCATCAGTGTAGTAAGATGCCACAGAGTCCCTATTTGTCTTCTTTGAGCTACACTGTCTTCCCCGCGGCTCCACACACACTATGTGCACCAATCATGATACCCCACAATTCCCTTCTTCTCCCTCCCTATCCACCCCCCTTTCGTAACTACTAGTCCCTTCTTGGAGTCTGTGAGTCTGCTGCTATTTTGTTCCTTCCATTTTGCTTCATTGTTAAACTCCACAAATGAGGGAAATCATTTGGTATTTGTCTTTCTCTGCCTGACTTATTTCACTAAGCATAATACCCTCTAGCTCCATCCATGTTGTTGCAAATGGTAGGATTTGCTTCTTTCTTATGGCTGAATAGTATTCCATTGTGTATATGTACCACATCTCCTTTATCCATTCATCTACTGATGGACACTTAGGTTGCTTCCAAATCTTTTCACTGTTACAAATAGTGCTGCAGTAAACATAGGGATGCATATGTCTTTTTGAATCTGATAAGTTGATTTCTTTGGGTAAATTCCTAGGAGTGGAATTCCCAGGTCAAATGATATTTCTATTTTTAATTTTTTGAGGTATCTCCATATTGCTTTCCACAATGGTTGAACTCATATACATTCCCACCAGCAGTGTAGGAGGGTTCCCCTTTCTCTGCATCCTCACCAGCATTTGTTGTTCTTAGTCTTTTTGATATTGGCCATCCTAACTGGTGTGAGGTGATAGCTCATTGTGGTTTCAATTTCTCTGATAATTAGCAATGTGGAGCATCTTTTCTTATGCCTGTTGGCCATCTGAATTTCTTCTTTGGAGAAGTGTCTGTTCATAACCTCCACCCATTTTTTAATAGGGTTATTTGCTTTTTGGGTGTTGAAGCTTTTATATATTTTGGATGTTAACCCCTTGTTGGATATGTCATTTACAAATACATTCTCCCATACTGTAGGATGCCTTTTTGTTCTGTTGATGGTGTCCTTTGCTGTACAGAAGCTTTTAGGCTTGATGTAGTCCCATGAGTTCATTTTAGCTTTTGTTTCCCTTGCTCGAGCAGATGGGTTCAGGAAGAAGTTGCTCATGCTTATATTCAGGAGATGTTTGCCTATGTTGTCTTATAAGAGTTTTATGGTTTCATGACTTACATTCAAGTCTTTAATCCATTTCGAGTTTACTTTTGTGTATGAAGTTAAATAATAATCCAGTTGTTTTGCCAACACCAACTGTTGAAGAGGCTATCATTTCCCCCATTGTATATCCATGGCTACTTTATCATATATTAATTGACTATATATACTTGGGTTTGCATCTGGGCTCTCTAGTTTGTTCCATTGGTCAGTGGGTCTGTTCTTGTGCCAGTACCAAATTGTCTTGATGACAGTGGCTTTGTAGTAGAGCTTGAAGTCGGGGAGTATAATCCCCTCTGCTTTATTCTTCCCTCTCAGGATTGCTCGGCTATTCAGTGTCTTGTGGTTCCATATGAATTTTAGAACTATTTGCTCCAGTTCATTGAAGAATGCTGTTGGAATTTTGATAGGGATTGCATTGAATCTGTAGATTGCTTTAGGCAGGTTGGCCATTTTGACAATATTAATTCTTCCTAGCCAAGAGCACAGGATGTGTTTCCATTTATTGGTATCTTTTCATTTCTCTCATGAGTGTCTTGTAGTTTTCAGAGTATAGGTCTTTCATTTCCTTGGTTAGGTTTGTTCCTAGGTACTTTATTCTTTTTGATGCAATTATAAATGGAATTGTTTTCCTGATTTCTCTTTCTGTTAGTTCATCGTTAGTGTATAGGAATGCCACAGATTTCTGTGTATTAATTTTGTATCCTGTAACTTTGCTGCATTCAGATATTAGATCTAGTAGTTTTGGAGTGGATTCTTTAGGGTTTTATGTACAATGTCATGTCATTTGCAAACAGGGAGAGTTTAACCTCTTCCTTGCCAATCTGGGTGCCTTTTATTTCTTTGTGTTGTCTGATTGCCATGGCTAGGACCTCCAGAACTATGTTGAATAAAAGTGGGGAGAGTGGGCATTCTTGTCTTGTTCCTGATCTTAAAGGAAAAGCTTTCAGCTTCTTGCTGTTAAGTATGATGTGGCTTTATCATATATGGCCTCTATTATGTTGAGGTACTTGCCCTCTTTACCTATTTTGTTGAGAGTTTTTATCATGAATGGATGGTGAATTTTGTCGAAGGCTTTTCAGCATCTATGGAGGTGATCATGTGGTTTTTGTCCTTCTTTTTGTTGAGGTGGTGGATGATGCTGATGGATTTTCGAATGTGTACCATCCTTGCATCCCTGGAATAAAGCCTACTTAATCGGGATGGATGATCTTTTTGATGTATTTTTGAACTTGGTTTGCTAATAATTTGTTGAGTATTTTTGCTTCTACGTTCATCAAGGATGTTGGTCTGTAATTTTCTTTTTTTGTGGTGTCTTTGCCTGGTTTTGGTATTAGAGTGATGCTGGCCTTGTAGGGTGAATTTTGAAGTATTCCCTGTTCTGCTTTTTGGGAAACTTTAAGGAGGATGGGTATTAGATATTCGCTAAATGATAAAATTCAGCAGTGAAACCATCTGGTTTAGGAATTTCATTCTTAGGTAGTTTTTTGATTACCAATTCAATATCTTTGCTGGTAATTGATCTTTTTAGATTTTCTGTTGCTTTCTCAGTCAGCCTTGGAAGGTTGTATTTTTCTAGAAAGTTGTCCATTTCTTCTAGGTTATTTAGTTTGTAACAATACAATCTTTCACAGTATTCTCTCATAATTCTTTGTATTTCTGTGGTGTCTGTAGTGCTTTTTCCTTTCTCATTTCTGATTCTGTTTATGTGTATAGACTCTCTTTTGTTCTTGATAAGTCTGGCTACAGGTTTATCTATTTTGTTTATTTTCTCGAAGAACCAGCTCCTACTTTCATTGGTTCTTCTGTTGTTTTATTCTTCTTGATTTTATTTATTTCTGCTCTAATTTTTATTATGTCCCTCCTTCTACTGACTTTGGGCCTCCTTTGTTCTTCTTTTTCTAGTTTCATTAACTGCGAGTTTAGACTGTTCATATGGGATTGTTCTTCTTTCCTGAGGTAGGCCTGTACTGCAATATACTTACCTCTTAGCATGACCTTCACTGTGTCCCACAGGTTTTTCAGCGTTGAATTATTCTTGTCATTTTTCTCCATATATTGTTTGATCTCTCTTTTTATTTGGTCATTGATCCATTGATCATTTAGGTGCATGTTATTAACCTCCATGTGTTTGTGGGCTTTTTTGTTTTCTTTGTGTAATTTATTTCTAGTTTTATACCTTTGTGGTCTGAGAAGGTGGTTGGTACAATTTCAACCTTTTTAAATTTACCGAGGCTCTTTTTGTGGCCTACTATGTGATCTATTCTTGAAAATGTTCCATGTGCACTTGAGAAGCATGTGTATTCTGCTGCTTTTGGGTGTAGAGTTATGTAGATGTCTGTTAGGTCCATCTGTTCTAATGTGCTGTTCAGTGCCTCTCTGTCCTTACTTCTTTTCTGTCTGGTGGATCTGTCCTTCAGAGTGAGTGGAGTGTTGAAGTCTCCTAGAATGAATGCATTCATTCTGTTTCCCCTTTTAATTCAGTTAGTATTTGTTTCACATATGTAGGTGCTCCTGTGTTGGAAGCATATATATTTATAATGCTTGTATCTTCTTGTTGGATTGACCCCTTTATCATTATGTAATGTCCTTCTTTGTCTCTTGTGACTGACTTTCTTTGTTTTGAAGCCTATTTTGTCTGATACAAGTACTGCAACTCCTGCTTTTTTCTATTAGTTGCATGAAATATCTTTTTCCATCCCTTCACTTTTAGTCTGTGTACATCTTTGGGTTTAAAGTGAGTCTGTTGTGGGCAGCATATAGATGGGTCTTGTTTTTTTATCCATTCAGTGACTCTATGACTTTTGATTGGTGCATTCAGTCCATTTACATTTAGGGTGATTATCAATAGGTATGTACTTAATGTCGTTGCAGACTTTAGATTCTTGGTTACCAAAGGTTCAAGGTTAACTTCTTTACTATCTAAGAATCTACCTTAACTCGCTTAATATGCTATTACAAACACAATCTAAGGGTTCTTTTCTTTTTCTCCTCCTTTTTCTTTCTCCTCCATTCTTTGTATATTAGGTATCATATTCTGTACTCTTTGCCTATCCCTTCATTTACTTTGGGGATAGTTAATTTAATTTTGCATCTGTTTACTTATTAGCTGTTCTACTTTCTTTTTTGTGGTTTTATAACCTCTGGTGACCACTATTGAACCTTAGGAACACTTCCATCTATAGCAGTCCCTTCAAAATAGACTTTCTTTGTTTTGAAGCCTATTTTGTCTGATACAAGTACTGCAACTCCTGCTTTTTTCTATTAGTTGCATGAAATATCTTTAGATGAAATATCTAGAGATGGTTTGTGGGAGGTAATTTCTCTCAGCTTCTGCTTATTTGGAAATTGTTTAATCCCTCCTTCAAATTTAAATGATTTTCTTCTTGGATAAAGTAATCTTGTTCCAGGCCCTTCTGCTTCATTGCATTAAATACATCATGCCACTCCCTTTTGGCCTGTAAGGTTTCTGCTGAGAAGTCTGTTGTTATAGCCTGATAAGCTTTCCTTTGTATGTTATCTGATTTCTCTCTCTTGCTGCTTTTAGTAGTCTATCCTTATCCTTGATCTTTGCTATTTTAATTACTATATGTCTTGGTGTTGTCTTCCTTGGGTTCCTTGTGTTGAGAAATCTGTGCATCTCCATGGCCTGAGAGACTATTTCCTTCCCCAGATTGGGGAAGTTTTCAGCAATTACCTCCTCAATGGCACTTTCTATCCCTTTCTCTCTCTTCTTCTTCAGGTACCCCTATGATACTGATATTGTTCCGTTTGGATTGGTCACTCAGTTCTCTCAATATTCTTTCATTCTTAGAGATCCATTTTTCTCTCTGTGCCTCAGCTTCCTTGTATTCCTCTTCTCTAGTTTCTATTTCATTTATCATCTCCTCCCCCGTATCCAATCTGCTTTTAATACCCTCCATTGTGCTCTTCAACGATTGGATCTCCAACCGGAATTCATTCCTGAGTTCTTGAATATCTTTCCGTACCTCCATTAGGATGTTAATGATTTTGATTTTGAACTCCACTTCAGGAAGAGTCCTGAGGTCCGTGTCATCTTTCTCAGGGGTTATATTAATTTTACTCTGTCCTTTGGCATTTCATATTTGTGTATGGCACCTTCTAGTGTCCAGAAGCTCTACTCTCTGGAACTGCTCAGCCCCTGAAGCAATGTTGGGGTTCACAGGGGAGTGGTATTGGTGCCTGGGGTGAGGAAAGAGCTGTTTCCTGCTTCCCGGCTTCTTTTCCAGTCTCCACTGCCCGATCCAGTGGGCCGATCACACAGGTATAAGCTTTTGTCCCAGAGCAGCCGGATATGGATCCCTGCTTTCCACAAGCAGCTGGAATCTCAGTCCCTCCTGGAATTCTGCCTGTCTTAGCTTTCCAACCTGGTAATCACAAGAGTATCATGAAAGCACCATGAAATGTAGGTTTGTACTCCCAGAGCAGATCTCCAGAGTTAGATATTGCGCAGTCCCAGGCCTCCAGTCCCTCCCCGCTCCATTTCTCTTCCTCCGGCTGGTGAACTGGGGTGGGGGAAGGGCTTGGGTCCCGCCTGGCCACAGCTTTGATATGTTACCCCATTCCATGAGGTCTCCTCTTTTCTCCAGGTGTATGCAGTCTGGCACAGCCCTCTTTCTTGTTGCTCTCTCAGGATTAGTTGTATTAATTATATTTTCATATTATATGCTGTTTCAGGAGGAAGCCTCTGTCTCACCTCTCATGCTGCCATCTTTAATCCTTTTGCTATATTTTTTTATTTTCTTCCTCAAACATCTCTTATTTATTTACCATAAGGATAAATGAACTAACCTAAAAAGCAGAAATATCTTTGTAGTAGAAGAGGAAATGTATGAATAACATATTTTGGTAATCTTGGAGGTGGGTACATCCTTTTAAAATAAGGTGTTAACACCCAGAAGCCATAAAATGTTTGATTATATAAATTTTCTGTGAAACTAAACACAGATGTTTAAAATAGATCAGTAGAAGAAAATATTTGATGTGTAATGTGTAGTCATATAATAGAAACACTGTATATACATATAATAAGCTTCCACAAATACAAAAAGAAGTCTACTTGAAAAATGGGGGGAAATAAACCAAACTTGGATAGGTAATTCATAGAGGAATTAGAAATTGCCTATTAATGCTCAAACTCATTATAGGGAAATTCCAGTGAAAATAGCATTTTTAACCCATGTGATTGGCAGAAATGAAGAATACTAATACTATCAAGTGGGATTTTACATTGTTAAAGCTGTTATGAGGTACAGTTTGGCAACAGTAAAAATAAAAGTTATACTTATCTTTGATCTAGCAAATCTAGTTTGAAATCTCTTCTAAAGAAATACTTGCACTTGTTAAGCAAAGTAGATATCAAATGTTCATTGAACTAACTTAATTTATAACAGTAAGTTACTGAAAACAAACTAAATGTCTGTCAGGAGGAAAGTGGTTTAATAAATTTTGATATGTTCATATCATGAAATGCTTTGCAGATACTGAAATGAAGGTGGTTGACCTCGGTGTATGACATGAAAAGATCTTTGTGTAGTCTTAGTCCCATTATTTTAAAGATATGAATATCAAGCTTGTTTTTATGCATATAACACTAAACTATGCCATTAACTATATTAGTGTTACCACTGGAATAAGAATGGCAATGGGAGGAGCATAAGGAAATTTCATATTTTACTCTGTATACGTAAGAATGAAGACCTCTAACAGTGACAATCTGTACATTAAAGAGAGAAGGCAGTACTCAGATATATATAATTCTTATACATGTACATTTTATTTATCTATGATAATTTGCATGTGATTACTAGAGGTAAAATTGTTTTATCAAAGGGTATGAATATTCTTAAGGGTTTTACCCATATTGCTAAGTTATTTTCCAGGATAGATATGCTAGTTTACATTGCTATCACCGGAGAATGAACATCCCTTTTATCTGTACCTTTGCCAATACCTAGTATTATAATTAGGGACAGGGAAAGGCTCTTTAATATATGAAAGTGGCATATTTATATATCATTTGTGTTTCTTTTCATGAATTGCCTGTTCATGTCCTTAACCCATTCTTTTCACTAGTAGGAGTTCTTTGTACGTGAAGAATGTCAATGTTTCCTTATGTATTGCATGTGGTTTTCTGTACATATTCTTAAAAATCTCTGCCTTGTTAAATATGCCATTCTAATTACATTTAATATTTTCCTGATGATTCTAATTATCTGTATGAATCAGGTTTTGTAAGGCAGTTCTAATATAACCTCAAGCTATAAGATTTCTAAATTTCTTGATGGTTTCACATTCTTATTTTTGAGTTCCAACCTATGCTTTGTGCTTTCTGATTTTTCTATTTTTCTTTAATTAAGTATCATTGATATACATTCTTATGAAGGTTTCATGTGAAAAACATTGTGGTTACTACTTTCACCCATATTATCAAGTCCCCCCCATGCCCCATTGCAGTCACTGTCCATCAGCATAGTAAGATGCCACAGAGTCACTATTTGTCTTATCTGTGCTGCACTGTCTCCCCCGTGACCCCACACACACCATGTGCACCAATCATAATACCCCTCAATCCCCTTCTCCCTCCCTTCCCTCGCAACCTTCCCCAACCCTCCCCTTTGGTAACCGCTAGTCCCTTCTTGGAGTGTGTGAGGCTACTGTTTTTTCGGAGCTTCAGTTTTTCTTTGTTGTTACACTCTACAAATGAGGGAAATCATTTGGCACCTGTCTTTCTCTGCCTGGCTTATTTCACTGAACGTAATACCCTCTAGCTCTATCCATGTTGTTGCAAATGGTAGGATTTGTTTTCTTCTTGGCTATTGTAAATAGTGCTGCAATAAACATAGGGGTGCATATGTCTTTTTGAATCTGTGATCTTGTTTTATTTGGGTAAATTCCTCAGAGTGGAATTACTGGGTCAAATGATATTTCTATTTTTAGTTTCTTGAGGAACCTTCGTATTGCTTTCCACAATGGTTTAACTAATATACATTCCCACCAGCAGTGTAGGAGGGTCCCCCTTTCTCCACATCCTTGCCAGCATTTGTTGTTCCTTGTCTTTTCGATGTTGGCCATCCTAACTGGTGTGAGGTGATAATCTCATTGTGGTTTTAATTTGCATTTCCCTGGTAATTAGTGATGTGGAGCATCTTTTCATGTGCCTATTGGCTATCTAACTTTCTTCTTTGGAAAAGTGTCTGTTTATATCCTCTGCCCATATTTTAATTGGGTTATTTGCTTTTTGGGTATTGAGGCATGTGAGTTCTTTATATATTTTGGATGTTAAGCCCTTGTCAGATAATTCAACAACATTTATGAATATATTCTCCCATACTGTAGGATGCCTTTTTGTTCTACTGATGGTGTCCTTTGCTGTACAGAAGCTTTTTAGCTTGATGTAGTCCCATTTGTTCATTTTTGCTTTTGTTTCCCTTGCCTGAGAAGATGTGTTCAGGAAAAAGTTGCTCATGTTTATATTCAAGAGATTTTTGCCTATGTTTTCTTCTAAGAGTTTTATGGTTTCATGACTTCCATTCAAGTCTTTGATCCATTTCGAGTGTACTTTTGTGTATGGAGTTAAGACAATATTCCAGTTTAATTCTCTTAGAGTAGCAGTCTGGTTTTGCCAACAGCAGTTGTTGAAGAGGCTGTCTTTTCCCTGTTGTATATCCAGGGCTCCTTTATTATATATTAATTGACCATATATGCTTGGGTTTATATCTGGGCTCTCAATTCTATTCCACTGATCTATGGGTCTGTTCTTGTGCCAGTACCAAATTGTCCTGATTACTATGGCTTTGTAGTAGAGCTTGGAGTTGGGGGTGTAACCCCCCGCAACTTTATTCTTCCTTCTCAGGAATGCTTTGGCTATTTGAGGTCTTTTGTGGTTCCATATGAATTTTAGAACTATTTGTTCTAGTTTGTTGCTGTTGGTATTTTGATAGGGATTGCATTGAATCTGTAGATTGCTTTAGACAGGGTCGCCATTTTATTAATATTAATTCTTCCTATCCATGAGCACTGTATGTATTTCCATTTATTGGTGTCTTCTTTAATTTCTCTCATGAGTGTCTCGTAGTTTTCATGGTATAGGTCTTTCACTTCCTTGGTTAGGTTTATTCCTAGGTATTTTATTCTTTTTGATGCAGTTGTGAATGGAATTGTTTACCTGATTTCTCTTTCTGCTAGTTCATCGTTAGTATATGGGAATGCAACAGATTTCTGCGTATTAATTTTGTATCCTGCAACTTTGCTGAAAATCAGTTATGCTTTCTGATTTTTCTTTTTTTGTTAGTGGACTGTCAGTTACAGTGTGCCTACTTTGTAGGCCATCTCATATAGCCTAGGAAAACATCTTACTTTTGATTATACTAGAGATGCATAAAATAAGTAGTTTCCAAATAAAGACTCAGGTGTTTTCTTCTAAGCAAACTATATTAGCTTTAGTACATTGACTTTGATGTATATTTTAAGTGCTCAGGCTGACCCCCTTTGTTTGAGTGGTTTGGGATTAAAGACTGCAAGCTTCCATTTCAAAAAAACTTCTCATTTTTCCATTTGTTCTATATTGGTGGTATTTCAGGTAGCAATTTTTAGATGGGCAGATCATTACTGTTAATACCGTCAAAAACACTGTGAACCATTCTTCTCAGTTACTCTTTCATCCGTTTTACCCGTAATGTTTGGTTATAGAATTTTATCTATCTGTCAATAATTTAATCACATAATCAAACCAGATTATTGAGTCCTTTTATTCATTGATTTTAAGTATCTCAGTGGAGTATAAATTAAAACTAGTGATAACCATTATTCATTTAATTAAATTCAGTATCTCCAATTATTTTATCTAGTAAAGGCCTCATACCCTTAAATGTCTAGTACTTGCTTTCTAATTGGAAGGCATACTTTTGTCTACATATTTACTGAGAAATTGTCATTATATTCCAGTATGAGGTAATCAAGTTTAGTCACACAGATAATGGATATAGCTACTTTCTCAGCCTCCAAGCGTGAATGGATAGTTCACATTCTAATGTATTTGACCTATGCTATGTCTATTAAATAATCAAGTAAGACTGCTTATCTGTATTGTTTTTTTAGTTCCTCATTCTAATTCTTTACCCAAGGTTGAAAAATGGTGATCTTAAGTACTGAAAGTATAGCTTGAGAAGGCACTTCAATTTGTAATCAAACCCAACATGGTCATATGTTAGGATAGAAGTCAGTGACATTCCCTCCTCCAAGCTTCTTGGCATTTATGACAAATAAGAGTGAGAGCAGTGCCAATAGCCACCGAAAACTTCTGTGTATTGTAATGAAATGCTCTGCATACTCTTCTTCCTTTTTTTCCTCCTTAACTATCCTTCATATTTTCATTGGAAAAAATGAATGGAAATAAAGATGTGGTATCAGATCCATTGAAAAGAGGGACAGTTCTAATATAAGATACTAGTACAAATCACTTGTAATGAAAATGTTACAGGTCCTTCAAAAGTTAGCTTGGGTTTATATCTAGGCTCTCAGTGCTATTCCATTGATCTGTGAGTCTGTTAGTATTAAAGCAAACTTTAGTTTTAGGTAAAAATCAGTTGTGCCACTAATAAACACAAAATAAAGGAAGCAGTGTTGCATGCCTAATGTAACGTTTATTCAACTAATGAATTTTTAAGAAAATCAAGGAGACAGTCACATTATTTGCAGCATGAAATAGTGAAGGCTTTGGTGTCTTTAATACTTAGAATTTACACTTGAGTTTGTTAATTTTATCTTTTAAAAAATCCCATCTCCTAACCAAAAACCCAAGACCCCAGGCAATTCAGAATCACCCCCAGAAAACCCAGAAACCTTGAAAGTGTTTGTCTTTTCCTAAAGACATAATCTTATAATGAGATTAGCTATATTGATTTTATTTCTTTATAGAAACAATATATAGTTCTTTGATGTCTTAGAAGTATGTTATTTTAATAGAAGTATCTACCATTTTAATTTGCATAAAAATTAGTTGAAAAAATTCCTCTAATTTTTGGCATAGGTAATTATAGTTTCTGACAATGGAATTTTTATTTTAAAGATTCTGACAATGGAGACATTAATTACGATTATGTTCATGAATTATCATTGGAAATGAAGCGTCAGAAGATACAGAGAGAATTAATGAAGCTGGAACAAGAAAACATGGAGAAGAGAGAAGAAATTATTATTAAGAAAGAGGTATTCTGTTTATTGAAGTGTATGTTAGTAATTAACATCAACAAGGCTATAAACCAGAGAAGTCATTAGCTTCTGGTTACTTGAAAGGGGAAGCAAGCATAGTGTTCTTTCAGCGTGTGCAGCCCACTGCCGTACTGCCCAACCTCCAGGAGTGTGGTCAAGAAGGCTGGCTTACAGCTGTTCCTTACACGTTACCTGAACGTCCTATTCAGTATAGAGATATTCCACAGAATTGAGCATGTGACATTGTACACCCGCTTACAGGGCATAGTTTACTAAAACCCCCTTCCTGGTCAGTGAAGCAAGTACATTAAAGATGCAATAAGGACAGTGTTTATTCAGTGTGTGTAAATGAACCCATTCTGTCTTGCTTCCATTGCTCTCTTTAAGCCAAACAGCAACACATACTTCTTTCTGCAGCTAATTGATAGTGTTATTCAATGTAGTCTAAGTTCACTGTATTAGAGCACATGCATGAGAGGATAGTCTTCTAGGGCACTTTTGAAGTTCAGTTCTATTATCCCTTAAGAACAAGTTACATGAAAGAGGCAACCTGCACTACCTTCTTTCAGTAAGTTTTAGCAAATAACAGTCTGTCATGCTTCCACTGATGGGCTGAAAGCAACTTCTTTTGTGTGTTCCCCTGAATCTAGTTGCAAAACCTATTCATAACACACTTATCTCTTGGAGTTAAATTGTATTAGGTTGTTGATACATTGATCAACTTACTGTGTATCAACCACTTCATATAAATCATTTAATCTTCACGTTACTCTATTAGATAAATAGGAAATATTTTTGCTTTTGAACAGTACTGAGGTTCTGTTGCTGAGTTACCAGCTATTATAAAATGGGGTTTACATATGTCTGTTTTTTAGTCCCATGCTATTTTTAGAATACTTATTTCTTTTCTAAAAAGTAGAGAAATATAATTTGAATAATTTGTGATTTTTCTGAGATTTTGAAATTTCATACTTTTAGTTTGCTTTGTTGATGTTAGGGTAGTTAATTAGCATATTGGTTAAAAGCATGGGTTCAAACCAACATTAAGACATGATGGCTACCATAGCATTTGATACTTCATCTCAAGTTTGATGTAATTTAAAACATATGCTTTGCTGTCTGATTATAACAACCATGGTTGGAGTTCCTGAATTGAGTTACTGAATTCTCTTGAAAGGTTTCACCAGAAGTGATTAGATCAAAATTATCTCCATCACCATCTCTAAGAAAGTCTAGCAAATCTCCTAAGCGAAAATCAAGCCCTAAGTTATCATCATCAGCCAGCAAGAAAGACAGAAAGACAACTGCAGTATCTTCTCCTTTGTTGGACCAGCAGAGGTCAGTAGGGTGATAAATAGTGCCAGAATGAAATAGCTTTTTCTGAAGTGATACTCAAAAGAATTACTTAGTAGACTACAGATGGGTACTTTTAATACATTCAGATGATATTTAATGTAAACTTTTTTCTTCTGTAAGAAAGGTATAAAATGTTTCGATTTAAAAGAAAATCACAGAGAACACTAAAAAAGTCAGTGCCACTGTGTTTCAGAGCTTTTTATTTTTAAAAATGCTTTTAATATTAATTTTTAAAAAATAAAAATATACATTTCCTGTTCTTCCCTCTTGAATTTGTTTTTTATGATGCTGTGCATGTGTTTATACTTCCATAATATGTATCATTTGGGGATATGTAGTACTATTTTCAGCTGTTTAATCTTAATATAGATACAACTTTCTGCAACTTGCTTTTTTACTTACAATATTTTAACATTTACCTGTATTGGTGTGTGTAGCATAGTTCTTCTATTTTAGTGCTTATACTATATATCTACTTGTCTGTTGAACATTTGTTTATAGTTTTACAGGTATTACAAGTTTGTTTATAGTTTATAGGTATTACAAGTTATACACAGTGAACATTCCTGTGTTCCTTGTATACATGAACAAGAGATAAGGTTCTTTATTGTACATTCATAGCAGTATGAATATATTATTTAGAATTATTGGAGTAGCCATTTGAAGATATAAAAATATAAGGCAAGAGACAATTTTTCATTTAGTGTCACCCTATACTATTTAAATTTTAAGTGCACACACTAATTTTATTCAAGAAAAAAAGTGAAAAACCTCTTTCCAACATTTGACCAGTTGGTAAACTGTCTGAACCCACAAAATGAAACTCCAATTTTTTGAGGGGCTTTACCCCTATTTCAAACTGTAGTTACTTTTTGCCTACAGTATTTTATCATCCTAACTGTATTTCCTTTATCTAGTGTCCTCTCCCATGCAAAAACATTTCATTCAGTAACTTCAACCCATTCCTTTCAAAGATATTGTGAGAAAAATGTTTAAAAAAATAATTCCAGTTAATTATGCCATTGAAAAACTCAATGGTTTTCCATTCTGTTGAATGAAATTCAGATCCTTTAGAATAACATTCATATTTTGGTCTGAAAAAAGTCTCTTTCATATTGTCCAATCTTCTTCCTGTCATCTTCCACCTTTAATTCTTCAGTGTCTAGCTCAAATTCTGTCTTTTCTCTGAAGTTCTCCCATTAACCTTTACCAGACATAATTTCTGTTCCCTTTGTTTATTTCAGATTTTACTTACACTTCTCTCTTAATATTAATCGCTGTTGGCATATTTTATCTGTGATATTTTATCTGTGTTTTACAACCCCTACATATTATATCTAAGCTCCATGAAGACTGAGATCTTGATGGCTCATTGTGCTATTTCCCCATCAGTACCTACTTTGAGTTGTAATAAAGCACTCTTAAAGTTCACATGATCCTCTGCATTGCTCCTGGGATTGAGTAAATATTGCAAAGCAAAGTTGAACTTTAAAGTGATGTCCACCCCACTTGCTCTTTATCCTCTTGGCTAACCAATTATATAACTTTCTCTCATTTCCATCCATTTCCCCCTCAAAAAAGCATATTAGAAATACTGTTTTTTCATTTTCTTATCCTATTTATTAAATCTTTTAATTAAATCTCTTCACAGAAAGTTTTAAAAGTGATTTAGTTCAGGGCTTAGTTTCATCCTGTTCTTTTTTATATAGTCTTCTCAATGTTTTTCAGTAACTCACTATCCTTTGATGACTACTTAGCATGAATAGTTGACTTAGCTACAGTATTTCTAAGATGTTGTTGACTTTAAGATGCACCATTAATTTAATAATAGAAACAGAAGGACCTAGGAAACCATATGTTGAAGGTACAAAGAAAACATTGAATTGAGTATGGAGTTTACATTGCCTAGAGTGTAGCAGATCATCAACGTTTAGTTTTATTGCTGGATCATACTATAAACTGTTTAAAGACATATTAAACAGTGAATAAGAATTAGAATTTCAGTTAAAATTAAGTGAGTGTTGCAACTTATGCCAGTAAGTCGACTGAGGTGACAATAAGGTCAGCAGACTCCTTGTCCTACATGGTTATCATATTGAGTAGGCAGGGATAATTACAAATGAACACTCACACTTCTCCCTGAGGGCTGGCAGTTTTCTTACATGTTCATTTTGAGACAGCCTGATAATAAGCTTTATGTTCTTAAGTGGGATACACTGTGGCTTAGAATCACTATATGTATTACTATTCTGTCTGTCTACCTTGCATCTTAGTTTTTATTAGGTAACCTTTTCTTTATGACTCTTTATATTCAGATGTGTAAACTATGTCAAAAGCTATTCAAAAGAAGTAATTTTAGGGAGAGAGAGAAAGGCCATAAAAATGATAGAAGTAGATAATTGAACTCTATGCCCCAAATAGGAAGTGGGCTCTGTGCCACCAAGGAATAATCAATTGACAAAAAATGTTGAAAGATGTTGTTTACTTCTCAATGTGCAAAACAAATTTTGGCCCCTTCAGTTAGAAGACACTTGAAAACTTTTTATCTGTAATATGCTTGTGTTTTCCAATCACATGTATTTTTGAAGGGAATGTGAAGAAATTCAGCACTTTAGTGTTCTTTAGTGAGTGTTTTGAGATAATTCTGGTTGTTATAATAGCTTAATCCTGAAATGTAAGTTTACTGCACTGAAAGTTTATTTCTCACTCAAGTAAAGTTGAAATTGATATTTCTGATTAACAGATGACTTTCCTATACATGGTGTTTCAGTAACCCAGGCTCTGCTTTCTTGGGTTTTCAAGGACACCAAAAAATAGAATATGCAAAGAAAAAATTAATTGGAGTATTGCCTTATTTAGGTATATAGTTTACAATTGCCTGGTATATGAGAGTCTCTTAACTAGTTAGGCCTAGAAGTGGTGTACATTAGTTTCACCCATACTCTTTTGCCAAAACTTGGTCACTTGGTCCTACTGGATTTCAAAAAATCTAGACAGTGTGGTCTAACAGTATTGCCCAGGGACAGAAATTTAGAAAAATAACTAGCTAGTGTCTGTCACAGGCAGTAATGTGAAAAATACAGTTTGTATCAAGAATTCCTCTATCATTTTGTCTTGAAAATAGTTTTTAAAATAATTTTTGATATAGATACCAACTATTGATTAGTTTTTGTTTTTTAAGTGAAAAATATTGAGAAATTGAGACATTTATTACTTATATATACACATAAAAAGTTTGAGTCATCTCAAATATGCAATAAGATGTTGCTAATATGGCTCTTGGCAGAAAGCAAAAGTGAAAAATAGAGTGGATCAAATTTTAGTAATTTCATACTTGATCTAGGTGGTTAACCCCTATCTGTGATAATAAATAGGGATATGGACTAAGAGCTAAAATTTCATAATACTCATCATGAATCAGTTGCTTTTGTACTTTATCTTTTTGAAATTTTACCAGTAATTTTGAGGAAGAATATTTCCATTACCTTTTTGTAGCTAAGGAATCTTGGGATTAGAGAACTCAAGGTCACAGGTAGTAAACTCTAGAATTTAGGCTTAAGTCATCATTTATAAGACTCAGTAGACAATGAAATGAGTAGTTAGTGAAAACTTACCAGATGTATCAAAAGAAAAGGCTACTTAAAAACTCACTACCAGATGGGATTCAAGATGGCGGTATGAGAGAATAAAGGAAGGAGAGCATAGGAAATTTCAATAGATACAGATATTTAAAAGAAAAGATAATATCCATTCATGATAAAAAAGAAATACCCTGAGCAATTATGGAATTGAAGTATACACTCTTAATTTGATAAACAGCATCCACAGAAACTCCAGAAGAACATTATACTAAATGGTGAAATATAAAATGCTTTTCTGATTAAGATAAGGAAAAATAATGGATGCATACTATACAACTTCTATTCAGCATTGTATAAGATGGCCTTAGTGATTTAAATCAAGCAGAAGAAAAAATTTAGTAGCATAAAGATGTGAAAACAGTAAGTAAAATTATCTCTATTCAGTTTTGAAACGATTGCTTACATAGCGTATGTTAAACATTCACAAAAATATTAGAACTCAAAATTAAATTTTGTGAATTCCTAAGTTACAATTTAATGTATATGATTAATGTATTTTTATATTCTAATAGCAATAGGAAAATAAGATTAAAAATAAATATTTCTACTTAAGGTATCATAAAAAATAGGAATAAATTTAAAGAACATCTGAAGCTCTCTAGAATAAATGCCACCCAAAAAAAAGTGCTGAGTGAAAATATAAGAAAATCAAAGTATAGATGAAGAAATATACCATGGTCATGGAAAACGCAATATTGTTAATACGCCAGTTCTTCCAAATTGATCTGTAGATTCAATGACATTATCATCATAATACCATCAGGACTTTTTTTTTTCTTTTGTAGAAATTTGCAAGCAAATTTGAAGAGGAGAAACAAAGAGAAGTTACATTATATGACTTTAGAATTTATTCTCAAGCAAATGTAATCTCAGAACTGTAATGTTAGCCTAAGGATCAATAAATAGTTGAAATATAATTTAAAAAAAAAACAAAAAACTCACCACCAAAGTGAACACTCAGTGTTGTAGAAAACAGCAGCAAATCTAAATAATCAATTCATAATTTCAGTATGATTTGAGAGGATGTTACATTGACATGATCAGAGCAGTTGATCATGAGAATAAAAACAATCAGTAAACAAAGATATTTTAGAAGAAAAATTACCTTTAAACTGAAAATAAGATAATAAGATGGCCAGATTTGGAGTTAATAGAATGAGCACTGCTTAAAACAAAAACTACTGAATTTGAGGACATATATATATATATAGGAAATCAAAAGGAGAGATGGAAATAACAGAAAAATAAGACATGGAGGAGAAATCCAGAAGATGCAGTAACTATAATAAAGCAAACCAGAGAGACTTAGGTCATATGGAGAATTGGTGAAATAAAAATAGAAGAAATTGAGTAAAAGAGGTGAGGTTTTAGATAGAAACAGCTCTCTCTGAGTTGTGGAAAATTTTTAAAAAAGAAAAGCTAGATTTATCTTAGTGAATTTTTAATTTCCAAGTAATAATATTTATAAGTATTCAGCAGAAAACAGGTAACCTGCATAGGGGGAAAAAAGACTTTCTTTAGGCTTTTCATCTATAACACTAAATGCTACAAGATATAACAGTGTTTATAGAGCTCTGAAGGAAAAGAATGTTGACACCAAAATGCTGTATCCAGTCAAACTGTTGTTTGGGTATGAGGTAAAGATAATTTTGTATATATAAGGGCTCATATAAAGAGCCAAAGTTAATCTGTATCCAAAACTTTATTCTCAGTAGATTAAATGTGAAAGACAAAATTCCAAAATTTTAGGGGACTATCTTTGTAGTGCAAGAGTTAGGAAAGATTTCTTAAGCAATACTCAAAGAATTTACATGAACGTTTACTAACAATGTGTAGGATTTCATTTATAGATGATGTAATTGTGTGTTTTGTAATGATGAGGACATGGAGACCACCTAAAAAACTTCTTAATATCTAATTATTTAAAGAAGTTATGGAGCATATCTCTTCAGTGAAATTCTATACAATCTATAAACATAATTATGTAAATCTACTTTGTTACAGGAAGATACCCATGCTATATTTCATACAAAAAATTCTACAAAACATTGTAATAGAATGGGAGTAGGGGAAGAAGGGAGGGAAAGAGACATGGAATAAGTGTGGACATATATTCAAGGTGTTAACAGTGGTTATCTTCATCTGTTTTTCTATAAAAGCTTAAAAAAAAATTCAGCTCATGCTGAATTTCCTTTCCTGGAAGAACCTTTTCCTATTCCAACACTGTCTTTCTCAGAAACCTACCCTTTAAAGTTAAATAAAAAGCAATGTTAAGAAATAAGTAGCAAATAAATTATTTCTTTGCTCATTTTTGTGTGTTAATTTTTTCTTGATACTAATTACTAGTATACAACGATATAGTGAAAGGTTAGTATATGTTAAAAGGAATGTTAATGTTTTTTAAATGTGCTTTGTTAAAATGAAAAAAAAAATCTATATGACTGTCCAAAAGTACTTGGACCTCTAATGAAAGCTTCTGTGTACCTTTAGGAATTCAAAAAGCAACCAAAGTAAAAAGAAAGGACCTCGCACTCCTAGTCCACCCCCTCCTATGCAGGAAGATATTGCTCTAGGGAAAAAATATAAAGAGAAGTATAAAATAAAAGACAGAATAGAAGAAAAACCAAGAGATGGAAAGGACAGAGGACGAGATTTTGAAAGACAAAAAGAAAAAAGAGACAAACCAAGGTAAGCAGGATTGTTTGTTTTTAAGTCATACTTTTGTAAATATAAAATACTTAAGATGCTTTAGCCATGTAATGGAATTTTTAGTGTTTTTAAACTGTATTTGTATATTTAATAATTTCCATATTGTTATGGCTAATTCAATAAATATTAATGTAAAATGTTTTAACTATATTAATAGAAACAAAATTTAAGCATACAATTCAGGAATGTTAAGTAAATTCACATTGTCTTGAAACAGATCTCCAGAATGTTTTCATTTTGCAAATCTGAAACTCTGTACCCATCAAACAACTCCCTTTTCCCCCCTTCATGAAAGGGAGAATGGAATCATTTTCTCTTTTTTGTGACTGGTTTATTTCACTTAGCATAATGTCTTCATGGTTCATCCATGTTGTAGCATGTGTCAGGATTGCCTTCATTTTTAAAGCTGAGTTATACCCGATTGTCTGTATATACCACATTTTGTTTATCCATTTATCTATTAAAGGACACGTGGGTTGCTTCCACCTCTTAGCTACTGTGAATAAGTGCCGTCATAAACATGGGTATGTTTTTATCTCTTTAAGACCCTTCTTTCAAACATACATTTTTTTCATAGAAGTACAGATGGCCGACAGGCACATGAAAAGATGCTCCACACTGCTTATCATCATGGTGATGGAAATCAAAACGACAGTGAGGTATCACCCCACACCAGTCAGAGTGGCTACTATCCAAAAGACAAGAAATAACAAGTGTTGGCAAGGATGTGGAGAAATGGGAACCCTCCTACAACACTGTTGGTGGGAATGTAAACAGGTGCAGCCACTGTGGAAAACAGTATGGAGGTTCAAAAAACTAAAAATAGAAATCATGTAGCCCAGTAATTCCACTTCTGGGAATGTATCCGAAGAAAACAGAATCTCTGATTTGGAAAAATATATGCTCTCCTGTGTTTATTGCCATATTATGTAAATAGCCAAGATACGGAAGCAACCAAAGTGTTCATCAGAGATGAATGGATAAAGAAGAGGTGGTACATATACACAATAGAATATTATTCAGCCATAAAAAAGAAATAAATCTTGCCATTTGTGGCAACATGGATGAACCTAGAGGGTATTCTAAGTGAAATAAGCCAGGCAGAGAAAGATAATTACCATGTGATTTCACTTATTTATGGAATCTAAAAATGAAACAGAATGAACAATATAGCAGTAAACTCAAAGACACTGAAAAGTGACTGGTGGCTACCATGGGGTTGTGGTTGGGGTGGATGGGTGGGGAGAGTGAGGGGGATAAGAGGGCACAAAAATTCTCAATTATAATACAAGTTGGTCACAGGGATGGTAGATAGCATGGAGAATATAGCCAGTGATTCTGTAACACCTTCCTTTGTTGACAGATAGTAACTACACTAGTTGGGGTGAGGATTTAATAATTTGGACACTGTTGGACCACCCTGTTATATACTTGAAACCAGTATAAGATTGTATATCAACTATACCTCAAAACAAAAATACCCTTCTTTCAATTACTTTGGATGTATATTCTTCAGAAGTCAGATTGCTGGATCATACAGTAGTTCTATTTTTAATTTTTTGAGGAACTTTCATACTGTTTCCATACAAATTACCCCATTTTACAATATCACCAACAATGTACAAAGGTTCTAATTTCTCCACATCCTCAACAACACTTGCCATTTTCTGTGTTTTGGGTAGTAGCTATCCTTATGTCTGTAATATCATTGTGGTTTTGATTTGCATTTCACTGATGTTTAGTGATGTCAAGCCTCTTTTTGTATGCCTGCTGATCATTTGTGTATCATCTTTGAAGTAATGTCTATTTGATTCCATTACCAATATTTATTTGAGTTACTTGATTTTTGTTGGTGAGTTTTGGGAATCTATCATATATTCTGGGTATTAACCCCTTACCAGTTATATAATTTGCAGGTGTTTTCTTTCCTTTCATAGGTTGATTTTTTATTCTGTTGATAGTTTCCTTCAATGCACAAAAGTTTTTATGTTTGCTGTAGTCCCATTTGTCTATTTTTGTTTTTGTGACCTTTGCTTTTGGTGTTGTATCCAAGAAATCATTGTCAACTCCAGTGTCATGAAGATTTTGCCCTGTGTTTTCTTGTAGAAATTGTATAGTTTTAGATGTTACATTTAGGTCTTTAATCCCTTTTGAGTTAATTTTTGTATATGGTCTAAGATAAGGATCTTAACTTCATTTTTTGGCATGTAGATAGCCAGTTTTCCCAGCACTTATTTTTTTAAAAGACTCCTTTCCCCATTTAGTAGTCTTGGCACCCTTGAAGATAATTTGACCATGTATGCGAGGATTTATTTTTGGGTGCTCTGTTTTACTCCATTGGTTTGTCTTTATGCTAGTACCACACTGTTCTAATTACTATAGCTTTGTAATACATTTTGAAATCAAGAAGTGGTTTGCTAGTACTTTGTTGAGGATCTTTTGCATCAGTATTCATCAAGACTATTGGTCTGTAGTTTTCTTTTCTTATAGTGTTTTTGTCTGGCTTTGGTATCGGGGTTATATTGGCCACATAGAATGAGCTTAGGAATGTTCTCTCCTCCAGTTTTTTGGGAGAGTTCCAGAGGATTGGTGTTACTCCTTTAAATTTTTGGTAGTATTCTTCGGGGAAGCCATCTGCTCCTGGGCTTTTCCTTTCTGTGAAGTTTTAATTAATCATTCAGTAACTTTACTCATCGGTCTGTTCATATTTTCTATTTCTTAATGACTCAGTGTAGGTAGATTGTGTTGTTTTAGGAATTTGTCCATTATTTCTAGGTTATCCAATTTGTTATACAGTTTTTCATAGTATTCTCTTATAATCCTTTTTATTTCTGTGGCATCAGTTGTATTGACTCCTCTTTGCTGATTTTAGTTATTTGAATCTTCTCTCTTTTTCTTAATACAGGTAAGGATTTGTCAATTTTGTTGATGTTTTAAGAAATCCAACTTAGTTTTGTTGATTATTTCAGTTATTTTTCTATTCTTTGTTTTGATCTCTGCTCCAATTTTATTTCTTTCCTTCTGCTAGCTCTGGATTTCATTTTTTTGTAGTTTCTTGAGGTGTAAAGTTAGGTTGTTAATTTGAGATATTTCTTATTTTAAAGTACACATTTATAGCTATAAACTTCCCTCTTAGCACTGTTTTCACTGTATCTCATAAGTTTAGGTACATTGTTTTCATTTAATTTGTCTCTCAAAGTATCCTTTATTTCCCTTGTGACATCTTTTTGACTCATAAAGTATTTAAGAGTGTATTGTTTAATTTCCACATATTTGTGGATTTTCCAGATTTCCTTGTGCTGTTGATTTCTAGTTTTGTTCCATTTTGATCAGATACTTTGTATGATTTCAATGTTTTTAAATTTGTTAACCCTTGTTTTGTGGCCTAAAATGTTTTATCATGGAGTACATTCCATGTACACTTAAAGAGAATGTATATTCTGCTGTGGTTGGGTAGAGTGCTCTTTCTATGTTTGTTAGGTCCAGTTCATCTATAGTATTGTTCAAATCCTATTTTGATTTTCTGTTAGTAAACATTAACTTTTTGATATAAATGGAATTATGAAAAAGAGTTGCCTAGGGAAAGAGCTGAGACACTCCTGAAAATTGGTTCATTTTGAAATTTAATACTTGTTTGAAAATTTAGAGTTTAGGTTACTGCATTGACTAATTTAGATTCTTTGTGTTCAAATAAATTCTTTCTCATAAACCAGTTTTTCTCTACCCTAAAGTTAGTATATGTTAAAGCTCTATTTTCAAAACTGATGTATTATAAATTCTTGATTTTTAAAATTCATTTTTTAGTGATATTTAAGAACAAATATCTCTTTGTAAAAATAAACTTGGAGGTAATATTTTTCTGGTTCACAGGATTTATGAAATACTTACAGATTTGATGGGATGCTTTTCCCTTGTTCATTTTTTTTTATCAGTTTTCATTTTTATTTCATGAAATTAATATTTCCGTAAGGGAAAATGTAACTCTTTAGAGGTCTCTCAGTCTGTTTTCTTCTTGAGTTACAGTAGTGGAAAATGCCCCAGCCTTGAAGTTACAAATAGGAACTTGTATCTTGACCCTGCCTTTAACTTGATGTGAGACTCTGAGTAAGTTATTTATTTTATCTGAGTATTTATTTCTTCAACTATAAAATATGAATGATACTGCCTCATAGGGTTGAGGTGAGGATTAAATGAGATGATGCTTAAAATAGTAAGAATTCTTATCTTCCTACTTTAATATTTTTCAATGCCTTTCTATTTTGCAGGTTTTCACTTAAGCTACATAGTTAATAACTTAGCCATAAAGATGTTTAATTTTTTCTAACTTTCCTAATTTTTTTCTGATATTTACACAGTATCAGATTTATAATCATCTGTTAAAATAATAGTAACTCAGTTTGGGGGGCAGACTTAAGCACATAAGACAGTAGTGCCCAAACTTTGCTATACATTGGAATTTACTAAGAGTCTTTAAACAGTATTAATGCCTAATTCCAATCCCCAAATATTCTGATTTAATTAGGATGGGAGCAACCTCAGTGTCCATCTCACTGGGTGATTCTAGTGTTCAACAAAATTTGGGAACCATAAATTGGGATTTATTCTCTGATTTAAAGAGGCTCAGAGGGAGGCAATCCGAGAGTGAAATGGTATTCCACAAAGCCATTGAGGATGCAGGCATTGTCTGTCTTCCTTGTGCATGCTTGCTTTTTTCAGGGTTATCTCTTGGTAAATATGACTGCTGATGCTTTAGCCTTTACATTCATATTCTGGAGAACAGAAAAAATGAACAAAAGAAAGCCTTAATCTTGCTGAAAGTCTCACACAGTATTTCCCCTTACATCTTATTGGCCAGAATTTAGCCACATGGGTACGTGTATCTATGAGGAAGTCTTGGGATCCTAATTTAGCAGGGTACATAGCTGATCCAAATAAAATTGGGGTTTCTAAAGAGCACGGAGAGAATGGGTATTGGGGTAGGTCACTGCAGTCAGTCCACTACGCTTGTAAGATGCCATTTCTCTTTATGTTATTAAGTAACAAGATTATTACAGTAAAAAGCAGTGCT
The DNA here is from genome assembly GCF_030020395.1 of Manis pentadactyla. Taxonomy (NCBI): domain Eukaryota; kingdom Metazoa; phylum Chordata; class Mammalia; order Pholidota; family Manidae; genus Manis; species Manis pentadactyla. The sequence goes on from NC_080035.1 coordinate 10,393,257, forward strand.
ATCTGGCACTTCATCTGAAAAGTTCTGTGAACTGGTTTTTGTAATATTCAGGATCACTTATCTACCCAATAGGCAGTTATATTTTCCTAAAATGTACTATGCATTTTATTCAATCCAGTAGGTATATTTTTGGAAATGACATGTAAATCAGATAAAGATTATGTTAAATGTTCTTGCTTATTTAAGTTTTAGGAAGTCTTTATTTTTCTCTGATGGTTCTTGGTGTGCTTGTTTTGTTATTTTGACCCAGAAATCTGACATGTGATTCTTAACACACATGTCCCTGGATAGTTTACCACTGAAATATTAACACATTCTATATTATGGGGAATTGAATATTACACAGGTTGGTTCTTGATTTTCCAGTTTTTCTTCCTGGCTGTCTCTACCAGGAACAATAAGGTATGCCTAGGACTTAACCTGTTACTCAGTGTATACAAAAATCTGACCTTGATTTATTTCTTTTGTCTAAGGAGATGAAGTTGCAGAGCTAGGAGTACTGAAGGATGGCATGGGTACCTGACTTGCACTGGAGTTCTAAAGCTATATTTGATAAGGCTGAAAAAGTGTATTTTGATTGAGGAGGAGTTAATTTTATATTAATTTTCAGGGTTTTTAAAGGCAGATCTGTTATTTTCATCTTCATCTCCATTACTGTGCATAAAGGATTTACTAATTCTAAAACCAAATGCTATGTGAAGAATCTTTGTCACTGCTTTCAGATGGGTGGGGTATGTAATTAAAAGTTAGCATCTGAATTCCCTTTGGAGAAAATCACCCTTTAAAATTAAATTACATGTTTTAATGGGCTTATTAGGAGTATTTTGGTTACCCAGATGTGTTGTGTTTAAGTATGCTAATTCATTTACTCATCCGATAGTTGTTGAATACTTAGTGTATGGTAGGTATTGCTCCAAAAGCTGGTTATGCAGCAGTGAACAGTATGTTGTGAGAAGCTGTGTTACTGTGGGTGGAAGCAATATAGTAATCATGTGTATGTAGAATAATATCTTTCTGAATATGGATTTTTTTTCTACCTTCCAAGTAAGATTTACTAGGCCTATTAGATATAGGGGACTGCTTACATTTCTTGAAGGATGGTTCCCTGTCAAGTTACTAGAAAAGTATGCATACACATGTGGGACAGACAGTAACAAAACCACACAATCCTATGAGTTTAAGTCTTTCTCCCTGTCTTCTGTGTCTCCGTTCTATAGCCTTCTACATTAGGCCCTCCTAACCTGAGATCCATTGGTGGATTTTAGGGGTTTATTTACTTGTGGGTAAAGTTTTGCCTGTGTGTGTGTGTTTGGAATGGGGAGACTGCCTCCTAGAAAGTTTCATAATATCCCCCCTCTCCAACATTTTTAAGAATTATTAATCATTCTTTAGGCCTCTGCTGTAGACTGGTATTGAGAATTTGAGTAACTTCACCTTGCCCCCAAACTTGCATCAACTTTGTTAAGAATATACTCTGTTCCCACAATATGCATTGATTTGAATACCAATTTCTATCATTTAGTTGCTTTTGAAGGAGTTTAGAGGCCACAGTTATTAAAGGAATGTTGTTATCAGTCTCTTCCAATTTGATGGTAGACTTTACTCAGCTATGATTTGTTTATGCAGCATTGATCAAAACCTGAATACCACTTGTTTCTCAAAAGAAATTATGGATTTTTACTCTGCTTTTAGAAAATGTAGTGATTGCCCATAATATTTTTTAAAATAAGCTTTTTGTGATCTGCTCTGTACAAAAAATAGCAAAATCTTGATTACTTAGAATTCAGCTAAATCCTTTCTATTCTATAATTGGTTGAGAAAATATGTAACTCACAAGAAAATTAAGTTCAAATTAGATATTTAGTCAGAAAATCACTTGTGAAGAGACCTTTTGTGAGTATCAATATTCCTAACCTATTACATCTAGATAATCCTAAATTAGATACTTACAATGATGTTTCAGTGGAAATATAATATCTCCTTACCAGTGAAAATCTATGTTCTTTCTTTATAGTTTGTTGAATCAAGAAAGTGAACCAATATGTTAGTGTAGTTTAAGAACAAGGACTTAAACGAATAAAAAATTTGGGGATAGTAGTTAACCAGAAAGGTTAGCTAACAATTCCATACAAATCATTCTGTTGGACATTTGGTTAAATATTTAAATATGGTTTTACTGGCAAGTAATATGTTGTAATCAAAATGTTAGGTTTCAGACTATTCTGTTTCAATGAGAAGATAGTATTAAGAGCATAACTAGTTTTGAAAAATTATTTCATTATAATTACCTGAATATGGAAATCTAACTACTTTTTGGTAGGAGTACGGATGTCTGCATAAGTCTTATCTGGATTTGAAAGACAGATGTAGTGATTCAAAACTTGTTGGCTTTGACGTCAACTTAATAGAATAAGCAGATTACCACCAAATTCAGTCTTATTTCCTTTCTGTGGTTATACACATTTATCAAAGTAATTAGAATAATGTAATTTTTTAAATGATGAATTTGAATATCATTTATGACATTTTCCCAATTATGGATGTTAACACAAATAATCATGAAGGATAATCAAATCTTTTAATATTAAAATAAAATAGAACCTTTGTGTTGAGGTTGGGAATTGTGTCTAACACATTGTCTTTTTTTTTGCATTTAATTGGTCCCTGACTGTAGATCTAAAAAGCATTTTCATGTGAATGCTAATTTTGGCACAGGATATGAAATTAAGGCACTTAAGATGTGTGATAGAACAATATAGTTATGTAATACACTAAAGTTAGATATGCTTGTGTTACAAGAGTTTTATAAATATCAAAAGAACTCAGTCACATTGGGGGTAAAAATGAGCCATTCACATTTAGTGCAGTTGATCAAGGCCTGGGCTTCTTTTGTAGGTGTGATACTGGGAAAATGTGGTAAGCTCCATAGAGAAGCTGCTGTTTTACAGTCAAAATCTAGAATGGTATTTCTATGCCTAAAAATTGTACTTTTCCCCTTTTGTCCAGCATGCTTGATGAAATTAAGAGTCTTGAGAGGAAAGCTGTTCTCAGGCAGTTTCAGAGAGGTTTTCAGTAGCATGAGGTGGTTGGCAAGTTTCATCCTATCCCAATAATTGGTCTAATCAGAAATGCATAGTTTGTCAAGTAGAGACCAGAAATGCACTCCAGTAAAGAAGGAGGGCTGTGTTTCATGTAGTGAGATTAATGAAAGACTCAGCTGCACTATCAAAAACCTCTCCCAGTCTGGCTGTGGTTTTGTGCTATCAGTGGTAATTTTTTCGCTGACCATTAAGTGAACTGTGACTGCGTAAGACTTCCAGGACAGTGGTAGAGGTTTAAAGAATCTCCCTTATTGGCACCCTTGCTGTCCTAAGTTGAGGAGATGTTGTGTTTGGGAAATCACTGGGGACTTAGAACATTCTTCACCCCCCTCTTTCTTGGCATGGTCTGGTCCTCCTTCGTTTTCTCACCACCTTCTCCCATCCCAGGAGAAAGTAACAACTTTTAACTCACTCTGCCACATAGAGGATAGGAGCCAGTAGTCTTAATTTGTGTTTTGCTAACTTGTATTGTTTCTTGGTTTTTTTTCATTTGGAATACTGGCTATCTTACCCCTAGAGCTTAGAAACAATCTTGTGTGCCACAGAGACCAGGTATTTGTCTCTTCTAAATCTTGATCACCAAGCTAGGTGCCATGTTTAGATTGCTAAGTCAAGTGATTAAAGAAGTCTGTATAAGGCTCTTGAACTAGATTCTGAAAAATTATATTATTTAAGTGATAAATAAATCTGGATTTGAAGAGCACTGAAGAATGTGTTGATTTAAGGGTTATATTAATATTCTTCATTCTTAAATTGAAATTTTTTAAATTACTTCATTTCTACAAAAATGTAAAAGTAAAATCAAACCAATATTATTAGTATTTGACTTAGATTTACTTGCATTATCTAGAACTTCTTATTAATTTGCCTGAGTCAAATCTGTTTTACAAGTACCATTATATATTTTTGGAAGAGATATCTTTCAAAAGATTGTCACAGACAAAAGTATTCTGGTATTTCTATAGATCTTTCAGTTAGAAATAATTCTCCTTCCAGGGTGTATTTATTACCTGCTGCAAAGGGATACCAAGTTACTAGGCCTAAAACAAATCATCACACAGAGCATTTTCATTCTCTATCTTACATATTTAGGTAAGTAAGATTGATTGATTTTGAATGACACTTGACTGCCTTAAACTCCCCTGTGATTTCCTTATGCTTAGAATAAAATCCAGACTTTTACTATGACCTAGAAGACTTCGTATCATCTGGCCCCTGCCTGCTCTGTAACCTTCTCTCATAAGAATATTCACTTCCTTGTAAATTATAGTTATACCTGTCTTCTTTCTGTTCTTATATATCATTATCCCTCCTCCCTACTTTGTGGTTGCTGAACTCTGCACAGAAAGTTCTTCCCTCAGATTTTCAGCTCTTGGCTCAAATATCTTCTTAGTAAAGACCCTTTCCTTACCAAGCAACCTTAGGTAGTCCAACTGACATACATACCTTTTCTTTTTGGACCCAGCAGTTCCTATTTTATTTTGCTGTTTTATAGTCTTTGTTACATTAATTAGCTGAAATTGCCTTGCTTTGTTTTTGGTTGTCTACTCCTAGACCCTGTAGTTGCGATACACTGGATTTCAGTTCTCTTGCTCAGTTAACTCATAGTATTGTTGTCATAAAGATGAAAAAGCACCTAAAACATCATGCACATAGTAGCAATTTACATGTTACCTGCTACTGTTAATATTATCATTTCATTATGTTAGTGGTTTTGTCAATCTTATTATGTATGATAATAGAGCCTGAATATTTCTGTGTATGAAACGTATATCAGTTTATTTTACCACTGAAAATAGAGATGATTTTGTTAGTGTCCATAGTACATTTGTTCTTTTTTTTTGAAGTGTACTTTTTCCATGATGATTTTAAAGGTTGAATTATGGATGTTAGTTACATTATAACAAGTATGTTTTCATACTTGAGAAATACAAACCATTTATTGACAGAAGAATTAGTGTTACTGATTTAAGAAAGTTCAGTGTCTATTGGTTTGTAGGTGAAATTAACTTGCATCTTGACAGTTTTTCTTTTTAAACTTTTTAACTTTTTACATTCCCCCCCCCCCAATGAAATATACCCTAATATTCTTATCCTACATCATGTCCTAATTACAGCAGCATTTAAAAGTTTTTGTTGGGAATGAAGGGAGGCTAATGATTGGCTTTTCCTATGTGCTATAAATCACAGTGCTCTTGCTGACAGTATATAGATTTCTGTTCTGAGGTATCAAACTTATCTTTGTGCAATAAACTTCCCTTTTTATTTGAGTTTCAAATGTCACCTCTTTCTTCCCCTCAGATAAGAAACCAGTTAATTCTGTAGTCTAAAACTAGTTAATCTGAAATTACTGCTATTCTAAGTGGCAGTGTATTTTAAGATACCTACAATTATCTAGAAGCCAAAGTACTAATAATTTTGGTCAGATTTCAAGATAGTTTTGTTATTTAGAGTCATACGTTTTTCATATGCAGAATGTACTTAGGTTTGGGTCCAATTAGGCTCACATCCATAATTTGACCCATCTTGTTGTGGTAACAGATCCTCTCTTTTCACCATGCAAAATATGGTTAAAGTATAGAAGCCTTAACTTAACACTTTGGTTAACACCTTAATGTGATAGCTTGATTATCCTGAGCTCAAACTGGACCTTCTTCTTTCATGCTCTTGACACCAAATTTGAATAGAAATGTTATTGGACTATCATAGGGTTTATTAAAAGCTTGAAGGTTTAGTGGAATCACAGATAACTTAGAATGGCTAGGTAAGTGTGTCTTTCTAGTTAGCTGACTTAACTGCCTTAGTCAGTGTTATCCAAAAGGTGTTTTTATATGCTTAAATCCTTGGTCTGCAAAATTCTTCCAATGTATTGAATCACTTTCCTGACTTAGTAGCATATATTTTATAGACTTAAATCTTCTATTGATAGAAAAGGTCTACTAATGCATCATTTATGAATAACATAGTTTAGTGCAGTGGTTGTTACCTTTGGGTGATTTTGCCTCCTTAGAGGCTTTTAGCAATGTTTGGAGTCATTTTTTACTGTCATGAATGGGGGCGTGAGGGAGATGGTACTGGCTTCTAGAGGATAAAGGCATGGTATGCCGTTAAACTTCCTACAATGTACGGGACATTCCCCTACTCTTAAGAATTACTGAATATAAAATGTCAGTAGTGCCAAGATTGAGAAACTCTGGTTTAGGATTAATAATCATTTTGCCATCATTGTAGATATTAAAAAATATTTTTCATAGGCATCAAGGGTAAATCTAAAATACTTCGACTAGAACTCTAGAATTTTTTGAACAAACATCTAGCCTTTGAAATGATTGCTTTGAGGAATATGGCGTTTATGTGGATATATGGTGTCTGGAATATCATTTTTTAAACAGTCCGTTTTCTTTTTAGTTATTGCACAAATGTGTACATTCTGGCTCTCTATCACACACACGTTTTGCATATTCATTGTAGATGGGGCCCAGGACATAACACTAAACGATTCAGGTGTGCTTCCTGAGGCTATGCTTCCAGAGGTTTCTCTGGCACCAGTGAAAGATGATGATTTGAAGGGCATAAAGGAAGCCTTAGTTAAACCAAGACTTAGGAACTAACACTCAGTTTGTGCTGCCCAAGAGTGAAGGCAGTAGGAGTATGTCTTCCCTTAACCCTACTTTCTTTCCTCATCCTTGGTGCCAGTGCAGGCAGTGCAGACCTTTGGTTTGGCTTACCTGGTGACAGCTTTTCCCTTTTCCCACAGCCTTAAATTACAGGCATTCTCACAGCTGTCTTCTGCCTAAATCTTACTAGTATGTTTTCTCTGTAGATTTTTGTGGATTCCCTGCTCCAGGTATCTACTCACACTGTCAATTATCTCTAATAAGAGTGAATCCATACTGTAAGTGAGGGTAAGACCATGTGTGCTCAGGGAGAATGGTATCTGGAAAAGGAAGTGTGCCTTGGAGCCAAAGCTGCTGGGAAAGGCAGTGTGTGTCTCATCTAGAGCTGTTGCCTCAGGTGTGTAGGTAGATCAGTCACATTTTTCAAAGCTTACTTGCTGTTTTACAGTGTTGGGAACCAAAATTTATCCTGAAATTATTATTCACACATTTAGCTTTAACTTTTACAACCAATGATTTTGCGTTTTTTTGTTTTTGAAGGTGATTTTCCTTTAGCTAGAAATGAAGACTCTTGAACATGTTATTCATTATGGTTTTTCCTTACAGGTCTACTTCCCCTGCAGGACATCATCATTCTCCGTTATCTTCTAGACATCACTCATCTTCCTCACAATCAGGATCATCTGTTCAAAGACATTCTCCTTCTCCTCATCGAAAAAGAACGCCTTCGCCATCTTATCAGAGGACAGTAACTCCCCCTTTACGACGCTCTGCTTCTCCTTATCCTTCACATTCTCTGTCTTCTCCTCAGAGAAAGCAAAGCCCCCCAAGACATCGCTCTCCAATGCGGGAGAAAGGGAGGCATGATCATGAACGAACTTCACAGTCTCATGATCGGCGTCATGAAAGGAGGGAAGGTATGCACTATACTTCACCTGAATTTTTTTAGAGTTCTTTTCTTTAAGTAGATACTCTTTATTAAAAAATGGGACATTTAGATTTATTGTTATAATAAGGGATAGAAAAGAACTGTATTGTTAAATCTTAACATACTGATGAGAGTTTTTGAATGCAATATGAGGTGCTTAAAAGCATAGGAATGTAAGCTGACAAATGTAAGTGGGCATTTATATGTATACTAAGTTGGTGCTTTCTTTGGTTAAGATGCTTTACTTAAGTACTCTCGAAGTCTAGAAGTTTTTAGTCATCTGATTCTTATAGTGTCCCTCTAATTGTTTAGTTAATTCTTAAAAAAAAAAAACGAAATGAAGGAAAGAAAAACAAAACGGGAGAGAATTTGAAAGCATCAGAAGTGTTTTGATAAAGAGGTGAGGGCTGGGGGAACATTCAGAAGATTAGTGCAAACCAAGTGATGAGTATTCTAGGTGTAACTCAAGAAAGAAGTAAGCAAAACAGTTTTCCTTTCTAGACCCCCAAGAATTAAGTTAACTTTGGATTTGCTATTTCCTGTTCAAGCTGAGATGCTATTACTTGACAATATAGTAGTGGAAATGCTTTCATCTCTTCTGGTACTTCTTGTCTAAGTTTCTTGTCCTTATTTATTTAACTTAACGAGTTTTTTTTTCCTTAACTTCTCCTGAGTTGGTTTTTTAACATAGTGAGTACTCAGGAAATACTTGCTTCCCTGAACCGTTTCTTTTTAATCTGCATTTTAAAAGCCTCTATGTGAGTATAGTACATCAGCCTCCTATGAAACATGTTGAACTTACTCTTTTCCCATTAACAGTGCAAGCAATAATTAATCAAATTATCTTATTCAAGAAAATGATGGATGCATGGGTAGGGATCAGAGAGAGCACCTGTTTTATAGAATTATGCCATATATACATGATTTTGGAACCAGAGCAGCACAAAAGTATTATGGAACATTGGTAAGATGGGAAAATTCTTTTACACCATCTATTACTTTTAATAAGATATTTAGCAACTACAATCAACCAGGTATATAGTATACATTTAATGACTAGTTATTGACTGAAAACTTAATTAAACACAATAATGAAGGGAAAATAGTATGCCATTGAGCCTTACAGGAATGCTTTTTTGGGTTTAAGAATGGCTTATGTTACAGGAAGAATCCTTTTAAAATAAACCGTATGTGTTTAGGTTCTTTGTAAAGAGGATGTTTCTTTAGCCTTCTGTACAAAAGATGTAGCAGATGTTTGTTCCTCTCTATTTAAATTTCACTTTCTGAAATAATAACTAGTGGGGAGCTAGGGTAAAGAACAAAATATAGTAACCAGATGTATTTGTAAAGATATATGGGGGACATTGTGAGAGAAGAACCTTGTAGTAGGTGAACATATATTTAGGCACAGTTGGTAATTGGAGGAGGACTAGAAGTGATAGGTGTGCACAAAAAGGGATGGAGAGATCAAATCCTAGTTGGGTGCTTCTTAAACGGCATCTGTGGAAGTAGGCATATGGACAGAGTAATTAGCAGAGGAAGTAAGTTAATGTAAGAATCTAGGGAATTTTGTGAATACTAGCTGTTTGGATGCTTGAGAAAGTCTGTGAACCTAGCCATTTAGGACGCAGAGAAAAGGAGGTAAATTTATAATGTCCTAAGCAGAAAGCTGCTACAGTTGTGAAAATAGCCTCAGATCTTGAGGCAATTACAGAGTGTAAAAGCAATTTACGAAGTCAGTTTCCAAGAGAACCTCAAAGAAAAATGGCCTTTATCTTTTTTAATCAGGTTCCTTCATACCAGATTTATGCTGTGTCTAGTTTATGCTTATTGTAGGCATATCTGAAGAAAAGTTTCTAACCTTTGCAAATTCCTGTGAGCTGTGGGGTTGACTAAGTCATTTAAGCTCTGGGCTTCTATTTCTTCATTTATATAATGACAAGATTGGATTAAATAATCAGGTTCAATCCAGCTTTTTAAAAACCAAAATCACTTATTTATTATTCTAGAAAATGCTTTAAGTAGAGAAAGCTTTTGGGACAGGAGTGTGATTCCATTAAATAGCTCAAGAAAAGAGAGGGTGAACAGCAGTATCTCTATGCCAGCCAGCTTACTAACCGCCGGTCACTGTCAAGTGCCTAAGCACATTCGAGATGGTCTTGAGTGGTATAGTCTGGCCCAAGTCTTGGTAGGGATGATTAAAGTCCTGTGTGCCTCTGAATCTAAAAGTGGTTTCTGAAAAGTAAGCTATGCATATGAGATTAACTTACTTGTTTCAGTTGTTTAAGATCTGTAAGTATGGGTAATTTAGGGCAGGGAAAGATCATACTCAAATCCAGTTTATCCAGTCAAGAACATAGTTATCCAAATGTTAATAAAAGTTAACCTTTAGAATTTTAGTTTATGGATGGTTCTAATTTTCTTATTTGCCCATGTTTTCTACTTTTATTATCTACAAAGAATATGAGCTGACATTTTCTTAACATTTTAAAAGTTCCGTATTAACTATATTGTTTAGTTTCCAAAATTTTGTGAAAGCAATTATGGTTGATTTCTAAAATTGCATTACAGAGACTAGAGGCAAAAGGGATAGAGAAAAGGACTCAAGAGATGAACGAGAATACGAACAAGATCAGAGCTCTTCTAGAGACCACAGAGATGACAGAGAGCCTCGAGACGGTCGGGACCGGAGAGATGCCAGGGAAGCCAGAGACCGACGGGAGCTGAGAGACTCCAGGGACAGCCGGGACGGCCGGGACGTGAGAGACTACAGCAGAGACAGTAAAGAGAGCCGCGAGCCCAGAGACGCTCGGTCCGCTCGCGAGGCCCATGACTGCAGGGACCGTGAGAGTCGGGATCCGCATCGAAAGGAGGACACATACCAGGAGGACTCTCGAAGCTACGGCAGGAATCACCTGAGAGAAGAAAGTTCCCGTGCTGAAATAAGGAGTGATTCCAGAAATGAGTCTCGAAGTGAAATTAGGAATGACCGGATGGGCAGAAGTAGGGGGAGAGGTCCGGAATTACCTGAAAAGGGTAAGGTTTTTGACTTGTCAGTGTCTTGTATGTTCATACAGAAATCAAGTCTCTTAATATTTCTTTTCTAAATGTATTATTTCTTACATTCATTATCATAATTTTGTCGAAATAATTTTCCGTTAATTAAAGTTGTGATCTTCCCTGTAAATTCTGAATTGGAGTTGTTAGCTCAAGTAGGAGAAGATAAATAGGGCCTTACCTAGACCCTCTGGTTGACTTGTATGTCCAGTCATGCCTTACCATCTTGATTAATGTAGAACACTAAGAAAATTGCTAACAGGCCAAAAAGAGTCAAAAGGAAGTAATTTCTAATAAACAGGTAAATATATATATATGATAAATGATCATTAAAGTTGGGTTCGAATGTTAGGTTTTCAAAATTGATGGTGTCAGAAATTATTGATTTGTGTATTCAGTATTTGTGCTTGCTTTAGACCACCTCAGATCATCCAACATCAGGATCTTGAACCATTTTTATTATCTTTCCCTGAAAAACATTTGCCATTACACAATAAATACCTACCCAGATGTATCTGACTGTCTCCAGACTGCTTGGAATGAGTTACTTTGGCCTTTCTCTTCCTCCACCCTCCCCGAGAACACTGCTTCAGAATTCTGTTCAGTCTTACTCTTTCCATCTTGGTCAGTGTTACAGCCTCACATTAAGGTGAAGGCCCCTCCCTCACCTTTTCCTACATAGTTGTCTTGGCTTTTCTTCACCCGTTACTTTTCCATATACATCTTAAAAATGAGGTTTGTTTTTTTTTAATTTTGTGGAAAAACCATTGGATTTTTATTTCAGATGCATTAAATTTATCAATTTACAGCTTTTTCTGTTACAGTCTTGTGCATATTTTAATTCCTGGCTACTCACCATTATTGTTGCCATTTTAAATGGTACTTTCAAATAACTCTTTTTTAATAATAAATTCATATGATTCAAAATTTCAAAGGTACAAAAAGATATATAGTGAAAATCCTTCCTCTGCCCTGACGTAGCTCCTTCTCTTGCCAATTTTACTGTATTCTTCCCAGAAATATTCTATACAGCAGGTATTTAACTTTTAATTAAAAAAAAAGACAACTACGTACTGCTTTATACCCTGATGTTTTCACTTACAATATCTTGGAGATCATCCCGTATCAGTCATCTTGGTAAACAGCTACCTCCTTCTTTTGGCACATAGTGTCTGTTGTAGGATATACCATAACGTTAATAAAGTGGTCCCCCCTTATCCACAGTGGATAGTTTCAAGACCCCCGGTGGGTACCTGAAACTGTGGATAGTACCAAACTCTATGTACATCATGTTTTTTCCTATATGTACATTCCTGTGATAAACTTTACTTTATCAAGTAAACACTTACTTTATCAAGTAAATGTGGTTTCAGAGTTTCTTACTATACTGTACTCACCCTTCTTATGAGATTTGAGATGATCAAAATGCCTGTGTGATGAGATGAAGTGAAGTTAACAATTTAATGATGTGTCATTAGGCTACTATTAGCCTTCTGAGGCTATGTCAAGAGAAGGGTTATCAGCTTCTAGACCGTTGTTGATCATGGGTAACTGAAACTGTGGAAAGGAAAATCACAGATAAGGGGAGACTACTATAAGTGCTACACTGGTGGATGTTTAGGTGTTCCAATCATTTTTACTTTGGAACAGTGTGTTTCCATGAATAACTACAATTCTCACTAAATGGTATCTTTTAAAACATTTCATTTTCTAATGCTTAATGCTGGGGTATGGATGGTAATTGATTTTTATATATTAATCATATATGTGACATTGCTTTATTTTCGTAGATCTAATTAGATTCTCTTAAATATTTATGTCTGGGAACAGACAGATTTGGTTCTTTTTGATTATTATTTATTTACTGTCAATAATCTTCTGAGCAGCTCTTTCAATCTGGTGTTGAGTATAAATGGCTTAATGGACTTCTTTGCTTTGTTTAAGATTTTAAAGGATTATTGCTAGCATTTCACCATTAAGCATGGTGGTTTTAGATTATCAGCAGATGCTTTTATTGTGTTAAGGATGTCTCCTAATTTTCCCAGGTTTTATCATGACTGTTTTTTCTGTATCTTGAGATCATAGTATGTCTCTTTTACCTTATATTAAAAAATTGACCCTTGAAATGTGGGCTTGAATCATACAGGTCCACTTACATGCAGGTGGTTTTCAACAAAATTTTTTTTGGACACATGGGACAATTTGAAAGTAACATTTTCTTTTCTCTAGCTTACTTTATTGTAAGAATACAGTATACAATACATATAACATGTATAAATGTTGTATGTGTTAATCAGCTGTTTATGTTAATGGTAAGGCTTCCAGTCAACAGTAGGCTGTTAGTAGTTAAGTTTCTGGGGAGCCAAAGTTACATGCAGAGTTTTGACTACACAGGGGTTGACACCCCCCAAATCCCACATTGTTCAAGGGCAAGTGTATATTTTTGAAATTTAGAACTACCCTTGCCTTTCTAGGCAACTGAAATTTTTTCATTTTTTTTAAAAGTTCTATAATAGGCTTGTTAAAATTTGTTTGAATTAAGCATCTCTTTAATTGAGATTGGCATATAATGAAGGATATGATGGTAAATATTTAACAACTGACTCTTCAGAAGAAAAGTTCTGACTTTTTGCTTTTGCCCCTTTCCATGGTAATCCTGCCACAGCAGATTCTGAGCTACTAAACACTCAATGTGGAGCAGGGAAGAGATGCACACAATTGACTGTTTAGAGCTAGTGCGAACCAGTTCTAGTGTACCGCTGCATAGTTCATTTTTTATATAGTCCTTGTTTGGTTTGGGGATCAGAGTTATACTAGCCATATAAAATGTGTTTGGAACACATATGATTAGTGACCTGTTCTTGACAGTTTGATGTTTGTCTCCTCATTTTTCTGATGGTCATAGCTTTTACTACCAATTGAGTTTCTTTAAGAATTGTAGATTTAGATTACTGTAATATAGATTTGTTTTTCCTTGAAGCAGTGTAGTAAGTTATATTTTTCCAGGAAATTTGTTTTCAAATTTTAAATCTCTATTATATCTATAATTATATTCCCTTATTTTTCTTTCTTTCTCAGTCTTCCAGTGGTTTGTCCATTTTGAGTCTTCCCAAAGAACTGATCTTTGGTTTTGTTTATATTCTTTTGTATTTCTTTTGTTTATTTCATTAGTTTATACTCTTACATTTTACTTTGTTGTGAAATGTGTGGTAGTTATTAATTAGTAAACATTCTAAACACTTCCTAAGTTTTAATAAGTTTTAATCTAAACACTTCCTAAGATTTCTCCATTGACTCATGAATCATGTACAAATAGGATTTTAAATTTCCAACCATGCTTTTTAAAATAAATCCCATCCCCCAGTTTAATAATCAGAGGAGACTCTTTGAAATCAGTTCTTTGGCATTTGTATTTATTCAGAGGCTCAACAGTCAGTTTTTATAAATGTTGTATATATGCTTTTATTGTTTAAATGAAAAATGTGTTTCTGAGATCAAGTTTGTTAACCATGCTTTCAAATATTCATTCAATTTTTTTAGCCTGCTTTTTCTAACATTACAAAGATGTAAATCTTCCACAATCATGGTGAATTGTTCATTTTGTGTAATTTGATCAATTTTTGCTCTAGGTATTTTGAGGCTTTGCTATAAGATAAACATAAGGCAAATTATTCCTTTTATCATTATAGAATGACCCTCTTTACCCTAAAAGTGCTTTTTATCTTGAATGTTATTTTGCTCACAGATTTCTTGGTTAGTATTTGTTTGATGTCTTTTTCCACCCTTTCAATCTTTTCTATGTCTTTTTGTTTTAAATATGACGCTAAACAGCATTTATTAGACATATGTTAAATCTTATTGTGTCTTCCTTGAGGTTCTTAACTTTCCTTTCAAATTTTTCATTTTTATCCTTTAACTTTCTAGGTTGTATCCTCAGGTTTATCTTTTATTAATAATTTTTTCTTAACAGCATCTAATCTGATGTTTAACCTTTTCCTTTCTAGGTGTTATATATAACTCATTTGTAGTCTAAAAAATGCTGTAAATTTCTTCCTTCTGGTCTTTAATTATTAAAATATTTCTTACAGATATTTTGATTATTGACATATTGTCAAAAGTATTTAGAATTATGCTCAAAGCCTGTTTTGTGTGTGTGTGTCTTCTATACCCAACATACAAAAAGCTGCACACTTTAAATGTATACAATTTGATGAGTGTATACCCATGAAACCATCACAGTTTATGCCATAAACAGATCTGTCACCTGCAAGTTTCCTCTCACTCTATTTATTAGTATTGTGTATGTGATGAGAATGCTTGACCTAAGTAAGATCCCCCCTTACCAAATTGTTGAGTAGATAGTATAGTATTACTAACTGTAGGCACTATACTGTACAGTAGATCTCTAGGACTTACACCTGTTGTACAACTGAAACTTTGTAGTACCCTTTGACTAATTAATTTTACTCTTTGACTAACCCTTTGACTAATGACCTACTTATTCCCCTTTCCCTTCAGCCCTTATCAACCACCATTCTATTCTCTGCTTCTAAGAGTTTGACTTTTAGATTCCACATATAAGTGGTATCGTGTATAGTATTTGTCCTTATGTGTCTGACTTAGTATAATGTCCTCCAGGTTCATCCATGTTGTCTCAGATGACAGGATTTCCTTTCTTTTTTGAAGGCTGAATAATATTCCATTATATGTCTGTATCACATTTTCTTTATCCATTTGTCTGTCAGTGGACATTTAGGTTGCTTCCATGTCTTGGCTTGCAATGGAGATGGGAGTGCAGATATCTCTTCCAGATCCTGATTTCAGTTCCTTTGGATATAGAGTTGACCCTTGAACAACATGGGTTTGAACTGTATATGACCACTTATACAGGGCTTTTTTTCACTAAATATATTGGAAAATTTTTTGGAGATTTGTGACAATTTGAAAATTTTTTCTCTAGTTTACTTTATTATCAGTAAGGCTTCTGATACCAGTAGGCTATTAGTAGTTAAATTTTGGGGGAATCAAAAGTTATATACAGATTTTTTTATTGTCTCGGGTTGGTACCCCTAACCCCCATGTTCTTCAGGATTCAACTGTATGCCCAGAAGTGGGATTACTGGATCATATGGTAGTTCTATTTTTAACTTCCTGAGTTACTGTTTTCCGTAGTGGCTGTGTAGCCTTGCATTACCATTCCCATAATCAAGATACTCAACTGTACCATCGCCGTTAACCCCTTTTATAGCCACACCTAAATCCCTTCCCTTGTTCCTGACCCCTGACAACCACTAATATGTCCTCCATCTTACAATTATTCCTCAAATGTTATATAAATGGAATCTTGCTATATGTATCCTGCTGAGATTATCTTTTTCATTCAGCATAATTTCCTTGAGGTTCATCTAAGTTGTTGTATATATCAATAGCTTGTCCTTTATTGTTAGTATTCTATGGTCTGGCTATACCAGTTTGTTTGACCACTCACCCATGGAAAGACATTTGGGTATTTTCTAATTTTTGGCTTTTACAAGTAAAGCTACTATAAACATCAATTTCCCACATTTTTAAACAAAAATTTTCAGGTTCCACTTAATGTCAGCAAAGTACCTTGATTCTATATTGGAATGTTTTCACTATAAACTGTAATCAAAACAATAATACCATATTTTTCATGATTTTCATATTTCTGTAAATTGATATGAATAAATAGTCCTGTTTTTTGTTTTGTTGTTTTTTGGGTTAAATGAAATGAGTCCTCTTGCCTTATGACTCTACCATATGATTGTTTTTGATAGGGAAAACTGAGACTCAGCTAGCCCAAGTCAGTCTTCAGACAACTTGGGTGTTCTGATCCAATATTTAATATTCTTTTCAGCAATGATTACCGTTCTTTGGAACACCAAAAAACAAAACAAAAAACACCTCTATCTGTGTTTTTTGGGAGGAAAGATTGTGACTGACAAAAGTTGTTGAATATAGTATATGTGTTTAAACATTTGTGTGAATATCCTTTGTTTAGGAAGTCGAGGCACAAGAGGCTCTCAAATTGATAGTCACAGTAGTAGTAGCAACTACCATGACAGCTGGGAAACTCGAAGTAGCTATCCTGAGAGAGACAGATACCCTGAAAGAGACAACAGAGATCAAGCAAGGGATTCTTCCTTTGAGAGAAGACATGGAGAGAGAGACCGACGTGACAACAGAGAGAGAGGTTTGTCAAATGCAGTACTATTTAGTAGTGACTGACCTTGATTGGGAGAATTGGTTTTTGAACAGTTACCAATTTACTTTTTAATATAAGATATTTTTGAGACTTGTTGGTTGACACATTTGAAACTATTATATTTATTTATATAATCTTCCTTGTTTACTTAGTTAAGGAGTAAGTATGTAAATAGCTACTGGTACCTATTTGGCAACAGAGGAGGTCCTGAGGTAGGAGGTACGAGCATACTGCATGAACTGAGGTACCCTGCTCTCATCTTAACCAAATAGCTCACAACTCTAAAGAATGCAGATACTTGGATGCCATTCCACAATTCCACATGTTTTTGATTCAAGAGGTATTTAAACTTTCTTACTGAGTATCTCGGCCACTCACTCCCAAGCTGTGATAAACAGTCTTGTAAGGATAGCCACAGAGGAACAAGAAAAAAGGATGATGACAAGGCTGGGGCTGTTTGGAGAAACCCTTTATTAATGTTCCTTCCTGAAAATATGCAATGTTCACTTAACTACTTATATTCTTATGTATCTTAAGCTAAACATTTTCTCTTAATACTATTAGATGATCTCTTAAATCAGTTTTGAAACAAGGAAGGTTACAAGAAGGCATTTAAAGAAGAGTTATAAGTACTTTATTTAACAAGCTTTTATTGTCCATAGATATTAGGGCCCTTAAACATGTAAGATCTTAGGAAGGTCTTACTAATTTTGGTAGGTTACTAAAGTAAGTTTTGCTATAGTGCTGATATTAATACAGTATGAAACTTGATGGAGTAGGTAATTGAATATTGATGCTTCATAGTGGGCTGAATCTTGGTAACTCAGATTGTATAATATCGTATCTGGATATGGGTAGTAATGAGAGGAGAAGGAAGTCTCTACGACACCATGTACTTTTGGATGTATAAGATGAGATCAGAGAGTGGTGAGGTCAGAGTTGGTTGGGTTGGGTTTGTTAAGGTATGCCTTATGCATTTGGATTAAAAGATGTGTGTGATTTCCTTACACAGATGAGGCTGGAGTTTTTATGTTCTGTGTTGATACCTGAAATTATACTTCCATAACGCTGATTCAGTGCTCTTTATTTGCTTTAATCTAATACCACATCCTGGTAGTGCTGTTTTTATCTCCATTCCTGTTTTTTGTTTTGTTTTGTTTTGTTGTCTGTCCTATCTCAGGTTTTGCTCATCTCATACCTGAATTCAGTAGTAACATTTGTTTTCAATCTTATATTTAGTTCAACCCCCCATGCATGCATTGAGTTACCAGTACATGCTTGATAGTTGCTTTGTATTCCCTGACTTTCAATATCCTTGTGAATGTAGGTATGCTAAGAGAATCCATATTTCATAATTTATGAGATTTGGGCTAAGTGATTTTTCCAGTATTAAAGGGAAGTAAGTTTCAGAGCTGGAGTTCTAAGTCAGGTCGTCTGACTGCAAGTCCTATTCTCTTTCTATTACTTTACATAATTACTTCAGTAAATAGTGGTCGTATTATCGAAGTAGAAATGTATTTTTGAAGTTGCTCATATGTTCTAAAAATGTTTATTGAGTACCCATGTACCTTGTAGGTTCTTGGAGTACAAGATTTCTTGTGCTTGTAGAACTTAATGGAGGGAGATAACCACCCCCCGCAAAAAAAAGAAATGATTATTTAGTGCAGTCAAGGAAACAAAGAAAGGATACAGAAATAAGGATAAGAGAGGGACCTATTTATCTAGATGGAATGCTCACGAAAAATTAGAGATAACATTTATGCAGAGGTATAAATGCAAGAGAAGAAGCTAGCATTGCAGAGATTAAGGATAAAAATATTCTGTGCAGAGGGGGGAGTATGTGCCAGTTCCCTGAGATGAGAAATATCTTACTATGTCCTAGAGTTTGAAAGAAGACCCAGAGTGATTGGAATGTGGTCAACAATACGGTCATTGATAGAGTTTGAGGTAGAGATGTGCCCAGGCACCTTGTTCTGTGCCCAGGAATTTAAACCTTCCCTTTAGTTTTTCACAAACTAATATTGAAGTACGAGACATGCTACTACTACATAAAGTCTGTGAGAAGACAAAGGAGCAAACAGACTTCTGAGGAAATCCAAGAAAGCTTCCTGAAAAGGATGCTAGAAGGAACAAGGGAAGAAACATTTTGCAGGGAGAGGGTGCAGCATGTGCAGATACACAGGACTAAGAGAAACATATGCTTCAGAGTAGCAAAGAATATTGAGGTTAAGGTAGAGGTAAGCTGTACTGGTAGAGAAGGAAGCAAGCTAGAAGAGAGGATTAATGAGAGACAGACTACAGGCCAGGCTGTCAGCAGCCTTAATAATAAGGCTGTAAGTTTTGAATTTAATTGCTTTTTCACTACTTTTAGCATCTGAGGAAAAGAGTTTTCATCAAAAAGGTATAGAAGAGTCTGGGGAAAGACTGAAGACAAGGATAGCAATCAGTTAGACTGTTGATGACATAGACATCTGAAAAGAGCTGATCAAAGTCTGAGTTAATATATTAACTGTAGGGATGGAGAGAGGAAATGGAATAAAGAAATATTTTGGGAGTGTAATTAATAGTACTTAAATGTGATAGGACTTGGATAACACAGAGATTTCCAGCTTCCATGAATCAGTATGTCCTTCATTAAGATAAAGAAATATATGAAGAAAAGCACATCTTCAAAGGACGTATTTTTGGGAAAAGATAGGAAAAATAGACATAGTAAAGTGGAGTGTTCTCATGCTCTTTCCACTTTCTTTGACTTAAAGAACATTGTCATTTTGATTGGGAAAATAGAGTTATACCTGTTAAAATATAGTGTCTCAGTAAAATAGTTTATTCCCTGACATTTGCTATAACTATAAATTTCAAATATGAATTATTGTAAGTTGCAGTATTGAATTTCAGGTTGTTTTGTACTCATTGTGACATTAGTTTAACCCTTAAGCCAAGAAATCAGGCAGTCTAAGACATGAGTATTTAGCACTCTGGGAATAAAAACTGTAGTAGAATTGAACCATTTTAAATTAACTTGGTTTCAGCAAAAGTTAAAAAAGGGTTTAAGTGAACTGACCTCTAGTCCTGATGTCCTAATATATCTACCATTTCTGTGGCTTTGCCAAGTCAAGTTCCGGTACATAATTTCTATGTTTTCAAGAAGAAAAGGAGGAAAGGGGCTGGACTAGGTTTTGTTTTGTTTTGGCTTTAAAATTCTAAGAACTTTTATTATCAATCTATAACCTCTAAAGAGTAAATATGGATAATTTTTGTAATTCTCATCTGTGATAAGAAAGGAACTTCAAATTACTATATTGAACCCATCCTTTCCTAGAAATATCCTAAAATTATTTTGCTTAATAAGGTGATGTTAGCTGTTCCACTTGCAAACCTGTTGGACATTTTGTAGTATCATCGTTATAATTAACCAATAAACATTATATAATATGAAAATAGAAGCATCACAGTAGCATAGATCCTACCACAGTGATCTACTTCTGCAAATAGTCTCTGTGGAAAAGTTCAGGCCATTTTCTTATACATTTTTTGACCCCAGACTGATTTTCAGCTCAACTGGGCATTTGACAGTGTGCATTTTCTCTGTATTTATATGACTCATGTATTGAAAAAGGAAAAAACATATATATATATACACACACACACACACACACATAATGTGATGATACCAATTTTAAGAAACAGCTCTTCATCTGAGTAATATGATTAAATCAAACTTTTAATTAATAGTTTTAAATTATAAATATGTATCACTAATACAAAAATACCTTTTACATTTGATTATTACAAGATTGCTAAGCACCAGTACCTTTAATATTTCTTGTTTATAATAAATTGATACTGCAGCAACAGATACTGATAGATGTTTCATTCTACTATAATTTTCCTCATATAATAGCTGCACTTTGATGTGTATATATTTTGGCCTGAAATAAGAGGTGTGACTTACGAGGGAAATTTTTTTTTTCCTTCAGCTCCTATGTTCTACACCTCCTGCTGCCCCTATCCTTTGCCACCAGTGTTCTCAGGTCCTGCTGGGGGGACAGAGAAGATCAGAGGTGAAGGGTAGAGATGGCAGAAAGTGGGGTTGGAGCAGTGGGCTGGCAGTAGGGTAAGGAGCATGCAGAGAAAGATCAAAGATGGATCAGCGGGAGGTGGGGGGTCTGAAGGGGAGCAGAAAACATGTTAGAGGGCAAATAAAAGTTACCCATAAGAAAAAAATTCTAAACACCTAGGGGTGATTATTTGGATGATTAAAGTAAAAGTAAATATAATACCTGATTTATATTTGTTGCCAGTGTGACCCTATACACAGATAAAATACAAGATTTGCCATGTTGTCTTACCAATAGGTTATCTTTGTCGAATTAATCGCTGACAAAACTTGGTTTTCATTGTAGATCAAAGACCAAGCTCACCGATTCGTCATCAGGGAAGGAATGACGAGCTTGAGCGCGATGAAAGAAGAGAGGAACGAAGAGTAGACAGAGTGGATGACAGAAGAGATGAGCGCGCCAGAGAGCGGGAGCGCGAGCGCGAGCGGGAGCGGGACAGGGAGCGCGAGCGCGAGCGCGAGCGGGAGAAGGAGAGGGAACTTGAGAGAGAGCGCGCCAGGGAGCGGGAGCGGGAGCGGGACAAGGAAAGAGAGCGCGAGCGCGAGCGCGAGCGGGAGCGCGACCATGACCGGGAGCGCGAGCGCGAGCGGGAGAAGGAGCGGGAGCGCGAGCGCGAGCGAGAAGAGAGGGAGCGTGAGCGCGAGCGGGAGCGGGAGCGGGCCAGGGAGCGGGAGCGCGAGCGCCCCAGGGAGTGGGAGGACAGGGACCGCGGGCGGGACGACCGCAGGGAGCGGCGGGACGACGCCCGCGAAGACCGGAACCCCAGGGACGCCCACGACGAGAGGAGGGCCAAGTAAGGATGGGTACATCGGGTTTTTAGACTTAAATTTCAGTGAAGAATTTGGAAAGTTCCATTTAAAGCTTTTCCATGTGCCCTGATGTCCTCTTAATTCTTCATCCTCTACATTGTCCTATATTTCGTTTTTATTATGTATTATTTGGTGTTTAAAATCTTTTGAATTATCTAGAAAAAATGATAATTTTCCAATTCTATTTTTTTATCCAGGGGATAGTAATCATTCTTGTTTCCTTTGCCATTTTTGAAGTCACATTGGCTTGGTCGACTGTTGTAGGGTTGCTTCTAATAGGAATCCAACCTCAAAGAGATAGAATCAGTGAACTTCTATCCTATAATATACGCTTTATAACTAATTAACGGAGTTGATTAGTCACCAACAGATAAATATTGCCTCTGCTATTCCTGGTGACCCTTCATGAGTTTTCTGTATTGACAAGTTTGGAGTCACTGCCCCAAGCTATGGCAGCATTCACAGTGCCTTACAATTGAAGGAATTACTGTAACCACTGCACGGCTAGGGAATGAGAGACAGGGAGGTGTCCTCTCTTGGACTGTGGAGTTACAGTAGGTTATTGGGGTCAGAAGATACGATCTTACTATCTCATATATCTGAGGGCATTTTCTCCTTTTCTTTCTTCTCTCTTCCTCCCTCTCTCTCCTCTCTCTCTCTCACCAAAAAGAATTTATTTGCTCAGGTAGTGCAGGGTTAGGTTTCATTTGTTCTGACGTGAATATCCAGATTCTCAGACAAAGCATCAGAAATAGTATGTTTCCATCTCTTCACTGTTTTCTTCTGTGCTGGTCAATCTCAGAAAGGTTTTCTCCAAAAGATGGCTGAGAAGGCCCCCCACGTTATGCCCATCACCTGAGCAGCCCTCTCTGTCCAGTGCTCTCTGAACTGAGTAGACAGAGGAGCTAAGCCAATCACTAAAGCCATGAGAATTCTGGACTTGGATTGGTCAGTTCTGAGGTTTCATATTCACACAACCAAACTTGGGAATTAACTGCTTTATTTTTTTTTTCTTCTCCTTTTTAAATATCAACAAAGAAGAAGTATGGTTAAGTTTGCCAAAACAAACTGAAAATAATTTATGTACCTCCAATTCCTGTGCTCCTACCGGTAGCTCACTTGTGTCGTGGTGAATACAGCTCTCTGCTTTTAGGCTGTTTTCATCATTGCTGTGATGGACTATGATTACGAACAAAGACCATATAGCACAGAAGTGGTGGCATCTTCTATTAGGCCTTGCCTTCCTTTCAATCTGTAGCCAAAGTTTTCTGTAGTTCACCCTCTGGCTTCCGTTATCCCGCATTTAAAAAAACCTTACATTAACATAAAATTCAGATATATAACCTTTAACACATGTAGGCATACAATACATATTATTTCTCTTCTCTCTGACTACTTCAGCTCTCCTTTATGATTCGAATTCTAAAATGTTTGTTATTTATCTGTTGTCCAGTCCTGTGCTTTGATTATATTTTTCCATGCTTCTGATCTCTGTTTGTAGTAGCAAAAGTTTCTTTGGGTGTTTTGTAGCTATACAATCCAAGCACTGACCAGGACCCCAGAAATTTAGGAGTCAAACAGCTCTAAACAGTAACAAGTTATATGAAATTAATATCTTGATGTTTTCATCAATTGTACTGTCATTTCAGTAGTTGAATTTATTCAGCATTTTTTTAACTGCTATTAGGTAAAAGGTTTGCTGAATTGCCTCCATATTAATTTTAACTCTAATTTTATTTCGGTAGTATTTCCTTAAAATTAAAGTTCTTTGGATGTTTTAAATAATTCACTTTATTCTAGCATACCAGTTGGATCTTGCTGTGTATCAAATCACATGAGGAGTTAGTAGTTTAAAACAACAACCGTTTATTTGTTCAGAATTCTTTGTATTAGCAGTTTCGGCTGGGCTCAACCTAGTGTTTCTGTAATCTCACTTGGGATCGCTTAGGCATCTCTAGTCAATCTGGCAGTTGACCTGGGTCTGGATGACCCAAAAAGGCCTCATTCACATATCTGGCAGTTGGTGCTGGCTGTTAGGTAGGGTATCTCATTTCTCCTCCACGTGACCTCTCATCCTGCAGTAGCCTTAATTCTGCTTTTGCATGTAATGGTAGAAACATACCAAGGCAGCAAAAGGAGGAAGTGTAAGGCCTTTTGAGTCTTAACTCTCCAGACTTACACAGGGTCGCTTTCACTGCATCTTCTTGTCTTGGCAAGTAATTGGGCCAGCCCCAATTCAGAGAATGGGGAAAAAGACTGCCTAATGATAGCAGGAGCTTTGGATAGGGAATTGCACAAGCGTGCACCAAGCATGTAGTGAGTTGTCCTACTACATCTTGGGCCTCCTTGTCTACCTGGCTGTTCATCTATATAAATGACTGTCAAGGAGATAAGCGGACTGCAGTATGTTTCTCTACTTCTGACCATAGTATTTATAAACAAACAATATTAGTTTTTTAAAAAGTCATCAAAGCTTAATGAAAATACAGGAAAACATAAGTACCCAGGGATATAAATCTCTAATCATTTAAAGTTCAACTAAAGAATAAGAAATATAGTGAACATGAATCATTTGATTATTTTGTCACCAAGCAAGTGGTTTTGTTCCAAGAAGAGAAGGGACTGATTTTCACGGTGTGTCCACAGCATGGCTCATTGGGCTTATAACTTAATTTACTCCTCATTGCAATTGTATGAGATGGACCCTTACTTCCCCTCCCCCCCCACATTCTCAGATGAGAAAGCTTAAGGTTTAGTCACTTTAAGGAACTTAGGTAAGTTGCATAATAAGTAACATGGCTATAAAATGAATTCATGTCTTTTTGAATCCAAAACTAGATTATCTCATGTCTTCCTAAAGTAAGGTATTTCTATATCATAAAACTGTAAAATTAGTAAGTTTTAGTAGAGGGTGCATTAATATATTGATTCCTCTGCTGTACCACCTTGTAGTAATTAAATCTGGCGATTTTCAGTTGAGTGATTCTACATGTGTAATGAAAAAAGGAAGAGATGTTGTCATGTATTTTAAGTCCACAATTATAAATCTTAACAAATGAAGTGAAGAATTTTATTAAAGATGCTGAATACCTTTGTATGATATAGCTCTGATAATATTGCTATCCTACAATTATATATTCTAGTTTTATAGTAAAAAGATAATAGTAAAAACATAGTCAAGTAATCTTGCTCATACCCTGGAATATCATAAATTACATTTGCCCGGTTTAGGAAGCGCTATAGAAATGAAGGGAGTCCTAGCCCTCGGCAGTCACCTAAGCGCCGGCGAGAACATTCTCCTGACAGTGACAACTACAACAGTGGAGATGATAAAAGTAAGCAGAATCTATTTACTGTGTCTCTATATTCATATTCCTTAGTAACCATGAGACCATTCTTTGACATTAGTAGGAAATAATTAAGATTTAAAGTTTATCCTGCTCAAATGCCTTGGAGTAGCTCCTTTATGACCAATGTATGTATTAGAAATAGTTATTTTATCATAATGGCACTGTCATTTTCTGCTATTTGTAACAAAGCTGTATTTTTATTTTTACTGAAATTATCGCCATTTTTAAAGTTTTAAAATGAAAATTGAGAGATTGGTTTATTATTATTTATATGTAACATGCAATGTTGTTAACCTTGTGAAGGTGTAACAAGGTTAAGTAGGATTACTTTTATCTCTTTGTATAGATGAAAAACATAGACTCTTGAGCCAGGTTGTTCGACCCCAAGAATCTCGTTCTCTCAGTCCATCACACCTTACAGAAGACAGACAGGGTAGATGGAAAGAGGAAGATCGTAAACTAGAAAGGAAAGAGAGTTCAAGGCGCTATGAAGAGCAGGAGCTCAAGGAGAAAGTTTCTTCTATAGATAAGCAGAGAGAACAG
The DNA here is from genome assembly GCF_030020395.1 of Manis pentadactyla. NCBI lineage: Eukaryota > Metazoa > Chordata > Mammalia > Pholidota > Manidae > Manis > Manis pentadactyla. The sequence continues at coordinate 10,419,009 of NC_080035.1, forward strand.
ACAGAAATCATGGAAAGCTCAAGAACTCGTGCCCAGGACATGATAGGACACCGTCCATCAGAAGATCGAGACACATCTGACCGAGCTCATGATGAAAACAAGAAAAAAGCAAAAATTCAGAAGAAACCTATTAAGAAAAAGAAAGAGGATGATATGGGAATAGAGAGGGGTAACACAGAGATAGCATCTGAAGATGGTCAAGTGTTTTCACCAAAAAAAGCACAGAAGAAAAAAAGTGTTGAAAAAAAACGTAAAAGGTCCAAGGGTGATTCTGATATTTCTGATGAAGAGGCAGCCCAACAGAGTAAGAAGAAGAGGGGCCCACGGACTCCCCCTGTAACAACCAAAGCAGAATTGGTTGGAATTTCCAATGATAAGGACAGCACTCTAGAGGATCCTCAGAAAAAAGAGGATACGGCGTTCAGTGACTGGTCTGATGAGGACGTGCCTGACCGTGCAGAGGGGGCGGAATCAGAGCGCGCTGCCGTGGGAGCTACTCCTGGAAGGACCCCTTCTCCGTCTTCCCTCCCTCCCCCCCCTCCTCCTGTGGCTGCCACGGGTCCTGCTGCTCTTGCTGCTGTCGCCACCTTCTGCACATCTACCTCTATCTCCACCTCTGCCACAGCCCCCAACACCAGTACCACATTCACCAGTGAAGACTCATATAGGAAATGTCACAGAGCACGAGCAGAGAAAGTAGAGGCGCCTCACGTTACTATAGAAGATGCACCACATCGCAAGCCCATGGACCAGAAGAGGAGCAGCAGCCTTGGGAGCAATCGGAGTAATCGCAGTCACACATCTGGTCGTCTGCGCTCCCCCTCCAATGATTCTGCTCACCGAAGTGGAGATGACCAGAGTGGTAGGAGGAGAGTGCTGCATAGTGGTTCAAGAGACAGAGAGAAAACAAAAAGTCTAGAAATGACAGGAGAGAGAAAATCTAGGATTGATCAGTTAAAGCGTGGAGAACCCAGTCGAAGTACTTCTTCAGGTAATAAAATTGAATTATAATCTAGCCAGTGTTTCCTATGTTAATGTATTTTATGCAACTTTATATTTTATACAAACTATAATTTTAAAGTAAATGCTAAATTGGTTACTTATACGCTGCCATAATTTCAAGGAATTTAAAAGCTTAAGCATCCCACTAAAATGTTACCTGTTACCACATTAATACCAACATTATAACAGAGGTACATTCAATGATGTCAGTCGGTTTTAATAACAGGATTATAGTAGTATCTCTTGGTGGAAGGGCTTGTATACTCAAGTCCCTTATTGATGCCTAAAATTGTAACCTTCCTACTTTTCTTCCTGCAACCAATGCCTTCTCTTTTGACCACAGAAAATAAGGTAGGGAGATAGAGGAAGAGATCCGATAATGAAATAAGTTCTGTTAATGCTTAACCATTTCATGTACTTACCTCTTTGAAGATACTTTGTGATTATAGTAGAACTAGACAGGGAAACACACTTTTTACATATTTAACTAGCACTTTGAGAGAGATCCAGTTTTTCCTTAAAATTAATTACTTGGATAACTGGGAGATATAGAAAAAGGTCAACTGTAACTTCTAAAGAACCCTAAGATGAAGCATTTTATTTTATGTTTTATCACGTTAACTCTGTGTATTTTAGATCGGCAGGATTCAAGAAGCCATAGTTCAAGAAGAAGTTCCCCTGAGTCGGATCGACAGGTCCATTCAAGATCTGGGTCGTTTGATAGTAGAGATAGGCTTCAAGAAGGGGCTCGATATGAGCATGACAGAGAGCGGGAGAGAGAGAGGAGAGACACAAGGCAGAGAGAATGGGACCGAGATGCTGATAAAGACTGGCCACGAAACAGGGACCGGGACAGATTACGGGAACGAGAGAGAGAACGAGACAAAAGGAGAGATTTGGACAGGGAGAGAGAGAGGCTAATTTCTGATTCTGTGGAAAGGGACAGAGATAGAGACAGAATTTTTGAGACTTCTTCTCAAGTAGAGTCTGTAAAACGCAGTGAAGCAAAATTGGAGAGTGAACATGAAAGAGACGTAGAAGGCACTTCCCGAGACACTCTGGCTTTGGATAAAGAAAGAATGGATAAAGATCTAGGATCCATGCAGGGATTTGAAGATATAAGTAAAGTTGAGAGAACTGAGAGTGTAGAAGGTGAGTGCCACACTCTTTTGTCTGTTATACTGCTCCATTCTTTTTCAGATTTCATAGGGAACAAAATAACTTTCTTATGAAAGGTCATATACTGATAGGCATACTGGTTCCATTGTTAGGGTAAATAGATTTCCTTAAATAAGAAAAATCCCTATGATATTTAAAAACCATGGTAGCAAATTAGTGCTACCAAGGTAGACTTTGTTCAGATACTCCTAAATGAATAAAAGACAATTTACTGCAGTGTCTATAGATGTTTCAAAATAGTTATCACTTTCTTTTCTTAGATGTTAAAAGAAATAAAAATCATAAAAACCGAAATGACTTCTTGGTTCAGAGAGGAATTCAAATAACTATTTGTGGCTCTTAATTTTAGGGCAGTGGAGGACAAATATGCAAAGTAATCACACTACCTGAAATTTCATTTAATGACAGAGTGACTACAGAGTCCTACTGGCACCACCTACTCCCACCCTTCGATGCACTTAGAGCCAGCCTCAGGTGTGCTGGGCATCACTCTTCCTCCTTGGAGCCCGATCTGCTGTGCGGACTGACTCATGCCTGTGCATTCTCTGAATGGGCTGCATCCTCCAGCCTTCTGCACCCTATCTTCCCATTGCCTGATGGACCTTTTTTCCCTTTTATCTTCTCTTTCATACTCAAACTGCAAGTCCATCTATGCATTATTTGCTCTGGACCTTCTCTGCTAAAGGCACTTACTCTTTAAACTTGCCATAGCACCTTATTTATATACCTTTTATAGCGTCCACACACTGTATTGCAATTGTTTTTCCATTGTTTTCTCCTCACTGTTCTCAACCCCTTTGTTAGGGACCTTTTCATTTCTTTATCAAAACTACAGAAAGGACACCATAAATAGCTAACAAATGAAAATATGTTCTACCTGTACATAGATGCCCCACATCTTATTCTTTGGTATATTATAGCCTACGTTAACAATACTGATGGCTCTCCTGAGAATTCTCTGGAAATTCTGAATGTCCTGTTCTGGTACCATTGCTTACACCATTGCTCTGACAAAAACCTCTCCATTTCATGAGTCCAGGAAACTTCTTGGGTACTTTTATATAAGCAGTAATATTTTATTACTCTTTTTATTTGCTGTAATGTACCATTGAGCCCAGAGTAAAATTTACATTCCTTTAAAATTACAGACATCCTTACATGTTTTGGTGTCTGATATATATTCCAATATGCCATCGGTATATATATTTTTTCTACTCAACAAAAAACATTTCTACCTCATTGTTCTTCACATACATTTTCATCTCAGGTTTGAGTATAAATAACCCAAATCATGAGCCATAGTACTAACCTTGGTGTATAATTGAATATAATTAAATTAATCATTATAATAGCTCCCTTGTGATGAGAGTCAGTGCCCCTTATCCCTAAAATATATAATTTACTGGTTGTGATCACAGATAACATAACATAGAAATTTATAGGTAAAGTATCTGCTGTGAGATAAAAAATTTTACTCACCTGAAGTAGGAAAATGAGTTGGATAAATTTGAAAAATTTATTATCCATTATCTGCATTTAAGTTTAGATGTATGTTTATGTAATGAAGTTATTACAATTGGTTACCTTAGAAGTGAATGGTGGGAGTTTGGGTAGGTTATTATAGAATTTAATATAACAAAAAAGTTACTAAAATGATTAGAAGCATATCAAAGTTTATTATATTTTATTTGCTACAGATTTATACCCATAAAGCATACTGATAAATTTTGAAAACTAGTGTCACAAACTCAGTAAAGCGTGTGGAATACTAGTGATTAGAAATGTTAGACATATTCCGTAGTTTAAGGATAAGCTCACAACCTACTCACCAGGAGCCAGAGCTTAGCCTTGGTGGTTGAAAAGAGTTGGGAAAGTAAAGAAATAGAGTATGTGCTATTGGGGCCAGCAAAGATATTTTAAAATTGTATTCCAGCATTCTGGTAAAAATTGCATTGGAATAGGAAAGTTGAACTGGAGGTGGGAGGGAATTGATGACACATTTTTACCTCACTGCTAGAAAGTTCTTCATATCATGAGCTAAATATTATAAACTAAGATTTAAATTTCAAATAAATTTTGCTAGTAAGTTTTTTTTTTAATTAATGAGTTTATTTAGGTGAAGAAATGACTGCATCTTTTTGAAATTGGTAAATTTGGACTTAAAAGTTTTATAAAAAATAACAATCAACATTAATATGTTAATGGTAGCTTTTATTTCTCATTTTAATTGTAATCTTACAATCTATTTTGATATTGCTGTTCATATTGTATTCTTGCCATTAAAACTATATTTAACTGAACTTTATTTTTAAGTTTTCGTTTGAAATTATCAAGTGTTTTGAATGATTTTTCTGATTTAAAAATGCTCTTTCAGATTGTTTAGTGTGCACAGCCTCCCTCTTTGGTTTCACTTGGACATCCCTTCCCCTTAATGCTCTCTTTGACACAAAATTAATTTTTCTATTTAGCAGGAGATGATGAGTCCAAGTTAGATGATGCACATTCACTAGGATCTGGTGCCGGAGAAGGATATGAACCAATCAGTGATGATGAACTAGATGAAATTCTGGCAGGTGATGCTGAAAAGAGGGAAGACCAGCAGGATGAGGAGAAGATGCCAGGTAATCATTTGCAGAGGCAGTTGAACATAAAAATTGTCTAATTTATGGTATTAAAGTATTACTTTTTTCTTCTCAAGCTGTGTGAATTTATCAAAGATAGAATTTTCCCCTTTATGTTTTATTTAAGGTTGAAAGACCAGTAAAATGAAAATTACTGTCTATATTGTTGTAATATCTATCTTTAAGTAGATGTTGCCTGGGAATTGGAAAGGGCCTCATTTAAAATAGTAAAATTCTAAGATTTCCATTCCAGAGTTTGATTCATAGCATATGACCTAGAATGTAACCAAATACTGAATACTGTCTAGCAGAGTTCTAGATGGTAAGTAAATGGTACAGAACTTCTCAGCTGTGGTGCCACAAATCAACTTTTGAAATGACCTTTCAAAAGTTTATAGTAGTTGAAATTATCTTGAAACACTATTTATATACCTGCATGATTTTTCTAAATTCAGTAACCATTCCACTTAGAGTACTTTGTACATTGCTAGAGCTTATTCTAGTGGCTACACCATGAACATGTTCCTGATGAATCATCCAATTCTTTCTGTTACTATTTTTTTTTACCATAATGAGGGGCTTTCCTTTGTTGCACATGTAAAATATTGCATTTGTATTTTGACAATTTGCTTTTATATTTCATAATTTTTTTCTACTACTATAGAAGGTGTGTATGTACATTATCTTTTTTATTACCTGCTATGAGATACTCCTAAATAGAACATTGTTTTGTTAGTTTTCTCAGCTGTTCCTTGTCAGTATGAATGACTTGTTCTCAGTATTAATAATAGCAACTGATTCTTAAACTAATTTCACAATGAAATATTTGTTTTTAAAATACAATATATTTGTGTCAGTGCATGCATACAAATTAAATATACTCCTAGATTTAACCCTTGTAAGGATTATGGTAAAAAGCTTCAAAATGTCAGACCTAATCTTGCTAAAATAATGGAGCACTTTCATTGGGCAGCTCTCAAGCTACTTAAATGAGTTATTCATAGGAATGGGTTTGCTTGGGGTTTTGTGTGCTTGCCTATTTTCTTTTGGGGGAGGAGCCTTTTTATTTGTAAAGACCCTTAGATTCTAAGTATTAGTCTTTATAGAAAAGCTTTCATTTTAAGAATATTTTTGGTTTAAAGTACTTGTTATTTAATGCTTTCTGATTTTGCAGTTTGTATTTTTATATAGATAACAAAAAAAGCTATTTCTTGGTATAAAAAAACTGCTGTTAACTTTTTACAGATCCATTAGATGTGATAGATGTGGACTGGTCTGGCCTTATGCCAAAGCATCCAAAAGAACCACGAGAGCCTGGGGCTGCACTCTTAAAATTCACACCTGGAGCTGTTATGCTGAGAGTTGGGATTTCTAAAAAGTTGGCAGGTTCTGAACTGTTTACCAAAGTCAAAGAAACATGTCAGAGACTTTTAGAAAAACCTAAAGGTAATTCCATTCCACTTGACTGTATAATGGCTGCTTTAACTATTAAGATGCCCATAGAAAAGTTGCAGAAATAGTACAGTGACCTTTCTGTATCAAAATTATTTTTCAACAGGTAAGTTCAAATGTTAAAGTGTTCAGTGGTATGCCCAGGGCTAAACAAAGAAGAGCCTGGGAAAGTGGACCAGATGTTTTCATATCTAAGCAAATTGGGTGTCTTGGCAACCTTATCCCCCTGGGAAACGGAATTCTACCCAAATGCAGATGTCTGGGATGAGCCATTAAAAAAGTATTGAGAGCTTTGTCTCTAGACCAGATGGTCTGGATTCCAGTAGGCACACCACTTGACTATTACTCAATCTCTGAGTTAGTGTCACCATATGAAAGCTAAGAATAATTACACCACCAACTTCATAAGATTGTTAGGAGGAATAAATGAGTTATATAAGTAAAATACAACAGTTTCTGACATAGGGTGACATGTAAATATTAACTGCTACTATTTAAAGTATTTTGTCACTTTGATTTTAGACCTTATTGCAACAACTTTTAATTATTTCAGAACACTTTAGTTTTTGTGGGGTTTTATTTTGCTATTTCTTTTATCTGGTACTTACTTTTTGTTTTGGCAGCTTATTGATATCTTAGTAATAGGGAGGGGGGATGAGTAGGTGGCAAAATGAAGGAGAGGAGGTAAAAGGCAAAAGTGACAACACTAATTTTATATCATTCATGAGAGTAAGAAAAGTAATTAGGCTTTTTACTAAAATAAAATTGAAAAAAGATTGTTTTATGAGTTTAATGTCTTTCAACTGTTTAGCATAAGCAGTAAAACTCTTGATTTTAATATGTCCCAATAAACACAGAATGTATGTATATAAAACATATAAACTATAATTGTGAATGTGTATTAACTAGACAAATGACCAAACTCTTGGATTGTTGCCCTACTCTACCTTGTTTGGTTGGCTCTGTGACCTCAGGCAAATAACTCCTGTGGGTATAAAATAATGGCATCAAACCTCTAACTAAGGTCTTATCCACCTTAAAGCTTTTTGCTTCTGTGACTTGGTAATGGCATTTCAAGTTAAAACTAGTTTGATTTTGCTAACTGGGAAATAACAGTTTGGCCCTGACTTAATGATGACATAACCTAAATAATGAAAATATAAAATAGGGATTTAATTGTTGCTTACCAATCAGACCTCTCCTATTTTTTTTGCTGTTATGGTAGCTGTGTTGGAGAACCTGATATGCAATGCTGAATATGTTTCCTAAGGAATAGGACTTTGTTTTGTTTACTGCTAGATCCAGTGTCAAATGATCTATTCTTACTACTTACGCCATTGCCTAGAACAGTACCTAACACATAGTAGGCATTCAAGAAATGTTTTTGAAATTAGTAATACTGGATTTTTCTATTCCTTTTGGTCTATTTCAGTGTCCCAATACTGAAAAAGTATATCCCCACTCTATATGTAATTTTTTTTTAATTCTAAGGCTTAAAACAGGAATCTTACATGTATACTGAAATTTAAATTGCTTTGTCTAGATTTTCTGATTGCAGTGTGATTAAATTCTTTTGAGCTAAACTTTTACAATATTTTGGTTCCTTTGTTTTATGTGTACTTACATGTGTTTAGTCTATTTCTTGAGTAATTTGGTGCTGGCCAGTTCAAAACCAGAAAAGACTGAAAATTGAGCCATATTATACTTTCTAGGGGGGTCTGCAGTATGTTTTGTATTCTACTTTTGTCAAAGCACAAAATGGTAAGGATCCCAGTAAAAAAAATTTGTTCTAATGAGCAGTTTTTAAGGAAGAGCATGGGCTCAAAGCAGAGCTCTTCTATATTTACATCTATAATGGCATGATAGTTAATTTGGGATGTTTTTTAATAGTATGTATATATAACTGTGTCATTGGTTGGCTAATCACCTGAGGAACTGCCTTTTTTCTACTAAGGTATTGTGGAGATTATACAGATATGGTAACAGAGCCTTGGCAGTATTTTTAAAAAACCCTTAGATGAATCTGGTAGGCACCAGAGGCTATGAACTAGTATTGAGTTTTTCTTTATATTTACACTTTTCTTGTGTTATATACCTTTGAACTAGGTAGATAACCTATTGACTAGGTATATTACATGAAATTAGTTTCTTGCTAATTACATAATCTCATTATTTATGCTTTGCAGTTCAGAAAATGAAAATGAAATATGTAATATAGTTCCTTTCATTCTCAAATGTGTCTGTTTTATTTTTACGTAGATGTGATTTATTGCTTTCCTTTGTGGACTCTAATAAACTGTTTGATCATGTTGTTACAGACTCAGTACCTGGTATCTTTAGTACTCTCAGCCAACTCTTAGAATGCTAGCTTTGAAGTCACTGCTACTATTTTTTTGTATCACTGACCAGCTTGTTCTGTTTCTGTGAATCCCATTTTATCTGTTTTTAACTCAACCTCTTTATTTTTATTAAATCTTACCTTAATTCTTTCATAAAGTTTACATGTGCTCTCCTTACCTTACATGTTATGACTTAAAACTAAGTGATTTTAATTTAATACATTTACCTAGATTTTTATAGTGACCAAATCTAGGCTAACATTTGCAAGTTGTTATACCAAACCACTTTCCTACCTGATGATTTTAAAGGTCACAGAATGTAGTCACTTTTACTACATTTGAATCTTGCTGTAATAAAGTCCTGAGTTTAATTAGTAGTTAGTTGATAGTAAGCAATTTACTGAATTTGACCTCACTAATTCTTAACTTGAACTTTTCTTCTTAGGCATAGTCAGTAAGCATTGTCTAAATTCTCTCTCCCAAGTCTGCTTTTCTTGCATCTTAAGTGGTTATCAGAATATTTATTTTTGTTCAGGGCTACTAACATAATGCATGTTGAAAGTCTTTGATGGAGAATATATTGCCTTTACCAGTGTTGGTAACTTTGATAAAGTAGACTTTGTGGAATATTCACCTAAGCAGTTGGTAACACTCTACTATTTTAGGAAAACTTAATGCATGTCTATTTTTATTGAAAGATGGAGACAGTCTTTTTGAACATGAACTGGGAGCTCTCAACATGGCTGCATTACTCCGCAAAGAAGAAAGAGCAGGTCTCCTTAGTAATCTTGGACCTTGTTGTAAAGCATTATGCTTCAGACGGGACTCAGCAATCCGAAAGCAGCTTGTTAAAAATGAGAAGGTACTGTTGTTTCCTCAGAAAAAATGCAATGTTTCACTGAATAGTATGAATGGCATATTTTCATTTGATTGTTTTAAGGTGAAATTAAGGTCTCATTATCTATTTTCCTGTGTTTGGTTTCCTAATCTTTTATACATGTGAAGGAGAGAAATTCTATTTGAATTTATAGTACCTTTCATTTTAGTAGTATTGATGAACGTTTGTGTTGAATAATAATTTGTTATTCAAAATTTGATGCATAAAGTCTCTTGATAATAAACATACTAGAAATTTATTTAAATTAAAGATAAAGGAAAAATATTTCCCAGTGAGTGGTGAGGATATTTATAGGAATATTGTTTATGAGAATATACCAAAGTTGGAAAAAAGGAAAATAAATACAGGTATATGTAAGCATTTACTTGAGGAGAATAAAGGGAATTGAAATGTAAGATAAATAGAAATTAATTTAGATGTGGAAGAAATCTGATCAAGAGAAATTAAAATCATTTTAGGCTTTTTAGAGTAAAGAAACTGGGATTTTTATTTAGGGGTTGGTGAGGGCATGGGTAGTATGACAAAAGAAAATTGGTCCTAAAAAGTCAGAGAAACATTTACTTCATTAGCTTTTTTCTTGGGGACATTTAGGAAAACACTGCTAAAGAAAAACATACTTCATTAAGGAAGAATACCCAGATTTGGGGAGGAAATTAAATTTATGAATAAAAAAGGATGAACTTGTCTGCAAAGATGGAAACAGAAACATAGGAGGAGTAGACTTTTAAAGTCTTGCTTACTTAAAGGCCCATCCCAGAATTACCTTTGACAGAGTTGCTGTAATCATTCATTTGCACCTCCATTTCAATATGTACTTAATTCTCTTTATTCTACTGCTTAGGTGCTCATCTCTCCTTGCAACCTTTCTCAATTGGAAATTTCTCAGAGAATTAAGCCCTAGTGTCTTAAACATTTGTGTAATGAAATAACATTTTTATTATGTATTTAAAATGGTGCTTGTTACTACCACCTTTGATATTGAATTGAAAATAATTACTCAGATTATTTTCTGTTTGGTTTAGGTAAGGATCCTCAGTTGAGAAAGACTGTATGTTTTGTATTTTCATCCCTTTTTGTAAAAAATAAATTTGTAACATACCCTGATTCCTTCTCTAATATGCTATAGTACCCTTCAAAAATTGTGACAACCAAAAATATCCTTGCAAATTTCTCATTGAGAATCATTGTCAGAACCTTATAATCCTTCAATACAAGGCACAGACCATTAACTAGCACATGACACATTATAGAAGTTATAATGGCATATTATAAATGTCTTAAATGATCCATCTAAAGAACATCATTGCAAGCTTTCTGATTGCTCAGTTTTAAAAATATCAGCACAAAAGCTGAAAAGAAGGGCTATAAGTAAAGAAAAATTAATTTTAGATGTTAGATGACCTCATGAAAAATGCTAAGAAAAACAAAATCTTTAAATTATATATGATTATAAAAGAAAAATATAGAATAGAACCATTCATTGAGATGAGTGGTATGGTATGTCTTACCAAGTGATGAAAAGAAAGTGAGGAAAACTGTTGAACCCGTTTATTAGCATCATCTGTGCTTAGGAGAATGATTGTTTTTTAGTTATATAAATTTTAGTACATTATCAGAAGAGATAGATGCATGATACTAAGACAGTACTTAGCTGGTTTAAATGAGTTTAAATCTCATTTCGGTATTATAATATTAAAGCTGTACAGAACCTGTAGCTAGCAATCAGAAGGAAAGAAATAATACCAGAAATCAGTTAAATTAAATAGAAAAGCATTAGAGAAATTAATGAAACCAAAGGCTAGTTCTTTGAAGAGATTAATGAAATTGATAAAGAAAAAAAAAACAAATTACCAATAACAAGAATCAAAGAAACAGTATCACTATGGGTCTCAGATATTAAAAGGATAATAATACTGTATACAACTCTGTGAACACAAACACGACAGTTTAGAAGAAATGGCAATTCCTCTAAAAGCCACAAACTGTCCAAACTTACTCAAGTAGTAGATGAAACAGACAGGACTATTCAGATTAGTTGCATCTACAGTTAAAAACCTTCTGAAAAAGAAATCACCAGTCCCAGATGGTTTCAGTGGCAAAATCTCCCAAACATTTAAGGAAAAAAATAATACCAGTTCTACATTGTTTCTTACAGAAAATTTAAGAGACAGGAAAACTTCCTAAGTCATTATATGAGGTCAGCAATAGTCTCATATGAAATCCAGGCAAAGGCATCACAAGAAACTGCAGTATCAATATCTCTCATGAACATGGACATAAAAATCCTCAAAAACCATAGGAATCAAATCTAGTAATATAATATATAAAAGAATGCTACACTACAAGTATAGTTTATCCTCAGAATGACAGTCTGGTTTAATATTCTAAATATTCAACTTAATCTGCATGTTAACAGACTAAAAAAGAAAAAACACATGATCATATAAATTGATAGAAAACATCTGACAAAATTGAGCATCCCTTTACAATAAAAATTCTGAACAAACTGGAATTAGAGTCTTTACTTTATCAAGGGTGTCTACCAAAACCTATAGTTAACATCATACCTAACTGTAAAAAATTTGCAAGCTTTCCCCCAGAGACCAGTAACAAGGCAAGGATGTCTACTCTTAACTACCCCTATTCAGCATTTTACTGGGGGTTAAATAAGGTAATTCAGTAAGGCAAGAAAAAGAAAGAGAAGGACAATACAGATTGGAAAGGAAGAAGTAAAATTGTGTTTATTCACAGTGAACACGTTTACCTACATACAAGGCTTCAAGGAATTTACCAAAAATACTGGTAGAACTTAAAAGTAAATTCAACAAGGCCATAGGATACAAAGTCAGCATACAAAGAGCAGTTGTATTTGCATATACTCTGTAGTATATAGAAGCACCTGAGAATCAAAATGTTAACAACAACAACAACAAAAAAACCTTACAGTGGTTCCCCCAGAAAGGAAGTACTTAGGTATAAATCTAGCAAAACCTGTACAGGATCTATGTGCTGAAAACTACAAAACACTAATGAAAAAGTCAAAAGACCTAAATAAATAGAAAACATACAGTGTTCATGGATTAGAAAACTCAGTATAGTTAAGGTCATAATTCTCTCCAAATTGACATACAGATTTGAACAGTTTTAGTAAAATCCAACAGGGTTTTTTGTATATACAAATGAGCTAATTCTAAAATTTATAGGGAAAGTCAAAGAAGCTAATAACCAGAATAATTTTTTGAAAACACAAAGTTGGAGGGCTCAAACTACCCATTTTTAGGACCTAGTGTAACAGTAAACATACAGTTGCTATTTTTTTTTAAACTTTTTATTTTGAGATAATTGATCAAAATTTAAAATTTTGTTCTGTGGAAGAGACTGGGAGTGGAAAGACAAGTGTATACTGGAAGAAAATATTTGCAAAACATTTTCAAAGAAGAACACATATCAATATATTTTTTTTAACTCAAAAATTAAGAAAACAATCAACTGATTTTTTTTAAATGGGCAAAAGACTTGCATAAACAGTCCACCAAAGAGTTATGTGGCTGACTAGTAAGCATATGAAAAGATGTTTGACATAATTAGCCATTAGAGAATGCAAATTAAGACCACAATGACATACCAATAAAAACTTAACTACAATAGCTAAAAGACAGCCCAAAAAACCCTGAGGTTATCAATATATCAAGTGTTGGTGAGGATGCAGAGCAATTCAAACTACCATATACTGCTGATGCAAAATAGTAGAGCCACTTTGGAAAACAGTTTATTTCTTATAAAGTTAAATGTATAGTTACTATACAATGCAGTTCTATTGCTAGAGAGGTGAAACGTGTTTATATAAAAACCTGTCCACAAAAGTTTATAAAACTGGAAACAATCCCAGTGTTCTTCAGCTGACTAAGAGGTAAGCTGTGGCACATCCATATAATGGGTTATTAATCAGTAATAAAAAATAAATGAACACAAAAGATGGCGGCGTGAGAGGTGAGACAGAGGCTTCCTCCTAAAACTGCATATAATACAAAAATATAATTCAACTAATCCTGAAACAGCAACAGGAAGGAGGACTGTGCCAGACTACATACACCTGGAGAAAAGAGCAGACTTCACAGAACAGGGTAATGTACCAAAGCTGTGGCCCGGCAGGACACAACCACTTCCCCCACCAAGCTCACCGGCACAAGGAAGAGAAATGGAGTGGGGAAGGATTGGAGGCCTGGGACTGCTGAATACCTAACTCTGGAGATCTGCTCTGGGAGCACAAGAATACATTTCATGGTGCTTTCATGATACTCTCATGATTAGGTGATTGGAAAGCTAAGACAGGCAGAATTCCTGGAGAGACTGAGATTCTAACCACTTGTGGAAAGCAGGGATCCATATCCAGCTGCTCTGGGACAAAAGAAAGGCGGGCGGTCTGAGAGACTTCCTAACAAGGAAGCCCCTAGCAAGATGGCTGCTAAAGGTGCAAGGATTGCACAGAACTTACTGCTCAGGAAAAAGGACAGGTAGACAAAATTGTCCGGGTGCACTCTGCCAACAGGTTGGGAGCTTTCACGATCTTCAGGTGCTCCAGCTACATGGCTAGCTACACAGCTCCAAGGACGCCCTCCATGATACGCAGCCTACTGTGCCTTTCTCCCTGCCAGCCCCACCTGGCTCTCAAACTGGCAAACTCTACCGTGTTGTAAGGCCAGCCAGAAGGAAGATCTGACTACAGCAACTACAAACACAAAGCATAGAAGCTTATACCTGTGTGCTTGGCCCACTGGTTCAGGCAGTGGAGACAGGCATAGCAGCTCTTTCCTCCGCTGAGGCACCAATACCACTCCCCTGCGACCCCCAACATTGCTTCAGGGACTGAGCAGTTCCAGAGAGTAGAGCTTCTGGACACTAGAGGGCGCCATATACAGATATGAAATGCCAAAGGAACCTGGTTCAGAGTAAAATTAATATATAACTCCTGAGAAAGATGACATGGACCTCATGAATCTTCCTGAAAGGGACTTAAAAATAAAAACCATTAACATGCTCATGGAGGTACGGAAAAGATATTCAAGAACTCAGGAATGAATTCCAGTTGGAGATCCAATCATTGAAGAGCATGATGGAGGGTATTAAAAGCAGATTAGATACGGTGGAGGAGACGATAAATGAAATAGAAACTAGAGAAGAGGAATGCAAAGAAGCTGAGGCACAGAGAGAAAAAAGGATCTCTAAGAATGAAAGAATATTGAGGTAACTGTGTAACCAATCCAAATGGAACAATATTCACATTATAGGGGTACCAGAAGAAGAAGAGAGAGGGAAAGGGATGGAAAGTCTTTGAGGAGGTAATTGCTGAGAACTTCCCCAATCTTGGGAAGGAGATAGTCTCTCAGGCCATGGAGATCCACAGATCTCCCAACACAAGGGACCCAAGGAAGACAACACCAAGACATACAGTAATTCAAATGGCAAATATCAAGGAAAAGGACAGACTACTGAAAGCAGCCAGAGAGAGGAATAAGATGACATACAAAGGAAAGCCCATCAGGCTATCATCAGACTTCTCAGCAGAAACTTTACAGGCCAGAAGGGAGTGGCATGATGTATTTAATGCAATGAAGCAGAAGGGCCTCAAACCAAGATTACTTTATCCGGCAAGATTACTATTTAAATTTGAAGGAGGGATTAAACAATTTCCAGATAAGCTAAAGCTGAGAGAATTTACCTCCCACAAACCATCTCTACAGTCTATTTTGGAGGGACTGCTATAGATGGAAGTGTTCCTAAGGTTGAATAGCTGTCACCAGAGGTAATAAAACCACAGTAAAGAAAGCAGAACAGCTCATTACTAAGCAAATGCACAATTAAATTAACTATCCCCAAAGTCAATCAAGGGATAGACAAGAGTACAGAAAGTGATACCCAATATATAAAGAATGGAGGAGAAAAAGAAAAGAACCTTCAGAATGTGTCTATAATAGCATGTTAAGTGAATTAAGTTAGCCTCTTAGATAGTAAGGAAGTTAACCTTGAACCTTTGGTAACCATGAATCTAAAGCCTGCAATGGCAATAAGTACATACCTATCGATAATCACCCTAAATGGAAATGGTCTGAATGCACCAATCAAAAGACATAGAGTCACTGAATGGATAAAAAAACAAGACCCATCTATATGCTGCCTACAACAGACTCACTTTAAACCCAAAGATGTACACAGACTAAAAGTGAAGGGGTGGAAAAAGATATTTCATGCAACTAATAGAAAAAAGCAGGAGTTGCAGTACTTGTATCAGACAAAATGGACCTCAAAACAAAGAAAGTCACAAGAGACAAAGAAGGACATTACATAATGATAAAGGGGTCAATCCAACAAGAAGATACAACCATGATAAATATCTATGCTCCCAACATAGGAGCACCTACATATGTGAAACAAATACCAACTGAATTCAAAGGGGAAATAGAGTGTAATGCATTCATTCTAGGAGACTTCAACACTCCACTCACTCTGAAGGACAGATCCACCAGACAGAAAATAAGTAAGGACAGAGAGGCACTGAATAGCACATTAGAACAGATGGACCTAACAGATATTTACAGAACTCTACACACAAAAGCAGCAGCATACGCATTCTTCTCAAGTGCACATGGAACATTTTCAAGAAAAGATCATATACTAGGCCACAAAAAGAACCTCAGTAAATTCAAAAAGATTGAAATTGTACCAACCAGTTTCTCAGACCACAAAGGTATGAAACTAGAAATAAATTACGCAAAGAAAATGAAAACATGCTCCTAAAAAACCAATGGATCAATGACCAAATAAAAACAGAGATCAAGCAATATATGGAGACAAATGACAACAATAATTCAACACCACAAAATCTGTGGAACACAGCCAAGGCCATGCTAATAGGAAAGTATATTGTAATACAGGCCTACCTCAGGAAAGAAGAACATAGAAGCAGTCCTAACTGACAATTAATGAAACTAGTTAAAGAAGAACAAATGAGGCCCAAAGTCAGTAGGAGGGACATAGTAAAGATTAGAGCATAAATAAATAAAATTGAGAATAAAACAATAGAAAGAATAAATGAAAGCAAGAGCTGCTGCTTCAAGAAAATAAACAAAATAGATTAACCCCTAGCCAGACTTACCAAGAAAAAAAGAGTGTATACACATAAACAGAATCAGAAATGAGAAAGGAAAAATCACTGTGGACACCAGAGAAATAAAAAGAATTAGTAGAGAATAATATGAAAAAGTATATGCCAACAAACTGGATAGCCTAAAAAAAATGGACAACTTTCTAGAAACATACAACCTTCCATGGCTGACCCAGAAAGACACAAAGTCTGAACAGATCAGTTACCAGCAAGGAAATTGAATTGGTAATCAAAACACTACCAAAGTCAAACACCTGGACCACATGGCTTAACCACTGAATTTTATCAGACATTTAGTGAAGACCTAATACCCATCCTCCTTAAAGTTTTGCAAAGAGTAGAAGTTTTCCAAACTCATTCTATGAGGCCAGCATCACTCTAATACCAATACCAGGCAAATACACCACAAAAAAAAGAAAATTACAGACCAATATCCCTGATGCACATAGATGCAAAAATACTCAACAAAATATTACCAAACCAAATTCAAAAATACATCAAAAAGATCATCCATCATGATCAAGTAGGATTTATTCCAGGGATGCAAGGATGGTACAACATTCAAAAATCCATCAACATCATCCACCACATAAACAAAAAGGAGGACAAAAACCACATGATCATCTCCATAGATGCTAAAGAAGCATTTGACAAAATTCAACATCCTTTCCTGATAAGAACTCAACAAAATGTGTATAGAGGGCAAGTACCTCAACATAATAAAGGCCATATATTACAAACCCAAAGCCAACATTATACTTAACAGCGAGAAGCTGAAAGGTTTTCCTTTAAGATCATGAACAAGACAAGGATGCCCACTCTCCCCAGTTCTATTCAACATAGTTCTCGAAGTCCTAGCCGCGGCAGTCAGACAACACAAAGAAAGAAAAGGCATCCATATTGGCCAGGAAGAGATTAAACTGTCCCTCTTTGCAGATGACATGATATTGTACATAAAAACCCTAAATAATCCATTCCAAAACTACTAGATATAATATCTGAATTCAGCAAAGTTGCAGGATAGAAAATTAATACACAGAAATCTGTAGCATTCCTATACATTAACAATGAACTAGCAGAGAGAGAAATCAGGAAAACAATTCCATTCACAGTTCTATCAAAAAGAATAAAATACCTTGGAATAAACATAACCAAGAAAGTGAAAGACCTATACTCTGAAAACTACAAGACACTCATGAGAGAAATTAATGAAGATACCAATAAATGGAAACACATCCTGCGCTCATGGATAGGAAGAATTAATATTGTCAAAATGGTCATCCTGCCTAAAACAATCTACAGATTCAAACCAATTCCTATCAAAATACCAACAGCATTCTTCAACAAACTAGAGGAAATCATTTTAAAATTCGTATGGAACCACAAAAGACTTCGAATAACCAAAGCAATTCTGAGAAGGAAGAATGAAGCTGGGGGCATTATGCTCCCCAACTTCAAGCTCTACTACAAAGCCACACTGATCAAGACAATTTGGTACTGGCACAAGAACAGACCCATAGACCAATGGAAGAGACTAGAGAGCCCAGATATAAACCCAACCATATATGGTCAATTCATATATGATAAAGGAGTCATGGACCTACAGTGGGGAAATGACAGCCTCTTCAACAGCTGGTGTTGGCAAAACTGGACAGCTACATGCAAGAGAATGAAACTGGATTATTGTTTAACCCCATACACAAGAGTAAAATCGAAGTGGATCAAAGACTTGAATGTAAGTCATGAAACCATAAAACTCTTAGAAGACAACATAGGCAAAAATCTCCTAAATATAGACATGAGCAACTTCTTCCTGAACACATCTCCTCGAGCAAGGGAAAAAAAAGCAAAAATGAACTCATGGGACTACATCAAACTAAAGAGTTTCTGTCCACAAAGGACACCATCAACAGAACAAAAAGGCATCCTACAGTATGGGAGAATATATTTGTAAATGACATATCTGACAAGGGGTTAACATTCCAAAATGTATAAAGAATTTACACGCCTCAACACCCAAAAAGCAAATAGCCCGATTAAAAAATGGGCAGAGGTTATGAAGACACAGTTCTCCAAAGAAGAACTTCAGATGGCCAACAGGCACATGAAAAGGTGCTCCACATCACTAATCATCAGGGAAATGCAAACTAAAACCACAATGAGATATCACCTCACACCAGTTAGGACGGCCAGCATCGAAAAGACTAAGAACAACAAATGGTGGCAAGGATGCGGAGAAAGGGGAACCCTCCTACACTGCTGGTGGGAATGTAAATTGGTTCAACCTTTGTGGAAAGCAGTATGGAGGTTCCTTAAAAAACTAAAAATAGAAATACCATTTGACCCACTAATCCCACTCCTTGGAATTTACCCAAAGAATACAGCTTCTCAGGTTCCAAAAGACATATGCACCCCTGTGTTTATCGCAGCACTTTTTACAATAGCCAAGGTATGGAAGCAACCTAAGTATCCATCAGTAGATGAATGGATAAAGAAGATGTGGTACATGTACACAATGAAATACTATTCGGCCATAAGAAAGAAACAAATCCTACCATTTGCAACAACATGAATGGAGCTGGAGGACATTATGCTCAGAGAAATAAGCCAGGCAGAGAAAGACAAATGCCAAATGATTTCCCTCATTTGTGGAGTATAACAACGAAACAGAACTGAGGGAACAAAATAGCAGCAGACTCAGAGACTCCAAGAATGAACTGGTGGTTATCAAAGGGGAGGGGTGTGGGAGGGTGGGTGGGGAGGGAGGGAGAAGGGGATTGAGGGGTATTATGTTTAGTACACATTGTGAGGGAGGTCATGGGGAGAACAGTGTAGCACAGAGAAGGCACATAGTGGATCTGTGGCATCTTACTACCCTGATGGACGGTGACTGCATTGGGGTATGGGTGCAGACTGGATAATATGGGTAAATGTAGTAACCACATTGTTTTTTTCATGTGAAACCTTCATAAGAGTGTATGTCAATTATACCTTAATAAAAAATTAAAAAAAAATAAATAACCGAACATGTTGGTCACCAACATGGATGAATCTGAAAGACATTATGCCGAGTGAAAGACACTAATCTCAAAAGATTATGTTTTGTGTGATTTCTTTTATATGATGTTCTGGAAAAGGCAAAATTGTAACAGAGAACATTTCATTGGTTGCCAGGGGTTAGAGCTGGGAGGAGAGAGTGAATGCAGAGGGACAGCAAAAGGAATTTTTTGGTTGATGAAACTTCTCTATCCCAACTGTGGTCATAGTGACATGAGTCTACACATGAGTAAAATGAGAGAACTACATGTAAAAAACACATCCTCTAAAGGCTATCTTCTAAGATTCCTTGAGTGTAAAAACATTTCCTAATTTTGCTTTTAAATATCCAATTCAGCTAATTTAATATTTGTCTGAAATTAGTTTTTTAATAAGTTCAGTATTTTTCATTAGAGGTTAACCTGCCTGTCTTTCCTTTCAACTAATAGTGTACATCTCTTCTGTTTTTGTTTTCTTCAAATAGGGCTCTGTAAAACAAGCTTACACAAATGCTCCAGTGGTAGACAGTGAATTATTACGACTGAGTCTTCGGTTATTTAAGCGGAAGACTACTTGCCATGCTCCTGGACATGAAAAGACTGAAGATAATAAACTGTCACAGCCCAGTATCCAGCAGGAGTTGTGCGTGTCTTAGGATGGAAGTTCAGTGATACTCTTGGTACTGTCATCCTTCAGGAGTACATATTGTTTTTCAGATTCTTTGCTTTGACAAGCATAATAGTGACAAAGGCAGAGAAGATTTTCCAGCCATGCTGAAAGAGTGAAGAACTTAGATCTAAAGTTTAAAGACACTAGTTTTGGCTAACTTAAGATTTTACGTAGATTTTTACATAGTATTTGTTACACAAAATAATGTGAACACATCTAGATTTAGTAGTTTACTGTGTACCTTTTGTTAAAACTGAAGATTTTGGAAAACAGTTGCTACTGCTTTTTTCAGCCTATGAATATATTTTATGAAATGGAGCCACTGACATATGTTCTGGGTTATCCGTACAGAAACTGTGATTTCATCCAGAAACAGTGTGTTCACAGAATGAATGCACACACTGTGCTGTTCAGAACCCTTGGGGGGGTGCTCATCCTGCGTGCTCGTGTATTTAGAGGCAGACCTCCAACAAGACGGAGCCAACATAATCTTTTTCTAAAGTTCTGCAATAATTACTTATGTGTCTTTGGTTTTTCTTAAATATGTGTGCATTGTTACAATGTTTATTGGATGTATTTGATTTATAAGTGGTTTTGTTTGCTATCAAAGACTGTCTACAATTTTTACTTTTAATAAATACCTTCCCTTGTTCTAGATTTACTTTGCTCTTTTTTAATCTTATTCTTGATGTTCTGAAACATTTGTCATCAACATTGCATATTTCATACTTCAACTATTTTACTGCTCAAGTTGTTATTGGATAGCTGTAAATATTGTGAATAGAATTGAGGATGTGCTCTAGCTATATAGCTCAGTAATACTTGAAACCAAGAGTTAACAAACCAATGTAATCTGAGCTTTAAAATCCTACTGTATTTTTCAGAGCTACCACCTTTGATTACAGTAAACTCTCTCTCTAGACTATAATACGTGTAACAATTTACTTATTAAAAATTAAAACATATCTGCTTTATTCTGTGTGTAAACATTTAACTCATAAAGTCGACTCCTAGGATCTGAAATGGACGCCAAGCTGCAGAATTTATGGGCAGTGATAAACCAATCAAAATTGTAATTAGATCATTACCTCTTACAGGTTTTTGTTAAAACTATAATCCTATGTTACCTGTCTCAGTAGTTTTGTATTGTCTTATCTAAAAGTATCATAATATTACTGGTGTAGTTTCTTCTCATTTCAAGAAACATTTGTTGTGCACTTTATTTTTACAAGATAACGTACCCAGCAAAGGAAATGGTCTTATTTTCAAATGACTTTGAAAGCATGTATAAGAAAGTTGCAAGCAGCAAAAAACAAAGATTGTAATCAGATTTTCCTGCTATCCATACCTTTTCCAATTGGTACATGTTTTAAATAAAAGAGAAAGACCTTAGAGAATGAATACCCTTTAGAAAACTACTTCATTCTCTATAGCATAGAAATTTAAAGTCCTAGAACTTCTAATCCTAGTTCCCACAATTGTGGTATATATAATAAAAATAATGGTTTTCCTGTTTCATCCACTGACTTCAGGAATATTTCACAAGTTATTTATTTCCAGAATGAAAACTATGTAGTTTAAATTTGCCATATAGCCAAACCTGTTGCCTTTTTAATTTTGAATCTTTTTGTTAGGTTGTGAAAGAAAATTTTAGAATTGCTCCTTTTTGTGTGTTTTGTCATGATATTTAGAGATTTATATTCCCAGTGGGAATGTACCATTAAGTCTCGTAATTTTTTAAAAATTCAAACATTCTGTATCGCTAATCATATGCCCATAAAGTTCTAAAGCAAACTTTTTCATTGAATTTTTTGTAATAGCTCTTGGACCATAATTAAAGTCTCAATTAAACCAGTATTCCTGAAAACATCTTCCAGTCTATAAATTATTTGCTAGTACAGTTAAAGGTCTTCTGTCTCATAACTAATGGATCAAGTTTGTCCATTTGTCATGACTGCACAACTAGACTCCACTGCTGATAGTAAGGAGCTGTCTAGGTAGAGAAGGGACAAGAATATGTCTACAATCCAAAGTAAATAAAATGATACAGTTAACACATGCTTATGTCATTGAGTCTGTTCAACTTTTTAGGCAGTTGTGCTCACCATTTAGTAATGGATTGTACTTACTTAGAATAGCTGGTAAATATTTCACAAAAATTTATTTAACAGAAAAGTATTTCACAAATAACTAACCAAATAGTGATTTAATATGCTGAAAAGTTTGACCTGTCACTTTTCTTTATTCTGATCAGTAACTAGGTTATTTTCCCTACCCTATGCATGGCTACATTTGGATTTTAGGGCTTTATTAACTTGAAAGTATGTGGCATTAGCAGAATATATCACATAATTCATTGTCACCTAGTTGGGTAAAAATTAAAGTATATAATATTTTGTCAATGATGCTTTTAAGCCTCAGAAAGAAGAGCCACTGTCTGAATGTCAACTTATATGAAACGATGTGTGGGTTCCAGTTCACATACACATGAATCAGCAGCTACATATAGAACAATTTCATCTGAGGAAAACCCCAAAACTAGCTAAGTGACTCCTACACACCAGGTAAACAAGAAAACCCACACTGAAGAAAGAGGCTGATTCACAATTTTTCTGTAAATGCCACCCATGGTATAGCCACCCACAATCAGGAGGGGATTTGCAACTCTAAGCTTCTTCCTGAGGAGCAAAGAATGTACCCTACAGCTGCCACCCCACATTTTAAAACATGTACCTGCAAGACAAGCCTCCAAAGCATCTGGTTTTGAAAGGCAACAGGGCTTTCATCCATGAGCCCCACAGGCTGTAGCTATCGGAGGAAGAGTTCCTAAAGAGCTCATATGTCCTTACCTACTGTAGGGCCCAGTGCAGATGCAGCTGAGAAGCGCCCAAGCTCTGTGAAAGAGGCTTACATGCTTATCTTCAGGCAGTGCCCTGAGAATAAGTCACCTAATTTAGAACACGTCTAGGTTCCCACTGAGATACTCTCCAAAAACAGACCAGCGGGCACCATTTTTGTGCTCCCCTGTGCCTCCAGCTCGCTGGTTCCTCCCAAAAAGGAGGTTGTGCACTCTGGCACCCTGACCTCTGTGGCTGTCACATACGGGATCTCTACATTGCCTGGCTTTAGTGGCCAGCAGGGCTTATGCTTGTTGGTCCCACAGGACTGCAGCAAACCACAAAGTTATTAACCAGCCACCACCTCCAGGCACAGCAGAAAGGCAAAGACTGAGCCCCCAGTCTTTCTGTGAAGGGAGGCTATACACTTGTTTTGAAGCTTCAGCCTGAGGGGAAGTCATCTTGTTTGGTGCACATCTAGGAGCCTACTTAAGTGCTCTCTGGATAGAGACCATCAGGTGCCATTTTTGCAGTCTCTCTCTGCCTCACTCCAGATAGTAGGTGTCTCTGAGAAAGAAGCTTGTGTATTCACCTGGTGCCTAGGTTTGTGGTTGCTGCCCAGAGGACACATCCATTTATAGCCTGGCTCTGGTGGCCAATGGGGCTTATGTTCACAGGTTCAACAGGACAGTTTTTAACTGGCTATCACCCCAGGGCTCAGTACAGAAGGAACAGACAGACCCAGTCTTCCCTCATATTTTATAAGCTTCTGCCTGAGGGTCTGGCTTCCAATCAGCCTAAATATAGGTGCTAAGATCCTCCATCGGTGACACTAACAGGTCTTGGAATATCCTCAACTATTGGGAGCCACTAAAAATAAAGTAGACTGCTTGTATAATCACAGAGGTTTGAGAGTCAACCAAGAAGTAGGGCCATATTGAACAATAAAGTTCATCTCCTACACAAGGCTTCTGCTTCAAGATGGAGAGGTGGCTGTTTGATCTATGCATGGAAAATAACACAGTTAAGGAAAATTAAGAAATGCAAGGATATATTCCAAGCCAAAGAGTAAACCCTCAGAAAGACACCTGATGGAGTTCAAAATAATGATTATAAAGATGCTCACCAAAATCAGGAGAATGGATGAACAAAATGAAAATTTCAACAGTGAGACAAAAATGTAAGAAAGTACTAGATAGAAGTCACAGAGATAAAGAATACAATAATTTAACTGAAAAAAAAAAAGGAGCCCAACAGCAGACTAAAAGAAACAGAAGAAAGAATCAGTGACCTTGGCAGTCAGGACAGTGGAAACTCACCCAATCAGAGAAGCAAAAAGAAAAAAGAATGAAAAAGAGTTAAGATAGCTTTAGGGGACTTAACAGGTAACATCAGGCAGACCAACATTCGCATTATAGGGGTCTCAGAAGAAGAGAGACGGGACAGAAAACTTACCTGAAGAAATGTGGCTAAAAACTTCACTAACCTGAGAAAGGAAACACTTCCAGATCCAGGAAGCCAAGAGAGTTCCCCGTAAAATGAACCAAAAGAGACCCACAGTGAGACACATTATAATTAGTGTTAAAGACAAGGCGAGATTCTTAAAAGCAGCAAGAAAAAAAACCTGTTAACTAGAATACTCTACCCAGCAGACTTGTTGAAATAAAAGGGTGCTAATCAGTAACAGGAAAACATATGAGAGTATAAACCTCACTGGTAAAAGTAAATATGTAACAAAATTCAGATTTAGTTAATGTTGTAAAGGTGGTGGTTACATCACTTAATAAAGCTAGTATGAAAGTTAAAAGACAAAACTAGTAAAAGTATAACTACAATAATTTGTTGATACAGAAGAGAAAAAAATTGTGATATCAAAACAAAAGTTTGAGGGGATTAAAAGGTAACAGTATAATGAATTCAAACTGAAATTATCACATTAAGATAGAGTATTATAAATTTAATTGTTTTATGCAAGCCTCATGGCAACCACAAAGCAAAAAACCTATAATAGACACACAAAAGAAAAAGAAAAGGAACATAAGCATACCACTTGAAAGTCATCAAATCACAAAGGAAGAGAGCCAGAGAAGAAAGGAACAAAAAGGAATTACAGAACATCCAGAAACAACAAAATGGCAATCATAAGTACATACCATTAAGTACTTTAAATGTAAACGAACTGAATTTTCCAATCAAAAGACATAGAGGGCTGAATGAATTTTTAAAAAGCAAGACCCTTCTATATGCTGCTTACAAGATATTCACTTCTGATGTTTAGATACACACACACTCACACTAAAGGGATGGAAAAAAATACTCCATGCAAGTGGAAACCAAAAGGAAGCTGGGGTAGATAT
This sequence comes from Manis pentadactyla, assembly GCF_030020395.1. Classification (NCBI taxonomy): domain Eukaryota; kingdom Metazoa; phylum Chordata; class Mammalia; order Pholidota; family Manidae; genus Manis; species Manis pentadactyla. Next base: position 10,444,561 of record NC_080035.1, read on the forward strand.
AATTATGTCAGACAAAATAGACTTTCAGACAAAGACTGTAATAAGAGACAAAGATAAAGATAAATGGGTCAGTCCAACAAGAGAATATAACATTTGTAAATATTTATGCAGCTGACATTGGAGCACCTACATATGTAAAGTGAATAGTAACAGAAGTAAAGGTAGGAACAGGCAGCAGTACAGTAATAGTAGAGGACTTTAATACCAAACTTTCATCAATAGGTAGATCATTCAGACAGAAAAATCAATGAATATGTTGGCCTTTAATGACACTTTACTTAATAGATATATACAGAACATTCTACTCAAAAGTAACAGAATGCACATTCTTCTAACACACATATAAAACATTCTCCAGGATAGACTATACGTTAGGTCACAAAACAAGCCTTAAGAAGTTTAAAAAGACTGAAATCATGTCAAACATATTTTATGACCATAATAGTATGAAACTAGAAATCAATTACTAGAAAAAAACTGGAAAATGTATGTATGCAGAGATTAAACAACATGCTACTGAGCAAACAATGAGTCAAAGGAGAAACCTAAAAAGAAAAAAAAATCACTTTGAACAAATGAAAATACAGCATACCAAAACTTATGGGATGCAGCAAAACAGTTCTTAGACATTTATAGCAATAAATCCCTACATTAAAAAACAAAAACATGAAATAACCTAAGTTTACAACTCAAGAAAAAGAAGAACAAATGCAAAGTTAGTAGAAGGAAGGAAATAAGAAAGATCAGAGCAGAAGTAGATGAAATAGAGACTAAAAAGATAAATAGAAAAAGATCAATGAAACTAAGAGCAGGATTTTTTAAAAATATAAACAAAATTGAAGATCAATGAAACTAAGAGCTGGATTTTTTAAAAGTATAAACAAAATAAAAATACAAAAAAAAGAGAAGACTCAAATAAAATCAGAAGTGAGAGATTTACAGCTGATACCACAGAAATACAAAGGATCATGAGACTACTATGCACAATCATCAAATGGGAGAACCTAGAAGAAAATGACAAATTCCTAGAAATATACAATCTATGAAAAGTGAATCATGAATAAATAGGAAATCTGAACAAACCAATTATGTAGTAAGGCGGTTGAATAAGTACTCAGAAAACTTCCAGGAAACAAGGGACTAGAAGGCTTCACTGGTGATTACTACCAAATATTTAAAGAATTAATACCAGTCCTTCCCAAACTCTTCCAAAAAATAGAAGTGAAGGAAACACTTCCAAACTCATTTTATGAGGCCGGAATTATCCTGATACCAAAACCAGACAAGGGCACTACAAGAAATAAAAATTACCAGCCAATATCCCTGATGAACATAGATGCAAAAATCCTCAACAAAATGTTAGCAAACAAACCTAAATACATTAAAAGGATCATATACCAAGTGGGACCAAGGATCCCAAATGATCATGACCAAGTGGGATTTATTCAAGGAATGCAAGAATAGGTCAACATCCACAAAATCAGTGTGATACACCACATTAACAGAATGAAGGATAAAAATCATATGATCATCTCAATAGATGTAATAGAAGCAATTGAAAAAATTCAACATCCATTCATAATAAAAACCCTTCAGACAACCTACCTCAGTCTAATGAAGGCCACAAGTGACAAACCCTCAACAAACATCATAATGGTGAAAAGCTAAAAGTTTTTCTCCTAAGATCAGGAATAAAACAAGGATGCCCACTCTCACCACTTTCATTCAATATAATACTAGAAATCCTAATGGGAGCTTTAGGAAAGAAAGAGAAATAAAAGTCATCCAAATCAGAAAGGAAGAAGTAAAGCTATTTACAGATTTACAGAAGACATGACAAAAAATCCTAAATTCCATAAAAAATACTCTTATAATAAATTTAGTAAAGTTGCAGACACAAAGTCAATATACAAAAATCTGTACCAGTTCTATACCCTAACAACTACCAGAAAGAGAAATTAAGAAAGCAATCCCATTTACAATTACACCAAAAATATAAATACATAGAATACCTACAATTGCACCAGAAGAATAAAATAAATGTAACTAAGGAGGTAAATGACCTATACACTGAAAATTATGATATTGATTAAGGAAATTAAAGAAGACATAAATAAATGGAAAGATATCCAATACTCATGGATTAGGATATTGTTAAAATACCCATATTACTCAAAGTGATCTATACATTCCATGCAAACCCTACAAAAATTCCAATGGCATTTTTCAGAGAAATAGAACAAACAATCCCAAAACTTGTATGGTATCACGAAAGACCCCATATAGCCAAAGCAATCTTGGGAAAGAACAAAGCTGGAGGCATCATGCTCCCTGATTTCAAACAATATTAGAAATCTGTAGCAATCAAAACAGTATGATATTGGTATAAAAACAAACAAAGATCAAGGAAAGAGAATAGGGAAACCAGAAATTAACCTATGCACTTATGGTCAGTTAATTTACAACAAAGGAGACAAGAATATACAATGAGGAAAGGACAGCCTGTTCAATAAATAGTGTTAGGGAAACTAAGCCACATGCAAAATAATGAAACTGGATCACTATCTCACACTATACACAAAATTAACTCAAAATGTATTAAAGACGTAAACGTAAGACCTGAAAAAACTAGAAGAAAACATAGGCAGTAAGCCTCTTGACATTGCTGTTGGCAATGTTTTTTTGGATTTGACATCAAAAGAAAAGGCAACAAAAACAAAAATAAATGGGACTACACCAAAATAAAAAGCTTTTGCACAGCAAAGGAAACTATCAACAAAATGAAAAGGTAACCTATGGAGTGGGAAAAAATATTTGCAAAGCAAATAACTCATAAGGGGTTAACATCTAAAATATATAGAGAACTTGTACAACTCAAAGTAAACAAACAACAACAAAATAACCTGATTAAGAAAAGGGCAGAGAATATGAACAGACATTTTTCCAAAGACATACAAATGGCCAACAGGTACATGAAAAGGTGTTCAACGTTACTAATCATAGGGAAATGCAAATCAAACCACAATAAGCTATCACCTCACACCTGTCAGAGTGGCTATCATGAAAAAGACAAGAAATAACATGTTTGCAATGATGTGGAGAAAAAGGAACCCTTGTGCCTTGTTGGTGGGAATGTAAGTTGGTGCAGCCACTATAGAAAATATTTCGGAGGTTCCTCAAATAATTAAAAATAGAACTATCATATAACTCAGCTATTCCACTTCTGGGGATTTATCTAAAGAATGAAACACTAACTTGAAGACATATCCAGTCCCTGTGTTCATTGCAGCATCATTTACAATAGCCAAGACATGAAAGCACACACACCCCAACCTAAGTGTCCATCAAGGGATGAACACATAAAGTGTGGAGTGTGTGTGTGTAAATGAAAAATTAATAGGAAAGAATGAAATCTTGCCATTTGCAACAATATGGGTGAACCTTGAGGGCATTATGAAATAATGAAATAAGTGAAATAAGACAGAGAAAGACAAATGCTGTATGATCTCACATGTAAAATCTTAAAGAAAGAAAGGAAAGGAAAAGGAAGAAAAAAAGAAACTGGACTCATAGATACAGAGAACAGATTGGTAGTTGCTGGAGACAGGAGTTGGGGGTGGTGGGCAACATGGGTGACGGCAGCCAAATGGTACAAACTTTCAGTTATAAGCCCTGGGGATATAATATACAGCAGGGTGGCTACAGTTAACAATACTGTAGTGCATATTTGAAACTTGCTAGGAGAGATCTAGAAAGTTCTCATCACAAGAAAATAAAACTGCTGCTGTGTGTGGTGATGGATGCTAATGGTTATGGATGGACTTACTGCAGTGATCATTTTGCAATATATACACATATCGAATCGTTATGTTGTACATCTGAATATGTCAATTATATATCAAGAAAAAAAAATTCCTAACACCCATGAAATAAACTTAAAAAATTTTAAAGTCTGCAGTCCCTTCCTCCCACTTATTCCCTTTTATTTATCTCTCTAGGTAAAATTATATAGACATCTTTCTAAATAGTGTATTCAAATTTTAACTTTGACTTATTATTGCTCTTTAAAAACCTCTAAACTATATAAAAAACTTCCTTTATTCACTAGTTTTATTGATCTTTCTATTTGAGGATTTTGAAAGCCATGCCATATTCTGGGGGAATCTGTACTTTAAGAGGTGAGTAAGATTTCTTAAAACAACCTTCTGCATAAATCTACAGGCACAATTTCCCAGCTTTAATTGAGCTGTTTCTTCTTTCAGATTTTCTATCATATTGTCTTGGTATGCATCTTTGTGGACTTGGTCATTTTGAATAGCTTAGACACTTCTTTTCTGAACTAATATTCTTTTGGAGCGCTTAGGCAAAGATGGAGAAGTAAAGATGTATGAATAATGTACTTAAAATAGCAATAATTGCAATGAAAAGAAAATCCAAATGACTGAGCTAGAAAACAGGGAGCAGGGTGGGAACTATTTTATATTGGTGGTCAGAGAAGGTCTTACATATCTGATGAGACCTAAAAACTGAAAAGCAACCAGCAGGGCAAAGAGTGGGAAAGAACATTTCAGGCAGAGGGGTTGCAATATGCAAACGCCTGAAACAAGAAAAGAGCTTTGGTACATTCTAAGAACTCAACTACCAGTGTAGCTCAGCTTTGGGTGAAGTGGAAGGACGGTGGTAGAAATGATAGACGTAGGGTCTAGAACAGTGCTACGTGACAGAATCAGAATTTTCTGCAATGATGGAAATGTTCTATACCTGCACTGCCCAATATAAGTCAATCACCTTATGTGGCTATTAAACACTTGAAATGTGACTAGTGTTAAGTTTTAAAAAATTTGTGCAACATTAATTACACAGCTGTATGTGGCTAGTGGCTATCATATTGAATAGTACAGGGCTAGATCTTGGCAAATCATAGTGAATTCTGAAAGTGTTTCCCAAAGGGGTACATGATATGAGCCCTTTTTGCTGTAACTGTTTTATGTAAATGTTATAGTCATTTCTATGGCAAGTGATACTTATTTTTTATAACTTGTAATGTCATATTTCCTTTTAGAGTAAATAGTTAAACAAATTAAGTAGAACAGATAGTATAGAGAGAGGACAAAAATTATTGTTGCTCAAATAACTGACATTTAGAAAGTACAGGCTACACACAAAGTTAGTATTTATCTAAAAACAAAAATAGAGCAGAATAATCAAATTATATACGTTCTGCCTTCTCTTTCTCTGAGCCAATGCAGGTCCAGCAGGGCTTCCACAGCCCGTCTTGCCCATCTCTGCCCCCTCATGATTGTTACAAACAGGGTCATAGCTTTCACTTTTCAGAGGGGAATGTTTCACATTCAGAAAGATGGATTTTGTTGTTGTTTTGCTTTGGTTTTTGCTAAGATCTGCTGCTGTCAGGTCCCTCTTGACTAACTGCACGTCCTCCCTACATTACCTCCACTAAGGCTCAGCCCTTTGGAAGCTCATATGCCTGTTTTGGCATCTGAAGATTATATCTGTTGCCTTGTTTCACTGAAAATAGAATTTATGGAGTATTTTTACAATCTTTTTGTTGCTTGTATACAATTTATAGCTGGAAAATAAGGATCAATATTGATTTATGCAGCCATGTTCCTACTGAAGGCCTTCCAAACTAAACCTTAACCCTATGGCCACTTTGATCCTCAGCTTGGATAGTTCCATCAGGAGGCATTCTAAGATGAACACCCACAATGAATTAAGATTTGGAGTTATTATATCAGTACAGACCAAATAAATGAAGCTTAGTTCATTTATTTTATGTCCTTCTGATAGATGGGAATCATGTTTTCTTTGTTCACATTTCCTTTGCTGCAATTAACACATGGCCACCTCTAGAAAAGGAAGCTGGGAAACTGAGTGTTCAGCTTTTTTAGCCACTATGTTAGAATGACTAGAGAGATGAGAGTTAGATATAGATGTGTTGATTGCCAACCAGCGGTGTCTTCCACAATTTCAGTAGTAAGGAGCAACACTGGCACCAGTTCAGTCCTGTTGCTACCAGCATCTCAAGACTGAACAATATTCCAGAGACCTGGGTTCTAATCCTTCTGCCACAAACTGACCTTGTGACCTTGAGCAAGCCATTTACCTTGGCTCCTTCATCTATAAAGTAAATAAAGTCATAGAGAATCACAGGATTTAGACAGAAAGATGACAGACAATGGCTCAGAGACATGCTAAACATGTATCAGTTTGCTTCATAGGAACTAAGAGCACTATGTGCAGTATAAGATAGGAAAAGCTCTCCTTGCTTAGCAGTGAGGGTGAAGAATAGGACAGGATGTTGACTGTGAAAATCCTCTACTGCTTCTCCATCTCTCTTGCATCACAAACTTTAATTCAGTTTATGACTTCTGTGTCAGGATTTTCTCCTGATATTAATATAGGTTGTCTATATATCTAACTAGCTATCTACCTATCTACCTACCTATCTGTCCAAGTTCACTGTTAAGGGTGATCTCCTTGAATTTGGGCTGGATGTCTCTCATTTCTCTCTCTTTTATTTAATTGATTTTTTTGGTATCATTAATATATACTTACATAAACAACACTGTGGTTACTAGATTCCCCCCATTATAAAGTCCCCCCCACAAACCCCATTACAGTCACTGTCCATCAGTGTAGTAAGATGCTATAGAATCACTACTTGTCTTCTCTGTGCTATACTGCCTTTCCTGTGCCCACCCTTATATGTGCTAATCATAATGCCCGTTTTTCTCCTTATCCCTCCCTTCCCACCCACCCCCAGTCCTTTTCCCTTTGGTAACTGTAAGTCCATTCTTGGGTTCTGTGAGTCTGCTGCTCTTTTGTTCCTTCAGTTTTTCTTTGTTCTTATACTCCACAGATGAGTGAAATCATCTGATGCTTGTCTTTCTCTGCCTGGCTTATTTCACTGAGCATAATACCCTCTAGCTCCATTCATTTCTTGAAAATGGTAGGATTTGTTTTCTTCTTATGGCTGAATAATATTCCGTTGTGTATATGTACCACATCTTCTTTATCCATTCATCTACTGATGGACACTTATGTTGCTTCCATTTCTTGGCTATTGTGAATAGTGCTGCGATAAACATAGGGGTGCATATGCCTTTTTCAAACTGGGCTGCTGCATTCTTAGGGTAAATTCCTAGGAGTGGAATTCCTGGGTCAAATGGTATTTCTACTTTGAGTTTTATGAGGAACCTCCATACTGCTTTCCACAAAGGTTGAACCAATTTACATTCCCACCAGCAGTGTAGGAGGGTTCCCCTTTCTCCACATCCTCACCAACATTTGTTGTTGTTTGTCTTTTGGATGTTGGCCATCCTTACTGGTGTGAGGTGGTATCTCATTGTGGTTTTAATTTGCATTTCTCTGATGATTAGTGATGTGGAGCATCTTTTCATGTGCCTGTTGCCATCTGAATTTCTTCTTTGGAGAAGTTTCTGTTCAGATCCTCTGCCCGTTTTTTAATTGGGTTATTTGCTTTTTGTTTGTTGAAGTGCATGCGCTCTTTGTATATTTTGGATGTCAACCTCTTATCGGATATGTCATTTATGAATATATTCTCCCATACTCTAGGATGCCTTTTTGTTCTACTGATGGTGTCCTTTACTGCACAGCAGTTTTTTAGTTTGATATAGTCCCTCTTGTTCATTTTTGCTTTTGTTTCCCTTGCCCAGGGAGATATGTTCATGAAGAAGTTGCTCATATTTATGTTCAAGAGAGTTTTGCCTATATTTTCTTCTAAGAGTTTTATGGTTTCATGACTTACATTCAGGTCTTTGATCCATTTCAAGTTTACTTTTGTGTATGGAGTTAGACAGTAATCCAGTTTCATTCTCTTACATGTAGCTGTCCAGTTTTACCAACACCAGCTGTTGAAGAGGCTGTCATTTCCCCATTGTATATCCATGCCTCCTTTATCGTATATTAATTGACCGTATATGCTTGGGTCAATATCTGGACTCTCTATTCTGTTTCACTGGTCTGTGGGTCTGTTCTTGTGCTAGTACCAATTTGTCTTGATTACTGTGGCTTTGTAGTAAAGTTTGAAGTTGGGAAGCGAGATCCCCCTTGTTGGGTCCGTGCAATAGACCTCCAAATAACTGGGAGGCATGTGGATGTAAAAGCAAGAGCGTTTATTGGGTAGCCAGCATGCTGGGGTCTCACACTCGCAGGTGGAGATCCCAAAGTACAAGTTCATTCTCCTTTTATACACAGGAATGGGGCCGTGAGCAAAGCAGGCCATGCGCAGAGTGGGCCTAGATATGACCTGACTTTTACTGAATCTTGACTGCTGGGTGGGCGAGTTGTCTTCTTTCTATTGGCTGGGAGCATCTGGCCAGTTTGATAACTGTGTTGGTTAAATTTTTTGTAACTCTTGTAACTTCCTCTTGATGTGACCTGTCTCTTACAAAATAAAGTCACTTATAAAATGGAGTAGCTTATGTCAAGACTCTTTAGTCAGGACTCCTCATTCCCCCCTTGAGTTTTGTTCTATTTCAAATCTTTGAAGTAACCGAATAGGGTCTTCCTTACTCAAGGGCCTGTACTGATATATAAGGACCATGAGTTGGATGGTGGAGATCTGTTTCTGTACAAATTTGAGGAAAGCATTGATAAGGCAGGGGCCACATGTAAGAGCCAGTATCAGAAGTAAGAGGGGGCCTGCTACTGCTGATAATAAAGTTGTTAGCCATGGGGACCAACTGAAAAGGCTTTCATACCAGTTTTGGGTGGCTGCTCTATTTCCACACATAGTCCTCCTTGTTGCAAGAGCAGTAAGTCAAGTGCCCTTCTATTTTGTAGTACAACTTCAGCTAGGGAGGACAAAGACTCTTCTAGCCAGGCTAGAGTAAGTTACTGGGTCCAGTTAGGGACGGGAAGGGGGTTAAGTGGCGTAGCTTTGAATCTGACCTTGGATCTGTCCTAGGTGAAGGGTAGGTAGGTCCTGCAGTATATTTCTGAAGTTCCTCTGGGAGTGGAGGAGGAGGCACTGTGTTCAGTCCCCAAATGACTGGCAGTTTATTCAAGAGTGAGGCCTCCTGGAGCATAATCATAAAAAGAGCTCCGGGGTCTGCTCCCTTTGCATAAAAGCGAAGGCCCCACATTCTCCCTGACTTCCGTTCTTCCCACTTAGTTTTTCCTACAGAGGTGAAGTGAGTGTGGATCGGGTTACAGTTTGGGTTACTCCAGCAGGAAGGCCCCTCAGACTGGCTAACTTGTATCCAATCACCTTGTAAGAGGGTCTCCAATCTATCTTTCCCGTAGACTCACAGCCCCAGACAGCACAGAAGAAGTGTTCAGGGCCCCCACATTTAGCCTGCTGAGACTGACTTCGGGTTTGTCTGGGACAGACATAGAAATTGTGTTGACGTGTCAGGTCTCGGTACCCTGGGGTCCTACACCCTATTCCTTGGGTTGGGCGTGGGTACGTGGGGTCCCTCTTAAGCCCCAATTTGTCCCAAAAAACTTACAAACATCGAAGTACAGATCAGGGAACCATGACTTAGGGTGTCCTTCTTGTTCTGTAGAGTTGATAATGTCTCCAGTCTCGGACTTTATGATGATCCACTCAAGTCTCCTTGGGAAGTGGGGACTTCTGGCCACCATTAGTTCCAGGGTTAAGGCCTGGAGAACCAGAAGCAGCCACATGTCGGGTAATTTTTACTCTCAGAGGGTGGGCTCAAATTGTCCATGTAGACTCTTGATCTCTAGGAGCAGCCTTGACCTGAGTGTGATGGATCCACGCTGCTATCCCATCAACTTTGATCGCCGTGGGAGTTGCTAGGATGACTGTGTGAAGTCCTTTCCAACGTGGCTCTAAGGTTTCTTTTTGATGCCTTTTGATCAGTACCAAGTCTCCAGGTTGGAAATTGTGGGGCTCTGGGGGAGGCTTGTAGTACACGGCCTGTAAGTTCTGACGTAAGGCTTCTTGGACCTGAAACAAAGCTTGTAGGGAGGAAAGAAAGTTTTTATCTTTTTGCTCAGCTAACAGATCAGCTCTCAAATTGGGAAGGATTGGGGGAGGCCTGCCAAACAGGATTTCAAACGGGGTCATGCCCAATCTATAGGGAGTGTTCCTGACCCTGAACAGAACAAAGGGGAGGAGAGTCACCCAGTCACTGCCAGTTTCTAGGGTTAATTTGGTTAAAGTCTCCTTAATGGTCCCATTCATCCTTTCTACTTGACCTGAGCTTTGGGGATGATATGCACGGTGTAGCTTCCAATTAGTCCCCAGTATATGGCTCAGCCCTTCTGTTACCTGAGAGACGAAAGCTGGTCTGTTGTCTGATCCAATAAAAGCGGGAAGGCCATACCTTGGAATAATGTCTTCCAGGAATTTCTTGGCAACTACTATAGCAGTAGTTTCTCTTTTGGTTGGAAAGGCTTCTACCCATCCGGAAAAGGTATCTGCCTAGTTCAGCGAAGCCAGGAATCCAGAGGCGGCAGAACCCCGCTGTCCCCAAGAACTCTCTGACAGCCCGTCTACAGTCTGGCCTTGGTAGCTGGAAAATAGCCTCTTTTCTGGCCTGGTTTAGCCATCAGCGTCCCCCCTTGAGTTTGTATCCCAAGTAGGTGACCTCTTCTAAACAGAGTTGAGCGTTCTTAGCAGATGCTCGATACCCTTGTTTTCCCAGTGTCATAAGTAAATCTTTAGTGGCTGCCTGGCATTCTGTTTCTGTCCGGGCAGCTATTAGTAAATCATCTACATATTGAAGCAGGCTCACCTCTGGGTGGAAACCCTGGTACTCACTCAGATCTTCTTGGAGGGCCTCGTCGAAGATGGTCAGTGAGTTCTTGAATCCCTGAGGCAACCTGGTTCACGTTAGTTGACCATTCAATCCGTCCTCTGGGTCTCTCCTTTCAAAAGCAAACAGCAATTGACTCAAGGCGGCTAGCAATAAGCTGAAGAAAGCGTCCTTTAGGTCTAGGACAGTGTATACGACCCTGTCAGGTGGCAGATAGCTCAAGAGGATATAAGGGTTGGGGACTGTGGGATGGATATCCTCCACCCTTTTATTAATTTCCCACAAGTCCTGTACTGGATGGAAGTCATTTGTCCCTGGTTTCTTAACAGGCAGTAGAGGGGTGTTCCAAGGCGACTGGCACAGGACTAGAATTCCTGCCTGTCACAGGCCTCAAATATGAAGGGCAATGCCCACCTTTGCTTCTTGGGGGATCAGGTACTGCCACACATGGACAGGAGTGGCAGTGGCCTTTAGTTGGAGCACTATCAGTGCCCGATGCTCTGCCCATCCGATGCCTCCCATCTCAGCCCATACTTCCGGGATCTCTTTTAGCCACTTACGGAGGAGCTCATAGTTGTCTTTTTCTCTTCTCAGGCTAGTGTAAAGTCTATGTTCATCATTAAGTGATAAGGTAAGAGTGCTGATGGGGGCTCCGCTCTGGTCATTTACAGAAACCGAGTCGCCCTCAAAGTGGATGTGAGCTCCCACCTTGGATAGCAAATCTTTCCCCAGAAGTGGGTAGGGGCACTCAGGGATAACCATGAATGAGTGGGATAGCCGTCCCAGTTTTAGGTCTACAGATCTTCGGATAGTCCATGAATATTAGTTAAATCCTGTGGCTCCTTGTACCCAGGACTGTTTGGGAGAAAGGGGCCCCATGGGGTTCTTCAGGATTGAATGTTCTGTGCCAGTGTTGACCATAAAAGTCACTGGCTTCCCCTCCACATTCAGAGTTACCCAAGGCTCAGGGAGGGGGGCCAAACCCCTCAGTTGTCTAAGCCTTCTATCTGGAGGACCTTGGGTTGTTTCCTGGCTTCTCTCTTGGGGCATTCATTTTTCCAGTGGCCTCTCTCTTTGCAGTAGGCACACTGGTCTTTTTGCAGTGGGTTCTGGCCCTTGGGGGAGGCTTTGGGATCTCCAGGGCCCCGTTGTTCAGTCAGCCTTTTTAATTCTCGGTTCTGGGAAGGACCTTCTAACAAATTAGCCAACAAAATCTTAGCCAACCCGTGGTTCTGTCACTCTCGGGGGTGCCTCAGTTATTGAACACTTTCTCAGCCACTACCAAAAGTTTGGCTAGCCTTTTTCCCTCAAAACCTTCTAATCTTTGTAACGTCTGCCTTATGTCTGGAGTTTATTGATTAACAAAGGCCAAACTTACCACGGACCGGTTTTCAGCAGCTTCTGGGTCCAGGGGAGTATAGGTCCTGTAAGCTTCCATCAGTCTCTCAAGGAAAGCTCCAGGAGGTTCTGTGGGCTCCTGTTTCACCTGACTTACTTTAGACAAATTGGTGGGATGGTGTGCCACCACCCAGAAACCCCCCATCAGAATCTGGCAGTAGACAGTGAGCCTCTCCTTACCCTCGTCTGTATTGAAGTCCCAGTCGGGCCCTACTCGAGGGGAATCTGATGTTTATAATATCTAAATCCATGGTTGGTCTCCCATTGACCCCTGGGACTAGTTTCCAGGCTTCAGTCAGGACTCTCTCTCTATCTTCAGTAGTGAAGAGAACCTGTAAAAGCTGATGGTAGTCTTCCCAGGTGGGCTGGTGGGTGAAAAGGACTGAATCCAACAAGTCTATAAGTCTACTGGGTTTCTCAGAGAAGGGGTGGTTCTGCATTTTCCAATTATACAAGTCACTGGTAGAGAAAGGCCAATGAACTAAGAACTGTTGGCCATCAGGGCCCGGTGGGCCCACCACCTGCAAAGGTAGGGCCATGGTGCCTGGGGTGTTCTCCGGAGCTCGTCGGTCTTGAGAGTGAGTATGAGGAGGACTAATCAACATGGGTGGTCCTCCAGGTCAGGTTCCTCTTCCATAGGTAAAGGATTGGAAAGGGGAGCGGGTCCATATGGCAGCGGATGGTGAAAGGATGGATCTTCTGAAGAGGGGTCTGAAGTGGGAGGACAGAATAAAGAGATGGGGCTGAAGGAACCGAATTGGGATTCGACTTGTGGGGTGCCTTAGAGGAGCTTGGAGCTTTAGAGGAGGCAGTGGCCATGAGGGTCGCCTTTAAAGGCGGAAGAAGGGGAGCCAGCCATTTAGGTCAACTTTCCACTGGAGTCTGCCAAGTGGTGATGTAAGGAACCTTGTCGGGGTGCCCAGGATGTCCATATACAAAGTCCTTGACCCTGAAAATGGTGGGGAGGTCAAACGTGCACTCCTCAGGCCACCCAACTCCAAACTTAGGCCATTCGTTCCTGCAAAAGATAGAAAGTTTACCCTTTTTGACAGCAAGACCAAGATTTTTAGCCTGGGTTCGAAAGTCACTGAAGCGAGGTATGAAGATAGACAGAGGAGTAGAGGGAGTAGATTGCGACTGGCCCATGCCGAAGAGAAACAAGAAGACAAGACAGACAAATATGAGTACACAAACAGAGAACACAATGTTAGGGCGCCTTTTTCCAAAAAGAAACCAGATGAAGAGGGATGGCCTCTCCCATAAAAGGGCTCTGTCACGCTCTCCAAAAAGAAACAGAAACCAGGTGTGGGAGGACGGCCTCTCCCGTAAAAGGGCTCCATCAAGGAACGACTTCCCATATCCCACCAGACTGAAAAATAAAGTCCAAAAAACAGAAGTGAGCGAGGGACGTCTCAGTGCTCACCAAGGTGTGGGGAAAAATAGTGCGTCCACCTAGTCCCCGGACCACCAGATCAGGTTTCTGCCGATAAATGGCACAAATACAAGGACACAAGGCACATAAACAGGCAATCAAACACTGCAGTCACACTCAAATTTACCTGCACACTCCGCACGGTCGCCGGTTATGGGAGCACGATCCTGGAAGAGCCCCCAAATGTTGGGTCCGTGCAATTGACCTCCAAATAACTGGGAGACGCATGGATGCAAAAGCAAGAGCATTTATTGGGTAGCCAGCATGCTGGGGTCTCACACTCACAGGTGGAGATCCCAAAGTACAAGTTCATTCTCCTTTTATACACAGGAATGGGGTCGTGTGCAGAGTGGGCTGTGTGCAGAGCGGGCCTAGATATGACCTGACCTTTACTGAATCTTGACTGCTGGGTGGGCGAGTTGTCTTCTTTCTATTGGCTGGGAGCATCTGGCCAGTTTTGGTAACTGTGTTGGTTAAATTTTTTGTAACTCTTGTAACTTCCTCTTGATGTGACCTGTCTCTTACAAAATAAAGTCACTTATAAAATGGAGTAGCGTATGTCAAGACTCTTTAGTCAGGACTCCTCACCCCTGGCTTTATTCTTCCTTCTCAGGATTGCTTTGGCTATTTGGAGTCTTTTGTGGTTCCATATTAATTTTAGAACTATTAGTTCTAGTTCGTTGAAAAATGCTGTTGGTATTTTGATAGGGATTGCATTGAATCTGTAGGTTGCTTTAGGCAGGATGGTCATTTTGACAATATTAATTCTTCCTAGCCAGGAGCATGGGATGAATTTCCATTTGTTAGTGTCCTCTTAATTTCTCTTAAGAGTGTCTTGTAGCTTTCAGAGTATAGGTCTTTCACTTCCTTGGTTAGGTTTATTCCTAGGTATTTTATTCTTTTTGATGCTATTGTGAATGGAATTGTTTTCCTGATTTCTCTTTCTGCTAGTTCATCATTAGTGTATAGGAATGCAACAGATTTCTGTGTATTAATTTGGTATCTTGTACCTTTGCTGAATTCAGATAGTAGTTCTAGTAGTTTTGGAGTGAATTCTTTAGGGTTTTTTATGTACAATATCTGGATGCCTTTTATTTCTTTGTATTGTCTGATTGCCATGGCTAGGACCTCCAGTATTATGTTGAATAAAAGCAGGGAGAGTGGGCATCCTTGTCTTGTTTCTGATCTTAGGGGAAAAGCTTTCAGCTTGTTGCTGTTAAGTGTGTTGTTGGCTGTGGGTTTGTCATATATGGCCTTTATTTATGTTGCAGTACTTGCCCTCTATACTATTTTGTTGAGAGTTTTTATCATGAATGGATGTTGAATTTTGTTAAAAGCTTTTTCAGCATCTATGGAGATGATCATGTGGTTTTTGTCTTTCTTTTTGTTGATGTGGTGGATGATGTTGATGGATTTTCGAATGTTGTACCATCCTTGCATCCCTGAGATGAATCCCACTTGATCATGGTGTGTGATCCTCTTGATGTATTTTTGAATTCAGTTTGCTAATATTTTGTTGAGTTGCTCAGATAAACTCTTAAGATTCTTAACATGCTGCACATTATCTTTTAACAGTAGTGAACACAAATAATTACTAAATCCAGCGGTGGAATAAGTAAAATATGTCTATTATGGCACTTTATGGATTTTTTTCCTTTGAATTTATTTCTTTAAGTAAGTACATGAATTTTGTGATAGAATTATTATCATTGGTCAGGTTCTAGTTGAGTCTACTTTAAACCTTCACCCTTTTAGTGTATGTGTGGGTTTTCTTCATATTAACAATCAGATATAGGCCATAAAGATTTCTTAGGCCTCATTAGTTTTTGCTAATTCCCAGACCTTGTTTCTGTGCACTATTTTTCCATGTCAATCAAGTTTCATCTGTGGTAATAGGGGGAAAAAAAACAGACAAAATGATTTAAAATGACAATAAAATTATTTAAAAATAAAAACTACAATTCAGTTTTTACATTTGTGGCAGCATCATCTCAATTGTTCTCTTCATGCTTGCTCTGTATCAGGCCCCTCATGGGAAAACTCCAGTTCTTTCCATCTGCACTGCTGTCTCATGTGTAATGTTTATGAATTCATTACAACTGCTCCAAATCATCAAGGGCAACTAAAGGCAGTGATGCACTTTGTCAAAACTGTTACTATGGTTAACCAGCTGCCTAGAACATTCACCACCATGGGTTTAGCTTCAGGAAGTTAACTAGCACACTCTTTAACAACCAGTGTAAAAACGATTGCTTAATTAATCTTCATTTTGTGCTAATGAGGTTATTAAATAGGCTCATCCTTGAATTTGACTGTTCATAAAGAATGTGAATTCTTGAAAGGGCAAATGTGGAAAGGTTTCCTATTAAAATTAGCCATCCAACCAAGAAGTCCTTTTAGTCATTTTGAAGTTAAAAGGGCTAGTAGATAATGTCATAATAAGTCGATGACATTTCTAGTGGCTACATGTGAGATATAATTGCCATCTCTCCTAAAGATCTTTGCCTGTTCCCTGGAAAAGAATCTCATATTACAATTCTTAAATATATACTGGCTTTTATTTTCAATCAGACAAGACAACATGAGGCATAAATTAAACTTATGGCATTTATCTTTAACAAGCAGACTTTGGCAGGGATGGGAAATAGCACATGCTAGTGGTGTCATTGTTCCATCAAGAACCCATTAGGTTAAAAAAACTTCTATCCAAAATTTGATATAATTAAACCAAAGGAAGATCATGCAAGATAGTTTTTTTTTTTTAATTGGGGGAGTGCTGTTTACTTTTGCACTGGCCTGTCACATGCGGTTCCTGTGTGGGCAGAAGAGATCATGCCCCCCATCCCAGAGGGTCATAGCTTGTATAGCACTGCACGGACACTGGTAATAGTTAATCCCTACTGTGTGTCCCCAGGACCTGGAGCTGGCTTCCTTGCCCCTGTGAAATGTGAAATAGACCAGATATTCACAGAAACAGGAAAGGACTCTGCTGCTTAGAAGCTGTGTATTCAGGGAAGGAGGCTTCACAAGCACAAGAAATGTAGAGATACCTATTTTTGAAGTGGCTGGTGATTAATGCCCATTAATGCCATTTGTCTGTTTCTCCCACACACACTCCAAAAACTATCTGTGTGGAAATTTCCTCTTTATCTGTCTCTGTGGGCAGAGAAAATTCTTCTGTTTATGATACATAGGGTGGGTAGGAGGCATTTCCTTGATCTTGAATGTGTTTTGTATACATAACTTGAAAGTTATCTCCTATTATGAAAATGTTTATTCCTGCTGTTGGTGCATAATGTTGAGTAAGCCTTTTTAGTATTTTAACTGTGAGAATGGCTTAAATACTGAGAATTAAAATGAACCTGCTGAGCATAAGTAATAACAGACTTTAATGACTTTAACAATGTGTTCATAAAATACATTAAAATATAAGTTTAAATAATGAACTGTCTGAAATCTAAATACATCCATACTTTTTAAGCTGCAAATAGCTTAAGTTGGTTTAATGCTTATTCAGTTGGAAATGTTGAGAATTGTAAACTAGAAACATCTCTATTGAATCAAAAAGACTTCAACCTTATCCACAACCAGGATGAAATTATATATGTATTTGTCATCCAGAGGCTTTATGGGTAGTAATTCATTATCATTTCTTAACTCAGATTTTATCATCCTAGACATGATGCACTTTGTCCTAGCTGCATACCCCTTCTGATACTTAGCATTGTGATGGATTAAAATAGATCAGAGAAGTGAAAAATCAATGACTAGTGACAATTGCTAGTCTTTCTCACATTCTAATTATTATAATCATTTTATGTAATTCTCGGTATTCAGTTGGCCATGCTGAACTTTATCTGAGTCTCACACTTCTGTGCTCCAGAAATGGCTTACTGCAAAGACCACTCTTCCCCACAAACTTAGATAAGATTTATGGATGACCTCTTGTTTATCTATGACAAGACACAGACCCTCCAAATTCCCATTCTTTGTCTCATAAATGATTAGCTGAACTGTTTGTCTGCACTGACCGATCTGGACTATCCACTAATTTAACTTGACCAAATTTAAGTCAAGCTTCTCCCTTTGCCACAAACCCCTGGATCCTGACCCACCACCCTTCAGCTTGAAGAACAAAGAACCATATCTTCTTATCTCCCCTCCTGGGAATCCATCTGGCTCAGGGAAACACATCCCCAGTCAACTATTGTCCCACAGCCTGTTGGTTCCAATTGCGCCCTCTCGTCCCTTCTAGCCCCATTTGCTAATCCCTATGAGGAAAAGGCTTCTTCCGCCTGGCCTTTGAAATTCTTTGAGAACGTATGGTTGGACCGTTCTCCTAACTACAACAGTCTCTCTTCTAATTGCCATAGTCTCTTCACAGTTTCCAAAGCCCTTTCCCTTACATTATCACATGTTCACAGCTTAGATGAGTGACCAGTGAGGGAGGCATCCTGGATATGAGGAAAGGGATATCTGGAGCTGACCAGTCCACCTCACAGACACAGCTATCCTGCATTTCCAACCCAGCTGGCATGCGGAGTGATGGACGTCACTTTCAGGCCTAGCACCCCCTAACACCCTTGAGAGCCTCCACACTGCTCAGCGGCTGTCTAGAACCAACAGAGGAACTATCAGGAGACCCTGGGACCCTACAGAGCCATGGCATCAAAAGCTGGAAAGAGCACTGGTCCCCACGTCATTGCTCAGAGGAGTGTGTGGGGCCAGTGTGTTAAACTGCTGAGATTTATCTCTGACAAGGTTAGGCACACACCTTCTGAATTCCTATTCTTTTTCCCATATTGATTAGTTGAACTATTTGCCTACACTGACCAATCTAGACTAAATATCCACTAATTTAACTTGACCAAACATCAGTAAGGCTTCTCCCTCTCCACAAGGCCCTGGCTCTGGCCCCACGTGTTGTTACAGCACTGTATCTATCTTGACTAATAAAGGTCAGTATGTGGGTCAACAAGAACTACTCCTCCTGGTTTAAGCTGAAACGGATTTATGACAGGATGTAAAAAAGTCCAGAGAACAAGCTTGAAGTTTATGCAACCAGGAGTAGGCACCAAGCTCACACTGCAGGATCACTCCTGAGCAGTCTTCCCATCTGCACGCCTGGGTGTGGACCCTGCGCCTGGCCCTGTGCAGGCCTAGGAGGCGCCCAGTAGGAGTTTGGGCACTGCCGCCCCCCTCAGCAGAATGGGCTTGTATTGCAGCTGCTTTTTCCTTCTCTGGCTTCTGCATGTGTCTCAGGTGGGAACTGATTGCTGGAGCCTAGTCACGTGCCTAGCCCAGCCACAGCAGGAAGCTGGGAAATTGAGTTTCTTTCTTTTACTTAGGAGGAAACACAGATTCATTGAGTGGAGAAGTCCCCAAACATAGGAAAGATATTCAAAGATATCACAAAAGAATGCAAATACAAAAAACAGTCAAAAATTCACTTTGACTAACTGCAAATTCTACTCTAAAGCACTCCACAAACTGAATGTGGTATTGTCAATGAACATTAACTACCCTCATCACCAGAGGAATGGGCACAGGAACTGACACAGCTTGAGTAGCAGCGAGGTGCCAGGCACTTTCTCATTCTCACGCAATTCTCATCAACCTGTAAGAAATCTATCAGCAACCTCAATTTTCTCATAAAGGGAGTATCAAAACAGCTGATCGTCCGAGATCAAACAGCTGTTACATTCAGACCAAAGCACATTTGCAACCAGTATGCCACGAAGTCTTCGTGCATGCAGTATGCTCCCACCAGAGCAAAACCAATGTTGTAAAGAGAAATCCAAATTTTTAAATTTAAAATTTTTGTGAAATTGTCATTCAGATTCTGAAGTTAGTTTTATCTTTCGTTTCTTGCCCCCAAAACTTCTTTCCCCCTCACTCACCCTCTACATTTCTCCTCTTTGCTCCAAATTTCCCTCTTTTCCATCCTTCCAGAATTTTACCTTCAACTGCTTATCCACTAATCCTCAATAAGGTCTTAGCTGAAAGCAGACTAATCCTTTGGGAGTCATGAAGTCATTGACCCAAATATTTACTTAGTGCCCTTTAAGTACCAAGCAGTATTTCAGCTGCTGAGAATACAATGTTTGAAGAAGACAAAATCCTTGTCCATATAAAGCTTATAGTCCAGTGGTGTCAACAGATGATAAATCATTCATTAATCATAAAATACATTTTTATATAATAAGGACTACGATGAAAATTAAGGCAGGATAACAAGCAGGTGTGTATCTTAGATAAAGTGGTAACTTCTCAGGAATAGACTTGACTACAATGAAATCAGGCTATCTTGGCAAAATATTTCCTGGCTGACAGTGGTGAGTACTCCCAGGAGGAAGCATATACTGTGTGGCTGTCTCTCTTATTGTGATGTTAGCAGCCATTGGCTATTATTGTCTACATTCACTATTTCACTGTGTTACAAAATGGTAATAATCTATCATTCTTTCTCCACTTATAAACTGGAAGTCTTCTATAAGGAGAAACTTTGCTTATCAGTTATTTGATTATCATACAGGAGATGCAAGATGAGCACTTACTCCTTCCCTCGCTTTACCAGTCACCCCCAAGGTAACTGAGGTTTCATATACATATAATAAAAACTAATAGATTTAAACCTATTTGATCTGCTTCAATCCACTACAGTTATTATTTTATTGATGCCCCAGTTATACCATTACTCACCAATGGAAACTTTTTCAAACTGACTCAATATTTTTTGACACAATTTGTTTTTCTTTAAAACTTCTCTATTTTCTAGTAAGAAGAACTTTCAGAATTATTTTGTACCTTTGTTGCCATGATTAGAATCAGCCATTTTTCCAAAGACCCTTATTTCTTTTACAAGTGAATGGTATTTAGAGAACAAGTTCTTGTCTCTGGGCCCTTTCCATGGACATCTCAGAAATAAATAAATAAATGTTATTAATCTCTTCTATCTTACAACAGTATCTTCTTTTTTTCATATTAAAAAGTCTGCTTCCTCCTACTCTTGATACTTCTATTGCACAAAGTCCTAACAGTCTTATCCACAGTAATTAGGTCAGAAAAATAAGTAAAAGGCATCCAAATCAGAACAGAAGTAAAACTGTCTCTATTAGCAGATGACATGATATTACATATAGAGAACTCTAAAGATTCTGCCAAAAAGGAACCCCAAAACCTGTTAGAACTAATCAATGAATTCAGGGAAGTCACAGGATATAAAATCGATATACAAAAATCTGTTGCATTTCTATATACAAATAACAAACTATCAGAGATATTAAGAAAATCACATTTACAATTGCATCAAAAAGAATAAAATATCTAGGAATAAATTTAAACAAGATGAAAGACCTGTACATTGAAAATTACATGACATTGATGAAAGAAATTGAGGGTGTGAATTAATGGAAAGATATTCTGTGCTTGTGGATTAGAATAATATTGTTAAAATGTCCATACTGTCCAAAGCAACCTACAGATCCAATGCAATCTCTACAAAATTCCAATGGCATTTTTCACAGAAATAGAACTATCTTAGAATTTGTATAGAGCCACAAAACACTTTGAATAACTGGAGCAATCTTGAGAAAGAGTCGAGGCATCACACTTCTGATTTCAAGATATGTCACAAAATAGAGCAATCAAAACAGTATGGTATTGGCATAAAAAATAGCTGCATAGATCAATGGAGCAGAATAGAGAGCTCAGGAATAAACCCATGCATGCAAACCCATATAACAAAGGAATAAAAAATATACAATAGGTAAAGGACAGTCTCTCCAATCAATGGTTTTGAAAAAATTAGCATACAAAAGATGAAACTGGACCCCTATCTTACACCATACACAAAAATCAACTCAAAATGGATTAAAGACTTGGACAAACAAAATACCTGAATTCATAGAACTAACATAGGTGGTCAACTCCTTGGCATTGGTCTTAGCTGTGATTTTTTGGATTTAACACCATAAGCAAAGGCAACAAAAGAAAAATAAATAAGTGGCACCACATCAAACAAAAAACTTCTGCATAGCAAAGGAAACTATCAACAAAATGAAAAGGCTGCCTACTGAAGGGGAAAAAGAATTTGCAAATCATATATCTGAAAGAGGGTCAACATCTAAAACATATAGAGAACTCACAGACTCAATGGCAAAAAAGCAAGGACTCAGATTGAAAATGGGCAGAAGACCTGAATAAATATTTTTCTAAAGAAGACATACAAATAGCCAACAGATAACATGAAAAGATGTTCAGCATTTTTAATCACTGAGGAAACACAAATCAAAGCTACAATGAGATAGCACCTCACAACTGTTAGAATGGTTATTATCAACATGACAAGAAATAACAAATGTTGGTGAGGATATGGAAAAAGGGAAGCCTTGTGCACTGTTGGTGAATGTAAATTAGTGCAGATACTATAAAAAACAGTATGGAGGTGCCTCAAAAAATTAGGAATAGAGCTACCATAGGATCCAGCAATTCCACTTCTGGGGATTTATCTGAAGAAAACAAAAACACTAACTTGAAGAGATATCTTCATACTCATGTTCATATCAGCATTATTTACAATATCCAAGACCTGGAAACAAACAAAGTGTTCATCAAGGTATGAATGGACAAATGTGGTATACATGCAATGGAATATTATTCAGCCAAAAAAAGAAGGAAATCCTGTCATTTGCAACAACAGGGATAGAACTTGAGGATATTATGCTAAGTGAAATAAGTAAGACAGAGAAAGACAGTGTATGATCATATCTATAGTGGAACCTAAAAAACAAAACGCCCCAAAACTGAATAGACACAGAAAACAGATTGCTGGTTGCCAGAACAGTCAAGAGTAGGGTAACATGGGTGAAATGGGCGGTCAAAAGATACAAACCTCCAGCTATAAGACAAATAAGTCTTGGGGACGGAATGGACAGCATGGGGACGACAGTTAATACTGTATCATATATTTGAAAGTTGCTAAGACAGTGGATCTTCTCATCACAAGTTCTCATCACAAGAAAAAATTATAACTACCTGTGGCGGTAGATGTCAACTAACCTTATTGAGGTGGTTTTATATTTCACAATATATACATATATCAAATCATCATGTTGTATGCTGAAACTGATACGATGGGATACAAAAATTATATCTCAATAAAAATAATTCTGCTTCTCAACATCATAACCACTGATTTACTTTCCTCCACAATAGTTGAGAAAATAACCCCAGAATAGTAATACCAACACTACTACCAATAGTATGATTACTAAAAATCATTTGCTGTATTTTTCAGTTTTCAGCCTTTTATTTTTAACCTCTCTGAATCCCTGTCTTAGACGATAATCTTGAATACAGCACACTTTAAAATTTTTGCTTTGTTAGTCAATGTGAAGATCTTTTCTAGGAAAGTTAAGCCCATTTACTTTTACTGATAATATATATTTCACCTCATATTCTTTTATTATGTGGCCTCCTAACTTATTCTTTTTATTTTAATGTATCTTTCATGTTCAGGAAGGTTTCTATTTTTGTCCAAAATTTACTCTCTATGAAGACTTCTTTTCAATATGTTTAGTCCTGCTTTAAGAAAACACTATTTCCTACTTTGAACAATCTTGATGGTAGCAAGTAACCTCCTCTTCTCCTTCCTTCCCTATCTGCTGGCATTTCATTTAAATTAACATTATCTTACAGTTAATATTATAAATCCACCAATTAGCTTTTCTACATGCCATACACTCTACATCTTTTCCCTCCATATTTTGAGGTTTGGAGATAGACGTTGTCATATACATTGTCAAAGCATAGTTTATATTTGAAGGCTGGTTTGTCTGGATATATAGTCCTTGGCTTACATTTTCTTGCCTTGGGCATTTTAAAGTTACTCCTCCTTTCCTCCTGGCATGAAATATTGTAGCTCAAAAGTCTCTCCTTCAAAACTGAGTTGATTACCAGTCTCTGGTCAGTGTATAATTTTGAAAATAATTCGCTTTGGTAAGCCTGGCAATCTGAATTTAGATCTCCATTCCTCGGGCTACCACTGTATGATGTCAACTAAGCGTTTAACCTCTGTATGCCTCAGCTGAAAAATCTGGGGATAAAAATAGCACATAAGATTATTATTTCCCATGAAGCCAGCTGTAACAATAGGTTGCTTTTGAATAGTATTTCTTTTTCTGTAGAGAAAACTAAAGGCTGAAGTTTTAGGAGACACAGACAAATGATAGTCACAACAGGCACTCCTCAATCACTTTACAAAATGCTTCTGTGATTGGAAGCATCTTCAAAGAACATGTAGTTTAGTACTGAAAACTGGCAAACCTCCCTGGTTTTTCATAAGCCCTGTTTTGTACTAGGATTTTTTGTTTGGGGGGAGGGGGCATTGCTACTTTCAATTTCTGCCCTTCTTCACAGCCAGAAAAGACATCTCTATACATCACTTGGGTTCTTTAAGTGATGCTTATCAAATGATCAGTATTTAAGCAGCTTTATCAGTTCTGTGGTTAGACCCATTAAGTAATGAAAACACCTTGTTAGCATGAATAGTGGCCCAATATCCACAAGAAATGGCTCTGCTAGATTCTATCTCTCCGTCAAGATTTTTTACAGTTATCTAAAAGCACACTGCTGGATGCTCCCTAAGGATGAATTTCGATTATTCAGAACATGAATAATCTCCAAGCGTGCTTTTGGCAAGCAGGATTTCCACTGCACGGGAAAGATGACGAACATCTGGGGATGGGTAGCTGTCACTGATGGCTCCACAGAGATGCTGCATGAAATAGTCTGAGGAACAGTTTTGATCCTTTTTGAGGCCAAAGCTGGAAGAGAGGAAAGAAAAATACTTGGTCCTGGAGAGATGTGGCAGTCCCTTTTTTCCATTTTTCTTTCTCCAGATGACCTTTTTAAAGTTCTCACTGGAGCTGATCTTTCTAACGTGTTCAGTGCCGACTTGGCACATGGGTTGCATTTAGGTTCCCTGTGCCAATTGCCTTTCCCATATACTCATTCCTGTGGTCATGCAAGAATCAGCTCCCACACCAGCACTGGGCCATGTGTGCACCCAGCACAGGTGGAGGCAGACCGGGCTTTGAAAAATGAGACCTTTACATCCCCTCTAACCATCCAAGAAGCCCCACTGGTTTACTTTTCCTTCTTCAAACACCAGTCGCTCTGTTTTATGTGCACAGCTAAGGTTAAAAGATGTTCTGTGTGTTTCTTTGCTTGTCAAATGGGGTTTCTCACATTAAGTGACCACGGCAAATGATTGCTTTGTAGAAAATGGTGTGAATTGTGTGGGCATGATGCCCGTTAGACTTCCACCTTCCTCCCCAGGTTGGACTCCCGCTCCTCCAGCACCAGAAAGGCCATTGCCCTCATGCCAGCCTTTTCTGTTCTTGAGGGAATTCTTTATCACCGATCCTCCACAGGGGACTGCCTAATACTTGCAACATTCCCAATCACTGTCAGCGTAAACGAAATGAAAATCCTGCCCTTACCATGCAGTAGTGGTTCTGCAGGTCTGGGCTGCAGACGTGGGACAGCCAATCCCCTCCAGCTTTACAGGACCAGCCCTTCTCCCAGCAGCACCTGCAGAACCAGGAGCACTGGTGCTTTATTTCCACTGTATTCATACACATCTGTGACATACAACTGCGAATATCCTGTATGCTTGATTTCTGTCCTTTTTCAAGATTAACAATGAAAGCAGAAAATGAGGTGGGCAGGGGGCTTTGGTGGGGAACTGGAAGAGAAGAAACTGAAAGATCAGATAGGAGGTAAGAAGAATAAGAGTCAAAAAGAATCAAAAGTGTAGAAGATAGAAAGGAAGGCAGACTCATTTTGGGATGAGAGCTGAGAGAAGGCAGGGTTTGGAAAGCAAAGCACGCTGGATGACTTAAACCAGCACAGGTATTTCAGTTGCACTCAAGGTACACAAGAAGCCAAAATTGTGATCTGATGTATTAAATGGAATAGTAACTTTGGGCAAAGGGCTCTGGAATCCAGGGCATCAGGAGGGGCTCTCTAACCTGGGACTCAGCCGAGGCTGCCCAGAGATCTCAACCAAGTGCCTGCTGAGGTACAACTTTACAACAAAACTGCCTCTTGGAGGCAGTGAGTTACCTTGTGTGAAAAATCACCAGGGTTGCTTCTCTAACTAGTAAGCCTGAGCAGTGCACTAGAAGCTCCTGGGTTTTATCGTTGATTGTGGTGTGGTAGAGTCTGCCCTTCCTTGGCATGCTGCCTCTGGGATGGGGCTGACTATGAAGTTGCCTAGGAAAACCAGGGCCTGCTGGGAGTTAGGGACAGTCCCCACCTCCTCTTTCTGATAGCAGACGTTAGGAAACCTTGCTGGCATAAACCGCAGTGGTCCTGACCGTGCTCTGCAGACATCAGCATCGCGTGACTCGAGGGTGTGACATTGACACTGTGCAACAACCAGCTGCTGAGTGTGGCTTAGTCGTGCAGACTGCTACAACACATTACCAGAGACAGCATGGTTTCAACAACAGAAATTTGTCATTGTACAGTTCTGGAGACTGGGAAGTCCAAGATCAAGGCCCCCTCACATCTGGGGTTGATGAGCGTCCACTTCCTGATTTGTAGGGGGCTGTCTTCTCTTTGTGTCCTCACAGAGAGGAGAACAGAGAGAGAGCAAGCTCTCATGTCTCTTATAAGGGCACTAATCCCATTTAGGAGGGGTCCACCCTGATGACCTAGTCGCTTCCCAAAGTTTCCCTCCTCATACCATCACACTGAGGGTTAGGTTTCAACATACAAATTTCAGGGGTCACACACACCCAGTCCATAACAACTTCCCTCCCATTTTCCTAAGAAAATAGCTGCAATAGACACGAACTTCCACCAGCCTCTGACACAGACCGCCATCTCTGCCCAGAATCACACACGGCTTAGCTGCCTCCTGCACTACTAAATCCTCCACCCTGCTGTCAGAACAATTCTTTTCACACACACTCTGCCTAGAACTCTCAGGTGGTTCTCCACAGTTCTCAGGGCAAACTCAGTATTGGACTTAAGGTCTGAAGCCCTCATGCTCTGGGCCTTCCCTCCTCAGTATCCTAAATCCAGCTTTCCCTCCTGCCTTCCTCTGCTCATGCCCTAAATACTTCACACAGCCTTGTTCACAGATCTGTGGCAGTTTCCCACACACTACCCAGCTGCCTGACATCACTTCCCCCTGTTTATCTAACTAATGCCTATTTTTCAAAATGCACCAAACCTGAGAAGTCTTCTGGGATCACTACTTTTTGCTCAGTTTTTCAGATGCCTATGTTCTGTGCTGCTGGAGCATCTGTGATGCTTTGATATGTTTATCTTAAAAGCATGAGGAAGAACAATGACTGTGGAGGGCCCAGGAACTGGGGAAAGATACACGTTTTATCAGTTAGAAGAGGGACCTTGGTAGTGTGCAAGTAGTTCAAGACAGCTGCAGCCCCAGCCCCTGGGTGAGTGCCAATGTGAAGAGAGTAAGGTGTGCCTAGAAGGCATGAGGGGAATGGATACTGCCTTCAAAGCTCACTTTTGCTTTGGGAGATTCAAGGGCAAACTTGGCCAGGCTGCAGAGATCCTTGTGCTGGACTAGAAGCAGGAGTTTCTAGGAGGGTTTGCCAGATGAAAAGTCAGGCAGCTGTGTGCACATAACTGGGAAGCTTCAGGCACAGCTGGATCCAGGAGCTCAAGCAATGCCATCCCGGTTTTCCCTTTCTCTCTTTCACTCCCTGTCCAGCTCCAGCCCTAGCTGAGGGCTTGCTTGTCTCTGCTTGTTTTTATTCTGCACCCAGGCCCTCTCCAATTGTAAAAGATGTCTTCAGAAGCCCCAAGCTCATACTTAGCCATCCCAGTGCGAAACAAACACCTTTGCCTTGAGGTCCACACGTCAATCACAGGCAGGAATTTTCATTAACTGGTAAAAGGAAGAAGAAACTAACTGACTTAAGGAATCTTTCCACCACACTTCATTCTTATTTGATTCTACTTAGGACTCATTCATTCAAAAATCTATTTCTTGAACATCTACTCTGTGCCAGACACAGGAGGCAGCAGTAAGTAGGGCGAGAAGAGGCAAGAAGCTGAGTGCCTTCGGAAGGAGGGAGGGATCCACTGTTCATATTTTGGCAGCACTCGCAGGCTGGCGTCTGAAATGGAGGGATTCCAAACAGCTGGGACAAAGTGCGCTGAGGAGCATGTGACCTGTTGGGAGTCATGTGACCACTGGAGTGTGTGACCCACCAATGCCTCCTGTCAAGGGGAATAAAAAAGCCAGAAACAAAAAATTTAACTGACATTTCCCCAAATAGGTAAAGAAATAAGGAAAGACCTGAGAACCAAAGCACAATGATAATGAACATTGTGTGGTGCCCAGCGGGGAAAACAGATGTCCCACAGGGAGGCCCCAGATGCACCTGAAACTGCTCAGGGCTTTATTTCCATGAGGATGTAAGGAATCTTCTAGGGGAGATTTCATTCTATCATTTAGGGCCCAAAAGAAGTTGCAAAAACAACATAGAGAGTTCTTTCACCCTACTTTTCCCCAATGATAACATCTTAAGCAGCCACAGTGCTTCTCCAAAACCAGGAAATTGACATGGGTACAATATTATTAATTAAACTGTAGGTCTGATTCAGCTTTTACCAGTTTTAATGTGTACTCAAGTGCTGTGCAGGCGCTCATAGTACCGTGAAATGTTAGCACACAAATGGGTTTGTACAATCACCACCCTAATCAGGACACAGAACTGTGACAAGATACTTTTGACTCAGTCCTAAAACGGCTCCCAGCGCACAGAGAGGGGGAGAGACTAGGCCCCCACTCCTCGGCTGCCACTCCTTCCTGGCCAGCAAGGGAAACAAGGAGACTTAATACTTGGTGGCAGAGGAGGGAGGGTCCTTTCCAACAAATACCTGGAGGCGCCGGCCTCTCTGCCCGAGCCTGGACCCAAGGTAGCTGTAACACAGGGGAGTAAATGCTAAAATCAAGCCACAGGTTGGGGGGCTCTATAACGCCGATTCCTCTGGTGTGGTTTGGTAGAGGAAAGCAACCTTGTCAACATGGGCAGAGGCAGGAAAGGCGACCCAAGGCCCATCTGGCCATGCCCTCTCACCAGCAGGCCCTGCCCCTAGAAGTTATAAGGCCACCCGGGAGATGCAGTAACAACCCCCCTTCCCCAACCCCCTCACTCCTCCACCCTCCCACCCCTTCAGCTGGGCTGGGCAGGAGCCTTCGGGGCCACTAGGGATGCAGGATCAGAGCGTGTGTCCTTTTCCCTCACCGTCCCCTGGGAGTAGGCCAAATTGCAATGATAAAAATGATAAGGCCAAAGTCAGGGCATTCTCTGGAGCTGTGCCTGAGACCCTGTAGTCTGCACAGGGCTTTTCTCCTCCTTTCTTGAAGAAAGGGAGTTAAAACTCTAGAGGTCTTCCTTTTGTCAAGGAAATTGCATTTTCTATAAGTACTGATAAAGTGTAATCATTTTCCTTCACGAAAATTGGCTGCAATCTCAAGCCTGAACTGGAGCACTGCAGTGAACTATTTAAAGGAAAGGAAGCCCAGGAGGCCTCAGATGAGAAGCAATTTCATGGTGGGAAGGGTGAGCTCATGGCTGGGGGTCCTGGAGGCACCGGGCGGTCAAGGTCTTCCACTTGCAGGGCAGGCAGACGCAGTGGGTGGGCCCTGAGAGGTCACATGCGGACTCCTCCCACCGTTGGCAACAGTGGGGACACTCTGTTCTGTGCTGAATTTCTTCCCCTTACCCTCTGAGGGAGCACTGGGACTGAATCAGATTAGCCAAGAGCACAGTGGTGGTACTAGAGGCTTATCATCTGGGCACACTGGCCCCTGGTCTGATTTCAGCCACAGTGCTTTTCAAGGGCCTCCTGTCTAAGTAGGAAGCAACCTTGATTCTTCCCCCAGAAGTTTTGGGCTCAAATCACCCTCCATTTCCCAGAAGACAGTGTTGGGAGATGTCTTAGATGGTCAACACTTAAGCTCCCTCTAGGCATCACTCCCAACCAGCTGCTGTCAATGCCATCAGCCCCATCCCCAAGGCTCTGAGGATACGAGATAAACAGGGGAAGGGCTGGGCATGTAAGCCCTTGCTGTGTTCCAGGCACTGTGCCAGATGCTATACCTATTAGACCATGAAATTCTCATAAAGGTGCAGGGGGGCCTCAACCCCCATTTTCTACCTGAACAAATATTGGTGGAGGTACATGCTGTAGTTCTCCAAGCTAGAAAGCAAGGGAAACAGGTTGAAGTGGGGTTGGCCTGACTCCAGGGTCTGCATGCTGTCCACTGCTGCATAATAGCTCCCAATAAGCCACTTTAGGTGAGCAGATAGGAAAGGCCTCGGACACAGGGAGTGAGTGAGGCTCCCTCAGATCACCGCTTTCAACTCTCCTAATACTCTTGTATGATTCTTCCCTAAAGCCCTCACTGGGGTGTGCACCAGCCAAGGGCAGGCAGAGGCCCTGAAGTCTGCTGCTCAGGCCTCGGTT
The DNA here is from genome assembly GCF_030020395.1 of Manis pentadactyla. Lineage (NCBI taxonomy): Eukaryota > Metazoa > Chordata > Mammalia > Pholidota > Manidae > Manis > Manis pentadactyla. The sequence continues at coordinate 10,474,681 of NC_080035.1, forward strand.
CCAGCAGAGAAGCTGCTTCTTGACCTTGCTCTGTGCCCCATTGTGCCTCCTCCCCTCTCTCCTGGTCCCCCTTTGAGTGCCCAGATTTCCAGCAGCCTTCAAATTTGATATATGGAATGTCTCCAAAGGATATTCCCATTGACATTGAGCATGTTGCTATGTGTACCTCAGCAATAAAGGGGGGAAATTAACAGGCATTTAAATTCTAAAATTAATGCCAAGAGGTCATAGTCTTGAGAACATCTGTTTCCAAGATTTTCAAGAGGGCCTTCAATTTGCAGCCCTGAACCATGTGGTTTTCAGCAGTTAGGTGACTTCATACAGCTCTGTGACCAGCATCAGGGAGCTGGACATTGTGACTCAGCCATCGTACTCAGTGCTCCGTGGCTGAGCAGCATGTCCCCTGCAGCTCACGGGCCTGGCCCTGTGTGTAGGTTTCCACGTACCCGTCTGGAAAGCCCGAGTCTGTATTTCCCAAGTGTAAGAGTTCTGGAAACTGAGGGTTCAAAAAAGAAGTCCTCATGCCAAGGGAAACTTAATGCTTTCTAGAGCTGCACTAGCCAATCTGACAGCCACTAGCCACATGGGATTGTTAAGCATAGGAAATGTGGCCAGTCTGAGCTGAGGTGTCCTACAGGTGCAAAATACATACTTGGCCTCAAAGACTTAGAATGAAAAAAAGATTAATTCTTTATATTGATTACATTGTTGAAATGATAATATTTTGACTATATTGGGTTAAATAAAATATCATATTAAAGTCAACTTCAACTGTTTCCTTTTATTTTTTTTCACCATAGCTGCCGCAGAAGTTACATAGGTGGCCCACATATTTCTATAAGTCACTATTGCTGTAGAGTTTCTGTAGCCTGGTGTTTCTTGTGGGTGGCCCTGGAGCATTATCCCCTTTAGAGGCCTTGAGGAAATTTTGGAGGGCTCTTTACCATCACACTGCATTGGGGAGGTGCCGGCCATAGTGTCAGGCATGAGGCATGTGGGGAGGCCCACAATTAACAGAGCAGTTTGACGCCACAGAAGAGTTGTCCCCTGACCCGCATCATTTTGAATGTCCCAGCTGACATGAGATGGGCAAAAACTTAGTTATAATGATCTGAGCCTAGACGAAACTCCATTTGACATCTAAACACTAAGTATTTCTTTTGCACAAACTAACATTTCCAAGGACAGAGCTAACTGTGTCAATCAAGGAGAAACTGCTCTTTGTTCTTCTGGAACATTACCCATTGTTGTTCATCATTTTAGACATTCATAGCACTGTTAGCAATGCCACTCATGGTATTTGAGTTGCCAACATAACACACCAATGTCACCATTCACTATCACTCCACCAAGAGGTGTCATTTTCTGCCTACTTCACTGAATCTTCTAGCTGTGTTTGAGCATTTGTATATGGAAAAGCATATCATTTACTTAAATTAGTTTTCTTTGATTCCTCTATAATTAGGATTTTGATTAGTTTTAAAAAATCATATGTGTAATTAAATTATACTGCTGAAAAGGGGTGTTACAAAATATTTTTTACAGAAAAAGTCACGTTGCATCTGATAGAATTACAAACCATCACTTGAACATATTCATGCCCTCTTTTGACTCAAGAGTTGAAAGTCTTTACCTCCTCATTCTTTAGCTTTCAGAAGCCTTGGCCCTTCCTCCAAATAGCCAGAAGTCACCTGCTGTTTCCCTGCATTCTGTGTTTCCCAGCACCCCGATCATCACCACATGGGCGGAAATTGCTTATCCAATTATCATCTGCCTCCCTGGTCTGAGGGCTCCAGGAAGGTAGAAGTTATGTGCTCTGCTTCATTGCTCTTCACCCAGTGCCCAGCATATGACTGAGCACACTGGTGTGTTCTTAGTACTTGGTGAGTAAATGGCCTAATTAACGGAGGTGAGGTGAGATGGGCTCTGAGAGCTGTAGGGTGAATGGGACTCTGGGCCGGCAGCAGGATGAATGTGGCTGACAATTCCAAGGGCGTCTGGTGCCTTGGAGGCTGGTAAAATAGAGGGTCCAGAGTGTGCGGAATAGAGGGCCTCGGGGCCAGGCAGATTTGGCTCCAAGTCCCAGTTCTGCTACTTACTAACTTACTTGTCCTAGGAAAGGTTACTTACTCTGAGAGAGTTATAAGGGTACTTCCTTCATTTGTTTGAGGAGTTAATTGAGAACAGTTTGGAAAGCACATAACCACAGTGTCTGGCAAATAGTAAGAGCTCAAGAAGTGTTAGCTGCTGTTCTTACTCTGGAAACTTTCTCAGAAGCTGGATGTGGCTCTAACAGAGGCACTGGTGGCCCAAATGTCAGTGCCCACCACTTTAAGGGAACTGCAATTCAATAGCAAAAAAGCAAAAACAAATAACCTGATTCAAAAAAGGGAAAAGGAACTAAATTGATATTTCTCCAAACAAGACATTCAAATGACTGATAGGTACATAAAAAGGTGCTTAACATCACTAATCACTAGAGAAATGTAAATCAAAACCACAATGAGATATTACCTCACACCAGTCAGAATGGCTGTTATGTATGTAATGATAACAAGTGCTATCGAGGATGTGGAGAATAGGAGATGCTTAGGCACCACTGGTGGAAATGAAAACTGGTTCAGCCACTATGGGAAATAGTATGGAGGCACCTCAGAAAATTACAAATAGAACCACTAAGTAATCCCACTTCTTGGTGTATACCCAAAAGAATTGAAATCATGACCTGGACAAGATACCTGCACTCCCACATTCACTGCAGCATTATTCACAATAGCCAAGACATGGGAGCAACCTGAACGTCCATAGATGGATAATAAAAATATCATGGGTAAAGAAAGTGTGGTATACACATATAATGGAATATTATGCAGCCTTTAAAAAGGAGGAAATCCTGACATTTGCAACAACATGGATGAACCTGGAAGGCATAATGCTAAATGAAGTAAGTCAGAAGGACAAGTACTACCTGGTACCATTGATATGAGGAATCTAAAATAGTCAAACTCATAGAAGCAGAGAATAGAATGGTATTTGCCTGTGACTGGGGGAAAAGGGAAATGGGAAGATACTAATTGAGGGGTAAAAAGTTTCAGTTGTATGAGAGGAATAAGTCCTAGAGATCCACTGTATGACATAGTGTCTATGGTTCGTAATACTGTATTGTATACTCAACAATTTGATAAGAATATAGCAGCCTCTTATGTTAAATCATAACATATGAGAGTCTCATCACACTCATAAATGACAATAAGAATAAATGTGGAGGGTGGGAGGAATCTTTTGGAAATGATGGATATGCTTATTGTACAGATTATGGTCCTGGCTTCATAGCTATACACATATCTCCAAACTCATCATGTTGTATAAATTAAATGTGTGCACCTTTTTGTATGTCAACCATATCTCAATAAAATATATATTTTTTTATTTAAGAAAAACAATAACAAAGATCAGCTGACTAAAAAAAAAAGTTAACCTCTCCTAAAACATGTTTCAGCAACACCCAGGATAATGTTTGAACAAATATCTGGGCACCCAAGGCCCAGTCAAGTTAACACATAAAGCTAACCATCACAGTTTACATAAATATAAACTCACTTATATAAATAAGTCCCCACTAATCGGTGAGTTCCTTAAGAACTAGGACTAGTGTCTTTTATCTCTGAATCTCAGGATGGAGCACAGTCGGTGTCACTTAGTAACTAATGGATGACAGTTCTGGCCCTGCACTCACATTTCCAGGTAAGAAAATGCTGCCTCCTCTCGGGTACACAATTTTATAATTCTTCCTTCATCCAAAATCATTAATTCTTAGGTCCAACAGGAAGCCTTGAACTGCTCATGCTGAAATTTAAGCCCATTAAACTTGAAATAATCCTCAGTGGAGGAGAGAGAACAGCTTATCATGCCTCCCCAGGATTATAATCAGCATCACCTCAAAGCAGCGGTCCCACAGATCTCGTGGCCCTTCCCCTTCAGCCTCCCCTTGCTCATCCCAGATCACCACCCATTCCACATGGAGGAAGGGCATCTGGTCGACACATTTATACCAAAGAGAAGGGGACTAGGATTTCTTGACAAATGATTATGTGCCACATACTATATGCATATTATTTGGTTTAATCATCACAACATCCGTAAGTGTTCTTTAGACTTGACAGATGAAGAGTTTCAAAGAAGTTACTTAAATTCTGGTTAAATATAGGTTGAACCTTTATCATCTGGTTGCAGTGGGTCTTGGCTCCACAGCTCCTGGCTTCTCTGTGACTGCCTGCTGCCTCCTTTAGAAGTGGTGGAAAGTCATTGCCGTCTCCTCTGGAAACAAGTGGGATACCTGTAACGAGGCTGGGGTACTTGATGGGTGGTTGGCAATGAACCAGCTGGCACTGGAGGCTCCCCTTTCCTCAGCAAGTGGACTGAGCCAGGCTCCCCCAAGGTCTTCAGCTGTGGGCAGCTGACTTCCCAACCATGGCTGTAACAAGCCGATGCCAGGGCTCCGACCACATGGTACTCAAACATAGACTGTTCTTGCCCTGAGCTTCAGGTCTACTTGTGCACAGCCCAAGCAAAGGGAGGGCATCGGTGGGAGGAGGGTCTTCTGCCGGCCCCTGTGCCCTCTCGTGGGCCTGAGCGCACTTCCCCAAGGGCTGCAGAACTGCTGGCCCCTCTGTTCCAGTCCGGGCCAGTGAGTTCCCCAGTGTCCACCTGAGGCCTCTCCTCTTTATCCCTTACTTTTAGATGGCACCTTGCAGCTTGCTTTCACATGTGTTTCTTGCTTCATCTGCTAAATCAGGGTCAGCAAACTACTGCCAGCAGCCAAATCCTGCTCACTGCCTATTTTTGATCTTGGAACATACCCAACACCACCCTTTTATGTTTGATCTATGGTTGCTCTCCCTAAAATGGCACGATTGAGTAGCTGCTTCAAAGGCCATTATGGTCTGCAAAGCTGAGAATATTTACTATCTGATCCTTTGCAGAAAAAATTTGCCAGCCTGCTCTAAACAACCCCAGGGGGCAAATGCAATTACTGTCAATTCCATATTACACACGAAAAAAAAAGTGGATGAAACCAAGGGGCTCAGAGAGCCTATATGTTTTCTTAAAGACACAGAACTGTTTGGTGAAGTCAAACTGAAATCCAAATGCTTTTCCTCCATACAAGAATTCATATTTAAGAGATGGAAGCATGGGGAGGGGTTGGCACCAAAGAGTGATTCTTTGAGAATGCCTTTTAGGTCCAGTGACCTCGTTTTGGAGAAAAACGACAAGTTTATGCTCTTTAAAACATGGTGGACAGTCAAGATTTCTCAGCCCATAGATATAGAGAACCAGCCCTGAGTACAAGGCTGCAGGGTCTGAAGTGTCAGCCAAAAGGGTCTTGAATAGTCAGACTGGTATTTTATTTACTTTTTATCTCCTAATTCAAAAAGCAAACAAAATCCATACAATGCCAAGTAGGAAAGAAATAAATGTGAGGATGCAGGGAAGGAAGTCATGAGCTCTTCTGGGTAGCCAGGGAAACAAATCTTTCCAGCGGGTGGCTTTTCTTATGTAAGATTCTCTCCTCCCTCCCCTGGCCCCTCACCACACACAGAACTTGAATGGCAAAGGCAGGCTTGTTCAGAGTCATTATTGCTCCACACTGCCTAGAATCAGAGATGCTTCTCACAGGCTGTTCTTATGTTGATTCATGTTTATAACACAGAGACTTGGAGGCTTTTGTTTCTGATAAGGACTCATTATTTCCTTATGACATATAATGACAGTCTCACACCAGTTCTCTGTGGCTGCATCCAAGGTAGTCTCACTCTCCCCAGTTGCTCTGGTGAGTTTAGAATGGTCTGGGAATGAATGGAGAAGGGTGGGAGAGCCCAGAGAGCTTTGTTCTCAGTCTTGGAAACCAGAGGTGTGTGGAGCTTCAAGCAAGCAAGCCCAAATTTATACAGATAGATGGGCCCTTGCAAGGGAGGCAGTCTAAGTCCTGAGGTAAACATTTGAAACAGGAGAGAAGAAAAAAAGAACACAAGGTCTGGGCTGGAGGGTGAGGCCACCCAGTAAGGGAGCAGAGAGGCCACAAACAGGAGTCAACCCTCCTAAGCCAGGTGAGTGGTTGCATCTATAAATGGCTGCTCCTGGATTGTGCAGTGCACAGCCTGTGCAGTCAGACATGGCAGTACTGAAAGCACCAACTTGGTTCAAAAATTTCCAGAAGTAGATTATGGAAATATAAACTTGAGTCAAGACTAATAAGTTTATATAGGTATATAGATCTTTGTGTGTAAGAATGAAAGAAGCAGAATAAAAATAAAATGAGTACCTCTGGGCTCTTTATGCTGAACTGCATTATGAATGATCATGGCCTGGCCTAGGAGACAGCAATCCAATAGGGGTTTCAAAAAGTCATTTTGCATTGTAGAACCTGAAGAATCAAAAGTTAGCATAAGCACAGCCATCTTAAAGGCTCAAACACCATTTTCTAACCTAGAAGGAGAAAAATTACTAGAACTTTGAAAAACAAGTTAGTCAGCCAGTGTTAATTGTAGTGACCTTTAGTTAGCCAACCTCAATCAGTTAAGCTTATCTTGCTAGAACCACCCTAAACATTCCGAAAGTGATTTTATCTAACCAGACCCCCAGGATGAGGCGTCAGCCGAAAATTTATGTGTCTATGAAAAAAAAACACTGTATTGTGACTGTAGAAAATACTGCCCCTTTGAAAATGCTATAAAGACTTCTGGCTTTGTGAGTTCGGGGTCCTCGTTGAGACCCGCTGCGTCGGGCTAACGCATGGACCCCAGCTAGCTGGCCTCTGAATAAATTCCTCTTGCTTGTTGCATCAAGAGACGCCTTCCGTGAGTGATTTGGGGCGGCGTCCTCCTCTGGGAGAATCCAACATTTGGGGGCTGGTCCGGGATCCTGTGCTCACCCCGCTTCACTCCCGAAGCCGTGCTTGGAGGAAGAGGTAAGATTAGTGGCGCCTTGAGTTGTCTGTGTTCTGTGTTCTGCTTTTCAGTGAGACCGGTCGGAGTTCTGAAAAGGGTACCCTCTGTCTGGCAGTGTCCCGGTCCCGTAAGGGGTCGCGACTGCGGTCGGTAGACGTACTTGGAGCACCGCAGGCTGCAACCCTGGGGGACGCCCCGGGGAGTTTGGAGGGCCAGGGACGCCTGGTGGCCTCCCACCTGTTTTTCTGCAAAAGTGAACCGGATGAGATAGGGTTGGTTTTTGGGCGCCAAGAGTATCAGCCCACTGATTCCTTCCGGTTCTTGGTCAGAAATCTGAGGAAGACAAAAAGCGGCCGCTGTGTGTTTAATCTCTGTGTGCCTCTGTTTTATGTGTCCTTTACGTGTCTAATAATTGTTATACTGGCAATGGGACAGACCGTGACGACCCCCCTTAGCCTGACGTTAGGTCATTGGACAGAAGTGAGAGCAAGGGTGCATGACTTGTCAGTAGAAGTTAAAAAAGGGCTGTGGCAGACTTTCTGTACCTCCGAGTGGCCCACTTTTAACGTTGGATGGCCCCCGGAGGGGACTTTTGACCTCTCCACTCTGCTTGCAGTAAAAGCTGTTGTTTTCCAGAATTCAACTTGGGGACATCCGGATCAGCAGCCCTACATTGTGGTCTGGCAAGAATTGGTGGAAAATCCACCACCCTGGGTAAAGCCCTGGGTGCGAAAGAAAGCGAACTCTCAAGTCTTATTGGCTCAGGCTCAACCTCGGGGAAAAGGGAAAGAGACCACCAAAATACACCCTGACACTCAAGACTTGCTCATGGTTGATGATCCCCCTCCTTACCCTCCTGCCTCTGCCCCGGCGCCCGAGGCCCCGGCGGCTGAGGCCCCAGTGCCTCCGGCCCCGGCACCTCCGATGCCTCTAGCCTCTGGTACCGAGGCATCGGGGCCAGCTCCGGGACCGGCCCAGGGAACTCGGCGGCGCCGAGGGGCCGCATTGGACCCATCAGGTATTTTTCCCCTCAGGTCTTATGGGGCCCCCATTCTCGGGGAGGAAAGAGACCCACCTTTCCAACCTCTGCAATACTGGCCATTCTCCTCTGCCGATTTATATAATTGGAAAGCTAACCACCCTCCTTTTTCAGAGGAACCGCAGAGACTAATGGGACTGATAGAGTCCCTGATGTTCTCTCACCAGCCCACTTGGGATGATTGTCAGCAGCTCTTACAGGTACTCTTCACCACGGAAGAAAGAGAAAGGATCCTCCTGGAAGCACGAAAGAACATGCCTGCAGCTGACGGACGACCGTCGCAACTCCCTCATGATATAGAAAGGGGGTTCCCGCTGACCAGACCCAACTGGAGATAATTCTCCAGAAGGTAGGGAGCGACTAACCATCTATCGCCAGGCTCTGGTGGCAGGTCTTCGCGGGGCTGCAAGGCGCCCCACCAATTTGGCCAAGGTAAGAGAGGTTTGTCAGGGAGCCGCTGAGGCACCCGCAGTGTTCTTAGAACGCCTGATGGAAGCCTTCAGGCGGTATACTCCCTTTGACCCCACTTCCGAGGAGCACAGTGCCTCAGTGGCTCTTGCCTTTATTGGGCAATCAGCGCCTGATATTAGAAAGAAGCTTCAGAGACTAGAAGGCTTACAGGATTTGTCGTTGAGAGATTTGGTGAAAGAAGCTGAGAAAGTTTATCATAAAAGAGAGACTGAGGAAGAGAAGGAATTAAGGAAGGAAAAGGAAAAAGAAAGTAAAGAGGAAAAGAGGGATAGGAAGCATGAGAGAAATTTAACAAAAATCTTGGCCGCAGTAGTAGAAGGTAAGGGACGCCCGCCCTCTAGTGGTAGAACTAGTAAGGCAGGGCACCTGGGCAACCGGCCTCCTTTGGATAATCAATGTGCATACTGCAAAGAGAAAGGACATTGGGTGAAAGAATGCCCTAAAAAGCCACTGCAGAAGCCTCCAAAAAAGGTGTTGTCTCTGCTGGAAGACGAAGATTAGGGAGGACGGGGCTCGGAACCCCTCCCCGAGCCCAGGGTAACTCTGAAAGTGGAGGGGCCACCCGTTGAGTTCCTAGTAGACACCGGTGCTCAACATTCTGTATTAACTAAAGACAAGGGCCCTCTCTCTGGCAAAAAGTCTTAGGTGATTGGAGCTACAGGCCAGAAACAATATGCATGGACCACCCGAAGGGCAGTAGACTTAGGAGTAGGACGAGTAAGTCACTCGTTCCTCATTATACCGGAATGCCCTACGCCCCTGTTAGGAAGGGACATCTTGACCAAAGTAGGAGCCCAAATATCTTTTCAAGCTGAGAAACCTCTAGTGACTAATCAGGAAAATAAGCCTTTGAACTTGAGTATTCTGACCATAAGATTGGAAGACGAATACTGTCTTTTTATGGAACCAGAGCCCTCCCGGATTAGTCAGGAGTGGCGCAACCGATTCCCAGGAGCCTGGGCGGAGACGGCGGGCATGGGGCTCGCCAAGAACCAGCCCCCTGTAATCATAGAACTAAAAGCTTCAGCCTTGCCAGTGACTGTGAGGCAATATCCAATAAGTAAAGAAGCCAGGGATGGAATTAGGCCACATATCCAGAAGCTCATGGAACAGGGAATATTAGTAAAATGTCAATCCCCATGGAACACCCCCTTGCTGCCTGTAAAAAAGGCAGGAACGGGAGATTACCGACCAGTACAAGATTTAAGAGAAGTTAACAAAAGGACACAGGACATTCACCCCACCGTGCCAAATCCCTATAACCTACTAAGCTCCCTGGCCCCAAAAAACATCTGGTATTCAGTTTTAGATCTAAAGGATGCTTTCTTTTGTCTGCGCTTGCACCAGAACAGCCAACCGCTGTTTGCCTTTGAGTGGAAAGATCCCACCACAGGAACTACTGGGCAATTGACCTGGACTCGTTTGCCACAAGGATTCAAGAACTCGCCCACCCTCTTCGATGAGGCTTTACATCAGGACTTGGCTTTCTACCGAGCTTCAAACCCACAGGTAACTTTGCTGCAATATGTTGATGACTTATTGATAGCCGCTCCCACCTGGGAGACCTGCCAAGAGGCCACTGAAGCCCTTTTGACTGAACTTGCCAAATTAGGGTATAGAGCATCTGCTAAGAAGGCACAGATCTGCCAACAACAAATGATTTATTCGGGATATTCCCTGAGAAAAGGGAAAAGGTGGCTTACTGAAGCCCGGAAGCAGACTGTGACGCAGATTCCGGTCCCCACTACAGCACGCCAGGTTCGCGAGTTTCTGGGGACAGCGGGGTTTTGTAGATTGTGGATATCCGGATATGCTTCCTTGGCCACCCCTCTGTACCCCCTTACCAAGGGGACAGCCCCGTTTGTTTGGGGATCTGAGCAACAACAGGTCTTTGATGATATCAAGAAAGCCCTCCTCTCAGCACCCGCTCTAGCATTGCCAGACGTAACTAAGCCATTTGTCCTTTTCGTGGACGAACGGAGCGGAGTAGCTCGAGGAGTGTTGACCCAACAATGGGGACCTTGGAAGAGACCTGTGGCCTATCTGTCAAAAAAATTAGACCCCGTGAGTAGTGGGTGGCCTGCCTGCCTGAGAGTAGTAGCAGCTGTGGCCCTCCTAGTTAAAGATTCTGACAAACTAACGCTGGGACAAAAACTCACTGTGGTTGCTTCACATGCATTAGAGAGCATAATCCGACAACCACCCGAAAGATGGATGTCAAATGCCAGAATGACTCACTACCAGACCTTACTCCTGAATCGTGATCGTGTGGAATTTGCCCCACCCGCCATCCTAAACCCAGCTACTCTGCTCCCCGATTTGGAAAAAGAAGTACTTCATACCTGCCAGGAAATCCTGGCTGAGGAGACGGGGACCCGCCAGGACTTACAAGATCAGCCTTTAGAAGGACCAGGACTCCTGACTTGGTATACAGACGGGAGCAGTTACATTATGGATGGTAAGGGAATGGCGGGAGCTGCAGTAGTGGATGATAACCGAATCGTGTGGGCCAGTGGACTTCCAACGGGCACTTCTGCACAGCAAGCAGAGCTCGTCGCTCTGACTCAGGCTCTAAAGATGGCAGAAGGTAAGAGACTTAATGTCTATACCGACAGCCGATGCGCTTTTGCCACCGCTCACATACACGGGGCTATTTATAGACAGAGAGGGTTATTGACTTCTGCCGGGAGAGATGTTAAAAAGAAACAAGAAATTTTAAATTTGTTAGAAGCCATCCATAGACCTAGAGAAGTGGCAATAATACATTGCCCTGGGCATCAAAAAAGCGACTCTCTAATAGCTCAAGGAAACAGAAGGGTGGACCAAGCTGCAAAACAAGCAGCCCAGGGAATGAATATCTTACCCCTCCAAGTGTACCCGGAGGCCACTTGTATTAAGAGCTTCCAGTATACACCCGAAGACCTCGCTTGTATAAACAAATTAGGGTTTAAAAATTCCTCACCCCACGAGATATACAAGTCTGAAAAAGGGAGAGTTGTCCTGCCTAAGACAGAGGCAGAAGAATACTTAAGGCAATTGCATCAATTGACACATTTGGGAGCAAAAAACCTAAAGACCTTGGTTCAAGACTCCCCTTATCATGTTATTGGATTAGGAAAACTGGCTGACGAGGTTGTAAGAAATTGTGTTCCCTGCCAATTAGTAAATGTGAGTAAAAATCCAGTAACATCCGGGAAAAGACTTCGAGGGGATCGCCCAGGAGCTTACTGGGAAGTTGACTTCACTGAGATCAAGCCTGCTAAGTATGGATATAAGTACCTTCTAGTTTTCCTAGACACATTTTCAGGATGGACAGAGGCGTTCCCCACCAAAACTGAGACAGCTCAGACGGTGTCTAAAAAGATCCTTGAAGAAATATTTCCCAGGTTTGGAATCCCAAAGGTAATCGGCTCCGACAACGGCCCTGCCTTTGTTGCCCAGGTAAGTCAGGGATTGGCCAAGATTTTGGGGACGGATTGGAAATTGCATTGTGCATACAGGCCCCAGAGCTCAGGACAGGTAGAAAGGATGAATAGAACTCTAAAAGAGACCCTGACTAAATTATCCATAGAGACTGGTTTATATGATTGGTTGGTCCTCCTTCCCTTCGCCTTATTCCGAGTTAGAAACACCCCCAGCCGTTTTAGACTAACACCCTTTGAAATAATGTTTAGAGCCCCGGCTCCACTAAATGCAGCTCACCTCCACGTATCCCCTGAATCTGTGACTAATAAGTTTCTGCTTGAAAGGTTACGGGCTCTGGAAGTTGTGCAGAAAGAAGTGTGGGCCTCTATCCGAGAAGCCTATCGGCCAGAGGACATTTCAGTACCTCACCCGTTCCAAGTGGGAGACTCTGTCTACGTAAGGCGACATCGAACGGACAATCTTGAGCCTCGGTGGAAAGGACCCTTCATCGTCCTTTTGACCACACCTACAGCTGTGAAAGTAGATGGCATCTCTTCCTGGATACATGCTTCACATCTGAAGAAAGCGCCTCAACCAGACCCGGACTGGCGAGTAATTCGAACTGATAACCCTCTTAAATTTCGCTTGTGTAAAAATGATTGTGTCACTAACAATTCTAATTCTATTGACCCAGTTACTTCCCACCTTCCAGAACCCCAACCCCCATGAACCCAGGTTACTCACATGGCAAATCATTACCCTGGCTTCCCAACAAGTAGTAGTCCAGTTAACAGGACAACACCCTAGGGGAACTTGGTGGCCTACCCTCACTGTAGATTTGTGCACTCTCTTCAAACAAGACCCATGGTACGAAGATAAAGTCGGGGTACCCGGATGTGGTACTCGGGATTATACAGTGCACTGGGGCTCTGGGACCATGAAAGAGCTCCAGAATACCTGCTTCTATGTATGCCCAGCCCCCTCAGCCGATAGTGCCAAGGCCTCACAGTGTGGTGGGAAGACAGATTTTTTCTGCAAAAATTGGGGTTGTGAACAAACAGGGACATGCCATTGGCTGACAGGAAGCGCAGGGAGATCTCCTCTAGGCCTCATAAAAATCCAGTGGAATACCGCTCGTGCCCAATGCACGACTAATCCCACCTGCAACCCTATTGACATCTCTTTCACAGATGCAGGAAAAAGGGCAACAAACTGGGAAAAAGGGCTTATGTGGGGACTAAGACTCTACCAGAGTGGCTATGATAATGGAGTCTTGTTTATGCTCAGGCTTAAGGTAGAGACTCTTCCGGCTGTCCCAGTAGGACCCAATGCTGTCTTGCGGAATCAACCGCGTCTCCCAGCCCCAGCCCCAAAACAGGCCCTAGCCCCACCTATGGACTCTGCCACCACTCCCTCCGCCTCCACTCTTGGCCGAGTCACCTCCTTTCCTGGCACCGGACAACGCCTTCTCAACCTCCTTGAAGGGGCTTTTCAGGTCTTAAATACCACCAACCCTAACACTACTGAATCCTGTTGGTTGTGTTTCTCTTCTGGGCCGCCTTATTATGAAGGATTGGGATTGTTAGGCAGTTTTAACAGGACAACCCGTCATGAGATCTGTAGCTGGGGAAGCCACAAGAAGCTAACTCTGACTGAAGTAACTGGAAGAGGAAAATGTTTAGGTTCAGTCCCCCCCACCCATAAAGCTTTGTGTAATGAAACCATAGCCGTGACCTCCTCAGGTGAAAATGAGTATCTAGTCCCTCCTCCTGAAGGGTGGTGGGCTTGTAACACTGGAGTGACCCCATGTGTCTCTACTTCTGCCTTCAACTCCTCCCGCGATTTCTGTATCATGGTTCAGCTGGTGCCCAGGTTGATGTATCATGATGACCTCTCATTCGTAGCTGAATTTGAACCTAGGCATAGATATAGGAGGGAGCCGGTCTCGCTGACCTTAGCTGTGTTGTTAGGGATAGGAGTCGCAGCTGGAGTAGGAACAGGGACAGCCGCTATTATCCAAGGGAACCAACATTATGAGGGACTAAGGACAGCTATTGATGAAGACCTAAAAACCATAGAGCAATCCATTACTAAACTTGAAGAATCTCTGAATTCCCTCTCTGAAGTAGTCTTGCAGAACAGACGAGGGCTGGATCTGCTGTTTCTAAAAGAAGGAGGATTGTGTGCAGCTTTAAAGGAAGAATGCTGCTTTTATGCAGACCATTCCGGAATAGTAAGAGATTCAATGTCAAAGCTTAGGGAGAGGCTAGACCAGAGAAAGAGAGAACGAGAAGCCGGCCAAGGGCTATTTGAATCTTGGTTCACTAGGTCCCCGTGGTTTACGACCTTGATATCCACTCTGGCTGGGCCCTTACTCATCCTTGTGTTGCTCCTCACTTTAGGACCCTGCATATTGAATCGGCTGATAACTTTTGTTAGAGAAAGAGTGAGTGCCGTTCATGTACTAATGTTGAAGCAACAATATTATTCACTCACCCAACAAGAAGATACAAACATTCCATGATTGGAATGCCCTTAAAGAGAAGTGGGGAAATGTAGAACCTGAAGAATCAAAAGTTAGCATAAGCACAGCCATCTTAAAGGCTCAAACACCATTTTCTAACCTAGAAGGAGAAAAATTACTAGAACTTTGAAAAACAAGTTAGTCAGCCAGTGTTAATTGTAGTGACCTTTAGTTAGCTAACCTCAATCAGTTAAGCTTATCTTGCTAGAACCACCCTAAACATTCCGAAAGTGATTTTATCTAACCAGACCCCCAGGATGAGGCGTCAGCCGAAAATTTATGTCTATGAAAAAAAAAAAACACTGTATTGTGACTGTAGAAAATACTGCCCCTTTGAAAATGCTATAAAAACTTCTGGCTTTGTGAGTTCGGGGTCCTCGTTGAGACCCGCTGCGTCGGGCTAACGCATGGACCCCAGCTAGCTGGCCTCTGAATAAATTCCTCTTGCTTGTTGCATCAAGAGACGCCTTCCGTGAGTGATTTGGGGCGGCGTCCTCCTCTGGGAGAATCCAACAGCATGAGGAGATCAAAGGTGAGGAGCAAGAAAGAGGTTGATGTGAGACCCAGGTTTCTCTCTGGCGCCGGTGGTTCCTCTTCTCTCATCCAGGACCTGGAAACAGGCCTGTGTTTTCCCAGCCAAACCCACTTTTTACCTCCACATCAATATTTTCCATTAATTCCTTTATAATACCTTTAAAAAAAAAGATGCTATCAGTTGCAGCCAATTTCATGCACTCTGTAAGGAAATTAAATGCTGGGCTTGCTGGAAGATATGAGGGCAAATTTTTATTTTGCCCAGTTGCTCAGAATGCTCTGAAGACGTGGGAACGCGCTGACGACTGGGCTCCAACTCAGCGTGTCAGATTCAGTAGTTCTGCGGCTGGGGCCAAACGGATTTGCATTTCCAGTAAATTCCAGGTCCTGCAGCTGCTGGTTCACACTTAGAGAACTGCTGGATGATAGACCGTTAGTTTACTAGCACAGACTTCGGAGCCAGACTACCTGCAAGCGAATGGGCCCCACCTCTTATACCTCTGTGACCTGGAACAAGTTGTCAGATTCATCAGCTGTACAATGGTGTTTTGACGGAGATTTAGTTAGTTGATAATACGCATAGGTCCCCACCCATAGAATGCAGTGAGCAGGCGTGGCCCGTCTCTGCCTTACCTGAAGAAGGAGAAGGACAAAGAAGGGGCAGCACAGATTGTGGGAGGGGAGGACCTGCTCACCCTCCGCCCCTGGACAGCGGCGTGGCTGCCTGCCGACCTCCCGGGGGAACGGGGTGCAGGGGGAAGCGGCCGGGGTCATGACTCCCTACCCCCAAGGCACTGCCTCATCTCCTGCCCCCTTGGTCTCCTCCACATGCCGGGAGTTAGGTCTTCCCGCGCGCAGAAACCTGCCGCTCCCAAAGGACCCCGAACCCCGCCCCCGCTAGCCCCACCCCAGCAGTTCCATCCCGGCGCCTTACTGGCAGGCTCGGCAACACCTCAGCTCAACTCCCCTTCCTTCCCCTTCTCCTCCTAGAGCTGGGGGTCAGGGTCAGGATTCAAGGGCTCTTCCCGGGAAAGGGGTCTGGGCAGAAGGACGGCTGAGGGTGACCCCCTCCACGAGAGAGGGTCTGGGGACTGCCCAAGCCAACAGCTCCTCCAGCAGCCCCCAGACGGCCACGGGGACAAGCGCAGGGTGGGCCCCTGTCCCTGTGCTTGGCCTGGAGTGGCAAGGCCCAGCCCACAGGGCGCTCGTGGAGTAGGGGCCAGGGCTGGCCTGAGGGCCCTGGGCGTCACCACAGGCGGTGCAGGCTCGTCTTGGGGATCAGGAGAGGTGCGGCTGCGTGGGGGCTGCGGGCCAGGAGTGACAGCCTTAGACTCGGCAGCCCATTGCCCCACATCCTCCCTCAGGCTGCGGAAGCCTGCCTGCTTAAGCGGTGTGCGCGCGTGCGTGTCTTTGGCAGGAATGTGGCTACTGAATCGGACCCTGCTCACCAGGCCCACCTGCCCCGTCAGGACTCTTCCTGCCCCTCCCTAGGTGCCCACCTCCATTTGTCTCCTCTTCCTGTCTTGCCTTTGCTTAGCCTGATGATCACCTAGCACTTGACCTCCTCTCTCGTGCGCTAGTCTGAGGGTGCACAGCAGGCTGGAGGCCAAGCAGGGTGGGCCCTCTGCTCCCAGGTGCACTTTCCTACCCCCGCTTTTGCGTGGTTTCCCTAAAGGGGTAAATAGTTGGGACACTGGGGAAAGCCCTGGGAACATTCCCCAAGTCCATGGACACATACATCCAGCCTGTGTGTCCTGACCAACCGCCTTTCTGTTCGGGGAAAGGTGGTGTTTTCTTTGTCCTGTTTTCTTTCCAATCTGATTTCTAAAGAAGTAGCATCATCAGAGGGATTTAAAGTGCCCAAAGCCACAGGCTGTCGTGTGAATCTCCTTCTGCCCCAGTTAACCCAAAGTGTAATTACAGGGAACGCTGTAAATCACAGCTGGGTGACAGCAAAATACAACACAAACATGTCACAAGACTCATAAGCTCAGTGAGAATGACAGAAACAGGCTGAAAAATTAATATGTCATACACTTATCTTGGACTTGTCTGTTTTCATGATTTAACCACATTTATGCTTTTATCAGCAATAGGTTATCTTCAGCCACTAAACGGTCCTTTTGGGGTTGTAAATGTCTTTGAAATGAACGTTTCCACACAGAACTCCCCTTAGGTACCGGAAGAGTTTGGGAATGCTCCATGATGTGACCCGAAACATGCTACGATGCCCCATCCCACATCCGTGTCCTTGTCACAGTGCTGAAATTCCCATGACCGAAGGCACTTATTGGGAACATGCCATAACAGGAGGCATCTGTTAAAATTCAATTTTAGCACATGAAACAGGTAGCAGGTTGACCAATTAACACACCCCCTCCCTCTCATCCTTCCTTCTTAAATATTACTGGGTGACCTCAAGGTTCTTAACTGAGGCTCCCAGGCCCGGGCTTCAGTGGTTTCATGACATGGTCTGTCCGTTTAGTGCACCTGTTAAGTGCACAGAAATCTCTAGACAGACATCCCTAACTCCCATTGTATTTCAAGGAGGTCTGTGACTCCCCAAAGAGGAAGACTCATTACATTTGCTGCATTAATTTGACTAATTTAGAAGGTTGGCCCGGGTCCTTAAAAAAGAGGGACAATGACCAAGTAACCTGGGAGGAGGGGGCTCTGTGCCCTGCTGCCGGGAAGAGCAACCAGTTGGAGGGCCACGCAGCAGACGCTGTGGAAAGGCGCCAAGGTTACGTTGAACTTCTCTGTGATCATGCCTAAAGATGACCTCTTAGCTCCACATCTCCCCTCCTCCCCATCCTTCCTCCAAGAACTGCATACCGACTCTATGCAGAAGAACAATATAAAATTTATAAGGCACATTCAGCATGGCAGGTACTATGCCTGGCACTCCACATGATGTCTTGTTTAACCCACACAACACCCTTTTGAGATCCATCCTATTACTGCTGCATCTTATAGATGGTGAAACTGAGGCTTAGAGTGATGGAGTGACTTGCCAAGGTCACCCAGATGACAAACCACAAAGCCGGGCTCAGGCCACCTAACTCCGGAACCCATGCTTGTAACCACGATACCAGTGGTTCTCAAATTTGGGTATCAAAAGCACCTGGGGGATGATTTCTGGGCACACCCCAGAATTTCTGGTTAAGCAGGTCTGGAGTGGGACACAAGAATTGGCATTTCTAACAAATTCCCAGATGCTGCTGGTCTGGGGGACCCCCCTGACGTATGTTACACTAATGAGCACCCCTTCCCTTGTACAGGCTTTCGCAGAAGCTTCTCCCAGAGAAGGGTGGGGGTGGGGGTGGGGGTCCTAACAATGTGCTCATAAGATCATATACTTCTGTAAAATTTTAAAAATACAGGGCATTTGTGTATTATTTTCTTAAAGCAGATCCTTGAAATTGTATAAGCTTTGGGTTCCCCAAAGCCTCGATTTGCCCCACCGTCGTGTCTTTTTTCAGTGACATTTCTGTTTTTAGCTCAGGCCTGGTTCAAGTTACAGTCCACATGTCAGAGCAATAGTTACCCTCACCTGAGTGGGCTAGGATCACACAAAGTGTTTCAGCCTGTCAAGATATATCCATGAATATGATCTGTCTGCAGTTTTCAGATAAAAATGGTTCTAAAGCAGCTTAATGTATTAAAGTGACTGCCTCAGCCATCAGGACACTCTGATGGGAGTCTGAGCTGGGACGGTAAGGGATGCTACACACACCTCTACAGGAAGGAGAGGAGATGGAGAGGCCCCCTCTGACAGCTGGCCCAGTGGTGGCGAGAGAACCCCTTTCATTAGTACAGGATGGTGAATGAGGAATCAACTTCCCTCACATATGTTTCTTCAAATCTTCTACCAGGAGAGAATTCAGCATCACCCGGAATGTCTGTGAGCATGGCATTGGGAAACAGCTAAAGACAAAGGCGAGAATTAAACGCCTGACCACACTCTCTCTGGTGACGTGGTGCTGGACGGCTTCACAGAAACTTAGTTACCCCTACCCCACAGCCACCACTCAGCAGGCTGCAGACCAGCACAATCCAGTATAGAAATAGGACTGGGGCCACAGATGGAATGTTACATTTTCTAGTAGCCACACTAGAAAGGCCAGAAAGAGGTGAGATTAATTTTAATATATTTAATCCAATATACAAAAATATGTATCACATCAACATATAATCAATATAAAAACTTAATGAGATCCTTTAAGTTTTTTACATGGCAAGTCTTTGAAACCCAGTGTGTCTTTATGCTCACAGTTCATCTCAGTTCACTGGATAAAATGAAATATGGTCCTAACAATAACACTGCATTTAATGGGAAAATACTTTATACAGATTCCATTTTTAAATTTGCATTTAAATAAAATCAAATTAATACCTGAGATCCTCAGTTGACCTAGATACATTTCAAGTGCTCAATAGCCATACATGGCTAGTATTGGAAGCCAGTCCAAGGGTAAAACAAACGGACTTCCTGGGCCTCCTGTAAGTTTGTACAGACTGGATGAGAATTTCTATGTCCCTGAAATAGTGGTAGTAATAGTAATAGTTGTCTAGAGACATTGCAGGGAAGATGAGGGAGGGGTTTTAGAATTTGAAGAAGAGCAAAACAAGAAAATCCAAGATGGTTAGGATTCCAATCATAGGATCTCATACCTTCTTAGCAGTAGTTACCACATTGATTACACAATGCAATGTGTGATTGGTTGTTTCAACTCTGACTCCTCTGCTAAACCATAAGCTCCATGAGGGCAGGAAATGTGTCTCTCTTACTCACTATTACATGCATTGAGGCTAGCGCAGTGCCTGTTTTCATAGCTCTCAGTATTGGTGAAAGAAAAAGTGAGTTGCACCAAGTCTCTGAAGGGCAGGTGGGGTGGGGTATGTGTGATTCTGCCCTTGAGTAAGCAAACTGACCCAGACAGAGAGTTCTCAGAGCAAGACTGGCAAAAATCAGCACATAACCCACAGTTTAGCTAAGAACAGGGAACTACCTGACTGGGATGAACGTCTCCACTTTACAGGTGAAGTAATTTGAGGTATTAATAGGGAATAGTAACTTCTTAAGTCCTGAATTCCCATAGAACCTTTTGGGTTTCCATGTCCCATAATCCTGACAACTCTCTCTTTCCTACTCAGGCCCTGTCTTCTGGGTCCTTTTATTTCCTCCAGTTATAGGGAAATCATGGCCAAGCAGGTCAGATTCTTACTGGATGATGGGGAAGGCCACTTACCAGTGGGGAGTGGTTTTAGTATGCTATTTGCAGGGCAAATGGCAGAATCTGAACCCTAACTTCCTTAAGCATAAAGGGGCATTTATTACAAGAGTACTGGGGCACGCCGCGGAGCACTGAGCGAGAATGGAACCACGGTCAGGCACATGGCCACCTCTCTCTCTCTGTTTCCAGACCAGCGTTCCCCATTCTGAGCTGTGGATCAGGAAACACCAGCAACCGCAGCAACTTCAGAGCTTCAGTTTCAACCACCAGAGGGAGGTTGGCACAACTCTCTTGGGTCCAAACTCCAGAATCCCACAGTGGGGCCTTTTTAGCCTAGCTTCCCTAGGTGCCCTGCCCTGGATAAATCAATGTGGTCTGGGAAGTCAGAGAACACTAACATCAAAATGTTGAGGAGACTCCTCCTGTTAAGCCTATATTTGGTGAGTCCAGCACTCCCGTAAAAAAAAAAAAATGTGAGTTGTTAGTACTCCCACTTTGTAAAGGGTCACCTCTGATGGGTACTCAAGAGACTGTCAAACTGGCCAACTACCACCCCAGGTGAGCCCACCCCAGGCCATTTAAAATGATGGGAGGGAGGAAGAGGAATGGTTATCCGGGATTTAGGCCTTGTGCGGAGGGAACTGGTTCAGGGTGGGAGTGTGCTTTCTTACCTTCAGCCAAGGGAGAAGGAGGGCACCAAGAGAATCACGCTGGAGTGGCTGGCCAGCAAGGAGGGGAGCCTGGACTTCAGGGCCAGCTTCACAGGTCTGTCAGCTGTGCAGTCACACAGGACAGGCACTCTGCAAGGTCCCACATTTGGTTTAATGCTCTGCTATCACTGTGTAACTCCGGGGAAAGTAAGTTCCCAGCCCAGGGCAAAATACCTTTGAAACCAAAATCATTCAAAGGGAGAAATAAAGTGGGAGAAACCCATTTATTGCTTATAAGCAGTCATCCACTTCTGCTCAACCATGTCTCTTGTGACCAGGCTGCAAGGAGACCCCATCTGACCCCTCTGGTCCAGATATGCCCTCCCCACGTAATCACCTATTGATATGGAGATGAACTACTTTCTCTACCCCTGGGAAACACCTATTGATATGGAGATGCACTAAGGCCAGGCAAGAGATTCTGGAAATACTGTTCTTTTACCCACACACTGTCTTAGAATTCATAAGAATTGTTAAACAGTTTTGTGTTGGGTCTTGCAAACCAAGTGGCAATTTCTGATGGCAATCAATTCTCTATTGGAACATTACCCAGGCGGTGGGCTTGCTGATCTATCCCTGTGCTTCCATGAATAGGAGAGGGATGGCAGGGCAAAGAGAGGGTGGGCCTGGGGCAGCCAGTACAGCCCTCCACTTGAGGTGGCAAAGATTTGGGGGTTTCCACTGGTCAAAGACAGAGGGAGAATTGACAGTAAGCCGTCTTGCTGATGTCCTAACAAAAAAGCATCCCCACACAAGGGACCCTGGTAGCAAGAAAACTGGGGCCTCTGTCTGATGGTAGAGGCTGAGGTGGAATGGGGGATGATGCTGGGCTTTGCAGGCCCCCCCCCACCAGGAACTGAGCCATGGGAAACCCTATAGGCTCTTTAAGGAGCTCAAAGTCTTCACGTGCTTTATGAGAGAGCCATTCTTGGGATGCCCCCCTCACCAAGGGCATCAACAGAATTTGTGTTGGCCCTCAACAAGAAGGGGCTGCAACTGAACCCCAGCAGAGAGCTGTTGGCCTCTCAGCACCCACCCCCTCCATTGCTCCTCCCTTCACTCTCCCAACTCCTGAGGAAAAAGATGGAGGAGGCATGTCAAGGGCAGACCATGCTGCCATGCCCACCGCAGGTCCTGGTGCTCTGGGAGAAGACAAGATAAGCTATGGAATGCCTATGAGACTGAAAGTTTCAGACTGAGCTGGAATGAACTTTAATATCTAAAGTGACCTGAAAATTACAAGATCTGGCCTAGATGCTCAGAAGGGATCTTCTACCTACTAGGGATACAGGGAGAATCCACAAAGCCCAGCTGGGGCAGTGAGTAGAGGAAAAACATATATGCTTTATGTATATGGATGGCTGGGTTGAGTTCATTACCCTGACACTACAACACCATGGCATCCATGATGCAGGGGCCCTGGCAGACCATGCCAGACATGCCCACACCAGGAGAGGGTGTGACTCAGCCCTGCCTCCCTGACTTGGGCTCACAGCCACTAGGGTTCCTTCCGTCCTAGCAGCGCCATGGGAAAGTGTGCTCCCTGAGGCAGCCTGCCTTGTGTCTCCCCAGCACACGCAGTCTGGGGCTCTGTGCACGCAGGAAGAGCCCACCCAGCCTGCTGGCTTACTGCCAGAAGAGTGACTAGCTCTTTCTGCATCGGTTGAGAGCAGCAGTTCTCCAACTTCAGCTCCAACATCAGAATTTCCTGGAGGATTTGTTAAAAACACGTTGTTGGGCCCCAGACCTGGTGTTTTGGGTCAACAGATCTCCATAGGACCTGAAAATTTGCTGTCAAACACATTTCCCGAGGACCACTCTTGAGGAAATCCCAGGTTCAGTGCTGACTTCCTGTCCCCGAGAGCCACCCCTGTCACCAGAAGCGGTGGGCAGTGGAGCAGAGGCAGCGGGTGGGTGAGTGCTCTTTTCTGGGCCTGCAGGGCTGGTACACCTGGCAGGTAGGAGACCCGGCACAAGCTCTATCGCCCCCACCAGCCCCTGCCCGAGTCCAGGGCTCCAGCCCTTTTCCACTCTGATGGGGGCTACAAGGTCTGCCCTGGAGGTAGAAGGGGAGCAGAATTAGGAGGCTAATTAGGGGCACCTGCAGATACCTGGCATGCTTCCTCCCCACCTCCACTCTCCTCTCAGGCTATTTAAAATAACAAGCAAAATTGTCACTTCTTATCAGTCTCTTCCCAATCTCCCACAGGCTTTTAGTTTTTAATGTAGTAAACTATACATAACACAAAACTCACCATTTCAACTATTTTTAAGTGTAACAACACAGTGGCATTAAACACACCCACAGTGTTGTGCAACCATCACCACTACCTATTTCCAGAACATTTTCATCATCCCAAATGTAAATTCTGTCCCCAATAACACCCCATTCCCCTTCTCCAGCCCCTAATAACCTCTCTTCTACTTTTTGTCTCTATCAATTTGCCTGTTGTAGGTGCCTCTTTTAAGGGGAATCATACAATATTTGTTCTTTTGTGTTTGGCTGATTTCATCCAGCAAAATGTCTTCAAATTTCATCCATGTTGAAGCATGTATCAGAATTTCTTCCCTTTTTAAGGTTGAATAATAGTCCGTTGGATGTACAGACCAGATTTTGTTTATCCATTCATCTGCTGATAGACATTTGAGTTGTTTCCTCTTTCAGTGATTGTGAATAATGCTGCTATGAATGTTGCTGTGCAAGTATCAGAGTCTCTGCTTTCAACTCTTATGATATATACCTAGGAGTGGAATTGCTGGAGCATATTGTAATTTTATGTTCAGTTTTTTTAGGAAATGTCATACAGTTTTCCACAGACTTTGAATGTAATATTCCACCTCAGAATTGTCCACCACAAACAGGGATCTCCTGAAAACCTTACCAGTACCCTCCAAAAGGGATTTGAGGCCAGCCTCTGCCAAGGGTCTTATGGCTCTGAACCTCCACTAGAGGAGGCCTGACTAGCCTCCTTACTTATAGATGCACAGACCTAACAGCCAAGCCCTCCCGCTATGGGATGAGTAAGTTGAACTCAAGAGAAGCAAGGCTGTCATACGGCTTTACCTGCTCCTCATCTCTCTGGGCTCAGCCCGAATGTCACCTCCTCGAAGACCAGCCACCACCCTCCCTGATCACTCTCTAGCCTTGTTTTATTTTCTGCACATTATAGTCCAAAATTATGTTATTCATTTATCTTCTTACTTATTCTGTCTCTTCCTAATAGATGTCAGGACATGTACATTTATCTTCTGCCTTTCATAAGTTTGCATTATGCCACTCAACTTTTACAAGACACCTGCATTAGCATCTGTTTTTGCTAACTGCAAGAAACCCAGAGAGACCTTGTGCTTTTACAAAAAAGGTTGTAAAGTGAAAATAGCAGCCAGTTTTTGTTTTGCAGTGAGCCGTTACAGAAGCAGTGCGCGCTCTGAGCGGTGAGTGGCCCTGCCAAGCTGCCTCCCTGGAAATCACACTCAGCCTCCCAGTATCAAGCGGCCACAGCTCTGAACTGTGCCTGTGAGCATCTTTGCATGACCATCAACTTAAAACAAACCGCTATATATATGTAGGATGTCATATGTGAACCTCATGATAACCACAAATCAAAAATATATAATAAAATATACAAAAATAAATTTTAAAAATCTGTAATTAAGAATCTGAGCATAACACTAAAGAAAGTCATCACACACAAGAGAAGAGAGCAAGAGAAGAAAGGATCAAAGAAGAACTACAAAAACAACCAGAAAACAGTTAACAAAATGGCAATAAGTGCATGCCTGTCAATAATTACTCTAAATGTAAATGGATTAAGTGCTCCAATCAAAAAACATAAGGAGATGGATGAAAAAAAATACAAGACCCATCTATATGCTGCCTATAAGAAACTCACTTCAGACCTAAAGACACACAAACACTGAAAGTGAAAGGATGGAAAAAAATATTCCATGCAAATAGAAGTGAAAAAAGGCTAAGGTAGCAGTACTTATGTCAGATAAAATATACTTTAAAACAAAGACTTTAACAAGACAAAGAAGGATATTATGTAATGATAAAGGGTTCAACCTAGCAAGAAGATATAATACTGTAAATATCTATGTGCCCAGAGGAGCACCTACATATATAAAGCAAATATGAACAGAGATAAAGGGAGAAATTGGCAGTAATATAATAGAAGTAGGGAGTTTTAATATCACACTTACATCAATGGATAGATCATCCAGACAGAAAAATCAAGAAGGAAACACTGGTTTGAATGACACCTTAGATCAGATGGACTTAAAAGATATATAGAAACAGAATGTACATTCCTTTCAACTTCACATGGAACATTTTCCTGGATAGATCATGTTAGGCCACAAAAAAAGTCTCAAATTTAAAGTTGAAATCATATCAAGTATATTTTCCAACCACAAAGGAATGAAATGGACATCAGTTACAAGAAAAAAACTGGAAAAAACACAAACCCTTGGAGGTTAAACAATGTGCTGCTAAACAACAAATGGTCAGTGAAGAAATCAAAGAGGAAACTCATTAATACCTGGAGACTAATGAAAATATAAATACATCAGTTCAAAATCTTTGGGATGCAGCAAAAGCTGTTACAAGAGGGAAGTTTTAGCAATATACATCTACCTCAAGAAATAAATTCTCAAATGAACAATCTAGCCTTACATCAAAAACAGTACCCTAATGCCAAAACCAGACATGGACATTAGAAGAAAAGAAAATTGTAGACCCTATACCCACTGAACATAGTTGCAAAAATTCTCAACAAAATATTAACAAACAAAATTAAAAATACATTAAAAGGATCATTCACCACAACCAAGTGAGATTTATTACAGGGATTCAAGGGTTCAATGTCCACAAGTCAATCAAGGTAATACACTACATTAACAAAATGAAAGGTAAAAACCATATGATCACCTTAATAGATTCAGAAAAAGCATTTGACAAAATTCAATATCCATTCATGATGAAAACTCTCAACAAAGTAGGTATATAGGGAACACACCATAACAAAAAAAAAGAGCATATATGACAAACCCACAGCTAACATCATACTCAATTGTAAAAAGCTGAAGCTTTTCCCCTAAGATCAGGGACAACACAATGATGCTCAGTCTCACCATTGTACTAGAAGTCCCAGCCACAGCAATCACACAAAAAATAAAAGCCATCCAAATTGGTAAAGAAGTAAAATTGTCACTACTTGCTGATGGCATGATACTATGTATAGAAAACCCTAGACTCGTTCAAAAAATCATTAGAACTAATAAATGAATTTGGTGAAGTTGTAAGATACAAAAATTAATATACTGAATTCTGTAACATTTCTATACCCAAATAATGAACAGATAGAGAAATTATGAAATCAACCCCATTTACAGTTGCATTAAAAAGAATAACATACCTAGGAATAAATTTAACCAATGAGGTAGAAGACCTATATTCTGAAAACTATAAGATACTGACAAAAGAAATTAAAGACAACACAAATAAATGGAAGGATATTTCATGCTCATGGTTTGGAAGAGTATTGTTCAAATGGCCATACTACCCAAAGCAATCTACAGATTGCTACCAAAATGTCAATGGCATTTATCACCAAATAAGAGCAAAGAATCCTAAAATTTGCATGGAACCACAAAAGACCCCAAAAACTAAAGCAATCTTGAGAAAGAAGAACAAAGCCAGGGGTATCATGCTCCCTGATTTCAAACTATACTACAAAACTATAGTAATTAAAATAGTATTGTACTGGCACAAAAAACAGACACATAGATCAATGGAACACAATAGAGAGTCCAGAAGCAAACCCACACTTACATGGTCAATTAATATATGACAAAGGGAGCAAGAATATACAATGGGGAAAAGGAAATCTCTTCAAAAATGGTGTTGGGAAAAGTGGACAGCTACATGCAAATGAAGGGAACTGGACTACTGTCTTACACCATACACCAAAAAACCCTCGAAATTTATTAAAGGCCTAAGTATAAGATCTGCAACCATAGCACTCCTGGAAGAAAACACAGGCAGTACACTCTTGAACACTGGCATTAGCAACTTTTTTCTGGGTCCATGTCCCCAGGTAAAGGAAACAAAAGCAAAAATAACCAAGTGGAACTATCAAACTAAAATGCTTCTACACAGAAGGAAACCATCAAAACAATGAAAAGACTACCTACTGAATGGGAGCATATATTTGCAAATGATATATATCTGATAAGGAGTTGATAATCCAAAATACGTAAAGAACTCATACAATTCAACACAAACAAATGAATAATCCAACTAAAAAATGGGTAGAGGATCTTTATAAACATTTTTTCCAAAGAAAACATACAGATGGCCAACAGATTATGAAAAGATGCTTAACATCACAAATCATCAAGAAAATGAAAATCAAAACCACAATGAGATATCACTTCACACCAGTCAGAATGGCTAGTATCAAAAAGGCAAGACAGAACAAATGTTGGTGAGAATGTGAAGAAAAGGGAAGCCTGAAGCACTGTTGGAGGGAATGTAAATCAGTGGAAAACCCTAAGTGTGAATGTTCCTCAAAAGATTAAAAATAGAAATACCATAATAGTCAGTAATTTCACTTCTGAATATCTACCCAAAGAAAACAAAATCACTAATTCAAAAACATATATGCCCCTCTATGTTTATTTCCAAATTATTTACAATACCCAAGATACAGAAACAATCTAAATGTCCACTGATAAATGAATGGATAAAGGAGATGTCGTATATACATACAACAGAATATTACTCAGCCATTAAAAAGAATGAAATCCTGCCATTTTGAAAACATGGATGGACCTTGAGAGTATTATGTTAAGTGAAATAGGTCAGACAGAGAAAGACAAATAGCGTATCATCTTACTTTTACGTGGAATCTAAAAAAACAAAACAAAACATTGATACAGAGAACAGATTGGTGATTGCTAGAGACAGAGAGTAGGGGGTGTTTGAAGTGGGGGAACTTCGCAGGTGGCTCCTGGAGGGAACCTGGGGGAGCACAGGACTGACATCTCCTCCTGGGAGCCACTGCACAGTCAGCCTATCAGGAGCTGAGGCAACTGCCACCTGCCCAAGCCAGCTCCCCCTAGATTCTTGCTAGAATTGCTATTCTTCTGTTAAAAGGCATTGATATCCAGACCCAGGGTTAAAAACTTGAGTCACCCTTGACACCTTCCTCCCCAAAGATCCTCTCAACTCTGCCCTGTGGTACCCTCTGTGCTCATCTCAGGAATGTTCTCACTCCCTCTGCTGGCCTGGCCTCAGGTCCTCATCACCTTTCAGAGGGATGACAAAAATATCTACTAGCTGGTCTCAGCTTCCAGCCTATTTCCCCTGCACAGGCCTTCCTTCTCCCTCCCCCACCCTCACAGTGCCTTGTTCTCCCTGGCTTAGGGGCCTTGGCTTTTGTGGTTCCATACAAATTGTAGGATTCTTTGCTCTTGTTCCGTGAAATGCCCTTGCTGCCTTTTCTTGGCCAACTCCTAGTCACACTCCAGACTCAGCTCTAACCCTCCCACTCAAGTCCAGCTCCTCTCCAGCCCTGAACATGCTGTACTGTGACTGTCAACGTCTTTGTGCAATCTGCAGGACCATGTGAGGTCTGGAACGCAGCTCTGTTTACCATCTTAGCCCCGCATCTAACCTGGCACCTGGCACTTAGTGAGGGCTAGGTAAGCATTTGGTAAAGAGCAGAACGCAAGGAGTGATGCTTACAGCTTATTCTATTCAAGTTAAATGACTAGGGGACAGGGACTAACCCTTGTGCTATGTGTACGCCAGGCATTGCATGAAGTGTAGCATCCTAAGTGCTTTGAATATGCTATTTCTGTAAGTCTCAGATCAACATAATGAAGTAGAAGTTATAATTACTCTACTGCAGATGAGGAAACTCTAAGATGAGGCTTAGAGAAGGAAGGAGTTTACTCAAAGGCATCCAGTTAACACTGCTATCTGACTGCAGATTTCTTATAATCACAGACTCTGTATCATTACACACACTCTCTCTCCCCAGTTAAACTCCCTAGTGATTTCAAAGTTTAGGGAATTAGAAAGTTATTCCTTTGCATAGAGGTTTAATGCTTCTAACAAATAACTTTATGTCATCTGTGCATCTTTAAATGTCTATTTCTTATCTTTACATCAGGCTGAGAGGTACCCATAGGTAGGAACTATGTCTTATTCATCTTTGTATAATCTACAGTTCTTCACAAGTTGTAGGTATTTTGCAAATATTTACTGACTTGATTATCAATCAAATTATTTGTTGATTTATTAAGTGAAACTATATGGTGGTGAAGTTTCTGGAGTCAGGGCAGGAAGTATTTTTGGGCAGATGGCCCATTCCAGCACCCATCAAATTATACTAGATGGGTCATTTTCTAAGCATTAGGCGAGCCCTGGGCATGAAGATAGAACAAATTTAAATTCATGATGAATTCATAAAGAATTCCAGGGCAACAAATCTTTCAGGAGCAGTAATGACATCCCCATTTAAAACTAAATTAATTCTGTATGGTTTAAATGTTATTATAGTGAAGTGCAAACGAACATAATTGTGATGGGGCTTGCTTCTGAAAAGGAATCCATTAAGAGAGTCAATCATAGCTTAGCTATTTGCTAATACTACTTGACATCTTCTATTACATCACTTTTTCTCAATTCATTTATTCAACACATTTCTATGGAGCACCTATGCAAAACAAGGGACCTGGGTTTTTACAAAAATGCAACCAAAATGGAAGGAACAGCCCCTGCTGGTCCAAATGTGGTCTGAGAACCAGTATGTCTAACCTACTCCGTGATATCACTGCCTCCAAGTTCATTTTGTGTAGTCAAGTGGCCTGCAGGGCCTGTGAATTGACTCTGGTCCCACATGCAAGCACATGCCCTGGGTAACAGCCCACAGAGTCACAGTAAATGTAAATTCCTGGTAGGACTTCCCCAATGATGTTTGTGATAAACAGTCTGCTCTGCCTCCCAGGGCCTTCCCCTGTATGACCCTTAGAGAACACTCCCTGAGAAGCTTGCCAAAATCCTGTTTAGGTTTGAACTGAGCAATGTGGCTGTCATGAAGGAGGATCTCAGCTCCGGGTAAGTTCACTCTGAATTTGGTGAAACTGAAAAATGACAATGGAACATTGTGGGTAAAAGGTCATATACCAAGCTTTATTCTCCTGGTGACAGGTCAAGCTCTAGAATCATGGCTGCATCCTGCAGTCTGCAAGTCCACGTCTGCCTCCGCCTCCCCCGACTCCCAGCACTGGGCGGAGGTCTTTATATAGTAACGCAGCTGGTAATGGCTCATTGTCAACACTTGTGTAAGCATGCACCTGCACAGTAGGCCAATTAGTACATCTCATTGCTCATGCACAGTGGGCAAGTAGATAAGGGTCCGGTGAGGATTCTGGCCATAGGAACTTTCATTTTCCCTACACTAGCCATAGCCTGGGAACCACAAAGCAATCGACCCACCAACCCTAAAAAGGCACGTGCTCCAGGTCCTGTTGCTCTGCCTACACCCTGCCTTAATCTCCCCATGCAGCCCCTCAAGGCATGCCATTTGCCTCCTCCAGGACCTGTGAGTAATAAAATGATTTCAATTTTTTTCTATGGTCTTTTGTTGAAATTCTACTTACCCTCTGACACCCTCAGGATCTAATTTAACAGACACAATACAGCCACATAAGCAGCACCCAGAGTTAGTTAGAACAGCCAGACCTCAGACCCTGCCCCAGAATTATTGAATCAGAATCTCCAGGTTAACCAGATTCGCAGGTGATCTAAATGACAATTAAAATTTGAGAAGCACCTTAGAAAACACTATCATCTGGTTGGCCATGAAGATCAAATGAGATAATTCCTTAACAATCTAATACCTTCTCAGTAAGGTCTACCATATACATATATCAAATCATTTTGTTGTACACCTTAAATTTAAACAACATTATACATCAGCTATATTTATTGATAAAGCCAGAAACAAGAAGGCCTACACTGATTCCCTATATTTTTGCTCCTGAATCCTCTGCCCCACCACCCTCAATCTTATTAACCTGCTTTTATTTTTTTCCATGACATTTATCACCTTTGAACATCATATAACACACATTTGTTGTGTCCATAGTTCACTCTATGTCTCCTTCTAGAATCCCTCCCACAAGGGGAGGAATCTTTGTCTTCTTTGCTCACTGATACACCCCAGCAGGGATGCTTCCTATGTTCCTCCAGCCCCCATCTCAGCCTGAGGCTTTCTAAGTGCAGAACAAATGCTTCTTAATAATCATTTCAAGATATGGCTGTCTGCTTCCAGGGTACAAAGATCCCTTCCTAGTGCAGGAATTCCAGCCGGTATCCTTGGCAAAGCCAGTGAAGAGCAACCTGGAGTTTACATGCCTCATGAGTAGCAGCACCAACCATGCCAGCCAAACAGGCCACTTTTAAGATTAAGAGCAGGTGTGGTGGGTGGAGACTATTAATAGTTCTGCAGACCCAACAGGTATACAAGGGGACTTTCTCAATAAACTGTGACCTTACTTAGGGTGCCTGCTCTGTTATAGTTTCAGTCCTCAGTTCCAGGGGGATGGATTGGAAAGTTGCCTCCATGTTAGTTCTTCTCATATATACAGAGAGATACTAACATTTTATGGCAAAATAGTACCACATTTTTCACTGACATTCTCCTATGAACTAAAACAGATCATCTAGATTGTAAACTTGCATTTATTTTTGTTTCTATGGAATGAAATAATGCTATTTTTATTTGTAAGGGGGAAAATGTAAGCATATTTATTTTTCAAAAATTGGCTTTTATGAGAGAAGGGATTAAAGATGGTAGCGTGAGAAGTGAGACAGAAGCCTCCTCCCAAAAGCACATGTAATATGAAAATATAATTAATACAACTAATCCTGAAAGAGCAACAGGAAAGAAGGCTGCACCAGACTGCACACACCTGGAGAAGAGAACAGACCATGGAACAGGGTAATATACCAAAGCCATGATCCAGTAGGACCCAAGCCCTTCCCCCACTGCAGCTCACCAGCAGGAGGAAGAGAAACAGAGTGGGGAGGGAGTGGAGGCCTGGGACTGCTGAACACCCAGTCCTGGAGATCTGCTCTAGGAACACAAACCCACATTGAATGGTGCTCTGGAAATTAGTGGGGTTGGAAAGCTAAGACAGGTGGAATACCTGGAGACACTGAGATTCCAGCTGCTTGAGGAAAACAGGGATCCACATCTGGCTGCTCTGGGAGAAAAGAAAGGCAGGCAGTCTGAAAGACTTCCTAACAGCGAGAGGGCTGCTAAAGAGGCAAGGATTGTACAGAGCTTATTGCTCAGGAGAAAGGACAGGTAGACAAAATTGTCTGGGTACACTCTGGTCAGCAGGTTGGGAACTTTCAGGACCTTCAGGCACCTCATTCCCCTAGCTGGCTACACAGCTCCAAGGCCCCCCACCTTGATACACAGCCTGCTGCACCTTCACCTCAGCCAGCCCACACTGGCTCAAAAACTGGCAGCCCCTGCCCTGGCATCAGGCCAGCCAGAGGGAAGCCCCACCTACAGCAGCTACAAACACAAAGCACAGAGACTTACACTTGTGTGCTTGGCACACTGGTTCTGGCAGTAGGCAGACACAGCAGCAGGGAATCAGGAAATTTCTCCTTATCACCCCAGGCACTGGAGCCACTAGCCTGTGATACCCCCACATTGCTCCAAGGACTGAGCAGCTCCAGATAGTAGAATATCTGGGCACTAGAGGGTGCCACATACAAATATAAAACATCAAAGGAACCTGGTTCAAACCAGAATCCCACAAACACCAGAAAAACAATCAAGTGAAACTGAACTCATCAATCTTGCTGAAAGAGATTTCAAAATGAAAATCATAAATATGCTCATGGAAGTATAGAAAAATATTCAAGAACTCAGGGAAGAATTCTGGACGGAGAGTCAAACATTACAGAATACAGTATCAGAAATGAAACATACAATGAAGGGATTTAAAAGCATATTAGATATAGTGCAGGAGATGGGAAATGGAACAGAAATTAGAGAAAAGGAATACAAAGAAGCTGACGCACAGAGAGAAAAAAGGATCTGTAAGAATGAAAGAATATTGAGATAACTGTGTGAACAATGCAAATGGAACAATATCCGCATTACAAAAGTACCAGAATGAGAAGAGAGAAAAAAACGGATAGAAAGTGTCTTTGAGGAGGTAATTGCTGAAAACTTCCCACGTTTTAGGCCCCCCACCTTGGGACGAGATAGTCTCTCAGGCCATGGAGGTGCTCAGATCTCCCAACACAAGGGACCCAAGGAAGACAACAACAAGACATACAGTAATTAAAATGGCAAAGATCAAGGATAAGGACAGATTATTAAAAGCAGCCAGAGACAGAAAAAAGATCATGAACAAAGGAAAACCCAACAGGATATCATCAGACTTCTCAATAGAAACCTTACAGGCCAGAAGGAAGTGGCATGATATATTTAATGCAATGAAGCAGAAGGGTCTTAAACCAAGAATACTCTACACAACAAGATTCTAATTTAAATTTGAAGGAGGGATTAAACAGTTTCCACATAAACAAAAGATGAGAGAATTTATCTCCCACAAACCAACTCTATATGCATTTTGGAGGGAACTGCTATAGATGAAAGTGTTCCTATGGCTAAATAACTGTCACCAGGGGAAATAAAACCACAGTAAAGAAAGTAGAACAGCTAATTACTAAGCAGATACAAAATTAAATCAACTATCCCCAAAGTCAGTCAAGGGATAGACAAAGAGTAAAGAATATGGTATCTAATATATAAAGAATGCAGAAGGAAGAAAAAGGAGAGAGAGAGAGAGAGACAGAGAGAGAAAGAAACTTGAGATTCTGTTTGTAATAGGATATTAAGTGAGATAAGTAAGTTAGACTCTTAGATAGTAAGGAAGTTACCCTTGAACCTTTGGTAACCATGAATCCAAAGACTGCAATGGCAATAAGTACATGCCTATCGATAACCACCCTGAATATAAATGGTCTGAATGCACCAATCCAAAGACATAGAGTCACTAAATGGATTAAAAAGCAAGAATGTTTCATGCAACTAGTAGGGAGAAAAAAGCAGGAGTTGCAGTCCTTGTATCAGACAAAATAGACTTCAAAACAAAGACAGTCACAAGAGACAAAGAAGGACAGTACATAATGATAAAGGAATCCGTCCAACAAGAGGATATAACCATTCTAAATATATATGCACCCAACACAGAAGCACCTACATATGTGAAACAAGTACTCATAGAATTGAAGGGGGAAATAGAATGCAATGCATTCATTTTAGGAGACTTCAACACTCCAGTCACTCCAGGGTATAAATAAACCAGACAGAAAAGAAGGAGACAGAGGCACTGAAGAACACATTAGAACAGATGGACCTAAAAGACATCTACAGAACATTCCACCTAAAAGCAGCAGGATATGCATTCTTCTCAAGTGCCCACGGGACATTTTCAAAAATAGATCATATAATAGACCACAAAAAGAGCTTCAGTAAATTCAAAAAGATTGAAATTGGACCAGTCACCTTCTCAGATCACAAAGCTATGAAACAAGAAAAATATTACGAAAAGAAAATGAAAAAGCCCACAAACACAGGGAGGCTTCATAACATGCTCCTAAATAACCAATGGATCAGTGGCCAAATAAAAACAGAGATCAAACAATATATGGAAACAAATGACAACAATAATTCAACACCACAAAATCTGTGGACACAGCCAAAGCAGTGCTAAGAGGAAAGTATATTGCAATACAGGCCTACCTCAGGAAAGAAGAACAATCTCATATGAACAGTCTAAACTCACAATTAATGAAACTAGAAAAAGAAGAAAAAATGATGCCCAAAGTCAGTAGGAGGGACATAATAAAGATTAGAACATAACTAAAGTCAAGAAGAATAAAATAATAGAAAGAATCATTGAAAGAAGGAGCTGATTCTTTGAGAAAATTAACAAAATAGATAAACCTGTAGCCAGACTTATCAAGAAAAAAAGAGAGTCTACACACATAAACAGAATCAGAAATGAGAAAAGAAAAATCACTAAAGACACTACATAAATACAAATAATTATTAGAGAATACTAGGAAAAATTGTATGCTAACAAACTGGATAACCTAGAAGAAATGGACAACTTTCTAGAAAAATACAACCTTCCAAGGCTGACCCAGAAAGAAACAGAAAATCTGAATAGACAAATTACCAGCAATGAAATTGAATTGGTAATCAAAAAAACTACACAGGAACAAAATTCCTGGACCAGATGGCTTCACTGCTGAAATTGATCAAACATTTAGTGAAGACCTAATACACATCCTCCTTAAACTTTTGCAAAATATAGAAGAGGAGAGACTACTTCCAAACTCACTCTATTAGGCCAGCATCACTCTAATAACAAAACCAGGCAAAGACCCCACAAAAAAAGAAAATTACAGACCAATATCCCTGATGCACATAGATGCAAAAATACTCAACAAAATATTACCAAACCGAATTCAAAAATACATCAAAAAGATCATCCATCATGATCAAGTAGGAGTTATGCCAGGGATGCAAGGATGGTACAACATTCGAAAATCCATCAACATCATCCACCACATCAACAAAAAGAAGGACAAAAACCACATAATCATCTCTATAGATGTTGAAAAAGCATTTCACAAAATTCAGCACCCATTCATGATAAAAACTCTCAACAAAATGGGTATAGAGGGCAAATACCTCAACATAATAAAGGCCATATATGACAAACCCACAGCCAACATCATACTCAACAGTGAGAAACTGAAAGCTTTTCCTTTAAGAGCAGGAACAAGACAAGGATCCCTACTTTCAGCACTTCTATTCAACATAGTACTGGAGGTCGTAGCCATGGCAATCAGACAACACAAAGAAATAAAAGGCATCCAGATTCCAAGGAAGAAGTTAAACTGTCCCTTTTGCAGATGACGTGATATTGTACATAAAAAAACCTAAAGAATCCATTCCAAACTACTAGATCTAATATCTGAATTCAGTAAAGTTGCAGGATACAAAATTAATACACAGAAATATTTTGCATTCCTATACACTAATGATGAACTAGCAGAAAGAGAAATCAGGAAAACAATTCCATTCACAGTTGCATCAAAAAGAATAAAATACCTAGGAATAAATCTAACCAAGGAAGTGAAAGACCTATACCCTGAAAACTACAAGACACTCTTAAGAGAAATTAAAGAAGATACCAATAAAGGGAAACACATCCCATGCTCATGGATAGGAAGAATTAATACTGTCAAATGGCCATCCCGCCTAAAGCAATCTATAGATTCAATGCAATTCCTATCAAAATACCAACAGCATTCTTCAACGAACTGGAACAAATAGTTCTAAAATTCATATGGAATCACCAAAGACCCCAAATAGCCCCGAATAGCCAAAGCAGTCCTGAGAAGGAAGAATAAAGTGGGGGGGGATCTCGCTCCCCAACTTCAAGCTCTACTATAAAGCCACAGTAATCAAAACAATTTGGTACTGGCACAAGAACAGACCCATAGACCAATGGAACAGACTAGAGAGCCCTGATATAAATCCAACCATATATGGTCAATTAATATACGATAAAGGAGCCATGGATATACAACGGCAAAATGACAGCCTCTTCAACAGCTGGTGTTGGCAAAACTGGACAGCTACATGCAAGAGAATGAAACTGGATTACTGTTTAACCCCATACACAAAAGTAAACTCGAAATGGATCAAAGATTTGAATGTAAGTCATGAAACCATAAAACTCTTAGAAGACAACATAGGCAAACATCTGAATATAAGCATGAGCAACTTCTTCCTGAACGCATCTCCTTGAGCAAGGGAAACAAAAGCAAAAATAAACAAGTGGGACTATATTAAACTAAAAAGCTTCTGTACAGCAAAGGATACAATCAGTAGAACAAAAAGGCATCCTACAGTATGGGAGAATATATTTGTAAATGACATATCTGACAAGGGGTTAACATCCAAAATATATAAAGAACTTACACGCCTCAATACCCAAAAAGCAAATAACCTGATTAACAAATGGGCAGAGGATATGAAGAGACAGTTCTCCAAAGAAGAAATTCAGATGGCAAACAGGCACATGAAAAGATGCTCCACATCACTAATCATCAGGGAAATGCAAATTAGAACCACAATGAGATATCACCTCACACCAGTAAGGAAGTTCAGCATAGAAAAGACTATGAACAACACATTCTGACGAGGATGCAGAGAAAGGGGAACCTTTCTACACTGCTGGTGGGAATGTAAGCTAGTTCAACCATTGTGGAAAGCAATGTGGAGGTTCCTCAAAAATCTAAAAATAGAAATACCATTTGACCCAGGAATCCCACTCCTTGGAATTTACCGAAAGAATATGACTTCTCAGATTCAAGAAGACATATGCACCCCTATGATTATCCCAGCACTTTTTACAATAGACAAGATATGGAAGCAACCTAAGTGTCCATTAGTAGATGAATGGATAAAGATTGGTACATACATACAATGGAATACTATTCAGCCATAAGAAAGAAACAAATCCTACTATTTGCAACAACATGGATGGAGCTGGAGGACATTATGCTCAGTGAAATAAGCCAGGCAGAGAAAGACAAGTGCCAAATGATTTCCCTCACTTGTGGAGTATAATAATGAAGCAAAACTGAAGGAACAAAATAGCAGCAGACTCAGAGACTCCAAGAATGAACTGGTGGTCAACAAAGGGGAGGGGTGTGGGAGGGCAGGTGGGGAGGGAGGGAGAAGGGGATTGAGGGGTATTATGTTTAGTACACATGGTGTGGGGGATCACGGGGAGAACAGTGTAGCACAGAGAAGGCACACAGTGGATCTGTGACATCTTGCTGCACTGATGGACAGTGACTGCCTTGGGGAATGGGTGGGGGTTTGATAATATGGGTAAATGTAGTAACCACATTGTTTTTTCATGTGAGACCTTCATAAGAGTGTTTATCAATCATACCTTAATAAAAAAAATTTTTTTTAATGGGTGGAAGATATGAAGAGACAATTCTCCAAAGAAGAAATTCAGATGGCCAACAGGCACATGAAAAGATGGTCTACATTGCTAATTATCAGAGAAATGCAAGTTAAAACCACAATGAGATACCACCTCACACCACTTAGGATGGCCAATATAGAAGAGAGTAGAAACAACAAATGCTGGGGAGGATGCAGAGAAAGGGAAACACTCCTACTCTGCTGGTGGGAATGTAAACTAGTTCAACCATTGTGGAAAGCAATATGGAGGTTCCTCAACAAACTGAAGATAGAAATACCATTTGACCCAGGAATTCCACTCCTAGGAATTTACCCAAAGAATACAACTTCTCAGATTCAGAAAGACATATGCACCCCTATGTTTATTGCAGCACTATTTACAGTAGCCAACATATGGAAGCAACCTAAGTGTCCATCAATAGATGAATGGCTAAAGAAGAGATGGTACATATACACAATGGAATGCTATTCAGCCATAAGAAAGAAACAAATCCTACCATTTGCAACAACATGGATGGAGCTGGAGGATATTATGATCAGTGAAATAAACCAGGCAGAGAAAGACAAGAGCCAAATGATTTCCCTCATTTGTGGAGTACAACAACAAAGCAAAACTGAAGGAACAAAACAGCAACAGACTCACAGACTGCAAGAAGGGACTAGCAGTTACCAAAGGTGAGGGGTGGAGGAGGATGAGTGAGAACGGAGGAAGAAGGGGATTGAGGGGCATTATGATTGGCACACATGTTGTGGGGAGGATCATGGGGAAGACACTGTTGCACAGGGAAGACAAGTAGTGACTCTGACTGCAATGGGGTATGTGGGTGGGGGGATGCGATAATATGTGTGAATATAGTAACCACATTGTTATTAATGTGAAACCTTCATAAGAGTGTATATCAGTAATACCTTATTTTTTTTAATTGTCATAAAAAAAGTGGCTTTTATGCAGAAAGGGTGTGAATCCCAATGCTAAGCAGAGAACTCTACTAGTACAAGAATGTGAACGTGTGTGTGGTGGGAGGCAGGACCCAGCAGTTGTTTCCCTTTTCCTTTTGCCACAACACGCTTAGGCCTTTGTCTCAAAACAAAACAACCTCTCCCCTATAATCTTCCTTTCCTTCCTCCTATCATGAGTCTCAAATATTTGTATATACACATAGAACTTCTTCTAAGGGGAGCACATTTGATGTTTTTTCATATTTAACTTTCTGTGTGGAAGAGATACCTACATTATGTTCCCTTCAGTAAAACAAAGGATAACAAAGAATCTTGTCACTGGAACATACCATATTCATTAATAAAGGCACTATATAATGCTTTGTGTTGTGCACCTATCCTGGCTCTCAAGTGAGTTCTAAGCTCATTGGGAAAGGGATCATGTCATATAGTTTTGTCTTAGTTTAGAATCATTTAATTGTGAGAAACAGAATTCAAATGACGTTCAATTATAAAGTGCCTTACAGGAAGATTATAGGAGCATCTCAATGGAACCAAATGCAGAAGTCATAGCTAGGCCTGAGTGCAGTGGGAAAGCTACAAGGCATGGAGCCACGTGGCCATCCCACAGAGCCTGTGGTGCCCCTTATCATTGTGTCTGTCTCCTTTTTCTGCACCAGCTTACTCTCCATGCCTATGCCCCCAACAACCAAGCCAGCTGTTTCTTAGAATTCATGTTTTTCCAATGGGAGCACCATTGGCAGTTTAGGTAGGACAATTCTTCACTGAGCTGATTGTCCTGTGCATGGTTGGGTATTTAGCATCCTCTGCCCCTGCCCAAGGAATGCTAGTAAGATCTACTTACCTATTCATTGTAGCCACCTAAAATACCTCCATACCTTCCCAAGCGCTCCCACCTGTGTAATAATATAAGCATAGCATCTGTTTCCAACAGAATGCCAGTGTCTGAGTTCACATCCCCAGGAGACAAACTGATCAATGTGGAGCCTTGGCTACAAGTGTGAATTTCAGTCAGTCACACAATCACTAGGCGGTCCAGCCCGCCCCTTCCATGGGAGCTAAGGGCAGGGATAATTCCCAGAGAGGGGGCTGTGACTGGTTACTCTAAATGAGAATGACCGAAGGACGTGGCCAGTGGAAGGAGTTCTCAGGGATAATTCATGTGCCCAGGAGGACCCAACTACAGTGCTCAGTATCTTGCTGTGCTTTTGGAATCAGTGCTTACAGGTCATCTGTTTTCCCTTCTCTTCTTCTTTAAAGGTCAACCTCGCTCCCATCTTTTATCTTCTCTAGTTCCACTTTCTCTCATCTTGCAGTTTTCTGTGCCTCCTCCAACCTTTCATGTCCATAAACATGTAATCTTAGTACTTCTGGCTCTTCTGGCATACCAGCTACATTAATTTACCAAAACTTTAATGAAATATTTTATAGTCATAAGAACATAGGAAAATGCCCTAATTTACCCCCCAAATTGAAGTACTTTTTGCTTATGTGTTTGCCTTGTACAGCCGTTTACCACTTGAAGAGGACATCACAATGCTCAGAAGATAATCAAAGAAGCATAGGAGTAACATGCCGCCTTTTTCATGCCCATGCTGAACCCAGAACAGTAATGAGCTCAGGCAGGATCCCAGCTGAGACCGCCATGGCCAACCTGCCCAGCTGGGATATTTGCATTTTATATAAACCATTTTATGAGGCTATAAATTTCACATTTTTACAGTTACAGGTTTTAATCATCACAAATACCATTTCTGCACATATCTTTGGTAAACGGAATTAAAATTTCCACATGATTTTAAATTGCTAAATTGTTAATAGCTTCTCCATGGTTTTGTGGTTTGTTCTGACCTTTTGATGATTTCATCATTGTTTATGCATATTAAAATAATTATAATTTAGGCTCATAAGCCTAATGTAAGTCTGCAGGCATTTTTCAGTCCATTTCACCTCTTTTTGACTTTCTTCAAGATAGAGGACCAGGGGTTTGAAAAGCAGTGAACATATTGGTTGAGGTGTATACATCCCTTTCTCACACCAAATTATTTTATAAGCAACTTGATAACAAAATAATGGAGATACCAATTTGTAAACCCAGCATATATTACAAATCCCACTGTACTATTGTCACACTTCAAAGCATGCAGTTGTATCATTCAATCACAATGTATAATCCATAATTTTCAGCTGTTTCATTCAGTATT
Organism: Manis pentadactyla; assembly: GCF_030020395.1. Classification (NCBI taxonomy): domain Eukaryota; kingdom Metazoa; phylum Chordata; class Mammalia; order Pholidota; family Manidae; genus Manis; species Manis pentadactyla. The sequence goes on from NC_080035.1 coordinate 10,515,835, forward strand.
TGGCTCTTAAATCTGCTTTTCCATTTGGAATATTTTTCTTAGCAATTGCTTTAGCATCATTCATTTGAAGTTTTGAACTTGCTCTTTACATATTTGCTTACTTTTAAGGTCACAAAGCTTATTGGAGCAGACTCAAGCACATTTCTTGGTTCTAGATAAGCATTTGATTTAAAAGTTATCTTTGAGCTGTTTAATAACTGTACTTGTGAGCATCATATGCTATTCTATGGGAATTCTTCTGAGGTTTTCATTCACTGGTTATTTTCTTTATCAGTTCTGTATGTTTTGGATAAAGAACATAAAGTAGAGAATGTATTCACGAGACTATACATTTAACAATCCATTTTGATTTCACCATGGAATCAAAGCTTGTGCTTTCCTGAAAACCTCTTTTTCATGGAGTAAAGGCATTGCTTCTTTCTGGTACTACCTGCCAGAGTTGATCAACAAATGCTTGGTAAGTACTGAGCAGACTAACTCAGGGTCTGCACCTCTGTCTACGCAATCTTGAGGATATGAGTTCAAAAGCAGTGGGTGTATTGGTTGAGTTTTATAAACTCCTTTCTCACTCCAAGTATGTGTGGTTGATGGAACGATGGGGTGAAGGAAAAGCACTAAATTTCCACTGGAATATATGGAAACTGAAGACCTGGACACATCTGTAAGGTCTGATGATCCTGCTTAAGGGTCTGACAAACGTTTCTTGTCCTTAAACAATAGCAGGCCATAAGAGATGCTGGGTCTGTCCTTTATATCAACATAAGAATTCCCTAACTAAACTTTGCCCCCTTCAGCCTTGCAACACTGCCTCTAGTTTATCCTTCTCAAATGTAAATGTGATTGTTTTATGTCCTCTTTGAAATTCTTCACAGTTTTCCTAAGGCTTGCAGGGAAAACAAACAATTGAGTTGGCAAGACCTCAAAAGTTAGCATCATTCAGCCCCTGGCCACTCCTCGGGCCATCCCTCAAAGCACTTCCCACTCGTCCAGTCCATTCCAGCCATGTAGGGCTGCATGGAGCCCCTGTCAGGAGCCATTCTTTTATGTGTATGTATCTGTCAAAAAGGACTTCTGATGCCTGGGTTCTTGTTCACAAAGCTGAAGAATGAGCTTCACAAACACTCAAGGTAGGAGAGCAAGGTACAGGCTTTTATTTAGAGATGCAGTGAGAGGACAGAGCTCCTGGCTCACGCCAGGAGGGGACAAGAGAGTCCGTAGTGGTGCATTGTCTAGGGGTTTTATAGGCAGTTGAGGATTTTTGGGAAACGGATAAAGGCTTAGGGGTGTGGACTTGTTAAGTGGTCCCTGAATATTTAGAATTAACTTAACACAAGCAGCTTCCTGCCCTGATAACTTCTCCCTGAGACACAAGCATCTTGGTCTGGGAGCATATCAAACAAGGCTGCCTGCCCAGCCCCTAAGGTGGGCTGAGGTATTGTTTTCTAAAGAGTAAGTTAAGAATCTTACTTCTTAAATTTCTTGGGTGTTAAAATGAAATCTTATCCTTAAGGTGGAATCCTTCCTGCCTTTTACTATGTTGTTTACAGCTGGGTCTACATGCTAAATTAGTTGCCCAGTTTGCAAAATCACTTCTGAAGGAGGAAAGATAACACATAGGCCTGGGTCTTTTAGCATACTAAAGTGAATCTTACACATGATTATAAATGCTTAGCATAGTAAAAACATGTGCTCCTCTTCTTTATCTGGGGAATATTAACTGATCTCACTGAAGAATGACTCTAGAGCTTAATGTTTAACACAGAGTTTTTTTGGGGGGTTCCCTGCATGTAGTTACATTGCTCTGACTGCAAATATCCTGCCTTGCTTTTCCTGGAGGCCCTCACCCTACTCTGACTGCACCCATAGTCCCTGTCTCACTTTCAGACCCACTCCAGCTTTTACCTGCCCTGGTAAGCCCCTAACAAACTCCTATTCCAGTTTTAAGACCTAGTTCAAGCGTTAATTACCTCTATGAGGTTTTCTCTGACCACTATCACCTTTACAATGACCAAATTAGTGGTTCTCTCTTGGCTGATACAGCTCTGCGGCCATATCTCTATTCCAGCACCTACCACATAGTGTAGTATTTTCCTCCAACTGGCCAGCAGTTCTCTCCCTGACTACATGACAAATTGACATAGGAGATTTTTTTCACAATACCTACTCTTGGGCTGCACCCTTGAAGATTCTAATTTAGTAGTTCTGGGACAAGGTGAGAGGATTTTTCTCAAGTGCTCCAGGTGATTCTGATATGTACTCCTGGTTGAAAGTCATCAAAATGAACTGAGCTGTTGTCAGGCCAGGACTAGGTCTTGTTCATTTTTGATCTCCTGCCCATAGTAGTTGCACTTAGTAGCCTCTTAGTTGATATGGAATGAAAGAAAGATAAAAGAAAGAGAGAGAAAAGGGAAAAAGCAGAGGTGTTCTAGACTTACTAGAAGAATCTTACCCTCTTGGGGAAAATACTGCAAATTATTACAGGGAGTTTTTGTGAAAAGAAAGTTCATGGTCTAGCAATAAGGGCTGGATCTATCAATCAAGAAGATATGGGCCAGAAGATAGATATGCTTAGACATACTGGTCTGGTCAGCACGGGCACAGCCAAACTGTAAGAGTTATTTCTGGTCTTGGAAGCAGCAATCTGAACCATCCAAGGGAAAAAACACCAATCAGCCTCTTGTACTTGGTCTGCCGCACATCACTTCTCTGGTAATCAGACATCCACTGTCTTGCCAATGGAGCTCAGCCCCGGGCAAGTTCGCTATGGATTCAAAGTTGTTAGGAAAGAGTATAAAACCTAAATGTGATTTATTCCCACTAACATGTTCAAACATTTTAACAGTAAGGTATTAACAAAGGGGCCACGTGGCGGAAGCTGCTCGGGCTAAGAGTGGGGGTGGGGGAATTGATAAGGGTCTGGCGATACCTGTTTGAGATTTTTAAACCTACCAGTAAGATTAAGGCAAATGTAAAGGAAAGATATACCGGCTTAGGCGATGTCCGGGGAAGAATGTGAACCCTGTAGTACTCAGCCAATGAGGAACCAGGGGAGGGACTTGCGCACTAGGAGATAAATTACTGGCACCAGCCCTTGTCTAGCTTGGATTAATACTGAGTCTACAGGCACAGACCTGATCATCTACATTTGCCCTCTTTCATCACTAAAATATGTTTATCTTGCATCTATCTACCACTTCAGCATTTTATTAAAAATAATAATAATAATAATAATAAGGGAGAAATGTGGGATTCACATATAAATCAAGTATAAAAATCAAACGAATAATCATAATTGACCTGATTGTTTATAGTTCATGATGCGTGATCAAAACCGAAAGTTTCTGTGATGACTGCCCTTGCACTGTCCACCATGTAAGAACTTATTCACTATGTAAGAACTTGTTCTCCATGTAAGAACTTGTTCGTTATGCTTCAGAAGATTGGAGACTGACGAGAATTAGGCTTGGGGTGGATTAATGATTGTGCATTGAGTCCCCTATACAGAATTTTATTGTTGTTAATAACCATATGATCAATAAATACGAGATGCCCTCTCAAAAAAAAAATTGTATTCCTCAAAAAAAATAAAAAATAAAAAAACTTCCTTCTGTTTGACCCAGAGTGGGTTTCCAGATGTCTAATTTAATATTGTCCAAATAAAGACCTTATGACAAATCAAAAAAAAATTACTGGCACTAATCTCCCCAGGTGCGCCTGCCCACCAGACACCCGATCTTGCAAGACCGTCATTAAAGCCTCGCTCCACTGTTCTCTTTGTCTCCGTGTCCACTTATTGAATTTAGACCAGTGAGTGTGTTTCTCACAAAAGTGACCAAAGAAATTGACAGCAGAACGTTCTTTGGAGTGAAAGGGTTTATTACCCGGCTTGTTCTCCCAGCGGTAGGTTGAGCACTAGCGTCTCTGCCTCCGCTCTGCTCTCCTGCAGCCTTGCAGCCCTGCCACCGTGTCCCACCCAGAGCACTGGGCAGGGCTCTTTATACAGAGTCAACAGCCATGTATTGCCCACAGGTATGCAGTGAGCTAGTCAACCAGGGCCAGGTGAGAATCCTGGCCACAGGAACTCTCATTTTATCCACATCCACCCTCCAAGATCCTCCACTTCAATAAGTCAAAATTATTCCCAAGACTAGCCAAGTGTTCCCATTATCAAACCAAGTTTTGGGCAATCAGCTGGCCTTTACACCATTCTACAGAGTGCACAGATCAGCCTCAGAGCTTCGCTGCCCAGCCCAGCCCAGCCCACAGCCAGGCTCAGTTGCTCTGATGTCAGAGATCTGTGCTCAAATGGCGTTTTGTTGAAGAGGATTAGATGGGCAAGAGTCTACCGCAGAGTAGGATCAGCAGGAAATCTTTCCACCTCTCAAGGAGTTTCCAGCTGCAGGCCTAGTGCCATCACTTCCTCTGTCCTGGACACCAGCACTGGGGCTACACACCATGCAAAATCAGCCCCAGGTTGCCCTGCTGCTGCAAAAACAGATCTTCCCCAACTTCTGGGATAACTCTTCCCCACTCTTGGTGTTTGAAATCATGGAAATCAGAACTTAGGATGTTAGCAGCCGAGATGCCCAGCTTAATGAACCTGCTCAGATCTGACTGGAATTGTTAATGACTGAGGGTTTTTGCTTTTGAATATTGTCTTGCCAATGGGTTTCAGCCCCAGGCAAGTTCGCTATGGATTCAATGTGACCAAAGAAATGACAATAGAAAGTTCTTGGGGTGAAAGGGTTTATTACCCGGCTTGTTCTCCAGCGGTAGGTCGAGCACTAGCATCTCTGCCTCTGCCCAGAGCACTGGGCCAGCTCTCTATATAGCACAGAAATAGCTTATTGCCTACGGGTATGGGAGCAGTAGCCTAGCAACAGGCCAGTTACATCATCAAGTGGCTTAAGTTCAGGATCTTGGCCATAGGAACCCCAACTTCCCCACAAATATGTACCCTGGTTATGGAAGAAAGACTCATCGTGCAGGTTACAGCATTTCAAGCATAAAGCATGATATGAGGAAGAGTTATGATGACAGCAACCACAGAGCTCCGTCACTTTGGGGCTCTTCCAGGCTTCTCATAAAAAGCTCCTTTTTCTGGAGTCGACACCATGTGCTCTTATGTGATCAATTTAAGAGGCTTTTATGAGATGCCAGAGCACGTTACTTAAACCATTCCCATTTATTTTGCCTTACTTTATGTTTTTATTACATAGAATTTGAATTAAATCCATTTGGCAGTGCTCTACACTGGAGGGAGGTGGGGTCCATCAGGAAGCGAGAAGGAATTTGTAAGGTAGGGGAAAGCTCCCCTTGGTTCAGGCTGCTTGGGCCCCAGTGGACGGAACAGAGGTAAAGGTGCCTCAGGGCGAGAAGCACCCCTCCCCTCAACATGGTGAGATGTGGGAAGTTCCTCATACATCACCAGGGCTTCCCTCCCTCCTACAGTGTGTGGTAAATTTTCTAAAGGCAAGCTCTGCCTACCACTGCTCTGTTCAAAAGCCTCCATGACATCACCCTGCCTTCAGCATAAAGCCCAAATTCTACACTGTGAGTTTCTCATCATCTAAGATTTGCACTCGATCTGCCTTTGCGGTTTTAGTTCTTTCCTTTTCTCTCTTCTCACTCCCCAGCTAAACACGCACAGCTTTCTTTGGGTGCCTGCTGCTCACAAGCCTCTGATCCTACCTGATGGTCAAGGCCCAGACAGATGTCATCTCAGCCTCAGCTTCTCACTCAGCCGCTGTGGAAGGAGCTAGCTGGTTACTGCTCTCAAGGACTGCGGCATTTTATGTGTACTTCTTTATGACAATTAACAGTTTTTACTTTGATTTGTACAAGGCATGATTTGTTTTTCAGAATTTTAAGTCTAGAGCAACAGTTGCCTGAATGTTTTGTATTTGAATCATGCTCGGCACCTAGTACAATGACTTCAGTATCAGAGGGATGCCATAAATACTTGTTGAATGGCTATACAGATGCTCATTCCAAAAAGCAATTTTAGAATTAAGAAGCATTTGCCACTCACCTATAAATAAGCCTTAAGTGCTTGTTTTAAAGGCTGCTCCCAGACTCACAGCTACTCACGTACCCCACAAGAACAGGCTGGCCATCCTACAGCTCAGCCTCCTATTCCCATTGGTCAGCCCTGCTCCAGTACGGAGCCACTCCTTGGTTGACCTGCTGTGGTGTCAGAGATCTGCGCATGATTGGAACCTTGTGAAAGAGCACTGAATACCAGGATTGGGTTCACCCGGCTGCCATAAAGAGGATCTGATTCAGCCAGAGCTAATAAATGGGATTCGTCCTGACAATTCACATGGAGCTAAAATCAGACCAAGCCCTTGACGATGCATCCAGGGTCTGGATTTGGGGACCTTCATTCTGGCCCTCAGTCGAAGGCAGCCATACCCTTCACATCTCCTTCCCTCTGCAGAGCCACCAGCAGGCCCTTCCATCTAGGCAAGGTCCCCCCACCCCTGACTTCCCTGCATGACCTTCCAGGGATAGCTCTTGCAATCAACGGGTAAATGCACTATCTCTATCTTTTTTAGTTTGCACTTCTGAGCAGAGGAATTTGATTGCCCTAGCCCATCTCTGTCAGCCAGATAACCATGGCCCTGGGGTCGGGTGCTTTCCCTGGGGTCCAGTCAGCAGAGGCCGGGTACAGGGACATGTGTGCACTGTGGGTGTGTGCACTGGACGCCGCTGGTCAGGCAGACACACAGCACACCTGTGGAGTGCTGGCACCACCCTGCCCTGGCAGCGGAGGAGGGTGAGGGAGGGGGCCTCTGCTCCTGTCCGGGCAGCAGGGATCAGAGATGAGGTAGCTGACTCTCCCGGATGTCCAGGCTCTGACGCACTGAAACAAGAGGAGGGAGAGAGTGGAATGACTGCAGTGAGCCCGGATTTACTGGGAAATAAAAATTAAAGACATACACAAAGGAGAAAGAGGAAGAGAAGTGAAGTATTTTTAACAACTTAATTAGCAGCTGAAACCTGAGGACTGTCTTCTGATCCTGGATTTTCATTTTCAAAATGTTTGAGTTTTGGCTTTGGATTTTTAGAGGGAAAAAAAGCACCCGTAAGCCACTGGCTGGTAAATGCCTAAGACGCACAGCTTCTGAAGATCATTGAAAGCTTTGCCGCTAGAAGTGGCTGACATTCATTCAAATCCTACCTGACAGGCTCTGCTTTCTCACGTCTCTTGCTACTTTATAATCACAGACGGAGAGCCATGATTAGCTCTTGACTCTGGTGACTGCAAGCACTAGTTATTTCTTTTAGCAGATTCAAGCAATCGCCCTCATGTGCCTCTGAGACAAGAGTCTGCAAAGATCTGATTACAGGCGCTGATGGTTATGGGGGCCCTGCCGCGCCTCCTGCCTCTTCCCCGAGCAGAGCTTCATTCTCTTTCCCCCTTCAGGAACGCTCCTAAGGGGGCAAACCCAGTAGAGATCGGAGGAGCCAACAGCTACTGAATGCTTACCGCAGACAAGGCACCCTTGTTTAGCACGGTCCGCAGTTCCCTCACTGAAACCTCAGGACGGCCTGGCGAGGCAGGCGCCATCCGTATCCGTTTCCATCATCTCCTCCATACCACACACAGGAAGAATGGAGAGGGGAATGAAAACTATCCTCGGTGCCTGGAAGACTTCAAGTGAGGAGTTAATCCTGCTTCCATGTCAAGACAAAGGAAATGTGTGATGATTATGGGGTATTTATTTTGTTAATGGATTTTTAATTTCACATTATTTATTTATTTATTTTCTTGGGGAAAATTCTACATTCTCCACCACCGCCCCTGGGTGTATGTCTTGAGATTTCTCTCATGTCCCTTGTTTTCACTTTTATGCTTTTTTACAAAACATTTTTCCGCTTTGTCATTCTTTAAATCCCAGAACCTCAGTTATTGCCTCAGCAGCATTAACATACGCCCCTGAGCCCCAGCCACCCCCTGACATCTGCCTTGGGGTCTCTCACCTCTTCACAGCCAGGGCTGGGAATGCCTCTGGGTCCTGCTCTCGTCCTAACCCTGCTGACAGAGGACAAATGCGGGAGCCTTAACTTCTCGGAGTCTGGTCGCCGTCCCTGTGCAGACAGGCAGCTTGGCTGAGATGAGTTCAACATTCACTCAGATAAGCTGAAAGCTTTTGGAACAAAATCTTAAACAGTTATTTCCATCCTGAAAAAGAATTATACTTTCTCAAACTCACATTGTTTTTATTCTCCCAATAGAAGCTCCTTAGGGATTTTGCACTAGGCATTTCAAATTGAAGCTAATTCCATTTCATAGGTAATCTCCTCAAAGATGAAAGACTCTCAGCCCATCAAATCTGGGGGCTCCATCTGCACGTGCCCTGTCCCACTACTTCCTGGAAAGCACATTTGCTCGTGGTCCATGACAATGGGTGGGCTTCACACTTTTCCTGTAGTAAGGGAGGAAAGGCAGATGCCTCCCATCCCAGAATCTTTGACTAATGCATCAGACAACAGATAGCAAGCCCCTCCTGTGTGCCAGGCAGGATGCTAGGCACAGGGATAAAAAAGAAACTATGTAATAGTTCTAGGAAAGAAAGAAATCACATTCCTATTTCCATCCTCTGAGTTCAGAAGCAATGGAGAGATACACTTGAGAGTGTGACAGATGGAGATTACAGTATCAGCTTCATTGTCGGTAAAAGCTGGATTGGAGGATGTGGTTTCGATACACAGTCTCCAGCTATTTCCCAAACTTGCCTAACCCATACTGTGGAGCCCAAATACCGAAGCCCCACCACAGGTCAGAGCATGCGTGGGAGCTGCTGCAAAGGCTGAGAGCTGAGAGGCACATCCAGCTGCTCGGGAAGGGGGGCCGGATCTGAGAGGAAGGAAGGGCAGAGTCCGGCGGGCCAGGCCCCTTAGTAAGCACCTGGGTGTCCCGCACTAGTCAGTCCTCCGCACAGAAGGAATGAGTGAGGATGGGAAGAGGCCAGGGACATGAGGCTGGCTGAAGTCCCTCCACCTGGAAGCATGGTGCCAGGGCATTAGAGATGCCCCCTGGCAAACATGTTCTCGCTTCTGATAGAGAAGACAGCCTGGCAAGGAGAACGGAAAAGAATTATAAAACCATATGGTGATTGCCTTGTGCAACAGGTAGTCTCTGGGCTAAGGCCAGAAGGATGACAGGGCACCTTGCCATCCGGACAAATTGCAGAAGGACTAGGACACCAAGGCTCAGAGCCTGGTGTAGAGGGTGAGCGTGAGAAGAAGGTGGATGTGCAGGAAGTAGCCAAGGTAGATTTTGTCCTCCTGGCTGTCTGAGGACCAGCTTCCCCTACCTCCATCTCTTTGTAGTCAGGATTAGCCACTGAGCACGGGACCCAGGAGGCAGATGCTCCATAGGACAGACTCCCTTGCTCACGTGCCTGCCTCGGTGCCTGGTACATGTGGGTGCTCAACAAATATTTGTTCTTGGAACGCACATCATACCCCTCTGGTTGCTTTCTACGCACCTGGAGAAGCCACTTTTCCTTTATGCCTATTTCTTTAACTAAAGAGACCCCAGTCCATCACCTTCCCCCTTCCCTGGAACTACATTGTGAACATTCTAGAAGTAATGTTTGCACAAGCCTGATGCTCTCAGAAGCACAGCTCTCTGTAAATACAGAGTTTTATTATTAGAAGATGATGAATTTTTAAAATGCCAGTCCTGGCCTTTTCGTTGTGACAGTGGGTAACCCAGGTGTGCAGACACTTCGCTCTCTCTTCATCAGAAACCTTGCCAGTGTCAGCTCTGTGCTAAGGACATGACTTTGGGCAGTGGTCAAGGTCATAGATTGATACTGTTGGGGAGGAAGACTTTCCTCTATCCTTCAAGGTTCCCCTAGCTGATCTAACACTCAAATTCACATGCAGATTAACGGGAGGGAAAATAACAATGTTTTCTTACATATGTACAGAGGCCCAGTAATGAAATTGAGACCTAAAAAAATGACCAAGGCAGGCATTTTTTATACATCTTATGAAGAGATAATAAATCTGTGAGGAACTGATAGGACAAAGAAAACTTATGTTTTCTTTGGGAGCTTCAGTTAGTAACGAGTTCTAAACAGCATTTGGCTGGGATAGAAAATTCATAAAGACATAATGAAATTTCTCTACGCAGACTTCTCGGCTCTGAATTCCCTCTCTGGTGGTAAAGATGTCTGTCTACCTCCTGGTACAAGGAGGGTACCTTTCCCATGGGAGACCTGGTTCCTGGATTCAAGGGAGACAGAGGAGGGTCAGAGAATCCCTCCCGCACCTGCTGTTTCTCCAGTCACTTTAATTCAAAATAATCAATATGCCAAAGTGGCACCTTTAGGGGCAGCCTGCCCTTGGGCCTCATAACGCCTAGGGAGGCAGGGAGGTCCATGAATGCTGGGGCCTGCCAAGCCCCAGAGAGGCTCTTCAGCCCCTAGGAAGGTTCAGAAGCATAGGGCCAGCATGGCTAGTCAAGAGAAGGCAGAAATCTGTATTTTATGTGAATCCTCCCAGATTTTAAATATTGTCCTCAAATTCAAAAATTAAGAAAGAATACTGTGAGGGCCTACCATGATGCATCCATGAGATGGATTTGCTCTGCCCACCCCGACCCCCCCAGCTGGCTTCTGATCTATGGCAGCTTTGTCCTGCCACTGTCAGTAGTTGGACCCTGCTACTAGAAGGAGAGCTCAGGTCTTGAGGAAGTGACCCTTGGTCACCCAGGGGAGGGCAATGTCTGTGCTGGGCATGATACTTAAACTACTGGTTCTTACCATTTCAGTTTTACGTGACTTTTTCCTTTAATGTTTCTAGTCGGAGGGCTCGTCCTAATTAAGGTTTATGTCCTAGCGCACTGATGCTTAGCCACAAGGGAGGCAGGTGGGAGAAGCTCGCAGAACAGGGCCTGAGCAGTCACGCAGGTCTTGATTCAAATCCTGATTCCATCACTTTTTGGCTGTGTGATGTAGGCAACTCACTTACTCTTTCTGGGCCTCATGTGTAAAAGAGGGGCGCTCATAATCCCTATTTCAGAGGACAACTGTGAGAGATACTGCAAGTCAAGCACCAACCACCCTCTTTGGCACAGTGAATCCCCAGCTATAGGGCTCCCTTTCCCTGTTCCACTCCCAACACAGAACCCCAGGGGATGTCGAAAGCCAGGTGGACAGCCCTCAGGGGGTGGGGGGAATGGGAGACAAAATCAGCCAGCATTTGGGGCACATCCTTAATTTTCAGCAGGTTACTGATCTAACTCAGAAGCAGTTTGCCACATGCCCGACTGGCCTCTTTCCTGATGGGGTCAAGTAGGCCTGCAGGACAATGTTTAGGGCATGGGGGTCTTGTAAGCCCTTGGCACTTGCCTCAGGCTCTGGTGGGTACAAAGTGACCCCTTCTCCTGGGTGGAGGTTATTTCTCTTCCTCCTCCTGGATTTGCCCCAGAGAGCTTACTGATTCCCTCCCATGGCATTTATTATTTGCTCTCATTTCTCAGTTGTCTGCCTCCCCCGCCCCCATTAGGATGTAAGTGGGTGGTAGATGGGCCGGGCAGCAAGCAGATTCTCCATCTCATCCATCCTCCTCATTCAGCCACGGGTCTCCCTCCTCCCAAGCAGCTTGCCTGGCGGCTGCCAAGTAGTAACACTAAAAAAAAACAAAAAACAAACCCTGTGCTAATTAAGGACTGGGCCAAGAAGCTTTAACACAATAGTGCCTGGACTCTCTCCTAATTCCAGTCTAGCTTTTGTCTATGGATAATTCTCATGTCCTTTTCCTCTTCACAGCTCTCAGTGATACCAATTCTCTCTCTACCATGTAGTTGTTGTCTGTCTCCCCCATTACATTATAGATTCTTTGGGTGCCCATACAACTTCAAACATGAAACTTTGGAAATAATGGACTGTGAGAGATAAGAACTGGGGCTTAAAAACTTTTTATTGAGGTGAAGCTCACATAACTTAAAATTAATCATTTTAGAGTATTCAAGTCAGTGGCATTTAGTACATTCACATTGTGGTCCAGCCACCACCTGTATCCAGGGGTAAAACATTTTATCATCTCGAAGAAAATCCTGGCCCCATTAATCAGTCACTCCCTCTAGCCGCTTCCCTGAGCCCCTGGCAGCCACCAGTTTGCCTTCTGTCTCTATACATTTACCTATGGTGGCTTTTTCACATAAATGGAATCATGTAATGTATGGTCTTTTGTGTGTTTCATTTAGCAAAATGCTTTTAAGGTTCATCCATTTGGTAGTATGTTTTTGTAGCTGAGTAATATTCTATTGTATATACCACATTTTGTTTACCCATTCATTTGTTGAAGGATATTTTAGTTGTTCTTGCCTTTTGGCTATGATGAATAATGTTGCTGTGAACATTTGTGGGAAATTGGGTCTTTTTCACCATTGTAGTTTCAGTATAGAAGGCTTGCAATGCATATTTATTAAGTACTTGGGTGGATGTTCAAAATGGTTGTGAGAAGAATATGCCAATGTAAACAGATTTTAAGCCATAAGCTTAAAGATTCCTGTTATCTCATCCCCAACTCCAAGGAGAAGAGCTCACCCTGTGCAGGTCTTGACAAATGTTATGGGTGTTGCCAGTGATGACAATGGGCAATACTAATGAAGAGGAAACTGAGAATGATGCTCACGCTAGAACTGGCTCTGGTAGTGGCCTTGGGTTTCATGGAATCATAGAGGAGCTCATGACGGCAAGACAGGCTGACTTAAAGATAGGTGGCCTGTGTTTCAGATGTTCCTCCATTCCTGCATAAATCCAGAAAAAGAAAACAAGAGCTCTAAGATTTTAAGAGCACTTCTAACTTGCCCCCCACCTGCCCCAAGGAGCAGTGGGACTGCCAACCAGAGAGCGGAGCTGTGACGTGCTGGGTCACTGCGGTGACAGAGACAGGCCAGCTGGGAGACGACGGGCAGCGGGCTGGCTCTTCTGAGGAAGGAAAGCCATCTGACCTGGAGCCAGAGAGAAGCTGTGAGCAGAACAGAGACAGGCCCTGGGAAAAGAGCGACACAGTTGAATATCCAAGAAAAATCACACTGTGGAAAGAGAAACCGGTCATACATTGACCTTTTCAATGCCACCTGAAGAGCTTGTCAGTAACTACTTTTAAGGTGTTTATACAACTTAATATATGTTAAATTTGGGTGCCCATACAACTTCAACCATGAAACTTTGGAAATAATGGATTGTGAGAGATAAGAACTTGGGCTTAAAAAATTTTTTTACTAAGGTGAAATTCACATAACTTAAAATTAATCATTTTAGAGTATTCTAAATTTTGAAGTATAATGAATAGCACAGTTTTTATTAGAGTGCCACCTTCCAGGTGTATGATAGAGAGAGCTTGAAATAACCAATGATCCCACATCCACTCATTCATTCAACATTCAAGGGGTACTGACTATGTGCAAGGCACTCCACAGTAACACAAGGCGACTAAGAGGAACTCACAGTCAGTGGGGAGATACGTTTTGGTCCAAAAGCCTGAATAGGAATTTACCAGGATGGGCATGGGCTGGGGAGGGGACTGCATAGGACTGAAAATTGAACTTTGAGGAAGATAGAAAGATACAGCACAGGGACAAGGTTTTTCGAAGTTCAGATAATGCACTTGCTAATTTTTAAATATTTGGGATGATCTATAATTGAGCAATATTTGACCAGAGTGAATCTAGGATAAAATATCTTTTTTACTTGTAATTGACTAAATAATAGTTGTCTGCAATGTTCAAAAAGGAATTAGAGTGATTTACAGTAAAACTTCCTTATTATAAGGAATGTAAATGTAAGCCTTAATGTAAAAAAAGCCCCATTATCTAAAGTAGCAGAAGCGGCTGGCAGTCTACCGCGGCCCTTGCTATTCCTTCAGGCAGCCGTTTCCCAACTGCCACGGCTATGGCTCTGCCTGAGGGCTTTCTCGGGCGGGCTCAGTCGGCTCCAAATGCTGGGAGGCAATGCCCCAGCGGCTTTTGGCCAATGACAGAGAAAAGTTGGAGAATAGATACCCCAATTTCCTCAGGTGAGACAACTCTGAGATGCCTTCTATACCATCTCCTGGAGGCCCCCAGCAGGATTCAGCCGCAGCTGCCCACGAGTGTCTTGCTCACCAATGCACTCTGTACTGGCTTCCTTCCCTTCTTTCTCACTTCTCCACTTACTTACCAGTGCTTCCTGGAATCACCTCAGCATTAAACTATTTGCATTCAAATCTTTGTCTCAGGGTCTGTAACAGGAGGAACCTAACTACCAGGGGTTGAACTGTGTCTCCCAAAATGATACAATGAAGTTTCTTCATCAATGCATTTGACCTGATTTGGAAATAGGATCTTTGCAAATGAAATTAAGTTAGGATGAGGTCATCCTGGATTAGGGGTGACTCAATCCAGTATGACTGGTATCCTTATAAGAAGAGAAGAAGGGACCCAAACACAGGGAAAATGCTATGTGAAGACAGAGGCAGAGATTGGGGTGTGCATCTGTAAGCCAAGGAACAGCAAGGATTGCCAGCAGTCATCAGAAGCTATGAGACATGCACGGAAAAGATTCTCCGTTAGAATCTCTCCAAGGAACCAGTCTTGTGAACACCTGGAGTTTGGACATCTGGCCTAAAGAACTGTAAGAGAATAAATTCCTATTCCTTTATCACATTCAGTTTGTGATCTTTTGCTACAGCTTCCCTAGGAAACGAATACACCAACCTACACTACACAAAACACAGGTGTTTCAATCTGCTGATTTTTCCAAGAGTCTAGGGCTCTTCGGCCATACGTTTCTGAGTCTCTTATTGCAGGGGTCCACCATGTTCCTGCGCTGGGACCAGGCTGATGACGGGAAAATCAGGCAGAAAGGAATGGAAGGTGGAGGCAAAGGGACCCTGTAGGAGTCCACCTGGTGACTGCAGCCAATGAAAAAAATCATGTGACAGATTTTATAAACAGAAAGGACTGGAAATACCTGACACTTCTGTAACATTTACAGATCTTTCCTATATACATTCACAAAACCCTACATTCACATGAAATGGAGCAGGTACAGCTTTTAAAATGTTAAGGTATATTGTTTGCCATCTTTAGATGGATCACGGCACTAATTAAATACTGGCACAGGACTCTGTATAACTTTAAACTTGCCTATGTCAAATTACACATTTCAAATCTCTTGGCTGTATCTATTTCTATTCCACTCCTTAAAAAGAAAGAAAGAGAAACGTACATACACAATCATTGAGCTCTCTTGAATATTATCTTAATCCTTTATCAAAACCCAATTCTAGTTTTCAAACCTGCAAATGCTTTTGTCTTCTTTTATCCCCCATTATTGAACTAGTGACCTCTTCCCTAACTTCTCCATCAGTCCTTGTCTATAAAAAATAAGACTACTTTTAAGTGGTTTGACCTTGGAAGATGGAGGAAGGACAGAGGAAAATAAGTATAGCCTGACAGAGACACTGCAAACCCACTCCGGAGGCTGGGGGGACACTTCGTATGTCCTTGGTACCTTTGAGGTTCCCTCCTGGCCTTTCATCTGCTAGGCCAGAGGCAGCAGATAGGCGCCCAAAGCAGAGCCCAGCGTGGGCCTGTGGCCACACCAATGTGAAAGTTTCTTTTAAGGATTTGATCCTGTCAGTCCGCAGACAAGGGTTGCCATGGCAACTCTCTGGGGCATTTCAGCTAGACAGAGACATTCCAACAAGCGGAGATGGTTGATTAAGAAAATCCATCTTGACAAATAGTCGGCCTTTTAATTTGAGAAAGAGTCAGGAACTCTGCCTGCAGCTCCGAGTGACCCTTTGAGCAGGAGAATGCAAGCCATCATAGTAATCTGCACTGCCTGTAATCAGACTCCGGGAGAGCAGGGTCTGGGAGCCCTTTCAGAAAGATCTCTCCCTAAGAAAGAGCCCCAGCTAACTAGCACTCCCACAAGTGCTGGGAAGAGCAGAAGTCAATGATGTTGATTCCTCCCAGAAAGGGAAACCAGCGCTTTGTTTCTCTCTCACTTACTCATTCATCTTCCCTCGCCCTCCTAGAATCTCCCTGCATTTCAGGGTCCTTTTCCTCTCAGGCAGTATGCCACATGGGATCTGGGATTCATTTGCACAAGGCGTTCAGTCCCAGATGAGTGACTTGTTGCTTAACCTTTCTGGGCCATAATTTCCTTTTCTGTTAAATGGACATTGTGTGGCAGAGGATACTTATAGCCAGTAAATGGAATGACATCTGTAAATGGTTTAGCACATAAGGAGCACAGAGCCAGCCAATAAACAGTGGTTCATTCCCCTCGTAACTTCTCTTAGCCTTTGTAGTCTCTGTGTAAAGAAGAGCGACTATAAATTGGAGATAAATACGCCATCCCTCTAGCTCTGTGGATGTTGGGCTAAAGTAAAAGTTTGATGACGGTTACTGCTCCATTGGAGGGCAGACTCTCACAGGTGAAGGACCAACATCCCAAGAGAGCTGGAACGGGTTGAGCAGAAATACCAGTCCGCAAAACATGACAGTTTCTGGTGAATCCGAACTGCTAGGGGGACAGGTAGAAGGGGGTGTGAGAGCATCCCCTAATAGCACAACCACCTGAATGGCCTCAATGCCACTGAAGTGTACACTTAAAAATGCTTAACATGGTAAATTTCATGTTATGTGTATTTTACCACAAAATTTATAAGTATCACAAGTGATTTCCAGAGAATTTGATTCCAGATGGAAAAAAAATGCAATTAATGCATTACTAAACTAAGAAACAAATCCATTTAGGTTTTTTGTTAATAACAGTGGCAGCCTCAACCTGAGATAATTCTGCAAAGAAAAAAGGTGCTATTAATTTCGATAAGACAGTGGGGGAATGGAAAGTCATTAAATACCAAAGGTCACCAACATCTTTTCAGCTCCCCTTGAATGGGATCCTAGGCACACACACCACTGGCAATTCTCTAGGCCACCTTGAAAGCCTGGGTTTGGTTATCTCTCTAAATGTCTTCCTCTTTTACCCTTGGAGGTAAATTAATCCTCATGAAATTGCAAAGTCATTAAACAAGAGTGTCTCTGATGTAGCTGGTTTTGCAGGGGCTGGAAAACGATCGAGGGCTTATGGCTTCTTCTGCTACCCAGGCACGCACTGCAAGCAACACAGCTCCTCTCCAAAGAAGGCCGCTTCTCACCTGCCGGGTAGGCTCAGTGAGGCGCTAGGAACCTTTCTGCTGCAAAGGTGGCTCGAAGGGTGGTTGTATTAAATTACCACTTAAAATGGCAAGTGCCGTAAATTATTTAATGAAATCTTCCACTGCAGGGTTTGGGCTTTGTTTTCTTCAAACTGAAAATGAACAAAAAAGTGATTTCAGTGCAGCTCCACTGATGTTTTTCAAGCCTGTGGAGTTTCATCCCCAGCTCTGCCCCAAGAAAAAAAGCATGTCAGTCATGGAGTATGGAGTTCAGGAGCTGAAAGGAGGAAGAGCTTTCTAGGGGAGTTCTGGATCCAAGCCGTGGGGACTGGCACTGGCAGTCACGAAGCGGCTTCCGCTGTTCTGGGGGTGAATGAGGCCAGGGGCGCGAGGCCACTGATGGTGCAGGAAGGGACAGCGAGCACCCACCCCGTGGGGCAAGGACAAGCCCACCCCCAGCCCTTCCCACCCCCCACTCCCTGAACAGCTCCCTGGAAGAGCAAGGAAAGAGCATTTCTCTAGGTCCTGTATATAACGAGCACTTTTTGTGCCTTACCCTTCTGAGCCCTCTCTTCCACTGCAGGTACAACTCTGCCCAAGAGGAAAATGGCTCAGAGCAAGTAAACAGCTTATAGAAGTTAACCTGGATGGTGACACGTGGTTCTACCAAACCCGAGCGCCATTCAGCACACTTGGAGGAGGACATGCAACACAGGGCAGAAGAGGTTTTCAGTTCATGGGGAGCACAGGGGACTGGAAAGCAGCCAGGAAATGCAGGGCTGTGAACAACCCAGCAAGGATCCAGCCGAGGCAAGTTCTAGGGCCTTTGGGTGGTCGGCTGAGCCTTACTGCCCGTGTTGAGTAATTAATGGTGAGCCACTGAGGACGTATAAGGAAGGGACTGCCCATGCCAGATCTTTAGGAGGTTCCTCCAGCCATGATCTGGGGGAAGACCCCAGTGGAAGGGCCTCAGGAGAGTGTCAGTGGTCTGGACTTTGTTTTCTGAAAAGCTATACATTCTCCCTTTTTGCACCCATCCTGTCATAGTGATGAGGAAATATTCAGAAAGTTCTCAAATCCCTCTCCCTCTTGGCAAGTGTGGTGGGAAGCCAAGAAAGCCAAGGAAACAAAGTTTCTGTTAAGGCTTCAGGAATGTAGAGGAATCACAGGTGCTTGGGTGCTTGGGTTTGAAAGTGTAACAGTCTATCCCCCCACCACCTGGACTCGGTGGTATGGAACAGTTTGTTGATCATAGTCGCGGAAGCCCATTAGTTTGTAATACGGTATCCAGGTAACCTTTATAGAAATGGATTAAAATATAACTAGCATCCTGAATACACCTATAGTGACCTAATATCTCCCACTGCAGTGGTTCCTGGGTGCTGACTCCCCCATAGCTTTGTAGTAAATGTATAAAAGGCATGGCCCCGCTGTACTCGGGGCTCAGACCTTTGGAGATCACTCCCCTCTGCTCCCGCCTGCGTAAAATAAACCTCCACCCTCCAAGACCTGCGAGTGCCGCTTGGTTCTTCTGTCAGTGATCCAGGCCAGGTTTTCCAGTTTTCTGTAACAATAGGAGGAGGCAGCAGGGTGAGCTGGTCATGAGCTCTAAAGAGTTCTGCTTCTTCGAAAGTCTGTGGTTTGGGGCAAGTTATGTTCCCTGTCTGAGCTTATTTCCTCTTCTATAAAATGGCACAATAATGCGCAATGCACCTCACAGGGTTATCATGAAAGACATAGGAGAAAAAACTCATTTAACACTTGGCATAGTGTTGTGTATCCATAAATGACGGTCATTAGCACTATTAGGAACGGACAGCAGCACTTTGCTCCTTCGATACACCTTGGTGAGCAGGTCTGACCAGAATCAAAACTGTGAAGTAGGAGAAATCAGTCTCTGGTCTCCTCCCGCCTCTCTCCCATCCCCTCAAGCTCCGAAAACTCACTTGGTGACAAAGCCTGGCCTGAAGTCCAGGGAGCCCTTGGCTCTGTTCTGGGTGGCTCCCTTACTGAGACCCAGGCTGGGAACACAGCCTCTGCGCATTTCTTGCTGCTGGGAGGAGAGGAAGAGCACTCTGGGGTCACTCCCAGGGCAGTTAACCCTCAGCCCAGCAGGGAAGGGCACCCTTCCACCTACACAACTCCCTGGCCAGCACTGGTCACAATGCCCCAGCCCAGTCATGCGGGCCAGGAAGGAAAATCTTCCCATGGGCCCAGAACTTTACAGGATTCAGTGTGTAGCACTGGTACCTACCACAATAATGTACTGTGGTTAGGAATTTTCAAATCTGCCTCTCTCACCAAACTGCAGGCTCCTTGAAGCAACAGGCTGTGCATTACTCCCTCGGTAGCCCCAAAGCCTAGCCATCTCCCAGTTCCTGAAGGTGCCTGATGAATGAATAGAGGAATGTCCCTTCTCTCATCTTTCCTCCCTCTTGGACATTGTTTTGAATGAAGGGGAATTGTGTTCCTTGGCTGCAAGTAGCCATCTTAGTTCTTATGAGAGAAGTTTGTGGGGGGCTATTTAAGATGGAGTCCAGGACCTGCCGCAGCGGCCGCTCAAGGTACTGACTGCCATCTGAACATGCCAACCCTGCCCCATGCCAGCAGTCTGCACCAAGGTCAGAACAGAGTTTCTCTGCAAATATCTGTCTGAGCAGCCAGTTCAAGTGGCTGAACTTCCACCATTTGGCGTAGTCTGGGGGAGTTATGGAGTGAGCCTCCTTAATGCTCCCCTGCCTGTGGGTAAACTGACTCATTAAAACTTTCAGAGGGGAAAGGTTGAGCAAATCGTCTCCAGCGAGCAGGCACCCATCTAGAGTGAGAGGCTCTGTGAGACTGCAAGAAGCCGATGATGGAAGAGTCTGAGCACGGTACAGGGGTCCTGGGCTGCCAAGGCCCTGGCACCCAGAAGGACGGGCGCCTGGGGAGTCGGTGCAGGGAGGCAGGACATGGCAGGAGGGAGGCAGAAAGCACTATGCAGAAGTCATGAGTCCCGGAGTGAACTGTGCCCCCTCGCAGCGATGTCAGCGCAATATGGGCCAAGGCTGTGTGCTGATAGGGCAGAGAAGCACAGCCGGAAGATTCGGATCCCTGGGAGGAGCACGCCAGCTGGGAAAACTGGTCCGGCTTCGGAAGCCGACAGGCTTGGGCTCAAATTCCAGTTCCAGCACATTCCTTGCTCTGTGACCCTGGGTTTGTTCTTTATCTTCTCCGACCCTTAGTTCTTCCATCAGATGGGATCAACCACATCTCATCAGGCTGATGTGGAGATTTAGGAGACAATAGATGAAAGGTAGTAAGGAACTGAGCTTACTGTTACATGGCAGGTAAACAGTGCTCAATAAATGTGAGCATCTTTTCATCTTTTCTCCTGCTCCAGTTTCCTCTGAGCGTACCTACACACACACACACACACACACACACACAAACACAAATTCCTGTATTTATAAAAGTACCATTCTTACCTTAGAAGTCTTTAAACTAGTGTTTTCAACTTTTTAAAATCACAACCCACAGTCAGAAATACATTTGAACAAAGCCACTTGTGGCCTGGTGGGGGGAATAGCTGCAAGCACTGAACTCCACCTCATCAGTTAGAAGAAGCAGGAATCACAAGCCCAACATCTCTCCCCTGTGGGTTCGGAGAAACTCCTCTGCAGGCTGCCAAGGACATGAAAGAGAAGGTTCATAGCAGCACTGGGTGTGGACACCTGATCTGGGACCATCCCTTGTCCACCAGCCCTGGGGCTGTACGTACATCATGTGACAGTCACAGGAAGGAAGCAGTGAACATGAATGAGCTACAGCTACACACATTAACAGGAATAAATCTCATGAATGTAAGACCGAGTGGCAGAAGCAAATGCTGGAAGAACTGTTACAAAGAGCTCAAATGCGGGCCAAACGAAACGATTTTCCTGATGTATGCGTGGGTGGTGAAACCAGAAAGACAGCAAGGGTAGTGGTTGCCCCTGGGGGGTAGGGAGGGGGTCGAGGTGAACAGAGTCATACATATGGCTCCAAGGTACCAGCTCTGCCCAGTTCTCAACTGGAACGGTGGGAATTCAGATTTTAAAATACATAAATTGTATATATGCTGCTGGGAGTTTAATATATTTCACAATAAAAATAAAGGTTCAAAAATAAACATGAATATATTTCATATGCACTCCAGTACACACATTTATATATTTATGTGCATGTATACATGCAACAAAAATTTCACAAAGTAACAAATCTTTATTACATGAGGTGTGCTTTCATTTGTTTATTCTATTCAGTTTGGTTTAACTCTTATTTTTTAATGCTAGCTGTAAACCACCAAACTGATTTCAGAGCCCCCTGGTGGAACAGGCCCTACAGTTTTAAGAACACTGGCTTGGACCAGTAATACCAATAGTCCACAAGCACAGTGGGGCAAAGACAGGCCCTGTTCTTGGAAGGGATTTACTGCTTCTGATCAGCCATTTGCATTTCAGTGGCGGAGCTTCTCTGGGAAACCCGCAGAAGAAGTGGCTGCTGGTCATCACGCGGCGGGATCAGGCGCCCTCCTCACCCGACTCGCACGGCCCAGGGGGAAGGAAGAGAAGTGCAACAGTCTGGCGGCTGTATTTCTGGGCTGGAATAACAGTGTTTCCAAGAGACAGTCTAAAGTGTATCATCAGGAAATTAGCACTGGAAACTATTTACTGACGCAGCGGATAAGAACTGCGGCAGGCTCGCCTGAAGGACGAGGAACGCTGAGAAGGAAATGGAGTCCAGCAAAGCATCCCACGGCAGAGCGCTTTGTGCAGGTGCCGTCGGGCGGTGGTGGGCAAATTACGTGGGGGGAGTGTCATGTGGACAAAAGGGATGCTCACTGGCCAGATAACAGAGCAGCAATAGGAACAGTCAATAGGCAAGCAGCGATCACTGCTTTAGCGTCTAAATTAGACCGCTCCTCTCCAGGGCTTCAGCCTTAGCACTGCTTTTAAGGTTGAACGTGTCTCTGGGCCAAACAAGCCAGCTCCCGTGACTCAGAACCAGGCGAACCACACATTTGCTCTAGGGAGACTGGGCGCCTGCTTGGATGGCATCACCCGTTTCAGGATCCTTGGAGTAAACACTTTGCTGTCCTCTGGATTTCCTTTCAAGGTCAGCAAATAGTGACACCCTCTCAGGCTCCAGAACCCAGGCCAGCCAGAGTGGGAGCCTGCAGGATGCTGTACCCAAGAACCCCAGCCCATCTAGCAAAACCCCACCTGGGCTATTTCGGGTGGCCTCTGCCTTGGGCGTGGCTGCTGGTGAGTACATTGGGACACTGTTGAAAAGCTAAGAGGATGCAGCAGCCAGGAGAGGGCAGAGTTAGCTGCTGCCCTGTTCCCTTGACGCACCACAGGAAAGCAGAGTGCAGATCCTGATAACCACCTGGCTCATACACACAGGGTCAGCACCTCCGACCTGAGCTGCCAGGAGGCAAGGAGATCATCTGGGCTCCAGCTGGTCTCTGCACTGATGCCAGGGCGGCCAGAGTCCCATCTAATTATAGGGGTAGGTTGCCCTAAGACAAGGGCAGGGATGAGAGAATATGAGAAGGAAGAAAAGACAGAACTCTCCTGCCCTTCTATTTTCTTGAAAATCACTGAAAACTTGTGGCCAGAATAATAAAACTTAGGTTCCCAGGTCCCTTTCATTCCAGTCTTTCTCTTCTTAAGTAGGAGAGAAAAATGTTCTGGAACATTATCGGCATTCTATAAATCCTTTATCATTTTACGTGCAGAGGAGCCCACCCCCATGTGCATCCAGACTTTTCATGCCAAGGGCCTTCCTTTTACATCAGGGTCCATAGCAATGCACACAGTGAGGGACTGTCTGTCCTCTGAAAGAGTCCAGAGGAAGGATCTGCTGAGATGACATGAAAGGTGCTCCTTCCTCACGGAATGCCGTGAGTGCTTCTTTGTGTTGTGGATAGGAGGCTGCAATACTGCGGCTGTGTGTGTGCGTGTGTGCACGTGTGCGCACATGTATTTGTCCACAAATTGAAGAGACAGAACAAGCTTCTGAGAAAGTCCAGGAGGGAATGGAAACACAGTCTGTTAAGCAGATGTTGACACTATCACCTTGCAGGGAGTGGGTTTTAACTCATGGGGCCCTCTCCCTGATAGCTGGGCTCTTGGCTTTTAGCCCTGTCTCTGGATCCATAATGCCTGCTTCTGACCTACTTTATTTGGAGGACCTATATATATATATATATATATATATATATATATATATATATATATATATTAGGTAGCCCCTTAAAGGAAAATCGAGGTTTGAGAAAATAAACTTGCCACAAAAGCTTTATGAAACAAAGACCATATTTTGCAGTAACTATGCACTTCTTGATAATAACAGAAATTAAACTTTTGTGGGTTTTTCCTATCCTACTTGTAAATGCATCCAGAGGGTAATAAGGCATGAGCACATCCAATAACTCTGGTAATTGAATAATAAATGAGCATCGAGTCAGGACAGATTGTGTTAGGGAGGGAGGCCGACAGGCTACAACACCACCTCCCCGAGTGGCACACAGGCAGGTTGAGACAGATCAAGGAGGAAATATTAGGACAACCCTCTATAGACTTCCTGACCTTGACGTTTGTCCAGGACGTGCAGCTGCGAACAAGTCCCTAAATGCACACCTAGCACACCCCCCCAACCTTGCTCTTGCCAATGAGCCTGCTGAAATGTGGTTGTTTCGGCAAGGGCTGAAGGCAGCCACTGGCAGCTGCAGGGCAATTGCCTGGAGGGCTTGCACCATCACAAAATTGGATGGATCCTGACTTGAGCATCAATCAGCTTCTTCTCTGGGGGGAAAAAGGAGAGGCGCGTGGTGGGGGCCGGAAATGAGGTTATTGAGTTGGAAGAATTAACATAGTGGAAGGACATGAGGAGCTCCACAAAGTGTATGAATTCATTGCCATATATGACTCGCTTCCCGAAACATTTTTTCCCTTTACGATTCTTGGCAGATTTGGCCCAGTGATTTGGGGCTTGTATGAGGCTCCACTTAAATCCGAGGTGAGAGTGGAGCTTCTTGCCTGGAGGAAGACTACAGGCAATGCGTGAGCAGGGAAGGAGTGGCTGGCGCAGGTGGGGAAATGCGGGGAGGGCGGCAGCTCAAGGAGGGGCACTGCCTAATTATGGGGGGCATTCCTCCCCACAAGCTCCCACCATAGAGGCCCTGCCACCTTTAATCGAGACACTCAGAGCTTGCCTCTGGCCATTCTTTTTTTGGACGCTGGAAAGGGAAAGGGGCATGGGGTCAGCAAACTGTTGTACATTCTATTAATGTTAACAGCATATCCTTTAAGGTAGAGACAGAGCACAGGAAGTCATTAGAAATGGAAGATATAATCTCTGTTTCAGTGTACAAGGTGAAACAAACCATAAGGAGCAGTTCTGTGGTTCTAACAGTTCTCTGTATTCATTTTACACAGCATAGTACTCTGTGCACAGAGCCTTTGGTAAAGGTGTTGGCTGATAATTAGAGGAGGAGGAAGAAAATGAGGAAGAGGAGGAGATGATGATGATGCCATGGAATGGTTTGGTGCAATCTTTTCTGTGAAAAGGATGGATTAAATTATCTGTACTATTCCTTGTAATCTATAAAAAAGCACTTTACTCTCAAGTCCAAAAATTTTGTAAATAGGAGTATTGTACCTCTCAGGGTTGCGTATGCATTAGTTGGATAATAAATACCTCCAGACTGATTTTACAAATCCATTTAATAGATTGTAAATGGAAAGACTAAACCTGTGCCACCATCAGACAGCTCGTTAATAGAAGAGTGCAAAGAGAAATGGACTAGGCCGAGTCCTGGACAGAGAACAGGTCCCTGAATAATGAGACCTTTGGTTCAGTGCTAGGTTCACCTTCTCTGCTAGGAGGGGAACAGTTAGAAAGCACCAAGGCAGTGAGGTCAGGGATATCAGAGCCAACCCTTTCCTTGAGAAGGGAGAATCATACATCCATCAAACCATTAGGAGATTGAAAAATCAGCTTTTGTTTTTCTTAAAGAGCTCCAGCTTCTTGTTCTGTCAGTGGAAGTGAGTAAATTTTGAGTGCCTGCTATTCATCCCTTCATTCATTTAATGATTTTTCTTACTGAACATCTGCTAGATACTGTACATGATCAATGCCAAGCCCATTTAGGAACAGCCAGTGTCCTCAGAGCTTTAGTAAGAGTCTAAGTATATTACTACAACACCAGGCAGGATAAAGTAAATGCCTTGAGAGAGATGCGGATGTAGGCTAGTAGGTGATATGAACTGGTACGGATACAGCAAGAGAAGAATCTACCACCTCCACTCTTGCATGAGAATAGGGAAAAGGAAGAGGCCCATCAGAAAGCTGACCACCTGGCCTCCTGAAGCTGATCTGACCTTGCAGATATGTGGGCAGTACATTGGCCTTCCTACCCCCAACCTCCCTCTACCCCATCCAGACTCACTATTTATTGCCTCATGAAGAACCAAAGTACCTCTTGGCCTTCAGCTTTGTGTTTCAGGATCTAGAAGCCCAAGACTCCTTCAAGAAGTCTTCACAATTGTGCAGTCAGAAGATTAAATCTCTGATTATAGGTCAGCAGTCCAAAAGGAGAGCAAGGTAACATGATTATATGATGACATTTTTGCAGTGTCCAGTCTGAAAAATGCTGACTGCTTTCTGGGTTATCTACACTCTGAGCAGTCAGGGTGAAATGTTTGGCATTATCAAAAATAGAATCATTTCAAGCCCAAGCCTGCCATTACGTACACTAAAAATATAGGTATGCCTTATTTCATTACACTTCACTTTATTGTTCTTCACAGATAATTGCGTTTTTACAAATTGAAGGTTTGTGGCAATCCTGCATCAAGCAGGTCTACTGGCACCGTTTTTCCAACAGCATTTGCTCATTTTGTGTTTCTGTTCACATTTTGATAATACTCTCAATATTTCAAAAAATTTTATTATTATTATATTTGTTATGATGATTTGTGCTCAGTGATCTTTGATGTAGTATTGTAATTGTTTTGAGGTGCTGTGAACTATGGCTATATAAGACAGCAAACTTAATTGATAAATATTGTGTGTACTCTGACTGCTCTACAACAGGCCATTTCCCCAACTCTCTCCTTTTCCTTAGGCCTCCCTAGCACCTGAGACACAACAATATTGAAATTAGACCAATTAAGAACCCTGCAATGAGAATATCATTGTGAAAAGAAGAGTCATATGTCTCTCACTTTAAATCAAAAGCTAAAAATGTTAAGCTTTAGTGAGGAAGACATGTCCAAAACCAAGACAGGCCAAAAACTAGGCCTCTTGCACCAGTTAGTCAAGTTGTGAGTGCAAAGGAAAAGTTCTGGAGGAAATTAAAAGTGCTACCCAGTGAATGCACAAATGATAAGAAAGTGAAACAGCCTGATTGCTGATATGGAGGAAGTTGTAGTGGTCTGATTAGAAGATCAAACCAGCTACAACATTCCGTTAAACCAAAGCCTAATCCAGAGTAAGGTCCTAACTCTAATTCTGTGAGGGTTGAGAGAGATGAGGAAACTGCAGAAGAAAAGGTCGGAGCTAGCAGGGGTTGGTTCTTGAGTTTAAGGAAAGAAGCCATCTCCATAACATAAAAGTTCAAGGTGAAGCAGCAAGTGCTGATGTAGAAGCTGCAAGTTATGGAGAATATCTAGCTAACATAATTAATGAAGGTGGCTACACTAAGCAACAGATTCTCAGTGTAGATGAAACAGACTTCTATTGGAAGATGCTATGTAGGCATTTCATAGCTAGAGAGGAAAAGTCAATAAAACTTCAAAGGGCAGGCTGACTCTCTTGTCAAGCACTAATGTAGCTGGAGGCTTAAGTTGAAGCCAGTGCTCTTTTACCATTCTGACAATCCTAGGACCCTTAAGGATTAGGCTAAATCTGCTCTGCTTGTGCTCTATAAATGTCACAACAAAGCCTGGATGACAGCATATCTGTTTACACCATCCTTTACTGAAAATTGTAAGCCTGCTGTTGAGACCTACTGCTCAGAAAAAGATTCGTTTCAAAATATTCCTGCTCACTGACAAAGCACCTGGTCACCCAAGATCTCTGATGGAGATGTACAATGAGGTGAATGTTGTTTTCATGCCTGCTAATACAATACCCATTCTTCAGCCCATGAATCAAGGAGTAATTTTGTCTTTCAAGTCTATTGAAGGAATAGACTTAAAGGCTTTAGCTGCCATAGACTGTGATTCCTCTGATGGATCTGGACAAAGTAAATTGAAAACCTGGAAAGGATTCACCATTCTAGATGCCATTAAGAACATTCATAATCTATGGGAAGAGGTCAAAATATCAACATGAACAGCAGTTTGGAAGAAGCTGATTCCAACCGTCATGGATGATTTGGAGGGTCTCAAGACTTCAGTGGAGGAAGTAGGGGCAGATGTGGGGGAAATAGCAAGGGAACTAGACTTAGAAGTACAGCCTGAAGATGTGAGTGAATGGCTGCATCTCATGATAGAACTTGAATGGATAGGAGTTACTTCTTATGGATGAGCAAAGAAAGTGGTTTCTTCAGATAGAATCTACTCCTGGTGAAGGTGCTGTGAAGATTGTTGAAATGACAACAAAAGATGCAGAATATTACATACATTTAGTTGATAAAGCAGTGGTGGGGTTTGAGAGGACTGGCTCCAACTTTGGAAGAAGTTCTGCTGTGAATAAAGTGTTACCCAACAGCATTGCTACAGAGAAATTATTTATGAATGGAAGAGTCAGTTGATATGGCAATCTTCATTGTTGCCAGCAACCACCACCGTGATCAGTTGACAATCAGCACTGAGGCAAGACCCTCCACCAGCAAAAAGATTATGATTCACTGAAAGCTCTGACAATGGTTAGCATTTTTTAGGAATAAAACATTTTTATGTAAGGTGTGCACATTGCTTTTTTAGACATTCTTCCACACTTAACAGACTACAGTATAATGTAAAATAACTTTTGTATACACTGTGAAACCAAAAAAACGTCATCTGACTTGCTTTATGTGGTATTTGCTTTATTGTGGTGGTCCGGAATCAAACCCTCAATATATCCAAGGTATGTCTGGGTCAGATCTTAGGATCTGCCAAGAGGAAGAAAAATATCAACCTTCCGTATGGGAATATACACCCACCTGTCAAGATTTCTTAGTGTTACCTTTGTATTTCTGATTTTTGGTTTCTGCCATTAACCCCAGAACTTTCTTGATAATTTGTGATAATAAACCCCAAAGAATTACAATCTTTATGATAATATAGATGCCAGGGCCTCTTATGGAATTAAATGGCTGCTTTACTTTGCAATAATTCATGATCTAGACTCTAGAAAGAGCTATCCAGTGTTAGTATCTGCTAGGCTTTCCTTTCTCTTTTTTTTTCACAGGAGAGATAAAGTCAATCTGAGAGGTTACCATCAACATTGTTGTTGAAATGCCAGTGGAGGGTGAGAAATGACAAAAATAATGCTGAAAACTATTTTCCTCCCCAGCTGTCCTGATGGGCCTTAAGAATACACAGCACTCACACTTCGGCGGGTGGGGAGTGGCAGACCATAGGGCAATAAATAATATCTAAGAAAGGCCTTTCCCCTTTTTTTTCAATTATTCAAGTAAGCATATGCTCAATGTTGAAAAATAGAAAATACAGATAAGTAAAAAGAGATAAACCAACCAAGCAAAATTCTACTACCGAGAGAATATCATTGTAAATATTTTGTTGTATATCCATTGCTATTGATTGAATCTTTGTGTCCCTCCCAGCAGATTCATATGTTGAAATCCTAATCCCAATGTGTTGGTATTAGAAGGTGGGGCCTTTGGGAGGTGAGCAGGTTATGAAGGTAGAGCCTTCAGGATGGGATTAGTGCCCTTGAAAACGGGCCTTGGCATCTCCCTCTGACCGTCTGCCATGCTGAGGACCTAGTGAAAAGACTGTCATCTATAAATCAGGGAGTGGGTCCTCACAAGACACCAAATGTGCCCATGTCTTGATCCTGGACTTCCCAGCCTCCGGAACTATGAGAAATAAATATCTGTTGTTTATAAGCCAATTTGTCTATGGTATCCTATTATAGCAGCCCAAACAGACTAGTATACCCATCAACATTGTTTCATATATTTGTGTGTGTTTATTTTTTAATGGAATTAATCTGTATTTAATATTAATGACCTAATTTTCCTTTTAATATATCATGAATATGGACAGCTACATTCAAAAGAATGAAACTGGATTATTGTTTAACCCCATACACAAAAGTAAACTCAAAATGGATCAAAGACTTGAATGTAAGTCATGAAATCATAAAACTCTTAGAAGACAACATAGGCAAAAATCTCCTGAATATAAGCATGAGCAACTTCTTCCTGAATGCATCTCCTCGAGAAAGGGAAACAAAAGCAAAAATGAACTCATGGGACTACATCAAACTAAAAAGTTTCTGTACAGCAAAGGACACCATCAACAAAACAAAAAGGCATCCTACTGTATGGGAGAATATATTTGTAAATGACATACCTGACAAGGAGTTAACATCCAAAATATATAAAGAACTTACACACTTCAACACCCAAAAAGCAAATAACCCGATTAACAAATGGGCAGATGATATAAAGAGACAGTTCTCCAAAGAAGAAATTCAGATGGCTAACAGACACATGAAAAGATGCTCCACATCACTAATCATCAGGGACATGCCAATTAAAACCACAATGAGATATCACCTCACACCAGTAAGGATGGTCAGCATCAAAAAGACTAAGAACAACAAATGCTGGTGAGGATGTGGAGAAAGGGGAACCCTCCTACACTGCTGGTGGGGATGTAAACTAGTTCAACCATTGTGGAATGCAATATGGATGTTCCTTAAAAAACTAAAAATAGAAATACCATTTGACCCAGGAATCCCACTCCTTGAAATTTACCCAAAGAATACAACTTCTCAGATTCAAAAAGACATATGCACCCCTATGTTTATTGCAGCACTTTTTACAATAGCCAAGATATGGAAGCAACCTAAGTGTCCATCAGTAAATGAATGGATAAAGAAGAGGTGGTACATATACACAATGGAATACTATTCAGCCATAAGAAAGAAACAAATCCTACCATTTGCAACAACATGGATGGAGCTGGAAGACATTATGCTGAGTGAAATAAGCCAGGTGGAAAAAGACAAATGTCAAATGATTTCCCTCATTTGTGGAGTCTAACAATGAAGCAAAACTGAAGGAACAAAATAGCAGCAGACTCAGAGACTCCAAGAATGAACTAGTGGTTACCAAAGGGGAGCGGTGTGGGAGGGCAGGTGGGGAGGGAGGGAGAAGGGGATTGAGGGGTGTTATGTTTAGTACACATGGTGTGGGGGATCACGGGGAGAACAGTGTAACACAGAGAAGGCACATAGTGGATCTGTGGCATCTTGCTGCACTGATGGACAGTGACTGCATTGGGGTATGGGTGGGGACTTGATAATATGGGTAAATGTAGTAACCACATTGTTTTTTCATGTGAAACCTTCATAAGAGTGTATATCAATCATATCTTAATAAAAAAATATCATGAATACCTTTATATATTTATATGTATATACAAACACATACACATACATGCACATCATCAATTATTATTTTTAATGGCTTAATAATATTCTATTCTTGAGATGGACTGTAATTCATTAATTCCATCCTGCATAACACTGAACATACAGGTTGCTTGCAGCTTTTCACTATTAAAAGAAGACCCTAATGAGTATCCTTGTACATACATTTTGCATACTCGTCTTTTACTTTCTTAGGACAAACCCCTTAGGGTGGAATTGCTAGGTACAGACACATTTTGAGGCATTTGCTATATATTTCTAATTTGTACTTCAGGATATTGCACTGATTTACACTTTTAGCAACAATGTCTAAGAGAACCTCTTTCCCTAGGCCCACGAGAAGTACCTTTTAGAATCCTGTGTATTATCTTGCCCTTGGTACTCCCAACCAGGACATGCTCCTGTCCTGACAGCAGCTTACAGAAAGAGCTCAGTGCCATTCGTGTGCAAAAAAGAAAGAAAGAAGGGCAAGCAGCCACAAATGGGAGATGTGCTGTCAAGACATGGTGAAATTTTGCTCAAGAGAAAGAAAGAGAAAAGCACGGTGTCAGCCTCTGAGATATGTGGCGCTTTCCTCTCCTTCCTTCCTTTGTTTTAAAAGCAGCAATACTTTCTGTTTATATCGCATCACTCTACTGAAAAAGTTAGATTACCTCAGTGTGGTTCTGGCTTTCAATGCTTGTCCAGATTCAAGGACAATTGATACTTGTGCACTTTTACATAGGTGACTGCAGCAGATTCTCCCCACTACCTTATTTGGCCCTGATATGATTGCCCGCTTCACTATAGATCCAGGCATTAGCCTAAATGGCTGTGTTGTGTTGAACCTCTGGTCCCCTGTCTAATGCCCCCTTTAAATATTTTCCTCTTCCACTTAATATTTAAGACATTGTAATAAACACATCTTAACTCCGGGGTCTGTGGTAGAAACTGCCTTTTTAACATATTCCCTGCTATTGACTTTTGTTCTGCTTTGATTTTCTCGTAAGGAAAGGTGCAGCATGACTGAAGAAGAGCTGGAATCTGGTCCCAGCTGTTTCACAGATGCCATGACATCAGTGCATTAATGGAGCCCTGTTCGCTGTGTGAGCAACTCTTTGGGGTCATGAGCGCTGACCTGTTGGGGGGCACTGATGGCTGGGGAGCGCTCTGAAGGCCCTATGATGGTTAATCTTATCTGTCAACTTGGCTAGGCCATGGTGCTCAGCTATTTAGTATTTAGTCAAACATCACTCTAGATATTTCTGTGAAAGTATTTATTCAATGAGTCTAACATTTAAAATAGCAGACTTTGAGTAAAAGCAAATTATATTCCCTAAAGTGGGATGGCCTCATCCAGTCAGTTGAAGGTCTTAATAGAAAAAACTGATCTCCACTGAAGAAGAGAAAATCCTGCCTGCTGACTGTCTGCAGACTCGGACCGCAGCGTCGACTCTTTCCCGGGCCTCCAGTCTGCTGGCCCGCCTTGCGGGTTGTGAACTTGCCGGCCTCCACGGTTGTGTGAGCCAGTTCTTTGAAATAATTCCGCCTCTCCTTTTCTCTTTCTCTCTCTCTGCTGTTTCGGTTGGTTCTGTTCCTCTGAAGAGCCCTGACACGGCCCGCCGCCCGCTGCGACAGAGCTCCCTGGACGGGGCTTCTACCTTCTCTGACGTCACTTCCAAATCCAAGCGGAAGAAAGTGAACGCCATGCCTTCCCACTTTTCAGAGAGATCCTCAAACAAGAATGATCATGACAGCAACGTCCAGGTGCCGGGCCAAATCCGCAGCCCAGTGCTAGGTGGGAGGTCGGCCTTAGTGTCGGCACAGACAGAAGAGGAGGCTAAGGCCTGGGGAGGTCGGGCTGCCTGCCTTCACTGTGTGAATGTGGCTCCGGCGACATGGAATGAGCGGCTCTAAGCGGCAGGCCTGGGGTCTAGATGCAGTTCACCCGACCTGCCTGACTCCCGAGTTCAGGATTTTGACTTCTGTGCCATCCTGCCTTGCCACAAAAGTGGTTTGGCATTTGAAAAAATATTCAGTCCCAACTGAGAATGAGCAGAGCTCTACGTTCTCTTTACTTCTGAGCAGGTGAAAACTAATCAAGACTGTTTCAGGTTCTGAACACAAGAAAGGAAGTTGAGGTGGGGAAGACTTCCTGGCCAGAATGCCAAAGCTCTCAGTTTCTCCAGTTGAAGAATGCATGATTTAGACGCCCACGATCTCCCACTGATTGTTCGCTTACCTCTGTCTTCATCTGCAGCTCTGAACCTTTTTCAGGCCCACCGAGTGGAGAGCTGGGCTCCTGCCTGTTCAAATGGCCCCTGGTTCAGCTCTTCCTGGCCCCCAGAATCCATAGGGGGCTGTCTTCTAGCTGGCGGCCTGTCAGCTGCTCTGCCCCTTGGCTGAAAATCCCCCAGATTTGCTGTTCCCTTTCCTGCCTCACTGCTACTCCGTCCTCTTCCTTTGCAGGTGAAAAGATCTGGAGGCAGGAGCCAAGAGGGGGCAAAGAGGAGGTGGAGGACCAGTGCGGCTCCTTGATTCTCCTTCCCTCTCGGGTCCAGACACAGTAGAAACGTAAGAAGCATCTTTCAGCCATGTGAATAGACGCTGTAGTAACTGTCGCAAGAAATCATCAGTGTCAGTTAAACACTCACGGGGACGGAGCTGTAAGAAGGCCCTGGCTACCTCTGTCTGGAGTCAGGGAAGGGAAAATGATATAATGCCAGGCTCTGGACTCCTGTTTCGTTCTGGGCAGATTATACTATGAAAAACACCATTTGCCTTTCATTGATGACACTTTAAAGTGTTATAGAAGTGTGAAAACATTAGATATTTTACAGTATACTTTCCTATTTTCCTAGGAAAAATATACAGAATCATTCTGCCTCTTTATTTTACTGTTTTTCCCTTCCCCCAACCCTCCACAATGCCAGAAGCAGCTGCTGTTGCCTTGGCAACATTACAGAATAAACTTGTTGCTTTTGGACCATCTGTACCCAACCTGGGCTGTGTTGAGGCTGTTTTTCCTTCTCCTGCTTGTCAGCTTCCAAAAGGTAGACTTCGTAATTCGGATGCTGACCTTCCTGAGCGCCAGCAGAGCTTCTCATACCCTCGCAAAGGTAGAAGGGCTGATTCATTCCTTTGGACTTGGGTCTTTCTCATGGGACCCTTAGTAAACTACACATGCTGGTTGCTAGGGAGACAGGACCCACAGACACCTTACAATCCAGGGGGATTTGTCAGTGTTCTTGTGTAGAAAACAGAATCTCAATGGATGGAAGCATAGGGTCACTATTTGAAAAAACAGTGTTTTAAAACTACATGCTTTCTTTTCCTACTTAGATATATTTATGTGTCTAAAAATATAGGCATATTTTTATTAATTTATCTATTTTTCCTTATTCCAAAAGGGATATAATATAGTGATTATAAAAATAAGATTTGTATCTTAGAACAGGTTTAGAAAATATGAAACAAGATTTAAAAATTACCAATAATCCTGCTACCCATAGACATTGTTGCTGTTTTTGTACATTTTTTCCTTGTACTATATGTTTTTTCAAAAACTAAGATGGATTTATTTTATAAATACAATTTTATATCCTGATTTTTAAAAATTTAATATACCTTGGGCATTTTTGTGTGTTATAAAAATTATTTAAAACATGATTTTTCTCTCTTCTCTACTCCTTCCCTCTCTCTCTGCAATTTGTATTTGTTATTTGTTCAAGAAACTGGTCAAATTTCCCACAGTTTCCTACAACCTGGATTTTGCTAGTTGGATCCCCATGTTGTCATTTATCATGTTCCTCTGTCCACTGTATTTCCTAAAAAGTGATAGCTAACATTAGAACTTCAGTCCAACTCACGTTTGTCATGTTGGCAAGAATGCTTTGTAAGCAGGACGGTGGACTGCCCAGGAGGCTCAGGACACCAGGCTGCCTTCCTGTGGGGTCAGCAATCACTGAGGGTCATGGCTCAGATCCATTATTTCATTAGGAATTTCAAAAAGTTGATATTCTCATTTTACCATTATTTCTTCATTTGTTGACTGGAGTACTTCTACAAAGAAATTTTCTTCATTGACTAATTTTACTGAGATATAGTGCATAGAAGAAAGATAAAATAAATGCCTAACTTATTCTTTTTATTTGCCAGTTAGCAAAATAATGAATTAAGTGTCATGCATGAGCCAAGGGGAACTAATTTGTTTTTCTAGTATCATTACAAATGCATGGATTTAAACATATTTGTGGTTTTAATGTATTTTAATTTTTGATGTGTTTTAATCCATTGTTGTTGTTATTCTCAGTCATGTTCCAGTTGTCCCATTTTCAGCCAGTGGGAACCTCCTCACATTGCTTTCTGAATCCTTGAGAAGACCCTAGCTTTTGTTTTTTTTTAATTGCATCCTTACTTTCTGGTGTGATGAAATGTTCCAGGCTTATCTTAAACATTTTCTGGCTCCAGATCTAGAACAAGCCATTTCTTTAAAGAGATCTAGTTTGTTTGTTTTTAAGTGGAAAAATTTATATGGAAACCATAATCTGAGTTTTAAGGTACTCATTTTTCAAGGTCTTTTCCATGGACAGAACTATGGGACTTTGCTTTTACTCTTTCCCCTTTCCTCCTCTAGCTGCTCCTTAACATAAAATATGCCATCACAATTACTAACACTTGAATTCAGGACTATAGTATTTTTCTTAAGCCTCGTCAAACTTATACCTGTGACTCCTTTCTCTTACCCCAGTAACACCAACACAATTACTCATTTGCTTCAACACACACACATCAAGTTACCCTAAAACTTAATGGTTCACAGCAACAATAAACACTGATTATATCACAGTTTCTACGGATCAGCACATCAGAACCAGCTTAGCTGCACAGTTCTGGGTCAGAGTATCTCATCAGAATCCAGAGGAAATATTAGTCAGGGCTGCAGTCACCTGAAGGTATGACTGAGGTGGGAGATCTGCTTCAAAGGGAGCCCTGCCTGCATGGCTACCAAGGTGATGCTGGATGTTACAGAAGACTTCAGTTGCTCTCAAAGGGCTGCTGGAGGGTCCTTGAGAGCATGATTTCTGGCTTCCTCCAAAGTAAATTATTCAAAAGAGCAAGGTGAAAATGGCCATGCTTTTGATGATCTAGCCTCAAAAATCACACATTGGCATGTCTATCACATTCCATTATTAAAAGTGAATCATTATGTCTGGCTCATATTCAAAGGGAGGATAATTAGTCTGCACCCATTGAAAAGTGAATGTCAAAGAATTTGCAGGCATAGTTCTTTCTGCTCTCTGGTTGCAACTTATTAATATTGCAAATGTAAAATACACTCACCTCTTCTAAAGACTTCCCAAAGGTCTCATTATTTTACAGCATCAGCTTAAAGTCCAGGATCTTGTTCTTGTTACCTAAATCAGGTGCAGGTGTGGAAGAGATTCCTCAGGTATCCTAGAGGTATCCTAGAGTATAGCTTCTTGAGGACAGTCCCTCATAATCTGAGACCCATCATATAAGCAGTAGTTATTTGTCTCAAGCACACACACACACACACACACACACACACACACACTTTACTTTACATATAATTGTTGGACAAGCATAGGATAACTGCTATTGGTCTCCACCAATTCAAAATAGAGGAAAACAGGAGACACATGGGAGCCTCAGACCCATGGCAAAATCCACTTGGGCAAATGCTGGAAGTTCCTTAACTAAGACTCAAGGCCTGAAAATGAGTCTCCATTGCTCTCAGCTCCAGCCTCTGAGCTCTTGTTTCTACCCTCTAGGTCATTATTTCTTCTTCATGAAAAGTAGCCCATATTTTCTGCTGAAGAGTTTCCTCAGTTTGTGTTCTGTTTTTAGAAGTTTCAGGATCCAAAGTTTCTTAGCATTTTATACTGATTCTGCCCCCTTTTAATCTAAGCTTGTGGTATTTCTGCCAATTTATTTCTCTTAAAAATTTCATGGATTTCCTATAATTCTTGTTACAGCCCAATCAGAAAAAAAACACATTCACAAATTTCCAAAATAAGTTCTTGACCTGTGCTTCTGCTAATAGGCCCTTTAGGCTCTCATTAATACTCTCAGGTTCTGTCCACTGCCCATTTCCAAAGCCACTTCTAAATTTTAGGGTTTTGTTATGGTAGGGCCCTACTCCTGGTACAAAAACTCTCTTATCTATTGCTACATGGCAAGTTATCCTAAAACTTATGGCTTAAATCAACACTAAACATTTATTATGTCAGTTTCTGTAGTTTAGGAAATTGAGAGCTGTTTAGCTAGGTAGTTCTGGTAGGGAGTTTCTCTAAAGTTGCACCAAAGAATTTGGCCAGGGTTGCAGCTTTCTGAAGGCTTGATCAAGGCTGATGGATCTGCTTTCAAGGTATCTCATTTACATGATGGGCAAGTTAGTACTGGCTGTTGGCAGGATATACTTAATTTCTTTCCATTCGGGCCTCTGAATGGAAAGAGGGCTAATGAAATGTCCTCATGGAACAAAGCTTGGCCCCAGACCAAGCAATCCAAGAGAACAACAGAGAAACTGCAATTATTTTAATAATCTAGTTTCAGAAGTCACAAGTCATCATTTCCCTACTTTTCATTGGAAGCAAGTCACTAAGGCTGGTTCCAGTTCAAGAAGAGGGGATTAGGCTATCCTTTTTGAAGATGGTGTTATATTTTTTAACCACTATAAAATCTACCACCAACAATATAACTACTAAAAGTAGTTAAATTTTTTTCAACTTCTTTTTGTCCTTAGAGTGTATTTTACTAATGATTGATAGTCATATTACCATGTTCCAAAGTCACTTAAAATGGCCCTTTCTGTGTGCATACACCACCAACTTGAAAAACAATTGACTTTTGGGAACTTTTTTTATTTTTGTTTTATAATTTTGTAAAATAATATCAAGGTTTGGTGGTCAAACTATAGAAGAAATTATATTCAGAGAAGTCTACCTTCATTCTGTCCCTGCCACCCTCTTCCCTTCTCTTCCCTATAAGTAATTTTTTTTTATTTAGTCTTCTATTTTTTAAACATAAATAACAAATAAATACATATCCCCCATTCTAAGATAAATATTTGCCTGTTATGTACACACAGGACAGGAAAAGCAAATTTCCTTCTACCCTTCTCAGTTCCTGGTTGATAATACCTCCTGTAATAAAAGAGAGCTTAACAGGAGAGAAAAACATTTAATTTGATTTCCTATGTATGGGGCCCCAAAGATATGAGACCCAAAGAATTAACCAAAGTAGGCAGGTTTTATACATTTTAGACAAAGAAACAATAAATTTTTGAAGAATTGGCAAGACAAAGAAGTTTGGGCTTACTATAGTAAATTAATGAAGAAGTAGCAAGGTTTGTTTACACAGCCTTCTCAGCCCTGAATTCCCTATACCTGACAGTAAGGATGCAGGGAGAGTATTCTTCTCATGGGGAATTTATTTTCTGCTTTCAGGGGAACAGAGGAGGGTCAGAATGTCCTTCTCACATCAACAGTTTCTTAAGTAACTTTAATTCAAAATAATATGCCGGAGTGGCACATTTTAGGGCGGCCTGCCTTAAACCCAATCAAACCCCATCACACATGATTCTTCACATTTTTTTTAATCTACCAACATAACCTGAACTCATTCCATAGCAGTATTTAGAGATAATTGTCATTTCTTTCTATGGTTAATAGTCACCATTATATAGAGGTATACTGTTTATTCAACCAGTTCCCCCTAGAGGGGTAATGTGGAGGTTTCGAAGCTGTTACTATTACAAACAGTGCTCAAAGAATAGCTTTATGCATATGTCCTCCTAATCTTTTTCCAGAAACATATTTTTATGGCTATAATTTATTCCATGTTGTGGTTAGATGTACCTTACATTATTTATGTCTACTTCTATTGTGGACATGTATGTTCTTTCTATGTTTTGTCTCTTTCTAGTACTGTGAGTGATACAACAATGAACATCATGTACTTAAATTTTTGTTGACATTTCTCTTTATATTGTAAGAACAGATTCCTAGAAATTTCATTAGTAGGTCAAAGTTTATGAACACTATTAGACAGTTGATATATATCAAATTGCTTTCAAAGAAAGGGTACAACAAGTTTACAATCTCAGAGGCAGTAAACGTAATTCAATATCTGGCACTGGAGAAATCTGAGTTCAAATCCTACCTTTACCATTTACTAATTGAGTGACCCTAGATCAGTTAATTTTCCTAAGCCACAGCTCCCTTGTCTGGACAACAGAAAAATAATATTCATCTCATGGGGTTATTGTGAAGAGAAAAATAACATATTTGACTACAGATGAGCTCCTAGGTCAAATATTTTGTGTAGTGCCTGACGTATAACGATCATTTACATGTTTGTTGTTATTTTTTTCACCAGCAGATGAGAATGTCAGTCTCAAGGAAGAGTCATTGGCACTGGATGTTATTGTTTAAAGACAAAAGGTGCTAATTTAACCTGTTAAAGAGCTATTTGTTTTAATTTGCATTTCTTTGATTTCTAGTTCTAGTGAACATTTTTCATTTATTTATTAATCTTTTTATTTCTTCTTCTATGCACTCTGTTTATATCCTTTGTCTATTTTTTCTATATTATTTTAGTTATTTGAAATGCATATACAGGAGTTCTCTATTAGGAATGCAAATCTTTGGTTGACACAATTGCTGCAAATGTACCCCTGCATAGTTTGGGGTTATATTTCGTTGCAGTTGTTCGATTTATTTTGACATACAGAGTTCAACATTCCATGCAACAAGTAGTTCTCTTTGTGATAACTTCAATAGACTCTTTAAAATCCTTGTGAAGTACTTCACTATTTCAAAACTCAATTATGTGTTCATCCATATGTTATTTTAGTATTATTTGGGGTATATATCTTACATACAGAAAAGTGTACTGATCATAAGTTCACAGCCTGAATAATTTCCACAAAATGGATGTATTCATTGTATTTGTTTGCTAGGACTGCCTTAACAAAGTGCCACAAACTAAATGGCTTAAACAAGAGAAGCCTCTTATCTCCCAGTCCTGGAGACAAAAGTCTGAGATCCAAGGGTCAGCAGGGTTGCTTCCTCCTGGGGACTGGAGGGGAGAATTTGTTGACACTTTGCCCCTAACTTCTGGTAGTTTACTGATCATCTTGGTGTTCCTTGGCTTGTAGATGTATTGCCCTAATCTCTATCTTCATGTTCACTTGGAATTCTCCTATGTATATATCTCTATATCCAACTTTCCCCTCTTTATAGGCATACAGGTCATATTGGATTAGAGTCCACACTGATGACCTCATTTTAACTTGATTCCCTCTGTAATGACCCTATTTTCAAATAAAGTCACACTCTTGAGGTACTGCGGGTTAGGACTTCAGCAAATCTGTTTTTAGGGAAACAATTCAGCTCACAATATTCATGCAACAAGAACACAGATCAAGAAACAGAATATATCAAACTTTCTAAAACCTACCTCATGCCCCCTTCAGCTACAACCCCTTGCCAAGGTTGCCACTCTCCTGATCTCCTACACCATAGACTGCATTTTCTATGTTCCCGAACTTCATACAAATGGAAAACACAACATGTATTCTGTTGTATCTAGATTCTTCACCTCAAAATTATATATGTGAGATCCATCCATATTATTGCTTTATTGCCTGTAGCAATAATTCATTCTTTTCATTTTTATGTAATATTTAACGAAAGTAGGAGAAATAATGTAATTTATCCATTTTACTGTTGATACTTAGGTTGCTTCCAGTTTTTAATTGTTGTAAATATAGTTTCTGTGAAACTATATTATGGATATGTTGCAATGAAAATCCTAGCACAGCATTTCAGTAAGTACACACTCACATCTCTGGTGGGGATATGGAGGGGACTTCTGGTGCCACAGGGTAGG
The DNA here is from genome assembly GCF_030020395.1 of Manis pentadactyla. Lineage (NCBI taxonomy): Eukaryota > Metazoa > Chordata > Mammalia > Pholidota > Manidae > Manis > Manis pentadactyla. The sequence continues at coordinate 10,556,551 of NC_080035.1, forward strand.
CATATGTTCAACTTTAGTAGATGCTCCCAATAGCTTTCTGAAGTGTTTTGCAGCAGTGTATGAGAATTTTGGTCCTTACCATCACTTTGGATTGACTCAGACAAAAATATTTCTGATGAGAAGATGACAATGATGATGATAATAGCTTCTCATTAAAGTCATTATGAAAACCAGGCATTGGACTCATCATCTCACCTATATTATCTCATTTAATCTCTTACTACTTTTCAAGGGAGTTCTTAGTTTCATTTTACAGACAACAAAACTAAGTGTCAGTGAGATTAAGTAATTTGCCCAAAATAACAATAAGTAGTAATGTAGGGTTTGAATCCAAACTTGTCTGGTTAGACTTTCAAGTCAAGATAAAATGTAAATGTGATTGCTATGGAGGTAAAGCGGGAGCCCTAGGCATCATGGTGTAGTAGAGGCGCCAACCTAGAGGTAAGAGGTGAACAGAGTTCTATCTCTGCACCTGAAAGCACTCTTCTTCCAGAGACACTCAGTGGGCTCAAGTATCGAGGTGCTGCTTTGAACCAGGCACCGTGCTGACTATTTCCAGATACATCACCTTAGTCTTCACAATGACCTTGAGAGAGAAATAAATTTCTACCATCCCCATGTTACAGGTATGGGAACCAAGCCTCAGGGAGGTTAAGAAACCTGTCTGAAGTTACAAAAAGGGAGAAACAAGTAGCACAGTATTTCCATTCTAACAGAGAATGCAGAAAGGGGAGGTTTAGACTTTTCTGATTATGAATTGTATCTTTAAGGAATCTTTGGGAGTGAATGCTCACTTTTATTAAAGAAAAAATAGAAGAAGGCAATAAAAAATGACAAATGTTTTCCTGCTGAACTGCTGAAAGTTTTGTTCTGGAAAATGAAAACTTCAGAAAGCTAATTCTGGTATTGTAGGCCAGCATCCCTTATTTACAAACCATATAATAAGTGGGCCTAGGACTCATATCCTGTAAAAGTATTACACCAATGGAGTTTTAATCAGTTCAGATGTTGTCATCTTCTAGTTTTGTGCCATTGCAATTATTTTAGAAAGTACAAAGTTTCCATTTTTACAGGCGCTTGGCTTATTTGTTTCTTAAAACAAACCTGGGCTTGGTCCTGGTTTTGGTAAACTTGTGCATTTTGCCCCCTGTATTTTCATCTGTTGTTCATTTAATTGCCTGACCAGGTCACAGACATAGATGGTCTAGGTGTGGGTATGTTTGCTATACATCACAACCCCAGAGCTGTAGCCAGAGCTGAACGGGAGCCATTCAGGAAGGAGCAATGGGCTCACACTCTAGGAACAGTTCACACACAAGACTGATCCTTACCCAGGTAGACTGGGTCTGGGGACTTCTCAATAGAGAAACAACCACAGAAGAGGGGAGACACAACACACTCAACTCTCCTGCTTTATTCACAAAGACTGACTAAGCCATCAGATCTGGTCCCCAGAAGCCCTAAGACTCCTTATGCACTGTTCAGGAGCTTTTCTTCCACAACCAGTGAGTGGGCTTAGCGCCCCCTCAAGTCCCATTTTGAAGACAGAGGAATTGCACTCTGAGGACTGGAATGCCCTCTGCCTGCTCCAGCACAGAAATGTGCTGCTGGCATTTGCAGAGACTAGCAAATGATGCGGTGTAGGAGCTCTTAATCTCTATTTTAATGTCTCCAACAATCTAGTAGTTAATTAGCAATTTGCTGCCCACCAATATGCAAATGAATGACAAGCACAGGGCCTGCGCATCTGTAATTATTTTGCTGATTTACAAGCCACTTTGCTCTCTATGTAGGTTTTTCTCTGTGTGTGCATTCATGCATCAGGGATTTCATTTATTTTTAGATGCATATTCTATGAGTTTTTATGCTTTAATATTTTCAGACTTCAGTAATTACAGCATTATGGATATATGTTTCCCTCCCTCAACTCTAGGTGCATTCATTTGTTAGGTTCTTTTCTGTGATAAGGAATAGGATTTATTAAGGGGTTGAAATCCAAATCACAGAGAGAGCGCAAGATTGAAAGATGCACGTTTCGGCTGCTGCCAAATCCTTATCTGGAATCGGAGTCTTGTAATATTTGATTTTCTCCCAAGCAGCTCTGGTGAGCCGAGCCACAGTCTGCGTTATCCATCTGCCTACTTTGGAGCGGGGTGTTTTACTATTTGGCGGTTTAAATGCTTTACGTTTTTGCCAGCGTATTAAGAAAGGCTCTCATGTTAAATTAAGTCAATTAATAAATGGAGACACATTAAGCAATCAATTTTGTCAGCCTATCTCCCCAGCATTATGTATGGTTGGCTGTAATCACAAGATAAATGCAATGTGCTGATCTATGGTAATGTTCAATAATACATTCTCCGCCAGGCTCAATTCATCAGGGAGTTTCGGTAGGGGAGGCATTTGTTATTGGCTGTCTCTGCACCTCAAGGATAACATTTCTGTCCTTTTGATTGGCCGCCTCACTGCTGCAAGATTCTAACCGTCTTATTTTGATGATGAATCTGAAGGCACGCTAAGCGGGCTGGCGCGGGGTGTCTCAGAGGCTGCGCTCCTTCCATAGCCGGAGGACGTACAGCTCCCTCCCCAGCCTGCCTGTGCCAACAACCCCCCAGAAGTTGTGATGCTTTTCTTTACCCAGTGCTTTGGGGCTGTGTTAGATCTCATTCACCTCCGCTTTCAGCACTACAAAGCTAAACGGGTTTTCTCCGCTGCTGGGCAACTTGTCTGCGTCGTCAACCCTACGCACAACCTAAAGGTGAGTTGCTCTCCATCATTTTAAACTGAAATCCTTTCTCGGGGGAGTGAGAGCTGACCCCCCGCGTTCTGGGGCCCCTGGCAAAGCTCTTCGCTGGCGCTAGGATGGTGTTTGGTTCCCGGAGCGGCTGCCCAGGCTGGTCCTAGGTGGCTTGGTGTTCACAGTGACTGATATTTCCCTGACTGGCAAGAACAACTGGAGTGATAGTCCAGTGTCTTTCCCCAAAACTGTCAGCCTACGAATGGAGCCGGGTCCGAGTGAGGGTGGTGGAGGGAATAGGGGGCGTCCCCCGTCTCTCTCCCATATATTTGTGGGCCAGTGTTCAGGAGACAGGATTGAAAAGTTACCCACTTTGCAATCTGTCCCATGTGTTTGGAGAGGCAGGCAAGCACGTGGATTTTGGAAGCCCCTTCTGGCTGCCGCCGAAGTGTATGTAGCTCCGCGGGGCAGGAACTCCCGGTGTGTGTGGGGTGGGGGGGTGGGGGGGCAGGATTTGCCTCAGTTGATGAAACCAGCGGGGAGCTGCTGCGGCCTGATCACCGCAGGGGTGCGGGAGCCGCGAGCCGCCCGGCTGCGCGTCTGGCGCCGCTGCCTCTGCATCTGTGCCTGCGGGTCACTGCCCTTTGAGAGAACAGCCAAAATACGCGATCCAGAGGACCGCCGCGTATCACAGCCAAGGCGGCGGAGAAGATGAATGAGGAGCCACTGGCTGGGGCGGTGGGGAAGAGGCGGAGGCGGCGGAGGCCGGGGAGGCCGCCCAGCTGAACTCCCTAGTGTGGAACTCTGAGCCACCTTGGCTCCGTCCTAAAATAAACGCTGGGCACATTGCCTTCCTGTCTGCTCACCATACCCAGGGCTGAGTGACAGGGGCAAGGGCACGTCTTCAGCCAGAGTGTGGGAGCGGGCTGAGGACAGGTGTGCCGTTCTGACCACTGCTCTTGGGCAGGAAAAGCCTTGCTCGTTGCTCATCACCACTTTATAAACTCCTGTGAAGAGTCAGACCCTCCTCAGTGGAAGCCCTGCAGGTCAGGGCTGATAGGTGCCCCCCCATTCCTGGAAGCCCCCAGGAGGGACAGCTGCCTGGAGCCCCTGGGGCCATCTGCCAAGGCCAGTCCTGGGCGGAGGGGTGACGGACTGCTCTGGAATCCATGTGGTGCACGCACCCAGGAGCTGGCTTTTCTGAGGCACCCAACCTGTGACTGGCACCATCTCACCCAATCGCTCTGGCTCAGTCTTTCCTGGGCGTTCTCTGTTGCTCTCTGTCTCTTTCCATTCATGTTGCTATTTCTTTTTTCCCTCCATGGCTTAGTTTTATAACTGAGAATTCTCCACCACTCATCCTCAGCAAAGCAAGTGTATGGTATACATACTAAAATAGGATTCTGAATCCCCTTTTATGGCCACTTTTGAGACTACATTCAAATGCCCATTATTTTGTCACTTTACATTAGTTGGTTCTCTGTGGCAAGAAATTTTGTTTACTTCTGTTTTGCATTTTAATACCTTTTAAAATTGTTTATGAGGCTTAGCATTTCCAAAGTTTGAGTTTATATGATTCATTGACTCCAGCTAAAATCTTGGGGTGGGGTGAGTGAAATGCATCTGTGTATATTTCTCAGTGATGTCTGCCTGGTTATTGACAAGTGGTCCTGATGCACAAACCTGGGAGTCTAGCTAGAGTCAGCTCTGACCATCTGGGTGACCTCGAAAGACTGAACTCCTCTGATCCTTCCATTCCTCACCTTCAAAATGGGCATATGAATATCTATCCTGCCTCCTCCATGGCTCTGGGAAGCTGAAAAGAGATACTAGAAGTGGATGTGCTTTATAACACTCTCTTGCAAAAGAAAAATTCATGTTATTGCACATAATCTGTGGGGTTCCATTAGGAACTTCAAAAGTTGCCACTTAAAGCCTTCAGCCAACTTCAAAACCATATAAACAGCAATATAAAAACAGGTGACATATGCTTTGAGAGGCTGTTTTCCATGGCTTACTTTTTCAAATACATTCTTATTTGGCTTTTCATTTCCCATAAAATACCACTTGGTGATTTTGCTTGGAGGAGGGTACAGCAGGTAGACAAAGCAAATTGCTTACTAATGTGCCAGGGCACGTGGCAGAGCACACAGGGGTCACAGAGGCTGTGCCCACCAGAGAGACCTCTGCAGCCAGGCTGCCTCTGTGGAGATCTCGTAAGTACCATGTGTTCATCCAGGATTCACGTGGCCCATCGGGTAAGTTTTACCTGCTTCTCAGACCTGAGGGCTAACAACCATTTGCAGAGCATTTAAAGGAACAATTCTGTACGAGTATTGCTGCCCCATTACTGACATTAAAGAGTCTATAAAACCTCAAAAGCAAAGTGCTCTTCCAAGCATTAATTTCCAAAGACAGACCACAGAAATACGCCTCGGATATAATAAACTATGATCCACATGAGGGAAAAATTCTCTTTTTAAAGAAAAAAAAAGGCTGTGGCAATGTTAACCCAGAATAGCTATTGATCTGTGGTGCTTCCCTGCACTCTGTCTGGCGGGCTGGTACATGAGGTGGTGACCAAGGACAGAGGGCCTGAAAGGTTACTTTCAATTTTCTATATTGTGTTGCAGCTACAAAGAAAGCTGGGAAGCCTGTGTTTTCCTTTGTAGGAGCATTTTTTTCACTTAGTCCTTTCCCAGGCTTTCCCAAGAAGGCTAACAGTATTTCAGGACCTGAGGCAAGTGCTGAGTTATTATCAAAATCCACTTACTGAGCAAAGAAAATCATGTATTTACCATGTTTCTATAGGTCACCTTCATTCTCGATCTTATGGCGATTACTCAGTAACCTAGGATTTCTTCAAGCAAGCTGATGCCTTTCCTTCTAAATAGACAGCAGAAGCCTTCCCAGGAATGCAGACACCCACTGGTTGAAGCCATTAAATCCCTTAAGCCCACCCTACTTAAAAAGCGCATTTACAATAGCTGGCCTGGAACATGAGGGACCTCCACTTTAGGGAAGGGCCAGGCAGGGGAAGAATCCATAGCAGAGCTCTCTCCATGGACTGCAGATGACAGCCTGTGTTTCCCTGTGTCTCTGTCTGTCTGTCTGTCTCTGCGTGTAGGGATGGCCCCCTGCACACTTTAGGATTCCATGTCATGTCCCCTATTTCTCCTTCCAAGTTCATGAAAAGTGACGACCAAAGAGCCAGTGTTCTTGGCTGACTGCCCTCTGCGTCTTCATTCACTCAGGTCACTGAAGTGCAGGCAGCAGGCTTTAGGCTGGCTCTGGTGAGAGCTCTGGCTCCTGGTCCTGACTGGCATTCCCTTCTCCCTCATGGCCTTTGCTTATTTCCAAACCAAGAAAGACTTTCTCTCCTGGCTTCTGCCCCACTGGCACTAGCTGCTTCTACAATGGCCTAGCCTGGACAGCCCTCCCTTCTCCAGAAGGCAGTATCTGTATCCAGAGATGCCCTCTGAGGATGAGGGGTGGGCTGGCCAGTCCCTGCACCCAGGCCTTTCCAGGGAAGGGTATGTAGTGGCAGCCAGAGCCCTCTGGGTTCAGTCCTCAGTACCTCCCAAGCAGATGGCAGCTGAGCTGAGGTGGGCTGGGTGACTTCCTCCTTTTAACCACAGCCCTTGATAAACCAGTTTCTGAAAGGCTATAAAAACCACTTTCTGGCAAACTTCTGAAAAGCCTTTCCTGGTGCCACAGTCATTGCTGAGACCCCCCAGCATCCCAAACTGAGGCATAACCTACCCAGCCCTCCTGGAAAGCTATTCATGCCTCCATCCAGCTGACCCTAGAGCTCTCCTCTGTTGTCACATGTTAACCTTGGGGTTTACAGACAGAAACACACACATGTGTGGGCTATATGGGAGGGGTATATGGGACAATGATGGCTTTGATTTTTAAGTGCCATTTTAGTACCATTCCTTTGAGCATCCACATGCCTTTCCTTGCAAGACCAACCTGACCTGCGTGGGTGAATGTCTGAGCGACAGTGGGGATGGTGGGGGGGAGCTGCATGGAGGAGGAGGCAGATCCCAAAGGAGGGGATCGAGGAGAGATGAGCGGCAAAGCAAAACATCACCTCTGTCGTTTAAGGGATAATCTTTGGAAATCCCATGCCCACCCTGGGGCTTTCACTAACCCTGCTTGACACAACACAGCAGGAGCTGAATAAGAGCTAAAGACCTGAACATTGTTTTTAGAGATTGAGAGGTGGCCTTTCAAGTGTTCAGCCTGAACACCTATTTTAAAGCAGTTAAAGGCTTCCAACAAGATTGTTTAACAGCTAGTGTGTGGGTTACTCAGTTTATTGACCCAACTGCCTCTGAGGTTCCATTCCTAGTCCCCTGGAAATTTCACCGTCTTCCTGCTGCCCAGACTTGAGCCTCTTCACAGCTCATCAGCACTTAAGAGGGGCCCGGAAGGCATATGGGAAGGGCCAAAGCTGGTGGCGCTCATTCTAAGCACTTAATTCCATGGGCTTTCCCTTGCTGCCTCTTCCAGCCCTTGGGCTCCTGTGAATACTGTATGACACTCAACTCTGCAGGCACAGAATAGTCGCATGGCTTTTCTGGTTAATGGTGATTGTGAATGAGGCTCCCGAGTCACATCACTGCAGGTCTGAGCCCGAGCAGCCATTTGGTTAGCTGTGCCCTGGTGACTGAGCCGCAGAGGCGGCTCAAGCCGGCGCTGAGATGAGGTGAGCCGACCACCTCTGTACTGCATTTACTCAGCAGCCCCAAAGCAAATTTTGTGGAACTCTCTTAACCATGGGCCTTCAAGCTCCAGGGACTGTGGCAGAAATTAGAGAACAGGTACTGAAAGCTGTCTTTGAAATGCTCAGAGAGGTCAGAGCTATTTGGTTGGCTTCCCTGCGCTAAAGCAGAATATTTTTCTAGCAATTAACAATAAGAAAAAAAAAACTGTGAAAGGATTTTACCCTTAGCAGAGTCATCTTGACTCAAATAGCTCTATTCCCCAATGGGGAAAGTTGATGTTTGTGACTAAATATCACATGGAAGGGGGTCTACCTGGAGAATGGAGACTTGTCCTCCCATGGGGGTCTGTAGGTCAGGGAATGACATATACAATGTCGGAACTGGGAGGTTAAACCTAATTTTGCAGTCAAGGAAACAAAGGCCAGAGAGGTAAAGCAACTTGTATTCATTTCCTGTGGCTGATGTAACAAATTACCACTAACTGGTGTCTAAAAACCAGACAAAGACAATTCAGGAGGCTGGAAGTCCACAATCAAGGTGTCAGCAGGGCCTGCTCCCTCCCAGGCTCCAGGGATAATCTGCTCCTTGCCTCAGCCAGTTTCTGATGGCTCCATGTATTCCTTGGCCGTTGGCCACATCTCTTTAGTCTCTGCCACTGTGGTCACATGCCTCCTTCTCTTCTCAGGATGTCCTCTCCTCTGTGTGTCTATCTTACAAGAATAACATGTGATTGCATCTGGGGCCTACCTGGGTAATCTGGAAGCTCCTCCTTTCAGGAGCCTTAATTTAATGACTTTAGTCTTACAATATTCACTCTTTTGCCATATAAGGTAATACTCATAGGCTCCAGGCATTAGGATGTGAATATATCTTTTGGGGGACCACCAGTCAACCCATTACAGAGCTTCTGCAAAGTCAGCCTATTTAGTGGCAGAATTGGAACCAGAAATTAGGTATCCTCATACTAGACTTATATCCCCTGCACTGCCCCAGGCTGCCTTCAGATTAGCCCAAATTAAATGTTTCTTTCTTGAATACATGCTGTGGGAGAAGCAAATCACAGGGGCTACTTTCCTGTACCCCATCAGCCTTGGGCCAGCAGTATGGCCCATGGGCTGCATCACATGCCCCACTATCTCCCCTTCACCAGATCCATGTCCTTAGCAAATCGGAGCCTCTACAGCATCATCCTCTCTTATTCCATGACCCTCTCCAGAAATCTTTCCTTTTCTTTTTTGAATTCTGTTAAAAATAATACAATTATCCTGAATATATGCACATCATTTTTTAAAATCAAATGATAAAGAGATACATAGTCAAAAGCTTAGAGCTTTGTATTTTTCCCTTGGCACATATTTTTATAAATCCACCATATCAATATTGGGAGAAGCAGCAGGTGTAGGGAAAAACTTGTGCTTTGTGGGAAATGGGCCTGAATTCAAATCCAGGCTGCACCACTTGCTGATGATGACTTTGAACAATGACTTAGTCTCTCAGAGGCTTCATTTCCTCATCTATGAAAGAGGGAAAACAATGTCCACCTGCTATGGTAGCTATGAGGATTAAATGAGCTCACATAAGAAAAATGTCTGCCAGAGAGGAGAGAGTCAGTAAATAGCAGCAGTTACTGTCAACACGGTCATGACAATGAAAGTGGCTCCTTGGAAGCTGGCGTCATCTCCCTGCAACCCCATCTGGCTGCCTTTCTCCACCTTTTCACCCTCTCTGCAAACCTTGTGCTTGCTGTTCTTGGTATTTGTGAATTTCCCTTGGCCTTGAAGAGAATTATGAACAGAACAATTTCTTGCCTCAGGTGAATGTCAGATTTGTCTTTAATTCACAGCTTCAAAGATAGCAGTGAACCCTGCTTGGGCTTGGACCCTAGCAGTCCAATGGGAGAGGGGCTGGGTCTCAGAGGGTCATGAGTGTTGGTGGTGGGACAGGACCGGAGAGCTGGATTCCCTGTCATTCACAGAGCCAGGAACCATGCAGATAATGAGACAGGTGATAGTAGGGCATAGGCAGATAAAGTTCAGGGCCCATGTAAGTTTCAAGACATTTCAGAACTCTTATAAGTTCAAAAAGCCCCAATTAAACTCAACCACTTAGATAAACCTCAGCTGCTCAGATTGGTTGTGCCCTATGCAAATGAAGTGTACTTTCAGCCAATCAGGAGTGAGTTGTGATTATCTTCAGTTCAGTTCTCTGGATTGGAGGTGGGTGATGTGGCGGGAATTCCTCCTCTCAGGAGGCAATGTAAACCCCAGACACAGCAACTTCCTTGTAGCCCTTCCTGATTAGCAGGATCTTTCCCTTTTCACTCATTAAAAGAGCTCTGCTGGCTGCTCCATATGCTGTCTGCTGGCTTCTTTCTTCATTGTCTCCAAGACATGATCCTAAGAAAAAACAGCGTTCTAGCTGGTAGCAGTAAGACCCTTTCTCCACCCATCTTGAAACTTGCCCCTCATGACTTTTGTGTGACTTCTTTTCATTGGCAGTGCTAAGGAGGCCCATGGGTAGGTGGGTCTGTGAGGGGCATCTGATCTGAGGGTGTATATCTGAGGCTAACTGACACCTCTGAGAGATTCAGAAGGATGGGTAGAGGGAGGTGGGGAAAAACTCCCTAGGAGATGGGGCATTTTCTCTCTGTCTTTTAGTTCATTCTGCCTTGAGAAGTAGCTCCCCTCTGAGTGGGCAGGACTCAATGCTCAATCAAGGCTGCAGTCCATAGAATCAAGGGAGTGTGAGAGAGATGCTCTGACCTTTCTGAGCCAAGGAAGAATTCCTGGATCCCACGGTCATCAGAGAATTTTATAAATTACTGAGCTAGGGAATAAGGCTGAGTCTCCTGAACTCCAACCTGAGTTTCTACACACACACACACACAATGGATGGTGATTCTGAGATACCAATGAGTTTGCACCCTAAGTGGTCTCTGAATAGCAGTGCAGGTCACAGGAAGCCTGGTCCCCAGCATGGCGGAAGAAAGAATGTAGGTGAACAAGACCCTTCTCCCTGACCCAATCTGTTACTGACCACTCCAGTCTCAGGAAAGAGATAAAGGGAGAAAGCAGAGCTGGAGAAGACAGTGATATTCTAGTTGAGGCCCTAAGTATGGGTTTTGGAGTCAGACAGGTATGGCTTTCAATCCAATACAGTCACCTTCCTTCAGTCATCTCCTTGACCTCCCTGAGCCTGCATTTCCTCCCCTATTAAATGACTTTCGTGAAGATGAAATAATACAATGTCCATAAAGTGCTTGGCATAGCACCTAGCACATGATGCTCCCTAAATGGTGGTTATCTTTATATTAATATGAGTCTCTTAGAAATGTTACCAGATGCACAAGAGGTGACCAAGGATCTCCTGACCAGTTTATATGGGTGGCCAAAGTTCTCTTACCCAAACTGGATAGAGTAGGTTTGAGTAGGGTCAGCAATTGAAGAATTGCTTTATTGATGGGTCAACAATTAAAGAACATGTCCATTACCACAAAAGACCCCAAAAAGCCAAAGCAATGCTTTGAAGGAAAAATTAAGCTGGGGGGATTGCACTCCCCAACTTCAAACTCTACTACAAAGCCACAGTAATCAAAACAATTTGGTACTGGCACAAGAACAGACCCATCGATCAATGGAACAGAATAGAGAACCCTGATATAAACCCAAACATATATGGCCAGTTAATATACAATAAAGAAGACATGGATATACAATGGGGAAATGACAGCCTCTTCTATAACTGGTGTTGGCAAAACTGGACAGTTACATGTAAGAGAATGAAACTGGATAATTGCCTAACTTTATACACAAAAGTAAACTAAAAATGGATCAAAGACCTGAATGTAAGTCATGAAACCATAAAACTCTTAGAAGAAAACGTGGGCAAAAATCTCTTGAATATAAACATGAGCAACTTTTTCCTGAACACATCTCCTCAGACAAGGGAAACAAAAACAAAAATGAATAAATGGGACTACATTAAACTAAAAAGCTTCTGTACAGCAAAGGACACCATCAGTAGAACAAAAAGGCATCCTACAGTATGGGAGAATATATTTGTAAATGACATATCCAATAAGGGGTCTAAAATATATAAAGAGCTCACATGCCTCTACACCCAAAAAGCAAATAACCCAATTAAAAAATGGGCAGAAGATATGACAGACACTTCTCCAAAGAAGAAATTCAGATGACCAACAGGCATATAAAAAGATGCTCCACATCACTAATTATCAGGGAAATGCAAATTAAAACCACAATGCGAATCACCTCACACCAGCTGGGATGGCCAACATCAAAAAGACAAAGAACAACAAATGCTGGCAAGAATGCAGAGAAAGGGGAACCCTCCTACACTGTTGGTAGGAATGTAAATTAGTTCAACCGTTGTGGAAAGCAATATGGAGGTTCCTCAAAAAACTAAAAATAGAAATACCATTTGACCTAGGAATTCCACTCCTAGGAATTTGCCCAAAAGAAACAAGATCAGAGTCAAAAACACATATGCATCCCTATGTTTATCGCAGCACTACAATAACCAAGAAATGGAAGCAACCTAAGTGTCCATCAGTAGATGAAAGAATAAAGAAGATGTGGTACATATACACAATGGAATATTATTCAGTCATAAGATGAAAACAAATCCTACCATTTGCAACAACCTGGATGGAGCTAGAGGGTATTATGCTCAGTGAAATAAGCCAGGTGGAGAAAAGCAAATACCAAATGATTTCACTAATTTGTGGAGTATAACAATGAAGCAAAACTGAAGAAACAAAACAACAGCAGACTCACAGACTCCAAGAAGGGACTAGTGGTTATCAAAGGGGAGGGGTGAAGGAGAGGGGGTGAGGAGGGGGAAAAGGGGATTAAGGGGCATTATAATTAGCACAAATAATATAGGGGGTCACAGGGAAGGCAGTATAGCACAGAAAAGACAAGTAGTGTCTCTATAGCATTTTACTATGCTGATGGACAGTGACTGCAATGGGGTGTGGGGGGGACTTGATAATATGGGTGAATGTAATAACCACAATATTGCTCATGTGAAAGCTTTATAAGATTGTATATCAATGATAGCTTAATTTTAAAAATGTTAAAAAAAAAAAACACCTGTCTGTTGAGTGACCAAGATTTTGGAAGCTGAGGGAACCAGCATGATGATGTAGTTCCAGGTTCTGGTCTAACAGGTGAGGCCCAAGGTCACAGCTGATGAGGGGTAGAGTCCACTGTCAACCTGTGCCACTTCACTGCTAGGAGGTGGGCGATGGTTAGGGACACTGCCTCTCTAACATTGCCCCTGGCAGGGCTGAACATCTTTCCAGAGTGTCTTTGTCCTCAGGAACTTGCTAGGGTGTAAACCAGATAGGCAACATTGGGGCATTTATAAGGCGAGTGTTCCTGGTGTCTCAAGTGCTGGCACAAGTATATAGTGAGGATGGGACTGATGCTGTGAGTGAAGTCCCCAAACTCGTGAAGCCATGACCTCAGGCTCTCAAACAGCAGGGTAGCTCAAGTTCTGCTACTCAGGGCTACATTTGGCCCAGAGTGAGAACAGATTGCAAACTAGCCCAATGTTTTCAGCTGTAAAACAGCATCCTTGTGGATTATCTAGAGCTGTGGCCTAACTGGAAATGTGAGTTTTACTTGCAAGATGCTGTAGCTCTTAATAATTTCTTCATCCTTTAATGAATTTTTAATCATGAATCTGTGATTAGGATGAAGCCGTGTGCTGCAGGCCTGTCTCCAGCTGCGCCAGGAACTCCAGCCAGGATAGAGTGGCCTGTGGAAACGGCAGGGCCAGGCCCCCCAGGATGAAGCCAAAGAGTTTCCTGTGTGGAGGAGAAAGGCCGTTGCAGACCGACTTTGGAGAGGGAAGACAGGGTTAGCTTGGCATTTAGAAGGCCCCACAGAGGCAGACCCAAGTATGGGTCGATAACAGATTTTACAGAGAACTGGCCAAAATTGTAGCCTGATCCTATGGCCCCTCACATCTAACTCCCACGACCTCTCCAAGGATGTCCAAGGCAAGTAGCTACTCCAAACCTCAGGTTTCCTTTCTATAATTAGGGATATATTGTGGTTTATAAGCTAAGCTAGTTTGGCATCCTGAAACCCTCACACAATAGTTTTCTACTGTCACAATTATGCTCACAATAATAATAATGCTAATAACCACAAAAATGGCTGTCACTTATTGAAGGCATGCTATGTCCAGGAACTGTGTTAAATGCTGTGCATTAAATTCTCTCTACAAAGTGGTGTGTCATCATCATCCCCCATTATACAGAACACCAGGGCAGATAAAGGTGAAAGAGCTTGTTCAGCGTCATACGGCTCCTTCTGGCAGAGCCTTTTTAAAATTAAAACCCTGTGCTTTTCAGCATTTCTTGATAGTTCATCCCTTATTGCTCTCTTTTCACAACAAACAACTTGCTTGGCCATAGGACTGGTATTGAGTATAGTTTGTTCATTTAAAAATATTGAGCTGGAATCCTGTTTTATTCATCCTGTGTAGTAAGGATGTAATATTCATCAAACACACAGGTAGGTGCTCCAGCGCGTGGTGGGTGGTCTGGGAGGCATCCTCTAAGCTTCTCAGTGCTGCCCGGAGGAATCAACCCCTGTGGTCTACAGCACTGACTCTGCTCCCTTCCTTATGCTTCTTGGAATCTCCTTCCAAATAAACTACTGCATCCAAGTCTTTATCTTGGGCTCTACTTTTGGGGAACCCAAGTTAAGACTATGTATGTGCATATGTTTTTTAATTAGATAACGTTTATTGAGCACTTACTAAGTGCCAAATGCTGTGCTTTATCGGAATTGCCTTTTTCTAAATTCTCAGAACAATGTTGGCAGCCAATTCCCAATTTAAACAGGAGGAAACTGAGGCACAGAGGAATTAAGTAACTCATCTGAAAAGGCATCCACTGAGTGAGAGTTTGTGCTTTCAATCTCTTTGTTAAGCTGTGTCTCACTCTTCACACAAACTTCTTCTCTGGAAGCTTCCACAAAGAGCACAGTGCTCCAAAGTCAGGCTCAATAAAAATAATGATCTGCATCAGGGAAATCTTTGCAACAACTTTACCTAAATGTCCAATTCCAAATTATCCTGCAGAAAGGAAATTTGTGTTCCATGACCATTTTTTATGGGTGCACAGCAAAGGAAACCATCAACAAAATGAAAATGCAGCCTACTGAAGGGGTGAATATATTTGCAAATCATATATGTGATAAGGGATTAATATCCAAGATACATAAATAACTCAAACAACTCAATAGCAAAAAGCAAACTGATTAAAAAATGGGCACAGGATCTAAATAGACATTTTTCCAAAGAAGACATACAGATGGCAAACAGGCTTGTGAAAAGATGTTCAACATCACTAATTATCAGAGAAATGCAAATTATAACCACAATTAGATATCACCTGACACCTGTTAAGATGGCTATCAATCAAGAAGAGGAGAAATAACAAGCATTGGTAAGGATGTGGAGAAAAGGGAAAAATTATTCCCACTCTTGATGGGAATATGAATTGGTACAATCACTATAGAAACCAGTATGGTGGGTCATCAAAAAAATTAAAAATAGATCTATCATATAATCCAGCTATGCAACTTCTGGGTATTTATCTGAAGAAAATGAAAACACTAATCCAAAAAGATACATGCATCCCTATGTTCATTTGTAACATTATTTACAATCACCAAGATATGAAAACAACCTAAGTTTCCAGCAACAGATGAAGGGATAAAGAAGAAGTGGCCTGTGGAATACAATGGAATATTACCCAGCTATAAAAAAAAAGATTAAAGATGGCAGCATGAGAGGTGAGACAAAGGCTTCCCCCTAAAACTGCATATAATAAGAAAATATAATTAATACAATTAATCCTGAAAGAGCAACAGGAAAGAGGACTGCACCAAACTGCATACACCTGGAGAAAAGAATAAACCTCACTGAACAGGGTAATGTACCAAAGTCATGGCCCGGCGGGACCCAAGCCCTTCCCCCACCCCAGCTCACCAGCGGGAGGAAGAGAAATGGAGCAGGGAGGTAGTGGAGGCCTGGGACTGCTGAATACCTAACTCCTGAGATCTGCTCTGGGAGCACAAACCTACATTTCATGGTGCTTGCATGGTACTCTCATGAGTAGGGGGTTGGAAAGCTAAGACAGGCAGAATTCATGGAGAGACTGAGATTCCAGCTGCTTGTGGAAAGTAGGGATCCATATCCAGCTGCTCTGGGACAAAAGAAAGGCGGACAGTCTGAGAGACTTCCTAAAAGCAAGAGGGCTGCTAAAGGGCAAGGATTTACAGAGCTTACTGCTCAGGATAAAGGACAAGTAGACAAATACGTCCAGGTGCACTTTGCTCACCAGGTTGGGAGCTTTCACAATCTTCAGGCACTCCAGCTCCCTGGCTGGCTACAGAGCTCCAAGAACCCCCTCCCTGATACGCAGCTCCTGCACCTTTCTCCTGGCCAGCCCCACCTGGCACACAAATCGGCAAACCCTACCCTGGCGTTAGGCCAGCCAGAGGGAAGATTTGTCTACAGCAACTACAAACGCAAAGCATAGAGGCTTGTACCTGTGTGCTCGGTCCACTGGTTCAGGCAGTGGAGACAGGCATAGCAGCTGGGAAGCAGGAAATAGCTCTTTCCTCCCCCAGTGCACCAATACCTCTCTCCTGTGAACCCCGACATTGTCTCAGGGGCTGAGCAGCTCCAGAGAGTAGAGCTTCTGGGCACTAGAGGGTGCCATATACAAATATGAAACGCCAAAGGAACTGGTTCAAAGTAAAATTATTAATACAACTCCTGAGAAAGATTTAAATGACATCGACCTCATGAATCTTCCTGAAAGGGAGTTCAAAATAAAAATGATTAACATGCTCATGGAGGTACAGAAAAATATTCAAGAACTCAGGAATGAATTCCGTTTGGAGATCCAATCATTGAAGAGCAAAATGGAGGGTATTAAAAGCAGATTAGATATGGTGGAGGAAACGATAAATGAAATAGAAACTAGAGAAGAGGAATACAAAGAAGCTGAGGCACGGAGAGAAAAAAGAATCTCTAAGAATGAAAGAATATAGAGAGAACTGTGTGACCAATCCAGTTTCCTGAACACATCTCCTTGAGCAAGGGAAACAAAAGCAAAAATGAATTCATGGGACTACATCAAACTAAAAAGTTTCTGTACAGCAAAGGAAACCATCAGCAGAACAAAAAGACATCCTACAATATGGGAGAGTATATTTGTAAATGACATACCTGACAAGGGATTAACATCCAAAATATATAAAGAACCCAGATGCCTCAACACCCAAAAAGCAAATAGCCCAATCAAAAAACAGGCAAAGCATATGAAGAGACAGTTCACCAAAGAAGAAATTCAGATGGCCAACAGACACATGAAAAAATGCTTCACATCACTAATAATCAGGGTAATGCAAATTAAAACCACAATGAGATATCACCTCACACTAGTAAGGATGGCCAGCATAGAAAAGAACAACAGAAGCTGGTGAGGATGCAGAGAAAGGGGAACCCTCCTACACTGCTGGTGGGAATGTAAGTTAGGTTCAACCATTGTGGAAAGCAGTATGGAGGTTCCTCAAAAAACTAAAAATATAAATACCTTTTAACCTGGGAATCCCACTCCTTGGAATTTACACAAAGAATACAACTCCTCAGATTCAAAAAGACATATGCACCCCTATGTTTATCGCAGCACTATTTACAATAGCCAAGATATGGAAACAACCTAAATGTCCATCAGTAGATGAATGGATAAAGAAGAGGTGGTACATATACACAATGGAATACTACTCAGCCATAAGAAGAGGGCAAATTCTACCATTTGCAACAACATGGATGGAGCTAGAGGGTATTATGCTCAGTGAAATAAGCCAGGTGGAGAAAGACAAGTGCCAAATGTTTTCCTTCATTTGTGGAGTATAACAACAAAGCAAAACTGAAGGAACAAAATCGCAGCAGACTCACAGACTCCAAGAATGAACTAGTGGTTACCAAAGGGGAGGGGTGTGGGAGGGCAGGTGGGGAGGGGAGGGAGAAGGGGACTGAGGGGTATTATGTTTAGTACACATGGTGTGGGGGATCACGGGGAGAACAGTGTAGCACAGTGGATCTGTGGCAACATGCTGCACTGATGGACAGTGACTGCATTGGGGTGTGGGTGGGGACTTGATAATCTGGGTAAATGTAGTAACCACATTTTTTTTCATGTGAATCATCTTCATAAGAGTGTATATCAATCATACCTTTAAAAATTTTTTTTTAAAGAAGAAAATTTTGCCATTTATGATAACATGAATAGACCTTGAGGTTATTATGCTAAGTGAAGTAAGTCAGAGAGAGAAAGACAAATTCAGTATAATTGCACTTATATATGGAATCCAAAAACAAAACAAAACTCACAGATACAGAGACTGGCAATTATCAGAGGGGAAGAGCATTGGGTTAGGTGAAAAGCGTGAACGGGTCAGTTGTATAGTGATGGATGGCAACTAGACTTATTGTGGTGATCACTTGATAGTATCTATAAATATTGAATTATTATGTTGTACACTTGAAACTGGTATAATGTTATATACCAATGTTACTCCAATAATAAATAAATAATGGGTTACGTGGTTTGACAAGCAAAAGCTGCCTGAAACTATCACTGACCCCCAAGGCTGGGACGTGCCATTGTCCTCTCAGTACCTCACCTGCTTCTCAATGACAGTAGGAGCTCGCTGACCACATCACAAAGCAAACACCCTGGAAGCATTAGGATAGCATTAAAAGGCCACTTTTCCTCCACGGAAAGAAGAAATGAAAGAAACCTTTTTATACAAAGGCAAAAATTTCTTTTAAGAAGCCATGGCCCTTATTGTGTCATACCTGTTCTCTAAGAGAACCACCGCCCTCTGAAATTCCCTTTCCCATTAGCAGCCATGCTATTACTACATTTCTTTTTTCTAAAATCAAAGAGGAATGAAATTCTAATGACCATTTTCTACCTAATCTAACTCAGCCTCTACCTCAATTTCTGGGAAACCCTTCTAAATGCCCTCCAAACATTTTCTCTTTCCAAAACTGCTGTGGGAAGAACTGAGTGAGGGAGGCGTCAACGTGAGCAGTGAGCCTATCAGAGGAAAGCCGCATGATGTTTGCGAGCTTTGCTTCCAGTGTGCAAGCTGGAGAAATGCAGAATTCTGTTCATACTGACGTTGGTAAGTGGGAGGAAAACACGCAGCCAGCAGCTGTGGAGGGGAAATCACCAAGCAAACCCCAGAGTCACCTCCTCCCTGACTTCTGGCAAGAGTCACAGAGAGCTGCAGAGGGCTCACAGGGGACCCTGACTCGGAAGGACTCACAAGACGTCTGTGAGGAAAGTGCCTCGGGCACGCGCCAAGGGCCTTCACCACCATCCGCCCCCGTGACGCCTGCTTGTCACAGCGCCCCTCAGGGTGACGGCATGGAGGGTGCTGCCTGCCTTCCTGCCCAGCCTCCCTGCCAGCAGGGCAGCTGATGAGCACATTAAGAAGCTGCCTTACTGAAGCCAAAGTGATACATCTGCTTATGGTAATTAAATAAATGCCAGTCGGACCCTTCTCGGAGTGCTTACTGAAGCAAGTGCCAGTTACACGAGGCTCTCCAAGAATCCGAGAGAAATCAGAGGTGGGAAGGCGAGCTCCTAGGCACTTACCACCCACTCCTTGAAAATACGTGCCCGTGGCTAAGCTTTTATCTGCAGTCTGGCTTGGTTCCTGCCAGGTCTTGGCTTCTCCATCTGTCAGGTGAGATGATGACACTTGCTCAGCTCCTCCTTGCAAGGTGACCTTGTGCAGAGATGGGTCTTCACCATTGACCCTAGCTCTACCCAGCCTCTTTCAAAAGGGGTTTAAGGCAATTACACCAAAAGGTGCATTGACAAAGGAAATAAAATAGGAGTAAAACAGAGCATGGAAATAGGTTAATTGTATGAGCCTGACCCATTTATCATGGGTGACAGAAATTTAGTAGTAAAGTTAAATTCCATGGACACATTTTAAACACCTCTCAGTCTCAGATGTGGCTTCAGATTTAGTCCAGTGTTCATAACTGTGTGACCCTTGACAAGTTAGTTAACCACTCTGAGCTTTATATTCCTTGTTTATAGTAAGGCATGTAATGTGAAGTAAATGGAGGCTTAAACATGATAAATATATGCAAAAGCAGGTAGAGCAGGGCCAGGCACACAGTAGGGGCCTCATAAACACTGATTTCTTTTTGCCTGCCTGATTTCTTTTTGTCTTTCTCCTTCCTTGCTTGCTTTTATCTTTTAATTTTTCTTCCATTTTAAATAAGGAAATCTCCAGGAAACTCTCCAACATCATTTGATTAGTGGGTTAGAAGAGAATCTCTGGGGATAAGAAATAATTTTGAAAGAAATAAATCTTTGCCTGCAGGGGAGGGACAAATTTTCAAGATGGGGAATGATTAAACTGACTTATCCAAAGTCACCAGTTGAGACCAGATGTGTCTAATTTTTGTTATCTGGATGTGGAATTAATAAAATGGGTTCCCTCATATACCTCAGATCTCCCAAAGGGATCGGGGAGCAGAAAAGGGAATACTGGGAGGAAGTTGATTCCACATGAAGCTGGAAGACCGGGGACGGGCCACTGTTATGGAAGACCAGGGGCACAGCTCCAGGCATACGGGAAGCTTCCCAACAGCAGGATGGCCAGGCGGGCCAGGGGCGCCAGGACTTGCCATTCCCCCTGCCTGCAGCAGGCTGGGACAGGTGTCTGCACATTTTCCACTCACCAATTGGAAAATAAAGATGACAAATGCAATTTCCTCCTGCTCTCTGAGGTCACCTGGGTATGTCCAGGCAGGCAAGATGTGGTGTCTGCAAAGAGACAGCCACCAAAAACTCCAAGCAACTGGTTGGCATCAGGGACGTGCAGCAGCAGGAAGCAGCCCACACCACCCCTTGAAGCCTTTTCTGATAACCCCTCTCCACTCCCGTCTGCCTCACTGATCCCTGTATTGATTTTAACCACAGCCCTCGGACTCATTCACTCCAAGCAGTTCATTTGCGCATCTGTGTCCCTATCACTGTGAGGCCCCCAAGGGCTGCGTCCTGCCTCAGCATAAATGGCTAGTACATAGTAGATGCTTACTAAATGCAAGTCTCATTGATAAATGGAACGCTCAGGACAGTAAGAACAAGGCAAAGAAGTGGGAGAACTGAGTGGGTTTATCAACACAGAGACCCAAGAACAGGAAGAGAGATGGAGCCTGTAGGCTGCAGCCTGGTGCAAGCTAGAGGCTCAGTATGAGGGCAGCCAGGTTGTAAGGCCTGAGCAAGACAAGCAGTGGGACTTGGTCCCAATCCCCCAGGTCCCTCCTGCCTGAGGATATTGTTGGGTTTCTGGGGCTGGACGGGGCCTGGGCTCACAGTTAGGGCCAATGATGAAAGAAAGTGTAGTGTGATGTTAAGCAATGTGCTCTGCAGCCACACTACCTGGGTTCAACTGCTGCCTCCCCAGCTATTAGCCTGTGACTTTGGACTTGCAAGTCGGGTTTTTATGCCTCAGTCTTCCCATCTGCAAAATGGGAATAATAATAGTACCAAGTCCTAGGGGTGTTATAAGGACTAAGTGAGTTAATATAGTAAAGTGCTTGTAACAGGCACTGGCCTGGCACAGAGTAAGTACTACTCAGGTGTTAGCTATTATTATTTCCGTTGTTGTCATCATCCTTACCCCATGTAAGGAGGGCATATGGTCTGTCGGTCCTGATGGTGATACAGTTGAAGAAAAGAGAGGAACGTAGTGGGTTCTGGCTTCCATCCTCTGTATTATAGCTGCTCTAACTTTAACTGGTTAGAAGTTGCTTATCCGAAGATTAGTTTCCTACATACTGTGAGGTATGTTTTAAGTTCCACTTTTCAAAAGCCTGGGGAAGTGTCACTCCCACAGTGCTGCCCCAGGCTGGCTTGTGGAAGAACACGGGTTCATTGCTGGTATGTTAGGGTGAATCAGGGGCTCTCTGGCTTAGGGGATGGGGTATCAATCTTTCTCTTTCTGTCTTTATATTCTATCTATGGGCTCTCAGACCTGAAGGGCACAAAAGAAATTAAAACCCCTATGTTAAATTTCTTGTTTATTTGTTTTAAACACACACTTATAAGGCACTTACTATGTGTTCTAATTACAAATATTAACTCACTTAAACCTCAAAATAACCCTGTGAAATAGAGCTCTTCTAACTACTTTACAGATGAGGAATGAGGCACAGAGAAGGTAAGCAGTATGCTCACAGGTACACAGCAGGGAGGGGTGGTGGCAGGGGTGGAAAGCCAAGACAGTGAACTCGGGAGCCCAGCTGCAGAGCTGCTCCTGTGTGTCCTGCTATACCACCTCTCCAGAAAGCTATGTTTGGGTAAATGTACAAGAAGGTAAGCAGGCCTCCCCCAGCTGAGGGTGGGCTGAGCTGCCTGCTGGTCCCGGAGTCTCCCTACCTTTCCTGCTGGAAGAAAGGGGGGAATCCCACAGACTTCACCGGATCCCTGATTCTCACTGCTCTGGGTGGCCCAGCTTTGGAAGGGAAATTATGTGCTCCACAGACAGAGCTGAGAACCCAAGTGGACAGCCCCCCGTGAGGACAAGGACACTGTCTAGCAGTCACGGGCCCTGAGCTCCCGGGGGGCACTGCCCTGAGGCCCCCCTACGACCTCTTCCCCTTGGTTGTCCATTACTTGTCAACTAGTCCCCAGGCTCAGAACACAGAGGGCTTGGGACCGGGGCAGTTCCTTCCCCTTCTCCAGGGAGCCCGCGGTGTCAGTAAACGGGTCTGTGTGATTGCCAGGACTTCACAATTGGACAGCCCTTTCTTTCCCCTGATAGAGATAAATGTTGATAACTCAATGATGATGAAAACATTGCGAAGTGCCAAGCACAGCATGTTTAGTTACAAAAGCCAGGAATAATTGCTTCAGCCTTGCTGCTAAGGAAACCAGTTGTTGAGTCCAGGATAATTCTAGTAAGAAATTGGCATTCGGGGATTAATTGTTTGGAATGTAATGACTGCTACAGCCCAAACTAATGAGAACAGAAGGCAGCTTCCAATTTGAATTTAGGGAATGAAATAGGCTTTGCCAGGCTACCTGGTGCAGAAAAAGGAAGGAAGGGCTTTTGTTTTGGGTTTTTTTTTTAACCTCAGTACTGATTGGGTGAAAAATAAAAAGCATTTTGCAAGAACAGCTTCTGAGAAGACAAGCCAAAAGTCTGTCCAGATGCCTCAGGAAAACTCTTGATTGATAATTAAAAGCCTGGCTGAGCTCTTCCTAGGAGGGGCCCTGAGCAGGCCTGGGGACAGCAGGCAGGGCTGAGTCATGCCCACCTGGGGCAGAGGGAGTGTGTGCTGGGCAGGAGTCAACCTGTCCCTGACCCCCGAGCTCCGACCTTCTGCAGGTCACCACGCCTTTCTGCATCCGTCCTCTCCTGAACCAGCGGGATGAGCAGCCACGCGCACCCCGCCGCCCCCAGTGTTCGCTGTGAGGCTAGTTGTGAGGGCCACATGAGAACATAGCTGGCAGATGCTCTGCGACCTTTAAGTCATAATGGGGATGGAAAGTATTATTTGGTTAGATTAACCCCTTCTCATCCTTTTATTTGCTTGCTCAGCCCTGACCTGTTTGAAAAACGACTCAAGACAGCCTGCCTATTTTGCTCTGATTTCTCGTGGAGCATGAGCTCCGTGGAGAGTAACTGCCACGCCAGGCAGGAGTCCAGCAGCAGCGAAGACCCAGGGTGGCTTGCAGGGCCCACGGGGCGGCAGCCTGCAGTCTGCGGGGGGAGTCGGAGCCTTGCCAACTCTTCGGAGTGCTGGGCGCTTTGGGTAATGGGCAAGGGGGCAGGAAAAGGAGTAGCCCGTTGGCCTGTGTGTCTGCTGGGCTCCGGCTATGAGTGTGTGTTTATTGTGGGCCTGACGTGCGAGTGGCATTACAACAGAGAGATTTAAGGGACTCTCAGAAGACACCTAACTAACAAGTACTTCCGGGGAGAGGTCCCAGATTCTTCACCAGCTTCCCAGTTTGCATCCAGTTTCCTCCCATCTCCGTCCCTGCTTTCTGACATTGGTAATAGAAATGCTGGACAGGATTCCCCTGAATTCAACTAACTGGAAGGCCTTTCCTCAAAGTCCCACCACAAATGAGGACTCCCCAGGTTGCCTGCCAGATTTGAGTGGTGAGAGGGGCTTCTGAGAGAGGATTTGCACGTGAGGCTCTCAGGATAAAGGCAAAACAATGGAAATCCGTGTTGGTCAAGGGTGAGGAGAAATTGGAAACCCGAGCACTTTTGGTGAGAATATGAAACGGTGCAGCTGCTGTAAAAACAGTATGGGAGTTCCTCAAAGAATTTTACATGGAACTGCCCTATGATCCAGCAATTCCACTTCTGCATGTGCACCACAGAGAATCAGAAACAGGCTCAAACAGGTATCTGTACACACACCAATGTTTCTAACAGCATTATTCACAATAGCCGAAAGGCAGAAACAACCCAAGAACCAATCAACAAATGAACGGATAAGCAAAATGTGGTATGTACATACAATGGAATATTACTCAACCATAAAAAGGCATGAAATTGATACGTGTTGTGACATAGGTGGACCTTAAAAATGTGCTACTAAGTGAAATAAGCCCTGATATAAAAGGACAAATATTGTATGATTCCACTTACAGGAAATACCTCAAATAAGCAAGTTCATAGAGACAAAAAGTAGATTAGGATTACCAGGGACTAAGGGGAAGGGAAAATGGGGAATTAATGTTTAATGTTTACAGTTTCTGTCTGGGGTGATAAAAAGTTCTGGAAATAGATAGTGGTAGTGATTGCACAACATTATGAATATAACTAACGCCATTGAATTGTACCCTTGGAGATACTAAAAATGGCAAATTTTGTGTTTTATGCATTTCATCATATAAAAGATATGCGCTTTACTGGAAAAAAAATTGAGAAAGTTCTTGAACAAAGCTGGGCATGGCAGGCCCCTTGCTTGCCTGGGTGGCTTTTCTCCACGCCTCTGCCCCCCTCATTCTCCTGCCTCCTGAGGCTCATTCATCCTAGCTGTTCCCCTTGCTCCACCCCCCCACCAGGCCTTCGGAATGCTTCTCCACCCACCCAAACCAAGACTTCTCAGACCACCAAGACCAGGTCAGTTTCCTTATTTATATGCTCAGAAAGACCCATGCTCCTTGTCTCCAAAGCCCAGCCTCCAGTGGTGGGATATGTGAACGTCTGACTCCCACATGAGAAATCATGTTGTGAAAACAGGGGCACTGTGTCTGTTTACTCTCTCCATTGGCCCTAGTAGGCCCTCAGTAAATAAACAGATGCTCCATGAAGAAATACAGGGATGAATGAGCTACTCCATCTGCTTTTTCCCCATCTTCCCTCCATCACTTATTCATTAGCCATAATACAACCGCCTGAAGTAAGTTGATGTATTTATTTCTTTATGTATATTTGGTGTCCCTGCCTTCTCATTAGAATAAACCCCTTGAAAGCAGGTACTCTTTTTGCTCTGCCCACTGCAATACCCCAGTTCAACAGTACCTGACATATTGTAGGGCTCCAAAGGCACCTACTGAATTAATCAATAGCAGACCTTTATTAACTCCTGCCTGGATTATTTTGCACTCAATTTCATTGTCTCCATATGAGTGCCACAGTCATATGTCTACAAATGTCAATTTGTCCATGTCTCTCTTCTGCTTTAAGCCTTCAGTGCTCCCCCTAGGCCTGGAGATAAAGTCCACTCTCCTGTTAGCACACACTGGCCTCTCCTGACACTCCACATCACTGCTCAAACCATCCCACGCTGGAGGGATATAAGAATGATCTAAGGTAGACCATTCTTGACTTACATTGTTCTCTCTCCCCAAAATACCCTTCCCTACATCTTTGTCCAGATAGTACTTTCTCACCATTCAAGCCTGTTCAGATGTCATCACCTTCCAGGACCTCCTGCCTAAATCCCCTGTATATGTTTTGACCATGATGCAAAACTTACCTGCTGCACTTTCCCACGTGAGGCCCTGGAGAGCTGGGAACAAGTTCTGCTCGTCTAGGGGTGTGGCTTGTTGCCTGGCATAATTCAAGCACTCAGTAAAGAGGGGTTTAACCAAACTGAACTCTTCAGAGTGAATTTGAGAATGAAGAGAGTTGTCTCTTGATTGAAACAAATGATCATAATTCCCTGGAAACACCCTTGAGCCAAACAAGAGGGCATCCAAGCCCTGGTCTCCACAGGCCCACCTGGTCCTGCCCAGCTGTGTCCCACCCCCTGGGGTGAGGAATCTGCAGCCCCAAGTGTAGGTCCCTACCTGGAGCTCACACCGTCCCTTCCAGGCATCTCTCTGGGTATCTGGAGCTTGTCTTCTGCAGATCTGCCCTACCAAGGATACACTGTGCCACCATCCTGCATGTGCCTAGGCCTGGCAGGGAGTCAAGGCTGCCTTTGGTGGAAACGGTGGACAGAACTGAGTCGTACAGGCTGGGGTGGCCACATACATTCACCAGGTATAGGGTGGAGCCAGCGGTAGGAGGGGAAGTGGGAGCCATGGCTGACTCTCTCTCTGCCACCATCTCCACTCTGCTGAAATAAACAGAGTCTAAGTGCTTTAAATTCAAGACTAGCCTTCTAACTTGTTATGAAGTCTATTTACCAAGACAGGAAGCAAAGATGTGTTTTATTTAACAGTTTGTTGGCTTAGTTTGTAACTCTGAAAGATCTAGATAAAAGGTCTGTGGGCCTTTATTTCACGCCTGCCACGGTCTTGCTGATATGAGGATGGGCCTGCCCCTCAGCCAGACAGGAAGGAAGTCCTCACCGCCAGGGAAGGAGGGTCATGGAACATGAAGTCTCACATCCTGAACACAAAAACCTCTAAAAACCCAAGGAAATGGCTACTCTATATAGGGTGTGCCTGTGTGTGTGCATGCACATGTGTGTATGATTTATTAGCAAGCCTTCTCTGAGGAAAAATTGCAGGAAGGGAAACAAGCAAGATTGTTTTGCTTCAAGTGAATTGATAGAGATTCAAAGGAGGGGTTACCCGGAGAGGTTGGGGCGGCAGGACCAACTGGGAAGAAGTGTGAGAGTGCTTGCAGGGGGCTGGGAATGTTGTCTGTGTTGGTCTGAGTGGGGGCTAGTGGGTCATGCACACGTTATATTCCACTAAGCTGCACACTTGAGATGAATGCACTTTACACACAAGCAGTTTTGGAGTCAGTCAGCTTGGGCTTACCAGCTCTGTGCCCTTGAGCAAGTTAATTATCCTCTTAAACCTCAATTGACTCAGTGCATAGTGGGTAACATCAACATGTGTGCATCGCAGGCTGAGGAAAAGGGGGAAGGAGTTAGTGCTCAGTCAGTGGTGGTTCTTTATTTTATTAGCTGCATCAACTACTATTGAATTAACTGTGTAAACCATTGCTTATTAAAATGCCTGAAACTTTGAAATGCATGGATTTTTATGGTAGTTTTTCTAAATGCAACAGAATGAGTTAGAACCATCCAAAGGTCTCCTCCCTTCTAACTATTCTGTCAATACCACTCATTTTCACTGACTGACTTCTTTTAAGCCACATTTGGTCTAGGTGGCAACTTTTCTGCACAGCCAGCAGCTCATGACTGGTGCCCTCTTCCCTTCAGGGCATTTACAGCTCACACACAGGGTGTAGTTCTTTCCAAACATGCCCTACCTCCTGTGGGACTATAAACTACAAGAGGGTAAACCCATGTTCCTTTTGAAGAACCATCAGGCATTACAATGTGACTGAATGCGGTCCTAAGGGAAAGCGGAGCAACCTGCTGGAACTGGGCTATTGGAAAACAACTTTATTTCTCCCGTGGTGGACTTCACCTCTGGTCTGAAAAAGGCCTGATCCTGGCTGCATTTAGTTCCTATGGTAAGGTCTCGCCTCTAATCTCATTCCACAAGGAAGCTCAGTGAGGGTGGATAAGAGATTTTGACTATTTTATTAGGTAAACTGGGATGGCAGTTGTGGAGTCTCACAAAGTATTAAATATGCTTTCCTATTGCACTGCTGTTAAAGCGTGCTTTTCTCTAAATTCAACTTCAAAAGTGGAAGTAGGCTTTGACACAGAGTCAAGAATAGCATTTATACATTCATCAAACCTTTACCTGGTGCCCGCCAATGACAAGAGACCATCCCAGGCACTGTGAGAGGAGATCAAGAAGATCTCAGCCCTCAGAGAGCTTAACTGGCACTCCTCTAGCTGAGGCACTGGGACCATGAGCCTCAGCCATGGAGAGAGGCGGGTGCACAACTTAACCACAGGATGAGCCGGGAAGGAGCAAATGTCAAGAGGAGAAGGGTGGGAGAAGAAAGCTACACAGGGCACTCCTGTGCCGCAGCTCAGTGGGGCTGCTTTGCTTGTGATCCTCACTCAGCCCTCCCAACATCCCTGCAAAGTGGTTATTATTATTCTCACTTGACAGATGAGGAAACTAAGGTTCAGAGAAGCAGAGACCTGGCTCAAAGTCTCAGAGTTCATAAGCAGAGGAAGGGCTGGCTGCATAAGTTGTGGGGTGCAGTACAAAGTGAAAATAAAGAATTTCCCAGCAGTGACAGTAGTGTGTTAAGTCAAACATGGGTCCCTTCTAAGTGCAGAGTCCTGTGAGGCTGCATAGTTTGGATGACCACGAAGCTGGCTTTGAGGAGAGATACTACAAAGAATTATGGAAGCACAGATAAAGGAAGGAGGGAGTAATTTTGTTGGGAAGATTGATAAAATGGAAAGCTTTATTGATAGAAGTGGCAGTGAACTGGAAGGGGAATGTCACTTTAGTTACATGTATCCAACACAAGGCTACCTGGTGAC
The DNA here is from genome assembly GCF_030020395.1 of Manis pentadactyla. Lineage (NCBI taxonomy): Eukaryota > Metazoa > Chordata > Mammalia > Pholidota > Manidae > Manis > Manis pentadactyla. Next base: position 10,584,949 of record NC_080035.1, read on the forward strand.
TCTTTTTCACCAGAGTAAGATGTAGCCAGGAGCTTAGGTATCTCCTGAAACCTATGGGACTCAAGAGTCTATCACGGAAATCAGCTGCTTGTACTTAGGGTGGGAAGAAATCCAGTTCTGGAACTGTCTCTGTCCCTCTGAGAACTCTGCCACCTTCTGGACCAGCTCCAGGCCTGGACTGACCATGTCTGCCTAGTTCCATATCTGTTAGAAATAAGATCAGTTGCAAATAACAAAACAATCAAGCATGAGTGGCTTGAACAAACAGAGGTTCTTTTTCTTACAAAATGAAGTCTAGGAGTAGAGAGTTTCTAGCATTAGTTCAGGTGTTCAGAATATCAGTAATGGGCTCTCTGTGATTCACATGCTCTTTCCCTCGGGGTATTACATCATAGTTGCAAGATGCTTGCTGTGGCTCCAGCCATCTTGACTGCATTCAAGATAAATAGAAGGGAGAAGAATGACACTATGTCCAAAAGGGGAAGCAGAAACTTTCTCAGAATCCCCACCTCTAAATGATGGCCCTTAAGTTTCACTGACCAGAGCTGCATAACATAGTCTGCCAGAGGAACCCAGAACTGCCAAGAAGGGCTGGGAAACAGAGAACAGTGAGGCTCAGGCCTGGACGTGGCTGCTAAGCTGCCATGAACAAAATTGAAGTACTGTTAGCCATGAAAAAAAGAGGCTACTGAGTGGGCACCTAAGACTGCTGGTTACTCTGTGGACTAATCTAGTGCCCTAAGTTCATCCCAGGCCCACGCATATGTCTCCCAGAAATAGTCCTAGGGGATCCCAAGGTCCTGGGAATCAAGCTGGGCTGACTGTTACCACAGGAGTGTGAGGAGCTGGCAGCCTCTGCAGCTCATGACTGGTGCCCTCTTCCCTTCAGGGCATTTACAGCTCACACACAGGGTGCAGGTCTTTCCAAACATGCCCTACCTCTCCTGTGGGACTATAAACTACAAGAGGGTAAACCCATGTTCCTTTTGAAGAAATGTGTTTAATGACGTCAACTGTGTCAGAAGCTACGAGCGTGCTACAACCCATTAACATGTAATAGAGGCTGCAATACAGACTTAAGGAGAATGATAAGAAAAAGCAGAGTGCCCATAATAACATAGCTTAGAGAGTCAAGGAGGGCTTGCAGGGAAGACTGTGGATTCAGCCATCCATCCGTCCATCCATCCGCCCATCCATCCACCCATCCATCCACTCAATCAAATATTTACGTAGCCCCTAGCACAGCCCTAGGCTCTGGGGATGTATGAGTGAATGAGATAAACAGGCCCCTGATCTCATTGGGTTGATCTCAGTCTAGTCCAGGAAGGAAGAAAAAAACCTAAGTAAATAAACAAATATATCAGGTAACGTTAAGTGTTTTACAGAGAATAAAACAAGCTTCTGTGGACAGGGTCATGTAGGAGTGGCTTCTCTAAAAATGTGGCACAAGAGCTGGGGTCCAAATGAAGAGAACATTCCTGGGACCAGCCTGCAAGGTTCAGGGGAAAGTGCCTTCCTGGCCGAGGCTAAGGAGAAACCAAGAAACAAAGCCACAGGGCTGGGGCGCTGAGGGCCAGAGGGAGGAAGGCAGGGTCCTCCGAGTGCTGAGGGTCCTGGGCTTTGTCCACACGTGTGGGGAGCTTCTAGAGAAGAGCTCAGAGGATGAGCCTGGGAAGCGGGGAGTGTGCAGGAGGAAGGGCCATCCTAGAGACCACGCAGGAGAATGACAAGGAGACCAGACACTGGGGAGAGATGCGTTCAGTGTTGGTAGCAATGAGGACCTACTGGGTGAGGAAGAGCAGAAGGGAGACCCGTTAGAGGCAGGCAATATCCAGGAAAGAAATGGCCAGGTCCACGCTGCAGAGGGTCTTGGGGGTGGGAAACACAGAGGCAATCTGGCAGGTAAGCAGGAAGTAGAAGAGTGACTGGGCTTTCACATTTGGTCGTGCTGCAGGGCCGACCTGCTCCCTAACCTGTGGTAGGTGTGCACTAACGTTTGTGGAATGAATGAATGCGTAAGCTCAGAAGAGGAAAGCAACAAGAGGAAAAATAGTTGCAGCAACAGAAAGTGTCACTTCTTGCTCAACAAGATGTTTCATAAAAGATGCTGACTTTAAAATTTTGCCTACAGTTACCTTCTGCAGGAAAGTGAGCTGGAAGAAGTGGGTAATCTGGAGCACTAATTTACAAAGGTGTGAAAAGGTCAATTCCGATTCAAGGCCCTCTAATGTGAGGTGATGCTGAACACATCCAACTTGGCTGGAAGCTGTGTTCTTGGAGCTGGTGAAATCAGTTTCTCTTCCTGTGTTTTATGGCCAGGAGGGAAGTCAAGAGCTCTGGCGTGGAGGCTGCAATCCCTTCCCTGCCTTTTCTCTATCATCTTCATTCCCGTTTATTAATGTGATGCTCCCAGAGTCAAGATAATGATTTAAAAGCTCTAATTTTGTTACATTTTGAAGCCTGTCTGCCATCAAGGCTGATTGTAATGAGATTTGGGAAGGAGCTGGGCTCTTAGCTGAGGTCAATTCATCTCTGGGAGAAAGTGCTACCCTCAAAACGCCCAGGAATTATTAGCACTTAGAGGACAGCTGAAGAGATCTATTAATGCGAGCTGCCTGGGGAGTCCTGAAGTGTGAGATGCAATTATATTTCTTATTTATTTCCCCCAGCTTAATATTTAAGCATGAAGAAAAGATGAGTGGGTAAAAGCTCGTGAAAATCAATAAATATTTATTAAGCACCTGTAATACTGACATACCACCTTACCTTGCATAATGTTCAGCATCTGTGAATGCTAACACATTAGTGCACATTAGTTCTCTCATCTGCTTCTCAGCCCGACCCTGGAGACAGTGGAGGACAGCCTGGTTTTCTATTTTTGTTTTTTTAATAAACGAGGAATCTAAGGCTCAGAGAGAATAAGTCCCTTCCTCTAATAAGTAGTCGGGCAGGACTTAAATCTGAGCCTCCTGACTCTTGGCACTGCTTACAAGCACCTCCCACCACTTGCTTACGTGTCAGGCTCTCTCCTGACAGTGGTTCTCAGCTCTGCCTGCCTGTCAGACTCAGCTGGGCAGCTTTAAAAAACAGAAAAAATGCTGAAACCTGGGTTCCCTCCCCCAGAGATTCCCTAATTAGATGAGGTCAGGCCCAGATCCTTTGGCTTATAGAGTATACAAGAGTGTTTTGTGCTGACCTCAGCCTATCAATAACCAGTACTGTGACTGGACCAGCCCTGGTGGTTCTCACTATGACCGCAAATGCCCTTTAGAGAAACCCATCAGGAAATCTTGAAAAAGCGAAGTTTTATTACTTATGTGACCTGGAAATTACACAGCACACCTGGGACCACACAGAGACGTCACAGGTAGAGGGAAAGCCCAGGCCAGGGGTTCTGCTTTTATTGGGGTCAAGGGTGGGGGCCTGAGGTTTCAGGGCCTCACTCTCTGTTGGTGATTTCAAGTCGTAAGAGAAGGAATTTAAAGCATAGGATGAGAAAAGGCAAGTGGCCCACATGCTTTCCTAGTCTGTGCCTGGCAAGGTGTGTATTGGAGACAGGCATCTTGATAGTGAATGCACAGGCAATCCAGGCTTCAGGCAGGCACTTGCGTTACAAAAAGAAAAACCCCCAACTGTCAGGGTTTAGACTACAGGGAGAGAAGGAAGAGTATGATAAGAGACAAAGGAGTGGTATGGGGCCGTGGTTACCCTATTATTTTTATTAATAGCAGGGCTTTATGGACAGCACTGATGGGCATGTACCCTGCCTGCTGCCAGTCTGGCCTCACCGCATTCAATCCTACTAACTGCGAGGCAGGGAACATTATTGATACTTTTAGGGAACTTAATATGGCTCAGTGAGACAAATAAAGGGTTTGAAACTAATAGGAATTGACTCCCAAACCAACTTCTGCCGGTTTCTATTTGCATGATTTTGAACAAGTCACTTAAACCTCTTTAAGTTAATTTGCCTAGTTTGTAAAATGGGATGTAAAAATTTGCCCTAAATTATAGCGTGTGAAGATAAAATGGAAAAAGGCCTATCTTTGAACTTCGTTGGGTCTGCTCTGAAGGTTAAAAAAACATCTTCCCAGGGATAACTACAGAGAAAACTGGAGGTTCAGTGAGTCAAGCAAACTGCCGCGGGTCACAGGTCACAGCCCAGACCTTTGCATGGGACACACACACTCCTGTTGATACGAATCAGCACCACCCCCTGTACTGCAGGGCCTGCAGGATGAAACCACCAGGCAAACACTTTCACAGTATCTGCTTGTGCTCAAGGCATTTGCACGTTCTGGCTCCTGCCTTGAAGGGCAAGTGGGATGATGCTGGATGGACAGAAGCTGGAAAGGCTCCCTTGGGTCTTTGGAGAGTGAAAGTTTTGAGACCAAAATGTTTCCAGTGCTTGGGGAATCACAGGATAGACTGAGCTCTCTAGAGCCAAGAGTTTACATTCAGATAATTGTAGGATTTTAAAACTGGTAGGCTTAAATGATTTCCCTCATCTGTGGAGTATAACAACGAAGCAAAACTGAAGGAACAAAACAGCAGCAGACTCAGAGACTCCAAGAGGGGACAAGCGGTTACCAAAGGGGAGGGGTGGGGGAGGGCAGGTGGGGAGGGAGGGAGAAGGGGACTGAGGGGTATTATGATTGGCACACATGGTGTGGGGGGTGGATCATGGGGAAGACAGTGTAGCACAGAGAAGACAAGTAGTGACTCTGAGGCATCTCACTACACTGATGCACAGTGACTGCAATGGGATGAGGGGGACTTGATAAAATGGGTGAGTGTAGTAACTACATTGTTTTTCTTGTGAAACCTTCATAAGAGTGTATATCAATGATACCTTATTAAAAAATTAATTAATTAAAATAAATTTTTTAAAAAGCTAGAAGACTGATCAATTGCAGGTTTTATGAAAGAAAAGAAAATTGGAAAAACTCCAGAGGTAGAATAAGCCTTGAGGTTTCTAAAGTAGAGGCTATAAAAAGACATGCTGGGAAACTAGGGCAGGCTTGCCGTACCTTATAGCAGTGCTGAGGATCAGCTGAAATAGCAGACAAACACTTTAAAAATCAGGCAGCACTTCTCAGGGTGGCTGCCTATTAGAATCTCCCAGGGAGCTTTCACAACTTCCAGAAGCAGGGCCCCATCCCACAGCACTTCAGTCACCACTCCGCGGGTAGTGCCAGGTGGTCAACAGCTCCCAGGGCAAGTCAGTCTTGCTTTTTGGAGCTAAGAATGTGCCACTCTGAAGCATCCAGCACATAGGAGTTGTAATTGCATCCAGGGCTGTTACAGAACAGGGTGCCCACTCTCTACTGAGGTTCAAACAAGAACTAGCAGCTCTAACCTATAGCAGAGGGGACCGGTTCAAACTGAGGAGGAGCTGTCTGTCCAGAGGGGACGTTAAGAGAGCCCCTAGTGTTTGCCCCTTTCTAGGGCGACCCATGTACAGCCTGCCAGCCTTGGAGGACCATGTGACCTCTGGTCTTCATTTTTTCTTTAATAAAGGAAATAAATAGAACCACACAGAGGTAATAATGTAAGGCTGGGGCTAGGGCGTGGGGACAGGGGGAGGAATGGGAGAACACAGCAGCTTGGGCTCCGGCTCCCCGTGCTTCGGAAGGAGGATGAGTTTCTATCTCCCAGGCCTGTTGCACCACCAGCTCTCACACAGGAAACATTTGCCTTCTATACTAAGGATACTGACTCTTCTTAAAAGTATTATTGTTCTGATTGTATAAAAAGTACACATTCATTTTCAAATTTGGAAGTTAAAAACATAACGTTTTAAAACCACCCATAATGTCATGGCCTAGAGGTTATAATTATTAATTATATATATTTTATAACTGAATATATATATATATATAATTAAATATAACTAGTTTTTACTGTTTCCTAGTCTTTATGTATATATATTTAAAACTTTAGCTCACTTTTTCATGGCGTTGATCACTCCTAAGTTATAATTCAGAGCTAGTAATTCAGAGTAATAATTCAAAAAGGATTCAAATTCAACTGCAGTTTATTTCATTGCAAATCCTTTAGTGCCGTGTGTTTTCATAGGATCCAATATACTGCCTGCTATACCTTGAAAAAATAATGAATGATTACTGGGGAAATATATTCACCTCTAAAAAATTTATACTGGAGCTGAAAAACAAATACCCAAATCACATTCCAGAAACATTGCAATATCTCTGCTCATTGTTCTCAAATTGTGGGAGCAGGATGTTATACAGGTCTGAGCTGAGACCCTAATGTCTTCAGAACGAGCCCATCACGGCAGCGAAGCAGGTCTCAGGGCTCCTGGGAACGCGGACCGGCAGCCCCAGGAGGCGGCCTTCTCTAAGGCGCCCGGGCTCCCGCGTGTTACTCACGGCGGGGGACGCGTGACCCAAGAGCAAAGGCATGCAGCCAGAGAAGGAACACACCGGCGTGATGCATTCCCTGGAGCGGCCACTGATGACCCTCATAAATCACTCCCAACTCTTCCCCAGACACTCAGCCCTGCTTCCTGGAGGGCGGTGCTGAAAAATAAGAACAAGAAATCAATCTGGCACTTGAAAAAGATCCTGCAGGCATCTCACGGTGCACACTGTTCTTGTTTTCTCTTCCTTCCCAGCTTGCCGAGCAGCAAGCCCTCCTTTCACAGCATTTTGGCCCCACCCTCACTGATTAACAATTGAGAACAGGTATGTCCTGGGGGCTATAGCTAGCTGGTGATATAATTAAGAGGGCCAGAGAGTCATTTAAATAACACTTGCTCATAATTTGCATCTTTGTTACAGTTAATTAGGATGACAGTTAAAGTTTGAAGTCTAATTATTCTTTTGGTAGCAACATTTTTTGACTGCCTACTGTGGGTCAGGCACTGTAGTAGGTCCTGAGGCAATATGGTCCCGACCCTCAAGTTGTTGATGGTTTAGTGGGGAGACAAGAAATCAAGCAAATGTGACACTGTGTCTGGGCTATTTGTTACTGTATTCATTTCCTAGGGCCACCATAACGAAGTATCACAAATTAGGTGGCTTACCAGCAGAAATCTTTTGCTTCCTGGTTCTGGAAGCTAGACGTTCCAGACCATGGCGTCAGCAGGGGCCACTCTGTCTGAGGGCTGTGGGGAAGAATCTGTCCCAGCCCCTCTCCTGGCCTCTGGTGGCCTTGGGCGGCCCTTGACTTGTAGCTGGTGTTCTCTCTGTGCCGTCACATCCTCTTTTCTCTGGGCATGTCAATCCCCGTGTCCAAAACTTCCCTTTTTATAAGGACGCCAGTCATATTGAATGAGGGCCCATCCTAACAACCTCATTTTAACTTGGTCATCTGCAAAGACCCAATTTCAAAATAAGGTCACGTTCACAGGCACTGGGAGTTAGAACTTCAACATCTTTTTTATTACAATCCATGATGGTACCCCTATTTGCATACCAAGCACAGAGAAGGGCAGGAGAGACTGCGGAAAAGAAGGGAGGACTTTGCAGGAAGAGGGAAAATTATGTGCAAAGGCGCAGAGGGAGGGATCAGCCTCAGAACCCACAGCATGACAGGAAGAAGCCCCACAGCTAAGCTGTTCCCTAGTCAGTTTGCTCCTCGGACCCTGGAACCCTCAGGGAAGAAAAGCCCCAGGTACCTCAGAGCCTCCCAGGCAGAGTCTGTTCTCTCCAGGAGGGTAATTAGGATGTTGGTGCAAAAGGACGGGGAGGTAGTAGGACCAGGCTTTGCTGCTCAGAAGTCCTCTTGAATTGCCAGCTCTGTTACCTTGAGCAGACCCACCCAGAATATCTGTGAGGCCTTGGGCAAATGGAAGCCCCCATTCTGTATGTCTACACACTTCAAAGTTATAAATCAAGCTAGAAAACAAATATGTTCTATTCTGCTATCTTCACAAACAGAGCCTCTGCACAACCTGGAAGGCCAAGTTCAAATTCACAATTCCTGCATTCCCAGGAGCTACTGGAATGCAGAGGGTGAGATGGAGAGCCAGTCCCTGGCCCACAGTCCACCCCGCTTCTCATCCTAGCCCTGGCTTTGTCCCACACTGCAGGACCCAGCCCGTACACTGAAGCTTCAGCCATCCCCAGCAAACAGAGCCTCTTGAGCACCTCTTGGCTGAGGGCTGTGCACAGTGGTGGCATGATGCATTCTTGGGAGGACAGAGGCCCTGTAGGTCCTGGAAGTTGAGGGTTGGGGGGACATCAGGACCAGGTCTCTGGAGTGAGGCCAGCAGGGCACAGGCCCTATGGACTCTTTGCTCCATGGGGTGGGCACAGACATCCAGCCAGTGTGCAGCCTCTGAAATGCAAATCCAGGCAGGGGCCCCAGTGAATGTCCTGAAGGCCTTTTTCACCCTTGAGCACAGAGTAACCAATTGTGTGGTCACTCAAGTAGATTTTGTCTGAATACCAACTTCTGGCAAATTCTCCTTTTTCTAATTTTCCTCTGTCTCTCCTGCCAAAGTCTGATGCCCTCTTTGCTAATTTTTTAAGATTTGGAAATACTAGTTTCTTGTAGAGGCCCATAGTGACCTGTCTCTTCCTCAGTGACCACATTCTTCCCACACGCCCTCCATCCCAGCCCTGCCCAAGACTGTGCAGCCCCAGAGACACCCACTTCCTCCTGCTTCTGTGAATTGGTGTCCATTGTTCCTTCTTTCTTCCTGACATGATCTTTCCATCTTGTGTCTGTTAGAAATAAAGCTCAGCAGCAAATAATAACAATAAAACAATGGCCCACGTAGGACTTACTGGTTGCTATGTTAAGGCAGGCTGGACGCAGGCAGGCAGTCCCACATGGTATGGGACTTTGCTTTCGACACTGGCCTCTCTGGCATGGCTTCCTTTCTGTGTTGTAAATGGTCCACAGCTGGCCCTGGCCATCTGAGCCACAGAGCAGTAGGAAGGAAGAAAGACAAGGGTTAAAGGGCACATGCACTAGGCTACTTCCCACTAAAAAGCTTTTCAGAAAGTCCAACCAACCTCAGTTACATCTCTGTGGCCAACCCCATGTGCACGGCAGTCAGGAAAGGGTTCTATGTGGCCAGGTACATTATGATTCCCAACAAAACTCAGGCTCTCTTCTGGAGGAAGACAGAGAGAATGGATGCTGAGTGGCCCCTGGCAGTCTCTGCTCTGCTCATACCCATCTTCAGGGTTTGGCTCAAGGAGCACCTCCTCTGAGAAGCCCTCCATGCCTTGCATGGGCTCAGAGCCCTTCTCTTTGATCTCTCAGTGCTGTCTCTGTGGCTCTGGTTTAACATTTACCTAGCACCTCCTAAAGGTGGAGTTTCTGTCCATCTTTCCTCAGAATATAAGCCCCTAGGGGACCAGGACTTGCTTTATACATCTCTGTACCCCTAGCACTCTAGCACATGATGGGGACTAAGAATAGAATTCTTTTGCATAAATTACCTTTTATTGTGGTAAGCTAATAATGGACCCCAAAGACATCCACATCCTAATCCCTGGATCCTGTGAGTGTGACCATATGCAGCCAATGTCTTTGCAGATGAGATTAAGTTGAGGATGTGGAGATGGGGAGATTATCATAGATTATTGGGTGGGCTGTACATGCAATTGCATGTATCTTTATTAGAGAGAGGGAGATTTGATGGGGACACAGAGGAGAAGGTGATGTGAAGACAAAGCAGAGAGATCTGAACATGCTGCCTTTGATGACTGGCGTGATGCAGCCACAAGTCAAGGATTGCTGGTTGCCACCCTGGTTCTCCCCACAGCCTCTGCAGGGTCACAGGCCTGCTGACACCTTCACTTTGGCCCAGTGTTATTAATTTCAGATTTCTGACCTCCAGAGCTGTGAGAGAATAAGTTTCTGTTTTTTAAGCTACCATGTTGTGGTAATTTGTTACAGCAGCTGCAGGACACTAATCACTTAAAAAATCATTACTTAACCACATGCATAAACACAGCAAATACGTATATGCATGGATATGTGTCTAACTTCGGGTTCACCCAGAAGCAAACCCCAAGAAGAGGACACTAACATAAGTAGTCGATTTGGGAGGAAACAAGTTCTTGGGGAGTGAGAAGGCAAGCCCCGGACAGGAAGGCAGCATATCAGATTACACACAGGAGCAAATTACCACGGCAGGCACCTGGGATGCAGCCACCCTGGGGCCCCATAGGAGGTGTGGAACACACCTCAGAGCTGCCCCCTCGAGTAGGAGGAATCCCCCAATTTCTGCTCATCAGGTGTCAATAGCTGCCCTGGAGCAGGACCGCAGACCCTGTGGTAGGAAGGCATCTGTATGTTTGGGGAGGTGAATGCCCAGGGGACGCAGGCTGGGCACCGATGGCACCTACTCCAGTGTGCATGACAAACTCTGCTCTTCCCCCAACACAGAGGTGATGCCAGCAGGTGCACAGTTACTGAGAGGATGGGCTCAAGGCTCCGGCAGACCTCGGATCTCTAAAATGCAAATAGTGATGCCGCTTGACTCAAGGGATTGTTTGGAAGGTGTAAAAAATACATACAAATATAAAATCATGTATATATGAAATATTAATTATATTATATATATATGAAGTGCTTATATGATTTTAAGTGCTTTATGTAAATAAGTTATTTAATCCTCAGTAATACTAAAAAGGCTAGTGGTGTTACTACTATTTGCCTGTGAGGAAATTAAGGCACGTGCTCGTAAGTAGCAGAGGGGATGTGGTTGTCTGATTTAAATTCCTAATCATGTAATATTGCCTCTTTTCAATGAAATATTCCTTGATTCAATGAATAATTGCCTGGTAATAAGTGCTCAAGTGTATGATTATTGTTGTCCTCATTGTTTGTTAGCACCGCCTGCAGGCAAGTATAGTCGAGGAGGCTCTCCTTGCCCACGCTCATCATTCTAGGAGCCATCTTCTCCAGCCGCGCTGACCGGCTGTCCCAAAGCCGGTGAGAAGCAGCTAAATGCCGCGCGAAGTGAGGAGAGCCCCTTGCTGAATGCACCTGATGTCGGAGGGCAGCCCCAAGAGTGAGCCCTCGCTGTCTGCGGGGCCAGGCAGGGGAAGGAGGGCCGTGCGCTGGACACTCGACCTGGAACAGGCGTGATTACAGGGGGCAGCCCTGAAGGGCTGCTGTCGTGAAGGCTGTGTTGACGTTTATATTCAGATGAATGACATTCCTCCGGGGTTTCATAACTCAGCTTTTCTAATTTATAACAAGACTTTAAAAAATAGATGCTTACGCATAAATTTCCAGCCCACGTGTTAGTGGAAATGAGTGGCTGTAAACACCTCTTCTTTTTCTGGGATATTAGCAGGTTTCACTTCATTGTCTGTATTCCAGTCTTGTCTTCAGGATCCCAAGGTGAACAGGGACACCAGGTTGCCAGACTGCAGGGCACCATTCCCTGGCCTTTGTGAAAGGAGGAGAGACTCAGCGTCTTGGGGACTACACCTCCCCCAGGACAGGCCCCTGGCAGTCTCTGCTCTGCTCATATCCATCTTCAGAGTTTGGCTCAAGGAGCACCTCCTCCGAGAAGCCCCCTGGAGTTGTGCAATGTAGTGGCATAGAATAGAAACATAAATTAGGTGAAGTTTCAACTTCGGCTTCTGTTGGTGTCCATCCAGGTTTAGCAGAATGTAAGACAGAAGTGCCCAGCCTGGAGCCTGGGCTTCAGTCCTGCCTCCGACCCCCCGCGCGAACCTGGGCAAGGCTGCGGAACTTTCCGGGCCTAGTTTCCTCATCTCTAGAAAGGGGTTGAGGATGGCTTTGCCGTGAGAATTAAATGAGACGATGCATGTGACATGCTTAATGTGAGTCCTGGCTCCTGGAAAATGTTACATAAACAGCGTGTATTGTCATTTTTATTATAAGGATCCCCCACACTGCCATGTCACCTTAACAGCCTCTGCTGATTATGAGACAGATGAAGAAATTGACTGCCAGGATGTTAACTGACTTGTCTGCATTCTAGAATCTCATTACAGGCTGGGCAAGAATGGAATTAGCGGTGGTGGTTGTTGTTGTTTTAACCAACCTAATAAGATCATAGTGTGAATACCTGTAATCAGTAGGAAAAGCCAGAAAGCATAGTCTTCCCTGGTGGATAAAATGTAGTGCTTTCAAATCAGTCAGCAACCTTAGGCACCAGGGCTTATCCAGTTTTCTTAGTCAGGGTTCTCCAGAGGACAGGGACAGTAGGATCAGTCTATCTACCATCTGGCTACCTATCTATGTACTATCGTCTGTCTACCTGTATCTACATCTATATCTATATATCTATATATCTATATATCTATATATCTATATATCTATATATCTATATATCTATATATCTATATCTATCTATCTATCTATCTATCTATCTATCTATCTATCTATCTATCTATCTATCATCATCTATCTACCATCCATATCATCTATTGAGAGATTTATTTTAAGCAAAGGCTCATGAATTGTGGGGACTGGCAGGCCAAGATCTGCAGGGCAGGTGGCAGCCTGGAAACCCAGGGAAGAGCTCGTGTCGCAGCTTGAGTCTGAAGACAATCTGGGAGCAGAACCCCTGGCTCCTCAGGGCAGGTCAGCCTCATTGGAGGAGGCCTAGCCACTTCTGAAGGGTAATCTGCTCGACTCAAAGTCTCCTGATTTAAATGTTGAATTCATCAAAAAAAAACAAATCTTCACAACAGCAGCTGGACTGATGTACGATCAAATATCTGAGGACTTTGGCTTAGCCAAGTTGACACAGAAAACCAAATGTCGCATGCAGAGAGATGAAGTGCATGGGTACAGCACCTCCCAGCCAGCGCCCCAGAGAGGGTCTTTGTGGGCAGACACACTCATGAGTTGCCCCGGCAGCCTTCGGGGATCTGAGCGGCGTGAGGTCGTGGGAGCCGCCAAGCTCTGGGTAGGAGAGGAAATGAAGCTTCCAGATTGCAGCAGTCCCGTGTGTGCTGCCCCCATGCAGCAAGACTGCTCCCCCATTGCTCTTTGCTTGACCAGTTCTTACATTCCTGAGAGGTCCCTCCTTCTGGAACCCTTCCCTGACACCCCAAGATGGTGTTGGTTTTCCTGTTAAATATCCTCGGGCACTCAGAGCCTCCCCATGCTACGGCGCTTCCTTAGGTAATGCGATTGCTTAGTACCTTGTCAGGTTCTCCCGCTGAACTCAGCGTCCCGGGGACTACAGTCCTGAGCACTTCTGAATGGATGGGTGAAGGTATGGGCTGCATGTTTGTGTCCCCCCAGATTCATACACTGAAACCTTAGCCTCCAACGGCTGATACTGGGAAGTGGAGCCTCTGTCGGGCGATCAGGTGGGGATGAGGTTGTGAGGGTGGAGTCCCCATGAGGGGGTCAGTGTCTCTTGAAGAAGGGAGAGAGGAGAGCCCCCGCTGTCCTGTGAGGACTCGGCAGGAAGGCAGCTGCCTGTGAGCAGGACAGAGGATCCCGCCAGATGCCAGGCCTGCCAGTCCCTTGGTCTTGGACTGCCCAGCCTCCTAGACTGCAAGGAATAAATTGTTTAGGTCTATGGCATTCCGTTACAGCAGTGTGAACTAAGACAGATGAGCCAAAGAAAGATGCATGACGCCATAGGCTGGGCAGAAAGGCTTGTCACCATGGAGCTGGCCAACCGGGGCCTCAGAGGCAAGACCCCAGGAGCAACGAGCTCCGGTGCCTCAGCCTGTGGCCTCATGACTCCAGCTCGGGAAACCTTTATTGGCTGCCTGCTCTTGAGCCTGTGAAGCCTCCTAGAACGTTCTCTAATTGCATTGACTTCCTGTGCTTGTCATCCGCAGAGGTTTCTGTGCCACCAGGGCATCAGAAACCCTGGGGCATTCCCGCTGCCTAGTGCTGGGTCTGCAGGCCTCAGTTGCAGCCCTCAGCAAAAGCTGCCTCACTGGGTTGTTTTTCAGGGTGTGTATGCAGGGGTGGGAGGTCACATATCCGCACCCATATGTGTCACAGAGAGGTATGCCATTAAGGGAGCTGTACACCAGGCTCCTGGCAATTCTATATCATGGTAACGATCATTACCATCATTATAATATTAGCCACCTGCTGCTCTGAATGCCTGTGAGGATTAACAGCATGCTGTTAACAAAGTGCCATGAGTCCTTGGGGAAAACTCTCTAGCAAGCAGTTTTTAACCTCTTGCAGGTGAAAAATGAAAAGGATAAACTGGGAATTGGAGCACATCCTCGCCACTGCCTTGCTGTGTCCTAGCCATGGGGCCTCAAGCCAGTCCTGCACCTTTCTGACCCTATTTCCTCATCCGTAAAGTGGACTCACAGGGCTTGTCTGTCCTCTCTCCTGGGGTTTGGATGAGAACAAAATGAGATCATCTAAGTGAACACCCCATGAAAACTAGCAAGTTTGGGGCATATTCCCAAGCTCAGCCCTGCATCAGACAGCTTGGGGACCCACGGAGAGCTGCCCCACAGAGGTCCTGGTGTCTACCGGAACCTGACTCTCTTGTTTCTGCTCCACCTGCTCCCGTGCTGGGAGATGCCTTTTGGATGCGTGGCTTTGACTAACAGGAGCACATGGAAAGAGTTTGGCTCCTATTCTCTGAATCCTCAGCAACCATGCCCAGGTGATCTAACCCTTTCCACAGGTTCCAGGGCAGAGCCACGTTCAGGCCCGGAGCCCTTCTCACAGCAGAACCAGGTTGGGAGTTCTCTGGTTCTCCACAGACAGAAACACCCTCCCTTTGGAAGACGTTTCCTCCAAAATGACCTCTGACCCCTAGGTCAGTAGAGGTTGATATACATGAGGAGTAAATGTTAAACCCAAGGGCAGCACACCCCATGAGAGGACGGTCCTGGGAACCCTGGGAAAGAGAAATGGTTGACAACAAAAGCAATCATCTCCTACCCCACCCCGTAACTTCAAAGCCCCAAGATACTTCAAAGCAAAGAAAATAGCATCTGTGAGGTTTCATTTAGAGGGCCTTAAGAGTGCTTTTCCAAAACATCTATTTGTCCTATCAACACAGCCTAATTACAGTTTTCAAAACCTGCTTTGGGGGAAACATACATTTCTCTTAGGAAATGTTCATTGCCCCCATCATGGCCAGAATACCAAAAACTGCCATCCTTCATCCCCTACAACAAGTCCTGCCTCACTAAGCTCAGGAAATCATCACCATCATCAAAGCTGCCACCACTGGTTAGCAGCAACTCTGTCCCAGGCACTGTGCTCACGTGAATCTCTCTTTTAACTCTAGAAATCACTTTGGGGGTAGTTGATTTGATTTTGCATCTGCTTAGTAATTAATTGTTCTACTTTCTCTACTGTGGTTTTATTTCCCCTGGTGACAGCTATTTATCCTTAGGAACACTTCCATTTATAGGAGTCCCTCCAAAATGCACTGTAGAAGTGGTTTGTGAAAGGTAAATTCTCTCAGCTTTTGCTAATCTGAAAATTTTTTAATCCCTCCTTCAAATTTAAATCATAATCTTGCTGGGTAAAGTATTCTTGGTTTGAGGTCCTTCTGCTTCATTGCATTAAATACATCATGCCCTCCCTTCTGGCCTGTAAGGTTTCTGCTGAGAAGTCTGATGTTAGCCTGATGGGCTTTCCTTTGTATGTGATCTTATTTCTGCCTCTGGCTGCTTTTAACAGTCTGTCCTTATCCCTGATCTTTCCCATTTTAATTACTATGTGTCTTGCTGTTGTCTTCCTTGGGTCCCTTGTGTAGGGGGATCTGTGGATCTCCATGGCCTGAGAGACTATCTCCTTCCCCAGATTGGGGAAGTTTTCAGCAACTACCTCCTCAAAGACACTTTCTATCCCTTTCTCTCTCTCTTCTTCTTCTTCCGGTATCCCTATAATGCGAATATTGTTCTGCTTGGATTGGTCACAGAGTTCTCTCAATATTCTTTCATTCTTAGAGATCCTTTTTTCTCTCTGTGCCTCAGCTTCTTTGTATTCCTCTTCTCTAGTTTCTATTCCATTTACCATCTTCTTCTACTACATCTAATCTGCTTTTAAATCCCTCCATTGTATGTTTCATTTCAGATATGGAATTTCTTAATGATTTAATCTCCATCCTAAATTCATCCCTGAATTCTTGACTATTTTTCTGTACCTCCATGAGCATGTTTATGATTTTTATTTTGAACTTTCTTTCAGGACGATTAGTGAGTTCAGTTTCACTTGAGCCTTTTTCTGGTGTTTGTGAGATTTTGGTCTGAACCAAGTTCCTTTTACATTTTGTATTTGTATGTGGCACCCTCTAGTGTCCACTATCTCTAGTCTCTGGAGCTGCTCAGCCCCTGAGTGATGTCAGGGGTCGCAGGGGAGCGGCACTGGTGCCTGGGGGGAGGAAAGAGCTGTTTCCTGCTTCCTGGCTGCAGTGCCTGTCTCCACTGTCAGAACCAGTGGGCCGAGCACACAGGTGTAAGCCTCTGGGCTTTGTGTCTGTAGCTGCCATAGGCAGCGCCTCCCTCTGGCTGGCCTGACATCAGGGCAGGGACTGCCGGTTTGTGAGCAGGTGCAGGCAAACCAGGAGGACGCGCAGCAGGCTGCACATCACAGTAGGGGGCCTCGGAGCTGAGTAACCAGCCAGAGGCATGGAGCGCCTGAAGTTCCTGAAAGTTCCCAACCTACTGGGCAGAGCATGCTCAGCCAACCTTGTCCCCCTATCCCTTCTCCTGCACAGCAAGCTCCATTCCAACCCCACCCCTTCAGCAGCCCTCTTGCTGCTAGGAAGCCTCTCAGACCACCTGCCTTTCCTTTGTCCAAGAGCAGCCGGATGTGGATGCTTGTCCTCCACAAACAGCTGGAATTCAATCTCTCCAAGAATTCCTCCTGTCTTAGCTTTCCAACCCCATCAATCTCCAGAGCACCATGCAATGTAGCTTTGTGCTCCCAAAGCAGATCTCCAGGGCTGGGTATTCAGCAGTCCTAGGCTTCCACCCCCTCCTGGATCTGTTTCTCTTCCTCACTGTGGTGAGCTGGGGTGGGGGAAGGGCTTGGATCCTGCCAGATCAAGGCTTTGGTGCGTCACCCTGTTTCGTGAAGTCTGCTCTGTTCTCCAGGTCTATGCAGTCTGGCACAGCCTTCTTTCCTGTTGCTTTTTTAGGATTAGTTGTATTAACTATATTTTTGAGTTATATGTGGTTTTAGGAGGAGTTCTCTGTCTCACCTCTCATGCCACCATCTTGAATCCTCTCATCTTAACTCTTGAAATCACCCTATGACAGAAATTCTGTGATTGTCCTAATTTTACAGATGAAGCTCAGAGAGATTAAGAAACTTTCCCTGGTTTACACAGCAAATGAGTCGCTGAACCGTGACTCAGCCCCAGAAATCCAAAACTCATGATCTTAACTTCCTTGTTTTACTTCTCTTGGGCATATCAGAATAATTCCTCAACCATATTCCCATCAAAGCTGATCAGAAGAACACAGGCACGCAAGCAGTGTATTCTCTTTCTTTCTGATTCTGTACCTGATTTCTGGGAAGTCTGATTCCCAGGGGCACCTTTAAGGCACTTCACATACAGACCCTTACTCTAAAAGGTCCATGGAGATGATGAACTGGAGGGTCTGGGGGAATTTTGTTGCTTCATATCTCTAGAGCTGCCTGTAACTAACTCACTGTGACAATGCGCAGCCAAAGTTTGGACATAGAATTTGTTCAAAGTAACCATTCTTACAGAGCAAAAATTCTACATGCCCATCAGTCACAGGAATATAGCAACACAGTTTCTCTAAGGGTTTGCCTCTGACTCCAAGCCTGTAAGTAGAGAAATCAACTACCTCCAAGTAAATGTTGGTCCCACAACTGTCCCTGTCACAGCATTTTTCTATTTCCAGAAGGTGATTTGCTCCAATTCCAGGACATGTCAATACCCCATGTCTAAGCCACCAAACACCAGCTGCTAGCAGCAGAGTTTGAAAAATGCCTCCTGGGCTTTAAGTATCCAGAGTGATTTGCAGCAGCACTGTGTAGCCCAATGACACGTACAAGAGTGAAGATACGTGAGCTCCTGCTGCAAACCATTCCTCACCCAGGCACTGTGCGAAAGCTGACTAGGAAGTGAAGCAGTTCATCCATCCTTTCAGCCACCTGGCAGATATGGAGAATCCCTTATGCAGGCAGGATAGGGCTGGGCTGGCTTGTCTCTCATCTCCATTGGAAGGTGGAGGTGGGGCTGAGCAACTGGAGGACCCTCATGTCTCCAAAAAGAGGATACAGAACTGAGTTTCCTGGAAGGGTCCAGAATGTTGGCTGCGGGCCATTGTGATCTCAGCTGAAGGCTTCTCAGCCACCCTTGCTCGACTGTGCGTCCAGCTTGGTGCCCCTGGACTCTGCCCTGGTTTGGGAATTTTGGGTGCTGTGGGTCAGAACTAGCTTAAATAGGGAGCCCAAGACCAAGTGACAGCCCTAGGCTGCTAGTAGAAGTTCTAAATGAAAGTGTTTTTGTTTTGTTTTTGCTTTGTTTCATTGCTCACTCATTCCCTAGCTCTCTCTCACATCCACACATTATTTTTAAAATAACACTTATTTTTCTAATTATAGAACCAGTACATGCTTTGTAAGATGCTTGTAAATATAGAAAACCAGTAAGAAAAAACTGCCTATAATACCACCTAGAGATAACCACAATTAATATTCTGGTTTGAGCTTCCAGTACATTTGTAATAGAACATGTGTTTTTTTAATGAGAAGAGGATTAAATAGCATTTTACATATACATCTTACCTTGCTTTTTTAAAAGTAACACAGTGTAAACATTTTTCAAGGTCAGAACTAAAGTAAGGCCTTCTTAGGTCAGCGCATTTTGGGCACTTTTCAATCTAGTATTCCCTGATTTGCATTTTGGCCAGGCTAGAGGAAGATGGTCAAAATTACTGATACTCTTAACTTAAAACATCCCTTGCAGTCATAAAGAAAAAATCTGCCCATGATCAGGGGTCATGCCTAACAATTTCTCCATGAGGCACAGCTCTTAGTCTTTGGTGGGCATATATATGATTTATCTGTGGCATTTGTTACCATGTCCAGAGATGCTCATTCCGCAGATACACAGGCACAAAAAACATGCCTAGTACTTGAATGATTCCCAAACCATAGCCTATAAATTTCCAATGTAGCCTTAAGTGTGGAATGGGAATTATGGAGTCTATTTAAAGGTCTCAGTTCTGTGGAGCTCCCAGCATCCCCATTCCTCCAGGCTAACTCCCAGCAGTTCAGCCAATTACCTTAAAGCAGCAGCTACTGAAAGGTCAGAGGTTATGAGGGCAACCTCAGGATTTATGTCCACTTCAGGATTCAGTGACCTTCATTGATTTTTTTTATGAGTCAGGACCAGGAAGGGACCATCAATATTGTTACAACAGGGTTGGAAGCCCACTCATTCACTATGTGGGACAAGCTACTGTAGGCATGGACAGAGGGCGCTCAGGCTTAAGAAGAACCTTGCTCAACTAAGATCTTTCAGATGATAAGTGGGTATGAACCCTAAACATTTCATAATTTGAGGTGTGCAATAAATGCAACATTCTTTTTTCTATAACTGAATGTGATATATATGTTAGGTTCCCATTCCGTCAAGAGTGGAAACTTAATTTTAACCAAGTTGAAGATTCTGAACTTCAGCTCTGAGTTCTAAGTTTTGAGGGGCCAATGACGTGATGTTCTGATAGATATTCAACAATCACCACTCTGGGGGGAAAAGTATGCATATACATATGCGTGTAAGTTTATTATAAATTTTACTGATATAAAGGATATGTGACACAATTTTAAAACAATAATGAAATTTACAATATTCTTAATTTTAAATTCCATAGCGCCGCACAGAATGTCTTTACTGGTTTCACCAAACTCTTGTACCTAAAGACAAACTATGCTTGCAATTCAATCGTCATTTGACCAAATCAGATTACAATGAGAAGTGACCACATCATTGATGAATTTGTGAGATTTCCATAAAAATGTTGGTTGATGTTTCTTTACTGAAACAGCAAAGGTAAATGTCAAAATGTCACTCATTCATCAGTGACATGAATGACTTCTTGGCTAAACTGAATAATAATTTTAGAGTACCAAAAGAATATTTCTTCAGTATTTTTATGTTATTTACCACAAAGTAACAGCTACATGCACAACACACTTTTAAGTTTAATTTGCCTTAACATTTTCTCCATCACTTTCTTCAGTCTACCCTAAACAGTCAAAAAAAAAAAAAACCACAAACAAAGTAGACATCAAGCCCTGATTTCCAGTATTTAACAATTTCCATGGTGTAAATATTCCCTCCATGGCTAATTTCAAGCTACCAATGTGACATTGTATATAAAGTTGGGAAGAGATGTTTGTCATTCCACTATACAGGTAAAGATACAAATGCAGATTTATCTACATATAAATAACCTCAAGAACACTTATAATAGTAAGATAATTAAGGTGTGATGAGTCTTGAGTATTTATTACCTTTATTTTTAATATAATTTATCAAATTATCACTTTACATAATTTAACTTTAATAATGGCTGTGCTTAATAATTGACTCACAAAATTCCTGAAACTTGAACCTTTAGCTCTTGTGAGCTGATGCACGCTGGGCCTCCGTACTGTCAATGGTTGGATTTATTAGGCATTCTTTCTAGATATTGTCAGCTCCCTGTACTGACACCCACTAAGAGTTCTTGCTGCCATCTGGCCTCTGGTTGGTGGTCTAAGCAGGTCCCTGCTGTGTCCTGATTTCTCCACACACACCATCTTCCCCAGGCCCATAGGCTCGCTCTCAGCTCACTGCTATGCCCCTCTGGGTGAATGGCAGGGATGCAGATTTTAAAACTCATTAGGAAGGTTGGGAGAGTTTTATTTCTAATGATACACAATGCTAACTTTCTGCTCTACTAAATCTACTAAATAGACTGATATATACTTGGGCCTATTTTTGGACTCTTTATGCTGTTCCATTGATCTGCTTGTATTTCATGCATCAGAATCAGAGTTTAAATACTGTAACTTTATTCTGTGTTTTACAGTTTGGTTGGTTAGCCTCTTTCACTACTATTCGTTTTTCAGTAATATCCTGACCATACTTGTATGTTTGTTTTTTCATACAAACTCTTGAAATAGACTTGTTTAATTGTCTTTTAACCTATTGGCATATTTATTATGATCCTGTTAAATTTATGGAATGTCAACATACTTATAATACGGAACTACCCTATTCATCAGTAGACTATACTTTATTTATTCTATTCTTTGTGTACTTCAGTAGCATTTCCAACTTTTTTCTTATAGCTTGTGAATGTTTCCTAGGTATTATTTGTTTATTTATTTCTAGGTAATGTTTTTAATGTATAGAACTAGCTTGCCTTTGAATATAGGAAAATTATTAATTTATACTTACTAAATCTTTGCCTGAGTTTTTAATTTTTATAATTTTCCAGTTGATCCTCTCCTTTCCAAATATTTGTATGTGTTATTTCTTTCTTGTATCAATTGCATTGGCTACTTCCTGTGAAATGTTAAATAATATACTACAGTGAGCATTCTTGATTTGCTCCAGATTTCAGTCATGTTTGCAGAGTTTGCCCACTGAAAATGATGCTAGCCTGCTTGTTAAGAAAGTTTCTATCTAGTTATATTTTTTATAACAGTTTTACTGAGATAAAATTCACATACCTTTTAAAGTGTATCATTCAGTTGGATTTCATGTCTTCAGAGAATTGTGCAACCATCATTATTATTTAATTCTAGAATATTTTCATCACCCCCAAAAGAAACCCCATATCCATTAGCAAGTACTCCCATTCTCTCTTCTCCCCCAGGCCTTGGCAACCACTAATCATGGAATCATATAATTTGTGGAATCAAACAATTTGATCATCTGTTATGTGTCTACCAGTGACCTGAGCCAGACAGCTGTGTGGATCACAGCCCTTCCTTTCAAACTACTAAGGAGATTAAGTTACTCCTGCCCCTGAGCAAGCTTTATGGGCCCTGTCTGCTGCAGTCCAGAACTCCTTGTTCCACGTTCCTTAACTTGCCTAATGTACATTAACTTGAGATGGCAACATGATGAATACAGAACTGGAGCTACCCGGGTGCTCTCAGGAGGTTCACCAAGGCCTCTGATCTCTGTTTTAGAATACTGCATTAACCCAGAGCAGCCCCACAGACTATTCCAAGACATGGACTGAGGCTTCCAGCAAATATGGCTCCCCCATCTAGTGTATGAATACCTTTGCTGAGAATTATCCTAATAATCCCAAAACTTTTCCACTCTCCTTTCTGCCAAGTGACCATTCTCCAAGAACCAAAAGAAGGATCAGCTCAATAGATCCCTCCTTTCTTCCTTCCTTCATCACCCCCATTGTCAGGTCAGAGTCCAGCAGGAAAAATTGGATGACTAGACCCACTAGTTGAATTTTCTTAAAACTGCTGCTTCATTGAATTTTCTTAAACTCTGTGTACTAATTTTTGGACTGATTCTCTTGCATAATATCCCAATCTCTATGAAAAGCATTTCCCCTCCTGTTACCTGCACCTTCCAGAGCATGCTTGGACAGGCAGAATCTCCATCAAAACTCAACCTTGAGGACACTGGGTGTCTTCATCTGCTGGCCTAGGCTAGTATCTGCAACACAGAGAATGTCAGCAAATGTTATCAACTGGATGACTAGGCGAATTTAAGACCTTAAGATGACCTTAGTAGCATAAGAAT
This sequence comes from Manis pentadactyla, assembly GCF_030020395.1. NCBI lineage: Eukaryota > Metazoa > Chordata > Mammalia > Pholidota > Manidae > Manis > Manis pentadactyla. The sequence continues at coordinate 10,607,615 of NC_080035.1, forward strand.
GAATAACGTAACACACTATTAAATACCTGTTGAGCCCCTGCTGTGGCTCTATACATAGACATTTCCATTGTAATTTAAGTCACTCACATAAGAAGGCATGTCATATTCAGTAGAACCTTTCTGTCAGGGTCATATATCGGGGAGATGGAACCGATCAAAAGTGTTGTGAAATCCCTTCCACCCCCTACCCCCAGTCTCGCTTTCGAAAGTCTTTGTAATCTGGTTGCACAGTTCCTCCCCAGCCCTTTTTGTCATTATTCTGCTGAGGTTTCACCAGCCCATGAAAAGACTAGCTTCTTGCCAGGCTCAAGCTTCCCCACCCTCCAGGAATACTCTCCTCTCGTCCCCCTACCACCCAGCTCTCTTCCCTTGTTTCTGACCTTTTTCAAGGGTCACCCCTGCACAAGCCTTTTCCTGCAGTTCAAACTATTTGACACTGAAGCGAATGCATCCTGCTTCATTCCATGCACTCTTATATAGCAGAATATATGGCTTCACATACGGCAGGTGCTGGCACACTCCCTGATGGCCAAAACAGCAATGTCAATGGCCATATCCCCCACCCACACATCACACAGGGCTCCCCATATTCTAGTTGCCCTACAGCTTTGTGCTGATCGATCAGGACCCGGGGGGTGGGGGGGTAGCCTTGAGCCTACAAGCAGAAGTGGACACAAGCAGAGTCTGTCCTTCTCATGGGATAGTTGTGGAAGCGACGCCCCATCCCCCTCCCTGCTGCGAACATGGCGCCAGGAGAGGTCACCCACAAAGACGGTGTTCTGTCTCATTACCAATTCACTCCCCATGGAAACCCTTGCCAGGGCCCTTAATTTCTTGTGTTAAAACAACAAACGAGGTGACCCCAGCACAATCTCTAATAGGTAGCACGGGTCAACAATTACTCATTTGTACTAGTGCTTTTCGCATGACGGGCTGAGATGAAAATTTGTCCTCTTCCTGGCAAGAGCTGTAAATTAGTTTTATGCTACTGTTAAACCCAGAGGCAAAAAGGGGAAGGGACTGGAAGTGGGGGAGGGTCATGAGTAAGTCCTGACTGCTGCTAGCGACAAAGCTACTTCTTGTATCATGTGGCCAAGGGAGGAGGGGCACAGATGACAATGAGATTGGGCCAAAAAAGAAACTGATGCAGAGGCTCTGAGACAAGACAGTGAACTCTGAGGATCTGAACTAAATCTCACTTTTCTTCTTATCCTCATATCTGGTAGGTTTGCCAAATGAATGAACTAATAAATGATTGGATGCATGAAGCAATTGTGTGTTTCTTAGTCAGATCTGAATGAAACCAATTATGCCACATCCACATGAGTTTTCCATGAATTATCTACACTTTTTAGATGTGTGTTATTCCATGAGCTATTAAGTGGAAAAAACAGCTTACAAGACTCTACATGTAATACTTAGGTATTTATGTTCAAAAGTTTTTGAAAAAAGTATGCACCAAAATGTTAACAGTAGTACTGTCAGGATAGTGGAATTCTGAGTTTTCTGTTTTCTTCTTTATACTATGCAGAATTTTCTAAATTTTTATGATGAGAATACATTCTCTTCTAATCAGAAAAAAAAACCTGTTTTGTTTTTTTTTTTAATCTGCCATTGACAAATAGTAATCTATGCTAGAAGAAGAGAACAATGATGTAGATCATCTAGAAGATTTGAAAACCTCCCATGCTTGACTTTGGAATATGTTACATACATTTTCCCCCAGAAGATTTATCTTCCTAATTATACTTTGCCCTTTATTTAATATTAGGGTTAGTTCTAAGTCCCTGAGTTCCCTTGCAGCTAATGAGCTAAACTGGATGACAGGAAGAAGTGAGCTTGGAAAGAAATGAAATATGAGCTGCAGATAACACACAGGCAGATAACCGAGCTGTGGCTGCATGCAGAGAGGGGGCCCGAAGCTTAGTTCTTGGGCTCTGATGCCAGACTCCTGAGGATTAAAACCCAGCTCCACCATCGCCAACCCCAGGGTGCTGGGAAAGACCCTTCTCCTTTCTCTGCTCTGGTTTCCCCATCAGCAAACTGCTAGTGATAATGGTCTCTGCTGTGGGGAGCCCAGAGGGGGATAAAATGAGCTGAGGCTTGTCGCCTGCTAAGTGAATGTAGACACTCAACAGGTGTCAGCCAGGACAATGATGTGGCGGGGACACTCCTTTCCATGATTTGCATCCATACAATAATTTCTTCCAAATGGACTTCACTCTTTAAAACACACTTTCACGTATTCCTCATATCCTCCAGGAGTCTGACAGATATCATCACTGCCATTTTAGTCATGGAAACGAAGGCCTGGAAAAGTGAAGAGGTGCTCTTGGTTTTGTAAGGAGGGGAGGCAGTGGGCTCACACCTCCGTTCTCCACGAGCCTCGTCACCATGGACCTGCCTGCTCCACCATTTGAGCTCCGCAGAATCCCACACTTGGGTTCTGCAATCTATGCCTGAGTCCCCTTTCTTAGCCAACACGAGGAAGTTTAAGTTTCATTCTGAAGCTTGTGAAGATTAGCCAGAGAATCACTGTTAAGTGCTTGGCCAAGATCAAATGCTGTGAAAATGTGGAGTTCGAGTAATGGGAAGAAACTGAAGAGAGTTTCGTTCACTTTGACTCCTTGTCATGAGGCTGCACATTAGCAGGGCCATGATCAAGGACTTGCAATTTCTCTGTTTTATGGGAAAGGCTTTAGTGCCATTATCTTCCTTCTGAAATATTCTCCAATATTAGATTAATGGAAGGACTTTTTGGTGGGGGTGGAATGGGAGAAGGGATGGGGAGGAGGGTGAAGTCCTTACAAACTCCCCTTTACAGGTAATTTATACAGAAATCAATTGCTTCCAAGACCCTTAGAAGGACTGTAGCTCCTTCCTCCCACCTAAGGCTTCCCTCTCCTCCCTCTTACCCCTCTCCGCTGCCATTGGGTTCGACGTTAAGAGGGGAGAAGCAGAGATGACAAGGCATATGCACTCAGACCTCTGCAAGGAACGGAACAGGGTCCCGGCCTGACCTCTGAAAGCATTTGCTCCCCTCCTAGAAAAGTCAGCTCGGTAACCTTAGGGACCACATTTACTTTGTTCACCATTTTATCCCCAGCACCTTTCATGGCACATAGTAATTGCTTGATATATATTTGTTGAAAGAATGGGTGAATGAATGAATGAATGAATGAATGAATTCACTATGGAATAGCAGAAAGGTATGGAACTCAGTGGATGCTTTTGAAAAGGGTGATATTTCTTTGTTTACATATCGCTACTTAAAAATAAGAGGAGGAAGACACTTCTAACTTCTGAACATGAAAACCCAATGCAACTAAATAGTAGGAAATTATGGGCAGCCATAAAAAATGGAGAGTTTATTAATTAAAGCTATGCTCTCTCTGAAAAAAACTAATTTAAATACTGTAACAAGAAAAAAGATAAACCAACTCGCATTCTGATTTTAAAACTTCCCTCAGAGCTATGCTTTCAGGCTCCCTGCCCCGAGGTTTCTGAGTTCCAAGCTTCGCCTGGGCCCGGGGACTCCGTACAAGACAGAGCTGCTCATCATCTTGTGGAACTGGCAGCACTATTACTGCCGTTATGAAAGTACTTTGGGACTTGCAATGACTGGAGGTTTTAAAGCATCGAAGTTAAGAGGAATGTCTGAGGTCATTAAGAACCCTCTACTGATTCCAAAAGAGAGGCCCAGCCAGATAGAAGCGGGCAGGGAAGAGCTGCCTCTCGACCCAGCAGCTTTGCCATCCTAGGAGCTGGTCAGGATCTCAGGCCCAGCCCAGACCTGCTGAATCAGTGTGTGTCCTCACAGATGCCCAGGGGACTCGTGTACACACCGCTGTGTTTGAGGCCTGACGGTCTAGCCTGCTCTCAGTGGAGTAGTGAAGGGAAAGTTATGCTGCTTGTGAAACTGCAAGGGACATTTTGGGATTTATACAAGTACAGGGCATAAAACCAGGTGCTTTGAATCAGTCCAAGCTTTATCTGTGCCTTCCGTTCTACAACACTCCCATAGAGCACCGGAATACAGAGCACCAGGAGACAAACCTCAGCCCTGGGGTGAACCTAGAGGTTGCCCAAGCTGCAGGCGATTGTATAGGCTGCAGCAATCCTAGCTGGAAGGTGGATGAGCTGAAGCCTCAGGGGCTAATCTCCTTGCCCTTGGGTCACTTGGAGAATTTGGAATGCTGGTAGAAAGTGAAAACCCACCAATGGGGGAAATGTGAACAAAACAGGAAAAATGGTGAAATGTAGCCATGGAAAATTCTGGTAGGAAATGCATTTATGAAGACAATTGCAATTGCCTTGAAGTACATTGAGCTAATTATTTTAGTGGACACTAATAAATGTGTTCCTCAGAGACACACAGTGACTGTAATAACGCAAAGATGAATATTGGATGAGTGAGTTATTAGGGATTGGCCAGACTGCTAAGCCCCCTAGCCCAGGGGGCAGCAATTCTCCCTTCTGCCTTCCCTTGTCTTCCCCCCAAGCCTAAGATTTTTATTAAATATGTACCCAGCTACTGGGAAAGCTTTAGAGTCAATAAAACACCTGTCTCCAACCCCCCACCCCCACCCCCAACCCCCACTTGTGGGGATTTACATGGCGCTGTCAGCAGCTTTTCATGGCTGTGCTGTCCCTCAGCAGGGGTGAGGAGAGCCTCCCTGCAGAGGCAAGGAGCTGTTTATTCAGCCTGGCATGTGCTTAAAGTCACGGGCTAGCCTCCTCTAACCCCTTGATGTGCTGTGGCACTAGTTTCAGTCCTTAGCCCCTAATCCAGTCTCAGGGAAGAGCTTTCTGCCCCTAGAACCAGAGCGCTAGGCCTGCACCACTCCAGACACAGCTGTGTGTAGCTTCAGTGCCCTTCCTCCAGTGCCCAGGGCCTGCATCCCCTTGGGAGGGTCAGCCATGACCCCATCTCCTAAGTTCATGTCCTCTTAATTCCCTGGAAACCCAGCGCCTGTCCCTGCTGTGACTCTCATCCGCAACCTTCTTAGGCATCAGCAGCGCAGGCAACCTGACCAACAGAGGCCAAACAAGCGCATGGAACAATGCAGAAACAAAGGCTTCCCAAGGTTCTCCCTCAGGCCCACTTACACATGCCCATTTAACAGACCCAGAGACAAGAGCCACATATGCCCACTCTCCTTTTTTTTCTTCTTTTTTTTTCATGCAGTGAAGTACACACAACTTAAACATATATCTCAATGGATTATATAGAGAGAGAATATATAAGTAGATATATATCTCCATCCATATAACATAACCTAGATCAAGAGTTAAAGTATTTCCAGCCCCCCAGAAACTCCCTCACTTCCCTTCCCAGCCAACATGCCCACACACAAAAATAACCTCTATTATCTTTGTCAATAGAGGTCAAGAGAGGCTTGTTATGGTCAAGTTTCTATTACTATAGATCAGTTTTACATGTTTTTAAACTTCACAAAAATAGAATTACAAGGTGCATTTGTGTCCAACTCTTTTTTATTCAATGTTTTCTAAATGTATCCATGTTCCTATGTATAGCAGTACTTCATTCTCTTGTTAAAGCTATGTAGCATTCCATTGTGTGGATGTACCATAATGAATTCAGTTAAAGGACATTTAGGTGGTTTTTAGGTTTTAACCACCATGAAATAATCCTTCTGTAAGTATTCATGTATATATTTTTGTCACATAATGTTCATTTCTGTCAGGTATTGAATTTAAATTTAAGTGGTCTGAGATTTTACTCTACTTGCAGGCTCACAAACTAACCTGCCCCAGTTTCATGGATGCTGGTGGAAGACATAAGACTCCTGGGTCCAAGATGATGGCCAGTTTCTTACCCACAAAAATAGCAGCAGCCAGGATATTTGCATTTTTGCACCAGTTCCTTGAGACCTAATTCCCACAGGGTAATGCAGAGAAGGCCAAATGAAACCTTCACACACAATAGGTTGCCTCAAAAAAGCTTAGAGAACACAGATCTCTTATAATTACAGTAAGCATGCCTGCCCTTAGCTCCAGAGGGAGATAAGATCTCTGCATTCCAAAGCTGTGAGCAAACCTGCCTTTTGCTCCAGAGAGAAACACTATCTCTGTATTTCAAGGCTGTTCACTATAAAAGTATCCTTGAAAACATACTCTGGCACAAAGGATGCCTTGCTTGTAAGATGTGCAAAATGCAAGAGATCAATGGTGAATTGTTTCACGAGTATATGCTCAGGAGTGGAATTGTTGAGTCAAAGGGACTGGTAGATATTTAGCTTTAGTAGATACTGCCAAAAATATTTCCCAAAGTGATTGTATCAATTTATACCTGCATTAGCAGTGTATGAGGGCTTCAATTTCTCTATAACCTGGCCGACACTTGGTACTATGGATGTATTTCATTTAAGCCATCCTATAATGGCCATGCCTTCATGTTTTCAGGGACCCTGCCACATAGCACAGCTGCTTAGATATTATTTATAATGACAGTTCAAATTAACAATAATATTATTGCCATTACCAAATTTTCACTTGTCAACTATTTATTAATAGCCATATGCCAAGTGAGCGATGGATGAGCAGTATAGGTCTGAGGCTCTGGAGAAGCAGAGAGATACATAGAGCAAACTTCTCTCAGGAAACACACTTTAAAGATACAGAAAATATAAGGTAGTTCCTAGGCAGGGAGAGAGCTGGTCTTAAGGGAAGGCACTGCCTATGCAATGCCATTCAAGCCCTTCCCCCATGAGTGACAGGCCTGAAGGAGAGACACTCAGTGGAAGAGGAAGGGCTGTGTTGGAAGGCAAGGTGGTAGGGCCAGTGACCAGACCTGCTCATAAGATCACCTAAACTTGCCAGCAGCATTGCACTGAACAAAATGTTAATAAGTGATGATGACGAAGGGAAAACAATCATTTACTGAGTACAACCTATGTTCCAGGCAGTGAGCTAGGCTCTTTACATATACAGGCACACCTTGTTTTATTGCACATCCCTTTATCATGCTTCACAAATCCTATGTTTTTTTTATAATTTGAAGGTTTGTGGCAACCCTGTGTCAAGCGAGTCCATCAGCACCATTTTTCTATAGCATTTGCTCACTTCATGCCTCTGTCTCACGTTTTGGTAACTCTTGCAATATTTCAAACTTTTTCATTATCTCTATATTTATTACGGTGATCCATGATCAGTGATTATGATGTGCCGAAAGCTCAGATGATGGTTAGTATTTGTAAGCAGAAAACTGTTCTTTAATTAAGGTGTTCTTTTAGACAATGCTATTGCACAGTTATTAGGCTACAGTGTAGTGTAAACATAACTTTTATATGCCCTGAGGAACCAAAAGATTCATTTGACTTGTTTTGTGGAGGTATTTGCTTCATTGCAGTGATCTGGAACTGAACACACAATATCTCTAAGATGTGCCCATATTAAATTATTCTGTACGTTGTAGCGAGCATCCGTTGGCCAATGATGAAATGGAAATATTCAGTGAAAACTTTTTTGCTAGTGAATACACTGCCCTTGGATGAGCATTCTCAGGGGGCTTCAAGGGAGGGTTGGAAGGGCTTCTGTGTCTTTATGATTTCGTCTGATTCGGATATGACCCAGAAATTATGTAGGATGCATCTTGACCAGCTAGCTATTCAACAACAATGATAATAGTGACAATATGGTGATGGTTATGACCATATCGTCTTCTCACTCTAGGATAGGTGGGATGCAATGTCCTTTGTCTCCTACTCAATCCTCACTTGAACCCTACGAGATATTATAATTCCTATTTTAGAGATGAAGACGTGGAAGCATAGAGGGGTTAATCAATGAGCCCACATCTCACAGTTTTTATAACAAAACCAGGATTCATATCCAAGTTTGTCTGACTTCAAATATTGTCTTTCTGCTCCATCTACTCTTGGTCAAATGACACACTTCCTATTTTAAGGACAGGCTTATGCGAAGGCCTAATTTGCTAAAGAAGATTATTTGGGAATCAAGCCTGTCGTTGGAAGACTGTATTCTGTGTGGAATGACGTGGTCGCGGCACTCTGCTCTAGGTTTGTGCGTCTCCACGCATCACGAGGAATGAGCTGACCGTCCTGGGAAGGACTATAGGGCACATCCATGCCTGTGTGTAGACAGAGCGGTCCCTGACGGGCCATTCCCAGTCTAAATCATGTGGTAAGAGGCAAGTCCTCAGGTAGGAAACCAGAATTCCAAGCAGAGGTCCTAGGCAGGCAGAGAGAGGGGACCCCTGCTTCTCTCACAGCCTTGCTGTCTTGGGCATAGAAGACTTAGAGGAGTATAGGTGTGGGGGATGTATTGATCAGTGTGGGAGATTTGGAGACAGACCAGGAGCAAGGATGGACAGGCCTGAAAGTCCTAAAGGACGGGCCTACTGTTGCACACAGTACCCTAGGCCTGACCTGAAGCACCCACCCAGCTTTAAAGGCTGGTCAGAGTGAACTCAGGATTGCTTCTGTTTCATTTTACTCTGAATCTGCAAATAGGTAATTCAAAGATGCACCCGGGATCAGGGACACATGTGAATGAACGCCGCTGTCCATGGTCTCAGCTGCCACAGACTGTGAGAAACCTGCCAGGGCAGTGCTGCCCAAAACTCTGAAGGGAGACCCAGGATAGGGCAGTGGGCATGCGAGAGTCGCAGGAGCGTTCCAGTGACGTGCATCCTTTACTCAAGTCCCCTAAGATGGAAGTGTTTAAGACCCAGAGGAACTTATCCATTCATTTAAAATACATTTTTTTAAACTTACTGAGCTCCTTCAAGTATCAGATAATGTCTAAGACATTTACATTGCAGTAAGGAAGACAGATAGTATGCAGGTAAATATATGACCTACACTCAATATTCATTATAATTATGTAGTATTGATAAATGCTGTCATGTGAAATAAAGCAGGAGAAGGGCATTGAGAGGCTTTTTCTTTATTAGGTGAATGAAGAACAGCCTTAGAGTGAAGGTAATTGTGGAGTAGAGACATGAGCCAAATGTGCAAGTGACCTGGGTTATCTGGTAGCATTCTAAGCAGAGAGACCAGACCATGCACAGGCCCTCTGGCAGGTGTGGACAGCATGTTCAAAAAAAAAAAACAGCAAGTGATCAATGTGCTTATTAGTGCAAAGGGAGCAGGGGGTGGGGGCGGGTTATGGATGAAAAAAAGATGAAGCCAGAGAATTAGCTGGGGGCCACAGTGTGTTGGTTCTTGATGGCCATGATAGGGAATTTTGTTCCCTTCTGGGTGTGATGGAGACCCATTAAAATATTTAGTGAGAAAGGTCAGCCTGTATGGGGCCAGAATGGATATAGGAAGACTTGTGTATTAGTCTCCTGTGGCTGCCACAGAAATTACCACACACTTAGTGGCTCAAAATAACAGAAATGTATCTTCACACAGTTCTGGGGACCAAAATCCTAAACTCAAGGTGCGGGCAGGGCCACGCCTGCCAGAGGCTCCTAGGGAGGCCCTTCTAGGCTCCCCCCGGGGCCTTGTGGCTCCAGGCCTCCTTGGGCTGTGGCCACATCACCCAGTCTCTACCTCCATCTTCACATGGCCTTCTCCTCAATGTCTCCTCTAAGAACTCTTATCATTGGATTTAGCACCTATCTGGATTATCCAAGATGATCTCGCCCCAAGATCCTCGATTTATTTACATCTGCAAACTCTTTTTCTCAAACAGTCACATTGACAGGTTCCAGACATTAGGATGTGGACATACCTTTCAGGTACCACCTTTCAACTCCCTACAGCCAGTTAGGAAGCTATTGAAGTAGCCCAGAGATGTGAGGAGGGTGATGGCTAGAGGGTGAGAGGTGGTTAGGTTGTGTCTTCATGACAGGTCTATGGGAAGGAGTCATTCATTTACCCTCTCTACAAGTTTTTCTTGGGTACGTACTATGTTCCAAGCACTGCTGGCCCTGGAGATACAGTGCAGAAGAAACTGATGTCATGTTCACCACCTGGCACTCACATCACAACCCAGCAGGAAAACTGGACATTGGATAAGTGTGTTGTGTGTTATAAAGGAAACATATGACGGACAGCCTGACCTAGTCAGAGTGCAGGCATCTGAAGGAGAATGACGACTGGGCCCGGCCAGAGGGTGTCCTGGGAGAAGGGGGTGGGGAAGGTGGGGAGTTCCAGAAGAGAGAGCTGGATGTATGGAGTTCCCGGTCATGTCTTTAAAGAATCAAACAGGGATTGCATGACCTTGGGGCAGTCTGGCCATCAGAATGTCTCAGACCACCTGGGACACAGCTCTGCCCATTCATAGCCTGCCAACACATCCGCTTATGAAGTTTGCAATTGAATATCTAACCCACGTCCTTTCTAAGGTTGCAGCACTGACTCTGACCATACTGACCCTGTTAGACGAGTATCACTGTGGCCCCCCGACCTGAGGCTGTCCAGACTGGCTGAGACCGTGCTTCCAGCATTGGGGGCACACCTCCCCCAAGCCACCTGCACAGTCCTGAAGTCATCCTGCAGAGATGCTCTTAGTTAATGGGGCTTCTGTTAATCGAATTTTAACCTTTAAACTGCTCCCACAGGCATTAGGTTTCACTGGTCAATTGCAGATATGAAAATCTGACTTATACAAAAAGTTTTGTTTTTTTTTAAGAAATTTAAGAAAATTTAAGAAATTTAAGAAAAAGTTTTCATCTACGAGATTCATAAAACTCCTTAGCATGCTCAAAACCTTGCAGATGAAAGGCAGAGTCAAAGAATAAATGAAGGTGCAGAAGCATTCCTCTGACTGTGTGGTTTGAGTGCAGGCCCACCCCTATCATTTGCAAGGCTCCAGGCAGAGGTGCAAATGGAGGTCTACATACTATATGTCTAAATTCTTACAAGGAAAAGTCATGGTAAGGGACTTCTGAAATATGTTCCAACCTCCTACCTTAATTATTACCCCTTCCTAATGATCTGGATGGCTACAGCCCCAAGCTAGTGACCTGTCCCACTTTTTTTCCTAATAAGGCTTAATCCTGCACTGTGATGGGTCTCATGCAAAGGCTAATGGATACCTTGGCCACACATCCAAGCTCTGCTCATGTCTCCCCAAATAGTCACCCATTAGCCATCTCATGTTTAATGGTCCGCTTCTGGGTGTCGGACCCCAGCAATGCTACAGGTTGTAGGAAGGTGATTCAGAGCCACTGGGGAGGGAATTCCAGGATCCCAGATGTCAGGATTGTGGTCTAAAAGGCCCGGTTCAGGGGTTCTGGGTGGGCACAACCCAACAGCACCTCATCTGATGAGTTAGGGTATACCTGGCGGAGAGCCAATTATCTTTGGCTGGATCAAAGTCACTTTTTAGTGATTGCTAACAGAAAATAATTAAGGAAGTTCAGTGAATTCAGGTTTTCATTAGGTCAAGAGTCCTGCCAAAGTGTGGGAGGGAGAAGTGGGCCTAGATCAGCCTAAAAGGTGGACAGATTTCCTGGGTTGATTCAGCAGATTGTCCTTCCCAGACAGCTTGTAAGAAGCAATCTGTCATTGATAAAGGGAATACTTGAGGCTTAGAGTAATCTCTATAAAACATAAAAGCAAAGGAAGTATCTCTCTGGCATGAGGTTTCCTTTTCAAAGATTTTATTTTACTTGCTATGATGGCGGCTGAACACACCTCAGCACCCACCTCCTGGACAGAGCCCAGGACATGTTCTGTGTCCCATCACTGTCGGGTTCTGGGTGAGGGGCTGCCGGGAAAGCTACCCAATGAGGCCACAGCTGCAGACTCTCTCTCTCTCTCTCTCACACACACACACACACACACACACACACACACACACTTTTTATAGCACCTGAGAAATAAAGTGAGAAGACAGAGCCTCCAACTGAAGACAAACAGCTTTCACATGGATATGATCCAGAACAGGGTTCCATTTCTAAATCATTCATTCATTCAAGAAACAGTATTTATTTAGAGTCTAACTAGATGCCACACTGCAAAGTGCTGGATTTATCCATCACTGGACCAGGCACGGGCAAACTGAACACAACCCCTGCCCTCAGTGATTTACAGCCTAGCTAAGGAAAGAAGGCCATGAGCTAGGGATTCTCAGTGTGAGCCGAAATAAGTAGTGAACTGTATGGACAGATGTTAACTGCTGCTTGGCTTCACAGGTCAGGGAGGGACACAGCATCTATGCCTTTATACAGGCTGATGGTCTTAAAAAGACACCAGTTGAGACCATGACTGATGCACCTAAAGGATGCACATAAAGGATGAGAATCAGTATGACCCTCATATATGAAGCTAAGCATCCGTGAGGGCTGCAAAACATGTTAAATATCTAATGCATGTCAGGCACTGTGCTGACAGTGGGGACATGTGAAAAACAAATGCCAATCCTGAAGGTGCTCAACAGGCAGGAAACCATTCATGTACAAATCAACCAATGCTAGGCAGCAAGGGGCAGGATCTAGAAATTAAAGAAGGGCCCTGGGGGCTCAAGACTGCATCATATTTTTCATTTCCACAATGTCACCTACATATTCCTTCTTAGTCCCTCACGTAGCCAGGGACTGTGTTTATAAGATGACCACCTTGGCCAGGAAGTCTCTGAGATCATAGGACCAGTATCTGTGTAGACATCTACATGGACCTTCATACACAAGGGCCATGCTGGCCCATTGCCTCTCATCCATGGACCTTGGTTTTAAAAAGTTCTGTCCACTCAAATTTTCATTCTCATCTTTTCACAGAAATACTCATTTCCCTCTCTTCTAACTAGTTAATAACCCAAGACTCAAGGCTTCTGTGTGTTTACTAACCAATGTCTCCTCACTCAATTTACTTAATTTTGATCACCAGTAAAAAAATTGTGTATACAGTGATGTATCAGAGGCAAGAGTCTGACGCTCTTAGAGATGACATCAGACCACCGTTAGTCCTTGACTCAGGGGCAGACACAGGAATATTTAGGGAGTCAGCTTAAAGTGAAGAACCTCTGAACTATTTTAACTAATCTTCGTAACTTGAAAACCATGAATTTCATCAAGGGGCATCCATTTCTAGCATCTACTTTGCTGATTGAACAAACTACTAATTTAACTGATGAAAACCTTTGCAGAAATGTTAATTAGAAGCATCTGGTGTGGATCAGAAATATGGATACTAATTGAGACAATTGTAGTTGTTACCACTGGCATGTGACCTTTCTGATAAAGTGTTAGGTACTCACCTCAAAGTATGAATTCCTGATTAGGGAATTGACAGCCCCTAAAGGATAGATTAAAAATATACACAGTTAAGTCACATGCTCTCCACTAAAGAATTTTAAGGAAAATCATAGACATTGTCATGCTATTCAGAGGAAGACAGCATCTGTCCAGGTGCCAATAGAACTCAGTTGGGGGGACATGAGCATGACATACATTTTCTAATTAATATGTTCTGTCCCGGGTAAAGTCCTGTTGCTGTTTTCTGTCTCAGCGTATTTCTTTACTGTTTGGAAGCATCCCAGAGTCCTCCTGGGTTTTGTGTGACCATGTGCAATCATGCGGGGTTCTGGGGAAGAGAGGTGGAGAGCAAGGGCAGCACTCAGCCTTCAGCCTTGACTGTCCTTCCCAGAAATAGCAAGAATTTTTAACCACAAAGAGTAGGACCCGGGCGCAGTTACAGACACCCTCTCTTCCTAGCAGATCTGATTCTCCACTTGGTTCAGGACTTAGCTTTACCTCAGTGCTCTGATACCCGCCCTGAGACGTTACCCCGCACCACCTGCTCCTCCACCCTGTGTGTGAACAGCATCCACACCATTGCTGCCTTGCCCCTTCCGCCCAGCACTGAAAACCCAGCTGATGAACTATCACAAGCAAGGGTGTGAGCAGACTCAGAGCAAACGCCTGACATTCGGAACTGGGTGCAAACCTCCCCTTAGCTGAAATGCATTAGCATGGGGGTGCTCCTGAAAGCAAGTGGGAGGGCGAAGCAGTCCTCTAAGTGGGCCTGCTGGCTACAAGGAGTCGATGCTGGGGAAAGGATCACATGATTTCCCAGGAGCAGGGTTTCCTCCTTGGAGGCCAGGATTTGGAGGGACAGCCATTACCAACCATGGGAGTGTGACTGATCAAATTAAGGGAGGCGTTTTTAAATTTAATTACATCCTCAGTGGAAATGGTCTCACTAATGCTTGGGGAAAGAATTATACCCAGTCCATAAAGCCTAACATTTCTAAACCCAATTTTGCACATTATTCTAAAGGTTAATTCAAGATCTCTCTTCCAAATGGGAAGTTAAATACAGCCAATGGAAGGACGGCACCCGCTGACTGACTGAGGGGTTTATCAGCCTGTAAGAGTTCATTAGTTTTAATTAGTGTAATCACTAATGTTGCATTAACAGTTTAGTGAAGGAAAGTAATTACTCACACGTCCACTGTATTAGATGGGAAGATTAGAATTCATTTTCCAAAACGATTAGCATTTTGCCAATTAAAAGAATCCCTTCTCCCTGCCGGCAGCTCTGTGACCTCTCTCACCCAAAGATCGTTTAAATGAAACATATTTTGCATCAGAATATGGAGCAGGAAGAAGTGAAGAATTGAGGCTGTTTATTTTTAGCACCTTCTTGGGGCACAGCAAGTGCACAGGCTGGATGAGTTGATAATGTTTCACTCTATTTGCAAAGTCACCCACTTTGGATGATGGCCCCAGCTGCTTTGTTACCTTACAGCAATTAAAAAATGGAAAGGCTAGTGGAAGATGAAGTCAAGAGGAAGCTATGGGAGTGTCTAAGAGGAATTGCCATTGCTAGGGTCCCACGGTTGAGCGGAGAGAGGCTTTGAGGCTGGTCCATCGTAGGTGCCAGCTTAGAGCTGGCACTGCTGGTGCATACAGGCACACCCCAAAGCATGAACGGTGTCTCCCCCTGAGCAGTGAGTGCCATCCTGCCGGCTTAGCTTGGCTTACGAGGCCTCAGCAATGTGGTCCGGCTGCCCTCCAGCACAGTGGCCTGCCTCTTTTCCATCTCCACCGCGTCTTCCAGCTAACAGCCACTCAAAACTTGTCGTTTCTTAAACATCCCATGTTCTTTCTTACCTGGCTGCAAACCTGCTCTTCACCCCATGCCTTCAGCAGAGGCCTGTTTTGTTATAGCATTCACCCTTCAACTTTGCCCAGAGTAAATGTCACTTCACACTGACCAGAATAGCTGCCTCCCGAGCTTTGCGCTCTCAGAGCCCCCACTGCATCTATATTGCTGCATTCTATTATATTATACCCGTAATCTATTATATTACACTGCTCTATACAGTGAGCTCCTGAGGCAGCAGCAAGGACCTTACTCTCTTCAGTATCCCCAGCCACTTGCACGTGCTAAGGGGTTATGCAGGTTTGTGGAATGGCCTGGTGACCTGCAGGCCTCTCTCTCCCACCCACGCCCTCCAGCAGCCTCACCGAATCCCAGGTCGTGGGCCCAGCCTGGTCCGGTGGGCAGACATCACAGAGGAGGGAGCTGAGACGCACCTGGAGGTGGGCGCTCCTTCCTCGCCTGTGCTCCGCACCCAGCACCACTTCCAGGGAGGTGGCCCTGCTGAGCGCATCTCTGGGCTCCCTCCTGGTTGGTCTCTGCTTGGGTTTAGCCAGCGGGAGGCGCTTGCAGAAGTTTGGAGGAAGGAAAGAAAGGGAGGTCAAGGTGTTTACCCTCCACTCTCTCCCTGCATGGATTTCATCTCTCTGATATCAGCTGCACAGAACAGGATGAGGAAGATGGAAAAATGGGTCTGGAGAAGGCATGTGGAGAGTAACTGACCCAGAGACCATTTGTGAGACGGGAATTTCAGGATGTTCTGTTGCCATGAGTCAGCATTGGGCCAGGAGGCCCCCGGGCCAAGGGTAATGTTGGGGTCTCCAGGCCCTTAGGCTGGCCTGTGCTCAGCCCAGAGTGCTGCCCAGGAACAAAGGTCAGCTGACCAGGACAGGCACGGAGACTGCTAGAAGGACCTGGGAGGGACCCTTGCACCTGGCAGACAGGCTGTGCAGGCTCTGGGCTTCTTGTACAATCCCAAGGGATAAGAGGCGACCCTCCCCTCACACTGACTAAATGGTACATGCCACCAGCAGGAAGGTGGGAACTAAGCCAGATTTAATTTGATTTTATTTTTTAAAAGGAAATTGATTTTTTTCTATGAAAAATTAAATATTTATGCAAAAAAAATACCTACTTTCTGTGGTGCCCTTACACTTAGCAGATGCTACACACTGGTTATTTCCCTTTCCTATGTTTAACCCTAAAGGGTGAGTCAGACTCATCACTAGCAGGATTCTGGAGCACAGCCTGATCCCTCATTGGTCTGGTGGGCGTGCAGGATGCGTGACAGCTGTCTGCCTAGTAGCTGCCGTCCAGCAACAGGGCAGGAACTACTGGGAAGGGCCCTGGAGCTCACATTTCAGGTCTGCCGTGTTCCCAGGGGGAGAACGCAATAGTTGGCAACTGGAGCTAACAACTCCACAGCAGAGCCAGTCTGACCCCACCTGCCTCCAGGTCACCCCCACCGCAGGAGACCATCCCAGCACACCATGTGGGTGGGTGGGTGGGTGGGCAGATGTATGCCCAAAGGAAAGGGAAGCTCTTCTCCTCGTCCTCCCCCATGGCAACCAGGCAAAATCGGTGCAGGGGATAAAGGACGACAAATTTCCAACTATAAAATGAATAAGCCACAGGAACAGAAAGTAGAACATAGGGAATATAGTTGATAATATGGTGATATCTTCATATGGTGACGGTAACTACACTTATCATGACAGGCATTTTGCAATGTGTATAATTGCTGAATCACTATGTTGTACACCTGAAACCAGTATAATATTGTATATCAACTATACTTCAATTAAAAAAAATAAAAATGGGCACCTATCCAGGCCTCCACTGTCAACCACATTCTGAGCCCAGGGAGATAGAAACCGGCAGCCACCATTGTGAAAGTGAAAGACAGACCTTGTCTCTCCTCATCTGTGCACTGGGACCAACAGAAGCCGGGTGAGGGCGCACGTGCCCAAAGGCACCTGCAGTCCAGGAAGGGCTTGGGGAGCTCAGGCAGAAGGGGCACTCCACCTGCAGGCACCCCAAAGAAGGGCTGCCATGTGACAGCCTCAGGCCTGGAGTGCCCCACAGAGCTGCCAGCTCCCCTGCAGAGCCTAGATCCAGCAGGCTAATTTAAAAAATCGTAATTCCAACTCTGAAGAATGGAAAAGGAGCTGGAGGTGGGGATAACTGGGGAGGGGGCAGAGGGGCTGGGGATGCTGCTTGTTCAGGGTCAGGAGGTGGGAAAATGACCCCCAGTCTTTTGCTTACAAATTTTGTAACAAGCATATTATTCCTGTTACTGCAGAAGCCTGTTTCTTCAACTGAAAAAATATGAATTGCAGTCCTGGTGTTACAGGGAGGACTTTGTGATAACCACAATTAATTACATGCATACTAATGTCTGCACCACCCACATCATGCAGTGTTTATTTTGCTTACCACTGTTCCCCTGGTGCCTGCAGGGTCTGGCCATAGCAGGTGCTCAATAAATGTTTGCTGAACCTGATCAGAAGGTGCTGTCACAGTTCCTGGGGCTTTTGAGGCACACTGTCATGCAGAACAAAAGGGTGGGAGGGTCTCAGGGTGGAGGCTGCCAGGTGGTGAGCCCCTGGGAAACTGCTCTGGAGCAGAGAGCCTGGAGCAGAGCAGAGGTGTGCCTGATGGGGTGACGTCCCAGGAGTCACTGGTGAGGCTCTTCCCTGGGAACTGTGGCCCACTGCCCATAGCCCACTCTCTGTCTCACCAGGTGCCTTAGGACCAGGAGAAGGTCCTAGACAGTATGACCAAGACAGTATTACCAGGAAGCTCTAGAAGGACAAATGGGCACTTACTGAAATTTTGTTCTAAAAGTAAGAAGAATGATAAAATAGGGGGGAAAAAAATCCATTGACCTCTAGTGCCAGCACAAAAATATCAACAGAATAGAAAGAAAAAAGAAATTTGATTTTTTTTTGTTCTTTATGATGAATTCTCATCATAATGCATTTTATTTAAGGGAGAAATTGCCTATTTGTTAATCTTACTAAAGAATCAGCAAGGTATAAATATTGCTTTTTCTTGGACTGAGTTTTCAAAATCTCAGCCACCCAAGGCATCCACTGAGTCCCTTATTTTTTTTTTAACATTACTACTAGATTGGTAAGATCTGTTCTTGCAGAAGGAATCATCTAAGGAGCTTCTATTTCTATTTGGACAATGCTTCAGCATTTAAAGTTGGCAAAATATCCAAAACAATCACTTTTGTAACATAAAAATATTCATCAAAAGAGATAATAACAAGTGTTGACAAGGATGTGGAGAAATTGAAACCCCCTTTGGAGTCTTATGAGAATGTAACATGGGGCTGCCACTTTGGAAAATGGTCTTGGCGTTCCCGTCATTTTTTCAGAAAGAAAACTTCCTCTACCTGCACTGGGAAGTCGTCTACTTCTAACCTTTTGGACACCTGGGGAGTCTTGGCCAGGCTGAGACTGGCCTCACGCCCACTAACATTCTTCTCTCTCACCTACAGTATGTGTCCAGCTGCTGCGCCGTCACTCAGAGCGCGCCAGAGCAAGGCAGCCTCCCCCCTCATCACCTCGCCCACCACCACCGCCGCCACCGGCCCCACCGCCACCTCCATCACCACCGGCCCCACCTCCTCCACCACCAAGAAGCGGGGCTGCACACTGCCCGGGTGACACCCTGCATGTGCCCCTTGTTCTCCTGCCAGTGGGAAGGCCACCTGGAGGTGGTGGTGCCGCACCTGCACCAGATGCACAGGGTTGACATCCTTCAAGGAGCAGAGATAGTCTTCCTGGCCACGGACATGCACCTCCCCGCGCCAGCCGACTGGATCATCATGCACTCCTGCCTCGGCCACCACTTTCTGCTGGTGCTCAGGAAGCAGGAGAGGCATGAAGGGCACCCCCAGTTCTTTGCCACCATGATGCTGATCGGGACCCCCACCCAGGCCGACTGCTTCAACTATCGCCTGGAGCTCAACAGAAACCATCGGCGCCTCAAATGGGAGGCCACCCCGCGGTCTGTCCTTGAGTGTGTGGACTCAGTGATCACCGACGGGGACTGCCTTGTCCTCAGCACCTCACTAGCCCAGCTCTTCTCTGACAACGGCAGCCTTGCCATCGGAATCGCCATCACTGCCGCAGAGGCCTGCGCCGCAGAAGCCGAGACGTGAAGCGCGAGGCCAGCCAGTGCTCCCACACGGCCACCCCTCCACCGGGAGACGCTGCCTGGGCCTCCTGATCTCCCAAGGCCAGGGCTCCAGACTCCTTTTTATTCTTCTCCCTCCTTCCATCCTTTCTTTTTCTGTCTCAGGTACTTTGTGGTATTTGTTATTTGTCTGCCATGAGCATTACATCATGTAAACATCTTGTGATTCAAGATCTTGGTGTGATATTTGTCCTGATTTGTTGGTATAGTTTTATAGAACAGTTTTAATCAGAATGGTTATTTCCTGCCACCCCCAATTTCCTTCTCCACTGCTTCCAAAATGAGCAAAAGTCACTGGGACCATGCAGAGTTGCCAGGAGAGATGGCATCCAAATCATTTCTTCCTTCTCTTTTCGGTCTATTTCAGAGTAAGCTGACTCTGAAATGTGTGAGGACAGCAGGTTGGAGAAGGGGACCTGGTCAGCTCAGAGAGGTAGTTCACACCAAGCAGACACAACTCTGCCACCTCCCAAGGACACGCAGGGGGCAGGCTGAGCTGCAGGACATGAGGAGACGGCATCTCCCCCGAAGTCCCGGGCATGGGGCTGGAGGGACCATCATAGGATAAGCTTGATCCTGGGGCTTAGCGGGTGGGCACGTGGTGAGCCCTCTGCTGGCAGCCTGCCATGGGCTTGCTCTTGGCCTGGCCCATCTTTTCCTGCTCTGGAAATCAAGGTCCTCAAGTGGCGGTGCTTTCTTGAAAATTTCTTGGCTCTTGGTTGAGCTGGTAGTAAAAAAGGATGGATAGGCAAGACAGGGGTGGGTGGGCAGAGAAGCAGCTGAAAAAAACAAAGGATGAAATTAATTTCCCACCTCTGGGAGGGTTTTCTCTGCTCAGAGAGTTTTATTATCAAGTTATAAAATCCATCAGTCCTTTCACTAAGGTGGAGCACTTCTGCATCGTGCAAGGAATTTACTTTGCTCTCGATACTTCGTTAAACCAGAACCACAACTCAGCATCAAAGGCATGGAACTTGGAAAGTGTTTCTGGGACTCTGCCCTGGAGGTCAGAGGCCACTCATACACCTGGGAGGGTCCTCTTCCCTGTCCTTGTTTCTCAGACGCTCCGGGGGCCCCATTCAGCATGCAAACGGTATCACTGGTCAGCTATGCATTCAGCAGCCTGTGGCAGTGTGAATGGAAAGGCAACAAAAATCCATCTTGCCTCTGTGTAGACTGCTTTCTCTTACTTGTCTCTCCTAACAGTTCAGCCTCTTCTCATGAAAGCCTCTTGGGTATTCGAACAAAGTAAGCATGTTTAGTCAACTTTGTCTCTTCTATTCAAAGGCGAACACCTTTAAGCCTTCCCAGAAAGCCCTCTCCTGCTTCTGCCGCTCTGCGTCCCCTTGGCCCCTCTCGGCTGCTGGAAAGCTCAGCACCCAAGCCCCGCCAACACTCATCAGGATCGAGGGGGCCTTTCACCAGCCAGACATCGTCTCTGCACCATTGCCTCACCTTCGCTGTCTTGACCGGACCCTGGCAGTACTTACTTTCAGGCAGCTTGTCCTGACTGGACATCAGCAATCTTTCCCACCAAAACTAATTTATCCTGAAACGTAACTCCCTCTCCCCAACAACTGAGTAATCCTCCAGCCACCCACGCTGCCAACCCATGCTCTAAGCCCCAGAAGGGTGGTGCCAGTCAACAAATCCCATAACACAGCCCCTTCTAGTCACACAGGAATTGCTGGGACTCTGGGGCCAAGCTTTCATTAGGTTAGAGCCCTAAGGGGGCCAATAAACATCATGTCCACTGACTGAGTCAAATATCAGGTCCACTGGCCTGAGGAAAGGGTTGTAATCCTTTTGGTCAGTCAGCACATCCCCCCAGGGCACCACCTCCCCTGGTGGCCACCCAGGAACAAGCGGAGGCTGGCTGGCCAGCACCGGGAGAGACATGGCTCCGCACCTTACCCCCAGGCCGCTCCCCAGAACCTCAGACCTCCTTGCCTGTGAGTCTGAAACCTCGGGAAGCCACATTTCCTCCCCTGGTTTCTGCTATTCAACCACTTTGAAAACATTTATGTAGCATCACAGGTGCCCCAGATGACAAACTCAACCTCAGTGAGAACACAGTTACCGTTCCCAGGGCCTTAGGGCTCCTGCAGACATCACCTCTGCCTTCTTGTGCCAAGTTACCTCAGCAAAGCTTGGCCTAACTTCAGGTTGATATTATTATCACACATGAAACTGTATTATGAACAAGTGATCCCAGATAGGAACTGCTATTTTTGGTTCCTGAAAACTTTTTGCAAAAAGCATAGAAAATGTGTGATTTTCCATCTGTGGTGCTCCCAAGGCCCTCTTCTCTGTATCCACATGTGAAGAATTGAAAAGGAACAAACTAAAAACAATGACTAGGAAACAGAAACTGTTACTAACACACTGGGCTGTGTGGGGCTTTATGGTCACAAAGGGCTCCCTCATTTATGTCTTAGGTTAATCTTCATCATCATCCTCATTACACTAAAAAACAGAGGTTTAGAGACATAAATTACCTTCCCAAGGTCACACATCAAATGCTTGGCTGGACTAGAGCCCAGCCAGCCATCTGCAAACTTGGTGTTCCTGAAACAGGAAGACCGACTCCAGATATTCAGAAATGTTCCCGCCCCATCAGCAGGCTGTGGGCCTGAGGGCCAACTGGGTCTTGGCTCTGGGATACTTGGGGAAGCAAGGAAAGTGAGACTGGAGTGGATTTGCTTTTAGAGGCAACTCAGCTTGAAGAATTGGTCAACCTGGTAGCAGAGGGTGGGGTGGTGGGGTGATGGGGTGGGGAACCAGCCTGTGGGGTTTTTGGTGCCCCTAGACCTCATCAACACTCACCCTCTTAGAAAGTTGTCCTAGAGAGACAGCTGCACCTAACAGCAGAAATGAGTTGCCAGTATTTGAACTTCCTCTGTGAGAAAGATTTTTTTCAGGAGGTGTAGACATTCCTCCACTTGAGGCTGAGCCTACGTTAGTGGTTCATGCTAAAATAGATGTCAGGCCATGCAAGGATGACTGTCTTAAACAATCTTTCTCTGCATGAACTTGCACCTGAGACAGATCCCAATCCCATCGCTACCTGTTGCTACCATGGACATTTTAGAAATAGATCAGGTTAATAATAATCGTATTCATGGCTACCATTTACTGAGGGTTTACTGTATGACCCAGTGTGCTAAGTACTTTGAATATATTATCTCATTTAATCTCCAGAACAACCTTATGATGCAGGTACTATTATTGTACCCATGAGACACTTAAGCTAAGAGAGGTTAGACACTTGTTTAAGGTCACAGCTAGCAAACGGTAGAATGAGGTCTAGAACCCAGCATGCCTGGCTCTGAAGTCCAGGCTTCTGACCAGCATCAGCTATGTCATTCCTACGAACTCAAGCAGTCAAGGCTCAGGACTCAGTCATCAAGTCTGCATGGCATGGAGGCCTTTTAGTGCTTCAGTACTAAGTGTGCCTCCCACTTCTCTGCCTCCGTCTTTTCCTGACCCCGGACAGTGGTGTACTAGCGCTGCCCCTGCATACTGACTGTTAAATGCTTTTTTAGGAATTTTTCAAACTGATTGCTAAGCACAGCCATTATTAAAAGTCAAACCATATAAATTTATAGTTAAATAAGGTATGCTAACAACGAAGGTAATAAATACTCAAAATTCATCACTTCATAATTATTTCTGTACTTTTTTTCTATGCTCTTGAGATTATTTGCATCTGTCAATGCTCATGGTGGGCACACTATGTAACGATGTGCCACCAAGTCCTTCTTCTGTCCATCATGGTAGTAGGTTGAAATTGGCTGTGGTGGTAGCATTTACAGCATTGAAATTGGCAAATGCTATAAGCCAGATTTTTTCCACCTTAGAGAACTAGTTGCTAAACATTTACCAGCACATCACTGCCTAGACATCTCTGATGCACACAGCTGTATCGGGAAGGGAGACTTTGGAAGGAGAAGCAAGATCTGGTGGCCACACTGAAAGGGATGTAGATGACAGCCAAGTCAGCCAAACAGCAACTTCCTGGGAAAACACGACCTGTTCTGCATAAGGGTCTCTGAGGCCTCTAAGCAGTTCCTAGGGCATCACCTGCCCTACTCTATGGTTGTTAGTGCAGGAAGTGCTATCTGATGTCCTTCATGGAAAAATCTTGGCTCCACAAAATCACCTTACTGGCCACCCCAATCCAGAACAAAAAACCAAGTGCTACAAAACTGGAATCTTCTGTTACTTGTTCTTATAGGTCATCTTTCTTACCTCTACATGTAAACCAAAGCCTAATCTAAAAAATATTTTACTTTGAAATCAGAGATTGGAAACACCCAACATCTGAGGGCACAGTAAGCAGTGATTTCAAATATCACATAAAATGTATTACCGTAAACGTGGGACCCTAACGTAGCACAAACCTGAGGAACATAAAAGGTAATGGGTTAAGGGAAGTCACCTGAAAAAGGCAGCCCAGCACCTTCCTCTCCTGCTATAGTTGTTTCACTTCACTGCAACCCGCCCAGGACCCTGTTTACTATCCACAGCCTACTCAGACCAATACTCTTTTTAAATAGAGGGCATGGTTCCCATTAGGATAAAAATCACAGGAAACTCCAGGCTGAGTGCCTTTAAGCAGTCAGACTCTTCAAGGTCAACAGTGAGTCAGCTACTTTGATTCTAGTGGTTTCAACTGGAAGGGCTGGAAGACGTGAGGCTGGCTTGAAGCTCCTGCTTGGGTCCAGTTCCTGGTGGAAGGGGAAGAGACTGTGGAGTGGACATCAAAGAATTATGCTTGGATTGAAGTTCAGCTACAAGTAGCATCACAAGTAGGGTCTCCTAGTAGATTGTTATACCTTCAGATTACTTGTTCTGCAGATTTCCTTCAAGAATTGGTGAGTTCTCCATTGTGTTAACCTGGAGAATGGCCAGCCAAGAAAAACTTCACCGAAAAGAGATCCAAGAGATGTGTTGTAGATGAGCATTGATTTTTTTCCCCCCAAAATCAGGTTATCACATGGGTTAGAGTTGGTCTTTTCCAATATTGTATGAAAAAATTTTACCTCGAGTACTGTACTATAAACACTCTCCCCTCTTTTTAAACCATTTTTTAGATATTGAGATAAAAAAGAGAAAAGAAATTGAGAATCATTTTACTTAGCCTAAATTGATGTATATATAATTTTCTAGCCTTTCTTATGATGTTAAAGACAACAAAAAGCAGCAGAGTTAGACTGTACCTGTTTCCATGAAAAATGTCATTAAATTGCATTTGATACTGTTTCCTTGAAACCTTTGGAGTTGTTTTTTGTTGTTTCTGTTGGGTTGCTGCTTATTTTCTCCCCACAAGCTACTGTGCAACTATGAGGGAGCAGAAATAAAATGCTACAAGGGAAAGAGCAATTATCAGAAATTCACCAGCTGCCACATTTGACTTTAGTTTCATTTTTGCCTCCATTTTAAAGTCATAATTAAATGTAAGGAAAAAAGTGTTACTGGAGGTGAATAAAAGCCCTGGCAGCTAATTTGCCCCCAGAACTATTTCAGCAGATGGTGCTGCCCTGAGAACAGGGGCCATAGCCTCTGTTACTGGACTGCAAAGAAAGAGACGAGCCTTCACACGCCCTCTGCCTCCTCCCCCATCCCTGTCTCAGCTCCCACCTGCCTCTGTCTGACAGCAGTGTCCCTGGAATTCACTTCTGGGCCTATCAGATCAATTGCCAGGGAGCTTTCAGGGTTTAATTCTGTAATTTCAGGCCACTGTTAGTTACTGGCAACATCAGAATTGAGCAAGTTCTAATCCCATTGCCTGTCGATTCATTTTAACCTCTATCTTCTTCCCTACCTCCTTATTCCCAGAACCTGTTTCCTGCTCTCACAAAGGCTTATAAAGGGTGCCTTGAATTGATCTGACTGATCAAAACTCACCACATGGCCACCATGAATATTCATGAGCCAAGCCAGGAATAAGAGGACTTTTGAGGCCATGTCCTCTCTTGGGACAATTCTGCATCCACAGTGTCCCAGATATTTGCCCTTTCCCTCAAATTACCCTCAAAGACATGCATGGGTGGCTCTGTGCTACAGAGAGACTCCTCTGAAAGAGAGGAGAAAATGACTCGCCTAAGATTCATCAGGGGTGGGAGGCCCCGCCCCGACCCCACTTTGGGATCCAGGATTTTAGTTTCCAAACCTTAGCATTCTTGAGAATTGTCAGGAGAACTTGATTTCTGGGCCCCAGAGCCAAAGATTCTAATTCAGGAGGTCCGGGGTAGAACCCAGGATTCTGATTTTTAATACTGTCCTCCACAGGATTGTGCTGGGGCACAGCTGACCTTTAGATTCTCACATCCAGAGCTGAACACACCGGTGAGGAAAGGAGCCACAGAGAACAAAGGAGCAGATAAAGTCTCCTGAAGAAGAGAGCCGGTCCTTCCGTAAGAGGGAAAAGGCAGGAAGAGACATTAGAGGAAGTGGTTGTGGTTACATTCTTAGGGAGAAGCAGGAATCACCTAAATGGAGTCCAAAAAGACGGGACTCCCTCTAGTAAGCAGAGAGGAATCAGATAGCAGTTCCTTGTAGCCAAGCAGTAGAGGAAACTACTTCTCTTCTTCCATCATTTGGAAATACAAATGGAGGGCAGTGGGGCCAGAGGAGCCAGAGACATGGCTGTGCAGGCAGAGTGCCAGGGCGCGCTGGTAGCATAGAATGGTCCCTAGGGCTGAGTGTCATGCAGTGACAATCCCTACAGCCTGGTGCCCAGGAAGGGACTGTGTAAATCTTCCAATGAGCACAGGCAGGGCTCATTCTGTAAATCCCTGCCAGGTTGGGATGATAATTCATATTTAAATCTCTGCCCCAGCCCTGACAGGGAGTTACCTCACAAATCCCCAGGGAGACATTTATTTACCCTGCAAATCTCCCCAAGATGCCTGAGCAGGGGTCACCATTTCAGGGCCCTCCTTGGGGAATGTGAATTATCAGGCCACTTTCTGCAGCAGCTCAGAGCTAAGCCTCCAATAAGCCTTGCCTGTGGGGTAGAGAAAAGGAAATCACTGAACTAGTTTTGTATTAGCCTAGAGGTAGACAAGATAGACTCTGCACATATTCTGCCAGGGGGCTGCTGGGAAAAGCATCTATTAAGGGTCAAGTTGCAGGCCTGGATTATTACCCATCTCCGAGTGACTGAATCCTCTGTTCTCTCTGCCCTTTCCTGTGTTCCAAGAAAACTTTCATTAATAGACAGGAGGTAGACACTTCCTAATTTTTAGATCTGACTTGACAGACAATTCTGTGAATTACAGGTTTAAAATATAAAGTGTAATCAAATAGGAAATCAATCATCCCAAAACATCAAAATGCTTCCAGACCATTCAAAAGGCAAGCCACCTCCCACTTCATGGGCCTGCTTCCTGCTAACAATGACAGAGGTCTAAGCTGGTGGCAAAATGCAAGGAAGCTCTCCTGAATGGTTGTGTCCATTCCCTAAATATCTAGCTCTACATCTTCACCAACCCAGGAAAGTTGCTCCATAAATAAGGAGAATCAGTAAACCTTTATCACTGGGGCTGGTTTGCAGAAGTGGCCACACTCTGAGAATGAGGCTCGGTTGGGGAATGGGCTCTAGAGAGAAGAGGACAAAGGACAGGCCTGCTTAATAAAATACAGGACAACCAGTGAATTTCAGATAAATGATAGAACAAAAAGTTTTAGTATTTTTTGTGAAGTACAAAAGACATAGTTATACTAAACAAGTATTCATTGTTTATCTGAAATTCACATTTCACTGGGTGTCCTGTATTTTTATAGTATTTGCTGAATCTGGCAAACCTAAGAGGGAATAGCCCATATAGTGCATTCATTTTACTGTTGGTGCAGGTTCTATCTGCAGCAAGCACCCAGGAGGGACTGTCCCCCTGTCCCTTGTTAGCTCTGCCCCTAATGTGGGGAGTCAAGTGTATGGCCAATTCCCTCTGGCCACCTGGCTGATCACACTACCATATCTATGGTGGGCCTGTCTTCTAGGTGGACACTGGTGGAGTGGAATTTCCCTCTGCTTCTTAACAAGACCAGGATGGCTTCAGATTCCTAAGTCTATGGGCAGAGGGAAGCCATGGCAATAAGAAATAATCCCAAGTTTTGTGCACCAGTAAGAAGAGTGTTTCTGGACTGGATGTATGGGTGCCTTTAACTTGAGCTATAAAATATCATTGAATGCCTGCTGTATGTTGGGCTTGGCCTCAAAGAACTTCGCAGTGTACTTGAGGAGACAAAACCAATGCCTTCACACCTGTGTCAAACAACCATCAAGCCATCTGGCAGTTCCTAAGCAGCAGCTCATAGCAGCGGTTAGAGTGGTTTACACATGTCCACAGATTCGGTCAGTAAGAAGACAATGTGCCCAAATGGGTTTAGACAGTTTTTTATTTACCGCCATGAGTACATTGTGGTCCAGGTTCCCTGAGCCCCAATTCCAATTGGCCAATACAGTGAGGGCCAGGCATGGCCTGTGCACAGAGTGGGGGTGCATTATAGGAGAGGAACCCTGAGATCAGTAAACTATGATCTTCTTTGGGGTTGTTAGCAAGTCTGCCCATCCTCCTATAATCATAAAGGCATTTTGAGCTTTCTCCCAATGGGTGAGGCAGAGAGAACAGTGGAACGGTGTAGGATTAGATGGTTTGAATCATTTCAGTGGGCTCTAGGCTACAGGGATGGTCTGTGATCCATCTGGTACTTAGCCCTGGGGTGATTTTAGGGCAGGGCAATAATGTTCAGACTGCAGAAGCCTGACAAAAGGAGAATTTTAAGGGTGTGGATCAGGATTGGCTGATTTGCATATCAAAGGTGAGCTCCATCCAAGCAGTTCACTTTCTCTAGGAATTAGTTCTCCTTGGGAAGGGCAGACCCTCCCTGGTGCTCAAAGCCCAAGGTGTCAGCATCATAAAATGCAGAAAATAAAAACATGATTAATTCACCCAGCCCCTGGAATATTTGGTTCTAAGTGTCTGGACAAAGAAACTATATCCTAAAAGAGTTGCTGAAAAAGTTATAATTTTTGTAGAAAACTCCCTGCACACTTGAGAACCTACCGCACAAGCTGTGGAGTGAGGCCCAAGCTAAAACAGTGGGAGGTGCGGAGCTTAGAGAGAGACAACAGCCTTTCAAGATGACAGCGACCCATAAGGCAGCATTCAGCCTCTGTGAGCAGTGCCCTCGGAGCTGTGCGGTCCGCACAGCTGGAGGCAGCAGCCCTGAGGCAGAGCCACCCAGGACACCCAGGGTAGGGCCAGTGCGCCAGCCCAGACTGTCAGTTGCAGACAATAAAGTCTACTTCAGCTAGTTTAAGCAGAAGAGAACTTAGAGGAAGGCCAGAGAATCGCACAGCCAGGGACAGAGCAGCCGGAGAAACCACCCACAGAACTACTGCACAGAATTCTAGCAAAAATACCACTGCCTTTGCCTTCTGCTGCTTGACATCCTGATGCTAGGGACCAGTCACTAGGATCAGAAACTGTCCCAGCACTGGAAGAAGGCAGGGTAGTAAAATATGCCACCTCAAATATGCTGCTTTAATATATTCATATTTTGAGCTGCAGGCACTTAACAGAAGAGCAAACTCAGGGAGAGGCTTTCTCTGAATTCTCCTTATTTACCTAAACAAATCCTCCAAAAGCAACTCAGTTGTCATAGAGCCCTTCTCAGGGAATTTCATCAACCAGGGAAGATGGACGCTTGTCACGGAGAGGAGACTACAAGTCAATGCCCTACTCAGACTGCGTCACAAACTACCATAGCTCCGGTGTAATCTTCTAAGGGCCCATTCATCTTTCCTAAAAAAATAATTTACTCTCCCCTAAGAGACCTATGTCCCCTCCCCTTTCCCTATTAAGATGGCACCTAATCCTGAATTCTGAAGCCACCTCCTTGGTTCACTCATTTTTCTTGGGTATCCCATTTATCCGTGAGGTATACATGTTAATAAACTTCTGCTAGTTTTTCTCTTGTTCATCTGTGTTTTATCATGGGGGTCTTGTGAAGGGCCCCCACCCATAAGATGGCAAACCTCCTGCTTCTCTTCCGGGTCCTCGGTTCCCGCCGGCGCCACTGAACCCCAATCACCCCTCGCCCCCTAATCCCAGCACCTGGCCAATAGCCACCAGCCCCGTAGAAGTGACACCACAATCACCCCATGCCCCTTCCTATATAACCCAGCACCTTTCCCTAATAAAGCGGAATTCTCCAGTGAATTGCTGCTGTGTGTCGCTCCTTTCCTTTCACTGGTGCCGAAACCCGGGAGACGGGACACCCCAACTGGGCCCCGTCTTCCCCCCGACACCAGCAGCAGCTTGCCCTCGTCCTCTTTTTCCGGCGCTGGCTCCTCACACTCACCACTCCTCTCTGGCCTTTGGGTAAGTTTTCCCCAGAGCGGGCCGCTCTTTCCCGAGCTATCGCAGCGCCATTGACTGTGATCGTCCGGCAAGGCCCTGACGCTCGGGGACGAGGGGGGAACTCTCCCCGCCTCAGGCCTTCACGGCTGCAGGGGACGCTCAGGCCCCCCTCCAACAGCCATAAACGAGGTGACTCCTTTGCGGATGAGAGCGCTCCCTCCCCCCCCTTCTGTTCCTTCCGCTGAAAATTCCTTCAGCCGAAAATTCCTAGTACCAGGTACCTCGGACTCCGGCACTCTGCCTTCCTAGAGAAGTCGGGGTGACGACCCACACTTCCTAAGAAACCGACTCGTATACGAGTTTCCGCAGACCCCCAAGGACCATCGGGGACGCCCCTTGTCTCCTTGCCGTCTGCTCCCAGTCCGAGGGTCTCCGTTCGTCTTCCCCTGTGTGTCTCCTCCTCTGTCCTTTAGCCATGGGAGCCTCCTCATCCCTCCCTGGAAGTTCACCTCTTGAATGCCTGCTCAAGCATCTAGCCACCCTCTCCCTGACGCCTGATATAAAACCAAAACTTCTCCGCAAATACTCTCCCAAGATTGGCCGACACGCCCCCTAGACAATAACAACCAGTGGCCGCAGGGGGAGCTCTTGATCCTAACATCACTCGCGATCTCCTTAACTACTGCCAGCGCCTGAAAAAATGGAAGGAGATTCCCTATATCGAAGCTTTCCGCCTCCTCCCCCCGCCTCCCCCCAAGTTCTCCCAGCCTGCAAGCCGTCTCCCCCGCAGAAGCCTCCCGCCCACTCCCTTCCCCCTCCTCTCCTACAACAGCCCCTCCCCTTCCTCCACCACCATCTCCTCCCCCACCTCACCCCCCTTGCAGTTCAAGCCTGAGCCTTTCAGCCCCCCTCTAACTAATTTCCAGGAGCCTCCTCTGTCTTTGCCCCCACCACCTGTTTCTCCCCCACAGACTGAGCCTGAACCCTTCAGTCCCCCTCAGACTTGGTTCCCGAGGGCCTCCCAAAATTATTGCCCCCCTCCCAGAAGTAGCAGGATCCGAAGGCATCGTGCGCGTTCACGTCCATTTCTCCTTAGGGGATTTAGCCCAACTGGAGAAACGCCTAGGTTCCTTTTCCACTGATCCCACGACATATATCAGGGAGTTTCAATGGACCCTCCAGTCATACAGCCTCACACATCATGACATTTTCTTGCTCCTGGCCAATACCCTCCTTCCTGAAGAGCACAGACGAGTTTGGGACTTCGCCCAAACGCACGCCACTGAAACCCACAGGACTGACCCCACCTACCCCCCTGGCCCCACCGCTGTCCCCAAACCAGACCCACACTGGGATTATAACACCGCCGTGGGTCTCCGCTCTCGAGATATTTTTGCCTCCTGCTTAATAGCAGGTCTGAAAAAGGCAGCTCGTAAAGTAGTCAATTTTCAAAAGCTCCAAGACATAATTCAAAGGAGGGAGGAGACTCCCCCCGAGTTCTTAGACAGACTCACCCAAGCCCTATTACAGTTACCAGCCTGGACCCAGAAACGCCTGACGGGAGACATGCCCTTATGACATAATTCCTGGCTCAAAGCTACCCCGACATTAAAGCTAAACAAAAAAAGTTAGAACAGGGCCCCGCTACCCCACAGACTGAGGTCCTAACAGTGGCCTTTAAAGTCTTCCATAACCGGGAGGAGGAGAAAGAACGCCGTAAACAAAAGGCTGATCAGGCCAATTTCCAAATGTTGGCCCAGCTGATAAAACCACAACCTGGGCGCCCTTCTACAAACAAGCCCCCCCCAGGAGTTTGTTTCAAGTGTGGACAAGAAGGACATTAGTCAAGAGCTACCACCTCATGCCCCAGATGCCACAAAAAGGGCCACTGGGGGTCTGATTGCCCAGCCACCCAAAGGGGAGGCTGGACGAACAACCCCCATCCTAAGCCCGCCGTAGTGGGGCTGGCAGAAGAAGATTGACGGGGCCTGGGGGCTTCTCGCCCGACCATTTCCATCACCAAACAGGAGCCCAGGGTTACTTTAATAGTAGACGGTCGCCCCATCTCCTTCCTCCTAGACACAGGAGCCACCTTCTCAGTCTTGCAAGAATACCGGGGCCCTACCACGCCTGCCATTACTCCTATAGTCGGGGTAGGAGGAAAACAGATTTTCCCATTAAAAACCCCCCCTTTTATGCACAATCCAGGACAATCCCATACCTTTCTCCCACTCCTTCCTGGTTATGCCCCAGTGTCCCATCCCCTTACTAGGACGGGACATCCTTTCTCTCCTCCACGTTTCCATAACTATATCCACTCCCACAGCCCCCAGTACCCCCTTTCTGATGGCCCTCATAGCCGACAACCCCCCTCTACCCAATGAAAGCTCCAGTTCCGCCCTCATACACCCTGTAAATCCCAAAGTTTGGGACATTACAAGCCCCTCCGTGGCTCTATGTCCTCCTGCCTCTATCAAATTACGTGACCCCTCTCAGTATATCTGTCAGGCCCAAAACCCCCTGACCACTTCAGCCCTCATAGGCCTCCAACCCATCATTCAAGATCTTTTAAACAAAAATTACCTCAGACCCACTCACTCCCCGTTTAATACCCCCATATTAGCTGTTAAAAAAAACCAACGGATCTTTCCGCCTCGTCCAAGACCTTCGCCTCATCAACATGGCCATCGTCCCCCCTATCCATCCCTTAGTCCCAAATCCATACACCCTTTTATCGCAGATCCCTGCCTCGGCCTCCCACTTCTCAGTCCTAGATCTCAAGGACGCATTTTTTTCTATCCCTCTGGACCCCTCCTCCCAAGATTTTTTCGCCTTCACCTGGACGGACCCGTACACAAGACATTCTGAACAACTCACTTGGACAGTTTTGCCACAAGGCTTCCGAGATAGACCCCATATTTTTGGACAGGTCCTAGCTCAGGATCTCAAACAGTTTCATCATGATCACTCTGAATCCACCTTATTACAATATGTGGACGATCTTCTACTCTGCAGTCCCTCGTGGGAACAGTCTCAACTTGACACTGCCTCCCTACTTAACCTTCTAGCTTCCAGAGGTTACCGGGTATCCCCTGTCAAAGCTCAAATCTCTTCCCCTTCTGTCACTTACCTCGGATTCCTTCTGTCTCAACAAAGAATGCCAATTACCTTAGACAGAAAACGGCTCCTCTCTGACCTGCCTGTTCCCAAAACCAAGACAGAAATCCTTTCCTTTCTAGGCCTGGCTGGGTATTTTAGAGCGTGGATCCCTAACTTCTCTCTGTTGGCAAGACCCCTATACAACCTCAGCAAGGGCCCCCCTGAAGAACCATTATCCTCCTCACCCCGACACTCCCTCATTAAGCTCCGTGGAGCCCTTGTGGAAGCCCCAGCTCTCCATCTTCCTGATTTGTCAAAGCCCTTCTCATTATACATTCATGACAGGTCCAGTCAAGCTCTAGGAGTCCTAGGCCAACATTATGGCCCATCCTTTGCCCCAGTAGCTTATCTTTCCAAGCAATTAGACCGCACAGTTCGGGGATGGGCCCCCTGCCTACGGGCATTAGCCGCTGGACAGCTCTTGCAGAAGGAAGCTCAGAAACTGACATTCGGGGCGCCCCTTACCATTCTGTCCCCACATCACCTAAAGGATCTCTTAACCTACAAAAGTTTACACTCTCCCTCCCTCCAGACTCCTGACCTTACTGTCCTCTTTCCTCCAAAATCCCGTTCACCCCCTTTGCCATCCATACCCGAATCATGACTTTTTCCCCCTTTACTGCTCCCTCGCTCTCTCTCGCTTTTTTCCTCATTCCTATTGTCTTCCCCGCCACCCCAGCCTCCTTTGTATGGCGATTCAAAGTCAGACAGACTTACACACAGCATCAAACAAAAATTTCTGCCCTCATTTCCACATCAGACTGCCCTCTGAAAGGCTGCTCCGAGCCTTTATACCTCCACTTTCCTCCCTCCCCCGAAGTGTTCACTAGCAGCTACCTTTATTCTCCCTACCTCTGCTCCTCTATGACCAAAAACAAGCCTGTTGCAGGCGATGACCAGACACACCTACGGAGATGTCCCTACAAGTCTTGCACCATTCACTACATGGGTAACTCCCGGTACCCACAGTATTACTCCTCCAACCCATTCTCTTCAATACTAACAAACCCCTTCCTCACCTGGCTCTGGCCCATTGCAGGCCCTATAATAATCATTCTTCTCGCCTGTCTCTTCTTACCTTGTATAGTAAAGTTTGTCAAATCCCAAGTCGGTAAAATCTCTAATTAAACTTTCAACCAGCTTTTACTCAGGAACTACCCCATTCAGCAGGAAGCAGTCAGAGAGAAAGCAACGTCCACAACCCCATAGAGGAGAAAGGGGGGAATGAAGGGCCCCCACCCGTAAGATGGCGAACCTCCTGCTTCTCTTCCGGGTCCTCGGTTCCCGCCGGCGCCACCTGAACCCCAATCACCCCTCGCCCCTCTAATCCCAGCACCTAGCCAATAGCCACCAGCCCCGTAGAAGTAACACCTCAATCACCCCATGCCCCTTCCTATATAAGCCAGCACCTTTCCCTAATAAAGCGGAATTCTCCGGTGAATTGCTGCTGTGTGTCGCTCCTTTCCTTTCATCTTGGGTGAGGGGAGAGTATTTTTCCTCCCCTACAAGAGCAGGGCATCCCTGCCACTGTGCTTGCTGGAAGATCAAATTCCTACATCAAATGAGGAGCCCTAAACACCAGGGAAAGCGGAAAGTACAGCTCCCAGCTTTCAGGAGCTCCGCTCAGGAAGGCTAACGGAACGGGAGGTGGGATCTGCCCTAAGCGAGTGTGGGTAAAATTGCAGTATTTCCAGAATCTCTCACCTGGTTTAGTCCCTCTCCATATCAACAGGCGTTGCTAAGGGGTGGAGAGAAGTAGTTCATCTCCACATCAATGGGTGGTTTACCTGGGCAACAAGGTCTTATTTGAACCTGAGAGGTTGGGTGGGGGTGGGAGGTGAGGGGGGGATTCGCCTGCTTCTGCCAGAGCAGGAGAGAGATGGCCCCTGGACTGCTGTTTGTAAGCAATAAATGGTTTTTAAACGTTCTCTCTCCCTTTGACTGATTTCGGTTTCAGCTGGGTATTTTGCCCTGGGCTTTCCTCTCCCTGGAGTTACAGCGAGCCAGGTTACACTGTCACAGTAAAGAAGGAGAGACTTAGAGCTCCAGGAATAAAACTGGGGATTAGAAACAGCTACCACTGGCATCATCATCTGGGTTCTTGGCTGTGCCCATGCTGGTGTATGCGGGGGAACCAGGGGTGGATCGCCTGAAGTAAGAGGCACCAAAGCCCTTCAGGTAGATGGCATTTTGCCAATAGACCTATTCCTGAAACAGTGAACTAAATCACATCCTAAGCACCACATATAATATTTATTACCAAAAGGATCCCTTTGTGAATCCTTTTGCAAAGTGAATAACCATCTTTCTATATTTCTTTCATGTGAAGCTGGATTTAATATATTGAGCTTTCTTAAATCAAGGTATACCATCCCCTTGGAGCCTTTAAAAGAACGGAACATCGCAAATCTCATGAAAGGAGGCCATAAAAGTCACTGTTTCAATATAACAGGCATGACATAACTGCAAATGGAGTCTGGCAACTATCAATGCCATCGTTAAGCTCCCTGCCTTCCAAATTAAGAGCTGGAAGTCGTCAGCTTGGACATGGAGGGAAACAGCTGCGTGCCCCTAACACCTGGCTGTGTCTGCCTAGTAGCCAGAGTCCTCCGAGCATCAGTTGGAACGTGGATCATGGGCCCCACATGCACATGCTATAAATACTGAGGCACTAGATGGGAGGCATGGGTACTAAATGCCCTCATAAAAAGCAGCATGCAGACGGTAACTGACGACTCGCACTGTCCTCAACCTGCAAAGCGGAATTGCTGCAGTGGCTGCAACTCTGATTTCTGATTTCTTTTTTTTAATTTTTGCTCAGAGAACTGGAGGCCAAAAGCTGCACATTATGAAAGATTTCCCTGACAGCTCACTCAAATCTCAGTCCATAATGGAGACTGGTTCTCGTTAATAGGTTCATGTACTCCTTCCCCAGTGCCTTGTCAAATAAGAGCACAGTCAAAGCAGTGAGAGGAGACCCACTCACACATCTCCCAAGCCCAACAGTGGGGAGGGAGCTTGTTTATTACCCTGTCTGCAACAGAATCAAATTGTTTATGGACCATTTAGATGCAAATGTTATCATTCATTTAGCAAACACACTGCATATGCAGACAATTTAGCCAAACAATGGATCTGTAAGGACATTCCCACTAATTTTCGAATATAAACTGTGCCTTTTCAAAGGGGATTTGGATTTTCTCTGAATTGATCAAACTTGACAAGTAATTTCTGCCTAATGTTCAAGCTAGCCTCTTGTCTCTTCACCATCTGTAGGTGAGAAATCCTATTTTCTGCTAGTGATGACGTTAATGCAAAAGGCTACAGATGCAGGTTAAGGAAGAAGAGATTTTGTGCCCACAACTATGTTGCCACAGAAAATAAAACCACTCCGGAGGATCTGTTTTGTTTGGTTGCTTTGAAATTACAGAACGTTTCCATTCGACACACACCCCATCCCCCAACCCATTTATGCTTCCTGAGCTGTTGCAGGAGAGGAAAGCCATGAAAAAATCTAAGCCATCTTTGTTCCAAGACTTTGTTCTCTCACCCCGGCTCTGAAGAGTGTCTCAGTCCCTGCCCGGGAATTGTAAGAGCCACTGCTGTTCCAACAACTCTCAGAATCTATGAAAACCGTATTAGGGAAAAAGACACCAAATCTGAAAACTTGCCGCATTCTGGAGTTTATTATCAAAATGTCAGTTTGATTCAGTTGTACTAAACAACTGGGTGAATGGGAGGAAGGCAAGGTAATGAGCCCAGCAGGTCAGAGATGTAAAGTGGAATTAAATGAATTTTTCTACTCTGGCTTGGAGGAAGGGGCTGAGGGTATGTGGCTGCCTTTGAGTGAGCTCTGAAGATCCTCCCCTAAATAAATCATCTCTACAGGGGTTTCCATTCTGGAGCCATGTGAATAATTCTTTTTTTTTTCTAATCACATTTTTTTTGTCCACGTCCAAATGAAAAGATGAAATCTGCGATCTTCCCGCTGCTTCCTTAAGAAGACTTAGCCCAACAGAAGCTGCTGCTGACACCAGGAGATCCCTTGGCCTGGTCATTGGAAAACAGTAATTAAATTGCCAACACATTCTTTAACTAGGTTATCTTCATTTTACTGGAAAGCCAACCAATGCCTAGATTCCACTGCCAATAATAAAGTAACAATGATGTGTACCAGTGTAGGAAGAAATTCATTAAAGCGAAGGTAGCCCGGGAAGGGCAGCTGCCTTGCAGGCAGCAGAGAGTAAGGAAGAGCAGAGAGAAAAGGTAGTTCATTGAACTCCTGTTCCGCATAGGGCACATCCTCTGCCAAGTCCTCAAGCCAGTGTCACCTGGCGTCCAGCGTCCACTGGGATCTGTACAGTGGGGGAACTGAGTCCCTACCACCCCAGGATTTGGAGGAGCCACAGAGCACTGGATGGAGTGAGATTATGTTCTTAGAACTTCCCGAAGGCAAAGAAAGGAGACTTTCAGGCAGGCTTCTAAAGAGCACAGTGTAAGCTGCAGTTCCATCCGGGTCACCCAGGCCACAGGAACTTGCAAGCCCAAATCAGAGCTCTCAGCAGCCCTTCCCTGCTTGTCTGTAGGACAGAGACAGAGTGAAGACTTGTGCTTAAGTCGGAAGGATAGAATGAAATGACAAAGTAACAAAGTAACAAAGATCACTGGAAGAGAGCAGAGACAAAACAGAGTAAGTTGAGCAGTGAGAGTTTAAGGCAAAAAGGTACACACTTGAAGAAAGGGGAGTGTGGGAACCTCAGAGAGAAGGTGCCCCTAAAGGCTGAGGGTCTGGGGTCTTATAGGGCTTTTTGGGTAGAAGTCAGCAGAAGGCATGATGTATACAAGAGATTTATAATTCTTTGGCATTTTGTCTTTAAAAAAGTGTTATTTAGGTGACTGTTGGTCCGTATTCCAGCATTCTTTGTCCACATAGTTTTATTTACACTTCTGAGGTCTGTTTCCTGCTCTAGTTACAAAGTTACTTGATTAAGGGGCAGGTAGAAGAGTCAAAAACAGCATGTAGATTAAGTTAAAGAATAAACTGGGCCTTTCAGCAGGCTTAGTAGATTTTACAATGGCGTGATCTAATTGATACAATTGAAGATATGGGCTGTGCTCAGATGCTTTTCTTTATCTGGGAATATCCAGACATTCCAAGTTGCTCCTGGCCTTTGGAGCTTCAACTAATAACTCATTAACTCTGAGTCCTTTCTGGCTCCTGCTTTTATCTGGTTAACTCTTGGAGTCCCTTTTAGTGGGCTTTACTGGCCTTATTCTCTCTCCACCCACTCATTTCTATTTTTCTGCCCAATACCAGGAACACAAGGCTGGAATTCTTCTAAAATTCTTGAGAGAAAAAAAAAGACCTTGATGTTGTTTTTATTAACAACAAATCTTGTAAAATGTTGGCTAGGGTATAATTCTGTAAGTGCTAAATGGAACTCAAGCCAGTGAATTGTGATTTTCCCTCACGTATCCCTACCACTATTCCACCACCATCCCCACACACATACACACATGCACACTGTATCCACATTAGCTTCCTACTTCCTTCTGGCAGCAAGTCAGATTCTAGAGACCTGCTGCTTCTACTTTACTGACTTGTGATGTCTTCCTTCTCTGTGTTCCAGCTTCTACTTCATAAACTCTACCGCCCGGCTCTCTCCTGAGCAACCACCTTACTGTCAAATTCAGAGGCCCCTCCTCAGTCTTCATTTTACTCAAACTCTCTGCCACATTTGATGGTGTGGGTGCTCACGGATTTCCAAGAAATTCCTGAGCGCTACACAGAGAGGTGCAGTAGGCACCTAGAACTCATTTTACCCAAAGTCAACATCGGCCTGCCTCCTCTCCCTGCATGGGGGTGACACAGGGACTATGGGTTTACACAGAGTAGGGTGAGGGCCTCTGGAAGAAAAAAACAACAATATAATCCATTGTGAGATTTGCTTTGGCCTGCTGGGGGACCAGCTTATTTTTCTAACTTTACCCAGGGGCTGCTTTTCTTCCTCAAGCCCTAAACAAATGAGTTGGTGCAACTTGGGCAATGTAGTAAACAAGCCCAAAACAACATAGTAAAAACAAGAAGGATTCCATCTTAAAACCCAATTAATTGAAAAGTAAGTTTCTTAACAAACAGACAATAACTCAGCCCACCTTGGGAGCAAAGCAGGCAGCCTTGAGTGATATGCTCCCAATCCAGGAAGCTGCTATCCTGGGCGGAAATCAGAGCAGTAAAATTCTTGTAAATAACCAGGAAGACTAATAAGAAACTTAATGTTTCTTCAAAAGTGAACATTTGGGGACCATTTAGTAGGTATACATCCCTAGCCCTTTGTCTCTCAACTGCCTATGAAACCCCTAGACAATGCACCACCCCGGGGGCTCTTGTCCCCTCCTGGCCTGAGCCAGGAGCTCTGTCCCCTTGCTCTCCTACCTTGAGTGTTTGTGAAGTTCATTCTTCAACTCCGTGAACAAGAACCCCGTTTTCAGAGGCACTCCCGCCAATGCTTGCGTTCTTCTTGGGCCTCCCGGCCTCTGGCAAGGCAACCCTCTCCTCTCCTCTCAGTTACCTGGACTAGGAACCCCAGAGGCATCTTCAGATCCTCCCTCTCCCCACCTGGCTTTTCCTTGGCATCCTCTTGGTTCTTTCCTTATGCCCCTGGTTCCCCAGCACTTGTCCTGAATTCCAGAACATCACATCACACACGGCAGTATCACCTAAGGTATTCAGATTGCCGTATAAGATGCTCCACATTACACCGTGTTGTATTTCTGCTGTCTCCTTTGCAATGATCTTAGTATGGGTGCATATATGACTTCTTCATATTGGAATGCAGGTTACTTGACTGTAAATTACTTTCTTGAGGTTTTCCCTTTATGTTATACTCAGTGTGTAATAATTTCTGAAATTAGGAGAGTAGCTTGGTTATATGATTTATGAATTTCATTGCAGATGGATTTAGTAAGTACTTTTTTCTCTTAGAGCTTGTGTTTAATCACTCCTTTCCAGGCCCACTGCTCCTTTCTGAATTCTTACCTAGATACAAAAAATATCCCCCCTCTACCCTAATCCCTCTGTCTCCAACTTCTTGCCTCCCTTTGCATTGCCAGAAAGATGATCTTTGTGTTTCCAAAGGTGTCACTCTCCTCCTTCAAAGTCTTCCGTGGCTCCTCCTGTCTAGAGTTAGAGTGGATTCTAATTCTGGAGTGTGGCAAGGAAAGCCGTCATAACAGCGTTCCTGATACCTTTCAAGCTGTGTCCTTCACGTGTCCCACCACAAATACTATGCTTTAGTGACTGGGTGTTTTCTCTTTAGGCCTTTGCTTATGCCATTCATTGTCTCCACTTGAACTCGCTTGCCTTCCTATCAAGCCTCCAAGCTTCAGTGTAAGAGTCACCCTTCAGCAAAACCCTGCATTACAGTACCCAGGACATACCTCTCTGCACCATAGATTAGTTGTGCACAGACCTGTCCCCCAGTGTGTGTGTCCCCTGAACAAGGACTGTCCCATTCATCTTTGTATGCCCCTCAGTACTTAGCACTTTGATGTAGTGTATGCTTGAGAAATGCCCATTGAGTTGAATTGAAATAACAAATCCTGCTAGAGCTCAAAATATTTCTGGAGAAAGAGCAGTTGGGTGACACTGAGGGGAGAAGCCTCAATAACCCTATTGACAGAGCCTTGGTGCTCCCCCAGGAAAGGCTGAAGACATTTCTGCTCTGCTATTTTAATTAAAAGTTAAGAGCACACATCAATAAAACAATGAGGAATAAATACACATTTTCCTACCAGGCTACACTGGGACACTATCTTGACTTCTAGAGCTCTGCTCCACGGCAAACCCCGCACCACCCCCGCCAGCCACCATCATTTCTGCCCCAGATGTCCGCCCAGTGCCACTGTTGGAATCAGGGTGACTCTGCTGCCAATGTTCTTCCAGCTAAGAGCGGGATGCCACCTACACCCAAAGAGTGGGCTTTGGGCCAGGGATGCCCATCGGGGAAACGCTCCCTGCAGTCAGAGCTGTGTGGTAACAATGCGCAAGCATCTGTAGCCCTGCACATGCCTCCACAGCCCCCTAAGCCTGGCCTGAATCCTTCCCGGGCACACCCAGCTGGCTCTCCCTCTGTCTCCGCCAGCTTTTCCTGCTTGGCCCACCTTGATCCTGCTTTCTCCATCATCCTGATTCCACCTATCTTCTCCCCACTCTGTCCTCCTGCACCTTTTGAGCCCTGGGACTTGCACAGCGCCCTGGGACTCTTCAGGGCTTTCCTGCTGCTGCCTCTGCCAGAAATGCTCTCCCTTCGGCCCACCCACCTTCATTTACCCCATCAGCTCCCCCTCCTCATGCCTTAGGGAGGCCTGTCCTGACACCTCTGATCCCCAGAGGGCTCACACGACCTTAAATCCCACTGCTGCGAGCCCCTGCATCCTGTTGCTCCAAACTGCTCATCATACTTTTAATACCTCGGTTTGCACTTGTCTTCCCAGATCTGTGTCTGTTCCCCCTAGTATCCCCAGGGCCCAACACAGAGTCTGGCACACAACAGAAAATCAATACCTGTTTATTGAAGTGAGTTGCCTGACTGGGTGATTTCATATTTCATGTGAATGTCTACCACCTGCCAGACACTGTTCCCAAGGTGCTGGAGAGCAGCCCTGCACAAGGCAGGAGGACTCTGTTGTCAAGGGCCTTACGTTACAATGGAAGGAGATAGATTCTTAAAAGACACAAACAGATGAAAAAGGAATATCATTACTTCCAATAATAATGTTTCTGAAAAAGTTAAAGTCCTCTCTTTCTTCATTAAGCCATTTAAGTTGTCATAGTTACGTAAGATCAAATTCCCTTGAAGCCCATGATCAACCAATACCTATACAAAATTAGGGTAATGTCAGTGGGGAAAAAACAAGACCGATGGCCTCTGGGCTGACAACCAGGATGTCCGCCACCTTCCCCCACACTGGACTCATCTCTTGTCATGTCTGCGTCTGTGTCCTTCATCTCAGGTCCTCTTTGGTTCCAGGTATTCACAAATGTCTTCATCTCCATTCGTGAACAGGAAAGCAAGGACCATTACTTCTTCACCCCTGCACATGGTTTGGCAAGGAGTAGGAGCTCAGTTAACATTTGCTACTTTTCATAAAGTTGAAGTTGAAGGTCAGGGTGCAAAAGGCTACTACATACAGAGAAGTAGAGAAAACAAAGAGCAACATGACTTTTGCAAACTCTGAAAAAATAATTCCATATGACTCACCTGTTGGCCTTCCTGATAGTATCTATTGGGTGACTATCAGAAGATTTAAGGACGGCTGGGGTGACATTTCTTCAATTCTGTTGTCACTCAGCTACCCCAGCTCTTTGGTTCACTGTGCTCCCTCTCGTGCCCAACTCCAGATCCACCACTATGCTGATAATACCTTCCTCTGGGGCCCACGGGGGACGTGTACCCTACTCATGCAGGCTTGGGAACGCTACAGTCACTGAGGCTGTCACCATCTGCATATAAGTCAGAGCCAAGCCGGGTAGACTCAGAGCACAGCAGGTGGGACCCAAAGCCATAGTTTATAACCACATTGCCTTGGCCAGATGACCTGAGTTTTAATAGGGTCTCTATCCTCTCCCAGCTGTGTTCTCCTGAGCATCAGTAAGTGCTTGATAACAGTGTCTATTGTTATTGTCTTAATTACTACCATTCAATTATTGAGACCATGAGGCAGGATACTCATGGATTTAGAAAGGAGGAGGAGGCAGGGAGGGGCCCTGGGATGCGGCTGACCCGCCTGGCCAGAAAAACACCTCTGCTCACGGAAACCCTGCAACAAGAAGCACTGGCCCGGTCCTCGCACACTGAGTCTGTTTGTCCGCATCTTGAAGCATCGGACACCCAGTAAGGGAGCGACATGCGGGGCAGGAGCTGACCTCAACCTCAGAGCCATCATTTTCATCACATGCATCTACAAGGGATGGGACACATTTACTGTTGCAGAAAGAGGACAAGAGAGCCAGGGCTGATGCAAGGCAGCTGTTCCTCTTATGCAGGACAATGCGGGCCAGGCGTGCACCAGAGGTCAGGGGATTAGAAAAGACCTTGAAAGCCAGCACAGAACCAGGAATAGCGTGAGGAGAGCGAGACATTCACTTCAGGTGCAGAGTTTCAGGGGGTGTCAAGAAATCAATAACCAAGACAAATAACATCTTGATGTAATAGTTTTTAAAAAATCAAAGCTGATGCCAAAAATCCATGATGAAAAAAAATCAGAACTGTAAGTAAAGGTCAGATCTGACCCTGCACGTTGCCCAACTCTAAGACTGAGTTCCTCGCCTGACCCAGCCTTGATTCGCTGGGTGTGGACAAGAGACCTAGTCACCAATATTTGGTGCAGGGATGAAAGGAGGAGGGGTGGTTCCCACCCTTCAGGAATTTGCAGGCTTACCCTGGAGAAACGAGGGAGCACTCATAACAATTCAGTTGCTGGCTGGGCCAAAGGAAGCTGGAGTCATATTTATGGAGGATAGAAATATCAGTATTGGTCAAAACCCTTCAAACTAGGTATGAACTTTACCTCAGCAATTTCACTTCTCGGGATTTATCTTAGGCAATAACAACAGATATGTACAAAGGCATTCATCACTGCACAATTTATTCAGAAGATACCTTAGAAACTGCTTTAGTGGCCAAAAATAAGGAATTTGCTTCAAAACAATGACAAGATACTCATATAATATAATATTACTCTGCCATATTAAACAGTGCTGTGGAAAAGTAGCTAATGACATGAGAAAAGCTCGTGGCACACTGTCAAGTGACAGAAGTAACTTAATAAGCATGTATAAAAACCATCTCTCGAAAGCAAAAAGTGATTACCTTTGGAGCAGCAGGATTATATTGTAGTTTATATCATATTCTGTATTATCGATATTTTCTAAAATAAATTTCTCTTAGAATCAGATCATAGCATCCTATATATTTTTTGCAGACTAGCAGAGCCCTGAGAGAAAGGAGATACACATGGAATGCTGTTCTCAGTGGAAGAGCCAGTCAAGAGTGGCAGGAGGTGAGGAGAGCCTTCCAGGGAAGGTGAAGAGCACAGGAAGGGGGCGCTGGGGGCGGCGGCAACCGGCTGGCTGGAGCACGGAGGTGCCTGGCCAAGTGTGGTGCCCTAACTACCCTCATGGCAGACAGACGGGGGACCCTGAGGCAGGAGTGGAGGCAAGGTTCACTGCATTCAGGCCAGGAAGCAGTTGACTGCACAGCTGCCCATTCGAGAAAGCCCTAATAATCCTAGAGCCTATGCACAAAGGATCTGGTGACCTGTCCCATCAGAGATGGAAGGAGCCACGGGCATCATTCAGAGGCCACGGTGACAGCTCCAGAAGCTCCTCTGATT
The DNA here is from genome assembly GCF_030020395.1 of Manis pentadactyla. Classification (NCBI taxonomy): domain Eukaryota; kingdom Metazoa; phylum Chordata; class Mammalia; order Pholidota; family Manidae; genus Manis; species Manis pentadactyla. The sequence goes on from NC_080035.1 coordinate 10,651,794, forward strand.
AAAACTGCAAGTCTACAACTCTCTACATAATCCCTTGGTGAAAGGGAAGATTAGTGCAAGTCGCAGCCCTGAGAACTCCTTCCATCCCTTTAAGTTGCATATAAAATTTCAGGCATCTCCCTGTACACCCCAAGCCAGGCTATTGCCATTGCTCTCCCACTAATTGGAAAACTATAATAAGAAGGTAAACATTGCCGATTCTGTAATAACCTGAATAATAGATCAGCCTGCCTTGTGCTCCCTGATTACTCTATTCCTTTACTAAATACACTTGCCTGGCTTGAAAGGATGAATGATGGGACCACTGTAAGCCCTTGATGTCACTGCATTTTTTATTAAATTAAAACAACAGCATCTGTACTAGGGGAGAGCATTTGGTCCAGAAAACCTTTGGACTCCTGCGGGCTGGGATGGCGGCTTTGCAAATTTGAATGAGTCCCTTTGGGGACATAAAGACCTGCAGCTTTCTTTGCCCACAACTGAATCATTAAACCACGGTGGGAGGGGGAGGCAGTGTGAACACAGGCGCCTTAGCGAGCCAGTCACTTCTTCCCCCATTCTTGTTCTAAATCATTGTACATCTGGCCTCGGCAGTGTCTCAGGGCTGTGTGAGGCAGAGGAGGAAAGGGGGCATCCATAGGGCAGGGGGAGATGATGCCTCCCTGGCTCCCAAACTGGACACAAGGTCCGGAGGGTTGTGGGGTGACCCGAAGCCAGCCTGCTGCACCTGGGGAAGACCCAGCCACCACCACCACGCCATGGAAGGAACTGCATTCTCAGCCCTGGGTAGCCCTTGTAAGTCAAATGACAGCACAGTGGCCCAAGGACCCCAATGCAGATTCTGCTGATTTCCTAACTGTCACAGAATTATCTCCAAGGCTCTCCTGCTCTTATTGCGGAATTCTATAGAATTAGTGAAGTATGACATGGGACAGAGCTGAACAAAATACTGTGTCAGAATGTTGATTCTAATTTAGTTATTCTGCATTGCTTTTTCTTGCATTAACTGCACAAAGATACTAAAATGTTCTAGGGCTATTAAAATGGTGGACAATATTAATGGAAATATAATAGAGTGAAATGCTTTTAAAAGTACCCAATTTAACACTCAGGAATGGCATTAATGAAATTTTAATGAGAAGTCAGCTTACAGTAATTTTACAAGTAATGATTATCTTCATCCAAAAACCATTTGAATAACTAACAGCACAGTGATGCACATAGTTAGGGATATATTACTAAAAGAACCAGTCCACAAATAGGTCATAATGGTTATTTTTGCACAAGAGTGGCAGAGATGTTGAACGTAAAGCTATCTGAGGCTTGACACAAAGGAATACATTTTTTAATGGGTTCCTAGTTTGAGATAAAATTACAGATGCAACAAAGGAGGATGCCTCTGACAAATGTAAAGCAAATTTCCAACGTCCTGGTCCACTACAGGTGACATCCTTCCTCCCTCCCAGGGAAAAGCCCCAGACCCGCTCTGAGCTTGAACGGCAGAGAGTGACATGTAAAACATTTTTAGAAAGATATTTTTTCAAATGAAGAACAATTCTCTTCCACACCATAATAATAGCTAAGGCTTATTGGGGCCCCTTATTGGGGCAGTCTTTTTCATGTTTTAGTATGTATGTGAACCACCTACGGATATTGTGAAAATGCAGATTCTGATTTGATCTGTCTGGGTTGGGGCCTGAAATTCCCACATTTCTAACAAGTTCATAGGTGACACGGATCATCTTGGTCCCATGAGCCATACTTTGAGGACCAATACTACAGGGTTCCCATGAGCCAGGTCCTGTTACAGATGCTTTATGCACAGCATTTACTTATCATAAAAAACCTCTTAAATAGGTACTATTATTTTTCTCCGCTTTTGTAGACGGAGAAATATAGGCACAGGGAGTTCGTGTAATTTGCCTAAGGTCACACAGACAAGAAGGAATGGAACCAGGGTTTGATCCCTGGCAGTCAAGTACCAGTGTTTGGTCTCTTTGACAGCTGACTTTTAAATATCCGGTTTAATCCTTAGAGATGTAAGTCTTTGTACACCCATAACCCACTATGAAGCTATACATATAGACTCAGGTTTCTGCTTGTAGACATTTCTTCAATACATTTATTTGATAACATTTATTGAGCAACTGTTTTGAGCCAGGCCCTGGGCTAAAAGCTCTAAGTCTGTAGAGAGCAGGCACTGCCTAAAGGAGCTGGGGAAGGCAGGTGGGGCCCTGGGGCAGTGTGCTGGCAGCTCTATGCAGCGTGACCCACCCTGGGATCACAGTGTGCATCAGTTACACTCACATCTCCAACACAGACATAGCTACGTTATTGTTTTCTTCCTCAGGTGGAAAGGAAGGGAAGAAAAGGGAAATGAAGATGTTTTCAAATGCTTAATACATGCTAAGCCTTGTACATATATGACCTCACTTAATCCTCACATCAACCTGAAATACAGGTGATGTCTTTCCCACATTTAAGATGCATCACACCCTGCCCAAGGTCTCCGAGTTAGCCAAGTGGGGTTAGATATAACTGACTCCAAAGCTAATATCTTTCCCCTGTGCCACTGTTCGAGTTATGTAGTTTTCCAAAACTACCCCAAAACTTAGTGGCATAAGTGAACACCCATTCGTCTGTGCTCGAGGATTCTGTAGGGCGAGAATTCAGAAAGGGCACAGCTGCTCCACAGCGCCTGGAGGGTCCACTGCCAAGGGGCTCCTTCACCCGACAGCCCCGTGCCAGGGTCAGGGAGGCTCGCGGATGAGTCTGTGCAGGGGACTGTCCCTGGGAGCGCACCGCCCTGGCCTCCACAGCACGGCGGCCTCAGGGCTGCCGCCTCTGCGCAGGACGGCTCAGGCTCCGCGAGGGGGCGCTGCCGCGAACAGGTGGAGGGGCACGTTCAGCAGAAGTCACACGGCCTCGTTCCCCCTTCTCTGCTGGTTCACCGCAGCCGCAGAACCTGCCCAGACTCAAGGGAGGGCTCACGGACCCCACCTTCCCATGGGACATGTGTCAAGGAGGCCAGCTCCTCGTGACCATGCTGTAAAAGCTCCAAGATCGCTTTCATCCAGAGGAGCCGCCCTCTGGTTCCAGAGCAAGGCGTGTGAGGCCCTTGCCTTTTGGACTGACAGGGGCTTTAATACCTCCGCCCATCATGGCCTCCCCCAGCACAGCATGGATCTCCTTAGACCCCCGCCCAAAAAGGGTAAGTTACTGAGTGTCTGGAAGCTTTCAGCAGGACGAGCTCACCTCCAACCCACCCACAGGAAGACCTCCGAGGACCACATTCGCAGGGCATCACGGAGCTGGCACTGACCGCAGGTTCTCCGCCCGACGCCGGGGCCGCTGCTGAAGGCTGATGCGGAGGCGTCGCTGCAGCCTGTCTCTCTTGGACCCGCCTCCCCACCACAGTCAGCCGTGGCTCCCAGGTCGGCACGGTAGCATGAAAGCTTCCACACCAGGCTCACAAGAACCAGATCCCCACGAGGGCTTTGGTTTCCAGGGGACGCCTACAGCGGGGACCCTTGACCACCAATCAGGAGTTTCTCTCAACCTCTCCTGAGGGTAGTTTTCCTCCTCTCCTGAGAACTTCATGTCTCTGCATTGCTCTGAAAGCCTGACAAGGGGCCGGAGGAAGCCAGTGGCCACGGAGCGCGGCTGACAGGTGAGAGCAGGCAGGAGCCGGCGGGGAGCTGATGGGGCCGGAAGCCTTTGAATGGGTGTGAGCCGGCGCGCAGACCCCTCTACAGAGTTCAGTCAGGGAGGATCAGCGTGAGAAATGCCTCCTTTACTAGTGCTCAAAAAACTCGGTGCTCTTCCCTCCACTCGGCAGAGATTTAGGTTGATTTCGGCTTAGCAACTTCATTTTTAGTACTCAGGGCTTCCAACTGAACCAAGTCCTGCCTTCCTTTTTCCCTCTTTAACAGTTTACTAGATAGCTTAGGCACTGGGGAAACATTAAAAAAACAAAACAGACAAAAAACGCTACCCAGTTTTCATTCTGACTGAGGAAAAACAAGACCAATAAACATAATGAACAAGTTATTTATCATTATGTGAAAATGTGGTTAATTTCGTGGGAAAATCAGGCCTAGATAAGATCATGGGGGCTGGTGGGAAGGTGAAATCACTGAATGGTGAGAGAGAGAATCACTGTGAAGATGGCATTTGAACAAAACTGTGAAGGAGGCGAGGGAGTTACCCACAGGGCGTACTGGGAGAAAAGCAGTCCAGGCAGAGAACAGCCGCCTCCTAGTCAGTGTCGGGGAGCCTGGCGTGATTGTGGAATAGCAAGGTCGCTGTCACTGGGGCAGATGGAGCAAGTTATTGCAAATGAAGTCACAGAGGTATAGAAGGACCCAGGTATGGATTTGGGTTTATATTCCAGGAGAAGTGAGAAGGTAAGGTTGGGTTTTTAGCAAAGTTGCATCATCTAATTTAAGTTTTCAGAGGATTACCCTCGCTGCTGCATTGAAGATGAACTAAAGGCGGTGTGCATGGGGCCAAGGAGGCCACGCCGGGGGCCACCACGGCAATGCCGGAGAGAGATCATGGTGGCCCAGGCCAGGGTGGTGTCCGCGTGAGTGCCAAGACGCGGTCAGATCCCACATACTGTAAAGAGAAAGTGAACACTGTTTACTGCAGATGCAACCTGGGGTGCAGGAGAATGGCATAAAAAGTGACCCCAAAGTTTGGAAGCATGGGACTGTCACTACTCAGGATGGGGAAGAATGTGAACAGAGCAGAATGGGGAGGAGATGAGCTTTGTTTGGGGTGTTAAGTTATGTGTAAGTGTTAACAGATGTGTTAAGAAAGGTCTAGTTTTGAGATGTCGAATAGGCAGCTAGATGCTGTTGGCATTGACTTTGGGAGAAACCACCTGCAAAGCAGCCACTTCTGGGGAAATGCCTGGATGTTCACAGGTGGCTGTCAGCAGGAGCAGCTTTTCCTAAAGATATGAAAGCATTGGTCAAATATGATAGCAATTGTAGGGTCAGTCCGTCAGCATGTGTTTTCAGGGCACGTGCCATGAGGCAGCACAGTTCCAGGCACGTGAGAGACGGAGCAGGGGACTCAGACAGATGTTTCCCTCAAGGAATCTTTAAATCCCCCACTGAGCTGACATTTGAGCTGTACCCAAATCAACAAATTCATGGATAGCCATAGAGCACAGAGCATGTGCTGGGCATTGGAGGAAATGCAAAGACACAGCAGAGACAGTCATCTACACTTAGAGGGGCAGCATGAGTCTGTGGAAATTTAAGTAGAAATCAATAAAAAGTCACAAGAAAGCAGTGAACTAATGTAAAATGAGAAGTAGGAAAATCCCCAGCAAATGACCTTTTATTCAGGATGCTTACTGGGGATCTGACTATAAAATTGGAGGAAGTAATTGCTTGGGTGTCAGGAAGCTCTCTGCTCATGGTCAGGCTCTGGAACACTCCACCTCTAGTTTTCATAAGACTTCAAAGGTGTGAGGCTTCTCTTTGCTGATCATGGAGTGTAGGAATCATACCCTATGTGGACACTAAGTCAGTGATTCTTAAACATCAGTGTTTTGAGTAACTTGTAAAAATTCAGAGTCCTGGACCACCCCTGTGGGGATTTGGGTTCATGAAGTCACTTTCAGTCAGGTGGCCTAGGCTCTGACAGCCTGCCACTGCTGCTGCCCTGGGCTGAGCAGGGAAGTGGCCAGGTCGCCGAGGATGAGGCTGAAAGAGGGCGCAGTCTGCAGAACTTAGAGGGCTCTTGCTTTGGTTTCAGTCGGTGTGATTCTTGTGATTTACTGACTTACTCAGAACTCACGAGTCTCTATTTTGATCACATACCATTGTCAGACTTTTGACTCTAATGAAACAGAAAGCAAATATGATTTAAATCCAATTTAATTTTTGAAAGAAATCAGACTGCTTACACTTGATAACATGATAATATCAACCCCCACCCTACCCCAGTCTATTTTGACATATCTCTCCTTGAAAGGTCTTTTTACTAGTGATCTCTATTTATTTATTGACCCCCCATATATGAATCACACACTGAAATACTTTAACTATCGTTCTCTGAAGGGGGGGTGGTGACAAGTTTGTGTAAACGTGTGTCTCCTGGGCTCCTAAGCAGAGCCTTCAGGTTCATTGCTGTAATAACCCTACTATGGTTCCCAATGTGTCAGAATCAAAGACAAGCTCCTGACTAGTGCTTTCCTTATTTCATGTCTGTTTAAAGAGACAAACTTTTTGAGCAGTTGCTGACCCTGAATTTTATTAGTTTATGTAGGATGAAGAAACAGATTGGCTCAAGATGATAGGCTAATAAGCAATGCTGCTTAATTTGAACCCGGGTCTGTATGACTTCAAAATCAATTCCCTTTCCTCTTTTTACTTGTGGAAAACACAGCAAGATCAACCACATTTGCAGTTCAGCCTTTTCCCCACAATCAGTCAAACTGAAAAGCAGTGACAGGTCTCTGACTACCTCTGCTCTAGGTCAATCCAGAATCAAATTTGATGGCAAGTCCCTGTGTAGTGAAGAGCCGCGTCCTACACACACCAAAAATAGGAGACAAAATTAAATGATTCTATTGCATGAGGGGTAAGGAAGGAGTCCTTTCAATATCCCTCTTGTGAACACATATTTGGTGGATTGCACATAAAATGTTTACAAATATATTCTTATTCTTCACCCTTTGTAATCATGGTTTCATTCAACCCTTTAAATCACTATGAATAAAAACTGTACTGAAGCCTTGCCTCATGCCAGTTTTACAGCATCACTGTTCCAATCTTGGAACCTGGCAGGTGGATGAGAGAGAAAAGAAGGAGAGAAGCAGAGAAAAATGATGGAGCAATCACTGAAATCAGGAAAACAACCTCCTCAGTTGAGTGCTTTCTAAACTAATGAATGCACTTAAATCAGACTCAATAAAGCTTGGCGCTGATCCCTGTTCACTCTGCTACCAATATCCCAGCAGATTCTGATTACTACATTGGATGCGTTCCAGAATCCTCTTTCTCGTAGTTGTCTAGACTGAGCCACATAGAGATCATTAATGCTGTTTGCCAACTATTGCTTGTTTTCCCCACTTAGGGTACATGTAAGGATTGTACTTCCTCGTCTCCTGAGCTTGGGTGGGGCCACGTGACCAGTTTGGGTGCATGAAGTATGTGTTTCTTCCAGGGAGAACCTTTAATTGCAGATACAAGAACTTCCAGGGGCATTCTTTCCTCCTGCAAGCAATTGCCAACTTCAAGGTGGTGGCTTCTCTGTCATCTGGGGTCCTTGAATGATTGCTATGAGCAGAGACCCTTTGGTAACCTGGGATAGGCATGTAACATGCAAGTATCCATCTATATACCCATGACCTATGGGCATGTATCATGTGTGAAAAAGAAACCTTTGTTGTTTTAAGCCACTGAGATTTGGAAATTTTTGTTAGTAATCATACCCTAGTCTATTCTGATTGATTCAGCAACTGAGCTTGATGAACCAGGAACAAGCAAGGACACTGGGAGCTTTGAGACCTGAGGAAGCTTTTGCCAAAAGTTATGAAGAATTTTGGATCCCCAAGACTTTTGGTGCTCTAAGAGGACCTCTATTACTGGAGAGCTACAAATGAAGATCCTAAGGCCCTTTTGAAGCCTATTTGAGTTTAAGGTCCCTCTCATGATCCTAGGGGGTATGGTTTTTTTGGTACCCAATATATGCTATGACTTCCTATAGAGATGCAGGGTAGACATCAATTCAGTCTGAAAAGCAAGTAACTCGCAGAGGCAAAGAGCTGCCTTCCGGATTTACTCCCCAATTTAATGTGGTTTCAGGCTTATGAACATACACTTGGGCTGGACTGCTTATGTTCAAGTCCAAGCCCCATTTGCCAGCTGCATGACTTGTGGATAAATTGTTTAATCTCTGTTGTTTTCATCTGTGAAGAGTATATAATAATACTATCTACCTTGTTGCAAGGAATTAATAAATCAGTATAAATGGCACATAGTAAGCATTAGATAAGTTTCAGGTATTAATATTATCAATTTATTCATAAATAATTTTTCCCAGCCACCAGTGACTATCTTTTTTATCAGATAGGTAAATCTGAATAAGCCTGTAAAAGATTTTTTCTGATCATAAAAAATATTTTGAAGTGAAAATACAGATTTTAAATATACTTTTTCCAGTCAGAAAGAACTTTCTAGCATTTCTGCTGATGATGACAATGCCTCGGCCGAGCCTCACTATAAAGCACCATGCTGCTACCAACAGCACACGTGTCTCTGCCCAAGTGCTCTACGATTCACACGGCCAACCGTCATTTTAAGAGTTCTCCTGGCCATGCAGTATTCACAGGCTGTGAAATTCTATAGGACATATTGAAACATCCGGACCTTTTGAGATGACTTAACTTTTAACTTCTTACTGGACTCAGCCATCCATTTTTTTTGAATGACCATGGGTGTGAGTTGTAGGGAAGCTCAAGGGACACCAAAAGGTGCATTGACATTTTTCTGGTAAGTGCCACTTGACTTTCCAAGTATCTGCCACCAAAGCATCGAACACTTTGGAGGGACTCCCAGAGTTCAGCATGCTCGCCAACACTGTCAGTTGGCCCTGCTAGCCCTCTGGCTGCTCTCCAAGGTGCTAGGGACCCATCCCATGGCACCCAAATGTGGAGCATCATCAAGCCAATCCATGCTGGGAAGTTCTGGCAGATAATCATCCTGGGCCCCACTCAGCTGCTCCAGTTTTGGTGTCTCACCCAAATGTGAGTCTGCTCTATGGGTTACAGTGAAAAAGGAAGAAAATTAATGAACCTTTGTTTCATTCCTGGAAAGTTAGCAAAGCTCTGTTTACTTATTTATTTTTAAAGTCAGATTGAGATAAACTTTATATCCTGTTACACTGACCCTTTGCAGGTGTACACAGCTCTGTTGTTTTCAGTCCAGTTCAGAAACTTCTCCATGGGTCCCTCTGGAGATGCCGTGGAATCTACTCAGGATCACAAACGCAGCTCAGACATCTAATTTCTGGATTTCATTTTCACCCATTATGCCCCCAGACAAGCCATGAAAACCACTGTTGAACACTCACAAGTAAAGGGAATGCAAACTACAGTTTTCTCTTAGGCTCTCAGAGACTGAAATGCCACCTTTCAACTCAGCAGAGCCACTTACATACATGTACTAGTAATGTCTTGTAATTTTCTGTATTTCTGATGTTTTGGTATCTGGGGCCTTGCTGACCCAGGATGGTCTGTCCCTTCCAGGGTTAGCCAGTTCCTAGAAATAGAAATGACTTGTTTTTAAGTGTGCCTTATTATATGCAAATAACCAATCCAAAACCCAAACCCGAGCCACCTCCTCTATCAGATTCTCACACAAGGAGCCACTGTCCTCCTGCCCTAATCACCCAGGGCCAAGTACCAGACAGTTAAGGATGTAGCCCAGGACCCGCTGAGGTTATTGAACCAGCCAGTCCTGAGCCTGCTTACCCTGCCTTGCTGTGCATTTCCTGGGCAAACCATAATAAAGACTCTTGCCCACATTTCCCCTTCGCTCCCTCTGCCTCCTGACCAGCCTGGTGCTTTCCTGGATAGCCCTGCATGGGGTGGCCTTCCTGGAGAGCCCTGCGTGGGATGGCATGCCCTCTTTCTCTTGGGAACTGTGAGGAACAAACTATCACTTCAAAGTCAGCCTCCTGATCTTTTGGCCTCACCATACCTGAATGTCAATAAAATCTACATTTTAAAACAATACACATCCTCATGTTATGGGTGTTTTACAAAGCACAAAGTACATCTCACGTTGGTATTTTACCAACAGGCGTGTCAGGAATACCTCAATGCTCCACACTAACAGCAGCATGGCTGACACATGGGCTGACATCCTCAGTCACAGGGCCATTAAAAATAGAAACAGCTTCAGGAATAGTTTTGAAAAAGTCAACATAAAATTCATTCATTTAGATATTTACAGAGTATCTCCTATGAGCCAGGTTGTATCAGACATCCAAGGAAGAATAAGCTGTGGTCCAGACCTCCAAGAGCTTCCAGTATGAAAAAATTAGTGACCACACATCACTTCATATCCATAGAGTGAAATGGGCAGCCATTGTGCTGCTGGCCTCCTGCGAGTGGTGGCATGAGTGGTGGCAGAGCTCAGGAATCCCAGCAATAAGGCAGCCAGAAAGGAAACTAAATCCAAATGTAAAGGATGAATGAAAAATCGTTCTGCTCCGTGAGTACCCTCCCTTGCTTCCTGAACCTCAGCCTTTCACCTGACTGGTTATTTTCAATTGTTAGCATTTACCTTATGCTTCCAGGAATTTTTTATTTCTAAAAAAAAAACAATGTGGCACGTCTTCTGGATCATACACAACAAAATTTGGCGTATCTGCCCCTACTCCTTGGTCAGGCCAGGAATGGAGTCAAGCCAGACTGTTGGCCTAGAAGACTTCAGGGACAGAGGAGGCAACGCCTGGTGGAATGTCCTGGTGAAGGGCGGTGCTGACTCCGGATTGCTGGCAGGTCATAACTCCTGCTTATCAACCATTCCCACGTCTCTGAGGTAAAGAACAAGGTAAGATTGTCCTTGCAAGCTCCCTGCAGTGGATGGAGCCACTTGACCAATTTTATGCAGCATATCATAAGCAGAAGCGATATGTGTCCGTCTTCCTAGACCAAAGACGTAACTGCTGACGGGAAATGCTAGAGCCATGCTGCCCAGTACGGCAGCCATAGCCACTGTGGCTATTGAGCACTTGAAATGTGGCCAGTCCAAACTGAGATGCGCTGGAAATGTAAAATGCTCATACTAGATTGAGAAGAGTTAGTATCTCAAAAAAGTATATATAAAAATGCATTCATATATTTTATGTTGATTATACACTGAAATTATAATACTGGGTTAAATTTAATTATTATTACAATTAATTTCACCTTAATCACCATTTTGCCTTTTTAATATGCCTGTAGAAAATTTGAATTTCCATATATAGCTTATACTGTATCTGTATTGGGCAGACCTGTCCTAGAGCATTTTTCCTCTGCTGTACTGATTGAAGGTATGCCAGCTAAGGTCACCTCTGATGGCCAGGGTCCTGGGTGGGAATGACAGTGATGTGGAGAGAGCTCTCCATCTACCCTCAAGGACATGCAATATAAATAAGAAATAAACCTTTTATTGGTCTAAGTAACTGAGATGGGGTTTGCTCATTACTGCAGCTTGCCTAGTTTATTCTAGCTGATGCGAGAAGGGTGAAAATACTAGAAGCCAGAGTAGGTAGAGATGAGGTGAGACATACAGAAGGAAAGGGACACAGACGAGTGATTTTCCTTATGTCATCATCTTGCCTATGATCATTTCTGGGCGTGTTTGTACACACACACACACACACACACACTTGTTTATTTCCTGTGGAAGAGGAACCAGGAAATAAAATGCACTTTGTGTCCCAGTGGCACCTCAAACACCAGCCATGTGAGGCTGCGCAGATCGCGTAAGGGACTTGGCTTCCAGGGAAAGCCAATGCTGGAGTTTTTAGCTCGGCTGTATAGCTCCCACTCATGGCTGACATGTTTTCACCTCATTCCTGCCCTGCAATAACTTCTGATATTTTATTCTAGGGCTAACAGTCACCATAATGCCTCATTCAACCTGCATTCAGGACTTAATGGTAATAGTGCAGAAAAGCTAATCCTGGGGTGAACAGCCATAGGAAATCTGTAAAAGGGCACAATACAAGGGTGGGCTTAGCCATTCGGTCTTCAACCAACATTGAGGAAGGGGAATCACAAAATTCCACTGAAAACCAAGTATAAGTAGTGTCTCTGAAGATGAGCTTACCAAAAATCAGAAACCCAGATTCCCATACCATTCATCTACCTGAGACCTCACTCATTCTCTGCTTTTATTATGTATATTTTTGCTATAATGGGATATTTAATTGACAGTGGTTTAAAATAGGGACTTACCTTTGTCACATAACAAGAATTTCAGGTATATTCAGTGTAGGGCTAGTACAACAATTCAACAATGTCATTAAAGACCCAGGCTCCACATATCAACTTGCCTTTCTAAGCAGGTTGGAGTGTTGCCTCATGGTTGTAAGATGGCTGCTTTAGCTCCCGCATCATGTCCACCTTCAAGACAGAAGGAAGAAAAGGGGAGTGTAAAAGCTAGCTTTAGTACCATCCTTGTGGTATAAAAGGTAGGACAGATGCCCATCTTCTCCTCCTGAATCCATGGGCCTTTTTCAGCTAGAAAGAAGGTGGCACCTTTTTTGAAATTTTTTCTGCTCAGAGGGGTCTCGTTTTTGCAGTATGCCCAAAAGCATCATTTATGCTGTTGGCCTTGGGCCTAGTAAGTAGCCTTGGTTGAAGGGCCTCTGCTTCACACCCTGCCAGATGCCCCTAGCAAGGTGTAAAGGTCAATTTTACAGGAAAAATGGCCAACAGTGGGAAAACAGTGCCTTGGGCGTTCAAGTGTATAAAACCCACCATAGGTCATCCTGGGATAGTCCCCAGCCCCTTGCTAATCCCACTCCTTGCCTCTTTCCTGCACCATCATCATCACTGGCAGCACCACCCAGAAATAAAACAGGGTCTTCTATCCTTATGACAGCTGACTGGCAATTCACCAAAACCCTAGCAGGCAGTGACCAAGCACTACATTCCTGGGGATACCTGGTATTAATAGGCTGCTGTGTAAATAACAAAAGCTTTTCCTATAATTCAAGGGCCATGGGTAGTCATGAGCCTGAAACAGGGAGAGGAGGGCAGCTCTCTGGAGACCGCCTGTCTGGCTCCCTGCAATCCTGCTGCTGGCTCTGGTTCCGGGTTCCTGGTAGGATTTTCTGCCACTCCGAGCCTGGGAGGGAAGCTACACCTGTTCAGCAAAGACAACTCTCACGAGTGGCACTTCTGGCTGGGTAAACTGCCCTGCAGCAAAAAGAGCTGGTGCTAATTCAGTGTTCACTTCAGCTGAAATGTTTTAATTTGGGGAGGGAATTGTTGAGCCATAATTATTATTGATCTCTGTGACAGCAGTCAGAGAAAGCTTTTGTGTGATCAGAAGATCAGGACCAGAAATAGATGCAGTGTCTTTCTTGGCCAATCAGAGCTCCTTCTTGCTGTAAATTGATTTTATAGCAGACTTGCCATTTAAAGAAAAAAAAAAGTAAATTTCTACATAGTGAATTTGCATGTCCTAATCCTCCCCTGACAGTAGTCACTGGTGCCCTAGCCATAGAGACCTAGAGAATGTCTTACCTGACTTACAGCAGATGGATGTTAATGGGATATTTCTTTACAGAGTAAAAATAAATTGGGGCAGCATCTTAAGGTGCAATTTACATACTCAGCTTGGTTCTGAACTGATGAGCTCTTTTCAGTAGCACTTGGGACCTTTCAGTCACAGCTGCCTCAAAGCTGCAGCCACTGAGAGTAGAGATTAAACAACTTCCTGAAGCTCCAAGTCTTGATGAGGATCTGTTATCCTATCCTGGAGACCTCGTAATTTCTCTAGACACTGGCATGGGATCAAAGATCCATGTTATCTTCTTGCCATGGTTCAGGATCAAAAGAAAGATGTTCAATTTGCATTTGGAAAACATTACAGTCGTGGATAATCTGCATGCTCACCCTTACTTCCGTAAAGTTTATGGCGTTTCTATTTTTATAATACCGAGAGCGCACATAATTACCAACTTGCCACACCATGTGCCTGGGGAGCCTGGAGGGAAGCTTTCTAATGATGCACTTCATCGTGATACCTGTGTACATAAAGCTGGTCTCCAGGGAGAGCAGAGCATAGGCCAGAGAGGTTCAGAGTCTGCAGGGGTACAGGGAATACATGTTCAAGGGGAGAGCCAGGCTGGCAAACCAGATCCTTAATAAAGACGTGTTATCCCCTTATTTGGACCCCAACCCAGAGGGCAGCGGATTGACCAAATGCTTCCTGTCTTCCCAACTCATGAGTGCTCTACCAGCTCCTGAGAAGTCGTAACTATTAATGCTGCCTGAAAACACAAATGTTTAAGTTTATTTTGTTTAATCCTCCCAACAGCCTTAAGAGACAGCAACTGTTATTGCCCCCACCTTTTACATATGAGGAAACTTAATCCTTGAGAAGTTACCAAATCCCCCAATAAATTAAATGAAATAACCAGAATTTGAGCCATCTGCCTCTTCAGAACACAAAATGTTTCCCCGCTATGCTCTACACAGCGTCATGGAGCAAACTGCATGGACAATTCTATTAGTAGAACTGAGGGTCCCACTTATCAATAAGAAGAGGCTTAAATGAGACCTATTTCTCAGGGCTAACCTTGAGAATGCTAACCTTGGCTCTTACATTGGGTGAACACATAAAAGCCTTAAAGGGAAGGTTGATTTAAACTATTTATTCACTCTTCCATTCATGTATCTGTCACAATATGGTTAGTAAGCTATAGTTAAGATATAATCTAAAGGCCAAAGTCATACGCCATGGGGAGCAAGCAAGCAATGTACACTGCTGGAATCTCTACAAATTTGGGATTTTGTGATGTCAACTGGTTGTCTAAATAAACTCCAGTTCCGAGAGAAAGGTTTGTATACGTGAAACATGCCTAAAATCCACTGAGATCATTAGAGACAATCATTAGGAGGAACATTTACCTGGGAGCGAGGGGCCTGTAGACTCCTCTAAGTATGAGGCCTGTGACCCTTACTTAGGGAGCTGTTTCACGGTGAGATAAGTGACCATTGACATCCTGTTCAATGCTAAAAAGCCCAACTCAGTACCACTGCAGTCTCTGCACTTGCTCTAGGATGATCCAGGAACAGACAGACAAGAGCAGGAAGGTGGTCTGTTTCCCTAGGGAGTCAAGAAATGTGAGCCCAGCATGCATATAATGCAAAACTAAAAATGGTCAAATGCTATCTTTGCTCCCCTCACTTCTCACCCGGGTGCCCTTTCATGGGTTCGTGCCTGGGGATACTGGGTCTTCAACTAAACCCGATCCAGTCCTTTACCCCATTGTGCCCCATGTACTATTACTGCCTCTATGGCTGTACAAAAATTGTCCTCATCTGTGCTCTTCCCCCAGGACCCTGCTCTCTACCCTGAAGTAATGGGCACTAAATGTTCAGGTCACCTTTCTCAGAGATATTTTACTATTTAATAGGGCCCTCTAGAGGTATAGCACTTAAATTTCAGTTGTGTTTCAAAATGGTAGCAATTTCAAGTCAAGACAGCAAGTTGGGAGGGAGATGACTACTGTAGGGGGTTGATCGGTGGTCCCCCAAAAGATACTGTATGTCCGTGCATAACCCCCAGAAACTGTGAAGTTGACCTTATTTGGACAAAGGGTCTTTACAGATATAATTAAGTTAGAATCTCAGGATGACATCTTCCTGGATTTCCCAGGTGAGCCCTAAATCCGAAGACAAGGGTCCTTATAAGAAACAGAAGAGGAGAAGACACAAAGAGAGAAGGCCCTGGCAAGGTGAGGCAGAGATTGAAGTGGTGCAGCCACAAGCCAGGAAATGCATGCACCACTCAAGGCTAAGAGAGTAAGGAAGGAGCCTTCAGGGTTTAATCATGCTCATGGGAGAGCCATCTCCCGGGGTGCAGCCCGGCAGTCTCGGCCTGCTTCCCCATCAGCCACACATGCCTACACTGGAAAGTGGGGGGGGGGTCTCAATATTCTTGACACCCCAGATTGCAATGATGGATCATGAGGAAAACTCAGAAGAATAAAATATGTAGCATCAGGACATGCTTAAGAGACAATGTCACAGTTTCCTAAAATATTGGAGAAAGGTTTAACATAACAAAGGTGAGTGATGGAAAAAAGAAATAATGGAATTAAAATGAGGAAAGAAATACTTAGACAAATATGTGACTATAAGAACTAAAATTAGTCCACAAAATGATTTCTATAGGTAGATGATGGAAGACCTGCACTCAGAATATTTAAAGCTAAATAGTTTGCAGGATACAAATAGAAGGGATTTGCCTTACCAAGACCATTATTCAAATAACTCAGAATGCAAAAGAAAACTACTCTGAAGTAAAACTGCTCTCTCACCTGAAAACTTGATCTCTGCAGATGGAGTTTACCTGGGAATTGACTATCTACTTCTTTGCATAAGCCAGATTCTTAAATGCATTCGACTTTCTCAGGAATGCCTAGTCAATGTTAAGAAAACATCCTCTGCCAGCAGGGCAACCAGATCACTGTAAAGGCCATTTCAGCAGACTCCAAGATCTGGCTTCTGGAGACCAGGAGTCTCTCTCTAGGTGATCCGAGGGGCCAAATGCAGGTGGAGATTGTGGGCAGGCCCCATGGCTCCTATCAGCCCCATCATTAGCTCACAGCTTCACCCCTCTGGCCCCCTCACCCACACAACAGGGCAGTTAATTCTGGGGGCCACAGTATGGTTGCTTGAATGAGCCTGCCTCTGTGGAGCCGCCTGCCCACTCCTGAGGCCACAGCCTGCTGGTCTCCAGAAGGAGGCAGGGGCAGGTGCTCACCTCCATCCCAGCCCTCAGTCCCAGTCACCCTCATAGATGAGGCTGAACCAGGGAATGCATTTCACCTTCCTGGAAAATCCAATTTTACCCAGGCTTTGCACAAGTTCCTTTACTGGAATGAGTGATCCCCACCAGCAAATAAGTGTCCTCTTCCATCTGCTTGCTCAGATTGTATGTGAGCATAGGAGACATACAGAAAGGAAATGGCATGGGGAATTCCCACTGTAAATTTTCTATCTCTAGTACATGCAGAAGTAACCAGGAGCATGTTATTTAAGGTTTTTTGCCTGTATCTCCAAGATAAATAATTTGTTTCCATTTGAAATGTAAGACCTTCTGGTCTCCCCACCGTGGCTGTGCAGGCCCTCCATGATCTAGATCTAGACCCTGCCTTTGTCTTGAATCTATTTCTTCCCCTTAGCTCAGCCACACTGGCCTCCATGCCTGGCTGGTCCTACCTCAGGGCCTTTGAATGTGCCATTGCCGTGCCTAGAAAGGTCCCACCACCACCCCTCGCATGTCAGCTCCTTCTCATTTATCTCAGCTAAGCTATCTCAAAGAGTCTGGTTTCCAGTCCAACATGTAAGGACCTCAGAAGTCATCATTCCCATCCATCCTTGGAAAAAGCCTTTACAAAGTGGAAATCACTGACTCTTCTTAGATCCATCAGAGAATTGAGGTCACAAGGAAAACTGCTGCACTGAAAACCTGCAGCCAGGAAGGAGGATACAGAGAATCATAACTCACTGAGCAGAAACGTCCATGGGAACTAGTGCTGAGGAAGGAAAATCTGACCTGGAGCTGGTGAACGGCTAGAGGCTCAGTGTAGACACTTCTGAGAGAAGCCCAGTCATGGGGCATCATCACATTGTTATGAGTTTTACCTCTAGGAGCTCCACCAGATTCTCATAGTGAAGATCAGAGAAAACTCCCTCATGCTTCCTGCAGGCGGAGGGAAACAGTAGCCATTTTGACAGACACCGACACCGTTCTTATCAAGGCCTGCCATCTAGAGAAGCTGTTTCTCCAGAGCCCAACCAAGGCTTTATCGGAGCCTGACCTACCTTGGTGGGGTGGGGGACACCCAACTCCAGCCCTTCACCTACATCTGAGTGGGGAGTGGGGGTGAGAAGCACCCAGGAAGGTCACACCCCAGGGGCACGGGCTCACCAAACAGGGGACTGGAGGACTGGAGAGCATGCCCTTCGCTCCTCTCCATCACATCAGAGGGACCCTGAATAATAACTGGAGAATAGCTGAAGAACAGCACACCACAGACCTTAGGTAAGAAGTCCTGAAGAGACCGTTCCTGACAATCCCACCTGAAACCACCACACATGCCTTCCCAACTAGCCTCCCACTTCCTGTTTCCTTCTTCGTAACATTTAACCTTACCTAAGAGGATCTTGCTTAATGATTGTTTGTTGATCATTTGTCTCCCCTACTAGAAGGTAAACTCCATGTCTACCCTGATCCTCCATGAACCCCCAGCACCTCTAACAAAGCCTGTAACATAGGTGTTAGAAATTTTTTGATAAATTGTTAAATAACTGAATAAACACAAGCCCATGGTGTATGCCTCACTGGCATGACTTTCTCACTCATGACATATGTTTCAGTCAGTTCCTCTTCTTTTGGATCCTAAGATAATACTTTTCACTTTTCTTGAAGAAAAATACATGCATACATATATGTGAAATCTGTGTGCATATATATATATGTGTGTGTGCGTATTTTATATATACACTGTACTCGCTTTAGGATGGATGATAACACAGCTTTGCATATACATATCAAAACTGTT
Source organism: Manis pentadactyla (assembly GCF_030020395.1). Lineage (NCBI taxonomy): Eukaryota > Metazoa > Chordata > Mammalia > Pholidota > Manidae > Manis > Manis pentadactyla. Next base: position 10,670,115 of record NC_080035.1, read on the forward strand.
TCCCTGCTGAAGGAGTCGGCCGCGGCCACCGGGCAGTCTCTATTAGGTCATGGAGAAAGCATAACTTTGGTGGCTCAGGGTAAGATCTAAGGTTAGGGTAAGATTTTGAGTCATTTTTCCCCTCATATCCCTAACATTTTTTTAATAGTGCCACATTCTACTTGTTCTATTTAAAATAATTTTTTTTTACTCTATTGTAGCATATATCAGTTCTTGTACACTGAAATTAATGTTGGAGAGTGCCTAGCTAGTTTGAACATTATCAAGCCCCTAGAACCCCCCAAATCAGGCGAATGAGTTAGGCTGTGATGATCACATCCTCCCTGGCTAACACTGTACAGCTCTGTCATACCTAGCAGATGGTGTACGGACATGCTGTCTGATTACACCTTCCCATAGGATGACCAGGGAAGGAGAGAGTCCATTGTAACCTAACTGTGCTGTCTTACTAAGGATGTCTATGGAGAATATGTACATCTTGAAGACCTCTGAACACAGACCCCTGGGTGAATGCTTATGTAGCCCTTGGGCTCCAACATATCATATTTCTAAAGGGAGAATATCCTCCAAACTTGCTCTGTGAGTGTGTGTGTGTGTGTTTTCAAAATCAAGATATGAGATTTTTACAAAACTTTGGTCTTTACAACTGACAGCATCACTCTCATCTTGACTCTGTACTGGTCTCTTTAAACATATATAATCTAAGAAATGGTTATTTTCTATCAACCAATAGTCTACCAACTCTAACAACTAAAATAACACTGAATCCTCAGGCTACAGAGGTGACAATATAAACCACGGTGTGTCTCAGCATCAGATGGTTTCCTTTCCAATGCAATAATTCTCACCTCTCTGTCTCCCTGCTTGGGTGACTTGTTTCTTCTCATCTGCGACTCTTAGAAACAGTAACATTGCTATGAGTTAGAGAAGAGTGTCCAACTATATGTTTCTGACGCTATTAACTTCAGCATTCTGATATTTTGGAATTAGTACCTCATAATTCAGTGGTGGTGGACAATTCAAACCAGACTCTTAACACAGGGCATGAAAGCACTGGGCTTTTAGCTAAACTACCAACAACGAGTGAGTATAATAGCTGGCCTCCACATTTTCCCTTAAGTTTCTTATCAACTGAGCACCTAGTATATGCCAGGCACTGTGCTGGACAGTCGCAGTTTCTAGATGATTCTTTCCTGAGAAGGAATTCTCAGACTGGGAAGAGGGACAGATAGAAAGTCAAACTACCTCTTGGTAGAATGTGAGTGATTTGAATACCCAATGGTTAGGAATGGAGACACACAAAAGAGGGACACTTCGCCTAACCTTGAAGGGTAAGGCTTCCTGGAACAAATGATTCTTGCATTGAATCTTGGAGTATGAATACGAATTGCAAGACATAAATGGGGGAAAAGAGTGTTTCAGATACAGAGAACTGCATGGGCAAAGAATGATAGCAAGAGGCCTGCAGAGAGACTATACTGCTACGCACAAGGCAGAGAAGAGCATGTGGTAGAACTGGTGAGAAGACAGTGGTCAAAGCAGCTTAGATTTTATTCCATAAGCCTTTGTGCATCACAATTTATGTAGTAAGTGATACCTGCATGGAATACAGGGGTAAATAAATGAGGCCACCTACAACTGGGCTTCCCTTTGAGCTAAAGGGATCAGTATTTCTACAACACCTGTAATCCAGTTCAGCATATTGGTGGGGGAGGCCCACAAAAAGAAATAAGGATTCACTGAAAGCTTTGAAGAGAGTTATGACATAGAGTTGTTTTTTAAATGGCTTACTTGGCTACAGTGTGGAAAATGGATTTACTTAGTATTTAACCACAGTAGATTAAACAAAAGCCAATGAGAGCGCGAACTGGGTCAGTGGTTATAATGATAAAGAGAAAGAAACAAGTTCAAAAATCACTGAGGGAGTAAAACTGGCCCAACTTGGTGATTTATTACATGCAGGAAAAAAGGCAGAAAACAGTCTAGCACAGCTCTCTGGTCTCTAGCCTAGGTATTGAATGAATGTATAAAAACATAAATCTATTTTGTGTAAAAGATCAAGATCTTTTCCCATTAATCATGCCACACGTAGAGAACTAGAGGGTTTCTTTGTTTTTTAAGACTTCTTAATTCAGACACACACACACCAAGGGCTTAGGCATCCTCCCTTCTTTCCCCAGTCCTATCTGACTTCCAGAGCCAACACCCTTAAAGAGATACAATTAAGAAAAATTCAGAAGTCTGGGCTTTTGTGTGACAGAGCCTGATATTAAATGCCCCTTATCTTGGGGCCACCTTACCATCTGCCAGACCTTGTCTGCAAGGAGCCTTCCTCAGCCTGGCAGCTCCTTTGCTTCTATGCTTTCCAAGACCAGGTGTCAAGACAACAGTGTGGGTCTCAGCTCTTTCAAATGACTTGAATGTTAATGAAGCTGGCCACCTGGGCAATATTGGCTAATCACATCATAGCTCTTGGGGACACTTTTCTGACTAGCTTTAAATTAATGCAGCTTTAGCTATATCAAATGGTCTGAGCAACGTTTCCTGAAAGATGCATAAAAAGTTCAGAAAACCTCATTAGTACATCACTGAGTGCACCAGGCCCATTTCATGTCCCTGACAGGCCAAACCTCGAATAACACTAGCCAATTACAAATGCCCCAAGAACTGCACAAAATTCTCTTATAAAACAAACTTAGGTTTCTTATATAACAGCAAATGAGATACATAGACCTTGTTTGGATCAGACAGACAATGGGAAACATTTTATTATGGACTATGTATTAGATGATATTCAGGAATTATGGTTAACTTGGATAGGAGTGATAAAACGTAGTGGTTACATTTAAAAATGTCTATCAGTGATACATCCTGAAATATTTGATATCCGCGATTTGCTTTTAGAAGCTACCAGAAAAGTAAAGAAAAAGAAAGAAGGAAAGAAAAAGAGAGAGAGAGAGAGAGGAAAAGGGGAAGGAAGGAAGGAAGGAAGGAAGGGAGGGAGGGAAGGAGGGAGGGAGGGAGGAACGGAGGAACAGAGGGTGGGGGTAATGAATGAAGACTGGCCACGGATCCATCTCTGTCAGGTGCACAGTGAAGGTGTCGCCCTACACATGTGTATGTGAGGGAATGTCCATTGTAAAGCTTTGTTCTGCCTCACGCATGGACCACCTGTTAGATTTGAGACCTAAAGCACGTTAGGCCAATCTACATTCATTTAGCAATGACCTCGGACTGTGTAAATGACAGTTTCTTTTCCAAATCGTTGACCCTGTTGCAGTAATATAATAATCATAGCTACCATTAGTGTTTATTACATTCCAGATGCTGTGTCAATCATTTTACATACATTAATTTATTCAATCCTCAAAATAACTCTGTTCAAGAGCATGAAGAGGAGCTCAGATGCTGACTTTAGACAGCTTTCAGTACAGTTTTGTATTTTAGTACAAAAACACTATTCTAGCTGAAAAGAACTGCACAAAATTCTCCTATAAAACTTGCATTGCATAGATAACAACAAATACAATGCATAGATCTTGTTTGGATCAGACAATGGGGCAAATTTTATTATGGAGTAACTATTAGATGATACTTAGGAATTATTGTTAATTTGGATAGGAATGATAATGAGGTGGTTATAAAAAAAAAAACTGAAAAATCCCCAAAAGTCTTTGAGGCAATTTTCTAGGAACTGCTCCAATTTCTAGCTATGTTTTTGAAGATACACACAAAAAATATGATTATGATGACGATAATGTGTAGAATGTATTGAGTGCTTACAATGCCTCTGCTCTAAGTACTTTCCATGTATTATCGCACCTGATTCTTACATTCGCTTGTAAGACAGGATAGTGAATTAAGTGCCCTGATGGTCTTAATCAGTGGCTTCCCTGCATCCATGTGCTTTGCAGCTCCTGCCATCAAGAGGGGGAATATATTTCACATCCCTAGAATCTGGGCTGGCATTGTGACTTGCTTTCAACTGTAAAATGTGATCAGTAGAAGTAAGGATGGCCAGTTCCAAGCCCAGATTTCAAGAGTCCTTGCACACTGCTGCTTTCTCTCCTTGAAAGCTTGCCTCTGCCATGAAATTAAGCTTGGAATAACTGGCTGGAAGATGAGAGACCACGTGGAGAAGAGCCAAGGGTCCTCACTGTGTGCCAACCACAGGAAGCAGAGCCACCTATCAGCCTGCCAACTAACCGCAGCAGCAAAAGCAGGCCAAGCCATGACCAGTACTGCCCAGCTGAATTCACCCTAACTAAATAAATGGTTCAGAAATCACTAGGTCTTGGAATGAGCTTATGATGCAACAATAGCTAACTGCTATAAACAGGTACCACTGTTTTAACTGGAAAAGGAAACCATGACACAGAAAGGTTAAGTGGCTTGCCCAAAGTCACACAGCAGGTGGTGGAACTGAAATATGTACCCAGAAGTCTGACTCTGAAGTTCATACTGCTGGTGAATGGCTGTTCAGAGTACATGATTTTCACTAAAGACAAAGCAAGGTGGGAGGTTATTGGGCTTTGACAACCAGCAGCCCAATCATGACAAGGAAAGAGTCATTACTACCACCTGACAGAGCACGTGTCCTCACTACTCCAAGTGCATCTTCCCTAGAGCTCTGCCTGCCCTTCCAGGAGGACTCTCTCCTCTCTAGATATAACCACCAAGAGACAAGGAGGACATTTAGTTAAATTACGTTGGATTCTGCAAGGAGCCCAGTGGGGACCCTGAGAAGCAATGATGTGATAACTGAATTCAGAAGGTCAGAAGAATATAAAGTAGCATTCACACTTAAGTCAGAGACCCATAGTAAAGTTTTATTTTATCCTAAAAGCTAGTGATGAATTTTCAATCAGGACGTAACTTGATAACATTCACACATTTAAGAAAATCCTTCTGGTTACAGCATGGGGACTGGGCTGGAATAACCTTGGAGATGCGGAGATCAATTCAGAGTCGGAGCAGCCACCTGGGAGATCGAGGCGCCTGGGGCTGGGATCACACGCATGGGAACGGAGGGAAGAGAAGGACTGAAGGCTGTTTAGGAGAGAGAATCAGCAGGACTTGGTGGCTGATTTATGACTGAAGGAGAGGGAAAGGTGCGGACAACCCAATCATAGGGCTACAAGAAGTAACTGACAACCAAGAGACTATTCCATCCCACATGGTGTTCTTGAGTGACAACTGACCTGTTTCTGACAAAGGTTTGGACTTAGGGTTCGCATGGCAGGAGAATTTCTGATAGAGATTCACTCTGAATCACTCTATCTGCAAAGAATAAAGGCAGGCTTAGAAAGAGAAAATGTCAAAAATTAAACAGCCACTTGTCTTGACAGCATTAAAAATAATCTGTCACCTGCTCCTAACTTTGTTCTAAATTACAAAAGCCTTTGTTTGAGTGAACAAAGAGGGTGAGGAATCTGGAAAGAACTGTTTACCCAGAGTAACTGATAAGAGCTCAGGCTGGAGAAGACTTGCATGTGAATGAGGAAGGGGGTGGGCGGCTCATGCACAACCACTGTCTGCTGCAAACAACTCAGGGGCTCAAACTATGAATGGAATGAGTATGGTTTGCAGCAGCTGCTCTTGGTATATCCAGAGTATTCTGACAGTGACCTGGGCTCTCCAGTTAAAGCCATTTCCCATTTGATGAATCAGAAATTCCACTCCAAGGACAATAAAGTGTTGGTTGTTGAGAACACAGAGGTCTCCAACTTCCTCCAGCCGACTCACAGCCCTGGTGTACCCTCCTTCCAGCAGCTTCCGACGCTTCCCGAAGCAACGCTGGACTCTCGCAAGCATTCACTAACTGCAGACTGAGGTCACTCCATTTTATGAAAAGTCCTTGGAAAATTATTAAGAGTTCAAAAATAGTATCTGAGCATACGAATGTCTACAAGATTTTCTTCAGAATTGTTGTGATTCTGGTTCCTATTGCTCCCACTCTCTGCTAAACTCAGGATGCCTGTGATGATTTTCCTATCAGAATCTCCTCCCTGAAAATTCTGGGGAGCTTTAGTTACCATTAAGGAGCTGGTTGTTTGGGCTGTGAGTGTTCTCTGCTTGACCTGACCCTCAACTTTTGGGCACGAAGTAGGCCTATGGTCAGGATCCGGCCAGTTCTGTAGAAGGGTTGTAATTGACCCAGTCAAGCCAAGGGCCAAATGAGAGAGGAGGGGAAAGGTAGAGTGCTAGCTCTCTAAAGGCAAAACAGCGGCTCGGAGCCAAGGCCTTCCTGCAAAGAGAAAACCACCTCGGTCATTAGAGAGCGGCTCCAGCCTGGACCAGGAGGTACACATAGAGCTGAAAAAGAGGCAGAGAAGGGGTTAACATCCAAAATATATAAAGAACTTACACACCTCAACACCCAAAAAGCAAATAACCCAATTAACAAATGGGCAGAGAATATGAAGAGACAGTTCTCCAAAGAAGAAATTCAGATGGCCAACAGACACATGAAAAGATGCTCCACATCACTAATCATCAGGGAAATGCAAATTAAAACCACAATGAGATATCACCTCACACCAGTGAGGGTGGCCAGCATCAAAAAGACTAAGAACAACAAATGCTGGTGAGGATGCGGAGAAAGGGGAACCCTCCTACACTGCTGGTGGGAATGTAAGCTAGTTCAACCATTGTGGAAAGCAATATGGAGGGTCCTCCAAAAACTAAAAATAGAAATTGAAGGGCCCCCACCCATAAGATGGAGAACCTCCTGCTTCTCTTCTGGGTCCTCGGTTTCCCGCCGGCGCCACCTGAAGCCCAATCACCCCTCGCCCCCTAATCCCAGCACCTAGCCAATAGCCACCAGCCCCATACAAGTGACACCACAATCACCCCATGCCCCTTCCTATATAACCCAGCACCTTTCCCTAATAAAGCGGATTTCTCCGGTGAATTGCTGCTGTGTGTCGCTCCTTTCCTTTCATTGGTGCCGAAACCCGGGAGACGGGACACCCCAACTGGGCCCCGTCTTCCCCCGACACCAGCAGCAGCTTGCCCTCGTCCTCTTTTTCCGGCGCTGGCTCCTCACACTCACCACTCCTCTCTGGCCTTTGGGTAAGTTTTCCCCAGAGCGGGCCGCTCTCCCCCGAGCTATCGCAGCGCCATTGACCGTGATCGTCCGGCAAGGCCCTGACGCTCGGGGGCGAGGAGGGAGCTCTCCCCGCCTCAGGCCTTCACGGCTGCGGCGGACCCTCAGCCCCCCTTCAACAGCCATAAACGAGGAGACTCCTTTGTGGATGAGAACGTTCCCTTCCCCCCACCCCCCTTCCGTTCCTTCTGCTGAAAACTCCTAGTACTGGGTTCCTCGTGACCCCGGCACTCTGCCTTCCTAGAGAAGCCTGGGTGACGACCCACACTTCCTAAGAAACCGACTCGTATACGAGTTTCCGCAGACCCCCAAGGATCACCGGGGACGCCCTTTGTCTCCTTGCCGTCTGCTCCCAGTCCGAGGGTCTCCGTTCGTCTTCCCCTGTTTGTCTCCTTCTCTGCCCTTTGCCCACGGGAGCCTCCTCGTCCCTCCCTGGAAGCTCACCTCTTGAATGCCTGCTCAAGCATCTAGCCACCCTCTCCCTGACGCCTGATATAAAACCAAAACTTCTCCGTAAATACTGCTCCCAAGATTGGCCGACATGCCCCCTAGACAATCACAACCAATGGCCGGCAGGGGGAGCTCTTGATCCTAACATCACTCGCGATCTCCTTAACTACTGCCAGCGCCTGAGAAAATGGAAGGAGATTCCCTATACCGAGGCTTTCCGCCTCCTCCCCCCGCCTCCCCCCAAGTTCTCCCAGCCTGCAAGCCGTCTCCCCCGCAGAAGCCTCCCGTTCACTCCCCTCCCCCTCCTCTCCTACCACAGCCCCTCCCCCTTCCTCCACCACTATCTCTTCCCCCACCTCACCCCCCTGCACATCAAGCCTGAGCCTTTCAGCCCCCCTCTAACTAAGTCCCAGGAGCCTCCCCCATCTTTGCCCCCATCACCTGTTTCTCCCCCACAGACTGAGCCAGAACCCTTCAGTCCCCCACCGCCGTGGGTCTCTGCTCTTGAGATACCTTCACCTGCTGCTTAATAGCAGGTCTGAAAAAGGCAGCTCGTAAAGTAGTCAATTTTCAGAAGCTCCAAGACATAATTCAAAGGAGGGAGGAGACTCCCCCCGAGTTCTTAGACTCCCTCAAGCCCTATTACAGTTACCAGCCTGGACCCAGAAACGCCTGACGGGAGACACGTCCTTATGACATACTTCCTGGCTCAAAGCTACCCCAACATTAAAGCTAAACTAAAAAGTTAGAACAGGGCCCCGCTACCCCACAGACTGAGATCCTAACAGTGGCCTTTAAAGTCTCCATAACCAGGAGGAGGAGAAAGAACGCCGTAAACAAAAGGCTGATCAGGCCAATTTCCAAATGTTGGCCCAGCTGATAAAACCACAACCTGGGCGCCCTTCTACAAACAAGCCCCCCCCAGGAGCTTGTTTCAAGTGCGGAAAAGAGGGACATTGGTCAAAGGCGTGCCCCTCCCCCAGATCTCCTACCACCCCATGCCCCAGATGCCACAAAAAGGGCCACTGGAGGTCTGATTGCCCAGCCACCCGAAGGGGAGGCTGGACGAACAACCCCCATCCTAAGCCCGCCGTAGTAGGGCTGGCAGAAGAAGATTGACGGGGCCTGGGGGCTTCTCGCCCGACCATTTCCATCACCAAACAGGAGCCCAGGGTTACTTTAATAGTAGACGGTCGCCCCATCTCCTTCCCCCTAGATACAGGAGCCACCTTCTCAGTCTTGCAAGGATACCGGGGCCCCACCACGCCTGCCATTACTCCTAGAGTCGGGGTAGGAGGTAAACAGGTTTTCCCATTAAAACCCCCCCCTTTTATGCACAATCCAGGACAATCCCATACCTTTCTCCCACTCCTTCCTGGTTATGCCCCAGTGTCCCATCCCCTTACTAGGACGGGACATCCTTTCTCTCCTCCATGTTTCCATAACTACATCCACTCCCACAGCCCCCAGTACTCCCTTTCTGATGGCCCTCATAGCTGACGACCCCCCTCTACCCAATGAAAGCTCCAGTTCTGCCCTCATACACCCTGTAAATCCCAAAGTTTGGGAATTACAAGCCCCTCCGTGGCTCTATGTCCTCCTGCCTCTATCAAATTACGTGACCCCTCTCAGTATATCTGTCAGGCCCAATACCCCCTAACCACTTCAGCCCTCATAGGCCTCCAACCCATCATTCAAGATCTTTTAAACAAAAATTACCTCAGACCCACTCACTCCCCATTTAATACCCCCATATTAGCTGTTAAAAAAACCAACGGATCTTTCCGCCTCGTCCAAGACCTTCACCTCATCAACATGGCCATCGTCCCTATCCATCCCTTAGTTCCAAATCCATACACCCTTTTATCACGGATCCCTGCCTCGGCCTCCCACTTCTCAGTTCTAGATCTCAAGGACACATTTTTTTCTATCCCTCTGGACCCCTCCTCCCAAGATTTTTTCGCCTCCACCTGGACGGACCCATACACAAGACATTCTGAACAACTCACTTGGACAGTTTTGCCACAAGGCTTCCAAGATAGTCCCCATATTTTTGGACAGGTCCTAGCTCAAGACCTCAAACAGTTTCATCATGATCACTCTGAGTCCACCTTATTACAATACGTGGACGATCTTCTACTCTGCAGCCCCTCGTGGGAACAGTCTCAACTTGACACTGCCTCCCTACTTAACCTTCTAGCTTCCAGAAGTTACCGGGTATCCCCTGTCAAAGCTCAAATCTCTTCCCCTTCTGTCACTTACCTCGGATTTCTTCTATCTCAACAAAGAAAGTCCATTACCTTAGACAGAAAACGGCTCCTCTCTGACCTGCCCGTTCCCAAAACCAAGACAGAAATCCCTTCCTTTCTAGGCCTGGCTGGGTATTTTAGAGCGTGGATCCCTAACTTCTCCCTGTTGGCAAGACCCCTATACAACCTCAGCAAGGGCCCCCCTGAAGAACCATTATCCTTCTCACCCCGACACTCCCTCATTAAGCTCCGTGGAGCCCTTGTGGAAGCCCCAGCTCTCCATCTTCCTGATTTGTCAAAGCCCTTCTCATTATACATTCATGACAGGTCCAGTCAAGCTCTAGGAGTCCTAGGCCAACATTATGGCCCATCCTTTGCCCCAGTAACTTATCTTTCCAAGCAATTAGACCCCACAGTTTGGGGATGGGCCCCCTGCCTACGGGCATTAGCCGCTGGACAGCTCTTGCAGAAGGAAGCTCATAAACTGACATTCGGGGCGCCCCTTACCATTCTGTCCCCACATCACCTAAAGGATCTCTAAACCTACGAAAGTTTACAGACTCTCCCTCCCTCCAGACTCCTGACCTTACTGTCCTCTTTCCTCCAAAATCCCCTTCACCCCCTTTGCCATCCATACCCGAATCATGACTTTTTCCCCCTTTACTGCTCCCTCGCTCTCTCTCGCTTTTTCTCCTCATTCCTATTGTCTTCCCCGCCACCCCAGCCTCCTTTGTATGGCGATTCAAAGTCAGACAGACTTACACACAGCATCAAACAAAAATTACTGCCCTCATTGCCACATCAGACTGCCCTCTGAAAGGCTGCTCCGAGCCTTTATACCTCCGCTTTCCTCCCTCCCCCGAAGTGTTCACTAGCGGCTACCTTTATTCTCCCTACCTCTGCTTCCTCTATGACCAAAAACAAGCCTGTTGCAGGCGATGGCCAGACACCTATGGGGATGTCCCTACTGTCTTGAGCCATTCACTACATGGGTAACTCCCGGTACCCACAGTATTACTCTTCCAACCCATTCTCTTCAATACTAACAAACCCCTTCCTCACCTGGCTCTGGCCCATTGCAGGCCCTATAATAATCATTCTTCTCGCCTGTCTCTTCTTGCCTTGTAAAGTTTATCAAATCCCGAGTTGGTAAAATCTCTAATCAAACTTTCAACCAGCTTTTACTCAGGAACTACCAGCTTTTAGCCACAGAAGATCCCTCACCCTCACGTGACCTCCTCACCACACGCTGAGATGGACCCCTCTCTCCACTGGAAACTGTTCCTGGAAACAATGGCCGCAGACGCCTGGCTCCTGGCACCCGTATCCTCTTGGCACCATTAGAATCAACAGGTCCTCGACCTATGGTTACAGGGAACCTTCACTGATTTCCAACCTGAAGAAGTCCACATCTACTCGTCCTTACTGTGGGGAGTCCTATCAACCCTTTCCTCCCGGTCCTCAAGCCCTCACTCCCTTCTCCGCCCCCGTTCAGCAGGAAGCAGTCAGAGAGAAAGCAACATCCACAACCCCATAGAGGAGAAAGGGGGTAAAGAAGTGCCACCACCCATAAGGTGGTGAAACTCCTGCTTCTCTTCCGGGTCCTCGGTTCCCGCCGGCGCCACTGAAGCCCAATACCCCTCGCCCCCCTAATCCCAGCACCTGGCCAATAGCCACCAGCCCCGTAGAAGTGACACCACAATCACCCCATGCCCCTTTTTATATAACCCAGCACCTTTCCCTAATAAAGCGGAATTCTCGGGTGAATTGCTGCTGTGTGTCGCTCCTTTTCTTTCAGAAATACCATTTGACCTGGAATCCCACTCCTTGGAATTTACCCAAAGAATACAACTTCTCAGATTCAAAAAGACATATGCACCCCTATGTTTATCACAGCACTATTTACAATAGCCAAGATATGGAAGCAACCTAAGTGTCCGTCAGTAGATGAATGGATAAAGAAGATGTGGTACATATACACAATGGAATACTATTCAGCCATAAGAAAGAAACAAATTCTACAGTTTGCAACAACATGAAAGGAGCTGGAGGATATTATGCTCAGTGAAATAAGCCAGGCGGAGAAAGACAAGTGCCAAATGATTTCCCTCATTTGTGGAGTATAACAATGAAGCAAAACTGAAGGAACAAAATAACAGCAGACTCAGAGACTCCAAGAAGGTCCCAAAGGGGAACGGTGTGGGAGGGCGGGTGGGGAGGGAGGGAGAAGGGGACTGAGGGGTATTATGTTTAGTACATATGGTGTGGGGGGTCACGGGGAGAACAGTGTAGCACAGAGAAGGCACATAGTGGATCTGTGGCATCTTGCTACACTGATGGACAGTGACTGCAATGGGGTATGGGGGTATGGGTGGGGACTTGATGATAGGGGTAAATGTAGTAACCACATTGTTTTTTCATGTGAAACCTTCATAAGAGTGTATATCAATCATACCTTAATAAAAAAATTTTTAAAAAAGAAAAGAAAAAGAGACGGAGATGCTTACAAGCTCTCCTTTAAGAAATTTCACTCTGTTTTGTAAGAGGTTAGTTCCCTCTGAATGTTAGCTAACCAATGATAGATTGCACTATACAATGAAACATTGTTTTGAAGTAAATCTCCCCTACTCCATAAAAATGACATTTTATGGCTTGTGTTGCTAATTTGTCACCCATTTGGATTCTGCCTGACAGCAAAAGTTGACATTGTTAAATAGTATTAAGTCCTCTGAGTTCCCTCTGCTTGCAAGAAAGCCTCCAACTACTATTACATAGATTAACCATAGTTAAATATGTGTCCCACAAACATGGGGAGAGTGTGCCTTCTGTCTTTCAGTTGTCTAGAATCACAGAAGCCAATCTGGTTTCATCAAAAACAAAAATGAAAAAAACCTTATACCATGGGGTTATTACCTTGACTTAAGCAAAGTATATCAGGATTCCTCACATGATGCAGTTACGAAATTCAGAAGGAAAAAACTGCAGAGGGCCAGAGGGCCATTAGCAACTTCCTATTTGTCATATTTGGTGGCAACAGGGGAATAAATTGCTCAGCCTCTGCATGCACATCAGTCCCCTTCCACCCTCATGTACACATTGGAAGTGTGGTCACCAACTGGTGAAAGGAAATACTCTGATCATTGTTCTTCTTCATTCGGAATTTCTGATGATCTTTGGGATAAAATTCAACAACTTCCTAAATCTAGAAAATAGGCACCAACACGATATTTAAACTCAGTGTTTGGAGACCAGATTTACATGGCAGTGTTATCTGATAGGAGTTTGAGATTTGCAGTCATTAAATCTATGTTGAAGTCCAGTTTGTCTTTTACTAGCTGGCTAACCTCTGGCTCATCTAGCGCCCAGTGTCCAGAGCTGTAGAAGAAACAATGATCTGCCTCATAGGTACTGAGGATCAGGGGGGTCATATCAAGTGGAAAGTCATGGGCAAAGAGCTCAGCAACTATGGACCACTGCCATTGCCTTACCTTCTGGAGCTTCCTGAAGGCTCATGAGCAACACATTAGGAGTGAGAATATTTCAGTCTTAAACTCATGTCTGTCATAATAATAAGTTTTCCCCATCAGCAAAGTGGGTAAACACCTTTCTCTCACATATACCTGTTTGCTTATCCATTACTAGTGCATGGAACATTATATTGAGAATCAGGCAGCTTAATTCACCCTACCACAGTGATTCTTTAACTTTGCTGTGCACTGAAATCACCCAGGGAGCTTTCCAACATCCCAATGTCCAGTTATACCCAATACCAATGAAATCAAAATGTCTAGGGGTGGAGTCCAGGCATCAGTATTTTTTTTTTTTTGGTGAGGGCATCTCTCATATTTATTGATCAAATGGTTGTTAACAACAATAAAATTTTGTATAGGGGAGTCAATGCTCAATGCACAATCATTAATCCACCCCAAGCCTAATTTTCGTCAGTCTCCAATCTTCTGAGGCATAACAAACAAGTTCTTACATGTAGAACAAATTCTTACATAATGAATAAGTTACATGGTGAACAGTACAAGGGCAGCCATCACAGAAACCTTCGGTTTTGCTCATGCATTATGAACTCTAAACAGTCAGTTCAAATATGAATACTCATTTGATTTTTATACTTGATTTATATGTGGATACAACATTTCTCTCTTTATTATTATTATTTTTAATAAAATGCTGAAGTGGTAGGTAGATACAAGATAAAGGTAGAAAACATAGTTTAGTGTTGTAAGAGAGCAAATGTAGATGATCAGGTGTGTGCCTGTAGACTATGTGTTAATCCAAGCTAGACAAGGGCAATAAAACATCCACGTATGCAGAAGATTTCTCTCAGAATGGGGGGGTGAGGTTCTAAGCCTCACCTCTGTTGATCCCCAATTTCTCACCTGATGGCCCCCCTGCGACTGTGCCTGTCTTAAGTTGTTCCTCCCTTGAGGAATCTTACCCGTCTCTGGCTAACCAGTCATCTTCCGGGGCCATACAGGGAAATGTAAAGTTGGTAAGTGAGAGAGAAGCCTTATTGTTTGAAATGGTTAGCTTTTTATTTCTTTGCATATTTATGCCCTGTAGCTTCTATGCCCAGCATTTGTCTTGAGGTATCTTTACCACTTGAAAGAATTATGATACTCGGTAAATTTGATATGAGGCACGAATTCTATTTAAGGGTTGTAGTTAGGAAGGAAGAAGAAAAGCTATAGAAGTAGCAGGCGGGAGAAAACCTGGGAAGATTGATTATTTCTTTGACATATCTTCTTGTAGAGTAACTTCAGCATGTATAGATTTTAAGCTACTACTTAAATTGCGCACACACATTAACATAATAGGAGTATAGTTACATAACCAAAGCATATCTGTAATTACCAGCCATCTCCAGTGAAACCAAGAAAACCAGTTAGGCACCTTAGGCATTTGTGAAAACTTATCTATGATATGGTGGATATTGTCCAACTGAGCTTGAATAGTCTGAGAGAAATCAGACAAATTAAAACAACCCATTCCTGGGGAATGTTCACATCCCTTATGTTCTCAGGCATCAGTATTTTTAAGAGACCCTAAAGTGGTTTTCCTATACAGTAAAGTTTGGGAGTCTCTACCCAACTCCCTTCTATAGTCAGCTGACAGCACCTTTCAACCTTTCTCTTCGTAAGTATGTCCAACTTTGACATAGGAATCAAAAGCCAAGACATCAAGTTTTGAGCCTCCAACCCTCCCCTCCAGAGATCCTGGCAACCAACATCCCCTTCTTCGATCCAACAGGAAAGTGTGAACCATGAGTAAGCAGAGGATGCCTGGCAGTAGAAAGGTGAGCCCAGGATTGAGAAGAGCACAGAGCACCCATTCCCAAACTGTGTGATCATCAGGATAACATAAATCAAATAAAATTGGACTATTCTGGCTTCACCAACAATAAACAGATTTCTTCATTGTGAGACTTCTCAAACCCTCTAAACTGCAATATGATTATGAATCTGCCAGAGAAGGTTGTAGCAGCATTTCTCCCCATGGAAAGCTTTAATTTCTCAGAGCATTTCAAGGACTACCCTTTGAGAAACCCAGAGCAATGCTGAGCATGGGGGACATTTGGTAATGTCTGGGACATATTTATGTGCGACAGCTGGAGGTTGGGCAGCTGTTACTGGCACCTAGTGAGCAGAGGCCAGGGGTGCTGGTAAACATCCAACAACATGCAGGACAGCCCCCACAGCAAAGTTATCCAGCCCCAGATGTCAACACAGTGCACCTGCAAGGCTCTGGCCTAGAGTGAGCTCTTCTCCCTGACACCAAAGCCTCAGAAATTAAGGATGATGAGAGAGCAAGAAAGACAGGAGAAAGAGAAGAGGAGGAGGAGAAAAAGGGAGGAAATGAAAAAGAGATGAAAATGAAGGGACCAGGGAAGAAAAAAAGGAAAAGATGCCAAATTCATTAATTGCCAAAATTTGGAGGTTACCAAGATGTCCCTCAGTTAGGTGAACAGGTGAAATATGGTATATCCTGACAATGGAATATTATTCAGTGCTTAAAAAAAAGTGAGTTGTCAAGCCATGAAAAGACATGGAAGAACCTTAAATGCATGTTGCTAAGTGAAAGAAGCCTATCTGAAAAGACTACTTATGATTCCAATTCTAGGGCATCAGAAAAGGCAAAACCACAGAGACAATAAAAAGATCAGTGGTTGCCAGGGTTTGGGAGGAAGTGGGGATGAATAGGTGAAGCACAGAGGAATTTTAGGGCAGTGAAAATACTCTGATACTATAAGGGTGGTTACATGTCACTATACATTTGTCCAAATCCATAGAATGTACCACACCAAGAGTGAGCCCTACTGTAAACCATGGGCTTTGGGTGATCATGACATGTCAATGCAGGTTCATCAACTCTTAACAAATGTACCAGTCTGGGAGGGGAATCTGATAGTGGGGGGAGGCTGTGCCTGTGTGGGAGCAGAGGGGTTATGGGAAATTCCTGTACCTTCTGGTCAAGTCTGCAGGGAACCTTGAAAGGCTCTAAAATAGAAAAAAGAAAAAGCCAGAGAATCAAATAACAGTGGACAGAAAGATGGCGGCATCACAGGTGAGGCAGAGGCTTCCTCCTAAAACCGCATAAAATATGGAAATACAATTAATACAACTAATCCCGAAAGAGCAACAGGAAAGAGGAATGCACCAGAGTGCATGCACCTGGAGAAAAGAGCAGACCTCACGGAACAGGGTAATGTACCAAAGCTGTGGCCCGGCAGGACCCAAGCCCTTTCCCCACCCCAGCTCACCAAGAGGAGAAAGAGAAACGGAGCAGGGAGGGAGTAGAGGCCTAGAATTGCTGAATACCTAACTCCAGAGATCTGCTCTGGGAGCACAAACCTACATTTCATGGTGCTTTCATGATACTCTCGTGATTAGGCAGAATTCCTGGAGAGACTGAGATTCCAGCCACTTATGGAAAGTAGGGATCCATATCTGGCTGCTCTGGGACAAAAGAAAGGCAGGCAGTCTGAGAGACTTCCTAACAAGGAAGCCCTTAGCAAGAGGGTTGCTAAAGGGGCAAGGATTGCACAGAGCTTACCACTCAAGAGAAAGGACAGGTAGACAAAATTGTCCAGGTGCACTCTGCCCAGCAGGTTGGGAGCTTTCACAATCTTCACGTGCTCCAGCTCCCTGGCTGGCTACACAGCTCCAAGGACCACTTCCATGATACCCAGCCTAATATGCCTTTCTCCTGGCCAGCCCCACCTGGCTCGTACACCAGCACCGGGTAGGCTCGTACACCTACCCGGGCATTAGGCCAGCCAGAGGGAAAATCTGTCTACAGCAACTACAAACACAGAGCATAGAGGCCTATACCTGTGTGTTCGGCCCACTGGTTCAGGCAGCAGAGACAGGCATAACAGCTCAGAAGCAGGAAACAGCTCTTTCCTCCCCCCAGGCACCAATACCACTCCCCTGAGATCCCTGATATTGCTTCAGGGGCTGAGCAGCTCCAGAGAGTAGAGCTCCTGGGCACTAGAGGGCACCATATACAAATATGAAATCCCAAAGGAACCTGGCTCAAAGTAAAATTATTAATACAACTCCTGAGAAAGATTTAAATGACATCAACCTCATTAATCTTCCTGAAAGACAGTTCAAAATAAAAATCATTAACATGCACATGGAGGTACAGAAAGTTATTCAAGAACTCAGGAATGAATTCCAGTTGGAGATCCAATTATTGAAGAGCACAATGGACAGTATTAAAGGCAGATTGGATATGGTGGAGGAGATAATAAATGAAATAGAAACTAAAGGAGAGGAATACAAAGAAGCTGAGGCATAGAGAGAAAAAAGGATCTGTAAGAATGAAAGAATATTGAGAGAATTGTGACCAACCCAAATGGTACAATATTTGCATTATAGGGGTACCAGAAGAAGAAAAGAGAGAAAAAGGGATAGGAAGTGTCTTTGAGGAGGTAATTGCTGAAAACTTTCCAAATCTGGGGAAAGAGTCAGTCTTTCAGACCATGGAGGTGCACAGATCCCCCAACACAAGGGACCCAAGGAAGACAACACCAAGATATGTAGTAATTAAAATGGCAAAGATCAAGGATAAGGAAAGACTATTAAAAACAGGCAGAGAGAGAAATAAGATCACATACAAAGGAAACCCCATCAGGCTATCATCAGACTTCTCCGCAGAAACCTTACAGGCCAGAAGGGAGTGGCATGATGTATTTAATGCAATGAAGCAGAAGGGCCTCAAAACAAGATTACTTTATCTGGCAAGATTATCATTTAAATTTGAAGGAGGGATTAAACAATTTCTAGATGAGCAAAAGCTGGGAGAATTTATCTCCCACAAACCATCCCTACAGTATATTTTGGAGAGATTGCTATCGATGGAAGTGTTCCCAGAGGTAATAAAACCACAGTAAAGAAAGTAGAACAGCTAATTACTAAACAAATGCAAAATTAAATTAACTATCCCCAAAGTCAATCAAGGGATAGACAAAGAGTACAGAAAATGAGACCTAATATATAAAGAGTGGAGGAGGAAGAAGAAGGAGGAGAAAAAAAAAAAGAACCTTCAGATTGTGTTTGTAATAGCATATTAAGTGAGTTAAGTTAGATTCTTAGATAGTAAGGAAGTTAACCTTGAACCTTTGGTAACCACGAATCTAAAGCCTGCAATGGCAATAAGTACATACCTATCGATAATCACCCTAAATGTAAATGGACTGAATGCACCAATCAAAAGACGTAGAGTCACTGAATGGATAAAAAAGCAAGACCCATCTATAAGCTGCCTTCAAAAGACTCCCTTTAAACCCAAAGACATACACAGACTAAAAGTGAAAGGATGTAAAAAGATATTTCATGCAACTAATAGGAAGAAAAAAGCAGGAGTTGCAGTACTTGTATCAGACAAAATAGACTTCAAAACAAAGAAAGTCACAAGAGACAAAGAGGGACATTACATAATGATAAAAGAGTCAATCCAACAAGAAGATATAACCATTATAAATATCTATGCACCCAACACAGGAGCACCTACATATGTAAAACAAATACTAACAAAATTAAAAGGGGAAATAGAATGCAATGCATTCGTTCTAGGAGACTTCAACACTCCACTCACTCTGAAGGACAGATTAACCAGACAGAAAATAAGTAAGGAGACAGAGGCACTGAACAACACATTAGAACAGATGGACCTAACAGACGTCTACAGAACTCTACACCCAAAAGCAGCAGAATACACATTCTTCTCATGTGCACATGGAACATTTTGAAGAATAGATAATGTACTAGGCCACAAAGAGAGCCTCAGTAAATTCAAAAAGATTGAAATTGTACCAATCAGTTTCTCAGACCACAAAGGTATAAAACTAGATTGAAACAAAATAGAAATTTATGAACTAAATTACACAAATAAAATGAAAAATCCCACAAACACACAGAGGCTTCACAACAGGCTCCTAAATGATCAATGGATCAATGACCAAATAAAAACAGAGATCAAGCAATATATGGAGACAAATGACAACAACAATTCAACACCGCAAAAATCTGTGGGATGCAGCGATGGCCATGCTAAGAGGAAAGTATATTGCAATACATATCTACCTCAGGAAAGAAGAACAATCCCATATGAACACTCTAACCTCACAATTAACGAAACTAGAAAAGAGAATAAATGAGGCCCAAAGTCAGTAGAAGGAGGGACATAATAAAGATTAGAGCATAAATGAATAAAATCGAGAAGAATAAAACAATAGAAATAATAAATGAAAGTAAGAGCTGGTTCTTTGAGAAAATAAACAAAATAGACAAACCCTTAGCCACACGTATCAAGAAAAAAAGAGAGTCTACTCACATAAACAGAATCAGAAATGAGAAAGGAAAAATCACTATGGATACCACAGAAATACAAAGAATTATTAGAGAATACTAAGAAAAAGTATATGCTAACAAACTGGATAACCTAGAAGAAATGGACAATTTTCTAGAAAAATACAACTTTCCAAGGCTGACCAAGGAAGAAACAGAATATCTGAACAGACCAATTACCAACAACAAAATTGACCTGGTAATCAAAAACCTACCTAAGATCAAAAACCTACCTAGGAACAAAATCCCTGAACCAGATGGCTTCACCGCTGAATTTTATCAAACATTTAGTGAAGACCTAATACCCTTCCTCCTTAAAGTTTTCCAAAGAGTAGAAGAAGAGGGAATACTTCAAACTCATTCTATGAGGCCAGCATCACTCTAATTCCAAAACCAGGCAAAGACACCACAAAAAAGAAAATTACAGACCAATATCTCTGATGAACATAGATGCAAAAATACCCAACAAAATATTAGCAAACCAAATTACAAAATACATAAAAAAGATCACCCTTCATGATCAAGTAGGATTCATCCCAGGGATGCGAGGATGGTACAACATTTGAAAATTCATCAACATCATCCACCACATCAAAAAACAGGACAAAAACTACATGATCATCTCCATAGATGCTGAAAAAGCACTTGACAAAATTCAACATCAATTCATGATAAAATCTCTCAACAAAATGGGTGTAGAGGGCAAGTACCTCAACATAATAAAGACCATATATGACAAACCCACAGCCAACATTATACTTAACAGCGAGAAGCTGAAAGCTTTTCCTTTAAGATCGGGAAAAAGACAAGGATGCCCACTTTCCCCACTTCTATTCAACATAGTACTGGAGGTCCTAGCCACAGCAATTAGACAACACAAAGAAATAAAAGGCACCCAGATTGGCAAGGAAGAAGTTAAACTGTCCCTGTTTGCCGATGACATGATATTGTACATAAAAAACCCTAAAGAATCCATTCCAAAACTACTAGATCTACTATCTGAATTCAGCAAAGTTGCGGTATACAAAATTAATACACAGAAATCTGTAGCATACACTAACAATGAACTAGCAGAGAGAAAAATCAGGGAAACAATTCCATTCACAGTGCATTGAAAAGAATAAAACACCTAGGAATAAACCTAACCAAGGAAGTGAAAGACCTATGCTCTGAAAACTACAAGACACTCATGAGAGAAATTAAAGAAGATACCAATAAATGGAAACACATTCCATGCTCATGGATGAGAAGAATTAATATTGTCAAAATGACCATCCTGCCTAAAGTAATCTATAGATTCAATGTAATTCCTATCAAATACCAATAGTATACTTCAATGAACTGAGAAAATCATTCTAAATTCATATAGAACCACAAAAGACCCCGAAAGTCAAAGAAATCCTGAGAAGGAAGAATAAAGCTGGGGGGATTATGCTCCCCAACTTCAGGCTCTACTACAAAGCCACAGTAATCAAGACAATTTGGTACTGGCACAACAACAGACCCATAGACCAATAGGAAGAGTCTAGAGAGCCCTGATAGAAACCCAACCATATATGGTTAATTAATATATGATAGAGAGGCCATGGACATACAGTGGGGAAATGACAGCCTCTTCAACAACTGGTTTTGGCAAAACTGGACAGCTACATGTAAGAGACTGAAACTGGATCACTGTCTAACCCCATACACAAAAGTAAACTCAAAATGGATCAAAGACCTGAATGTAAGTCATGAAACCATAAAACTCTTAGAAGACAACATAGGCAAAAATCTCCTGAATATAACCATGAGCAACTTCTTCCTGAGCACATATCCTTGAGCAAGGGAAATAAAAGCAAAAATGAACTCATGGGACTACATCAAACTAAAAAGTTTCTGTACGGCAAAGGACATTATCAACAGAACAAAAAGGCATCCTACAGTATGGGAGAATATATTTGTAAATGACATATCCAACAAGGGGTGAACATCCAAAATATATAAAGAACTCACATGCTTCAACACCCAGAAAACAAATAATCCAATTAAAAAATGGGCAGATGATATAAAGAGACAGTTCTCCAAAGAAGAAATTCAGATGGCCAACAGACACATGAAAAGATGCTCCTCATCAGTAATCATCTGGGAAATGCAAATTAAAACCACAATGAGGTATCACCTCATACCAGTAAGGATGGCCAGCATCAAAAACACTAAGAACAACAAATGCTGGCAAGGATGCAGAGAAAGGGGAACACTCCTACACTGCTGGTGGGAATGTAAGCTAGAAGCAATATGGAGGTTTCTCAAAAAACTAAAAATAGAAATACCATTTGACCTGGGAATCCCACTTCTTGGAATTTACCCAAAGAATACGACTTCTCAGATTCAAAAAGACATATGCACCCCTATGTTTATTGCAGCACTTTTTACAACAGCCAAGATCTCAAAGCAACCTAAGTGTCCATCAGTAGATGAATAGCTAAAGAAGAGGTGGTACATATACACAATGGAATACTATTCAGCCATAAGAAAGAAACAAATCCTACCATTTGCAACAACATGGATGGAGCTGGAGGATATTATGCTCAGTGAAATAAGCCAGGTGGAGAAAGACAAGTGCCAAATGATTTCCATCATTTGTGGAGTATAACAACGAAGCAAAACTGAAGGAACAAAATAGCAGCAGACTCAGAGACTCCAAGAAGGGACTAGCGGTTACCAAAGGGGAGACTGTGGAAGGGCGGGTGAGGAAGGAGGGAGAAGGGGACTGAGAGGTGTTATGTTTAGTACACATGGTGTTGGAGGGGGATCACGGGGAGAACAGTGTAGCACAGAGAAGGCAAACAGTGACTCTGTGGCATCTTACTACACTGATGGACAGTGCCTGCATTGGGGTGTGGGTGGGGACTTGATAATATGGGTAAATGTAGTAACCACGTTGTTTTTCATGTGAAACCTTCATAAGAGTGTATATTAATAATACATAAATAAAAAATTAAAAAGAAGAAAAAAGAAAAAGCCAGAGCAGCATACTAGTGTTGACTGGCTCCAGCCTCCTCACGCCTTTATTACTTCTCTGAGTTTAGGAAGGCCTGTAATTCTTCTCTTCAACAGGCCCGAGCTGGTGCATGAAGGCCGGGAAGACAAACGGAAGGCAGGTTTACTTTGACTGAGGGTTCTGTGCCCGACGCCTAGGGGCCTCCATGAGTCTTGGAGGCCTCAGACCCTGCTGGGCTTTTTGGGTTCCTTGCTCCTGGCCGGCGTTAAGGCAGAGAGTTCCTCGACGAGCGTCTGCATCCTGGTGGGGACCTCTGTCACTGTGTCGATGACCAGCCTCTGCTGCAGCTGCAGCGTGTTGTTCTCCCACAGGGCCCTGCTCTCCTCCCGGAAAGCCCTGTGCTCCTCACGCAGCACGTGCAGGGCCCTGTGCTCCTCCTGCAGGGCCTGCACGTTCTGGTTCTCCTCCTGCAGGGACTGCAGGGCCTGCCTCACCTGGTTCATCTCTCTCAGCAGCTCCAGCGACTGGCCCCCGTCAGGCAGGCCAGGGCCGCCTCTGCTTTCCTCCTGCCTGGAAGACGAAGAGAGGTTGTTGACCATCTCACGCAGGGCACGGAGCGTCTTGGGGTCCTCCTGCAGGTCCCAGGGCTTTGGCTCCTCAGAGGGAGAAGAGAGGCCTGGGCCCTGGTCCGGCAGCAGCCTGGGGCTGTGGGGCTCCTCGTGGAGCAGGGGGGCCCGCCTGTCCTCCTCAGCAGGGGTCGTCTTCCCCACCTGGGCCCAGTAGGCCCTTCTCTGCTCAAGCAGCTGCTTCGGGGCACAGTTCTCCCCCCTGAGGAGCTGAAGGGTGCCGTCCTCCTTGCTGCGGTGCATCTGCAGGGCCGGGTCCTTCTTCGCCGCCTCCAGGGACGTGCTGTCCTTGGGCAGCAGTGGCGAGGAGGCCCTGCTCTCCTCCCAGCCCAGAGTGGTCTTGTGCTCCTCCCAGAAGCTCTGCAGGATCTTGTTCTCCTGGCAGAGGGCCTTGTTCTCGTCCCGCAGCAGGAGCTCCCTGGACAGCCTCTTGGGCTGCAGCTTGTGGTGGAAGGAGGAGGAGGGGGAGAAGTAGGAGGACTGCAGGCGGCGGTTTTTGCTCACCCACCTCCGGTCCTGGAAGACGAACATCTCATCGCTGAGCTGCACACGGGGAGGATTGTAATCCAGCTCAAGGTCTGCCTGGGAGGTGGGGTGCTCCAAGGGGTCCAAGGGCACAGAGGAGAAGCAATTCAGTGGGTAGGAATGCTGGCTGACCACCCTGCGGCTCAGCCTGGGCAGGGTGGCCTGCCTGGCACAGCGTGGGGTTGGGTACAAGTTGAGGAGCCTCAGGAAGGGCTCAGCTGTGCCCCTCTGCAGGAGAAAACAGGGAAGCCCAGAGTCAGTGCAAGAGCCGACACACCCAAGGCTGTCTGAGCCAGGAGGCCGGGCTGCCCCACCATAAGCCCAGTCGGACAGTCTGGCCTGACCACAGTGGGCATCGCCCTCTTGTGCTTGGCTTTCGGGGATGCTCACGAGGAAATACAATTGATTCTTATAATCTGCAACAGTTCTGTTCTATAAAGTCACCACAAACCCTGGATTGTGGAGTACCCAGCCGTTGCTCCTAGGACAAACACAGCGTTAGGGTCCTGCCAGACCCCAGTCACATTTTTGTTAGCCAATCAGTAGGTGACCTTGTCTTATCTGTTTTTCTGTTGAGTGACACCTTTAACATGTATTGTTGACTCATTACCATTGAGTTCTGGGCCAACAGCACTATACCTCATGCCCAAAGGTTACCTAGCATGTGTTCTCTCCATAAGGCACATCCTTCTTGCACTTAGGAATACTAGACAGGACACCAGCACTGTGCTTGCGCCATTTTAAACAGTGAAATCACCATTGAAAGGCACAAAAACATGAAAAACGTGGTAATAAATAGACTGTAAAAAGGACACTATTTTACAGTCTGAGAGCTGAGACAAGCCCCCACAGCTGGGGATGCGCCATCAGTTAACTCAAATGCTCCATCACTGTGCGTGTCCGTGAACGGCCGGCAAAGTGCCACAAGTACGGATTTTGGGGTTACAAACATATTTTAGCAAGTGGTCATTCATAAGCAAATAGAGAATCTGTGAATAATGAGAATCAACTCTATGTTGTGGAGATTAAAGGCACTAATTTTGGAGCCAATCAGGTGTTTTGATTCCTGGCCTCACTATTTTATCAGTTATAAAAACATGGGCAAATTATCTGAGTTTCAGTTTCCACATTTTCAAGTCTGGATAATTGCATCTACTGCCTTGCCTCATGGAGGTTTTTTGGGAGTCTAAAAGAGGTAATGTACGAAAGCACTAAGTGCGGGCTACTGCACACTCCCGTCACCCTAGGGGAGGAACACTGTTCTCAATCTGCCCCAGCTGCAGATGTGTGCTTGCAATTGGCATGCGCAGAGGGGCAGTATGAGTCACCTCTACAGCTGCCCAAATTTCTGTGTCCAAATGGTGGTGCTCTCCGTCGGCCCAGCCTTCTCCCTTGGCCAGTTCCGGTTCATTCTCTGCTCTCAGACGCCCCTGAGTCTGTCCTGCCAGCAGCCTCTTTAACATCCGCCAACACAATGGTGTGCTCAGAGCAGAGTCCCGCTGTGAATTTTAGAAAGGAAAGGTATCATCACAGATACCCGTGAACAATGAGAATTCAACATGTGCTAACAAAGACAGCAAAGGACCCTGAGAAGTTCATAAAGAGGGATTCATGACGGCAGTCATGAACTTCAAGACAACCGTATAAAAAGGGGATCAGATCCACGGAGCTTAAATACAATAAGCCAGTAGCTCTTCCACTTCCTCGGTACAGAAGGATCATCTCAGTGTGTTTTAAATGCTGATTTCTGAGCCTCTTAATTGCAAGGCCTATTCCCTCAGGCTGGGGTATGGAATCTGCATTTCTATCCAGCTCTCTCAAGGGATTCTGGCTGCCGGGGGTCAGAATGGCTCTAAGCCAAGTGGAATGGGTGGTTTGCCCAGGTGGGGTTTACACCAGGGTTAAAGTTCAAGACTGTGGGTCACAGAGATTCTCATCTGGGTTCTGTCATTGATGGGGAGTGTGACACTGGAGGGAGCTCTCTCATCTCTGAGACCCAGATTTTTCACCAGTAAAAAAAGAGTCTGACCCCATGATCTTACAGGCACCTTCCAACATTGAAAATCAGTAAAATGTACCTGTAAAATGGAAATAAAAATATGTCCTTACTTCATGACACTGTTTTGAATGAGGTAATGAATGCAAAAGTGTTTTGAAAACTGCCAAGTGCCATAGAACAGTAAGGTATTGTCATCAAGAAAACTACATTTCACTAATGGAAGAATTCTGAGATGTATTCAAAAAGTGGTGAACAGGTGGAATGCATCCTGGAGAAGGAGTGACAACTGCTGCAATTAATTTAAATAAAAATAAGATCATGATAGGTACTTCTAAATATACCGAAAGCATTTTATCCAAGTACATCACAATACTCTCCAAATATCAAATATCCTCATTTCTTACATTATTTTCACAAATTTACAGGTAGAGAAGATAGAAAACAAGTAGGGTTATCTGTATAATACATAGGGATATATAATGTGCACAGTGTATAAAGTTAGCTAGAACTTTAAGCCTAAAGAGCTAGATAAATAGAAGGCATAGTTCTATGCCATTAACTTTACAATAAGCAAGTCATTAACTTCATAAGGATGTGCTTAATCATCCAGATAGTGAGGGTGCCAGGGCACGCAGTAATCAAAACTTTATTTACCTTCAATAAATCCAGCCTCTGTGGTTTTCATACTTCCAGTTGGGAACACACATTGGCTCTTGCGGCTGAACCTGAGATCAGAATGAATCTCACTGTGGATAGGCCAGACTGCGGCCTGGTCAATGTAAGGCCCCTTCCCTTGGTCCAGACCTCTGGGCAGACCAGGCACAGTCACAAAGGAGTGAATATTGAGAAGTCCTCTCTAGCCTCACACCAGCCAGTGCAGGACTCTGTCTCAGCAGGATCTTGCCCTGGAAGACGTTACTATGGAAATTGTGATTTTACTCAACAATGTATATCCCATTTTTGAGAAGGAGAAGGAAGAAACAAATATTAAGCCACAGTTTTGTGCCAGGCCCTGAGCTGAGCATTCTACCTGCTGAATTCATTTAACCCTCACGACACTGACTTGATACGGTATTATTATTCCTATTCCACGAATGGAGGAACAAACTCAGAGAACTTATATAACCAGCACTAGTTTACTCACTAAAGTCACAACACCACTTCTGCTTCCCTGAACTTACACATGTGAAGCACCCACGTGGGAAACCACCACGGATTCATCAAAGTGTTTGCAGGATTCTGGTGCATCAGGATGCTTTTCACTGACTTATTATGGAAAACTTCAAACATATACAAAAAGAATAATCTGATAATTTTCCACACTCCCAACACCCAGCTTGAGCAGTTATCAAATCAAGGCCACATTTGTCTCATGTTTACCTTCACCTGATTCCACAACCATTCCCCCACTACTGGGTTATTTTAAAACAAAGTGTAGACTTTGTGTCATTTTACCCATAAATCCATTAATGTGTTTTTAAAGCAAAAGTCATTATCATCCCTTTAAAATTAAACAACGATCCCTTAATATCAGCAAATATTGAGTATTCAAATTTCCTAGATCATCTTATTTCTATTTTATGACTGATTGGTTTCAGAGACAGTCATCTTGATCCAACTAATTGTCCAAAGAGGAATCCTATGCTTTAGACCTGTTCAGGATATCCATGATGGCCTTTAAAGCATCCTGCTCAGCGGCCTTTATTCTGCATTGCATGCCCAAGGAATTTTTGACTGTCTCTTCAACAGAAATGCACTGTATAAAACTTTGACATGTGGGTGGCAGGTCCCTAGCTACAGACAGTCTGGCTGTTTGGGCCGTTGTCCTTATGCATCCCATCTAGGGGCCTCAGTTACACCTCCTCACCATCTGGCTTTGCTGTCCACTTCTGTGTAATGAAGGGTCAGTGGCATTATCCCTAAATGCTCTCTTGGTCTAACTTTGTCTGGTCTAGTGGATCCGTGTTTGTACACAGGCACCATTATGGGCCCAGCAGCCATCTTTTACCAACTGAACTGATGTCTTGTCCCCTCCTTTAAACAGCCAGTGCTTATCAAGCAGACCCTGTGCCTTCTCTGTTCCATGTCCACAGCACATGATCCAGAAAATGTTGATGAACTCTCAGTACTTCCTCACCCAGTAAACCAAATCCTCCTCTTACAACTGGGCCCTAATTCTTTCTTCCTATTCCCCAGATAGGACCAAGGAGGAGGTCAAGTCCAGTCTGACCTCGTGACCTAGTTTCTTAGAATACAAAAACATTTTTGAAAATTTTTAATAGCCATATGTTTATTTTAATGGATATTAGAAAAACATACCAATTTTATCAAACCCATAATACTATGGATAGTATGAAGATGAGGCTAAAATAAAGCAGCACCTTTTCTATTTATGAAAGTGAGATTTAAGGAAAATACTAAATGTACAGGCATTTCAGATATGCCAAGACTCATGATTGAACTTTGGAAAAACATTGAGCCAAGACAATTCTTCCTTTCTTGTGGTATTTTCCCCAATTCCAACCAGACCTTGCTGGACTTAGACCTCACAGGAAAGTTCTTTCTTGGCCCTGTGAAAACTCCTCACCCATTATATTCTATTCCACTCTGAATATTCTTGCACCAATTAATTCTTCCTTCCACATTTATGTTAATGAATTCGGCATCTGGTCTCAGATCCTGCCCTCAGGGAACTTCCAGTCAATTTGAAAAATCAGTGAACAGCACCAAATATTTCTTGGTGCAAATGAGGGAAGTCAAAGTGCAACAAGCATCAATGCAGGTAAGGTATGGAGATCCGGGGACCAGACATTGTAAGACCTGAAGAGCTCTACACTGTGTGAGCGCTTGACCTTCACAAAATCACTCAATACCTGTGCCTCCATTTCCATAACTAGAAAATGTGGCTGCTAACGTGATCAGAACCACCCTATATGTTTGTGCAGGTTGTACAATGACTAACGTTAGTGGATTCCCTTCACAACTGTTGTTGCAGCGAACAACCTACATGACCAACCAGAGCAACCTTACTAACATCTGCCTTATTTATTTCAACCAGTTCGTTATACAGTTCAAAAATAAAATGAGAATATATGACAGTTTTTAATTTATAGAGAACTTACTGAAGATTCCCAAAAAGGGTTGCTTAGCATTTCCTTAAAGGAAGATTTATAGAACCAGAAAAAAGAAATAACACTTGCTGAGTGACTATTATGTGATGATATGCTAATTGTTTCCATATTCATATGGAATAATTTACCAAAAAGAGCTACTATGGTTCTACCTACAATCACACAGCACGCAAGGGGGCAGAGCCAGGGTTGAAAATCAGGATACCTGATTCCAAATGGCATGATCATTCTAGCTCTTTACAATGACCAGATATTTTATTTTGCATGTGTTGCAATCATTACTTTGCAGTGGTTTTCTGGTGTCCTATCTCATATTCTCCCCACATGAATACATTGCAATTCTCTAAGGACAGGGATTTGTCCCTTATTTTTTTGACAACCCTAGTCCTGAAAATTAAAAGAATGGCCATGAGGATGGATGCAGTAGGGCGTACAGTCACACCTTTCTATCAGGCCTTGTTAGGAGGGTGATCAAGAAACTCTGCCCTCAGGAGCAACGTGCTCAAACCGTGACCTAAGATCTGTTAGTACTGGGGGTCCAGGAAGGACCCTGGGCACAAGCATCTCCCTCACAGAGGCCTAAATCCCACCCTATAGATGGGAGACCTTCCTTAGTATCAGGCCTGGCCCTCTCCCCAGCGTCTCCTTTTCAAAGGGAAGTGGCCCTAGAAGGAAAATGCTTTAAATCACCGCTTGAAATCGCAGCTGTGTTGCCTTGTCAGATCGACCAGCCTCGTGACAAGTGGGCAGCAGGAGGAAGTAGTCACTGGAAAGAGGGGCCAAAGAGCAAGGGGAGGTGATGAGACCAAAGGCTCTGACTGACGCTACAGGGTTTCTTTAAGGAACAGGATTTTCTGGGTGGGATCTTCTGAGGTGAAGTCTCTAGTGTTGGTGGCCTCTCATCTGAAGAGTTTGGGGACAGGACTGGATGGTGGCAGAGTGACTATCCAGGCTTAGCTGACTCACAATGACGCTCTCTCTGTTCCTGGAAAACTGTGGCTACCACAGACCAGAAAGATGTCCAAACACCGCTGGGAAACTCCTAGCCTATTGACCAAGTTTTTTAAACGCTTGCTTTGCAACATTACTGAGGGTTACAATCAGAGAACATCAGCCGTCTGAGGGACTTTTTAAGCACGTGAAGCAGAGAGGCCCCAGAATTCTGGAAGAAGAGCCAATCTGCCACTAATTTTCAGTTGAGGTGACAAAGGCTGAGTCTCACTATCATATTTTTAAATTGACTCAGCTCCCTGGTACCATGATAAAGTCAATGCTGGCTTTAGTAATCATGAACAGGTGAGAGGGTAATTCACAGGTCAATGTGATTTCGATAGAATTGTAACATTGACAGCAATAAGGAAAAATGCATCATCGTATGTGGCAGTTTTAGCTAACTGCTTAACATAGAATCTTCAGGAATCTTTCTCCTCCTAAAAGTCATTCAAACTGGGAGAGATACAGGTATTGTCAGATGCCACAGCTTCTGAAGAACAAGGCTAAACAAAGGAGACTGAGAAAAGAGAGGGGTGAGATAGGCACTAGGGGGTGCTGCCAGAGCTCACTGTGATCGTCGGCGTAGCCCCTGCATTAAGGATCTGGTTGTAAACAGCACGTTCAGGAAATTCACTAGGGAAATGTGGGGCCCCTGAGAACCCAATCATTCCTTTCAAAGGATCCAGGAGGTCAGCTACTTGGGCAGGAAATAACACTGATGGCTGGCAAGTTAATGTGCTGGAGGGAGCAGACCAGAAAACACAAATATTTAATGTGAGGAAGAAAAACTGGAAATCGGTAATACCTGAAAATACCTCAGGGTGATAACAAAGAGTGAAATCCCAGGCATTTGCAAAGTAATTGAGAAGCCCCAACCCCCAACCCCCCGCCCCCGACCCCGACCCACCCACCCGCGTGGTAGGGAGCTGGAAGGCCAGAGGCATTTTCTGGAAACGGTGCTGCTACCGCAATTCCCTTCTAAACGGAGTGGACCCAGCCCCAGAATAAAGGAGCAGGTGGCAGACTCCTGCAGGGGCTCACGAGCAAGCAGTTAGGATGGGGGAAGGGGAGGCACTGCCTCCTAAAAGCCCAAGAAGCAGCAGGGCGCTAAGGCGTGACCCAGCGCGTGGCACAGCAGGGAGCATGGGCACTGACCAGCCCCAACCTCCAGCTCTGCCACTACCAGTGGGGCTCCTGGGCCTCCCAGTTCCTATGCCTGCACATTCTCTGCCGCAGGCTGTCAAGGCCCAGCGCCCCACGCATGATCAAATCAGCCCTCAGTCAATATTTTTTCCTCCCCTTGTTAACCAGATCAGTCCTTTCCCCTGAGCCACGCGCCACCTCGTCTGGGGGATATAATGAGCACATCGGTCCCTCTCACAGCTCTGGTAGTGGCTCAGATCATCTAAACTTACAGACACCCAGACCCCTCCCCCAGAGGGCCAGCCTAGAGAATCCTGGCAGTTGCCAGAAACCCAGCGCATGACTTGTGCCCCCCTGGCAGGTGTACCCATGAGGCCACCTCTGCCCAAGTGGGGCACGTGTGCCCTGGCAGCAGGTATCCTGTCATCCCCTCCCTCCGTACCCTCCCAGACCCCGGCAGCAGAAGCAGGTCCTGCAGTGCGGAAAGTACATGGCCGCAGAATAGCCTGAGCCTCCTTAAAGCACTCCCCAGGTCTGCTTACCCTCCCCTTCCTCCATGCTGGGCTGTTTCGGGGAGCTGGGTGGGTAGAGTCGTGCTCCGTGCAGATGGAAGACTTTCCCCACTCTGCCAAATGTCACACACTATTTTAAATCCTATCTCCCCAGCCCCAGCCCCACCCCCAGGTTGGCACCCTCTGCTTGTCCCTTAGTGACATAAAGATTGATTTATGTGGGCTGTGAATGAAACAAAGGAGCAACACCCACCCACGCTCGGGGGAGTAGTGGCCAACGAAACTACCTGCACGATTCATGTAGAAAAAATCGGACCTAAAACAAGGTTCCCACACGTTGGGGACCCTGTGGGCAAGCCATCTTATCTAACGATCAGGAGAAAGTTAGCTTACATTCTAAGTTTCATAAGCTAAAATGGATAGAGAAGTATTGCTCATTACAGAGTTCTAAGGAAAATGTGAAAACAAATAGCCAGACAATTTTTTTTCTCTTTATTTTTCCTTCCTGGTGAACATACTTGCCTAGATTATTAAAATCACCTCTCCCTACAGATAGAATGCTGAAGGTTTGCTTTCTAATCTTGTTCTGAAAACCCTTAAAAAGAGATGGCTTTGGGGGAAAAAAAGGAGATATTTATATGTATACACACACACACACACACACACGACGCCCACTGGTGACCAACCCTGTGGCTACACAGCCCCGGACAGAGCTTTCAGTTACCTCTGCACTGGATTCCTCCACCCTACGTTTCGGCCCCTCCAGCTGCACCACTGTGGTCTTCCACAGGGCCTTGGGTGACTCTGGAGAAGCAAGGCTGCCCTTTCTGTGACACAGCAGTAGGAACAATCCAATCAGGAGGACCGCA
Organism: Manis pentadactyla; assembly: GCF_030020395.1. Taxonomy (NCBI): domain Eukaryota; kingdom Metazoa; phylum Chordata; class Mammalia; order Pholidota; family Manidae; genus Manis; species Manis pentadactyla. Next base: position 10,702,569 of record NC_080035.1, read on the forward strand.
CCGAGGAAACGGCGGCTTAGCGGGAGACCTGAGAATCTCAAGCCTGTCAAGACTTCATCTCATCATTGGCCTCCCTACGGAATCCCTGGGGCCCACCGCCCTTATACGCCATTTCTGGTGTATAGCAGGACTTAATTCTCCCGGTACCTCCAGGTGGCCCAGTAATCCTTGGGCCTCATGCTAGGTCTGCTACTCATGGACTGAGTCATATGCACTTGATCCCAAGCCCCAGTTCTAATTCTCCCCCCAGAAATCCAGAGTGGTTACACAACAGCGAGGACCAGAAGATTTAACTTTGAGAAAACTGACTTATTTCAGAGTATCACAGAAACTTCAAATGGAAGGTCTACCAGACCAGATCACCTAACCCACCCTCCTCATTTGGGGGATGAGGACCCCAGGGCCCAGAGTGGCCAAGATCCCTCCCCCGGGCACACAGGTGATTGGCAGCTGACTCACAGATAGAGCCAGAGGTCACGACAATGCCATTTGCTCTATACTGTCCTGCGGGAGTTTTTAAAAAGGAGGATTTTCCTGGCTAAAACTTGTAGGTTGTGTCCTTCTGTGATGATCCCTACCTGAGGTAGAATCACATTGACTGGAATTTCTAGGCTTTCAGGTCTGGTATCTCTTATAATGTTTGGCTGTGAGTGGTGTGGAAAAGAGAAAACGAGACATTCTCCCGGCCTGTGCTCCAGGCCTCTGGTGCTCACCTGAGAATCAGAGGGCTTTCTACTCCCTTATCGCCTTTTGTCAGTTATTCACATCATGAAAACCTGAGTCTGAAAGAATGTGATGATATCTGATAAGAAGCTTTATCCCCCTCTGAACACAAATTAAGATAGGTATTACGGTTGGTGGAAAAGCTTTCCGACAGTCCCTGGAACAGAGACACCTACACTTACTACCTTTTGGGAGATTATTATTTCTATCTTAACTAAAAAGCCTTACAAGAGGGGAGGAGCCAAGATGGTGGCGTGAGTAGAGCAGTGGAAATCTCCTCCCAAAACCACATATATCTATGAAAATATAACAAAGACAACTCTTCCTAGAATAAAGACCAGAGGACACGGGACAATATCCAGACCACATCCACACCTGAGAGAACCCAGCGCCTCGCGAAGGGGGTGAGATACAAGCCCCGGCCCCGCGGGAGCCGAGCGCCCCTCCCCCCAGCTCCCGGCGGGAGAAGAGCAGGCAGAGCAGGAGGGAGACAGAGCCCAGGACTGCCAAGCACCCAGCCCCCGCCATCCGGGCCAGAGTGCAGACACAGTGCGTGCGCGGGGGGCCCTGGATGCTAGGGAAACAGGGCAGCAAGAACAGTGAGCGGGCACTGGAGGCCGGGCACCAGAGGACACCAGAAAAGTGAGCGACCATTTTTTTTTTTTTTTTTGCTGTTTTGTTTTGGCGAGCGCTTTTTGGAAGTCTTAAAGGGATAGGGACCCCAATACTAGGGAAACAGGGCAACAAGACCAGTGAGCAGATGCCTGAGGCTGGCGCAGGAGAATAAAGAAAAACGAGGGGCCACTTTTTTTTTTTGGTCATTGTTTTGTTTTGGCGGGTGCTTTTTGGAAGTCTTAAAGGGGCAGGGAGGGAGACTTAATCCAGAGGTAGGGAATCCGGGATCTCTGGGCACCCTAACCCCTGCAGGGATAGGGAGGCCCCTTATGGAGATAAATAGCCTCCAGGCCGCTCCTGCTCCAACGCGACTCCACCATTTTGGAGTAGCTGCCCGAGCCAGGCCACGCCCACAGCAACAGCGGAGATAAACTCCATAGCAGCCGGGCAGGAAGCAGAAGCCCTGTCTGCGCGCAGCTGCGCAGCACAAGCCACTAGAGGTCGCTGTTCTCCCAGGAGAGGAGGGCCACAAACCAACAAGAAGGGAAGTCCTTCCAGCCGTCACTCGTCCCAGTTCTGCAGACTATTCCTATCACCATGAAAAGGCAAAGCTACAGGCAGACAAAGATCACAGACACAACACCAGAGAAGGAGACAGACCTAACCAGTCTTCCTGACAAAGAATTCAAAATAAGAATCATAAACATGCTGACAGAGATGCAGAGAAATACGCAAGAGAAATGGGATGAAGTCCGGAAGGAGATCACAGATGCCAGAAAGGAGATTACAGAAATGAAACAAACTCTGGAATGGTTTATAAGCAGAATGGATACGATGCAAGAGGCCATTGATGGAATTGAAACCAGAGAACAGGAACGCATAGAAGCTGACATAGAGAGAGATAAAAGGATCTCCAGGAATGAAACAATATTAAGAGAACTGTGTGACCAATCCAAAAGGAACAATATCCATATTATAGGGGTACCAGAAGAAGAAGAGAGAGGAAAAGGGATGGAAAGTATCTTAGAAGAAATAATTGCTGAAAACTTCCCCAAACTGGGGGAGGAAATAATCGAAAAGACCACGGAAATACACAGAACCTCCAACAGAAAGGATCCAAGGAGGACAACACCAAGACACATAATAATTAAAATGGGAAAGATCAAGGACAAGGAAAGAGTTTTAAAGGCAGCCAGCGAGAAAAAGGTCACCTATAAAGGAAAACCCATCAGGCTAACATCAGACTTCTCGACAGAAACCCTACAGGCCAGAAGAGAATGGCATGATATATTTAATACAATGAAACAGAAGGGCCTTGAACCAAGGATACTGTATCCACCACGACTATCATTCAAATATGGTGGTGGGAGTAAACAATTCCCAGACAAACAAAAGCTGAGGGAATTTGCTTTCCACAAACCACCTCTACAGGACATCTTACAGGGATTGCTCTAGATGGGAGCACTCCTAGAAAGAGCACAGCACAAAACACCCAACATATGAAGATTCGAGGAGGAGGAATAAGAAGGTAGAGAAGAAAAGAATCTCCAGACAGTGTATATAACAGCTCAATGAGCGAGCTAAGTTAGGCAGTAAGATACTAAAGAGGCTAACCTTGAACCTTTGGTAACCACGAATTAAAGCCTGCAATGGAAATAAGAACATATCTTTCAATAGTCACCCTAAATGTTAATGGGCTGAATGCACCAATCAAAAGACACAGAGTAATAGAATGGATAAAAAAGCAAGACCCAACTATATGCTGCTTACAAGAAACTCACCTCAAATCCAAAGACATGTACAGACTAAAAGTCAAGGGATGGAAAAACATTTCAGGCAAACAATAGCGAGAAGAAAGCAGGGGTTGCAGTACTAATATCAGACAAAATAGACTTCAAAACAAAGAAAGTAACAAGAGATAAAGAAGGGCACTACATAATGATAAAGGGCTCAGTCAAACAAGAGGATACAACCATTCTAAATATATACGCACCCAACACAGGAGCACCAGCATATGTGAAACAAATACTAACGGAACTAAAGGGGGAAAGAGACTGCAATGCATTCATTCTAGGAGACTTCAACACACCACTCACCCCAAAGGACAGATCCACCTGGCAGAAAATAAGTAAGGACACGGAAGCACTGAACAACACAGTAGAGCAGATGGACCTAATAGACATCTATAGAACTCTACATCCAAAAGCAACAGGATATACATTCTTCTCAAGTGCACATGGAACATTCTCCAGAATAGACCACATACTAGGCCACAAAAAGAGCCTCAGAAAATTCCAAAAGATTGAAATCCTACCAACCAACTTTTCAGACCACAAAGGCATAAAACTAGAAATAAACTGTACAAAGAAAGCAAAGAGGCTCACCAACACATGGAGGCTTAACAACACGCTCCTAAATAATCAATGGATCAATGACCAAATCAAAATGGAGATCCAGCAATATATGGAAACAAATGACAACAACAACACTAAGCCCCAACTTCTGTGGGACACAGCAAAAGCAGTCTTAAGAGGAAAGTATATAGCAATCCCAGCATATTTTAAAAAGGAAGAAAAATCCCAAATGAATGGGCTAATGTCACAATTATCGAAATTGGAAAAAAGAAGAACAAATGAGGTCTAAGGTCAGCAGAAGGAGGGACATAATAAAGATCAGAGAAGAAATAAATAAAATTGAGAAGAATAAAACAATAGCAAAAATCAATGAAACCAAGAGCTGGTTCTTTGAGAAAATAAACAAAATCGATAAGCCTCTAGCCAGACTTATTAAGAAGAAAAGAGAGTCAACACAAATCAACAGTATCAGAAATGAGAAAGGAAAAATCATGACGGACCCCACAGAAATACAAAGAATTATTAGACAATACTATGAAAACCTGTATGCTAACAAGCTGGGAAACCTAGGAGAAATGGACAACTTCCTAGAAAAATACAACCTTCCAAGACTGACCCAGAAAGAAACAGAAAATCTAAACAGACCAATTACCAGCAACGAAATTGAAGCGGTAATCAAAAAACTACCAAAGAACAAAACCCCAGGGCCAGATGGATTTACCTCGGAATTTTATCAGACATAAAGGGAAGACATAATACCCATTCTGCTTAAAGTTTTCCAAAAAATAGAGGAGGAGGGGATACTCCCAAACTCATTCTATGAAGTTAACATCACCCTAATACCAAAACCGGGCAAAGACCCCACCAAAAAAGAAAACTACAGACCAATATCCCTGATGAGCATAGATGCAAAAATACTCAACAAAATATTAGCAAACCGAATTCAAAAATACATCAAAAGGATCATACACCATGACCAAGTGGGATTCATCCCAGGGATGCAAGGATGGTACAACATTCGAAAGTCCATCAACATCATCCACCACATCAACAAAAAGAAAGACAAAAACCACATGATCATCTCCATAGATGCTGAAAAAGCATTTGACAAAGTTCAACATCCATTCATGATAAAAACTCTCAGCAAAATGGGAATAGAGGGCAAGTACCTCAACATAATAAAGGCCATCTATGATAAACCCACAGCCAACATTATATTGAACAGCGAGAAGCTGAAAGCATTTCCTCTGAGATCGGTAACTAGACAGGGATGCCCACTCTCTCCACTGTTATTTAACATAGTACTGGAGGTCCTAGCCACGGCAATCAGACAAAATAAAGAAATACAAGGAATCCAGATTGGTAAAGAAGAAGTTAAACTGTCACTATTTGCAGATGACATGATACTGTACATAAAAAACCCTAAAGACTCCACCCCAAAACTACTAGAACTGATATCGGAATACAGCAAAGTTGTAGGATACAAAATCAACACACAGAAATCTGTGGCTTTCCTATACACTAACAATGAACCAACAGAAAGAGAAATCAGGAAAACAACTCCATTCACAATTGCATCAAAAAAAATAAAATACCTAGGAATAAACCTAACCAAAGAAGTGAAAGACCTATACTCTGAAAACTACAAGTCACTCTTAAGAGAAATTAAAGGGGACACTAACAGATGGAAACTCATCCCATGCTCGTGGCTAGGAAGAATTAATATCGTCAAAATGGCCATCCTGCCCAAAGCAATATAGAGATTTGATGCAATCCCTATGAAACTACCAGCAACATTCTTCAATGAACTGGAACAAATAATTCAAATCTTCATATGGAAACACCAAAGACCCCGAATAGCCAAAGCAATCCTGAGAAAGAATAAAGTAGGGGGGATCTCACTCCCCAACTTCAAGCTCTACTATAAAGCCATAGTAATCAAGACAATTTGGTACTGGCACAAGAACAGAGCTACAGACCAATGGAACAGACTAGACAATCCAGACATTAACCCAGACATATATGGTCAATTAATATTTGACAAAGGAGCCATGGACATACAATGGCGAAATGACAGTCTCTTCAACAGGTGGTGCTGGCAAAACTGGACAGCTACATGTAGGAGAATGAAACTGGACCATTGTCTAACCCCATATACAAAAGTAAACTCAAAATGGATCAAAGACCTGAATGTATCTCATGAAACCATTAAACTCTTGGAGAAAACATAAGCAAAAACCTCTTAGACATAAACATGAGTGACCTCTTCTTGAACATATCTCCCCGGGCAAGGAAAACAACAGCAAAAATGAATAAGTGGGACTATATTAAGCTGAAAAGCTTCTGTACAGCAAAAGACACCATCAATAGAACAAAAAGGAACCCTACAGTATGGGAGAATATATTTGAAAATGACACATCCGATAAAGGCTTGACGTCCAGAATATATAAAGAGCTCACACGCCTCAACAAACAAAAAACAAATAACCCAATTAAAAAATGGGCAAAGGAACTGAACAGACGGTTCTCCAAAAAAGAAATACAGATGGCCAACAGACACATGAAAAGATGCTCCACATCGCTAATTATCAGAGAAATGCAAATTAAAACTACAATGAGGTATCACCTCACACCAGTAAGGATGGCTGCCATCCAAAAGACAAACAACAACAAATGTTGGCGAGGCTGTGGAGAAAGGGGAACCCTCCTACACTGCTGGTGGGAATGTAAGTTAGTTCAACCATTGTGGAAAGCAGTATGGAGGTACATCAAAATGCTCAAAACAGACTTACCATTTGACCCAGGAATTGCACTCCTAGGAATTTACCCTAAGAACGCAGCAATCAAGTTTGAGAAAGACCAATGCACCCCTATGTTTATCGCAGCACTATTTACAATAGCCAAGAATTGGAAGCAACCTAAATGTCCATCGATAGATGAATGGATAAAGAAGATGTGGTACATATACACAATGGAATACTACTCAGCCATAAGAAAAGGGCAAATCCAACCATTTGCAGCAACATGGATGGAGCTGGAGGGTATTATGCTCAGTGAAACAAGCCAAGTGGAGAAAGAGAAATACCAAATGATTTCACTCATCTGTGGAATATAAAAACAAAGGAAAAACTGAAGGAACAAAACAGCAGCAGAATCACAGAACTCAAGAATGGACTAACAGGTACCAAAGGGAAAGGGACTGAGGAGGATGGGTGGGTAGGGAGGGATAAGGGGGGAGAAGTAGGGGGGTATTAAGATTAGCATGCATGGGGGGGTGGGAGAAAGGGGAGGGCTGTACAACACAGAGAAGGCAAGTAGGGATTCTACAACATTTTGCTACGCTGATGGACAGTGACTGTAAAGGGGTTTATAGGGGGGACCTGGTATAGGGGAGAGCCTAGTAAACATAATATTCGTCATGTAAGTGTAGATTAGTGATACCAAAAAAAAAAAAAAGGCAGTTCCTGTGTGGAGACCTCCAATGAGTTCTACACAAGGGTATAAAGGGCATATAAAAGTGTAGGCAAAGGGTCTGTTTGTTTATACAGAGGATCAAAGCCTAATTGGGCTACCCCGAAAATGAACTAAGATACGATATGAAAAAGAACTTCCAACATCTCCACTCTCTGCAAGACTCATGCCAGAAGATGATCATCAAAAAACCCCAACAAAGATCCACACACTGGTACAGCTGTAGATGCACCCATCACACCAGTTCCTGGACTTGCCATGGGAATGAGGAAGGAGATATCTAAGCTGGCCTGTGCATACAGTAAAACAACAAATTTGACTGGATCTATACTCTTGGAACTCAACCAAGAATTAGGAGAAGTGCAAATTGTAGCACTCCAAAATCTTACAACTACAGACTATTTACTGTTAAAAGAACATATGGGATGTGAACAGTCCCCAGGAATGGGTTGTTTTAATTTGTCTGATTTCTCTCAGACTGTTCAAGTTCAGTTGGACAATATCCACCATATCATAGACAAGTTTTCACAAATGACTAAGGTGCCTAACTGGTTTTCTTGGTTTCACTGGAGATGGCTGGTAATTACAGGTATGCTTTGGTTATGTAACTACACTCCTATTATGTTAATGTGTGTGTGCAATTTAAGTAGTAGCTTAAAACCTATACATGCTGAAGTTACTCTACAAGAAGATATGTCAAAGAAATAATCAATCTTCCCATGTTTTCTTCCGCCTGCTACTTCTATAGCTTTTCTTCTTCCTTCCTAATTACAACCCTTAAATAGAATTCGTGCCTCATATCAAATTTACCGAGTATCATAATTCTTCCAAGTGGTAAAGAGACCTCAAGACAAATGCTGGGCATAGAAGCCACAGGGCATAAATATGCAAAGAAATAAAAAGCTAACCATTTCAAACAATAAGGCTTCTCTCTCACTTACCAACTTCACATTTCCCTGTATGGCCCCGGAAGATGACTGGTTAGCCAGAGACGGGTAAGATTCCTCAAGGGAGGAACAACCTAAGACAGGCACAGTCGCAGGGGGGCCATCAGGTGAGAAATTGGGGATCAACAGACGTGAGGCTTAGAACCTCACCCCCCCCGTTCTGAGAGAAATCTTCTGCATACGTGGATGTTTTATTGCCCTGGTCTAGCTTGGATTAACACATAGTCTACAGGCACACACCTGATCATCTACATTTGCTCTCTTACAACACTAAACTATGTTTTCTACCTTTATCTTGTATCTACCTACCACTTCAGCATTTTATTAAAAATAATAATAATAAAGAGAGAAATGTGGTATCCACATATAAATCAAGTATAAAAATCAAATGAATATTCATATTTGAACTGACTGTTTATAGTTCATAATGCATGAGCAAAACCGAAAGTTTCTGTGATGACTGCCCTTGCACTGTTCACTATGTAACTTATTCACTATGTAAGAATTTGTTCTCCATGTAAGAACTTGTTTGTTATGCCTCAGAAGATTGGAGACTGATGAAAATTAGGCTTGGGGTGGTTTAATGATTGTGCATTGAGCATTGACCCCCCTATACAGAATTTTATTGTTGTCAACAACCATTTGATCAATAAATATGAGAGATGCCCTCACAAAAAAATATGTATATATACACACTTCTAATTGTAAAATAAATAAGTAACCGGGATGTAATGTATAGCATAAGGAATATAGTCAAGATATTGTAACAGCCTGGTAGGGTGATAGCTATTACCTAGAATTATCATGTATATAAATGTTGAATCACTATGTTGTACACCTGAAACTAATGTAATGTAATACTGTGTGTCAACTACCCTTCAATAAAAAATAATTATCTACAAAAAAAAAAAAAAAAGCCTTACCAATGTGAGGTGCCAGGTATAAGTCCTACGCAGACGATGGTCACCAAAGCACTCAGAGCATTCCGGAGGTGACATCACAAACAATACGGTGTTTTTCAGAGCTCATGATCTCTGTCTGAGCCTCACAGGCAAGAATGAGGCATCTGGTCAGGAACAACAGGCCTGGCTGTCCCACTGGGCTGCTCAGGGTGAATGTGACACACAATTAGTCAAGCTCTAGCCCCTTGCTTGGTCCTCCCGATGGCCATACATACCCCACTGCCAGGTGGCACTGCCCCATGTCCTCTCTCCAGAGGCGGCGTCTGCTCCTTGGAGTGGGGTCATCAGGGAATAGGAAACCCAGACTGAGCTCTTTCCAGGATATGGGAGGAAATGTAGTCCGAGATATTTCCTGACACCAACTAATTCTCCATTTCTCTGATGCCAAGTGCATGTCCTACAATTCAATTCTGACACAATCGCCCTGGAGTTAGTGTCGGATCCCGTAAGTTAAAGGGCTCAGTCCCTCAACCCTGCCCCCACTTCAGACAGCAGTGGCAAGTCCTGGGCCACCAGCAGTGCTGACCGCCTGCCTATAAACTGGGAGTTCGCACAACCTCCCTCCTAGGTTGGATAATCTGCTAGAACAGCTCACAGAACACAGTGTAAGAAAATCAGCTTACTTACAATTGCAGTTTTATTATAAGAGATACAGCTTAGGAACAGCCAAACGGAGGAGATGCTTAGGCCAAGGCATGGGGCAGAGAGACATGGAGCTTCCAAATCTTCTTTAGGGCACACCACCCCTGAGCTTCTCCATGTGTTCACCAACCAGAAGTTCTCCAAACCCCGTTTAGGGGTTTCATGAAGTTTCATTACATGGTCACGACTGATTAAATCCTTGGCCGTTGGTGATCGGAAATCTTCAGCCCATTATCCTTCCCCGAAAATCCCAACCCTCTAAATCACACGGTGATTCCTCTGGCAACCAGCCCCACCCAGAAGCTGTCTAGCCATGCTTAGCCCAAGGTCACCTCATTAGCATAAATGTAGGTGTGTTCCAAAGGGGCTCCTTATGAATATTAAAAGCTGTTTCTATCACCCAGGACAGTCCAAGGATTTTAGGAGCTCTGTGCCAGGAACTGAGAACAAAGACTAAATATATATTCTTATTATACCACATGCAGAAACTGATCAGGACCACAGTGCTGGTCTCTGGACTCCATGAAAGGGGCAGCCCAGCTCCCTGGCCTTAATTCTATCAAAGCATTTGCCTCTAGAGGCTGTTAAGTGGGAGCCTCTTACGTTTTTCTTAAGCCTCTTGTTAGGCAGAGAACTCCAATTCTACCGTATGATGCCATTACGTGGGAGAAAGGAGTGGCGGACCAGGGGCAGCAGATCCAGGGACACCGTAACTGCCCCCTGGAGTCACCCATACCTAAGTACAAGTGACCCTTTAAGAAAATCCAATGTACAACAATTCAAAGGTATATATATGAAAAAGAGAATCACATTTTCAAAGAATTCTTCATTTTAGAAGGGAACCTCTCCAAGGGATTCTTTTTTTAATTTAAATTTTATTTTTTAACTGCGGTTTCAAACATATAACATTAAATTTAGACTTTTAAGCATTTTAAAGTATACAGTGTTAAGCATATAGTTTTAAGGGTATAGCCCTATGTATATTCACATTGTTGTACAACAGATCTCTAGAAGTTTTTCATCTTGAAAAACTGAAACTTTCTGCCCATTAAACACTAATTTCCCTCAGCCCTTGGCAATTACCCTTCTACTTTCTATTCTTATGGTTCTGACTAGTTTACATACCTCATATGAACGGAATCACAGGGTTTGTCTTTTTGTGACTGGCTTATTTCACTTAGCATAATGTCCCCAAGTTGCCTCCATGACGAAGCATGTGACAGGATCTCATACTTAAAGCTACGTAACATTCCTTTGTACTGATATGGCATGTTTTCTCTCTCCATCACATCCAGGGATGACCATTTGGACCATCTCCACCTCTTGGCTATTGTGAATAATGCTGCAATGAACATGGGTGTGAAAATATCCCTCCAAGATCCTGCTCCGAATTCTTTTAGATATACACCCACGAGTAATACTGCTGGCTTATATATAGCTCTATTTTTAATTTCCTGAGGACTTTTCATACTGTTTTCCACAGCAGCTGCACTGTCATTTTGCATTCTTACCCATGGCACACAAGGGTTCCAATTCTTCCGCATTCTTACCCACACACTTTTTTCTGTTTCTCCAAGGCTTTTTCTAAGTAAACTCTCACACTGTCTGAAGATGCGATTCAGTTTTCCGTGATCAACACACCACGACCCTGGCCCATGTCCAGCAGGTTCAGTCCAGCCCCTTCCCCCGACCGGAGGCGCCTCTGGGGCCAGGGCGCACAGCTCTGCCCTGAAAGGCTGCCCGTGGATACAGGAACCCGCTAGCAAGCCTGATGTACTTGGCTGCTGTTATACATTATTCATATTTATTATTATTTCCACCATGTTATTGTGCTTGCTTTTAGCCCCCCTGCCTTCTCCATACTTTGGGCTACCTGGCACTGGGTTCCCTCCAGTGTGGTAAGATCCTTACCCCAGCCCTGTCCTGAGGCCATATCTGGAGAAAGAAACACCCCACCCCATTTAAGCCCCTGTGTGGTTTTGTAGTGTGACCCCAAAGTCGTGCCCACGATAGCAGATGGAAGTGGAGGCACAGTTGGTTCCTAGAAAGCAAGTATTGCTGTTGGATAATGGTGAAAGCTCCCAGGGTCCAGGCGATGGCACAGAGCATTCCTTTTCCCATGGCAGCGCCCAGCAGAGTCCTCCTCTGATGCACCTCTGGGGACTCTGCTGTCTGGGGCCTCCCTCCCTCTCCCCTCTGCCACAGTCCTTGGCCTTTCTCTCCTCAGGGGCCTGGCTCCAGGTGAGGGGCAGCCGCCACATCTGTGGCTGGCAGTGATGGCTCTTGCAGGATCTCCACCTTACCACCCGCCACTACCTGATCAAAGACCCTCCCTGCCTCATCCTCTTTTACTGAATCCAAAGGAAAGATGTTGAGAAGAATAAACGAGGCAGCCTAGAGCAAGGTCAAGGGGACTGGCGTCAGCAGACCTGCATGCAAATCTCAAGGCCAAGAAAGAGTTAGGAACTATGTGCCTTAGTCAGCTCGGGCTGCTATAACAAAATGCTGTAAATCAGGCGGCTTCAACAACAAACACTGAAATCTCACAGTTCTAGGGATTGGGAAGTCCAAGATCAGGGCGCCAGCTGATTGGTCCCTGACGAAGCCTGCTTCCTGGCCTGCAGATGGCCACCATCTCGCGTGTCCCCACATGGCTGAGAGAGAATAAGCTCTGGTTTCTCTTCTTCTTTTATAAGGAAACTCATGCCATCCTTGAGACTTCATCTCAACCTAATTCCTTCCCAATAGCCAAACCTCCAAACACCATCATCACACTGGGGATCAGGGCTTCAACAGAAGAATTTTGGAGGGACACAAACAATCAGTTCCTAGCACTATGTGATCTGGGCAAGTCACCCCACCTCTCAGCAGCTCAGTTTCCTCATCTTCAAAATGAGGCAATTGTATTTAGTTTGAGATAACATACGTAAAGAAGCCAACACTTAGCAAGCTCTCAATAAATCCTTGCTGCTGTGGCTCCTTCATACAAAACTGCCTTGCTCCTTTTGACTTAAAATCTCAAGCAGCTGACACACAAACTGGTGATGCTGTTAAAAAGCCTTGCTACTACAGCTCATGTGAGGGCTTGTCTGTTTGCTTGATCGCTGGATTTGCTTTTCTTTTGTTTTTAAAGGAAGGAGCATTCTAAGCTGGGCCATCCTGGTGTGGGCATCTGCAGTTGCCCATTACCTAGGTTCCTCTCTCCTCTGCAGGACACACACAGCCATGACACAGTACCGAGAAGCTTCCTCAAAACTGTGCACAAATGCTTTTATTACTCAGATTAACACCATCATCAATCGTCCTCATTCTGTGAGCACCCACAATTGATGGACGTCATGCAGAGCACAGAGGTAGACATGCCTTGTGGGTTTCTAATCTAAATGCACAGGTAGAGCAGAGACAAAGGAAAGGGCAAGCATGTAGCTGAGACTCTCCAGGCTCTACTCACCTGCAACTGTCTGATGATGAATCACAGGGAAAAATTCAACAAGCAGGAGGGAACATTTTAGAGCACAGGGCCCCCTGCCCTTCCCCAGAGAGTCACAGAAACTGCAGCTCTTGGTCCAGGAGTCAGAGATGGACGTGGCGAGTATGTTCTGACCTTCCCCTCCTCGTCTGTGGAGAGGAGGATGGGAAGTGGGTGGGTGTAGTAGATTTTGTGATGCAGGTCATCTCCAAACTGCATGACATGACTGGGGACATCTGTTATTTCTGCTACTTAGGGCAGGGGGTCATTCTACTCTGCAGCCAGAGTTGTAACCTGAGTACAGCAAGGCTTTGGGCCACATTGCTCTTGGGACAGCTGGGAGTCCTCATCATCTGAAGAAACAGAAGACAGTCAAGAAGTGCAAAAGATAGTGCAAGTCTATTAGGCAACAAATAAGGGTCAACTGTTGGAAAACTCTGAGAGAAGGCACTAGAGAAATAGAGTGGCAGCTATCAGAGGCATCTGGCTCAGGTTAATGGCTGTTATTGGTAAAAGAATCACTCACATTTGTGTGAATACTGAAGGAACCAGCAGAGGTGGAAGGCACTGGAAAGCAGTTGGCACTCCCAAGTTCCAGAGATAGCTGGGATAAGGAAATCCTTCCTGGTGAAGTTAGAAAGGACTATCCTTACCGGTAGCATGAAAACTTGGGAGGCTCTCTGTTGTATGCACCTTTACAAACCTCCCCTCTGAATCTAGGATCTTCTAGAAATCCCCCCAAAGTTCTGACTTTTTCCTAATATTGTTTCATTTATTCACTCCAGCCAAGAGTGAGGCTCTGTCAAAAGACATCTAATGGAAAAGACTTTCAGTCTCTAAGACATCCTCTTTTATTTTGGAAAAAGTCAGGAGAGGTGACTGCATGGTCTCTGGCCTCAGAGGCCATAAATGACATTTGTTATTACAGGCAGGCAGAGCCATGGGAGCAGACACTTCCTAACTAAGTGGCAGGCAGTCTCCACTCCACTTCCAACCAACTGGGGCAAATTTGAAGGCTTTGTTTCCTAGCACAACTCTAATTGTGATTTATGTGATTCCGTATGTTTCAATCTAACCAAAATTTAAAAATCATCAAATTAGTTAAGTGTGTAATCCCTTCAATTAATTATCCATCAGTTGCTGCTTAATGATAATGGAATGCTTACGAAATAGCATGTGATCTCTGAACAGTGCCAAGTAAATAGATTAAAATATTTTTTCAAGAAGTAACAAGGGTTCCATTTGCTGTTTCCTCATTGTGGTTTTATGTGGTCAGGTCTCCAAAAAGTGGGTCTGAGGTTAGACTTACATTACTGTAAAGACAGCCTCTGAAGGTAACAATGGCAGAGGAAAAATTCACCTCCTCACTGGGTACTTTAGAGGCATTGAGTTACGTACTTGGAACTCCATTTCTACCCCCAGCTAGCTTTGTGACATCTGCCACTTAATTTTGCTAAGCCTCAGTTTCTTTGCCAATAAAAAAGGGCATTGTAGTTCTTATAATTTAGGTGGTGGTAAGGTGATATTAGATAACACAGGAGATGAAAGACTTCAAAAGAGTGGTACATGGGCTTCACCCATAAATGAATAAATATGATCAATAAATATTTATCCATTGAAAAGTTCATGTTGTTAAAGCACTTGAGCATTATCTCTGAGCAAGACACTGTGCTTGGTAGTGGAGATAAAGAAGGAAAGGGAAGAAAAGAAGACAAAGAAAAATAAATACCATCTCTTGCCCTCAAAAGGATTGTAATTTAATTGGAGAGGAGAAGTTAGGGGGAAAAGAGATATAATAATAGCCAGTATTTTACTGAGTGATAACTATGTGTCAGGCACTATTATGAACCCTTTAAGCAATATTGCAATATTTAATTTTCTCAACAATTCTGTAAGGTAGATACTATTACTTTTAGCTCCATTTTACAGATAAGGAAACCAAGGCCACAGGAAGTTAAGGAACTTGCCTAAGCTTACTTAGTGCCAAAGCTAGGTCATGAACTCCCGTTCTGTACCCTTAATACTTCCCATAGAATTGGGGCGAGGGGAGCACCCTACACTTGGAGTTGGGAGTCCTGAGATTGCTTCCTCCGTTCCATCTACGCAGCCCTACACAAACTACACAGACAGACAAAACCTGGACACTGAATGTGCTTCAGACCTTCTCGTACAGTTGGCCCACACTATTTTGAACATTGTATCAGGGAATTACGTGTGAACATCAATAATCTGCAGTCAGTGGGCTACAGAATCTTTTCATTATAAATCCCACCAAAATATATTTGTAGTATATTTTAGTATGCATATTATAAAACCCAAAATTGAAATTTTTACATGATAAACAAATATAAAGTAACTTTTATAATAACATAATTTTTACTCCTTAATAATACAAAGAAATATTTTGCTTCCACAAAAAAATTACCAATAATGTCAATTTTCAATGTCAAAATTATCAATAATATTTTTAGTGAGCACAGTATAAATATGCTTCCCTCTTTCTAAAAATCTTAGTTTAACACAGTGAGCCAAAATCAAGTTCTAAACTCAGTTTACTTAAGAGTTTTGCATTTCATGACCGCCCTCACTGAAGGGAGTATGTCACAAAGATCTACAGATCCAAATGGAAAAATACTTTATTGACTGCAATTTCTAAATGACAATACTCAATATTAGGTCTGTCTTACCAATGGGTTTCAGCACCAGGTAAGTTCGCTATGGGTTCAGTGTGACCAAAGAAATTCACAGCAAAACGTTCTTTGGGGTGAAAGTATTTATTACCCGCTTGTTCTCCCGGTGGTAGGTCGAGCACTAGCATCTCTGCCGCTGCCCAGAGCACTGGGCCGAGCTCTCTATATAGCACAATAATAGCTTATTGCCTAAAGGTGTGGAGGCGGTAGCCTAGCAACAGGCCAGTTACATCATCAGGTGGTTTAAATTCAGTGAGGATCCTGGTCATAGGAACCCCAACTTCCCCACACTCCATCCCTCCAGGATTCTTGCCTTATAATCCACATGCTTCCAATCTTCTGCAATGGTCCCTGTGTGAGAAAGCTGGAGCATTGTAACCAGATTCCACAATAGCAAAAAGAAGATAACAACAACATAGAGGTTAAAAAAATTAAGATACAGCAAGATTTTGATACAGGTAACAAACATTATAATAATCTTCAAGCCAGAGGAGATTCCCAATCCACAAAGACTTTAGGGGCGATAAGACACATTTTAATGCCACCAACATAGGCAAATCTTGTCCATCAGGTAGGATGCATGCAAGAGAGTGGTCCTGTGACAGCACAGTAGCAGGAAGGGGGTCCCTTCCAGGTCTAGTATGCCATACTTTTACTCCTTTCCCCATGGAGGTTACTGAAGGATCTGTATATAGTGCTACAGGAGGTGCATGCACTGGCCATAATGGTAAAACAAAACTCCCCGGTAAGATGCTCCTACCTCTGGCCATTCAGGATATACTACTGTGACCTTTGGTGGCCACACTGCTGTTATTCCAGTAACACACAGGAGGCCAGCTTCCAGGCCTTGTCTCCAAGGTGCCAGGAGAGCCAGCCATCATTGGTCATTGTGTTAAAAGATTCAAGGCCATGTCCACTCAATGGCGTCTCCGAGGTTCAGTGCACTTGGTGCTGGCAGCAAAAATGTTATTCTGGTGGCCGAACCTTGGCTTCGGTGATTTTTCCTTGGTTTGTACTTGCAGTTGTATAGGGGAGGCAGCCATATGTGTTAACATGTCTACAGGTCTCAGGGCTCCCTTTCAGGGTCTCTCATTCAAATGCCATGGCACGGTCCTTAAGTGGACTTACCATTCTAACAGACTATTGGTATCTGACTTTAGTCTGGATTTTAACAAGCCATTGTGCCTCTCTATCATGCCTGCTGTGGTGGGATTGTATGGCACATGAAACTTCCATTTGATTTCCAGCTGTTGCACCCATTCCTGCAGTGTATGTCCAGTAAAATGGGTGCCCTGATCACTCTCAATTACCTGTGGTCAGCCATAGGCAGAAAAAGATGCTTCAGGCCTCTTTTGGTCATCTGCTGGTCTGCACAACGGGTAGGAAAAGCAACCGGAAGTCCACATAGCTGTGTCCACATAAGTCATCACATACAGATATCCTTCTGACAGAGGTAGAGGCCCAATATAGTCTATCTGCCACCTAATGAGGGGTATGCCCCTTAGTTACTGTCCCATGTTGCTATGGAAGTTGGTGTAAGTCCCTTTTGGAGCATATGACACACTCCTGCCAGGCTCTACTAACTTCCTCGAAGGTCAAAGGCCAGCCCCACCGACGGGCAACAGCCCACATTGTCTTTTGTCCCGCATGCAACAAACATTGATGTAGCCATTGGGCTACATCAGAGGCAGGCTTTCCTTCTAACCAATGTATCTGGGCCAGTTTACCTTCTTCATCATTTCCTGGGGATTCCAGTGGCAAATGACCTGTCACATGGTATACTGTAATTATTTTAGTATGACCACAGGACCATAAGTCTTCCACAATTCTTGCCCCCAAAGGGGTTAGTGACCAACCAGCCAGTTGACATGGTACCAGGTTGGTAGCCACAGGGTCAAGCCCCTATAGACAGCCCAGCTGTCAGTGCAAACAACTATAGGGGAGGGCTGCTGGCTGATCACAAGCCACATGGCTGGCAACTCTGCCCATTGGCTGCTATTTCCCTCACCACCATCCATCCATATTGTCTCAGTCTTAGGATGGAAAGCTATGGCCCTCCATTTTGGGGGCTGCCCACAGCTGGAGCCATCTGTATACCATGCATATTCAGGTACAGGGGCTCTTCCCTCCAGATAGGGACTCTCTGCTACTAATAATTCAAAAGCAAGTTCTTCCTGCTTTTCACTAGTATATGTCACTGGCCCCAACAAGCGTTAGAGTTCTTCACTCAAGGGGCTACTAGAAAGGGCACTACGCTGCTGTAGGTAGGCACCCCACTTGGCTAGTGTGGGTGTTTGTGCCACACCACTCCTTGGCTTTTGGGTCCAGTCTCGTACCCACCCCAAGATGGGATAGGTGGTTATTACCTTTATCGGGGCCATTCCAGTGATGGGTTGTGTAGCCAGCAAAGCGTGATACACAGCAGCCAATTGGTTTTCTATCAAAGTGTATCATACCTCTGCCCCTTTCCAGAGTTGTGACCAGAATCCAATGGCTTGGCGAGTTCGTTCAAGCCGCTGCCAGAGACCCCAGCCATAACCGTCTTCAGTGACATGAACATCCAGCTCACAGGGCCTTGATGGGTCTATCACACTGAAGCCCTGCAAGGCCCTGACTGCCCATTTTGCTGTAGTAAAGGCAGATGCACATGTCTCATCCCAGTCCCACCTGACGTCCTTTAGTACCAGCTAGTATAAGGGCTTCAGAATTTGTGCCATGTGCAGGATAAACACTCTCCAGTAGCTTAGAAGACCCAGAAACCCCTGTAGCAATGCTACAGTTGTGGGGGTAGGGAAGGCCTGGACTTTGTCTGCAACTGCTTCTGGTATAACTTTGGTCTTACCCGACCAGACGACCCCCAAGAACTTAAAAGACAAACCAGGTTCCTGAACCTTGGTGCTGTTCACAGCCCATCCTTTCTCCTGTAGATGTTGCAGCAGTCTAGGTGCTGTACCTTCTAGATCTGAAAGAGAATCGGACGTGAGCATGACATCATCAATATAGTTGTACAGCTACACTGTTGGCAGTTTCTCCCATGTAGCCAAGTCCTGGGCTACAAGTCCATGACAGATGGTGGGGCTGTGGAGGTATCCCTGTGGAAGGATGGTGAAAGTCCATTGCCATCCTTCCCATGTGAAGGCAAACTGTTCCTGACTTTCCTGCTCAATGTCAGTGGAAAAGAAGGCATTAGTAAGATCTACCACATAAGGGTATGTTCCTAGTTCATGGCTGAGGGTATCCATCAAGCCGGCAATAGAGGGGACAGCAGCATGCATAGGGGGTATGACTTTATTCAGTTCTCTGTAATGCACAGACATACACCAGGAGCCATCTGGCTTTTTTACTGGCCACACTGGGGAATTGAAAGGACTATGGGTGGGCTTTATAATACCCACCTTTTCCAGCTCCTGGAGAGTTTCTCCAATGTCTTTATGCCCTCCCGGCAGTTTGTATTGTTTGGTATTAGTCATCTGCCGAGGCACAGGCAAAGCTATGGGTGGGTGCCTAGCATGTCCCCTCAGAACTGCCTTCACCACACATACACTCAGTCTGAACTCACCTGCAGTGGTCTGCAGCCATAGACCCTGCAGGATATCAGTCCCCAAAATATACTCAGGGATAGGAGACGTATACACAGGGTACTCTTTTGGAGGTAGACACCCTATTCCCAAAGGGATTTGGGCTTCTTTCACTCTGATAGCCTTCCCCCCATATCCATCTATGATAGTGGGGGTCCCAGGGAACTGCTCAGGGTTACCATGAATCAATGAACATTCAGCCCCTGTGTCCACCAGAGCCAGGACACATTGTATGTTCCCTGTGGACCAATGGATAGCTACTTCAACATGTGGCCTCTGGTCCTCCCCTGGTCCCTCAGGGCAGAGGGAGATACTTTGACCTTCCCCTCAGTCAAACCATGTTCCCCAATCACCTTCCTGTATGGGCTCAGGTGAGCTTGGCTTGTTCTCCAGCAGGAAGTCTTGCAAACACACAGGCTGGAATCGTGGCTCTGTCTCTGACCTCTGCCTCTTTGGTCTTAATGGCTGGAACTGTTGCTCTGGTTTCAGTTGTTGCCATAACTCCAGTAAGATCCTATTTGACTTCCCATCTAATTTCCTTCCATCTTCTCCTGCCCATATTAAATCCACCCATACCTGGGTCCTCATAACTTCATGGGGCCCTGTGAATTCTTCTTGTGAGTAACAGGTCTTATTTCTTTCCTGATTCTCATTGCTTCAGCCTCTCCTAAGTCTGCTACTGTACATGTCACCTCGCTTATGGGCTGCCCTAAGTGAGGGGAAAGAATGGCCTCTAGAGACCCAAAGAGGGATGTAGGAGCTGTTTGAAGTGCAATATTTTTCATCCCAGTAGTGAAAATCTCTTCATCTGGGCCATAATTCTCTGAACTATAGATGGCATTTCTTATGCCTAGCTCTCGTAGCACCTGTTGGAGCTCAGCATATGTCTGCCATCTAACAGGAGAGGATGGTAGATCACCCAGATTGGGCCACACAGCACGAAGTGCAGCCATAAGCCAATCGAGGAGGGAGTGACTCCCTGGGGTCTGATGTGCATTTTGTAATCGCTGCCTCAAGGCGGGCTGCACTGTCAGGGAAGACAGCTTTCCCATCTCTGATCCCGACAGAACAATTGCATCCACCCCTAAGTCCCAAATCCACCTGCTCAGCCTGAGTATAGGGGTGGAGCATAGAGTGCTCCCCGACCTAGGGAGGGGACTGCTCCTCTCCTTGGGGAACTTTCAGCTGCTGGGTCTTTATTTTCTTTACGACCACTGGGCGTGCTTTCAATACAGGAGGGGCCAGTGCCTCTGGTATCACCCCTTCATCCTTCCCCAGCTCCTCCATTCCTGGGGCTGATGGCACCTTTCTCTCCCCTCCCCCGAGTGCCTCCTCTGCTACAACCTTTACCTTTTCGACTGTGCCTCGCAGCAATGCCAGCTCAGTCTTCAGAAGTTCTCTTACCTTCACTTCAATACTTCAATGCTTCGCAGTTGATGTTCTCGTGCCCTCCCCCCTACCCTGTGCTTCCCTCAGGAGTTTGTCCTTTTGCTCTATGGCGTCTACCTCCTTCAGAACACCTGGCAGCGCTGCCGTCTCGTCTCCAGTGGCACCTTGCTGCTGGCGCTCTTGTGCTGCCTCCTCCTGCATCCAGGCCATCTCCTTCCTCAGGGAATCCGCAGAAGTTTTCATTTCACGTTCTTGTGCCACCATTTCTTGGGTCTCCTCTGTAGACCTTTTTAAGACTGTGAGAATCAGCCAACCCACAGTCCCCGCTGCCTCACAGGCCCTCTGCTTCTCAAAGGCTCTGCTTACTATACCAAGGGACACCCCTACTGCCTCAGGTGTCACTCCACTTGCCTCCAGTCCTGGGTGGGACCCAGTCCTCTAGGAGGCAAGCCACCTCAGGCCACATAACCATTGGGGGACAATCCACTGTCTCCCCATTCACAGGGGCAGCCCGCTGAAGTACCCCTCCCATTAGGGCAGCCTGTCTTTTTCCTTGGTCAACAGTGAATCTTGCTGACTATGCCAATTGTCTTGCCAATGGGTTTCAGCACCAGGTAAGTTCGCTATGGATTCAATGTGACCAAAGAAATTGACAGCAAAATGTTCTTTGCGGTTAAAGGGTTTATTACCCGGCTTGTTCTCCCAGCAGTAGGTCTAGCACTAGAATTACGTCTGCATCCAGCAGCCTGCAGGTCTGTAATCCTCCTTCATCTCTGCCTCTCCCAGAGCACTGGACAGAGCCCTTTATATGATGACTGGGTCAATAAGAGCTTATGGTCTACAGGTGTGGAAGTAGTAGTCTTATAGCAGGCCAGTTACATCATCAAGGCAATAGCTATTATTAATCACAGGCAATTAGCTATTGACCGAGTCACTAGGAGATTCTAAGCAGATCACACAGTACCATCTCACCACGAGTCTAAACCAACAGGACCAAATCACCTTAAGAATCGTCTATAAAGGGATTGTAATTTGTACTATTACAGTCTCCTGTATAGGGCAGCATTAACTGGTCAAAGAGAATTGTGTCACTTTTTATCCTTAAGTACTAATACTTAGGATAACCTAAGGATAAGTTTTGTACATTTCAACAGTATTGTCCTTTTACCCCCTCAGTAGAAAATACAATAGCTCCAAAAGAAAGACTTGACTTCTAGAAACTCCTCTTGCAGCCAGACCCTCAAATTTAAATAGTAACAGACTTAAATATCTGAAAATACTGCATTTCCATGAGGACTATCCATTGGCAAGTCACGTCATTCAGAAGTTTTAACTTAATGATCATTCTTGCCATTATGATCATTGATGTGAAGCCAAGAGGGGAAAAAAATTGACATTCTGAACTCTAGAATCTTGGCTTCAGAAATGCCTATTAATTCAATACAATTCAATTTAATAAAACTTACAAACTCCCGGTAATCTTCAAGGTGCTCTTAAAATTGAAATTGATTCTATGAAACTGCTTTTGCTCACCATCATTAAGGAAAATTCCATTGTAACTCAACTCTTTCTTTATAGGGAGGGCATGAAGAAAAGTATTATGTCCAGGAATACAGAATGTTAGGAACACCGGGCCTGGAGGGAGAAGAAACAGTGTATACCCAGTCCAGACCTCACCTTGGTTTGCTACAGCAGGTTCTGGGTCTAGCAAGTGCTTGTTTGTCTAGGGAATTAAACAGAGAAAACAGCTCATGATTTCCAATCACATAACACAGTTAAATGGCAAGTTATTTTCCACAAAAGTAGTTTTGCCATAAATGCACCTAATATTAAAAGAAACTTGGTGGAGAGCACAGGGGAGACATTTATTTACTAACATGGTCAGAATAACAAAAAGACTTTATTGACTGCAGAAACTGGAACTGGAAAGGGTAGTTTAGGTTCATCCATGTAGTAAACAGGTCCCAAGTGTTGTGTTTGGGATTGCTAGCCTCCTGGGTCCTGTTTCCTGACAGTCTATCAATCTGCCATGTAACTTTTAAGCACCTCCTACCAATTTTCCAACATAATAAATGCAAATAAAAATATGCCTACCTTAAAAAAAATATATATGCCTACCTTACAAATCATAGGGTTAAAATTCATTTTTCTACACATCCTATTCCATTCAGTAGATATATCACAAATTGCTGTGAAATGCTTCCAGTGAACGAGAAAGCAAATGGTTCTGAATGTACACCTGAAACTTATGTCATATACCAATTCCACCTCAATAAAAAAAGAAGACAGTGCCACCTGGAAAGGAACAATGCCTTCAGTACCGGGCCACAGCCAGCCCCAAGGTATTTCTCCTGCAGCCCCAAGGGGTCGGCAGGGGTCAGAAGAAAGTATGCCCTGATTGCCTCTTAATCTCCTATCAAGGCTTCCCACTGATCAAATCTAAGAACCCAGAGAGCAAGAGAGCTCCTTGATGGAGTTAGTATTTACTCTCACAGAACTGGCTTTAAAAGCACTCATTTACAAACCGGCTAAGAGGACAGGTACTAGGGAGAGACAGCTCTGTTTTCTTACTGTAGCAAAAAAATGGGTTGTTGGTAGATTAAGCAACATTTTTTCCTTCCCCCTTTATTCGTATTTCGTGCTCCTTCTTCTCCAAGTGCCAGGACCTTCTGCATTTACTGCTTGTTTCAACAACAGCTTATTGATCACCAAAGAAGTGTGCTCCCAACTGTCCATAGAGTGAAGACATCACTGGGATGTGACTGCATTTCTCAACCCTCTGAACTAGATTGGGACTATGTGACTGGGTTCTGCCAAAGAAATGTGGGCAGAAAGACACATGCTACTTGGGCCCATCTCTGTTCTGCAGTCACTAGAAAGACAAGGAACAGAATAGAATGCCTCATTCAGCAGCGAGATTCCTTAAGTCAGCTTAAGAAAACAGATGGTGTACTCTTCCCCCGTGAGTTCTTTAGCTTCACATTCTTCCCAGAGAATCAATGCAGCTGACCCCCTAGCCAAGACCCAGCACGTGCCTCTTCAAAAGTCAGACTAAGCATCTATTGAAGGCCTATCATGCCAGGATCTTTCACATGCAAACACAAAATCTCATTTTTAAGAGCGGTAGAAGACTCTCCATTTAACAGAGGGGAAAATTCAGATCACGGAGTTGCAAATGGCTATTCCAAAGTCATTCAAACAGAATGCAGTGGCGCCGAGGTTTGAAGCCTGCTTTTCTGGCTGCGAAGGCACTGAGGGTAGCACTGTTGCCCAGCTTCCTCTTCCGGACAGTGTGCCCAGAGGCATCTCCAGCCAGCACAGCCATCACCCTCAGAGGCTCAGGCATCCAACCTGAGCTGAGGATGACCAGCTGCAACCCACCTGCCTCCTTGATATTCTGAGAGTAGAAAAAAATGTTTTCTCCAAATGGATCCACATGAATGCCTGGGCCATAGGGCTTGACCATCTGCCCACCATTATCCTTCTGTGACTGACCACCGCCACGTGTCATGCCAGCCGGCATGGATTAATTAGTTTGTTTAAAGCCAAATTCAATGTAATCAATCATGCAAACTTGAGCCCTTACTGTCCAATATTACAAAAAGCATACCATAAACTTGGGACACTCTAAAGGATTAATGGCCAAAATGGAGATATGAATAAGGCCTTGAATGCACCTGATTGATGTTTGAATCAAGGCTGACTGACACTTGTTCGCCCTGTAGGGGCTCTCCCAGCTGACTATTGCTATCAATGAAAAATTCTTGTGGCCTGAACACAAATGGCTTTCTGGTCATGTGACCCCCTGTAAAAAACCTCAGACAACCCCTCAGTGAACCTTTCCCTTTGCTTGTTCCTACCAAGTAGCCCCGTACATTGTGGGCCTACTTGTCAAACACAGGGGTCACCGCCGAGGTCACCACGGCAGCCCCCTGGTGTCCTCCTTGAGAAGGGCCTCCATTCGCAGACCCCATCCTATTATGGGACTACAACACACGTATCACCTTTGCCTCCCAGGGGGGCCTGCCAACCGTCTGTGTGCGATGGATCATTACAGCAATTTCCCAGGTAGGGAAACAGAGTTATGGGTTCATCATTTCCTGTGTACTTCATCTTTCACTTCTTAAAGTTTGGTGCTAATTTAATCCTTATAACAATGCTGTGTTGCTTGAATGCCCCGCTGCTGATTAGAGAGCTGATGATTTATCTGCAAGACTTAGCAAAACTCACCGAATGCTAATATGTCCCCAGCTGACGTCAGACACAAGACCAGGCACCAAAAGCTCTTTCAGCCAAAGGAAAGGATGAGGAACAAACAAAGGGCTCGGCTAGACAGCACACGCCGGAGGCAGGGAGGGGAGCTCTGCACTGCCCTCTGAAGGACCGCAGAGGCGGCCTTTGCCAGGCGGCGGGGAGGCCGGCACGGAGCTCCTGCAGGGGAGACCACGTGAGGCGAGCGTTTACCCCCCTGCAGCTCAGGTCCCAGGGCAGCGTGCCAGGTTCGGGCAAAGTGTGATCAATGAAGTGCGTGCAACGAAGGACAGCCACGGAGCAGGGCTAAGGGCCACTCGCAGGGAGGCAGATGCCCGTGAGTCACATGCTGCCACCTTCATCCCTCCTCCTCTTGTTCCTTTTGCTCCTCTTCCTCCCCTTCCTGCTCCTCCTACATCCCCTCCACCTTCTTCCTTCTTTCCTAATGTCTCCTGGATGAATCTGAAACTTTTCATTTTCTGGGCTGAAATAACTCACTGCACCATGAATTCAAATTGTAAACCTTTCCCCAGCTCACAGGTGACCAAGATAAGGCATGGGCACCCAGCAAATTTCTTCAGCAACCTCACCTCCAGAAGAGGTGCTGGCAAAGAATCTTGCCAAAGAATTGACCATCTGAGAAACAGCCACTTACATTAACTTGGGCCAAAGCCCTTCAATCTGAGGAAGTGTTTCCCAAACTTATTTTCATCATTATAACCCCCACCACTCCAAAGTCTTTGAGATTTTTTCCTAATTGCCCCCCTACCTATGAAATTTTAATACCACAGATGTACAGATACTGTGTATATGTTTGTGCATTGCATGTATATCTGTGCTCTATACATAAAAAGAGTAAGATATTTTTCTCCCAAGAATAAATTTTTGCTCTCCTTAGAGCATACAACTCCCTTTGGGAGGGAGAATACAGGCTTAAGTTCATACTAAAGGTGTGGTCGTTTGCTATCAAGGCATGTCCTGTTGAACGGAGAAAACTAGAAGTCTGGTAAATGGAAAAAGGGGCCAGTTAGGAGAAAAAGGGCACAGAAGCAGCAGAGCGACCCAAGACCAATTTATATCCTTTATAATACTGTCAAAGGCTGGACTTGAAATTAGGCCTTGTTTATTGACACAGTAGCCATTTATTTATGAAAAGTATAAATAATCACCTTCAGTTTCTAAAACTACTGCCTTTCCCCACAATTCGACAGGTTCAGTCTTTAAAGAATTGTGTGCCAGGACCGATAGTGACCGATTGATTAGAAACACTCTTTTCAGAACAGACTGAGCCCTTTCCCCTGCTCACCCTGCTGTGTGACACCAGCTGGCCTGCAGTTCTCTACAGA
The DNA here is from genome assembly GCF_030020395.1 of Manis pentadactyla. Classification (NCBI taxonomy): domain Eukaryota; kingdom Metazoa; phylum Chordata; class Mammalia; order Pholidota; family Manidae; genus Manis; species Manis pentadactyla. Next base: position 10,729,006 of record NC_080035.1, read on the forward strand.
GCCTCAGCCCCTCTCCATGGTGCAGTATTTTGTAATTAGCCAGGAGTATTTTAGACCCATATTTTTATTCCTCATATCTCTGATTGATTTTCTAAGTTATATGTCAGCACAAAGGTGTTATAAAAAAAAACAACTCAGCAGCAATTAGCTGCAAAGCTTTTAAATCTTAGTTTTCATTTCACAGATCTTCAAGAAATAATATCAATAATAATGAAATCAAGCTGTATTTTACCCCTGGTTAAAAAGACCACAGGTGGCTCTAGAGGCAACAGTATCTAAGGCAACATTTGTAATCTTTTCCTTTTCTGCCTCATTTCTAGCTGTCAAAACTTCTTACACATGAGTGTGTGCGCACGCACACACACACA